>NC_090931.1:928482747-929798024 GCF_040938575.1 Ambystoma mexicanum | reverse complement strand
CGTTTGGCGATATACGGTGTTGGGGGCATCCATCTCACCCACAAGAAGATATTCAGACATTTTACTAAACTAAACATTCACCCCCTGGGGGGGACATGACACCTGGCGGTAGGTTTATCTCGTGGATGGATTTGAAGGACAGAGGAGCATGAAACCCTATCACCATGCTTCTATACTATCGACTACGCCAGGCGATACGCTCCAAATGGCCTGACTTCCCAAATACCCTTTCTATCTCACCAATAGTGCAGTATATCACTTCTCCCCCAACTACGAGGAAGCTGGTCTGGTCTCTCTATACAAAATTCTCTGATCAAACAGTCCCACCTACCAGAGCCTCTACAGGGGTAAGTGGGAAAATACTTTGGGGAAGACACTAACAGAACAGTGGGACATAGTGTGCTCGCAAACCAGAACTATATCGATTAATAACTGGTTCCGCCTGATAAACTTCAAATTTCTACACGAAATGTATTACTCTCCAGCCCGCTTGCACAGGTATTACGCTGACAGGTCCCCGAATTTTAGAAATGTGGTCAGACCTCTGCAGACTTCTTCCATATAGCATGGTCCTGCCCTCTGGTACAAGCCCTGTGGAATAGGGTTGTGGCGGCTGTCTCCGAGATGCTGGGCCCCCAGCTGGGTTTCTCCCCTGAATTTTAGCTCCTGGCCCTGGTGGAAGAGGGCCTCCAATCTGAGAAAGGTCTCGTAGCCATGGCATCAACAGTTGCAAGGTCACTTATTGCTAAATCCTGTAGATCGAACACGGCACCTACTTTTTATGAATGGCTTAATAATATGTCAATGTGTGAGAGGAGAGAGACACAATACGCCTAAACACTCCCATTTAACGGACAGACATTAGATATTTGGGCCCCATTTCGATCATATATGCTGTTGAGAGCGGAGTTTGGGTGTGAGGGCGACTTTGAGGGCTGTTGGCCTTATTATTTCTGGCTGATTGTTGTTTTTGTATAAAATGCCAATAAAGATATGCTAAAGGGACAAGCTGTTGGCAGCAGTTACCTTTTGCTATTTTTTGGTGTATTTTGTTTTAGCCTTACTGCGTTTAGCTACTAACTGTGGTCTGTGTCCATACATGGCCATGCCACATGGTTATTCGCTTGTCCATTTGCCATCTTGTCTTTAACCCTTCTTCCTGTGAGGCCAGGAAAATCCTTATATGGACTTCCAGTGCCTGGGAAAGCGTAGGCTTCTCACAGGCTACTGGCGGGCTATGGGTGTTTGCTGCCTGGAAGGGGCTTGGGACTTTCTTGTGTTGAGTGGTATGCATGAGTTTTGACATCAGTGGTCCTGATTGGGCCACAGCTAAGGTGTGTGCATGCCAGATCTGTCATTGGCTAGTGGGAGTTTAAGCTATTACCTGGCTTTTTGGATAAGAAGACCCCTGCACCCACTCTAGAGACATCCTGGAAGAAACCAAAGGAACCAGGAATCCTATCCAGCTGCAAGACCCGCAAGGAGACTAGAGACCCGTTGGTAGAAGGCCTGGTGACCAACTTCTGCTGCTGTCCTGATAAAGCCCTGTCTGGTGGAAGATCTCCAGCAGTCCTACAAAGGAGCTGCATCCCTTGGAGTGGAGGGAACCTCCATTCTCAATGTCAGCTCAGAGCCCTACGAAGAAGAGCCTTCAGAAGTGCCCCTAGCATGACCAGTGGTTGATCACCTCAGAGTTTGGGCTATTGTGCTGCAGACTTCACCGTTCCTAGTTGAGGCCTGGAACTTTTTGTGGTCCTAGCATCAAGGGGACCCGAGATATGAAGTGTAGTCTGACCGCGGCAAGTGAATACCTTTGCGTCGCTGTGCATCAGTGGCCGTTGTCCGAAACTGCTTACCTGCGTCCAGTCCTGTCCTGATAGGGGCACTGCATCGAGTTCGTTTGCATTTTTCAACTTGAAGACCTTAAACCAGCAGTAGTCGAAGACCGGATAAGTGCTTGAACCTGCAACCACTGCGGATCAAGGGCTAAGGCTGACGGCAGGAAAAGTGACCTTGGACCTTCTTCAGCATACCTGCTAAGTCTTCGAATCGGAGTACAGGGGTGAGTTGTAGCAATACTTACCTGAACCCATAACTCCCTCTTAAAAACTGTTCATTGTACTCCAGAGAACCCTGCCTTCATTTTTTCCAGCCTAACAAAACTGTATGGAACTTTGATGAACTTTTGGGCACAAGGCCCCATACATCTTAGGGATGGACTACTGACGCTACGATTGTATCTCTGTGGCTCTGTAGTGCTTCTACTAATCTGTACCTTCCTTTTCAGGGGTTTGATTTGTATTTTGCCATACTCTAGTGATTGTGTATATGTATCTATTATTGGTGTTGTGTGATAGTATTAGCTTGTTAGTAGTCATTTTTCACTATTATTTGGCCATTGGTATATCACGTTAGGGATAGTGTTACAGTCGCACCCATGTTGACGACCCTTTCGATCTTCGAAAGAAAGATGCAATACTCTGCGACTACCACTAGATGTCAGACTTTATGCACAGCATGTGAATCTTAGCAGATACAATCATCAGAAATGCTTTTACGACAAGTAATACATGTCAAATGTTTGTCTAAGTGTGTTCCTTGACTGTTCGACTGTGTGTGCTCATAATGGACCCCTTTCAAGCTCACCACTTCTTGAGATTTAGCCTAGACCACTTGCCTTGCTACCTTGAACTGGTTTGGCTACAGAGCTGACCCCGTCACAATACTTGGTAGGCCTTCTACACATATCTGCCAGGCCAGAGTATAGAAAATCAATCCTAACACCAGGTATCTCCCCCAAGTGTTAAAGTTTGCTATACAGTTTTCAAAGCCTGGTGTGTTTGACTGCCAGGGCCTCTCTTTATGGCCTTCTTAGATCCCCAGGTATACTGCCCTGCCACACTGCTCAGTCTTTTCACAATTTCAGTGAATTTCCTTGTATACTCCCCTGCCAGGAATCCTGCCGCAATGGAACATTCTTTGCACAATTTCAATGGATTTCCTGGTACAATATCTGTGGAACTGTTATGCAGCCATCACAAACACCCACACTAATGGGGAAATAAACCACTGACCAGAACAATCAGTGAGAATGTATTTTTGGCTGCTGAAACGTTGAGGTATAAGGAGTGGATTTGTCAGGGGATGTCTTGGACGTACCCCTCTCTACTAGGAGACCCGCTACCAAATCCATTTATGCCTTCAAGTGGTGTATGGCTGTTGGGGGAGGGGGGTCTAGAACATTTTACCTGTTCCACATCCTCTGTTTTGGATTTTCTGCTTGCTTTGGCCAGGACAAGCCTGCAGATTGACACTATGAAGAGGCACTTTCATGCCATTTCTGCTTGCAACAGGTCCCCAGAGCAGAGGGGGAGGGGAAAATCAGGAGCCGAGCGATGAAGACGTGGGGCTCAGTAGCTCTGTGACCTACTGCCAAATATCCTTGGGAAAACCTGTTAAAGTGCCAAGTTTTGAAAAGAAATGGAGTTGGAGCGCTGACCAAAACTTGAGAGACCACCAGGGGATCGAAGAGTAATGAGACATGGAGTCGGAACCTGGACTAGTGCACCGCTATAGGCGAGACAGTGGCCATTTTGACCAGTGCAGCCCAGAATACAGAATCGGCGCAGAGGAATCCTGGCAGACCCCTCTCAAGTGGACAGGACTTGGTGTGTACAAGCGCCGAGCATCTGCAGCGGGGAGAGGACTGCATTGGAACGGGGCAGTCCGAGTGCTCCAAGAGACACCGCAACTAGGCCGGGCTTGGAGTGTGGGTCTGGAGTGGCACTCAGGCGGAGTGAGGCTCGGTTACACCAGGCCATGTGAGGAGAGCAGGTAATTTAGGAAAAGAGGAAGGTCCAGGCTGGTGCTAGGAACTATAGAGCAGCGTCTGCATGCCGTGGCACACAATCAGCTCTGTGGTGCAGAGCCTGGAAGGCAACAAAGGCGGTCCTTGTACGAGAGGTGTGCTCAAGAGATGCAGCGGCTTGCGCCAGGGGTTCTGGGTAACCGCTGACAAGGAAGCAGCCCATATTGGCTGGTCAGAACAGCGATAGTCGGTGCGCAGGGGGAAACCGAGGAAAACCGAGGAGCACAGTGACTGATCGACATCAGTGACGGGTCCACCTCCAGATTGGTGGAAAAGTGGAAGCCGGTGGCTAAAGCCACTGTAGGACAAGCCCCAAGGGACAGGTCGGCGGAGGAAGAGTGTTTGTGTATGTGGAACTGCAGAAAACATGGACGGTGGGCGTGATTGACGGCAACAGTGTAGCGAGTTCCCCCAACAGCGCCTCCCGGAGTACCTACCTGAGAAGCAGGTGATAAGGACCTGATGGAGAGGGGGCCTGGAAATCCCTCAAAGGTAACTGGGTAACGGAAGAAGAAGCCAGTGGGAGTGCTGGAGGCGCTACAGGAATGTACACAAGCAGTGGCTAAAATGGTAAAGGGTCAATAAAAAATGGAGCAATATGTTGCTGCTAAAAACAAACCAGCCAAACCTGGTACAGTGGAAGCGGCTGACGATAACTGGGCCAAGGAGCGGATGGGGTAGCGATGGAAGCTGTCCTCGTGGCAATCCAAGAAACCAGAATATCACTGCAGGAGAAGATTCAATAAGTAGGAGTGGATGTGGTGTGTGCCGATCTGAGGAAGGTGAACGAGAAAGTAATGGTTGTGGAACAGAGTCAGTGATGTGGAGGATGCATTGACATTACTGCAAAACCAGATGAAAGGGCTCGTGAGAGCAACGAGCGCTCTGGAAGACAGGCGGGAAGATGAAGGGGGGTGTTCCCGCAGGTGCAATATCCAGATAGCGGTGCCAGAACCAGACGAGGGCCACTGTGTGGAACTATTTGTGGAAAAACTGCTGTTGGAGATGCCTTTCGATAGTCCCTCCAGCCAGAACTGTTCACATTGGAAAGGGCCGACTGGGTACCATGGAGGGCGCCATCTCCGGGAGCACATCCCAGGGCTATTGTCACTAAGCTGATGAACTTCTGAGACAGGGATGCCATCCTACAGGAGAAACGGCGGAGGGGACATTTCTCATTGGGGTAATGCGAGGATCCCGATTTCTCCAGACATTACAC
This sequence comes from Ambystoma mexicanum, assembly GCF_040938575.1. Lineage (NCBI taxonomy): Eukaryota > Metazoa > Chordata > Amphibia > Caudata > Ambystomatidae > Ambystoma > Ambystoma mexicanum. The sequence goes on along the minus strand of NC_090931.1, from coordinate 929,792,937 downwards.
ACTAAGTCCAAAAACGGAGGCAATCATTTGACAATGTGAAGAGGCGGTAGCTAGAAGGAAACATGACGTACGTATTTTTCCCAGTTAAATTGAAGATTCTTGCAGACTGGAAATTGCATTTCTTCCTGTTCTCTCCAGAGGTATAGAGCTGGCTGGAATCACAAAGTTAACAGACTGGACAAGGGAGAGAATGGAATGGTGATAAGATGGCAGAATAGAGGATTACAGAAGGGTCTGGATAAGGACATCTGAAGCCAGAAGAGAATGCAAGAGACTGCACTAATGAAGGGGGCAGGTTGCATGGGTGGTGCAGAAAGGCTCTGAGTGGCACAACGACAGTTAGGTCATGAGTAGTGTCCGATCTACTCCTACCACAGGCCTACGTGCCCTCAAAGGGGTGGTCCTTGGAAGGGACGGTGGGAACCTAATGGTAGTTTATCAAAAATGATGGAAGATTAGCAACATGGAGCTGCTGGATTGTAAGAGGACAAATGATGCAATGTTACAGGAGAGTTGGGAAAAGATACATGGGGGAGGGGAAAGGAGAGGGTAGGGACCAGATTGAGAGTCGGGTTCTTACTACATTGCATAAGGTTAGGGATATGGTGGGAAGGGAATGAAGAAGGATGCAGGGGTGGGTGGAAGAGCGTGGGGATTTCAAGGGGGAGTCAAGTTCTAATGTGTTCAATTGAAGGTTCTCATAAGGGTTGGTCACAGCACAAGACACGCACAGGGGGTTGGGGGGATGCAGAGAGGCAGGCGGTATACAAGATCGGGGGGATATGAGCAGATTAAGTAGGGTTCACTGAATTGAAAATGGGGACGTGGCATGTCCGGGGATTGAGGAGTCGTGGGAAAAGGTTGAAAGTTGGGAGGTTTCTGAGACGCAATAGGATACCTGTGGCACTGTTACAGGAAATGCTTTCCTGAGCCCAGGACTAGAGGACTTGTGCCGCAAAGGAGGCGGTAGGGTGTTCAGCTCCACATATTCATTGTATGCTAGGGGAGACTTGATATAGATAGCGAATAAGGGTATGGCATTCTTTCATTGTTTACTCTTTACATGCTGTATTATGCGTGGGAAATGCGTTAGTGCGGCACGCAGACCTAAATTCTCCTAAGGACCAAATCAACAAATGTGCCCACTTGCTATCAACCACCATGAATGGTTCTGTGTAAGCTAATACAGAATACATCAATTTACACGAGCCTGCCAAAAAGATTCCACTAACATACTTGAAAATTAGAAAAACGTTCCAAAATTGCATTACTCCGCCTTACCTGCCTCACGGTACAACTCGTCTAGCTGCCATGAAGCTGTCCGTTCATTGAATGAACTACAGTTGCTATCTTACGTGTGCTTCTATTTAAAGCACCAGCGCGTACAATTACAAATTAGCAATATGCTTGTAAGACACCACCAGGAACATGTCTCCATATAGTAGTGAGTACGCAGTGCCCATTTGGGAGGTAGTCCACAGCCCTCTCATGTAGTAGTAAACACTTTCCGAGTGCTGACTGACTGTTCTCTTGGCGGTTAAGACTTATTTCTACATTTGCCTGCATTGCGATCCAACTCACGTAGCTGGCAGAAAGCTGTCCGTTCATTAAATGAACCAAAAAAGAACATGTCTGTTTAGATTGTGAACACCACTGCTGCCCTTCAGTGACTTTCAATTCCAGAGTGCTCGATGCTTGTTTTCTTGTATGAAAATAGAACTGCATTGCAGAAATGCCTTTCAAAATAGGCTCCACAATGCAGTATATTTCGATGAAAGGGACTTCGCTGAAATAACATGGAACCGCAAATGGGATCCCAATATAGGTCGAAGAAACACAGGGAAATTCCGAGGGTGGACATTGATTAATTTATATGCACCAAACACAGATAATCGGGAGTATTTCAGATTAGTACTACAGATGGCAGCGGGGCATAGAGCCGATGTCTTCATTAGTGGAGCCGATTTCAACTGCTTGATGGACCCGGAGAAAGATCAGTCGGGGAGAGTGGCCCAATTAAACCAGTGTCATCCAGATCACTTAATAGAGTGGTGTCTGAACTGGATTTAGTGGAACTATGGAGACGGCTCCATAGTGTTGAAACAGGGTATTCCTTCTAGTCGCATGTTGACAGTTCCTACTCTAGGTTATATTATATATTTGTGGGTAGGGAATATTTTAAGTGTTTCACAAACACAGACTACTTGGAGCAGATTTTGTCGGATCATACCCCGCTGGTGACGATATTTAGATGGTCAAAGCAGAGACCAGCGGTGCCGATGTAGAAGCTACTTGTTGGAGGTTCTGAAACATGGGAGGAAATAAGTCTTTTTAGAAACTTTTTCAAAGCAAATGTGGGTTTGGTGGCGGATGTCAGAGCAATGTGGGAGGCATTCAAGCTTACTATTTGGGGTTGTGCATATTAAAGATGGTAGGAGTGCATCAAACGGGTCACTGAAGCGAGTGGAGCAAGAGATCAAGCAATTGGAAGATGAATTAGTGAAGGGGAGAGGGGTGGGGATGGACCTCCTGAATGCACGTCACAGGCTCCAGGAGGCGTTGTTCAAATTTGAATATAGTCAATATAAGGACCGAATTCATGGGGTGGGGGATAAAGCAGGTCTACTGCTGGTCTGGATGATCTGGCGGGAGTCACCCAGGTCGGCAATGATGCAGATCTACAATCAAGTGGCAAACTTAGGTACTCTGCAAAGGGAGATCAATGGTGTGTTCCGAGAATATTACATAAGACTCTGTTAGTGAGGGCATGTATTCGGTCAATGAAGCTGCTAACCTATTCAACATAGTACAGTTGGCGAAAAGGTCAGGATAACCATGTGCCGGGCAGAATACGGCAATAGAGGAGGTGGCAGCCTGGTATGGGATGAGATCCATGCAGAGGAATAGACTACTGGGGATAGATGGCCTTCCAGTGGAATTTTACCTAATCTACCAAGATCTTTTACGACTCCCAGCTAAAGCAGGTGTATGAGGAGGCATACGAGAAGGGGATTCTCCCGGATTCCATGAGAGAGGCACTGATTATGGTGGTGCTGAAATCTCATAAGGACCTGAATCGTAGACCAATCTCCTTGATTAATGTTGATGCAAAAATCATATGGAAGGTCATCAAGGAGAGTTTATCCAAGGTAGCACCTGAGCTAGTGCATTCAGACCAATGCAGATTTCTTGGGGGTAGGAGCACCTCAAGAAACCTCTGGTGGTTACACTACATCATGAATCAATTGCAAATGGCTGAAGAGGAATTGGCATTTGTTTCCCTAGATGCCGTCAAGGCCTTTGACTCATTGGAGTGGGTGTGGATTTTCAAGGTACTGGAGGGGTTTGGCTTGGGACCAGGCATAAATAGGCGGATTAATTTGCTATATACAGACCGAATGGTGAGTGTGAAGACTGGAAGCTGGGTTTCCTCACAATGTACCTTAGAGAGGGGCACCAGGCAGGGATGCCCGGTGTCCCCAATCTTGTTTGCTATGCCGTTGGAGCCGTTAGCGGGATACATTCCGGAAACGGGGATCAGGGCCGCGGTATCCTTCATAACCTATAATTATATGCATATTATTTTATTATACAGAAGTAACCCCTTGATAAACGTCCCGATTATACTGGAAGTATTGGTTAACTTTAGGAGATTATTTGGATTCTTGGTGAACACAGAAAAAACTATTTTGTTTCCTCTGGCTACCCTGCGGAATAGGTGGAAGGGTACATTCCCGAAATGGGAGGTGAGGTGGGAATACGAATCCTTCAGATAGCTAGATGTATAGATATTTCATGACATGGAGACCTTTGTATAAAATATGGGCAGAGCGCTGACAGATATAGGGGATGCAGTAGATTTCTGGAAAAGTGTTACCACTATTGCTAATAGGCCGAATAGCGTTGTGTAAAATTATGATCCTTACCAGGTTACTGTACTACTTAGTAAATGTTCTGTATATGATGAAGAGGGTGTTTTTTAAAATGTTAGACAGATAGGGGACCTACTCTGGGGTACGGGGAGGAAGAAAGTGGCATTGGCGATGCTCATATCAGGATGGCGGGTTAACCCTCCCAGATTATGAAATGTACCTTGTGGCAGCCCCATTGCAGGCTGTGGTCTGGTGGGATGACTCCCCGGAGGAAGGTATAAGCCGATTGATGGGTACCTTTCCACGGAATAGGCAAGGGATTGAGCTGCTGTTTGACTCGATGGGTTCAATAGGGAAAGCAAACAAATATGATATCCAGCGGATGGTGTGAGGAAAAATACCCCATAAGTTTGAAATTGAGGGAATGTATAGCCCAGACCTGGCTTTCAGATCTGATGGGATTCTGTTTAACATATTAAGGAGCGTGAATCTGACAGAGCTACGGGGCCAGAGATGTGTGAATATGGGGGACCTCTTCTTGGATGGAAAACTGCTCACTTCCGATCAGTGGAGGAACACACATGACTTGCAGAAGGGCTCTTTTCTTTCATATGCACGGATGGTGAAAAATCTGGCCACACTATAGGGAGAGAGGGGGCTTGGGGGAGAGGTATGCCGGAGGAGCTAGATATTGACCCAGTGCCACAGAAAATAAGTTGAAAAAAGGCAGAGATTATTTCACAATTGTATAATGTGCTTCTGGGAAGGGTACTGTTACTAGACTTGAGAGTCCAGGCCAAATGGGAGAGCGATGTGTGGTTTGCAACATCTGATAAGGAATGGACTCCCATATGTATCAAGGAATGCTAGATTCTGACTGATCCAGTTCAGTTACTTACACAGGGTATATATGACCCAGCTGAGACTCAATGCTATCAACCAGCAGGTGTCTCATTGCTGACCTCGATGTGGAGGGACTTTGGTGGGTTTATAGCACATGATATGGGAGTGTTCATGAATTACTGGAAGGAGGTGATGACTAGGACTAATGCTTTAGTGCACAGGATTTATGAACGCACAGTGCAGGTGTGTCTATGGGGATTGGTACCTGGGCGAAAGAGGGACAAGACCCGGAAAAGGATGGTACAGTTCATGTTCATCCTAGCCAAACGGAGGATAGCAGTCGCATGGCAAAGTCAGCAGGATCCAGTGATAAAACACTGGATTCAGCATATTCAGCGGTGGGGCATTGCAGCAATTGAGATCTTAGGTAAACAGGAGGTGGTATAGGGAGGAGAAGGGATAGATTGGGGTCAAATGTTAAATGAGTTGATGGTATCACCAGATCTGAAACCATTCTGAGGTAAGCGGGTGAGGGGATGCGTTCAAAAGAGCAGAGTGCCGGATTGAACGTGGGGGGGGGAATCTCTCCCAAGGGATGAGGAAGAGGGAGGGGATCAAGGCGGGGGGTTGTATAGGAAAGATGGTGACTATTTTTTTATATGAGTCAAGCCCTGTTTGAGCCCCTTAATTCTTGTTCCTTAAAGTTGCTCACCTTTAAGGTGATTTTCCTAGTTGCCATCACTTCAGCTAGATGGGTGAGCAACCTCCAGGCGTGATAAGTGAAACCACCCTACTTGGTTTTCTCCAAAGAGAAGCGAGGATGAGAGTAAGCCCATTCTTCCTTCCGAAGGTGGTCTCTGATTTCCATCCCTCTGTAAAGATCCATCACCTTGTCTTTTTTTCCTCTGCCTTACCCTTCCAAGACAGTGGAAGGTTCCCATCTATACCCGGTGCGGGCCATCGGCTACTACGTCTCTTGGACCAGAGAGGCCAGGAAAATTGACCAGCTTTTTGTTGGTTATGGTGGTGCTGGCAGGGCAGTGCCTAAAAAGACAATGTTGAGGTGCATCGTCCACTGCATCACGGAATGCTATAATCTGACTGGTAAGGATGTGCCTGAGGGTTTTTGGGGCATATTCCACCAGAGTGCTGGCTGCTAACACAGCTCTGCAACGTGTAGCCCTTGTTCTGGACATTTACCATGCAGCTATGTTGGGGCATCATACATGTTTGCTAAACATTACTGATTGGGGACTTGGTCTCGGAAGGACGCTCGTTTTGGCAGAGCTGGCCTTCAGGTTTTCTTGTTTAGGTGTTTTTCTGTCCTCCCGCCTCCAGATCTATGTACTACTGTGGCAGTATATCAAAGATCAGTAATCCGTGGGAGGAAGTCATCCATTAGAACAACAAATTACTTGCCTTTTGGTAATTTTCTTTCTGATCGATGTTCCTCCCACAGATTCTTCATCACCCTACTTACCCGTCCCTCTTAGCGAACAGCTAATACACCTTGCTTCTGCTGTTGCTCAGCATCAGAGTGCTAGGAGAAAGTGGATCTCGGGTCACAGCATGGGGCGCCTCTCATATATATATAATTTCTGAGGCTTCTGGATCTGCTTAGATCACATGCTATGCATAGGTCGACATCTAGTGGTAGCCGCGGAGTATTACGTCATTTGTTTTAGAAACTCAAAGGGACATTGACAGGATGTGCCAGTAATACTATCCCTAGTGTGACGTCCACTGTACCCATGGTCCTTAGCGTGTCGAGGTCCCTCAGATTGTATTTTTCCGCCATCGTTGTCAGACGCATATCGTTGAGTTCCTTCTGGCTGACGCCATTACTCATTCAAAGTTTAAAGTAAGACTTACTTTCTGTCCTTTCGACAACCGTACACTGTAAGACCTCTGGCGATGGCTTTCGAGGACAAGACCATTCGTCAAGGACAGCGACCCCTGTCTCGAACTTTCTGCGGCCTACCTAGGCCCCAATGCACCTCTGCCCTGTACAGTAGGGAGAGTGGGGGGAGGTCCTAATCCATCTCGTTTAGATAATGCATATTCCCCTATACTTGATTTTATTTCGCCAGGCTGCAATCCTGCCACACTATGGAAAATACACCTTTTAAATTCTGTCCTTCCTGTTACAGGAAGCTTCCCTGGAAGGATTCACATAGTGTGTAACCTTTGCCTCCCTAGAGACCGCTCCGAGAAACTGCAAGTCCTGCAAACTGTTTCGGCCAAAAACATTAAAGGGCCGGTAAACTAAACGCTGGGCCCACCAGGCCATGCAGTCCGAGGCCACCATGGACGTCGAGGGAGCCTCCAGCCATAGCTGCGTCAGCGTCGTAAGTGACGCTGAGAGGGATCGTGACCCAATGGATTCCTGCGTGCGACCCCCCCGACTCCAACTGGCAGGCTGGTGGTCCTGCTACGGAGACTACACCCGGCAACTCAGGCACTTCCACTGCGCACCACATTAAACACACCCCCCCATGGCCGACAGTCAACCACTTCATAGACCGATAAACCACATGCGGTGTTGAAGGGAAGATCTGAAAAATCCCTGTCCTCTGGGCCATTGCGTTCACGATAACCACACAACATGCCCACGGAACAGATGCCAATGTCCGTTTCCGACACCGCAAGCCCTTGGCTTCTGGAGAACATACATCAAATGACGCATCGACGGTTCCTGCAAAAAATTCAGAAATGAGTGAACTCATTACAAAAACATATCTCTGACACCCTCCTCAAGGCAAAGACGTCAGAAAACTCCAAATCCTCGACACCCCTACCCTCAAAATCACACGGTTCAAAGGATAGGGAATTCTCTGCCCTGAAGGACACCCTTTCAAAGGCAATGCACTGCAAGCAACCTCCTGCTCTAGAGACTTTGCCTGCACCTGCTCCCATAGTGTTACCATCTTCCCAATGGACCCCAGAACAGTTTGATAAGGTCATGAAAAGAATGTCTAATTTTGTTGATTTTCTGGATCAACCCGCAGAACAGCTTAAAATCTCCTTGGTCCTCAAGGCAAAGCGGCTAGCAAACAACCCGATGCCAAAAGAGCCTGCCTGGACCTAACTCAGCCTAGTACATCTACCTACCAAACAGTGTCGGATTAAACTCAAGGTTCCGAAGACCCTGACTCATTAGTGGACCAAGGAGACATGAAGGATGCAGATCAATACGATGACGACTATGATGTATACATCATCCAATCCCTAGACCATACAGCCTAACCTGTGGCTGATTCCCCTGTAGACAACCAACTGCAGTATAACAATCTTCTAAAAGCTGCACAACACTTTAAAATCGATAGCCAGTAGGCTTGAGCCAATAAGGACTTTGTAAAGGTCATCCTTGGGGATAAGAGATCCGACTCAGTTATCCCACTGCTCCAATCTGTCCAAAGGCGGATTCAGCCTTCTCTGCTTATTCCGAAACTGACAAGGGCAGTCAATCCACACATTGAGAAAATGTTTAAGCCAGCCTCATCAGACCCCATTGTACATTAGGGGACGTCTAAAGCCTGACTCTCTAGTAGTTACCACCACACCTTTTAGCCTCTGTTGAAGCCTCTCCTGACACAGAGAGCAAAAAGATGTACACCGTAGGCAGGAAAATGGCTTCCTCAGCCGCCTACCAAGTGAGGATAGCCAACACTACAGTCAAGTTATAGTTGCCACAAGTGGGACGAAATCTCACTGCAAATAGACTTGCTGCCAAAACCCCTAAAGAGACAGCTCTTGCAAACAATTGCTGAAGGGAGACAAGTAGCAAGCTGCATCCTTAAAAAATAATTTAGATGCAGCAGACCATACAGGAAGGATTGTGGCAGAAGGTACCCTCATCGAACGCCATGCATGACTACGTCAATCGGGTTTCAATTTGGAGAACCAAGCCACCCTTTTCAATGTACCCATTGAGCCCAACGCATTATTCAGTAAAGCGGTCGAGGATGCACTGAGAGGAGGTTCTAATGAGCGCAACTTTAGAGCACAGAACTCCCAGATGTCCAACAACAACAACCAGGGGCAGAGTTCATACTGGGGTTGCTCACAGGGGAAGTCCTCCCAATAAAATTTTCAAAGGGGCCACAGAAGGTCCAGAAGTAGAGGCAGATACTTCTCCTCAAGAGGGGGGGTTCCACCTCTCCTAAGCAATGACCACCCACTACTGGTGCCCTCCCATGCCTCCCCCGTAGGAGGTCATTTTCTCAATTTACCCATGCATGGGAGGGAATCACGTCGGACAAGTGGGTATTTTGTATTTGTATTTGTATTTTATTTATTTCTATAGCGCACCAGGCCCAGGGGCAACCGGGCGCTTAACTTAGTTACAACAAGATGAAGGCAAGACAAGGCATGTGACAGAGTATTACAGGAGTATTACAAGAAGTTTTACAAAAATTTACAAAGTATACATTCAAGGGCATATAGATAAGGCAGTGATATACAGGATAGTTAATAATGGATGCAAAGTAGGTCAAAGTGCAAGTAGGGCAGTAAGCTGGTGTTAGCTGTCTTGGGAGGATAGCCAAGCTTTGGTAAGGTGTTTGAATTTCAGGAAGGAAGGTTCTGCTCTAAGGTCATTGGGGAGTGAGTTCCAAAGTTTGGCTGCCAGGATGGGGAAGCTGGTTCCACCTGCTCTTTGGAGATTAAAACGCGGGATGACAAGGCAGTTGGCTTGGGCCGCTCTGCGAGGTCTGGTGGAATTGTGGAAAGAGAATCTGTTTGCCAGGTAACGAGGGGCTTGGTTGTGGAGGCATTTGTGTGTGAGAGCCAGGGACTTCAAGGAGATGCGATGTGGGATAGAGAGCCAGTGCAGGTTGCGCCTGGTGTCAGATATATGCTGGCGCCTAGGAATGTTAAGGGCCGCTCTGATCGCATTGTTTTGGACAATTTGTAGCTTGTTTAAGTTGCGGAGATTAGTACCTAGGTAGAGGGCATTACAGTAGTCGACCTTGGATAGTACGAGGGTCCTGGCCAAGGTTACGCAGTTGGCAGTGGTTAGGAACGGGCGACAGGCGGTGATGAGCTTGCAAGTATACGCTGCTGCAGATGAGACTGCGTTGGACTGTCTAGTCAAGGATAGGGTTGAGTCGATGTAAATCCCTAAGGTTTTCGTGTCCTTGGCAATAGGGATGGTGTTCCCATCAATGGTGAAAGACTTGAAAGCAGGGTCGAGTTTAGTGAGTTTTTGTGGTGAACCAAGAATGAGGAGCTCGGTCTTTTCATCGTTGAGGCAGAGGCCGTGTTGGGCCATCCACGCTTGGATGACCTGGTAGATGGCGTTGATGGCACGGGAGTCAGTTGTGTAGTCTCCTGTGATGGGGATTAGTATCTGTGTGTCGTCAGCGTAATTGGTATACGTGACGCCCAAGTGGTCCAGAATATCGAAAAGGGGTTTGGTAAACACGTTATATAACGTGGGCGAGACACAAGACCCTTGAGGCACACCACAAGAGACCGGAGCGGGTGGTGCGGCCGCAAGTGGGGAAAACACGCGCATAGATCTATTATCCAGGAAGGATCTGATCCAAGTAGAGGCATTTTCTGAGAAATGTGCGGCTGATTTGAGGTGATGGCAGAGAATTTTGTGATTGACAAGATCAAAGGCAGCAGAGAGGTCCAGGAGAAGTAATAACGCCAGTTTGCCTTTGTCTTTGAGCTCTTCGATCTGCGTTTTTAGATCGATAAGGGCGGTCTCAGTGCCATGGCGAGGCCGGAACCCTGATTGCCTGAGTCCCAGAAGTTTATTAGATTCAAGGTATTCCTGAATTTGTAGGTAGGCAGCGCGGTCAAGGATTTTTAGTAAAAAAGGTACAGTGGTAATTGGTCTGTAGTTAGTGGGTATGCTGGGATCAAGGGTAGGTTTTTTCAGAAGCGGGATGACCCACGCATCCTTAAGATTGTCCGGTACAATCCCAGAGCTGAAGGAGGAGTTGATGAGCGTAGTGATGAATGGTGCTAGGTCGTGAGCTGCTTCCTTAATAATAGGTGCAGGACAAAGGTCACCCTGACAATTGGACGGTTTAAGGCTAGTGATGATCTTTTCCACTTCGAGAATGGAGAGTGGAGAGAAGCTAAAAGGAGTCAGAGAGTCTGTGCTAGAGAGGTTTGTGGTAGGTATAGGGATCTGTAGAGGGTAGGCTTGGAGGCTAGATTGTTTGTTGTTGATTTTAATTTGGAGAGTGGCAATCTTACCTAGGAGAGCTTCTTGGATTTTGGAGCACCAGGTGCTATCTTTGGTACAAGTGTCAGGTGGAGTAGCAGGAGTTTCAAGTTCTTTTAAAATTTTAAACAATTCTTTGGTGTTAGATTTGGCTTGATCGATACGTTTGTTGTATGTGTCTTTTTTTGCCTGGAATATGGCTTCCTTGTAGTTGAGGGTGGCCAGGAGTACGCGTGATTTATTAGCTGGTGAGTGATTGCTTCTCCAGTGGGATTCTGCAATTCGTTTTTCTTTGCGCAGGGCTCTGAGATGGGGTGTAAACCAAGAGTTTAGGTGGGCTCGAGGTTTAGGTTTTCTCAGTTTCGAGGGTGCGATGGTGTCTAAGGCTATAAGCATTGCCTGGTTGAATGTGTCGACCAAGGCCGTAGGGTCAGAGCATGAGGGATCCCGGTCATTGAGAGCTGGAAGGAGGAGGGGGAGGAGTCTATCGCAGGTAATGTTGCGTTTGTTGCGAGTGGCCATAGCCGGGGCAATGTTGTGAGGGAGGCTGATAGGTTTGGACTCAATATTGAATGTAATTAAGTTGTGGTCTGTCCAGGCACACTGTTGGTTAGAGGTGATGTTGATGGGACAGTTGAGGGCGGCTAGCCAGTCAAGGGTTCTGCCCTTGTTGTGGGTGGGTTGGTTTAGGAACTGAGTGAATCCGGCATTAGTGAGGATGTTGTCAATAGACGAAGCAGCAGTGTCCTTGGGGTCGTGGAGGCCTAAGTTAAACTCCCCCAGTATCAAGACCTGGGAGATAGCTTTGGTGTTGTGTGAGAAGATGTTAGAGAGGTCCTCCGCGAAGGTGGATAGTGGGCCAGGTGGCCGGTAGAGTAGATGGAAGGTGATAGAATGGTTAGGTGTGACAGCTAGTTTAGCTGTCAATGCTTCCAGAGTGGAGGCGTGATGTGTGGCTGAGAGGTGGAAGTTCAGAGCGTTTTTGTGGATGATGGCGATGCCACCTCCTTTAGATTGGATGGAATTACGGTCATGTCTGATAATGTTGTAGCCTGGAGGGATAGCGAGGGAGAGAAGAGGACCTGAAGCTGGGTGGAGCCAGGTTTCAGTGATTGCTATAAAGTCGAGGTCAAGGTTGATGATCAAGTCAGCTACTTCTAGGGCGTGAGCCGGGAGTGATCTGGCGTTGATTAGCGCGCCTTTGATATTGTTTGGGTTAGGGGAGTTGGAGGATGGTGGTAGATTAGGTGAAAGTATGGGTGGTGACAAAGGGAGAGGCAGTTTGATGCGGTGAGCTAAATGATGGGAAGCGTGGGTAAAACGCGAGCCAAGTCTAGCATTTCTCAAGGAGATAGAGCAGGGTAAGTTAGGTGAAGGTCTGGTGGCGAAGTGCTGGATCCAGAGGGCTGGGTTGTTGAGATAGGGGTTGGTGTGGTGAGCGTGGGATGGCATAGTAGAGGTGTGATGCAAGTAAGAGTGGTAGATAGAGGTGGTGGTAAGGTGTAGTGCAGTGCAGCCAAAGTGCAGTATAAGGAGGAGAAGGGAGGGCAGCAGTCTGGTAAGTAGGATACTGAAAGAGTACAGAGGAGAGTATGCAGTAGTTAGACTGTTGGAGGGGGGCATGTTGACCTAGTAGAGTCTAAGCGCACGTGGTCTGGTACGGAACGTGAGGGCGACCATATGACACTTGCACAGTTGCAGTGGTCCGTTAGCGACCATAAGGCACAACACAATTGCAGTGGTCGGTTAGCGACCATAAGGCACAACACAATTGCAGTAACACAGCACAATAGCAGTGGTCAGTAGCGACCATACGGCACAACACAATTGCAGTGGTCAGTAGCGACCATAAGGCACAACACAATTGCAGTGGTCAGTTAGCGACCATACGGCACAACACAGTTGCAGTGGTCCGTTGCGACCATAAGGCACAACACAATTGCAGTGGTCGGTTAGCGACCATAAGGCACAACACAATTGCAGTAACACAGCACAATAGCAGTGGTCAGTAGCGACCATACGGCACAACACAATTGCAGTGGTCAGTAGCGACCATAAGGCACAACACAATTGCAGTGGTCAGTTAGCGACCATACGGCACAACACAATTGCAGTGGTCAGTAGCGACCATAAGGCACAACACAATTGCAGTGGTCAGTAGCGACCATAAGGCACAACACAATTGCAGTGGTCCGTTGGCGACCATAAGGCACAACACAATTGCAGTGGTCAGTAGCGACCATAAGGCACAACACAACATAAGGCACAACACAATTGCAGTGGTCCGTTTCCACTGTGGCAGAGGGATATTGCATAGAGCTAATGCAAACACCAGCCAATTGCCTGCCAAGACAAAGACAAACTACGCAGGAAGAACAGAACATCCTGCTCGAAGATGTCAAAGCACTGCTGCTAAAGGATGCCATAGGAATCGTCCTGGCAAACCAGGAAAACAAGGGTATCTAATGTACTTCCTTGGGCCAAAGAAAGACCTAACAATACGCCCTGTCTGCATGACACCGCTACAAGAAGTAATTCCACTGCTAAAACAGGGGGACTACATGGCAACCTTGCACATGAAAGATGCATACTTTATATTTCAATGTTACCAGGTCACAGCAGATTCCTGCGCTTCAAAATAGCAAATCAACGGTACCAATTCAAGGTGTTACCCCTTGGCATAGCCTCCGCTCCAAGGGTATTCACTAAGGTACTAGCGGGAGTGGCTACGCACCTACGCAGAGAATCGATCTCAGTGTACCCTTATCTGGATGACTGGCTAATAACGGGGGAATCCCCTCAAATTTGCAAGCAAAATACCCAACGAACAATAAATCTGCTGTTCCAATTGGGATTCTCAATCAACGAGAATAAATCTCTCATTCCAAGCAAAATGAAACAGTTCTTAGGAGCTATCGTAAAGACAGAAGGCCTAGTCTTCCCGTCAAACAAAAGAGTTCAAAACATACTACTGCAAATACATCAGTATCTAGCCGGTTGCCAAATAACAGTATGCAAAGCAATGCACTTGCTCGGGGTGATGGCTTTATGCATTTACCTGGTTCTGCATGCACTGTTGCGGATGTGGTCAATGCACGAGTGGTTAGTGAAACTGGTCTCGAGCAAGTGGTCAGTGGGATGATCTAGTGGTTATTTTGCTAACCCTACTACAAGCACTACGCTGGTGGACAAGGGAAAACCTGTAAGAAGGAAAATCATTTCACAACCCTACAGTGCAAGTGATTGTTACAACAGACTCATTGGTAACCGGGAGGGGAGCCCATTTCCTTCACCACACAGCGCATGGCCTGTGGACGTAGATCATAGCCCAAAATCACATAAACCTTTTGTAACTGCTAGCAGTTTTCAAACCCCTACAAGCTTTTCAAGTGCAACTATCAGGTCAAACAGTACAAGTCCTCACAGACTGCACCACTGCTATGTTTTATATAAACAAACTGGGAGGCACACACTTTCCAAGTCTGTCCAGGCTATCCCCAAAAATTTGGAAGTGGGCATTCAAGCAGAACATGTTCTGAGTGTTGCAACATGTTCCAGGGTAACTCAATTCTCTAGCAGACTAATTAAGAAGAGATCCCCTACCCGAAGAGCACGAGTGGCAGCTCAGCAGAAAAATTGCAGACAATATATTTATCCTAAACACACAATGCCCAGACTTTGCATCCATGTTTCCCCAACCCAGATCCAAGCGGAATGCCCTGTGGATGAGCTGGTCTGTGAAATTTGCTTACGTTTTTCTCCCAACCACCACTCCTTAGCAGGATCGTAAACAAAATGCACCAGGAACAAGTAACTGTAATCCTGGTTGCTCCTATGTGTGTGAGACAACCTTGGTTTCTGCAACTGTGCAAACTGGCGAAGTGCCATCCATTCAAACTCCTGTGACCCTACAACATGCTCAACCAACACAGGGAGGGGGGGGGGACAAAGTTGCACCCACATCCTCTATCTATGAACTTGGCAGCTTGGCTGCTCAAGTCCTAGAATTTGGTCATTTAAAACTACCTCAAAGGTATATGGAAATCCTCATGGAAACACGTAAACCAAACACCAGACATTGTTACTTTAACAAATGGAAAAGATTTGTAATATGGTGCCAGTCAAAAGATGTAAACCCTATCGAATGTACTCCATCACACATTCTTCGTTACATGCTCCACTTACTAGACTCCAGCCTAGTATTCAACTCCATCAAAGTTCACCTAGCGGCTCTATTCGCGTACACCACTTCTCAAAGCAAGGTGTCCTGGTGGAAAGTCCCTGTCATTAAAAAAGTCTTTACTCCTTCTCCATTTCAAACCCGCCTCCAGAGTGGGATCCAAATGTGGTACTCGCAAAGCGCATATGTCCTCCCTTTGAGCATATGCACACATCCGACCTTTAACACCTAACATATCAAACGGCTTTTCTGGTGACCATCACAGCCATAAGAAGAGTCAGTGAACTACACAAGCTTTGTCACTGCAAGACCCTTTCGTTGTTATCCACAAAGCCAAGTTGGTGCTGAGAACACACCCTAGGTTTTCACCCAAGTTCATATCCGAAGTTCCATGTCATCCAGTCCATTGAACTACCTGCTTTCTTTCAAAACCCTTCAAACACAGCTGAGAAAAACCTCCATACACTAAATGTAAGGAGGGTGGTTCTTTACTATGTAAACAAGACAACACTGCTATGAAAAACGGACCATCTGCTTGTGTCCATAGGACCTGGCAGGGAAGGTGATCACGTTTCAAAATGGATGTATAGTGAAATGCATAAAGCTCTGCTACTCGCTATCAAACAAAACTCTGCCTTTCACACCTAGAGCACACTCTACCAGGGGTACAGGAGCTACTTTGGCCTTCATTGCAAATTAACCACTGGACGCCATTTGCAAAGCAGGTACATGGACTTTTATACATACTTTTACTCGGCATTACTGCATTGACACACATTCTAAAGCAGATTCACAGGTGGGGCAAGTGGTGCTAAAACATATATTTGCCGCTGTACCTTCTCACTACCCACCACCTTCTCCAAACACTGCTCGCTAATCCATGCACAGCATGAGATCTAAGCAGATCCGCAAGCCTCAGAAGGGGTACATTACTCCCTTGTATCTGCTTAGATTCGCATGCGCCCACCCTTCCTCCCCTGTGGAGTAGAAAGTGCATAGATGTTTTCTGGCTTATCTGCAATATTACATCTGTACTCCCGCTACACTTCTTGCTACCTCATGTCAGAAACAAAACAATCTTAGGGACCTTGACGCTTAAAGGACCATGGGTACAGTGGACGTCACACTAGGATAGTATTACTGGAACGCCCAGTCAACGTCCCTTTTCGAGCTTCGAAAACAAATAATGTAAGACTCCGCGGCTACCACTAGATGTTGGCTTATGCATAGCATGTGAATCTAAGCAGATACAAGCATCAGAAATACGATTACTATGAGTAATGTATTATATTCTCCCTGCTTATGTGGGCATCAAGCGTTGAGTTGCACTCCATGAAGCACTTCACCATTAACAGTCGGATTCTTATTTTTTTTTTTTTTTTAAACGCTTCACGAATTTGCGTGTCATCCTTGCGCAGGGGCCATGCTAATCTTCTCTGTATCGTTCCAATTTTAGTATATGTGCAGTCAGATTCAGTAAGTAAGCATGTCTTCTTTTATTGTTGCTTTGACTGGCTCATTGCTTGTCACGTGTATATATATTTATATACACACACCAAGAAAGTTATGGTGGGTTTCAAAAGGTTGAACAAAAAAAAAACTTTCACCTGAAATGTGAAAGTAGCAAAGTACATGTGAGCTAAGTCACACATTCCACAATGCCACCTAGTAGCCATCAATGGAAGTTCAACTCCAGTTTTCAGCCACCAACAGCAAGGCATTGTGGGTATGCAAATTAGCCCAAATTAAAACCATTTTTCTCCAGGAAATTATCTTTGTCTAACAGGGCAATGCTACTTTATTCATAGCTTAATCAACCCAAGACAAACCAGGCTGCCAGGACAACTGGATGTGACCCTCCAGCAATGGCTACTTGGTGGCGTTGTGGAATGTGTGACTTGACTCAAATGAACTTTCACATTTCCGGTGAATGGGTTTTTTTTCAAACCTTTTTAAACCCATCATAACTTTCTTGGTGTTGTGAAAACATGGCCACATGCTCCACCCACAAGGCTGCCAGGACTATACTGCTCTGATGATCCCTTATAAGGGTGAAACCAGGTATGTAGTTGTCCTGGCAGCCTTGCAAATGTCTATCTTGGGTTGATTAAGCCATGTATAAAGTAGCACTGCCGCTAGGTAGATATCAAAGATGATGATTCCTTGGGAGCAACCTCCATCAGAAAGAACATTAACTAGAGTACATGGTTCTACCCTTCAGCCTCAACTCACCCCCCAGGGTATTTACCAGACCATACCTGGACGACTGGCTCGTCAGGGCGAGATCTCCGTAGGCGGTTCATTACACTTCCTCCGCCCTTATGATCACCTCCACAAGCTGGGATTTTTGATCAACCTCAAGAAGATTCGGCTGCAGCCTACGCAGAGACTGACCTTTTTGGGCCTCATGTGGGACAAAAGCTCAGAGTTTTCCCCTCAGAGGACAAGATCATGGCCATCAAGAGGGCCACTACTCCCTTCCTCACCCGAGAAGTGACCTCGGCCTAGTGGTACCAACATCTGTTGGGTATCATGGCAGCGGTCCTACTGGCAGTACCCCCACAGTAGACTCAAGATGAGGAGATTACAGCTGCACTTCGCAGCCTCATGGAATCAGGAGCAGGGCTCCCAAGCGGAGCTTGTCAGCATTCCTCCTTCTCTCCGCCCCGGACCTCACATGGTGGTCCAGGGACTGCAACCTGCGGATGGGAAAGCCCTTCCGGCAACCGGCCCGCAGGTCACCATCACCACGGATCCCTTCCTTGAAGGATGGGGCGGCCACTCTGGAAAACCATAACGTACATGGAGTCTGTACCCTTCAGGTGTAGGAGTCTCATATCATCTGACTGGAGCTGAAGGCCATCGGGCTAGCTCTCAAAGTTTTCATTCCGCTCATTAGGGGGCAAGGGTATCCTTATTCAGATGGACAACCCCACCAGCATGTACTGTCAACAAGCAGGGCAGTACCAGGTCCTCCCTGCTGTGCAGCCTAGCTATCAGCATGTGGGAATGGATCCTGGAGAACCTCATCTACCTGATGGCTGTCCACCTACCGGGGGAGTCCAACCTGGAAGTGGACAGGCTCAGCAGATTGGGAGCAGACAATTGCGAATGGCAATTTAACGATCAGCTCCTGCTCGGGATCTTCAGCAGATGGGGGTGGGGGGTCCCGCAGGTGGATCTTTTTGCCTCCTCGGCCAAGAAGTGCCAGCAGTTTGCGTCCTGTCAGGGGCAGGGCCCCGGCTCCCTTTGCGGCGCATTCCAGATACAGTGGGATGGCATGACAGCATAAGCCTTCCTTCCCACACCCCTGGTACACAGGGTGATTTGCAAAATAAGAGTCACGTCGCCTCTGCATCATTATGATAGCGCCATGGTGGCTGGCAAGACCGTGGTTCTTGGAGCTCCTCAGCCTCTCAGACAGGCCTCCCATTCACCTGCCGCTGGGTCTAGCTCATCTTCTTGCGCAGCAAGGGGGCAGGGTCCTCCACCCCGCTCCACAGAAATTAGCCCTAGCAGCATGGTTCCTGAGCAGGTAACACTGAAGCATCTGAGCCTGTGTCAGGCTAACCCAGACATCATTCAGGGCACTAAGAGCAAGGCTACTAGAAGCCAGTACAAGAGTAAATGGACTAAGTCCTGTCACTGGGCAGACTCTAAGGAGATCGACCCCCTTACATGCACATTGGACAATGTGATCTCCTTCTCTGCACACCTCGTTTCACTCAGAGGTGCAAGTGGACACATGCTGCACCTATTTGGCAGCCGTAGGCGCCTACAGGAATTCGGAAGAGGAGCTCTTCTCCTCTTCCGACCCGGTGGTTAAACGACATCTGGCGGGCCTCACCAGGCTTTACCTGCCCATCAAGAAACCACACCCTGTGTGGGATCTCAATATAGTGTTGTGCGCCTTAGCGCACAAGCCTTTCGAGCCAAAGGCATCCGCCGGACATCAGACTGGTCATCATTAAAACAGCTTTGTTGGTGGGTCTCACCTCTGCTCGTAGAATCAGTGATATTCAGGCACTGGTGGCTTCAGAACCCTATACTACCTTTCACAAGGGCAAGGTGGTCCTGAGAACGCACCCTGTGTTCCTACCTAAAGTAGCCTCTGCCTTCCATCTAAATGAGACCATAGTGTTACCTACATTCTTTGCTGATCCTAAGGACGATGCTCAAAGGGTCTTGCACTGTCTGGATGTCAGACGCGCTCTACAATTTTATCTGGGGAGGACCAAGAGCTTCCGCAAGTCGGACGCTCTATTTGTCCCCTTGGGAGGTCAAGGCCTGGGTATCAGGCATCCAAGGCCTCTATAGCAAGATCGATGGTTGCGGCCATCAAGGAGGCCTATGAGGGGCAGCACAAACCACTTCCAGCGTACATCCATGCCCACACTGTCAGAGCCAAGGCAGCGGCTGTTGCATTCCAGAGACAGGTTCCGTGGCAGGTCATCCATCAGCAGGGGGGCTACCTGGGCCACCCCTTTGGCTTTCTGCAAGCATTACTGTTTGGATGCCGGCTCTAAGTCACATGCAGCTTTCGGATAGGTAGTTCTAAGGAACGTGTTTTCTTAAAGAGGTTCACCTCTCCACCCTGGGTCTACATTCAGTTGTAAACGCCCATACAGTATGGAAGAAAGGGGAAGGGGCGTAAGAGTAATTAATAGTTACTTACCATAGTGACTAACGTAATCTTAGTCCATAGTCCCCTTTCCTCCATACGTCCCACCATCCTCCCTCCTAACACTTCTGGTGTCATTAGGCAATCTTAATATTGTCAATGGGGACTGAGGTGTGGTACTGGTGGGCGGAGTAGGGCAGTGCATGCTCCCAGGGCCACGGCCCCGCATGCCTCTATATTTTAAGGGAAAGAAGGTTTTTTCTGGTGAAAAAGGTTCCGTCTCCCGTCCCTAGCGAGGGACGCCAATGCAATATGGAGGAAAGGGGACTATGGACTGAGAGTATGTTAGTCACTACGGTGAGTAACTATTAACTTACTGTACAAGTGTCTGTGTTATGTTGCCCTCTCTGATTCGTGTCTGTCGCGTCATTTTCCCTTTTCCCAGTGTAGTAGTGTTCCAATTCTATTCCTCTCACTTGCTGTGATCTCTGCGCTTCTTTTTATCACATTAACCCATTTTAAAGTTATTAGCTCGATTTCCACATTTTTGTCATTGATACTGGGATGAGTTTCTTTGAGTCTATAATGATTACCTTTTGGCTTCCTTGTATTCCAATTTTCCCTATTACCTTCTGTGTTGTAGGGGAATGTTTCCAACTGCAAGTTGTGGGAATCTTCTTTCTTATCGTTTGCTTCTCAGTTTGCTGACTTTCGCTTTGTGAACGTTCCTGTCTCCTTCTCTCTCGGGTTCTCGTTACCGCTAGGGGTATTCGATTCCGAGGTTGCTTTCCCCCACTCCCACAGTGGTGGTGGCATTGAGAGGACAGCCTGCCCACCACGATTTCTCCGTTGTCACTCCGCCACCAAGCTCTCCACTCCAGCCTTCCCGGCTTTCTGCTCCTCGTACGCTCTGGACTTCCACCGTTTGCTGCCTTATTTCGGAGCCGTCCTGAACTTCGCGGGCTCCGCGGGCTGAATCAGCTGTGCCTCCTTCAGGTATTGTATGTACAGGGCTCATCCGCTGGCTCTCTCTGCCTTCCACTCTCTCTCGCCTTCTCTGTGGTGTGTCCTCCCTTTTCAACAAACTCAGCACAGTCCATTGGAGAGTTTGATTTAAAGGACAGTTTCATCTCCTCTTTGATAATGGTATACGTTCACTTTATCTTCATTCCAATCAAGGAACTTGTACAGCTCCACCTCACTGATGAGGCCCGACTAGGCCGAAACATGTGTCTGGGGTCAGGGCCATTTTAAGCTTTTTTGGGGCCTGGGGCATGGACATCTTTGGGGCCCCCCTCAATCGAACCAAAGGAATTAAGTGATCAAATATATCTGGTGGCACCCCCAACCCCCACCGTGAGCAAAACCCATAGGTAGACATGCCGCTTCGTAGCATTCAAAATGTGCATGTTTACTCCCTTTAAATCCCCTTACCTTTTCATTCTTGTTCTGATCAGATTGATAAACAAGTAGCATTTGCAGGCCAACATTAGCAATCTACGAAAAGGTTACTTCTCTTCTAGTATAGAAACAGGATACTTTTTTATCAATATCATCCGGAAGGTTTGCAGCCTGGAGTATTAATGCAGTACTGTATGTTAAAGGTACATGTAACCCAGAATAGGCAGAGAGCACACATTAGCTGACTCAGAGAATGCTAAAGTGATCAAGCATGGATAGAGTAGACAAATTGTAAGGAAGGGGAAAACTACACATACCATAGCATGGATAGTGGAGGCAGATTAGAAGCTACCAGGAAGGGTGCCTCTATCCAGACAGACTGAGATTAGAAGTGGGACATGGTTTTCAAATAGTGTTGCCATTAGAACTCGGGTGGAACAAGTTCCTGGTGTGTGCAGTATATCAATGCGCACTATTATAGTGGAAGCAACCCTATAGCCAGTGAAACCATGAGTGAGGCTTTTATGAAGATCATACCCTGAGAAGGAAATCGGAACTGAGGGACTGACAATTTTGAAAGGTTTAGGGACTCGCAACACTGAGAGGTTAGGCAATACAAGATGAAATGAGATGCCCAGGATCACATATTGCTTTACGGGGTGAAGCTGGGATGTGTGCCAACTCTGCAATTTCTGCATTTGAAAACTTTCTTTTCCAGCTCTTGGCATATACTAAAACTATCTAATTCTATAAAACTGACTTGCAAAGTACATAAATCACATTTCTAAACCTGACTATTTTTAAACCCAAAATATTACAGAAGGGTGTTACGCAAAAATGGGAATATTCTAGCTACATTCTCTCCATCTTCAAGGGAAGTATTTAAGTACCAGCATACCAATCGATGTGATATAACAGATTTAATCTAGGTATGGCTTTTGTACTTTTAAGCTTTAAATACTTCCAAAACAATGCTTTGTGAAATTGTCATTCATAAACGTGCAGAAAAACCTATGACTTTTATACAAAAAGCAAAAAGTTGCATCAAACGAAGAGACCTTAAAATATGCTTGCCCAATGCCTACAACATCTGTTCCACTCTCTCTCCTGTCTACCACCCCTTCCACTCAAATGGCCTACATAAGAAAAAAGATCAAGTAATGAGCTAAACGATGCCACCAGCATGCAAGAAGGCAAACCTCACAGAAGACAGCAAAGTAATGCAACAGATATATGATTTGACCAGGATCACTGTATCGTCTGCTGGCAAAGCCTGGATACAAGCATGAACACTTTGGTCCCACAGTCTTTTATTCACCCTTTGGACTAATAGTTTATGCTTATCTTTGGAGGGGATTGCCTAGGTTTCAGAAGGCCCCATCTGAACAAACCAATTTCTAGATCATCACAATACGAATGACATGTTAGTTTTTGTAGCAACCCCTACCTGGTGCAGGAGCATTGCTGATAATTGCACCTCTTATGTTGCAAAACCAAGTACATATGCAGGTAGGTTTATAAACTACAGACATAGGAAAGGTTCAGCCAGCCTTGCTGGAATGTGCTCTTCTAATCTTTCCTATGAATACACATCTCTGCAACACCCTGAGCTAACGTCTGAACCATTGTGGCACTCTATCAATATGGATTTCAACTTTGACTACTGCACATGAACAACATAATTACCACAAGAAGGAAAGAATGCTACAGAAGTTGTGCTGTATGAAGCACACAAACTTTGTATTCCACAGTGAACATAGAAAGCATTACATGATTAATTGATCAAGGCAGAATGTACTTGTCAAAACAGACGGACAATAGGTTTAGCACCTGAGCAGCATGCTATAAAATCTCCTGGCATGTGCTATTTAAGTCTGGTGAACAATGGAATCTTACTGTAGATCAGGCAGCCTTGTGGGGGCCCCCTCCAAGGTGGGGGCCCTGGGCAAGTGCCCCTTTTGCCCTCTCATAAAGAAGTCTCTGTCTGGGGTTGCTTTTGGTACTCTTGGTCAGAGGAGATTTGCCTAGCATTTCGGCACTGGACTGTCTTTGTGTGGGACAAAGACTGAAATGCATATGGAAATGTTTCCTCTGTGAAAAACGCAGTGAGCTAAAGAGTGGTTGAGAGACTCCCGGGGGTCATCCACTCAGGAACAGGTTGATGGGTTGTGTTTGTGCCGGTAGAGGGACTCCCAGACATTCTTTTGCATATACTGATTTTGGTGTATTCGATATTTCCATATATGCCATCACAAGGTGGGCATCAGGGCAGAGAGTGCCTCACAGGAACGGGAGTTCTTGTCCCATGGGGGTGGGGAGGTGAGTCTCTTCCGGTGAGGTACCATTTGCCTCAACCCCTAGGGAGGGCATTGCAGCGTAGGCTCACCTCCCTAGCCTCACAGGGGGTGGGGGGGATCTCCCTGGGGAGAAGGGACAAATTCTCTCGATTCGTCACAGTAGGTAGATTAGTCTGTGCATTGAGGAGTGTCATGCATTGCAAAGAAAAGTTACTTCGAGCCCACTTTGCAAGAGCCCTGGCAGCTTTTTCCGTATTTCAGATGGGTGTGCCACGGTAACATGTGATTTTAATGAATCACAAAACAACAATGGTATATTTAACAAACCCAAAATACCTATTAAAACAATTGATTTCTTTTTTCCATTGTTTTTGTGGGGGGGGGGGGGAGTCCCTCCCCCATTCCCACCTGTTTTTTTTAATTAATACTTTTGACCCACCCCCAGAACTACTATTCCCATTCCCAACCACATATATATATAGTTTTAATACATTTGTTATTTTATTTTTTTCATTTTTTTTGTGTTCGTTAAATATTCAATTAGCTATTTTCCATTCGTTAAAATCGCTGCATACTGTGTACCAGCCTTAGCTATTAGTTAGCTCCATTTGCAAAGCCTTATTCTTTGATATCTCAGTCTGCTCTCTGTGCGTCTTTGATAAGGTGGTTCTTCATAATGTATTGGTTCACTAGGCTTGCCCTTTCTCTTCCCCTCCTCCAAAAATGTTGTACTGCAATGGAAGTCTATCTAAAATAAGCAGTCTGTAGGAGGATGAATTCCATCAGAAAAACAAATTACGTACGCCATGTAATGTTCTTTCTGACAGATTGTCCTCTCACAGGTAGCTCTACACCCTCCCAACCTACCCCACATGTAAAAAGCATGTCAGGATCTCACAAGCGAAAGAATGAAGAAAAAAAGATTTTATAGTCATGGTCCCTCAGGAGCTGAGCACACGGATAAAAGGGTGAACTGAGTGAGGTCACATGACATAATGTCCTCTAAATATGCCCATTCGGAGTCGCTTTTGGAACCATTGTGTGGGCTGAAGCACACTGTCACCTTCTGTGAAAAGATATCTGATGCCAGCTGCTGATTGAATACCCAAGATGAGGAATCTGTGGGAGGATCCATCAGAAAGAACAGTGTGAGTGGTAAGTAATTTGTTCTTGCCGATCAAACTTTTACACTGATGGCAGTAAACATCCGTAAGATCTTTAGAAATCCAATATGAAATCTGAATGCTAGAAACCCTCTTTTATGTTAAGTCGACATAAATCGTAATGCAGATTGTTTTAATCTTTCAATCTTAAACCAATAATTCATAATAGCTCAAATTAGTGATATGCGCTATCTGTTCACAAAAGGAGTCCAAAAGGCTTCTGAACAAATCTGTCCAAGTAGTGAAATAATACATTATTGTTTCAAAGTTTCTTGCATTCAATGGCATGCACAATATCCTCTTTACCCAGTTTAAGTGCAGAGGTATTGAAACACCTAAGCAACCAAGATAGATCGCCTTCATAATCGTTGAACAGTAGTGGAGGCAGGATGCAACCCTGCTAAAAGCCTCGCCTTATCTTCAATCTTCTAGTAAAAGGGCCCCGATTGCCAGCCTAAATCGTACTGCTATTTTCATGTAATTTTATTATCAGAATCAGTAGGCCCAGTTTCTTCCACAGCCTTCCCCGTCCAATCGGAAGTGGCAGAGTTATCGAGGTAGGCTGTGTATAGAGGGGAATTAGCCAGAGACATCACATGTCTAGTCAACATCTCGAAAATACGGCTATGTGCTGTAGATACGCCCCTTGTAAACCCTGTTCGATACAGGGTTAAAAGGTATTTATCCACAATCCATGCATTCAGTTCTCTTAATAAGTGAGTATCACAAACTTTACAAGATCTATCTGGAAGTGCAGTCAAGTAATTTTGGAGATTTATCTGTTTCCATTTTTGGTTTTGGTGTATTTGGTGCCACAAAATATCGCCAACATCATTGCTACAGAGAAGAGGAAGAGTAAAGGTTGCCCAGCAAGCTGACTTTGTGGTTGGCATGACAACTGGAAATGCTGTGGCATGATCTGCCGATACACTAAATGTTAATTCTTCT
Organism: Ambystoma mexicanum; assembly: GCF_040938575.1. Lineage (NCBI taxonomy): Eukaryota > Metazoa > Chordata > Amphibia > Caudata > Ambystomatidae > Ambystoma > Ambystoma mexicanum. The sequence goes on along the minus strand of NC_090931.1, from coordinate 929,767,431 downwards.
TCCATTACGCAATGTAATACAATTGTGGCTTGTTTAGTACTGTATTGTCACCTGTCTGTGTCACTTTTAAAGCTGGTGTACTGTGTAATTATCCTCAAAAGAATCTGTTGTAACTACACTACTGGTGTTGTGCTTTTTGTTGAATCCACTTAGCTACGTGAGAGAACGCAGACACACATTCTATACAAACAGCAAGTGCGTAAGTGAGTGTGGGCTCGGATGTTCCCTTTCACCTGGCACAGAGTAACAGGGTGCACAAAATATTCAATGGCTCTCTGGCTACATAATAAATGCCAGCGAAATGTATATATTTAGTTTCTTTTGATGAACTACCTCAAATTTTGTTTTACTGATATTTGTTGTTTTCCCTTATATAGACTGCTGCTAGAGAAGAAATTCTTGCCAATGGTGGAAGCCTCTCACATCATCATGGAGGTATTTTGCCTTTATTTTTATAAATCAATCTTTAAATTGAGCTTTTGTAATTGTTTTATATGGTTATGATGCATTCCTAACAAACTCAGATTTTATTTTTCAATCTCTACTTTAACAACCTTAACCCATCCACAATGAGCCTTATTTAATCCTACCCTAACTTGTGTTGTGACGTACATTGACTGTGGAGGATGCATGCAAATAATTGAATGTTATGAGGGGAATATTGCAACGTGGTGGTTGTGAATAGTAGTTGAAGGGCAAAGTGGGTGATCGTGAAGTGGGTTCCTGTAAGTGATTGAAATAAAGGATTTGAATACCCTATGCTTTCTGTCCACACTGTTGCATTTGGTGACGAGTGGGCACATCATAGGCAACACTCTGATCCTGTGCGCTATTGCCATTACCTAAGGCCTCGGTGCTGGAGCAGCATTGCTATTTCATTCTGCCTGCGGTGCAGGTGTCCTGGTTTCCTGGATCCCACCCATTCCTTGCTGGGTAGTCCCTATGTTTAGACAGAGGGACGTGATGCAAACTTCTGGATCCCATACTAGCTCAACAATGCAGGTATAATTATAGTTGTGAATGCCCTGCCAATACTGCATATGTTGACCCTTCACTACAGTATCTTGGCTTTACGATCAGAGGATGCCTAATTCAGGGAAGTGGGGCACACAGAAGGTAGGCTAGTTTGGTCTAGGTGCCATATTCTCTTAATACTACCATGCTGGGCGGTGTGGCAGAACACTGAGGATTATTAGACAAGGCAATGGGTGTGGGTCGGCTTCAAGGCTGGAGGAATAGATTTGGCAATTAGCAGCATTAGGGGAAGGTGTCACAAAAGAAGTATTTGTTATTCTCATTATTATTGCTTTGTTTGTTTAAACTAATTGTTTTCACTGTTAATTCAGCTAGTTTATATCTTTGTTGGGAAGGAAAAAAACTGAAAATAGTAGTAGCCATTGAGAGCTCAATTGTGCTAGTATGTATGTCCGCTCCTAGTGAAACAGTGATACATTGGGACTGTTGGGATAAACTATTTAGCACTTGCAAAACTACCATAGGGGGCAGAATTTATAATGTGAAAAGGAAACGAGCCATGTCATATGGGTGGGAGGTAGGAGAGGTTTTGAAATGCTAGTTGGAGGGGTTGCCTGAAATGTTTACGAGGATGTTAGAAAGTCAATTTGGACACCAAATGTTTTTGTTATGAAATGTTGTTTGGGAGACATGTAGTATTCAATTCCAGTGAGAAGATTGAGGGATATGTCAAAGCATTGCAAGAACTGTCATCAAATTGTAAATTTGAGATTTTGAGGAAATGGTTTCATATGTGACCAAATTGTTCATCATTGTTGCAACAAATTCATTAGAAAACTGCTACTGGTGCTAGATTTAACTTTGGAACCACCTGCTGCTATGGTGTGGATGGGGGAGCATTCCATAGATAATGTGACTGTGTAAATTTACCCAAACCGAAAGTCAAGGGAATAATGGGAAGGATAAGAGCACCAACGAACGGTGGAGGAAATAGTAAGAAAAGAAACGTGAAGAGTGGGAAACTGGTGAAGAGACTGACCTGTTTAGGTGTGGTAGTCTAGAACACATGGGATCTAGCCCGAAGTGTGGAGCCAAGTGTTGCTGTATGTCAGATGTGGGTGAAATCAATTTTGGGATAATAGCAAGATGGTGGTTACATATCAAAAAGAGAACATGGCTGATAACTTGAATGATTTGTCGGGAATAGTTGGGGTGAGATATAAAAGTTTCTGTTATCTATTGCGGAATTACGATAGATTGTTGGGATGTTGGCCTATTCTGGGTCACCATATTTGATCTTATCTAAGGGAATTACAGACCTGTATGTGAAGTAATTTATACACGTTGATATAATTTAAACCATTTACAAATGGTGTTGGAAAGAATTATGCTTCATGGATATGCTAGATTATTATTTGCTGGTTGCTGTTGTGAACGATGGGAGGGACACTGCGCTCATCTGGGTTGGCGCCTGATATGCATGCACAATTTCTCAACATGCTTTTTGATGGAGACAAATCTTTTTGTTTTTAAAGCAGACAAGTCACTTGAAAAAATAAAAGCACCAGAGACCCAGTCTCTAGAGTGAGCAGTTCAGTAGCCTTCCTCTACCTCTTGCAAAGTTCAATCATTTTGGTCCTTTAACTCGATTTCCCAAAGGATTAGGAAGATGGGCACCCTCTGGTAAACAACAAATGCTTTCAGTCCTTAGGTTAGCGGCAGAGATGTTTCTGCCTTCACTGTCTGCTTCTCCACCTGTGAACCAAAACTCTTTTTAATTTAGACTTATTCCAGACTTTTCTGGTGGGAGATGACTGTCCTCATTTCTCCCGGAGTATATGAATACCACCACATACACTGGGGTCTTACAGTCTGTTTCCCACTGTTAAGAGTGGACTCATCAGGCGTTGCACGAGAATTGATGGCAAGGCAGTCCAGACCCTCAGCTCCTATTTTGTGGAAAGGTCAAGATGGAGATGGGCCGCCAATGGGATCGGACCACCAACCACAAGATCTTTTTTGCATGGATGAGTGCATCTGGCTAGATGGGCACGGCAGTTCTTAGTGTCAGGCGAGTAGCAATCATGTTAGTGGAGTTGGCGGGGGAAGCATATAAGAGTTAGACCAGAAAGGCTAAAGGAATCCTTCACCACCACTTCTGGTTCCCTGAAATGTTCTGGGAAATTAGAAAGAAAGCCTGGTTGGCCAGTGTTCTAGGAGACCCCACTAGCGGAGATCTGGTCAGTAGGAAAGGTCTCGAGTTGGCTTGATGGAGCAAAGCAAGTTTTCCAAGTGTGTCTAACGGGTAATTTAGCATCAGGAACCAAAGAGTTAGCTCGTCGACTAAGGGGGTCCTGTTAGAGGGGGGGACACATCACTCAGATACTAAGCATGACTGAAGGTCAAGGGAGACTGAATAGAGGTGTGCGCAAGAATAAGAGACAGAAACAAGCAGCCCACCATAACATGATGTGAGGTAGATTTAGGAGAAAACTGAGAACTGTGACTGGGCCGCAGGACTGGCAGTTTTGTATGGTGGCAGCAGCCCCACAATGGGGGATGTAGAGGAAGCAAGGAAGTACCTGCTAGTAAACAAGAAGAAACGCATGATGGAGGATCTGATAGTTTGCTGGGCTGTAGGCAAGATTGTGCCGACTGGGTGGACCGCAACAGGCCAGGTGGTAAAGGCATCAGTGAGGCACAGGAACAAGAGAGCAGGTTGCAGATTCTAGAGCTTGCAGTGATTAAGCAGGAGGCAAGGCAATAGAGGCAGCTGTGGGAAACATGGGCTGAAGAGAAACCAGTAGATTGTGAGGAATCCTGCAGTCTCCTCACAAAATCCCAGCCTAATGTCTTCTCCCATGTGGCCAGGGAAGGGAAGCTGCTACCCGATTCTAACCCTGGGCATGGCCCCCGGAGTGGGAGGATCACATGGCAGGGGAAGGCCCTCAAGGGAAAGTGGTGACTGTTAGGAGAGATGCAGTATTCATCCTCTTGTGAAGATGAGATTTCCCTAATGCCGAAGTATTTAATGGCATGTTGTTACTGTAAGACTCCCTCTCACAGAATTACCGAAAGTGCCAAGTATGAAGATCCTTTTAACAAACAGAAGAATGGTACACAAGGGGGGCAGGAAGTTAATATTACAACTTCCTGTAGTTATGATTGTACTTTGTTTAGATCTTAGACCTAAGGGGTGAAACATCAACTCCTTTAAAACCCTCCCGTAAGTGGAAATCCTCTGAATCACGCAATCAGATTTGGATTAATTAATAAAAGAATAAACAAGAACATTATGGACTTAGTACTGAGACGAGGAAGGAGGGGCCCCGAGTTAGTCATCTCTGGTGCGCGATGTAGTTGTAATAACCAACACCTGAGTGGGACATTTAAAGGCATTTCAGGTGTGGCTGAGGAAGAAGCAGTAGGGAGAAGCCAAAGCTGAAGTTTACGTTGTGGCACCAGCAGGATGCTGTGCATAAGATGTAGCTGAAGCTGGGACTCCTGATGTATGCAGAGGACACAGAGCGGCAAACCGTATTGAAGCCAGCCAGCCCGTGAGATGGAGAAGCTCTCTGCATGCCGTGAAGTGCTCCGGTAACAGATTCACAACGGGGAGTGCACGGAGCTGCGGAAGCTCCAATGAACGTCAGCTCAAGTGGCTGCATACCGACCCGAGCTATCAAAGGCAGAAGAGCAAAGCAGCAATGCTGGTGAGTCAGAAGGAAGTGCCAGGGCATACTGGGGAGTTGGCCTGAAGTAGGTGACCCCCAGGGCGCTCCGAAGGAGACCACTAAGTAATAATGGTTATTTTCAATACCGAACGATTGAAATAAGGAAAACTGGGTGCAACTGCAGTTGGGAAGGAGGGAGAGCCAGGACGAACGAGAAATAAAAAATTACCTTCATGGTGATTCAGGTACTCTTAGTCCAGGCTCTCCCTCCTTCACAAAACCCACCCAACCATCCCTTATAGTAAGCATATACTTAAATTCTATCGTCATCGGCCCTTCCACAGGAACTGGGTGTGGAACGTTGGTGACGTAGGGGTAAGGTGTGGGCCCAGCGCGCAGAGGGACGCACGCGTGACATAGGCCCTACTCCTTCAAAATTTCTTACAGTGACAGCTGTCATTTACAGCCAGATTTTCTGGTCCACTTGCTGATGCAGGTGTTCCCTACCATTTGTGAAAGGAGGAGAGCCTGGACTAAGATAACCTGAATCACCATGAAGGTAATTTGTCATATTTTCTTAATTCAACCGGTTGTATTGCTAACTTTCCCAATGACCACGTAGGGTTGATTTATTTATTTGTTTTCCCCTCAGAGGCTGCAGGATTAGAATTTCAGATTTGGCTGCATTTATTGCTATGCCGTTGCGGTCAACATAATCCTATAACATTGTTAATTTACGCTGCAGACCAATCAGTGTTTGGTTGAGAATAACAAGGTCATCTGCATAGAGTAACCATCCCAGCGGGTTCCCTGCTATTCTTGGCAGAAAGACTGTGGTGGAGTTTAAAACCAACTCTAGATCTGAAATGAACAGGTTGAATAAAGCGGGGCCAAAGGGCAACCCTGCTTCAGACCTCAATATGTACTGACCTTTTTACTCATAAAGCCTGATTGATTTAACCTTAACTGGATAGACATAGCAGAATAAAGCACCTCCATAGCCAAGGCGAGACCCTTTGGGCAATTCCACACTACCCGCTTTCCTCAAAGAAGGTCTCGATTTATGCCAGCGAAGTCTGTTCCAGATCTATGAATGTAAGATAGAACTTTTTCTCTTCTCTCATTGCTTTGATTTTCAGTAGGTTAATCAGAAACAAATTTAGGTTGTATTCTACTCCTTTTACAAACAAGGTCTGGCGGTGGTCATAGTGGCTGGTATTCAACACCCATGCCCTTAGTCTTGTCAATAGCAATTCATGTCTAAGAGAAAAATTGTCTGGTAGTTTTTCGGATCCAACCGATTGCCTTTTTTGAAAATCGGCACCACCATTGCAGACTTCCAAGAAGATGGAAATGTATTTGTTCTCAAAACTTGAGTAAAAAGTATTGAGCAAAACCCTGCCCATTCCACCGGAGCAGATTTCAGCATCTCATTTGTTATTCCTTCTGGGCAGGGTGCCCGGCATCGGCTGGCTTTCCCGATTAAGTGAACTAGTTCCTCTTTGGTGAAATGAATATCCCATTCAATCTGATCTAACTTTAACGGTTTTGTCTGATCTAAATTGGCAAACAACCGTCCAAAGTGTTCAACCTATTTCTCCAGCATGGGGTCTGGCATGGATTCACATGCTCATGAATATTCCCTGTCGTCAGGCTGGGAATTCAGTAAAAGAAAAAAGTTTCACTTTCAGCTTGAAAACGGAATTTCTCCTCTAAACCAATCACTGTCCTATGGGTCATACTGGCCCCATCCAATGACAGTCCTCTCCCTAAGCTCCACCTCTGGTAGACATCTTCTGAATTTTACTGCACGCTTCTGTTTTTGGAATCCTCCTGTTGCTCTCCGAGCTGTTTTTATGCATTTTCAAGTTTTTTCCATAGAAAATGTACTAAATTCGACCGATTTTTGACTTATCGTTTTAGACTGAAGGACCGCTAGTGGCAGCGGGTACCCGCTGTCGCCGAATATCTTCATCCACTGCAGATTGTCCATCGAAGTTTCGAGAAGGCCCGGCCTTGGGCCTACTTCGTGCCTTTCGACCATGTGCGAGGAGGAGGAGGAGGAGGAGGAGGGCAGGAGCTTCTTCAAACTTTGCACAAGGTGTGGTTTAAGGATCGTATCCATAGATGAGCGACGACATTCTATATTGCCTGCATCCGCACCGCGATGAGGAGGGGTGTGAGGTGTGCCTTGGTTTCTCTAAGAAAACCAAGAAAGATCGCTATAGCAGGCTGGCAGCGTGGCTCAAATCTAGCAAGCCCTCTGACTCGGCCTCTGGGCACAGTCATGCCTCACCCAGTACGGGCCAGTCCAAGGAGCGAACTGCCTATGGGAGGAGGTTGAGATCCTTTGAGGGCACCCTGCCCCCGAGCTGCCAGAGAAGTCAAAGCTCGGCTGGGCTCGCCGCTGATGCGGGTCCCAAGTCGGGCAGTGCGTGATCGCTATCATCCTCCACGGTGAGTCTGCCGGCAAAGGGGGTCTCTTCCAAGAGAAGTCCCTGACCCCGTCCAAACTCAGTTTACCAGCGAACAAGCCGACAAGCGAGAAGTCCGGGGAGGACCCTTCAAAACCAAGTCCTCTCAGCCTTCAAAGTCAACCACTTTGACGGCCCCATCGACGAGGGCCTCGACGACCACCACCATGATGGCAGTGAGCGAGAGCGGCTCCATGAAGGTAGTGCCTACGACGGCCACGCCATGTGCGTCCTTACCCCTGAGGCGTGATGCAGCAGCTAAGGCAGCGTGCACCCTAGGAATGGGGAAATGCCCTGTAATTGCACCGACCCAGAAGCCTCCGGAGATTGAAAGAGAAGAGGATAAGGCCTCGACGGAACCTCCACGGAATATGGTCCCACGTGCTGCGTCACAGAAACCGGTGCAGATTTGTACAAGTTCCGTGGAGGACAACGATTATCTTCCTGATGACTACTATACAGACCATGTAGGAAGGGGAGAGCCTGCGGGCGGTGAGCCTTCGTCTCCTGCACGCAAGAGGAGGCACTTAAGTCCGGACCCTACACCCCCAACCGAGGGGCGTGTCGCTAGATTTTCTGATGACTCTATACACACACTGGTCACGGAGATCCAGCAGAGGCTGCTCCCTACACCAGGCCTGCTCTACTACAGGACCCTCTGGGAGCCTCAGAGGTAGATCCCCCCTCCTCATTGGAAGAGGAAGTCTAAGGAGGCGGCTGGCCCTTAGTGTCACCCGACCCCTCCACCACTCACACATCGTGACCTGACTCCACCAGGAGCTCCAGCACCACACACCGGCACGGCTACATGCACTGACGAGGAAGATGACCAGCTGACTGGGGAAAAACCGCACGCAGAGGAGCCCCATGGGGCCTTGCCACCAGACTTGGTTGGATCCTTTTATTCCATGATGTCCAGGGCTTCAGACCTTTTTCAGTTAGTGCCGGAAGAAACTAAGAAAGAAGGGTTCCTGTACCAGCAGCGCAGGTCCAGAAGAAAAACCATCATGTCCGTTCCCTTCATGGATGATATCTGGGAGGAGGGCTTGGCACTAATGAAGAACCAGAGTATGGCCCTGACCAAGCGTGACAGACTAAACATACAGGGTACCAGTTTGAGCTCCTAGGTGCTCAAGATCTCAACCATCCCCCGACTCAGTGGTCTCGGGCGCAGCCAGGAACCACTTGGCGAACCCATCGTCGACATCCATGGTGCCTCCGGACAAGGGAGGAAAGAAACTAACTGGACGCAATGGACAAGAATATAATCTATACAGCAACCTCCACCACAAGGCAGCTAATGCCTTAGCCATTTTGTCTATATGACCCGGAATTATGGTACACGCTGGGACCTATTCTGGACTTCCTGCCAGAGGCCAAAAAGGTTAAGGAACTAGCCCTGCTTCAGGAGGGGGCAGGTGGCCTCGGACAATGCCTTTACAGTGGTGGTGGACATCATAGAGACGGGTTTGTGCCAAATGGGGACCAGTGTGTCCCTTTGTCGTCAAGGGTGCTTGAAGGCCACAAACTTCCGCCAGGATGTTCAAGCTAAGGTGCTGGAAATTCCGATCGACAGTGAAAACCTCTTCGGCAAGGCCTTTGACGAATCTCTGCAATCCATAAAAACCAACATGGAGACAGTGAGCTCCCTGGGATCCCTCCAACGTCGTCTGCTGCCCTTTTGTCCATCCAGAGGAAAGCCTGGCAGATCCTCCAAGGGATATACTGGCCCGTACCGGCAGTCTTCCCTCTCCTCCACTCAAGCATACAGGCATCGCTCTCAGGCTTACAGCAGCGGGGGAAAGCGTTGGTGCCACCCACAGGGCAGGTCCCGATCCCCAAACAGGCCTGAACCGGCCGTGGCCCCAGGCCCCACTCATGTACTCCAGTGGGAGGCCAGCTGACTGAGTTAGTTAGCGTGTGGAAGATGATCACTACCGACAGATGGGTGCTGGACGCTTTCAAACAGGGGCCCACCTTGGAGTTCCAAAGCAGGTGTCCTTCTATTCCACCAGTGCCTCGACAGGAACAACACGCACCACAGCTTCTGCAAGAGGTGCATGCCATGTTACAGAAGGGGGGGGGGTAAGAATTTGTTCCCCAGCACCTCCGGGCTGCAGAGTTTACTCAAGATTCTTTCTGGTTTGTAAAAAGACTGGGGGTTGGAGGCCAATCCTGGATCTGCGCTCTCTCAACAAGTACTTAAAGTCCCAGAAGTTCAGGATGGTCATGTTACAACACATGCTCGATCAGCTTGCGGAAGGGAGATGTTTTGACGTTGTTTGATCTGGAGGACGTCTACTTCCACATCCTTATTCACAAAAAGCCCCACAGATTCCTACTATTCATGGTACAGTGGTGGCACTAGCAGTTCAAGGCATTCCCTTTGGCCTAAAATCGTCTCCAAGTGTCTTTGCAAAGTGCTTGGCCCTGGTGGCAACGCATCTTCGTCTGCAGAGCATTCACGTATACCCTTACCTGGACAATTGGCTCGTTTGATCCCGCTCTGGCGAGCAAACGCACATCAAGGACCGTACGTCTGTTGACGGAGTTGGGGTTTTCCATAAACCGAATTGTTGCTTGACGCCATCTCAAAACGCATTGTTTCTGGGTGCCCGGCTCAACACAGTAAGGTGATTGGCGTCCCCCTTGGAGGAGAGGGTGGTGGCCATCCATGGAAAAGTACAGTGTTTGTCATCAGCGCAGAGGGCCACACAGTGCGGGCCATCAAGTCGCTGCTGGGCATGATGTCCTCCTGCATCAGCCTCATCCGCCTCTGCAGACTACAGATGAGGCGTCTCCATGAGATCCTGGATGCAAGGTGGATGCAAGTATCAGGGATTTATACAGACAAAATCGCCTCAAAAAGGAGTTCCACAAGGCAATACAGTGGTGGGGCATACAACACATCTCGTCCTGGGGACTCAGTTTCAAGCTCCGCTTACCAGGAGATAGTCCCCACGGATGCCTCTCTAGAAGACTGGGGAGCCCACGCCGGACAGTTATCCGTCAGAGGACTCTGGCAACCAGAAGAAAAGGGCCTCCACATCAACATCCTGGAAATTTGGGGCATATTCTGGGCCCTAAAGTATTTTCTGCCTTCGTTGAGGGGAAAGGTGGTGAGGATCTTCAGACAACAACACCACCACCATGTTCTACATCCGGAAGCAAGGGGGAAGCACTCGCTGGCCCTCTCCACTGGGCCATTCGTCAGGACATGTTCCTCATCCCTTTTCAGAGAGGAATGGGCAATTCTGCACCATGGCCCGGGGTTTCTGAACCTAAAGGCATGGCTCCTGTAGCCCTAGAAATTGGACTTTCTGCTTTACACGCAGAATGTAAGGACATTCTGACCAAGGCCAGAGCCTCGTCAATGTTGACGTGCTACGGCCATAGGTGGAAGCGCTTCTCAGTGTGGTACCAGGCACAAAAGATTAACCCTCTGCATGTGACAGCCCCGCAGCTCCTTCCATACTTGCTTTCCTTGGCCAAAGCTGGGCTGGCTCACGCCTCTATCAAGGTGCACATAGCCATCATATCCAGTTACACAGGTCACTGTATAGGCCTTTTCTGTGGTCGTAGACTCATCAAGGAGTTCCTGCAGGGGCTCTTCAGGACATTTCTGCGGGTGAAGGCTCCTGCCCCGGCTTGGGGCCTCAATGTGGTCCTGACTAAGCTCATGGGGCACCCTTTGAGCCTATGCATCAAGCCCTGCTCAAGTTTTTGTGGAAGACGGCCTTTCTCGTGGCTATCACCTCGGCCAGGTGGGTCGGGGTGATCCAGGCCCTATCTTGCAAGGAGCCTTACCTTTCTTTTCACCCTTCAAGGGTGGTACTGCGTACACCCCCACCTTTATTACGAAAGTACTGTCAGAATTCCACCTCAACAAACCTTTGGTGTTACCCGTCTTCTTCCCAAATTCGTCCTCGCCAGCGGAGAGTTCGCTGGACGTTGCTCGTGCCTTGAAGATCTGCATGGCATGTACAAAGAATTTTCAAAAGACTTCTCAGTTGTTCATCAATTTAAGAACCTGTTAATTATGGAAAGGCCTTGTCGAAGGCTTCCATCTCCAGGTGGCTCTCTGGCTGAATCATGCACTGTCGTCGGCTGGCTAACAGACCTCTGCCGGGCAGGCCAAGGGCCCACTCCACCAGAGCCGTTGCTGCAACTACGGCATTTCGAATGGATTATGTCTTCCAATGTATTCCACATCTTTGACATGTAATGTCCACAGCTGTGCACATTACATGTCAAAGATGTGGAATACGTTGGAGGAACATCCAATTGAAAGAACGTTACCAATTGGTAAGTAAGTTGTTCTTCTATCTGGGGTGCCCCTGCTCAACATCTGCAGGGATGCTATGTGGAGGTCCACACACACCTTCACGTGGTTCTACCCGGTCAACAAGGATTCCAGGGAGGAGGCCTGGGTCGCCCAAGTGGTGCAGTGCAACCTGTTCACTTGAGGTGAGTCTGTTCCGGGGGTAAGTGTTACTACTTCTGCTGAGCCTTGCCACCTCCTGTGGTTGTGTATTGTACTGCTATGTAATCTTTATTCATGAGCCTGTGAATACCAGACCCCGTGCTGGAGAAGGTTTGTAACTTACCTGTAACTCTTGTTCTCCAGCATGGGTCTGCCATGGCATGGATTCACATGAAAAGTGTCCCTCTTCCCCTCTGTGGCTCTTCTTGGTTCATACTGCCATTTTACGTGCTTACCAAATCTGAAGATGGACACCAGCGGTGGAGCTTAGAGAGAGGACTATCATTGGATGTGGGTAGTTATGTCCCAGAGTTCAGTGATAGGTTTAGAGGAGAAATACAGTTTTCAAGCTCAAAGTGAAACTTTTTTTTTTTACAGAGGATTCCCAGCCTGACGATGGGGAATATTCATGAGCATGTGAATCCATGTCAGACCCATGCTGGAGAACAAGAGTTACAAGTAAGTAACTTAAACCTTCTCCTCAGGGACTCTGTTTCTCTGGAGAACTTTTTGATTGGTCCCGGTTTAATTTAAAACATGCCACTCTGCATCATTTTGGGCTAAAATGCCCTTGTGCGAAATCCACCAATTCTAATCCTTCTATCTGTGTTTTCTACAGCATTTTAATCTTACAAAAGCTGGGAGATTTCTTGTATGTCTGTCCTTCTGTAATTTCTTCTTTTGATTCGAAAACTCTTTATCGAAAGTATGTCTGTTTAAAGTTTGAATTCTTATTCCCTGATCTATCTTCTGTATAACATGCTAATAATGGGGTATAGTCTATGCTAGTCATCTGCTCATACATTTCTTTCTGGTGTCTCTTGGACAGTTGTGTGATTTCGAGGGGATTGGGTCCTCCGACTTATTCCATATCTATGACATGTAATCACCACAGCTGTGCTGCTTCGGAAACTTTTCGGCGTCTGCGTCCTGCGTCGATGACGTCGATGCGCGGTTGTCGAGGACCTCCTCCGACGTCATCCGATGTGATAAGTAGGACGCACGACGCCCATAGCCTCAGTTCCGTTTTTTCCGCGAACGTGTTGCTTCGTGTTTCTCGGTTTAAACGCCTCGAGTCTTTGGAGTTCTGTTCTTTTCGGTTCTTCGAACCTGTTCGTTTGTGAAAATCCTTCTGAAGATGTCTACTTCGTCTTCGACCCCGCGTCCGGGTTTCAAGAAGTGCGGGGAGTGTGGGTCCAAGATGTCGGTGACGGACTCGCACGACGCCTGCCTCTGGTGCCTCGGGGAGGCCCACGACACGGATGACTGTATCGACTGCCAGTCGCTCACGTCCAAAGCCTTACGCGAACGTAAGAAGAAGTTGTCGGTAGGTCGGGTGTCCAAGCCCCGGAAGTCGAAGTCTGCGGGGCTTTCGACGGATGATTCGAGGGGTGACTCTCCGTGTCATCGTCGGAAGTCTCGTGGGTCTCCTTCTAGGAGTCGGTCTCGCCACTCCTCAGCCTCTTCGAGGCATTCTCGGAAGCGCCGACACCGGTCGTCTTCCAGGTCCTCTTCGGAGGGCTCTGCCCGGCACGTCGCTTACCCCTCCAGCTGTGCGACGCCGGAGGAATGGGCTTCCTTCGGGAAGAAGATGCTGGCGATTCTTGAGTCGCAGGGTACTCAGCCGTCCGCGCCCCCGAGTGGGGTCGGTCGTGTGAGGTCGAGAGACACTGCTCGCAAGAGTGGTCGGCACGAGTCACGGGAGAGGTCCCGTTCGGACAAGGGGACTCGTTCTCGACGTACCCGTTCCAGGTCCCGGTCCTCGACGCGTTCGAGACCGTGTGCACCTGTGAGGTCTTCGAAGAAGGCATCGATGTCTGTGGCGTCGAGGGCGTCGACAGGCTTTCTCGAGGCTCTGGCTCCGAGGAAGTCGTCGATGCCGTCGACGCTCAGGTCGTCGAGGGACACGCTCGGGGCTCCGGCCTCGAGGGCTGTGTCGACGTCGCCGATTCTGGAGGCGCTGCATCTGACGTTGACGCCGATTTCCTCGACGCCGATCCTCTCTGCGCCGATGCGGGTTCTCTCGATGCTGGCGCCGATTCGCTCGACGCCATCGACGCCTTTCGTGTCGGAGGTACCCCAGGGCACGGGTGGACCCCCTAGGAAGGCTCTGGTTAAGAGCAAGCACTCTCGAGTGCCTTCTTTTCGCCACCTAGACTATATTTCAGAGGCGGATGAGGATTCTGATGGCCTGGTTCCTAGTCAGGTTCCGGATGAAATTGTCTCGGGCCATAGTCAGTTTGACGAGTTGAGACAGTCACTGCATGATGCCAGTGGACTGGACACCTCTCCGGAGGTGGAGTTTTGTAGGCCTGAGCCTGGCCCTCATGCTGATTCCTCGTACCGGCGCCTTATGGCTAGGGTTTCTGAGTACTTGGGATGGTCTGCTCCCCCAGGGGAATTTGTGCAGGATGATCTGACAGACATCCTTGATGTTGGTCCCCCAACTGACCCGGTTCTGCCGTTCCATATGGCTTTACAGAGAAGGGTGGCGGCGGCTTGGACTGCTCCGGAGAGTCTCCCGGCGGTGGGCAGATCCTTGTCGCGAAAATACCGTCCAGCCAGTGGCGACCCCTGCTACTTGACCAGGCACCCCACTCCGGAGAGTTTGGTGGTGCAGGCGGCCACGGCCCCGGCAAAGCAGGCGTCGTACCCTACCATCCCTCCTGATAGGGACGACAAACGTTTTGATGGCTGGGCGAAGAAAGTGTTTTCTTCTGGTGGTATGGCGCTTCAGGCGGCCAACTCAATTTGTGCCTTGTTGCGTTTCACGCACACTCTGTGGAACTGTGTTGCGTTAGCGGCTGAACATATTCCTGAAGGGGACGAACGGGATGGTTTCCTTGCTATGGTCCAGGATGGTAAGTATGCCATGTGTGAGTCCGTTCAGTCGGGTTTGGACTTAGCTGAATGCGTCAGTAGGTCCATGGCGGCGAGCACCGTGATACGCAGGTTTGCGTGGTTGCGGAAGTCGGGGTTTGCTCCTGATGTGCAGTCCCGGCTCCTCAACATGCCCTTTGACGGTGAACACCTTTTTGGCAGCAAGGCTGACGAGAGCCTTGAGAGGTTGCAGACCTCAAAAGCTGCAGCAAAGTCGTTGGGCGCTGCAGTTCGCCAACCTCCGCCTTTTCGTCCTAGGGGACAGCAGTGGAGGGGTGGTTCCTTTCGCTATTACTCATCCTTCAGTAAAGCGAGAGGAGCTGGCAGTCAAAGAGGCCAACGCAGGGGTACCAGAGGTGGACGACAGGGTACCCGTGGTGCCAAGGCCGCTCGGGCAGTTGCCTCTTTGCCCTCAGGTAACGCCGCAGCCGCTCCCACTCAGCCGTGAGGCCATGTCCCATGGTTCGCCGGTTGGGGGAGGCTGGCGCAGCATCTTGTAGAGTGGCAAGCCATTACTTCAGATGTGTGGGTTCTGGAGATCATAACCCACAGCTACTGTCTTCCCTTTCGGCACAGTCCTCGCGACTATCCACCGGGGAACCTCTCTTTGCAGAGTCTGCATCCGCTCCTTGCGCAGGAAATTCAAGCCCTGCTGGAGAAAGGCGCCATAGAACTGGTGCCTGTAGCGGAGAGGAACAAGGGATGGTATTCCCCTTATTTTTTGGTTTCGAAGAAAGACGGGGGATTGAGACCCATCATGGACTTGCGCGGTTTGAACAAACTCCTCAGGAAGGACAAGTTCAAGATGGTTACTCTCTCTCAAGTCCTCCAGGCCCTTCAGCTTCAGGACTGATTTGGTGTCACTCGACCTCAAGGATGCTTACTTCCATGTGCCGATCCATCCCAAGCACAAGAAGTACCTGAGGTTCGCGGTTGGCGACTCGCACTTTCAGTTTCGGGTCCTGCCGTTCGGATTGACCTCCGCCCGAGGGTTTTCACCAAGCTCATGGTGGTGGTGGCAGCGCATCTCAGGCAAGGGGGGATTCACGTCTACCCCTACCTGGACGATTGGTTGATCAGGGGGTGCTCTCCCGAGCAAGTCCTGGATCATCTGTCGGTCACCTGTCGCTCCCTTCACAGGCTGGGCTTCTCCCTCAATTTGAAGAAGTCCCATTTGACGCCAACAAAGTGGCTCCAGTACATCGGAGCAGTGCTCGACACTTCCCTGGGGCTGTGTTTTCCTCCCCAGGTGAGGGCTCTTCACATTCAGCAGATGGTGCACAAGTTTCAGAATGCCCAGACGCTCCCAGCGTTCGATTCTTGAGGTTGCTCGGCCTCATGGCATCCTGCATTCTTCTGGTGCCAGAGGCTCGCATGCGGATGAGATCTTTGCAGTGGGCACTCAAGACGCAATGGTCGCAGTCCTCCGGCAGGATGTCGGACTCGATTCAGGTGCCGTCCTCGGTCGCCCGGGACCTTCTGTGGTGGGCCGTCGAAGGCAACTTGATGAGGGGGGCTCCATTTTGGCTTCCCTGGCCGGAGGTGACGATCGTGACGGATGCATCCCTCACGGGATGGGGAGCTCATGCCAACGGGCTGACAGTCAGCAGTCGTTGGTCTCCGTCGGAGTCCAGACTCCATATCAATCTGTTGGAGCTGAGGGCCGTCAGGCTAGCCCTGAAGGCTTTTCTGCCGTCTGTGCGAGGGAAGAATGTCCTGATCCTGACGGACAACACAGTGGCCATGCACTACCTCAACAAAAAGGGGGGGGCAGGGTCACTTCCTCTGTGCAGGGAGGCGATGCAGCTCGAGTTCTGGGCCATCCAGCAGGAAGTTTCGATCTCGGCAGTTCATCTGGCCGGAGCCGAAAACGTGACGGCGGACGCTCTGAGCAGGCAGAGCGCGATCTCTCACGAGTGGGAGTTGGCTCAGGAGATTCTCCTGGAGATCTTCGCCCTTTTGGGGGACCCCTCAAGTGGATCTCTTCGCCTCCAGTGTCAACCGGAAGTGCGAAAGGTTTTGCTTGCGGGAATTTCCTCCAAAAGGAGCCTTAGGAGACGCGTTCGTGGTGGAGTGGTCCTTCCCGCTGCTGTACGCGTTTCCTCCAGTCCCGTCATCCCGCAAGTGCTGCGGAGGTTACGGAAGTTTGGTTCCCGGATGATCCTCATTGCCCCGGCGTGGGTTTGAAGGACATGGTACCCGGACCTTCTCGACTTATCCATCTGCCCTCCACGTCGTCTTCCCTACCGAGACGATCTGCTCTCACGGGAGGGGGGTCAGGTTCTCCATCCAGAGGTCAGATCCCTCAACCTTCACACTTGGCTTCTGAAAGGTTGAGGTATAAGGATTGGGACCTCCCTGAGGACGTGATGGAGGTGTTGCTTTCGGCACGAAGGCCAGCAACAAAGTCTCTGTACCGTTGCTGTTGGCGTAAGTTCTGCTACTGGTGCAGAGTTCAGAATGTGGATCCTTTTGCATGTGACATCCCCATGGTTCTGTCCTTTTTACTTTCTTTGGCCCACAGGGGCTTGCAAGTGGGTACCGTTAAGGGTTACCTGGCTGTGCTGTCCATCTTTAAGCGCTCGTCTGAAGAGTGTTCTTACTTTAAAATCCCTTTGATTTCACAGTTCCTGAAAGGGCTCACTAATGTGTTCCCTCCGTAACCTTTCCTGGTGCCCGGTTGGGATTTAAACCTTGTTCTTAAGTTTCTTATGGGTGCTCCGTTTGAGCCTTTACATTCTTGCCCTTTGAGGCTGTTAACTCTGAAAACTGTGTTTTTAGTTGCGGTTACTTCCGCTCGCAGAGTGAGTGAGTTACAGGCACTTTCAGTTAAGCCTCCCTTCACTGTATTTCACAAGGACAGGGTTGTCCTTGGAGTTCGTCCTTCTTTTCTTCCGAAGGTAGTGACGGAATTTCATTTGGCCCAGAAGGTTGTTCTTCCGGCATTCTATCCTCCTCCGCATCCTGGTAAGGAAGAGGAGAGGCTCCATAGGCTTGATCCTAGGAGATCTTTAAGCTTTTATGTTTCACGCATGTCCCGGGTCAGAGTGGATGATCAACTCTTTATTGGTTACGCTGGAAAGCGTTTGGGGCAAGCTGTGACGAAACAGACTTTGTCTCGCTGGATTATTTTGGCCATCTCGGATTGCTACCGCTTGGCGGGTAAGGACCCACCGGCTGGCTTGCGGGCCCATTCTACCAGGGGTATGGCTGCGTCTACTGCCCTGCAGAGGGGTGTTCCTATTCGCAACATCTGTGATGCAGCCACCTGGGCTTCAGTACATACATTTGTACGTCACTATTCCCTCGATTCCATCCGAGCACAGGATCTGGCCTTTGGCTAGGCGGTCCTTTGCTCTGCTATTTGATTGGCTATTCTAAATTTTGATTCTAAATTCTTTCCCTCCTCCTTGCTTTGGTACTGCTTTGGGAGTCTGTCATAGATATGGAATACGTCGGAGGACCCAATCCCCTCGAAAAACAAGTTACTTTCTTACCTGGTAACGTTCTTTCGATGGGATGGTCCGACGACGTATTCCATATCGCTCCCGCCCTGCCTTCCCCGCTGCAGAATTTCTTTTGCGATTGCAGCTTACGTTCCGCAAGGCTTTGTGTCTAACTGGCAGTTGACTTATGTCACACGTTCTGGGGGAAAATACTACAACTGAGGCTATGGGCGTCGTGCGTCCTACTTATCACATCGGATGACGTCGGAGGAGGTCCTCGACGACGGCGCATCGACGTCATCGACGCAGGACGCAGACGCCGAAAAGTTTCCGAAGCAGCACAGCTGTGGTGATTACATGTCATAGATATGGAATACGTCGTCGGACCATCCCATCGAAAGAACGTTACCAGGTAAGAAAGTAACTTGTTCTTCCGTTGGGTTCAGGCGAAGTCTATTACCACCAGCCTCGATTTCAACATTCACTGGCCAGCGTGTATTATTCTGCTCAACTGTCACATTCCATGACATCCTTAAAGGGTCATAATCTCTATTATGCATATGAATTATTTCAAGCAACCTTACCCTATGGGAGGCATTCTGTGACACAAAATAATCCACAAAAGAGTTCTGTTTGCCTCTGTGCCATGTCATGGCGCTTCGGATTCCCCTGGCACTTGACCAGTCAACATGAGAACATTTCTACCTTGAAGTTCATTTTTCCAAACAGTGGCTCTCGCTTTATTCCCCAATGGATCGCTCCCCAAGACTTCCTTCCCCAAAGTCCTGAGACAATCTATGTTCAGATGCGCGCACAGAATAATCCAAGCATTACAATATTCAGAGTTAAAATTATCAATCTGAGCAGTAACAGTTTCAACAAATTGTAAAGTTTCCCACATTTTGAATTCCAGGAAACACCACCAGGAATGTATTCCTCCATATTTTTGTCCTTTCCAATTCAATTACTAATATTTGGATACATGGATACAGAGAATACTCATCCACTATGGTGAAGGCTGTGCTGTTCGTTATAATAGTATCATTGCCCCTTTTATCGTAATATTTAGGAAGAGGCTATGACAGTCTAAAACCAGGGTATTTGTCAACTAGGTCTCCTGAAGGCCTAGGATATAGTTGGGCAAATCCCCCGGTGTTCCAGGAGCTTATCGAGACGAAACCCTCCCGAGTTGGTACATGGCATTATTCTTTTCTATAAATGGACAGTGCCCCAGCCAGGCATTCCCAAGATTCTGTCTCTTTCTTGGTGGAAATTTCAACTTTTTTTTGTTTTATGATCCTCCTTTTAGAATGCCGTATTTGATTAAAGGTTATTTTAAAGGTGCTACGTTCTGTTCATTCATTAATCCTGTTTATTTCCCAATGCTTATTTGGTGTGTATAAAGTCGCAGAGCTGAATTAGACTCCCTCCCCTGGGTCACCTGGTTGACGACCACCTCGGAGTTAGGGTCTTTATTCTGCTCCCCTTCTCCCACTCTTATAAACAGTGCCACTTTCACTATTGGTTCTTGATACCTCAAATCCCAGTGAACGCAGCAGTGGAGAGGCATCCAATAACACGTTTTGAATTGTATTGGATTTTACATGTAGATGAGCTATGTCTGAGTGTTTCTCGTTCAGGAATTCAACAAAAGCAATGTTAGCTGATTGTTAAGATTTAAAATCCAATCATCCTCAATACGAAATATTTGTTCTAATTTTATGAAAGTCTCTGCACCTGGGTCTTCAACTCGAGTCATGGCAGTACTTTTTTTTTTTGTGTATCTCCGTTCTCGAGAAATAACCAATAGGTATCGTGTTAACTAAAGCACTTTTGGGGTCCTTTTTGATTTTGGTCAAGTTTTGGAGATGAACAATCCAATGCTGGCGTAGAGTTTATTATTTGAAATTTCCACCTTTCCACCATTTGATCTAAATACTTTGTCAGCCAGCATCCTTTTTTCAGCCAAGGTTGTAAAATGTGTATCAATAGATCAATGCTAGACTCATTTGAAGCTACCGTTACTATTTTAGCTTGTGGAAGTGTTGTCAGTGCAGGGGTTACGCTTTTAGCACCTTCATTTGTGTGCTGTTTAACTCCTTCCAAATCTATTGTGCAAACTTTCAGGTTGCGGAGGAATCTTCTTGAGCCGTTCGAATTTTCATCATGGGCAGGTTTTTGGGAGGTTTTTGCCTACAATTTCTTACTAGCACGATTTTGCTGCTTTTTTTTCTGCCGAGAATTGAAGATGGAGAAGTTATTATCGTCTTGCGGATCCTCTTGTGGACCAATCCAAGGATGATCTTCCTCCTCTCTAAGATGCATGTTTCATCCACTAGGGATAGAACAGTAGCATTGATATTCATAGGATTTAATTCCCTCGAGTCGACGTCCTAGGGGACCAGATTTCTTTGGTCATGCCCCTCACTTGACTCTCTCCCTGTTCCAAGATCACATCCTCTATAAAAGGGAGCTCCATTACCTGTGTCCTTGGAATGGCATGAGGGACAACTGTTGTGATCTTCTCTGGTTCAAGGTTGCCATCCACTCTTTCCTTTATTGGCCCTGCACTGCCATTGATGTACTCAACCAGTAGCTTTTTGTCTATTATCAACTCTGAGTGAGTCTAGAATTTGATGATGTCTTTGAAGGTCTTGGGTTGTGCTAGAAGCCCGAGGCCATGGTGTCTTGGCTAGCTGTTATATAGGACTCTATGAATGCATCATAGCTATTAAGCTGGCATGATCCTTGAGGCTTTCGTGTATAGATTCATACGGTTTTAAGAATGGAGAGAGTCATATTGTAAAGGCTGACATCAAAACAGCTTGGGTGTAAGAGTCAGGCTTCGATATGTTACTGTTAAGGCCTTGTGTTACGTGCCGTTTTTTTTTTTCTTGTTTTTTTTTTTTATTACCTGCATCTGTCCTTTTGGGAGTATGGTGAGACTGTTAATGTGTCCGAGTCGCTCTCTATCAGTCTGTCTCATGGAGCGCATATGTGCTTGCTCAGTATTAAGTTCAGTTGGGGGACTCATAGCGACTAGTCGATAATCCATGGGTGTAGGAAGATCATGGCTAGTAAGTTTTTTCGTGGAAAGGGGGGGACAGATGGTGGGGATTTGTTTATTTGTAATTAACAACTCCGACTTGTCTTTTTGAATCACCTCCTTTCCGAGTTGCCACCTGGGTGTTCTCTATTTGAAGAGAAATATCAGCTATGTCCCTCCTTAACCTCGCCATCAGTGAGCCGTTAGCCAGAAACTCCACTTCAAGATCCTGCTGGATCACATCCAGCACATCAGATAGACTACCTCTGCTAGGCCCCCCACCATAGCGTTGGAGTTAGGAGGGAGGTCAGTGGAGGCAGCGCCCCTGTCTGTGGAGGGACTGATCTTAGTCTCAAAGCATGCTTGGAGTTGAACATTTCATGGTTCCATGTAATAATGTCCACTCAAAAATATCGCCATGCAAACAAATCATGAAAAATTGCTGTTTTTTGTGGAGACATTATTACATGGAACATGCGGGGGACACCCCTGCAACTCCCAACCCCTTCTTTATTTTTCATGGGGAGCGGGGGACACCCCCGCCTGCCCCTGTCCCTATATATATGGTCACCTGTATAATGTCACCACAACCTTTTCCCGGTGACATTATATACAGCGACCATCTATAAAGGGATATTATTACCTGATACCCATTTCATTCCGCCCTTCTTCTATTAGCCCACTATTGACACCAGCCATCAAATCCTCATCCGTAGGTTCGGTGGTCTTTGGCCATGAACTGGCTGCCCGGAAATCCGCAAGGTTTCCCGAGGTCTCATGGGGTCTTTCGCCCTCCACGAAGACCACTTCTTCAAAAATCCCACCCAGTCCCACACATTCCGAGCTCTGTGGGGTGGTGTTACCCAACAAAAGACATACCGGGCTCTGACATAATGGAGTTCAAGGCCGGTTTTGTGGTCTCTATTAGGTCGATTGCAGCTTAAGTCTATCGAAACCTTCAGGACTGGCAGGATCACTTTCTATGGGGGGGGAGGGGGTGAAAACAAATTCAGCATCAATGTAGAGGGTAGTGAAATAGTACCTTGCCTGGTCAACTGTGGCTCTGTTGACTTGGATGCCGTAGAGTTGGGCAAAAACTGCAAGCGTGCCTGCCGTCAGGTTCGCTGCAGGGCTTCTTTAACCTGGACAATCGCTCTTTGCATAGTTTGTCACCCGAGCCTACCAAAGCTCACCTCCAAACCCACCGGAAAGCACGGGGAACACAGGAAACACAGTCCTTGCCACACTCCACGATGATCTGGTCAGGCTGCAGCTTTTGTTGTCTGCATCACCATATAACAATGAAAAGGGAGAACAGACTCCTCGCACAGGGTCTCCAACATGGGAAACACACTCTGCATCTATTTATGCTAGTCACCTCTGCAGATTCAGTGTGTGTTGCTGGGACAGAGCTCTACCAATTTATGTGCTCTTCCAGTACTGTGTTGGAATATCATTGACCAGGTCAGGCTTTACTATTGCCATTGTAAAGTGCTATCTTGCAGTCCTGGATCTTCAAAACGGACCAGAACAGGAATCTATTTTCTCTGTCCTTACGGTACTTCACTTACTAAAAGGCCTCACCACAGGCTACCCACCTAAACCTTTCATTGTCACACAATGGTATCTTAATGTGGATATAACATTTTTAATGATAGCTCCCTTGGAGCTTATCCCTTCCTGTCTGTTAAGGGTATTGTCTTCCAAAGTTGCATTTCTCGTAGCAATTCCATGGGTGTACAGGGTCTCAGAGCTGTATGCTTTCTCTATTCCTCCTCCCATACCTTTGTTTACCAACGACAAGGTTAAGCTTTGCGGAGCCGCCTTATACGCCCAAAGCAGTATCAGAGTTCCAACATCAAGCAAAGGGTAATTTGCTAGTTTTAATCCCACCTCCACACCATTGGGAAGTAGATAAAATGCATCCTAGATGGGGAAATTACAAGGGCCTTCAACTTGTATCTATATAATATGAGTAAATAGAGAGAGGATGATCACATTTTTGTTGGCTTTTCTGGGCCAGTAAGGGCAAGGCTTTTCAGAAGCCTTGGGGGACATTCTACAAGGTGCAGGCGTATGTCTGCTTTACAGAGGTGCTCCCCTGGTGCACATTTGCCAAGGATTGACGTGAGTTTTGCTCCACACCTTCACCAGACAATCCCACCTAGTCTTCATGGCTGCTGAGGAAGCTAAGAGTCATGTATCCAAGAACCAAACAACCTTTCTAGCATGTTCCCTGGCACCTCATGTTTTCTAGAGGTACATCTAGAATACAATTCCCGGGCAACCACGCCCAACAGCTGCTGTCACATGATCATGCACACAATTGGAATAGCGATCATGTGATCGGGAACGAGCTTGCACTTCTGTGGTGACCGTAAGAAGGCATCACAGCATAAAGGACACAGTAAGCTGAGTGACTGCACTTAATCTGCATTCGTGTTTTTGTGATGGTGCTATTCCTGTTCTGTCTTGATCTGGTGTTTATTGATCCCTGGCTCATGTTTTTCTGCACTTCATTTGGATTGTGATTTGGCTACTTGGACCAGCCCTTCTACGTGTGAACATTTGGACTTGGATATCCCTTTTGGCTTTTGGTGAACTGGAACTTCCTTGCTTGGAGAGCACTTACACTGTGGACTCTGAAGGACCTTTCTGTGGAATTGCTAAATTAATCCAGTCCAATATCACAGATGCTAAATTGCTAAATGCTATTTTGCCCCCCATACCCCTCCCGCTCCGTCCTAATGGCGACAGGCTCCATGGTCACGTATACCTTTTTCGGAAGTATTGTTCTCTGCCCGATAGTTCTCCTATTGGGTGGCATTTCCCTTTTTTACATTTTTATCGTGCATCCTTTTCAGGTTTCTATAGTTTATCCAGGTACACTGGGAAAGGGGAAAGATTGCAGGGAAATTGCAGATACGTTTTCCCTGAATACTGTACCTACCTTTTTGTTCTTGGTTGCAACTTGACAGAAAGACAAGCGGCATATCGCCTTCCTTTTGCCTATTCAGCCAGCCAGGGGGTGAGTTGCAAATACCTGGCTGGCCTATTTGGCAAAAGGCCTATTTAAACTCACCAGGGATTAGGGGGAGGAATACAAGTAGAAAACACTTACGTGGGCAGGTTGGTGTTGAAAAACGTACTGTTGTGTAGGTACCTGTCTTGTCCTTTCCCTGCCTCCTATTTGTTTAGGGTACTGCTTTAGGAATCTTTCAAAGATAAGTCTGCGGGTGAAATGTATCCATTACTTGCTGCAGTAATTTTCTGATGGATATGTATATTCATCCTACAGAGTCCTCTTGCCCCCCGCTCCCACCTTCCCCCTCTAACTTCATGACTGTATGGAATTTTTTCAACTGTCCTTCCTTCTGGTATTGCAGTGAGAATTCTGCAGTTCTTCGCTGTAGCCCACTCCAAATAGTGAAGCTGAGTAAAATGGCACTGAAAGCTAAGTGTATATACGTCTGTCATCCCTTCCGACCATATCTGAGGGAAGTGCTCTTGACAGAGCCAACCTCGGAGCCACATAGCTCCAATTTCTGTCTTGTGAAAACATTTTCCAGAGTGGACTGTGTCGGGATGAATTACAAAGCTGAGGATTTTGCTGGAGGAAAATACTGTATCCATCAGAACTACTTTTAGCTGATTTTGTCCCATGGAAACTGGCTCTCACTTTTTTTTTTTATTAATACCGTGTATTTCAGTTTACAAGAAACTTTTCACACCATAAAACATGTAGGAAAAAGAATACAAGTACAAATACAACTTAACATAAAATACAAATATCGAAAAACCACAACTTAAAATCAAATGTTTGCCTTTAGCATGTAGAATATTGCGATCTACTCAACATATCATTCTTGTTTTTTCTTTGATTTTTTGCTAACAGAAATAAACAAAAAGAATTGGTTTAGAAGCTCAAATTTACCATTTGAAGACCCCCCGCCGCGTCTTAGGACCTGCATGTTTAAAGTCATTCAGTTACAACGCAATTCATTTTTTCTAGCAGTTCTGCTTCGATTTTAAACAGAAATCGTCCCAATGCACACATAAATGATTTGAAGGGGTTATTCATACATTTTTACCAAAGAAATTCCCTCGAGAAGATGGTACTAATAACATTCCTTTCTGTCTTTGTCAAAATAGCTGCAATAGATAAGCAAGTGCCTAATGGATTCTGGTTGAGACTTCACATTATAGAATCTACATCCCTCACCAACAGCAGATGTCCAATTTTTAATTTGTTCTAACGTATGCAACTGGTACATACAAAATTGCATATATATATCACATATTAGGGCATCAGGGAAGCGCTCAATGTACATTAGTCTCGGTAACCTTTTATGTGAATGATGTGCGAATTCCTGATATAAATCATAGGCACCAATTTCCTCTTGGGAGTCCACCCAATCCATTTGATATATTTTTTTTGGCATAGACAGCACGTACAATAATACCTTCTTTAGTAATATTAATACGCACTAATGCACATTCCATTATTTTCTTAAAGAGTAGGACAGATGGTGGATGCTCTAGTTGAAGCATCTTTGCAAATTCAGTGTAAATAGAGTTCCTAGGGGGGATCTAGCATTTTGGCAAACTTGTTCATCTGATGCCACAGAAAACACGAAGATAAATTTGATAAACTCAGGTCTATCCAAACACATGCATTAGGTACTGATTTTGCCAGACCCAAGGTTTGCTTCCATAATCATACTTGCAAAGTGTTTAGAATCTGATCAATGTCATGAAAACATATATCCAACCCATACAACAAAACGAGCTTCAATTTTTAACTAATAAAATTGAATGGCAGGACTTAATGAATATTTGCAGTATTTATGAAATATCCTCAATTGAGACTTCAGAGGATGTATTTTTACTACTAAGGACTCATACCAGTGTTTTTTTAGAGACAGTATTTTGTAACATCAAAGCCCAAGTATTTTAGAGCTGCAATTCTTTCCAGTGCAATATTGTTAATGGTCCAGTTGTAACGTGGCAGTGTTTTCCCACCCGAGAATACTAGGATCTTTGACTTTGCTACATTAGGGCGCAGATTGCAAGCTTTTGCTTCCATTGTACACAATCACAATTTATTTTGGAGTCCAAAAGGCGTTTTGTCAAATAACAAAATGTCATCCGCATATGCCAACCAATTTAGTTTTAAATGGCAAATCTTTGCAGGGAAACAAAGTATTTGACTCTAAATACGATCAGTGTCTACCAGATATAGATTAGAGATATAGTGTCAAAGCAAGGTTCCAACCTTGCCTCATGCCTGTGCAAGTCCGAATGTTCTCTGTTACTTCTCCTTGCTGATTAATTCGAATTTTGAAGTAGGTATCTGTTTGTCGTAATGCCAACAACTGAATAATGGTCTCAGGGAAACCCCACTTTTGCATTTTACACCCTAACAAATAACGGATTACATAATCAAAAGCCGATCTCGGATCTAACGCGGCCATATAAAGTGTACCAGCTGAGTTTTTTTTTATTGAGTATAAAAGATGTGACAGAACATTTGCATTAGCTGTTGTGCCCATCTGTTTTCTAAATCCTGTTTGATTCTGGGATAAAATATCATGAGATTTTATGTGGTTTTCAAGTTCTTGTAGTAGCAAAATAGTAAATACTTTGTAAGATGCATCCGTTAACGCTATGGGCCTATAATTTAACGGCTCATCGGGATTCCCCTTTTTCTACATATAACGACTATAAATGCTGTGTGCCAAGACTAGGGGATAATGCTGGTATTAAAGATGTTTTCGAATTTCAAGATTCTAGCCCAAAATGTAGCATCAGTTTTAGGGCACATGCTGGAATACCATCAGGGCCAGCTGCCTTCGAAAAGTTAATTTTGCCAATAGCCCAGATCACATCTGCGATGTTCCAAGTGATACGTAGAAAGTGTGATCATTTTCTCTTTACAAAATGTTGATGCAGATGATTATTGGGGAGTTTGAATGTCACAGAAATGAACGAAGGCCATGTTTGTGCTGAAATGCCATTATGTAGCTTACGTCTGTCCACATAATCAGAATTCTTAAACAGGCGCCTTCACATAAGATATTTGCCTTCACAAACCCTTTGGCTTGCCAATTTTTTCAGATCTTTGTTTGTTTTTTTAGAGAGGCAATATACTGGTCAAATTGGTGAGAATGAGTACTCTTGAAGTGTACCCATGAGCATGGCCAATTGTTCTTGAATGATATGATTATTGCATCTTTCCAACCAGAAAATGTCTTGTGCAGAATATCTAATCGGAGGGTCAAATAATGTAATCCTTTCCAGACTTTTCACAAGTTTCTGACACAGAAATGTATTCCAATAAATTGTACTCGGGCAACGGTCTATTTGCACCAGAGCCGATTCCGCAACTGTCAAGATGAGCACATAGCAACTCTACCTCTAAGGCAATTAAGTAGTGATCACTGAATCCCAAGTCAATTGAAATAAGGAGAGTACATAATTGTAAGAAATTCTAATATATAAAAACAATCAGTTGTTGAGAGCGACCGCTCCCTGTGCCATGTGTACTGTAGAGTGTTCGAATCAAGACTGACAACCTCCATATTCCAACGAGCAAAATAGTCAGTCCAACGTTGACCTGTCACAATAGCACGTCGCTCATTATGACAAACTAGGAAAAACACTGTCGTTGAAGTCACTTCTGGAGTTGGCATTGAAATCTTCCCCCACAATAAAGCCACCATAATCATTTTTCAAAAGAGCGTTTTCAAATATGAAGTCCAAAGTATTCATAAAAGCACTTATGTCCTGACTGTTTATGTTGAAATATAACATAACCAACATAACCGTTTCTTTTTTACCCTGGAGCATTTTCATGTCAATAACGAGAATATTATTTGAGGAGTGGATAACACAAGATTGAACATTTATACTGTTGTTCACTAAAATAGCTAACACTCCTTTAGGGCGACCCAAACCTTGTTTTGAAGCAGGGGAGCAGAAGGTAGTTTATCCATTCACACTCAAAGTTTTTACAAACATAGTCTCTTGTAGGAGAATTATGGCTGGAATATCAAATGGGGAACTTGAGATTAAAGCAGAAAAGAAGTTGTGATATCCACATGTGTTCCAAGAATACACTTTAACAGAACCACCGCTACGGCGTGTTTTTGACAGGAGCAATAATGAAGCCAGTGTATTGACTAGGTTACCAACCCAAGACCAATCCTTTATGTTCGAAGCAATAGCTGTTAATTGGGTTAAAGCATCAGATGACACAGCAGAGGAAGTTGCACTGTCACTTGAACTATTTGGAATGATTACCGCCTGTGGTACAACATAGTTCAGAAAAGAAAGGGCCTGTTCCTCATCCCCTAATAGACACAAGGAAAACCCCAAAGATGCAAACTCATGATGAAAATCCCAGATTTGCCTTAATATAATTACCAATGAAGGTTTACAGATCATCCTAAAGTTATTTTGTCCTGCCAGTTTAACCCATTCAACATCATTAGAATTTAAAAGCCTTAGCATAGGTATCTTGTTGAATGTTTTAAATATGTATGTCCGATTCAACGGTGCAGTTCCATTAATGGTAGGGTCACTAATCCAGCCCAAAATGGAAGTGTCATTCTGTAAAAGAGATGACCTCTCATCCTTCTCTATGGAGGAAGCAACTTGTTCTAAACTCACTCCAACATACTCTGCCATGCTTGCCTGCCTGGGAGTGGCATCACAAGGCTGGACGTCGGAACTACGAAGTCCTGACTTAAGCAGCATAGCCACCTCAGCCTTATGTTTCAATTCTACCAGCTGTTGTGCAATGGAAGGGAGTGGAGTATCGATTCATGCAGGTTGATTTGCGTGAGCCTGGGTGGGAATACCTAGGTCTTCTACCATATCACCTGCAGAAAGTTTGCTGGATACAACCTTAAGAAAATAAAAAGCAGACCGTTGTGATTGTTTGCTGTCTTTCTTCAGGTCGATATTGGTGGATTTTACATTAGGAACCACTACCGGTTGTACAGATAGATTTATTGCTGGACCAGGCAGGGTCTTCACCAAGTTTTAATTTTTATTTTTGTCCTTTCCTTACTAGCTGTCAAATTTTTAGTACCACAGTTATTGCTGCTTGCACTTAGTGAGTCCTGTATTTGCAAGACTTTTCTGCTTTCTGCATATAATTGAGCCAAATCTAAGATGGCATCCTCACTACTTTGTGGGGAGCCTTCATTGCATTCTGGAGAAGGAATGTCCATACCATTTTTAGTGGTGGTTTCAGCTTTTTCTACAATGACCTTTTTTTGAGAAACTATCACTTTAGAATTTTTTTTTTTTTTTTTAATAGCCCTCAGATGAAGTTTGCTCTGTTTACGAGACAGAAAGGCACCACTTTTAGAGTCCTGGTCTTGTATGATCATGTCCATGTCATCTTTAACATTAATTGGATTATCTGCTAGCATACTTTCGATATGTTCTTGTTCAATAATCTGAACGAGAGCAGGAGGACTATCAAGTGTTATAGGAGATTGTCAGAATCAGAGTGTACAAGAGATAAGCCTATGTGGTTAGCCAACATTGTCAGATTATTTGAAAACTTAACCACCAATTCTTCAAGTCTACTATTACTTAAAGAAGAGGGATGCTGACCTAAAATCGCTTTCTCATTAGGGTCAACAATGTTCTTGCCATTTTCACACGAAGGTTCCACCAGAGCTTGTGCAAATGAACACCTCAAGAATAAAGCAGCATTGCCTACTATGTCAGTCTGTGAGACCCTAGCCTTCATACCGACAATTTCAGTTTGAGAACTTATCCCAGCAGTACTTTTATATTCAGCTTGTTAGGTTCAAGGAAACTTTTCATGCTGCCACACAACAAGCCTTCTAGCTTACTAATTTTGGCTATTAGTTCCAAATTAGATTGTTTTAATGACCTAATTTCAGGATGGGTTAGTTCATGTCCCTTGTCCAGCAGGTTTAAAATCCTGCTCATGGCAGGCAACTGGAGTTCCATGGACTCAGAATTATATTCCAACTGGTGAGGGGCCCGAAAAAATGACGTGAGCGGCTTCATAGTTGGAGATGGAAGGGAATTTAAGATCTACAGGACTAGAACACCTGCATACCCCTTGATGTACACTAGCCATTGGATTAGTGGAGACACCACTGTGTTCAGAGGTAGAAGCAGCATTGTCCAAAGATACCTCTCTAGAGTTAGCAGATTGAATATTTAAAGGAACCCCAAGAGTGGAAGCAAGCCCTGTGTCTGATTTTATGGAAGGAACACTATAATTAAGATTACGTTCAACCGTCTTGTGCAGATGAACGTTCTCGATACCACCTTTTCTACTCGACGCAGGGGTTGATGGACCTAAAGAAAGACGTGTACGTTTGGACAATTCTGCCATTACTGTTGCTGCCATCATTGAGATGTCAGAAATTGGCTTGGAGCCAAGGCTAGAATCTTGAGTGACTAATGGAGTGGCTGGTTCTCTAACACTGAGAAAACTACGCTGTATGGACATGTTTCCATCATACATCTCTTTAATGCGGAAGGATTGTTTGGTAGGCGTATCTGCCATCTTGTTATGGTCAGACACGTCCGTCTCCCTCTTCCCAATAGAACACTCCACATTAACACTATCCCTGGCAGTGCTGCTCCTATTGGACTCCAGCATCGAACGAGAGTGCCCACCTTCCTGATTCTCTAAAGCCTCTTGCAATCGTTAATCAGCCGTCTTTAGGATGTCAAGATGTTTAATTATAGCCGCAAACCTGGGAGTGGGAACAGTGAGTTTAGTAGATTTGCCACTGCGCAGATTACTCGCCATAATTGTGTATTATTTATGTCACAGGCACAACACTAAAGGTATGGTTAATTAGAGTTCCTAAATCACATTCACCTAGCACACCGGTGTATAAATGCAATATTGTTGGCGTTGATGAGTACATTTCAGTGAAGAGTAAGCGCTGTACCTCGTTGCCTGCAATTGCAAAAAAGTCACCGGAACAGGCTATTTGACTACTAAAGCTTTTCAGTCACCATGTGTTTCCGAAGGGAAGATACGTATAACACTTACTGCATCACGGCAAAGTACTTCAACTTAACGCTTCAACAAACAGCACAACGTCAATCCCAGAACCTTATAATAACATAAGCACATTGCAAATGTTTCGTTTGTCCGAACATGCACATTTTCTCGCATGTGTCAGCAAGTGGCCCAGAACAAGACCTACCACAAGCTTCACGTAACACCACAATGAAAATAGGAAATGGCCCACTTCCGGCCCATTTCCTCGGAACGCACACTTATCCTCTCTCACTTCTCATTGGTTAGTTGTGAGTTGGGCCTAGGTTTTCCTGCCGCCCTCAAATGTATCCCCCAGCTCCTCAAAGTCTACATGATGATCCCT
The DNA here is from genome assembly GCF_040938575.1 of Ambystoma mexicanum. Lineage (NCBI taxonomy): Eukaryota > Metazoa > Chordata > Amphibia > Caudata > Ambystomatidae > Ambystoma > Ambystoma mexicanum. Next base: position 929,736,059 of record NC_090931.1, on the reverse strand, counting down.
AAAACTGAATGAGCACCCTACAGTGTTTTTCCACATATAGTTTATTATTATTTTTATTTAATTGTTTTTTTAGAACGAGTCTAATACCGTACCTGAGTTTGGTTTCTAAGCACGGATCCGGCATTCGAACCTCTGTTGCTCTGCGTGGTCTTGCTTCCAAGACCAGCACGTTGCCCTGTGCTATCCTCCGTAGTTGGGGAGGATACAGCGGCCCTGGGGGATCCTCTATAAACAGCCTCCTGCAGGTTGTCTCACCAAATGGGTGGCTTCACCTTGCTGCCAGAGATTCCTTTTCCCTTCTTTCAATGTTTCACAAGTGATTTTGTCATAAACGACGAAAGTGAATTTGGTCCTTCAAGTTCTAGCCGCCCATATAACTTGGATCATCAGTGTCTTCTTATTAATGTGTTGTCTCCTGAAAGCTGATGCATACAATCATTACACTGCTATTAAAGAATCCAACTGCAGACCCTGACTTCTTGTAAAATTGCAGACCTTTATGTGGCCTCCCCAGAATTGCAAAGATCCCAGAAAGGTGTTGACCACCCAACTATTTTGTATTTTATTTTTTAATATATAATGTGATTTGGTTTGTATCAAACCTTCCACATTAAATCAGAATGTAACTCCTTTAACAGCACATCTTAACTACCCTAACATCCTTAATTCCTTAGAAAAACCAATGCATACCCATTATCAAAGAAATGTGTGATCCTCTCATTAATCTCTCCTACACAATTTACTAGCCCACATTTCAACATGTATACATTTAAAAAAATAAAATAATTTCTCAATGCTATATAAACATGGACATTATCGATACAAATGCTTGAGTTTTGATGTCTTCCTCATCTTTACAAAGGTTGAGTATGATGGCTAAGGATGATTAAAGTTGTAGTCAATAACATCTGGAGAGCCAAAGGTTGCATACCCCTGACCTAGAGTATAATTAGACTTCATTAAATTAAAACATAATGGCATGTGAAACTTCACACATTGTTTACCAGGGAATTTCATTTTATATGGTTAGGCGGTTTAACATTTTACCAAAGAATTTCAAATTTACATTTCTGCTCTAAATAATAATTGGATTTCCAATCTCACTCTTAAGCCTTTCGTCGTAACTCAACAAAATACCTTTTTCAGTTTCGAGCATATATTTAATATCAAACTCCATTTACTTGCATAAAATCCATACCTAGAGGTTTAAAATCCTCCAACATTTCCCTTCCATGCTTCTTCTCATAATTGATTAATCGTATTATATTGCAATTTCGTCCTCAACATACTAAGTAGCAAGCGTGGGGTCTTGAAACATCAACAACTGAGTGTCCTGCGCCTTAAGCGATGTGAACTGCCTAGTGAAGGTACGGAGAAAAAAAACTCTTGCTGCCTATTTGTAGACATAAAATAGAGAACAGAAAGCTCTACTTCACATGATAGGCAGCGCCAATACATACTTATTGATTTAAAGCAAAAGACTTGTATTATATATGTATGATGCCCTTCAGTGAGACACGTGTTTCGGCAGTTCCGCTGCCTTTTTCAATCAGGGCTGTAGACAATTAGGAAATATATGAATATAAATAAATAAAAATTAGCCACATTCATTTGCCATATTAGAAGTGAAAGGTACATATGACAGAGAAAGTCAAAACACAATAGGCCATGTAAATAAATAAAAAAACAGACGTAGTACCAATAATGCATAACAGTATGTGACAGTTCAAAGGTATGTCCAGACAGAGAAATGGGAAGGGGGATAATGGATGAATGATGTAGGGAAGGGTAAAAGAAAAAAAGAAGACATACAAGAAAAGATTAATCTCCAACATCCGAGATGTCACTGTTGAATTTGAGTTGGTTTACTCGTAATAGAAAGTTTCTTACCCAATATTGAAATCTTGAATATCATGTGTTCAATTTCAAAAAGGTTGCTAAATAACGGGTTAAATCCCACCTGAAAAAGGCATGTTTAAATGGTCATGTGCTATAATTCAGTTAACTTTTATGATTCAATCAGAAGATTTCTATGAAAAGTAGCGGCAGAGGCGTAGGTGCGAGGACAAGAGAAAGGGAGAGGCAACCATTTTAGGTAGTTCGCAAGTTTTCTGGTGCAGTAGTGCAAGCACTGACTCCAAATTACACTATTTCCTTAAAATAGTAGACGTGCTGTATACAGTGTTACCAGATTAGCTAAGGGCTCCCTTAACTAAGTCCCATGTGTTTGTGACATTTATTTGTAATTGGTCCTGCTTACACGTAGCATAAATCGTGCAGCGGTCAGAAATAGAATAGCATAACACTGATACAGGACACTGAAGTAATTTAGAAAGTCTGACACACATGGATCCACTCATGATGTAGTCCAGCAACGAATGTACAGCTCTGACCTTCTTCATTGCAGCTCTCAGTACTGTGCGGCCAGTCAGGTAATGTACATACGTAGGTGCCCCAGGCAACTTGTTGTGTGGTCTCAGAGCCAACCGTAAACGCCTGGCCTGATGCATGGGTATGGCTATTCTGAAATACCAAGGACTGCAGGGCCACCACATGTAATCCCTGAAAGTGGGCTACAAGCCAGGAAGGGATTGTGTTCTGCAAATATCCATGTGGAACCCCACAAGGTGTCTTTACTGCCTTGCAGAGGAGCAAAATGTGGATCAGGAATTCATGTCAATATTAAGGCAGGCCCTCCAGGAGCATGACGCAAAACTCTGCTTTTCTACACAACGATAGGAAATGTACCGCTTAGAAGTCTCTGGCCACTGAGCCTTCCTCAAAAAGGTTGCATGTTACTGAGACTGAAAAAGTCTCGCCATTCACGAGATGGAGACTGAAGGGAGAAAAAGTAGAAACTGAGCAAGAGGTCCCACTCACCCAGCAACGCATCAGAGCAACACACTTCTTCCTCGGCCAGAGGAAGCCATCGCTCCTGTTCCAGGGACGATGTCACTTTTGAGGAACCTAAAGTACAGTTGTCCTATGGCTCCTCTGCGCCGGAGCAGTACAGAGAATTCGGGTATCTGATGATGGACGTCTTCGCCGAGGTCCCAGTTCCAACGGCCTACCCCTTATAGGCTGGAGATCTTGCAAACAGGAGACGCCCACTGTGCTGTAATATGGTCCCTGTAAGTGGTGAATGTCCTAAAGCTCTTTTCCTGCAGACTCAAAAATCAAGTTGTTTCATTGTAACTACTCTGGAACTATCTACCTTGTAACTTCCTTGCAACCATGTAACCTGTATTTTGTAACCATCTAGTAACTGTAACTAGTACCTAGATGACTAAGGGCTTTGTGCGCTGCTATAAATTATAAATGCAAAAAAATCTAAAGATGTGGAAGACTACCCTGAGGAATTCTGCGGACATGTGGTTCTAACTCGCCTCTGAGCTACATGATATCACTGGTCTTGGTTACTCATTAGAAATGTATTTTATGCAGGCTTCGTCTTTCAGAAGACCATTACCAAGGAAAACTTTTTGATTGTCTGCGTCAGAGAGGACTATGTTCCAGTGTGACAAAGATATTCTCAAGCAGGGTCCTCCAAGAGAGAAACATATAACCGGGATGTTGATGCCCCTGTCATGGTAGTGTACAGGAGGTCCCAAATAAAGCCTGCACTCCAGTCGCCCATTTTGAAGTACCAGGAACGTTCACACCAAGATATGTGACGTATGATGAGCAAATAAATCGGCAGAGAGCCGCAGTAGGGCTATGCCCAGTACCTATCAGAAGAGCAACGCCTATTGAAGTACCAATACCCAGAAAACCATGGACAATAAGGTATCTATCAAGAAAACCCTACCAGCATATGAGACGAAATGAAGATTGCCTAAGTACCGTCTCGGAAGAAACCAAAAAAGGTCTTAATGGAAGACGAATGGGGATGTCACGAGGACTCGGACGGACTCACAGATAGAACAAATGATGAACCATGAATGACCCAAAGAGATGAAACGCCCTGAGAAAAGAGATTGTGAGCTTAAAGTGATAGAAAGCTATCAAAACGTAAGAGTTAAGCTTTAAGCAAAATGAATAGTCGATCAGTTTACACCTGTACATATGCTTGGAACCGCAAGAAGGCTAAGAAAACTGTATGGCTTGCTATGCTAAGTAGAATAGCGCAGCAATCGCCATTATACATCTACCTCAAACAAAGCACAGTATTATAAGTGCACTTCCACTTTGCAAACGAAGCAGAATCAACCCAGGTTACTAAAGGCTGCATGAGCAGAGATTCCTATTCTAGCAAAACGAGAAGAGACGGCTGAATCGAAACTCGGCATTTGCAACTCGTGCCTGGAGAGCCAAGGTCATACCAATAGAAGGAACGAACAGTAGCTACATCTAATTGAAGCGTAAGAACAGAATATCCTGTCTCTGAAAGGTCAAGATAAGGTAGCGTAGGCAGGTGGCTGAGCTAAATAAGAATCAAATATACAAATTCACGTGACCAACCGAGCGAGAAGGAGCACGGGTTCACACCTACGCTTGGCATCCACCCAGGCAGAGATATCAGAATTTTTCCAGACCGAAGATGCAGTTTCGGGGCAAACCACAGTAAAATAATTGACACATAGTTGCTGAATCGATGATTGATTGTAACCTTAATTGGAGAAAGGCCGGGTAGCTGAGGGGCACCCTGCACCTGGCTGACCCTTCTGCATGCTGCTAAGCAATGTGGAAATTTATGCATGGAGTTGGTGCCAACCCAATCACAATGGACTAAATAATCTAGGGTCCTATAGTTAGTAGAACCAACGGGATGTCATACCTTTAGTGACATCTACAGTAGTCATTTTTGAAGTAAGGGCTTAGACGCCCAGCTGAAAGTGTTTACCCAATCCCCTCACTCTGTTACCATATACAGATATGGTACCTATATTAAAGTTACCTTTTCCTAACCAATAGAATTGCATGTTAACTTTTGAGTGTTAGACATCATTATGAGGAGTTTTGAGTATAATTGTTACTACTTGTATGAAGTTCGTTGGCGTTGAAGCGAGAAGGACGATTGCATCACTGATGATTTCCATGACTCCCCGTTTTTTTGTACTTGTCATTAAACTGACTCCCTTTGCCAAACCATTGAGCTGTCCTTATTGATTGGTGTTGGAGTAGTAAATCTGCACCCCCATCCATCTCAAGGGTGCAGCTATCTCGTCTTAAAGTACTTCGGAGCAAACCTCGGCTCTATGGGCCGGCCGGGGGTCTAAGGCGTACACTTTGTAGCAGAGGTGGGATGGTTATTGATTATTGATTAGAATAAGACACCCATTGACCGTCGACATAAAGTAACTCTAGGTCTTCGGCAATATCACAAGTCCTTTGCCATTCGGCCGAGTAGACCGTGAAGCTCCCTGCAGACAGTGGTAGTGTAAGAAAAACTGCAGACCAGGGCCTGAAGGGACCCGTGTTCCCCACATATCCCTTCCCGTTCCTACGGGCAGCTGAGCGGGTGAAAAGCTGAAGAAGGCGGTAACAAAGGCCGCGATCCCGAGGGTCCAGAGAGGAACCATGCGAACGGTGAGTGAAAAAGACTAAATGTTCTGGCAAAAGTGCATGCTTTAGAACAAGTAAAGGGAAAAGGTAACAGAGGGAAGTGGGAAAACTGAATATAGTTAGAAGTAGAGAAGAGTGTGTGTGTGTGTGTGTGTGTGTGTGTATGTATGTATGTATGTATATATGTGTGTATATATATATATAGATATAGATATAGATAATGGCTCGAGAATAATTAAGTAAATAAAGGTTACTGGGGAGGACGCCCGAGAAGTGAGAGGATTCGCCTTATTCCTACGCTTTTAATACAAGCAGCTAGAAGAAACATGTACCCAGAGTCCCAGCTAAAGGGGGAACGATTAGACTACCACGCCGGTTAAAGACATCATGAAAGGGGTACGTTTAGACTCCATGAAGGGTTAATGATTAAAGGCAGAGATAACTGTGACCAGCTGGTGTTCGTCTAGTCTGTCAAGCGTCTATCTTACATGTTTTTTGTTGTGATGTCATATATCGAAAATTTTCTTTGAGAAAACGGATTTAAATTTTATGCAATTTAACAGCTGAGATAAAATTGCATACGAATTGATGTTTTTTGAGTAAATTAGGAGGTATACAATTTTGTTAAAAATTTGGATTGGAGCTTGCAGTGTTTGGTGCTTGCTCATATTGTTAGAACTATTTACGTCGCACGAAAGTATTGACAAGTGTTATATAAGAGGAAAGGGAACAGATTTGAGCATGGAAGATATGACACCATTGACACACTTATGCAAGCAGTTGCCAAAACGCGCACCCAAGCTAAATAGATATAGTACAGAATGGGTTAAAGGAACCGCCCACACGAACTGGGGACAGACAATGACTGACTCGGAAACTGAGGAGTGCGAGGAAAATGAGGCAGAGAGACGGAGAGACGGAGAGAAAGACTACTCCCAAGAGAGAAACGAATAAGATGGTCAGACACTAGCGAGTCTGTACGAGGACATCAGAATCAGCCACGCAGTCTGACCGACATGAAGTATCTCATGGTCCGAGGGGGGGTGTCTTTACCGCCCTACATAGACAGGCTCAGGACATTGCCAGGCAGACAGCGATGCGGGAATATTACCCCTGCAATAGACCGGACAACAATGAAAGAAGAGAGAGAGGGCTATGCATCCCAATTTCCGTTGCTCGACAAAGGTGGAGTGAGACCACAATATATTCCATGGCCACATATGGATCGAGAACATTTGAAAAACAAGCTTCCAATGCTGACATCGGAGCCGGAAAGTGGATACATGAGCTAGAAAAAATGACAGGAGGAAACACGTTAGCCATAGGGGACATTAAGGGTCTTCTAATTGCCATACTTGGTGAGAAAACAGACGATGTGTGGGCACGAGCAGACTACCCTGGTGTAACCACAATTAATACCGCGCATGACGGAGCTCCATTGAACAATTGTAGAGCCGCAGTATGGAATCCGTTAGGAGCAGGGAACAGGAGCAGGCATGGCGAATACACCTGCAGTTTTACAGCAGTGTGTTGCAAAGAATCATACAGTGCAACAAGCACCAGGAGTGCAACAAGGCGTGCAACCTTAGAGCATGGGAAATTTTCCACAAGGAAAATCCCAATAGGCACTGTTGCAGTTATCGCAGATGATGAGCAGAGGGCAGACCCCGAACCTTGGAATGAGAGGTAACAATGGGAATGGGGGAAATCCACATCCGCGCACATTGGGCCGAAATTGTATATCGACTAGGACAGCTCACTAGCAACCCTGATGTGTTCTATCCTATCAGTGACACCAGACCCTCACAGGGAACCTAGGGTGGATGTCGTTATAGGGGATAAAGAATATTCCTTCCTACTTGACACGTGTGCAACACGCTCGTGCATACGTGAAGGCAAGTTTTCCTTGTCCGGCTAGGCGATAGATACTCAGTTTTACAGGAGCTACCAGTTGTGTTCCCTTCACACATGCACTTCCAGTCTGCATAGGAGAATGTGAGATGAGCTGCCTTTACTATGTTCACTTCAGACCCCCATAAACATTTTGGAGAGAGACTTAATGACGAAGTTAAACATGGCAATTTCATTCACGGAGGAGGGCATAGTATGTTCAACTCCTGGAATGCTCTATTCAAATCTATGTGAAATGATCAGAGAATACGCAGGACACATAACCATAAGAGCTATACCATTAGAGCCAGAAATATTCGCATATGGTATGCGTGTGCTTATGGCAGGATTGCCAGGCCTTGCAAACAAAATCATGAGAACCCCTGATCAGTTCTTATTTAGACCAAGAATACTGATGCACATGGAGGAGGGACAAGTATTTCCTTTGACAATACACACAGCTGCAGTACGAGGGAGAGTGGCCTTGATTGACGGTTATGATGATGAGGGCCGATAATGGTGCGCAGTAATTGCCATTGAAGAATGATATCGATTGACTGACGTCACTGATGATGATCTGTTTGAAGAACAAGCAGATATCGAAGAGACAATGGTGGAAGTGAGTCTCACCATTTGGGTGAGAATGATCAAAAGAGAAGTACCTCAGAGAATAATGTTGGCACAAAACGGTCCTGAATATTTTGATGACGACATGGCCCAAGTGCCTGTCTCAGTATGGACTACAGGACCCTATGACGTAGGCCTCTTGAAGGGGGTTGGAAAAGTGAAGATTAAACTGAAACCAGAAGCAATCCTCCCAAGAGCACAGCAATATCCCATGTCCAGAGAGGCAGTTGAAAGGATTTTTAAGACAATTTCGGCTATGATAGAGCAAGGCATCTTAGTGACGTTAGAGTTGTCATGCAATATGTCAGTTTACCCTGTGAAAAAAAGTAAAGGGGGGTCTTGGAGGCTAATCCAGGATTTACGCCCAATAAATGATATTGTTGAGGCCGAGTTCAGTCTAGTCCCTAACCCGTCTACAATTCTATGTAACATACCCGTTGAGGCAAAATATTTCACAGTGATTAACTTGAAAAATGCATTTTTCTCAATCCCGTTGCACCGTGACTCACAGGATCTGACGTCATTCACGTTCAGACAAATGCGTCTGAAAAGCACAATACTGCCACAGGGGTACTGTGAGTCTCCTATTTTCAACAGAGTCCTGCAGATGGACTTGAGCAATATTGCATTAGAAAGAGTCGTCCTGTAATACGTGGATGACATCTTAATTTGCAGCACCACAGAAGAGCAATACAGGCACGATTCTGTTCAGCTATTGACTATACTGGCTGAGAAAGGATATAAAGTTGACAAGGAAAAGTTACAATATTGTCAACAAGAAGTGCTGTTCATAGGCCAGCTGATCTCACATGAGGGAAAGAGAGTGACCCCAGACAGGGCTAAAGCCATACTGAACACGACTAAGCCGCACACGATAGAACAGATGAAGAGCTTTCTAGGCCTATGCAACTACATAAGGGCATGGGTCTTCGACTATAGCTCATACACTAAGCCTTTACTTCAGGCTCTAAAGAAGGCCCAAGTGACGAAAGAAAAGATTGAATGGTCCGAGACCACGGAGAAAGGATTTGCTGAACTCAAAAAAGCCATTTGCACAGCACCAGTTCTAGGGATCCCTAATTATGCTTAGGCATTTTACCTGTTTTCACACACGAATGGCAGTGTTATGACCGCAGTACTCACACAGAGAACCACGTTGGAGTACAAGCCCCTGGCATACTACAGTGGGAATTTGGACTCCGTAATGAGAGGTCATTTTCCTTGCGAACAAAGTTTAGCTGCTGCAGCGTTCGCCATAGAGAAGGCTACAACCATTGTGATGGGATGCTCAATGACGACGTACGTCGAGCACTCACTATTTGCCATTCTAGAGAAACCAAAGGGCACACTGACATCTCGGAGAGCTTCTGCTTAGGAAGTAATCATATCAAATCCATCGATTAAAATAGTCTGATGTAAGATAGTGAACCCAGCTATCTCTATAGTAGAGCCAGTCACTGAAGGAAAGCCAACACATGACTGTGCAAATTATGAATAATTCCATGATGAAATTCCCAGGGTGAAAGAAAATGCCTTCGCAAAAGGAGAGATCGTCTTCATTGACTGGTCTTCAAGAATCGATCAAGGTGACCGACAAAGATATACTGGCATTGCTGTGATGAAACACACAGCAAATGGAGAATTTCAAGTGCTTCTTAGAGCACGAATACCATCTCATTATTTAGCACAGGCTGCAGAATTATTGCTGTTGATACTCGCCATTGAGAATCACGCAGACTAGGAAGTAACAGGGTACAGTGACTCTGCCTATGTGACTTCGAGAGTGCACGCAGGCCTAGTGCGCTGGAAAAGGAGGGGCTACCTCCGAGCGGACGGCACGCCATTGCAGCACGCAGCCTAATTGGATAGGCTAATAATTGCACTACAGCTCCCAGTGGGCATAGCGGTCGTGAAATGCGCCACCCACCCGAAAGGGACAGATTTTATCTCAGTGGAAATCAAGCAGTAGACACGTAAGCCAAGCGTATGGCATCCAAAAGTGAGACGATCATGGCAGTGGAAGTTACCCACGCCAACGAGCGAATGATGGTTACACAAACTACACCTGAGGGTTAGAGTAATTTGGGGCAAACACAGCTAATGGAACTCCAAGTGGAGACACCACAGGAAGAAAAGAATATTTGGAAACGTCAAGGGTGTTCTTTAAACCCCTCGGACAGCTTGTGGCGACAAGACAGCACTGGTAAACCAGTGACTCCTGTAGCCCTATTAAAGATAGCGCTGAAGCAGTTACATTATCTGGCACACATGACAAAAGAAAATCCAGCAGCAACGCTCGCTGAAGGCTGGTTCATACCGAATTTGGCTGAGCACGTTGCATTCTTTATAGTGAACTGTATAATTTGCCAGCAATTCACGGCTGGGCACACATTAAACGTAATGAGGGGTAGTTCCCTGCTGCTCTGTCTGGGCTGCCCGTGATCCTGCGAATATCCTGACTTTAACCCAATATTAACTTCAAAAGATACCATTTTCTGGGAGCGGTGAGGTTCGACAACATACGGCCTACACCGGGGACTGCCTGGGTGCCTCTGCGGAACTGAGGCGCGACACAAGGGACGACTGGGCAGATCCAGGCAGACCCCGGTATAACTCCAACAGCTAGCACCAGATCCTGGGCTGCCGGTCCGGGCTGACCAGACTCCCCAGGCACCATCAGCGGAGTGAGGCGCAGCCGAGAAGAGGACGGGGCAACAGCCTCGGAGCGGGGGAACCACGAAGCAAGGGAGACCGGGCGGCCACAGGAGACACTTCGCCCCTGCGAGGGAGCCTGCCGCGGCCGAACCCCAACTGCCACATTAGACCCTAGGACCGCCGATCCGGGCCACCACAACCCCTCCCAGGCATCATCTCTCTGCTGGGCTGCCTCTGTGGGGGGCAGAGCGTGGCCAGGGTAAGGACTGCGCAAAATGGGCTGACCCCGCCAAGTGGGCCCCGAACTGGCCTCACGATACATAGACGGCCTTGCACGGAGCACTGGACCACCTGCGAGGAGACACCCTCTCCCCCCACCCCCCATTCCCGAGACAAGCTCCGTGTGCACCCCAGATATACGCGGATACCTGGCGGGTGAACCACCAAGAGAACTATGGACCCATGGAACATCCCATACAAGTGAGTGGGGGCTCCTGGGGTAGAGGGGGGCTACATTGTCTTGGACAAATCGCGGCTCTGGGGGGCGGAAACAGTTCTACCCATTTTGGCCACGTAGCACATGTGACCAGAGACCCTGTGCAACCAACGGGCTTACTATGGAACCCACGCCTCACCCAAACCGCCCCACGGGACACCAGATTGCGGGTGAAAAGAGCTGCACTACCAATATCCACACTGAACGCACTTGTGGAATGAGGGTGTTTAACTACCGGCATGGTTGTTGGGTGGATGTAAAGCACTCACCAAACTGACTAAGAGTATTCAAACCCAGTCCCAAGGCCACGCAGAGGCCACAGGGCATACAGCACTACCCCCACCCCCTAGTGGGCCAGTACTAGACGGGAGCAACAACCAACAAGGGATCCAAGTTTCTCCTCACCCCATCCATGCTACCTGAGATCCCAGACACCTGCCAGGGCCCTGCGGTGCACCAGACCTAGGACAAGCGGGACACAACCCCCCCATCCCCGCTGTGGACCAACCCTGATGGGGCGACACATACCCCGTAAGACGCCCGCACAAAACAAAATAGACAAATATACTATATCTGTCCCAGGGAAGGCCCCTAACACCGCTGACCAGACTGGAAAAGATACCCAAAGTAGCGGCACAGGGCAGATGCTGTCCCTCACGGATATAATGACCTCCATTGATGACTCCAGGACCTCGGTGGAGATGAAAATCGACGGCTTAACCTCAAAAGTTTCCTTCCTACGCCAAGACCTGAGGAATCTGACATCTTGTGTAGGGGAAACCGAGCAGAGAATCTCTGATGCCGAAGACGCGGCCAAGAGAATGGAGGAAGGACTAGTGAATGTGGAGAAAAAACTCACCACCCTAGAGGCCAGGACCGATGACTGTGAGGGCCGATCTCCGCGCAATAACCTCTGCACACTCTGGCTCACGGAGCGGGAGGAAGGGCCGTCCATGGAACTCTTCTTAGAGGACTGGCTTGCAGACCTAATGGCTCCCCAAAAGCTTTCTAAGTTTTTCTCCATCGAAAGGGTCCCAATTGGCAGACCGGTACTTGGAGCCCCCCCACGCACAGTGATTGCCAAGCTCATGAATAATCGTGATCAGGGACACAATTCTCCATATGGCACGCTCAAAAGGCCCAATCACCTATAACGGGAACCGGATAGGGTTCTTCCCTGACTACACGCGGGAAGTACGGAAGGCCCGCCAGTCCTATGACTCCATCAAATGAAAGCTGGCATCCCTGAGCATCAAATATACACTTTTCTTCCCTGCTACTCTTAAACTGCACCATAATAACAGTCCAAGTGTTTCAGAATCCGAAAGAGGCATGGAATTGGCTCGAGACTCAGGTTTTATCCTCCAAAGATCTAGAATCCACACACCGAGGAAAGAGAATGGCCGCAGCACCCCGGCCTGGAGCAAACACCCATTCCAAGCATAGATAGCACAGTAGATAACTCACCGGGCAGCACTGGAAAGACCTGAGGACTAGAGCAGCACCGGGCCCAACCGATAGAGCCGCTCTGAAGGTGAGCCCACACTGTTTAACTTACCCTCCCTTCGCCCTGGGTATGGTACGCTTCACTCGTAAAACACTCTTACTCAGAACAGGTAGCCCGGAATGGGAAGGAAGTGCAACGGCATACCCCCTGGGGATTGCCCAAAATAAGTTCTTATTGTTCATGGTTACACGTTTGGGCAACGGGTGCTTCCAGTTGGGGAGGGTCGGGGGGGTTGGGGGGAGTACAGGATGGAGGGAGTTTATGGGTGTTGGCTACCAAGTGTTACAGTAAGAGAGGTCAAGATACTTGCTATAATTGGCGCAAGTAGCGCAAATGCTTCATCCGTTGGGATTGAGGCACCCACAATGCCCTGGGTTAAACCACGCAGTTATATGGCTGCCCCTAAAAGGGCCTTAGGAAATGTCACATTCGCATATACAGAGCTCAACCCACATACCGGCACGACAACGGCAGGAGCAACGGTCAGGGAGCACAGATACAGAGGATGGGAGGAGACGCATACACGGGCTGGGGGGGCCACCAAGACAGAAGATCCTTCTTGACACCCTAATATGCTGCGCACGCAAGTAGAATGCGGACTACTAAACTGTCTCTACTGACCTGGAACGTCAATGGTCTTGGTTCCAGTATCAAACGTAGACTAGTGCTCCAATACCTGAACAGATACTCACCTGATATTGCCCTCCTCACAGAAACCCATTTGATCGGAACCGGCAATGCCTTTTTAAAAAAAATCCAATTACCCACACAGATGCCAAGCTGGGTTCTCAAGAGGCGCCAGGGGCACATTGATACTTATCCACAAACCAGTGCCGCTGCAGGTTACCAAAGTGCGGGCCGACCCCCGCAGCCGATTCACAGTAGTACTCTGTGACCTATGGGGTGAACGATGGGGCCTAATTGCGGCCTACGCCCCCCCCCTCCCCTGCTCACGAAGGAACTCCTGGGTGAACTACAAAACATATTACTAGAAGAACAGGCAGACCAATGGGCTCTGGGCAGGGATTTTAATGATGTTATGGAAGTCGCTGTTGATAGATCGCACAGGGGTCCCGACACTTGACGCACCTCGACTGCCCTATACACCTTTGCCAAAACATTAGGAGAACACTACACACCACCGATAGCGGGTTCTCGTTTTACTCCAATGCACATAAAACATTCTCGAGAATAGACTGTCTTTATCCCCTTCAATATGTCCCACAGGCTATTATCCGCCGAACTTTTGGCGAGGGGTATTTCGGATCACTCCCCCCTATTAACCCTGAAAAGCCCACACCATCAACCAGACACCACCTGGCATCTAAATACCTACTGCCTGGGGATGCCCGAGATTGCAGAGGGATTAGAGGATAAGACCATGAAATACTTTGAAACAAACGAAGGATCTGTGGACTGCCTGATCACGATGTAGGAGGCATATAAAACAGTACTCAGCGGGGAAGCCATCTCCTTGGTTTCGGCCCACGGTAAGCAACACACTCAGATTGTGGACGCAGAAAGACTGGTGACTGAGAGGGAGGAACAATTCCTGATGCACGGAACCAAGGCCTCACAAGAGGCCCTGATAACAGCCCAAGAGACCCTTAGAAACATAGCCTTAGACAACGCACGGACCGCTCACTGGCTGGTACGGAGCCAAATCTACGAGAGAGGGGATAAGGCAAGCAAGACCCTAGCCTGGCTAGAAAGACGCTGACACAGTAAGGGTCAGGTATGGGCCATCCGATCGCCCACTGGGGAGCTATTGACATCAGACCCCGGCATAGCGGAGGCCTTTGCCACCTACTATGAAAAACTCTATTCCCCTCCCGCGGTGGATCGCTCATCCACTCAATCTAACTTTCTTGACCAAATAGAGATCCGAGACTCTCCACACAACAGGCGGAGCTCCTAGACACCGAGATCACCGAAAAGGAAGTACAAGAAGCACTAGCACAGTCCCAAACCAGGAAGACTCCGGGGCCCAACGGCTTCCCAGTTGAGACTTGGAAACACTTGGGCAACGCACTAACAGGGCACATCCACCGCATATTTCTCCGAAGCAAAGAACTGGGTGGACTCCTACTGGATCTTAGAACACCATGCATAGTGGTTATTCCTAAACCCGGGAAGCCCCCAGAAGACTGTGCCTCTTATCGGCCCATCTGTCTAATCAACGGAGAGGCTAAAATCCTAGCACGGGTACTCGCCAACAGGCTACTTGGAGTGATAGAATCCCTTGTTTACCCTGACCAATGTGGGTTCATGCCCAACAAGTCCACCAGCATGAACCTACGCAGAGTCCAACTTGCCCTCGACAGGGCCCAAGAGATACCGCACCCACTAGCCTTGCTGGCGATCGATTTTGAGAAAGCATTTGATTCGGTCGCTTGGGAGGCTCTATGGGATATCATGGGGCGAATTAACTTAAGGCAGGGCTTCATCTCCTGGGTCAAGCTTCTCTACGGATCCCCGGAAGCATCTGTGACGGTGAACGGCAAGTTGTCCAGATTGTTCCCACTGGGCCGCGGAACCAGACAGGGCTGCCCTTTATCCCCCCCTCCTATTCCTACTAGCTATTGAACCACTAGCAATTAAACTCCGCACAGACAAAATCTGGTCTGGATTCACCTGGCAGGGGGGAGAGGAGGACAGACTCTCATTATATGCATACCACCTCCTCATATATCTTAGCAACCTAGTGAGCTCCTGCCCAATTGTGACCCATACTCTTAGGGAATACCAAAACTTTGCCAGCCTAAAGGTGAACAATCAAAAAACCATGTACTTCCCGATTCAGGGTGGCGACGCCGCAATCCCCGAAATATTTCCCTACCGTGTCTCCGTACGGGACTTTACATACCTGGGCATTCGCATCGGCCCGACATTAGATGGGTTCCCTCACCTTAACTTACAGCCCATACTTGACAGATTCAGCAAAGACCTCTCCCACTGGCGATCACTCCCACTAATGGGCAGGGCAGCACTGTTCAAGATGACACTCCCGAGACTCTTGTACATCTTACAAAATGCCCCATCCCCCTCAAAACCTTTGTGTAATAGACAAAAACTTACGTGCACTGCTTTTGGGGGGTGGGATCAATCCAGGATCGCTCTAACACTGCAATGCTCAGTATGGGAGGGTGGCATTGGGCTACCTTGCATTCACACATACTATCTAGCGGCACAGACTGGGGGTAGTAAATGAATGGCTACATGGCGACGCTACACTACCACATATCCGCATAGAGACAGCAGCCATGCACCTCATACCTCCCCTCCAGGTTCTATACGCGGACAACGGACAAGTATCAAAAATACCAAGAATGTCACTGCACACCCGGCAGACCTGGAGAGAGGCACATAAATATATTGGATGGGGAGCAAAACCGACACTAACTCAACCTTTATGGCACAATACACACCTGCCAGAAATACAAAAAATGGGCTACTTTGAGAACTGGGAAAAGTGAGGGATATCCACTCTGGCACATATGATCCAAGGAGGGCGCCTTTTAGTGTTCGAACTTCTGAACGACAAATTTGGCCTGGCTCCTATGGACCGGTTTAGACATGCACAACTTGCCCATGCCATACATACTCAATTCCCTAATACAACTACTATACCCCAGTGCTCCCCCCTGGAGACCAACATTCTCCCACAACGTATCGCCTCCAAACTCATCTCCACGCTTTGCCAGGCCCTTTATTCTTTCGGAACCAAGGAACTCACCAAACTGAAGGATAAGTGGGAAAGGGACTTAGGGGAACTGAAACCGGAAGTTTGGGTAGATGCATTCATGTTCCCCCGAGAGATGGGTATTGAGGCTAAACTGAGGCTGATACAACTTGGAATCCTTCACCGCTCCTACTATCCTCAAACAGCCCTGGCCAAATGGGCAGGAACAGGGGATGGGACTTGCCTCCGATAGTTACCTTCTTTCATATGATCTGGGACTGCGACGTGTTATAGTCCTTCTGGGACAACTGCATCAATGAGATCTCCAACATAATGGGAGCAACAATCCCGAAAGACCCCAAAATTATACTCTTTGGGAATCCGGGGAGAGGTGGACCTCACCAAACATGAAAAATTGTTCCTAGCTGTGGCACTGGAAGCAGGGAAACGGGTGATCGCGGCAGCGTTAGTCTCAGCGCAGCCACTACACCTGAGCCGATGGATCAATGATGTAAGCAGATGCACATCTACAATGCGAGGGGATGCCCCCGGAAATTCGAGAAGATTTGGGGGAAATGGCTAGATATACACTGGGAAATGTCTTCTCTTTTAACCCCCCTCCCTTCTTCTCCCTCCCCGATAGACTCGGAACTGCCAGCCATTGTGCTCTCTTGATATACCCAATGTACCCTTAGATCCTTCTGCCTCTTATTATCATTACTGCCATAATTCTCGGTTGAATGCCTATGTTCATGGTGTTTTGTTGTATAAACTCAAATAAAAAGTGTTTTTAAAAAAAACTAATACGAGGAGTCACCCCAAGGCCAAATGGGCCTTTCCAGCACTTGCATGTCGACGTCGACATGCTTCAAGTATGTAACGGGTACAGATACTTAATTGTATCCATTTAGCATACCATTCTCTAGATGGATTGAGGCAGGTCCATGTACACACCCAGACTCTACCCGTGCAGCCACATTTTTAGTGAGAGAGGTGTTCCCCAGGTGGGGCGGTGTGCGAGGTCATGAGATCAGATAACGGCCCTCACTTTAATACAATATTTGAACAGATTAGCTTGCTGCTTGGTATAGAGCACAAGTTCTCGTCGGCGTATCATCCACAAGGTAACGGGATCTGTGAGAAGCTCAATGGCTTTTTAAAGGAAAGTATAGCCAAGTTGAAGCTTACTCTAAAGAAGGGATGGTTGCACTGCCTTCCTTTGGCACTGTATGCACTACAGAACCAACCCGGTTCCTACCATCATCTTACGCCACATGAGATAGCCACAGGAAGAAGAATGAGAACTCCTTTGACACCCCGAGATAGAGCTAGATGTGATACCCAGTCAACAGGAGAGATTTTAGGCTCTGAAATACAAAGCTATATGAACTGCATGACATCTTGCCTTACTGTAATTTCAGACCAGCTGCTGTGACGACAAAAAGGGTGCAGGGCAGCACAGAACACAGAAGGAGATACTACAACAGACCAAGTTCAAGGTTTACGTGTTCCATCCGTCTTCCCTGGAGACGCTGTCCTCGGGAGGAATCATACAAGGAAAAAGTGGGACGAGCCAAGATTCAACAGTCCTTTCACAGAGGAGGACTGCACTCCATTTGCAGTGAAACTACAAGGCAGGAGAGCTCTGATTTTTCTCGAAGATATCAAACCCTACATCGGAGAAGGCCCCCTGCCTGCACCCCAACGAGAGGAATAGATGAGCGACAGGGAAGAACCACAGCACGTGCAGACGAGATCCATGACGAGGAAGGAGGATGCATGACCAGCCAGACCAAGATAAAGAACTTTTTGCAAGTTGGGGCTTAACTTGGACACTTCCTCTAAGCATAAAAAATGGATACTCTGTGCATCCGAGTTGCAGGGTGAAGAAGAGAATTGCACATATACGCCACAACATAGCCTGCAAATGTTGAACTTTGGACTGAGGCACATTTAAGCCTTGATGAGAAAAGAATATGCCAAATTTTGACCAATGACACTTACAATGGAAGCAAATACAGTATCCCGACTCATTGCATACTGAGACCCTATTTGGAATCACTTATGGTGTCCAGCAGTAGCAACATCGCTAAGGATGTGGTCACCTATTTTGATCTAGTGCTAAGATCATACCCGTCATTGGTAGGAAGGCTCACCAATGTCGCTGACTTTCTTCAAGATCCTGAAAACAAAAGACAAAAGACAACTGCTCATTGTCATTGTTGAACAATTTCTCTTGTCTCCTGAGTACAGTGAAAAGGAACCAAATGTCTCAAACACAGGCGGAAATCAATGAGCTTATCAACACCTTGTTCTTTCTTTTAATCGAAGATTGTCCAACTCTTATCGGAAGAACAATCGATACACTCATGTTTCTTCGAGATCCAGCAAATACAGAACACCTAAGCCATCTTCTAAATAAAATCCTAATTCTAGTTGCACTCCACGCGAACGGACAGTGCAGACATTGTTTACATTGAAGAGAGTATAGAATCCTGAACCTCAGCAAGACAGATGTCCCTGTCACTAGAAGACAGCAGATTGGCTCACAATGTCACTTTTCATCTAGTCAGTGACTTTCCAGAGCTAGTGGGGAGACTGATGGATCTTGACGTCCTCACATTCATCAGAGATCCAGCTAATGTTTCACAGATGGGCATGCTCTTGCATGGAATCGTGTTACAAATAGAGGTCCCGAATCATCAACAGAACTATCTGAGGAGATTCTAAAAAGCTTTCCGCCGAGGGACAGTTCGAGGAAGCAGTGTCGAGGACTTCACAAATTGCATGTGTCATTATCCTGACCTTCTCCTTTATATTGCCCAGCATACAATATGTCTTCAGGACTGAAGCAAATCCGAGGAGAGGGCTGGGAGCTTACTTACTTTGGACATGCACAGTAAAAGGACTTACTGAAGTGTTATTTAATTTGATTTTTTCGATAGTCTAGCAAAGGACACCTGACACTGTTAAACACAGAACTCTAAAGACTATATTGGTTAAGGGAATACAATAAATTTGACATTTGGCGAATGATCGAGATGGGGGTCCATAGCAGCAATCTGGTCCTCCCGCAGGAGGAGAGGCGACCACGTTTCTCTGGAAGTAAATGCTGCCGCCTGACATACAGAACCATAATGTATTTGTGTATCATATTCATCATTGTTTTACTGTCATTAACTGTCAATATGAAACCCACAAAGGCACCCAGACCCTAGAAGATCTGATGGTGGAGTGAATGAACTTGAAATGGATGTGATTAGCAATGATGCACACATACTTGTGGTAACAAACGAAAAGAAAAGCCGGAGACAGGGTCGGCAAGGAATGGAGATAGATTTTTGACAAGCACACAAACACTGAATGCACACGAAACAGGCCTAGTGTCAATGACTGCAGAACCACAAACCAAAGCAGTAGAGAAGAAGAGACTGCCTGCCATAAGAAACTCCACAGCAGATGTTGTGAAAAAACAAGAAGAGTTGGGAAGAAAGCCAACAGAAACAGTCGTACCAGAAACCCTTAAGAACTTAAGAGCCAACTCAGTGGAGCTCTCTGCACGAACACAACTGATAGACTTATTATGGCAGTTCATAGCCAAAGCAAGGAAAATACAAGAGGAACTGAAGAATAAAACTACAGAAACTGTATTGCCAAGCATATATATTCCAACACAAGGGACAAGTACCAGTTCCACAGTACAACCATATACTAGACCAATGCCAGAATGGATACGAACATTTCTAGCCCGACCAAGAAAGATGTATGAAGAGAAGGAAAGAGCTGCCAGGCTATTATCCACTCAAATGGTGCAGATGAGGAGGCCTGCACCATGGACCAGGATACCCGAGAATCCTCCAGCAAGAAAGAGCCATACAGATGCATTCAGGGATGTAGTTCTAGCGAACTACAGGAAAACACCAAGAATCAAGAGAAGTATGCATGGGGATGACAATGACCTAAACGACTATCTGGGCAGCAGAGCACATCTAGGAAACAATATTTGATACCAGCACATGAAGGAAGTTGGAAGATGAAATTCAGAAGGGCAATGCTTTGTTTGTGCACTCCTACCATACAGCATGGGGAAATCCAAGATCTTCATAGCTGTAGAAATTGATGTTCAGACAGCACACTCTCTCTCACACGTAGCAATGTGCAAGACTAGAGTGTCACGACCCGTGACCCAAAACCCCACTGGCATGGTCACATGCCAGGTAGGGTTAGGACTCAGGGCTCACTTGGGGCCCCAAGGGCCTTGCATTATCATCATGGACACTCCTGGAGTCAGTCCTGGCGCCTTTGGCGCAAGGCTCATGTTCAGGTTGGAACATTGTCTTGAAGGGACTACTTTTTCCTTGGATGCCTGCAGTCAACATGGAGGCCCCCACACAGTCTAGTTCATAGCACCAGACTGTGCGGTACAGTGTTTTGGGTGTGGCAGCCCGGACTACTTTACCTGGACTACTTTACTAGGGGAGGCTATATAAACCACACCCAAGTTACAGAACGTGCTTGCGTTATTCTGCAACCAGCAGCGTGACGCTAATAGTGTCAAGAGACCAGCATCCGGCGATCCTTGAACAGCGGAACTGCAGAGGAGACAAAAGAACATCATTAGCAGTCTCTGCTTAACTGCAACTCTCCATCTGTCGATTATCCGTGGACACTACGCACCCACCGGAACGAAGCACCTGGAGGGAGAGAGAAAGAAGGACAAAGTTAAAACAGGTTACTCACAGCATTTACGGCAGTAATCACGAGAACCTCACCTGGCTGGGCATTTCTTGGCCGGTTCCGCTCCGGAAATCTTCACACGCCCAGAAAGACCATCGCAATCTGAAAAGGAATAATGAATACAGGTTAGCAAGAAAAGACATTACCGCACTACACTTCGCGCTTAACCTACCATCCATCATACGCTCCTGCGTCCATCATCCTGGCAGGAGCCTGATCCAATCAGCGCAACCACCGAACCTCCGTGCACCTAAGGGGGAATAAATAAAGAAAAGACATTAATAGCAAGAAAGGAAAGCAAGGACATTTTAAGACTGCTATAACCAGACTTACCTGCTTAAAGACACTTGAATGGGTTAGCACCAGTGAAGTTAACTCGGTCGCTCTAACCCGCAGAAAACTATGTGCCCCTGCACAGAAGGCAGGACGGAGTGCACGCCAGCCATCACAACAAGGTGAGGAGTGGGCCATCAGGTCGAGTCCACGGGGCTGGTGGGAGGAAACGAAATCTGTTCCTAAGTCCAGTCCTCCTGTGTTTTCAGGCCCGACCTCCATAGAAGGCACCGTCTGGAATTGGGAAGGGTCCAGGGTGAATCCAGCAACCAGGGCATAAGGGCATCCCTGTGGATACCAGGTGAGCGTAACACAGATGCCAGTTCATGGGTAGTGATGCCTCACTGAAGTGGGCAACTGAGGCAAATGATCAAAATGAAGACTATTATGTCCAGGACATAAAGAGAAGAAACAATGGAAAGATGAAACACAGTGTGATCAGATATGAGACGCCTGGAGTTAAAGGAGCAGAGATCAGACGAGAAGCAAACCAGAAGCTAAATGGCCAAGGAAAAATTCCAGAAGAAGCTCAGAGATGGAAGAATCGAGGCCATATGCAAATTTGGGGAACATTGCTTTCACCAGACGGATGGGAGAAAGGAGTAGTGATCTGCTGAGCATGGATGGTCTTCGGTCACTACGAGCCAACCATCAACATAGTGCGAAACGGATGCAAACCATCATGCCCAAAGCTTGCAAAACTGCTGACATGGGTCGAAGATAGAGGAGGACCCTTACAGATAGTGCCACTGGAAAGCCCAAAATTCTGCTTCAGGAATAATGGCACTAGAAAGATAGGAGAGAATGAGAACTGTGGACGAGTTTTTGATGCTCCAGGAATGGTGCATGGAACTGCAGTAAATTATGGATCATTATTGGCCATGTGGATCTAAAGCATACATCAGACTGCCAAGAGACTGGGGAGGCATATACACAATAGTGAACGTCCGCGTTCCAGCATTGGTGATCCCGAAAAGTTACCTGAATATTGACAGTTTCCCGAAAGCAGATGCTCACCTGAGGAAAAAGAGATATGTGGAACTGCTGATGTGAATGAAGAGATTACATTATTTCTCTGCTAAATTAGAAGAAGCATTTCATGCAATCCCATATGAACACAGGCTGTTCAGCCTCACCTCATCAGTGTTCACAACGATTTTTATGCCAAGAATCCAAGTTGGAGTAAATACTAAATGGTTGCAGATAACCAGATGGGAGTTACTGCAGACATCAACACAACCATAAAAGAATTCAATGCGATCAAGGAAGAGTTATGAGCCATCCGACTGATAACTCCAGAACAGATACGTCCTTGACATGATCACAGCTATGGATGGAGGAGTTTGTGCAAAAATTGGAGAATCATGTTGCACATTTATACCTTCTCACGGTGAGGAAAATGGAACTTCAACAGAAGCCATAGGTATGCTGACGAAGCTACAGAACCAGATGATCGAAGAAACCGAGGAAGTTGATGATGATAGCTGGTTTGGATCACTGTTTTCGTGGGTCCCAGAATGGATGGCAGACATATTCAAGTTTGTGGGAGCCCTGCTAGTGATGATATTACTAGGATTTTGTGTTATCAAGATAATAATCTCTCAGTGCCAGAAAACAGCGAAAAAAGCCATAGGGATGAAGATCATAATTGATGTCAAGCCAGGATGGAAGCCCAAAGACCTGACTGATGAAGAAATAAGAGACTTTGTGAAGGCCAGCATTCACGCACCAGAAGGAACAAAGTTTCTCTATCCCAGGAAACACAGAAATTATGTGGGAAGATGGGTTTACTGCAGCCCAAATGGACATGTCAATTAATGACATGGAATAAAGATGAACATGTAAGAACGGCAGGAAGCCTGAAAGGAGTAATAAAGATATGGACTCCAAAGAGACACTACTTCAAACCATCATGTATAGACCCAGAAGATGAAGGAATGAACCCAGGCGATGGAGTGAAGATAAATATAGAAGAATCAAGTGAATTGAATCCAAGGAAGGAGGTGAAAGTGGTCAATGAATCGCCCAGAGGGAGGTGGGAGGGGGGAGTGTCAGTGGAGTAATGTTGCTGAAAATGTTAGGGGGGACATGTCATCTGAAAAATAAATGCCCCATTCAAATGGGGACAAAATCGTGTGCCATGAAAGTTGGGGGGGGGGGACAAACACCCCTGCACCCCTAAAATTATGCTCATGGTGAGTGTAGAGGAGGTCCCAAATGAAGCGTGCACTCCAGTCCCCCATTTTGAAGTACCAGAAACGTTAACACCAAGATCTGTAACGTATGATGAGCAAATAAATCAGCAGAGAGCTGCAGTAGGGCTCTGCCCAGTACCTATCAGAAGAGAAACGCCTATTGAAGTACCAATACCCAGAAAACCATGGACAGTAAGGTATCCATTAAGAAAACCCTACCAGCATATCAGACGAAATGAAGAAAGCCGAAGTACCGTCCCGGAAGAAACCAAAAAGGTCTTAATGGAAGACGAATGGTGACGTCATGAGGACTAGGACGGACTTATAGATGGAACAAATGACGAACCATGAATGACACAAATAGACGAAACACCCTGAGAAAAGAGATTAAAGCTTAAAGTGATAGAAAGCTATCAAAATGTAAGAGTTAAGCTGTAAGCAAAATGAATACAGTCGATCAATTTACACCTGTACATATGCTTGGAAACCGCAAGAAGGCTAGGAAAACAGTACGGCTTGCTATGCTAAGTAGAAGAATAGCGTGGCAAGCGCCATTATACATAATCTACCTCAAACGAAGCACAGTATTATAAGTGCACTTCCACTTTGCAAACAAAGCAGAATCAACCCAGGGTACTAAAGGCTGCATGAGCAGAGATTCATATTCTAGCAAAACAAGAAGAGACGGCTGAACCGAAACTCGGCAGATGCAACTCGTACCAGGAGAGCCAAGGTCATACCAATAGAAGAAACGAACAGTAGCTATATCTAATTGAAGCGTAAGAACCTGTCTCTGAAAGGTCGAGATAAGAAAGCGTAGGCAGGTGGCTGAGCTAAATAAGAATCAAATACACAAATTGAGGGTAGCGAGACAAATTCATGGTGTGGGTATCACGTGACCAGCCGAGCACGAAGGAGCACGGGTTCACACGTATGCTTGGCATCCGCCCATGCAGAGATATCAGAACTTTTCCAGACAGAATAGGCAGTTTCGAGCCAACCACTGTAAAATAATTGACACATAGTTGCTGAAGCGATGATTGATTGTAACCTTCATTGGAGAAAGGCCGGGTAGCTGAGGGGCACCCTGCACCTGGCTGACCCTTCTGCGTGCTGCTAAGCAAAGTGGAAATTTATACATGGAGTTGGTGCCAACCCAATCACAATGGACCAAATAATCTGGGTCCTATAGTTAGTAGGACCAATGGGACATTGTACTTATAGTGACGTCTACAGTAGTCATTTTTGAAGGAAGGGCTTAGACGCCCACCTAACAGTGTTTACCCAATCCCCTCACTCCTTTACCATATACAGATATAGTACCTATATTAAAGTTACCTTTTCCTAACCAATAGAATTGCATGTTAACTTTTTAGTGTTACTCGTCAATTATGACGAGTTCTGAGTATAAATGTTACTACATGTATGAAGTTCGTTGGAGTTGAAGCAAGTAGGACGATTGCATCACTGCTGATTTCTATGACTCCCCGTTTTTTGTACTTGTCATTAAACGGACTCCCTTTGCCAAACCATTGAGTTGTCCTTATTGATTGGTGTTGGAGTAGTAAATCTGCACCCCATCCATCTCAAGGGTGCAGCTATCTCGTCTTAAAGTACTTTGGAACAAACCTCAGCTCTATGGGCTGGCCGGGGTCTCCGGAGTACAGTAGCGTGGCTTAAACTTGCCTCCAATCTAGCCGCGAACAAGGACCTTTTCAGGAAGCATTGCGTGAATCCCTCAGATATAGGATTTCTATCCAAGCACACTATGCTTGAGAGCTTACTATGTCGGGTCAAGGTCAACTACTTTTCCCTATTTCCCCCCAGAGTAGAAGAGCAAGAAGCCTGATGCTATGTGACCCAAGGTCTTTGCGTCTGCCGGTGGCTGTCGGAGTTAATTAGACAAAGCGCACACACTTTGTGGAGTGTAACCTCAGAAGCTGCAATTAAGTGTCCCATGTAGGAGATGAAGGAAGGGTTTACCTCTCAGATGGAGGATGGCAAGGACGTGGCATGACCAACAGTGAAAACTTGTGTGGACACAGCAGACTCTGTGACTCATCCCATGGAAATATGAACTGTCCTCCATATACACTCATGTATAAGGGCGTCTGGGTTTGATGCTGATGTCCATTAACATTTCTTGACATGCTGTTTGATGGTGAGACCCTTTTTGGGGTTCAATCTGAGGAGTTGTTGGAAAGATTCAAGGCCTCAAAGGCCACAACTAAGTCCCTCAGTTTAACTGTATAACAGCCTATTGCCCCTACCAGCTCATTCATTTCGGATCTACACCTCTTTTGCCTGCCATGGTAGAGGGCAGACACCCTCTGGAACACAACTGTGTTTTCCTGACCTGTGGAGGTAGAGGTGCACATGGAGGCAGGGGACTGCTTCCACGGTCTCCTTGGCAACTTCTGGTTCAGAACCCTTTATCTGGGACTTTGTCCACGCCACTTCAGTGGAAAGGTGATTGTACATCTAGAAGTAGCACACCACCACCTCAGACACATCTGCCTTACAGGTTTTATCACAGTGGGAGTGCTTCCCTTTCATCCAACCCTTAACAGACGACCCTCCTTCTAGTCATTTCTTTCTTCTGAAACCCCCTCCTTTTGGAGATAATTCAACTGATTCTGCGCCATAAAGCAGAGGGAAGGATTGATGTTCCTTATTTTTGGTCCTGAGGGTGACTGTGGCCAACGGCCCATCATGTTTCTGTGGCTGTTGTTTTTGTACCTGTACAAGGATAAATACACACTGGTCACCTTGGCCCATACCCTCCCGGCTGTTGAGCGGCAAGGCATGACCTTCTGGACTCCCACTTGCATGTGCCGGAAGCATCACAAGTACAGGAAGTACTTGAGGTTCGTAGTGGGAGCTTCCATTTCCAGTTAGTTATTTGTTGAGTTCACTGAATTCTCCATCTTAATGTGTGGTGATCGAGATATCAGGGACTGAGGTGGTCCTGTAGTTACTGAATGTGCCTCCCAGGGGGTGATGAGGAGGGAGACCACCTGCTTGAAGTCCCCACAGAGATGTGATAACTTGCTTGCAGGTGCAACCCTAAACATACATACGCACGGGGACTACAATTCCCAGCGAGAACCACCTGGGAAGGGGTCAGTCTGCTGAACGATGTACAGTGCCCACGACAGTCAGTTGAGGATTTTTCTCAAACCCTACTGGGTTGACCTACCAGAAAAGAATTGTGCAGCAAAGTGCCTGCAAACCATTTGGCCCGGGGCTCATGCAGTAGCAGACAGTTTCTCAGTGGGAAGAGGGCACGTCATGGAGCTGCTGATATGGAAGGAGGAATAAAAGAGGATGCCACATGCCGCAGAGACCTTTTGAAACCTTGTAGTACCAAATTAAAGTGTACAGGACCAATACAATAATGAACCAACACCAGACACTGACTGATACTTGTTTAAAAAGGTGAATTAAGACATGTAAGGGGAATAACCAATCCTAGGAGAAAATACATGAGGTAAGGGAGAGTAACCAATCAAAAACAGCCTTGGAAAATACTCCTCAGACTCATGGTTTCAAAAAGGACTGGGAAAGTTTGAGTCTCTTGGACTCAGAGGAGACAGGCATGCTCCTGAATGTTCCCTTGATGGAAGGCAAGATTATTAAGGCTGAAAGAATTGCAGCCTGGCAGAACACAGTACAAGAAGACCCTGAAAGGATTGCTGCTTAGAATAAGAAGACATTACAGAAGATGATGATTGAGAAGACTACTGCCTGGAGGAAGGTAGTGCCGGAGGATATTTAGAAGCAAACTTTCTGGAAGAAGTTGGTCTAAGCCTGGAGTCTTCTGAACGAGAGATTTGGGGCGGCTGATAGCTTGAGGCCCTGGGGAGAGAGGCTGACTAAAGATGTCCATAAGCACCTCACAAGCCCTTGGGGGTAGAACTGGAGAGCCAGAGTCTAATGGGCTTTACACAAGTGACTTCTGTGAAACACAAGGAACACAGAGGGAAGCGGTCACTCCTCAACCATCCGTGGATACCTGGGGACTGTAATACCTGCAAGAGGATAGCACGTGCTGATAGCACTTTCTTAGGCTAGCCTACAGCAGATACTCTACAGAGGGCTAATCTAAAGTCGCACAGACAGGAGGAAGGCATCTTGGAGAAAGGTGTACTTAGTTGATTGTCTCGCGCCAAGATTAGGGAAGCCAGAAGAAAGGTGCTTTCTTATTGAAATGTGGCAGAAGTGTGACATATCAGTGTACGGAAAGCACCTGAATATGGGGAAAGGTAATAAGGAATACATATTCAAACCAATGTCTGGGAGAGACATGTGATTACTGTGAACCTCAGCGTCTGTGAGAGACCCACGATGTAAGTTGAAGAATACCTGTCTGAGAGGGACCTCTTGTGAATGGTGTGGAACCATGGTCCCGTAGAGACCTACTGTAATAATGTAATATGCCAAATGTTGTGAAGAAGCCTACAAAAGGGAACTTGATGCAAAGGATTACAAAGCCTCTGACCTGGGAGTGAGTCAGAGAGGTAGCGAGAGCAGGAAGACTAAGGAGCATCCAGACTGTGAGTAAACCCTGGAGGATCCTTGTCAGGAGGAGTTTTGTGTACTTAGTGTAGCTGTTGACATTTGAGATCAGCATTAAAGAACTCATTTATTGGCCAAACCTTTGAACATTTTGTGTTGAAGCTTCGGATAGTCTGGAATCAAAGTTTGACCACAAGCGTTGAACAGTACTTGGTAGAATATGGTGTCCCAAAGCAGGGCAAAGACTTTCGTAGGCTTGGAACATTGTGTTAGTATATAATACTACAAAATGTTGGATTCCTGGGGCAGGACCCATGATTATGTTGTCCTATTCTGACACGGTTTACTTTAGAAACATCCTTATTATTTGTCATGTATTCCTTAGACAATACAGGCATTTGCTCATTGTGTCATTGCCTTACCATAGGTCCTTATCTTTTGACTTTCCTCTGCACTAAGGGTCTGCACATGCTCGAGCAGGGCCTTCTATCCTTAGTAGAATGTGGTAAAAACCTTGTAGGTGATGCATTTCTTTGTTTGTCGAGTCCCACCCTCCTCTTTTCTGTGTCCTCTGGGCCTCTGGTCCTCACAGCATCCTGCAACTTTGTTGCACATGATTTTGCTCCAGTTGCTGATTCCCTGTCAGTTGTCTCAGTTTCAGGGGGAAATGAAGGATACATTGCAGGTCTCTAAATGTTAATAACAAGCCCTATTGTGGTGCACCGAGTGAGATAATATGCATTGAGGAGAGGCTTTTTCAGCCAACTTGGCCTCACTTGGCAGTTGCTCACCTGAAAGAACTGACTGTGAGCAGTCTGAGGTACTCTTTTGTGGCAAGGTTACACACCAATCTACTGGTGAGCCATCAGGCTGACCTGGATTGCTTTCCTTCTTTCTGTACAGGGCAGGTGTTTCCCACTTCTGGTGTAGACCGCAGCTGGCATACATTACCTCAACAAATGAGGTAGTGTGGGTGTCTCTGCCTCTGATCAGGGATGCTATGCACAGTGGTTCTGGGTTCTTGAACAACATCTGTCACCTTCTTGCTGGAGCAGCGACCATGGAGGCAGATGCGTTGGGCAGACAGATGTTGATCTTTCAAAAGTGGGAGCTCTGCCAGGAAGTTCTAGATGAAATAGTCACCCTTTTGCAAAGACCTCTGGTGACTTCTTTTCCTCCACTGTCAGCAAGAAGTCTTAGTTGGTTTGATCCAGGGATTACCCCTATGAGGATGTCTGGGGAATTAATTGTTGAGTAGAGCTTTGCTCTCCTCTGAGTTTACATCACTTTTTGTCAGTCTGCTGGTTCTCAGGAGACTGCAGAAGTTCAAGTGCGCTGTGATCTTGATTGCCCCAGGCTGGGCCAATGTGATACCCGGAACGTCTGGAGTTGTCAATCTTATCTTGTTGCTGCCTCTCAGTGAGGGGGGGGGTCTGATCTCCCAATCGTAGGGACGTCTTCTCCACCCAAGCTTAACCTCCATGGTTTGCTCCTCAATGTTTGAGGCATAAGAAGTTGGATCTGTCCGGTGACATCCTGGATATGGTCCTTTGTTCCAGTAGGCCCACCTCCGTCTATGCTTGCAGCTGGCCCAAGTTTTCAAATTGATGCAGCAACAAAAGTCTTGATACTTTGATTTACCCAGCCTATACTGATCCATTTCCTTCGCAAGCAGGGCCTCTATATTGACTCTGGGGACGCGACTTGGCCCTGTTTTGGTCTCTAGAAGGACCCTCAAGCAGGCCTTGTTCTATTTTCACTCCCACTGTTATGCAGTTTTTCCAGTAATTATCTAACCAGTTTTCTCTGTTTTATTTTATTGTTTGTCTGTGATTTGAGCCTTGTGTTAATGTTTCTCATTGCGTTGACATTTGTGCCCTTCCATTCTTGTTCTTTAGGTTTGCTCACCCCTAACATGATTTTCCTAGTCACCATCACTTCTGCTAGGGCTAGGTAAGCCATCACCAAGCTCTGTCCCTCAAACCTGTTTCTTGTTGTCTTCTCTTCTCGAAGAAGAAAGTGGACAAGGCTGACTTTTCTTCCCAAGATTGTGTCGAATTTCCATTGCTCACAGAAGAATCAACTTCCTGTTTCCTACCCTCCACCTCTTTCCAGCTTGAAGGACAGGTTTCCAGTGTTGCACCCCAACAGTGCTTTCAACTTTGTCTCTAAAAGATGGTCACCCTGTAGGATCACCAGATATTTGTTGATTACGCTGGGTCTCATACAAGCATGGCTGTTGCCAAGCAGATCCCTTTTAGGTGAGTTTTCTGAACTTCAGAGTGCTATGGACCTGGCTGGAAAGGAAGTCCACTCATGTACACAGATTCCTGGTGGATGCTCCTGCCTTGCAGAGCTGTGTCACTGTTTTATGTATGTATTTATTTTACTTTATTTGTATTTTTCAACATAAAAGTCAACACTTCATGCATTTTCTTCAGATGAGTATAGAAACCTGTTTTGGGTCTAACAGGTGGCTACATGGGCTTCCCTGTACGTTTTTGCCACGCATTTCAGCCTGGATTCCTTGTCTGGTCAACCACTGATTTGGTCATGTGGTTCTCCAGAGTTTTCTGGTGTTGGTTTCTGTGTCTCATCCCTACACAGAGTTTTGTGCTGCTACTGGAGTCCATCAAAAGACGAGGAATTAGTGAGGTAGGAGTCTGTTAGAAAAACAAATTAGTTACCCCCTGGTAATGTTCTTTCTTACAGTCCTGGGTGATATTGGCAGTTAGGGCTGGGTTAGCTACGCCTTCTGTGATTTTGAGACAGCTTCTTGAAGCCTTATGGGGGAGGATGTTCCATAGTGAAGTGCCGGATGCTCTAAATCGGTTTCAAAGTATATTTGGGTATTGTATATCGACATGGTTCAACAAATTAACTACACTCGAGGTTTAGGATTTTAATGTTTTCTTCTTTTCGCAAGCTTTAATTTGCCATTGGTGGTTGCCCATAAACCTGAGCGAGACTCACACTTGTCCCTTCCCTCCTATGGCCCTCTGTGCTTCTTTAGTCCATTCACCAGGCCAAGCAGTTCAACCCAGTTTCAGTCTCAACACTTTTTCTTTCCTGGGATGTATCAATTCAGAAAAAAAATGTTTCTTTTAAGTTTTCACAAGTCATTATAGGTTAACTTGCCCGGCACTCATTCTCTTCCTTGTTGATCAAATGGATATGGCAGCGTGCTGCTCCTGGCTGTAAATGGTGTGGTCAGTTCCATTCCCTCTTGTGGATGTTACTGTGTCTCCCCCAGTATCTGTAACAGTAGTACCTATCCACCATTTGCAGAGAGATCCAGGAAGCCAGTCTGGCCTTCACTTCCACACGGCAGTTTTAATGGGGCCCTGGTCTTCGGGTCTTTCTGTGCTGCATTTTGAGTCTGACGCTCTTGGTATCGCTTCATGCTCGTACCTCCTCCCAGCATGGATTGGACCCCTTCATATTGGTGCCTTTTTCCTACCCCCTTGTTTGGGCATTGCTTGCCCTCCTGTTCCACTGACATTCTCCCACCTACCACCTGCTGACCTTCTCTTCCTTCCGGTAACCAGTGATTAGAGAAAACAATTACCCAGCGGGAATATATATGAAACAAAAACTGCGAAAAAAACAGTTTTTGTGGCATTATAGATGGGGGTGGGGTAAGGGGATAAAACTGGTGGAGAGGGGCTAGCGGTGGGTTTAAACACACAGGGAAACAAGGTGTTTGGGGGACCCCCCAAATAGAAAAGAAAACAGTTTGATATGTCTTCGCTGTTTTTGTTTCAGGTGAAACATCCCTCTCTGTAATGTATTTGTCATAATCACATAAAACCCTTCCTTCTGCCCATTTCTTTTCCTCACTTACTGCCTTTTCTCCTGCTTCCTTTCCTCCCATTTGGTGATGCTCGCCTTCTTTCACCCCTTTTTCTTCACTCTGCTACCTAATGTTGCTTTCTACCCTACACTATTCTTCCTTCCTGCCACCTGATTCTGTTCTCACCCTTCCACCACTTCCTTCTTTGCCTTAAGTCTCCTCTGCAAATGCCTCCCCTTTACCAATATCTTTATCGCCACTCCTGCCAAACACCAACTTGCTCCAAACTCTGCTCTTAGCTCTCTCCAAGCAACTATGCCCTTTAGCGTTATCCAAAGATTGTTATATTGCCTGGCTCTCTCCCCTGGGTCTGGGCTTCCCATGAGTGTTTCCACCCGGTGTTTGCGCATTTGTTCCAAATTAATGAGCTTCTCTGTGCTGCAACTGTCTACTGAAGCAGATCATGGGTTGCTGCTGTAAGAGCCGAGTCTGCCATGTTGGTTGCAAAGATAAGGCATTCTCGCACATCCGCACGTTGTTTGGGTCTGGACGTGCAGCCACTTTAATTTCGCTGCCTGGTGAGAGTGACTGCATAGCCCAGGCTGAGCAGGATTTCGGTGATGTGCGCCTCTTTTTTCTAATTTGCCTGTGGTAGGGGTTGCACAGGGATTTGCTTCAGTTGATTTAGAAATTATTTTTTAAAATCTCTCCCCAAAAGTGGGGGAATTAGTGATCTCACACATGTAACAGTCTTGTATGCTCCTGAAGGGACTAAGGATCATTTAATGGCCCGTAGAGGCAGCTGGCCCTCTGAGTCACCCTAATAGAAGTTGCCGTAACAAGTCAGCGGACGTAGTCTCAGTATGAATAAGGGGCCAGTGTTGGCTTATTCAATGTTTCTTGGTGAGATATACAGCACAGTTCATCTGTTAAGTATTTAGGGTCTTTATGCTAATGACCCAGTATATTGTGCAGAGGTGTTTGTGAGTCTCCGTTTTGACAGAGCCAGGGAAGGCAGGTTAAGCCTGGTTGGATGTGTTTGGATGTCTGCCATGATCTAGCATGTACAGGATAAGGGCTTTAATGATCTCCACTTTATGACAACTCCAAGAACAGGAGGATTTTTCAGATTTCGAAGAGATGGAAATGAGTGATCTTTGCTGTTGCATTAATTTGTGGCAAAAAGTACTGGTGCATCCATTATCTTTAACAGATTTTTGCTGGATTGAAGGGAGTGCTCATGGCAGCTCTTGATTAATTTCATCCACAGATTGTCTGTTTAACATTCATGTATTTTTCTTGCTGGTCTGTTGGAAATGCTAAGAAATGTGTTGGGAATGGGTGGACGATTGTCCCAGGCCCCCCAGCACTTTCGAATTAGGCAAAGGCCACAGAGTGTGCAGTAGGTGCACTGGAAGGTTACAGAGGACAGGGTGGTGTCGCTAGGGGCCATAGTGCAGGGAGGGTGGTGTATGTTTTTGCTCTGGTATACCTCAGGAATCAAACGCCTTCTTAGATGGTAGCAGCCGTATTGCAATGGAGGCCTAGTTTTGCACTGAAGCTAGGCCGCAAGCCTGAGCCATACACAAAGAAATAAAGCCTATGCATGTGGAAATAGGTTGTAGCTTGGGCACCAGTGAGAAAGGCCAGAGCTGCAGAGATTCCTACAACCTTCGTTGTCTCATTTTGCCAACATTTCGTATCCCAAAAGGAACGTGCCCTGCAAGGCCCCTAGGGGGTTGAGAGCTCTCTGAAAAGTGATCCCACGAAAAGGAGGGCACGAGTCTCCGACCTACCGTGTCTCAGCTCTGTGGTAACACCCAAAGACTCCCGTCCCAAGGCCCCAGCATTCCAAGATACGGATCAGGAAAGATCAGAAAGCAGGGATCAGTTGCGTTACCATAGGTCACGTGATTTGTGCTGCAAGGTGCCGGGAGGGATAAAAACATAGCTAAAAAGAGGATGGGGAGCTATGGTTGGGCGCCAATGTGTCTGCAATCGAGCTGTAGTTTGTTAGAAGCGATGGCCTTGAGGTATCCGTTAACCCATGTCTGCAGTACCAGGTGCCCATTAGGTTAGAGATGGAGCCTGTATTGTTTTTCTTCACATAAGTGCTAATCAGTTGTAGCTTCACACCCGATGATGCGATCGGAGGAACCTACATGGAAAAAGAGGGACAGAAGGGGCTGGGACCAAAGACGTGGTATACCTTATGGAGCAGGTAGCCTATGTATAGGGTCTCGACTAAGCCACGCGGGTTTGTACATTATGTAATTTAAGTCACTGATGATGCTGTGGGCCTTCATAAAGTGTGGCTTGTACTGCTTTGCCGGCGCGTTTCTGTTTTTCTCTAGCGGGTTCTATTTGTTGTGGTGTGAGAGTTGAGGGATTTCTCTACAAGTCAATGTGATTATACCCTTTTAGAACATCAAATAATTTATTTGATACTGTACCAGGTATAGGGGCTTGAGGTAATCACTTTACAGACATAGACTAATAAGGAATTAGCCTACAGTTAAAGCATATAGCATGAATAGTAATCATTGCAAGTAGTAGGATATTAAAGATTCCAACCTGTCAGCATTGATAATTGCAGGCAAGCTTCATATCCCCCACAGTATGAGAACTGCCTTGGAATTTTATTATCAAGGGATTTAGTGTGAAGGAGTTAATGAACATAATTTGTGTTATAGAACACAAGACTCCTTTTGACGGGAACTCTGCATGCCTTCTACCCTGGGAGTTCACATCAACAGGAGATTTTTGACTAACTACATCCCTCACTAATCCAAGCCAGCATGATAATAGGTTCTGGCTTCAGGGCTCAGCACAAGCGTAGGTTATTTTAGCACGTTGAAAGCCTTTTCAGAAAATGTTTTTAGGAATGGGCTCACTGACTGAGGCCATGGACCTCATTTGAGAATATTCGTAGATATCCTTATGATGTTGATTTACAAATCCTGTAATTTAACAAATAGGACAGTTTTTTTAATGAATTCATTCACTTGCTGAAAGTTCTAGAAGCTGTGTAATTATGTCAGTTATATCCGGTTTTGTTATTGTTTTACAGTCTTCGCATTTTTATAATAATTTTTAACAAGCACAGACCCAGTAATTTTTGTCAATTATCATTTGTTGTCATGGAGAGTAAAGCCTCATGTGGCATTGTGAAATTATGTATTGAGATATCTTAGTTTTAACTTACCCACACCTGTTAAATCGCAATTTTTTTCCCATAGTATAACTTTAGTAGAAGATGTTTATTTGCAAAGAAGCAAAAATAAAACTGCTTATGCAAATAATTTCATAATGGTTCTCACAGAAGCAGCCTTTCTAATGTGTCCCAAATTTACTTGGAAGGATGTGAATGCTCTGCAAAGATTATTTATTGCATTTGTTGATGCGCCCAAACCCGGAGGTATCACGGCGTAGGTTACAGTAAAATCATAGTACATGCTGGTTACAGAGAAGAAGCAAGAACTTGGGTCATAGAAAGATACATTGTATACATTGTAAATGTGGAAGGAATTGGCTTGACATAGTATAGGCATTAATAGTTAGTTATGTAGAAAGGTTGCAACAGGTTGTATCAGCCCTGGGATTGTGAACCGTCTGGTATGGAAGGATTAGTATTTATTGAACAGCCAAGTTTTAAGTAGTTTCTTGAATAGGATGTAAGACAGCTCATTGCTTATGTTTGAGGGGTGTGAGTTCCATAATCTTGGAGCTGCTACCGTGAAGCTGGAATCTCCTGTTCTAGTGTTCTTGAAGCGGGGAACGATTAAGCGATTGCTGGTGTTGTACCTAAGGAGCCTGGTAGATGTTTTCCTGGCCTCAGTACGAGTTAGAAAATATTAATGGTTCTAATACCTACAAACGGAAGTATAATTGACACCACTGAAAACAGAAGTACCGAAGCCTGATCATGAGTTGGTCCCCATTCTGAAGTCCCAATGGGACTCCATTGGATATTGGGTCTCTGGAAGGTCCAATCCCTCTGCAAAAAAACTGCTGTCTCAAATAATTTTTATTCCAATCCCCCCAACATCTTTTTCAATGGATTGCTTTCCCCCCGCAGATTCCTCATCATGATAGATATCCATCATCCAGCTGTGCTGTTTGGAAACTTTTCAACAGGAGGCGTAGCCGACCTCAACTCGGCTGTCGATCTGTCTTTTCTCGCTCTCGATCAACGGCTCAGGACATGACGTCAGGCGTCATGTATATATAGCATGTCAATACGCCCCCCTGCCTCAGTTCCTTTTTTCCGAACGCTTGCATGCTGAATCGGGAACACGACTTGAGTTTACTCAACGTTCTTATTGTACTTTTGTACGTTTTTTTCTTCAAAACATCGATGCAATGTCGTCCCACAGGGTTTCGGGCTGCAAGCGATGCCAAAATGTCCATGACCGACCACCATGACATCTGTTTAAGATGTATTGGTCCAAGTCACGACATGGAGGCCTGCGCGTCATGTGCAAATATACAGCCGAAATCCCTGCATGAAAGGGCTGGGGAAACTGGCTTTGGGCCGACCAGTCACCAAGTCTCTGGCGCAGTCACTCGTCCTGCCACGGAGGCTGAGACTGAGAAGCCCACCCCCGATAATGGGAAAGAACGACATCGTAAGAAAACCCAAAAATGGTCCCATTCTAGGAGCCATTCCTCATCTTCCTTGCAGAAGAAGCGGCACCACCGCCATCGACGCAAATCCAGCTCGTCATTGGAATGAGGTAAGCTCTCGGCAGGGCCGACCACTCGAGAAGAGTGGGACAGTTTTAAGACATCAATGTTAGAAATGTTTAAGACGCAAACTACCATAGGTGCGGCTCCGGCCCCCCGACCAGCAAGCTTCGGTGGCTAAAGCGGCGCTTGGTACTCCTGACCCCAAGCCAGCCACTCTGTTGACATCGACAGTGTCTTCGGGTGTTACACCTGGCAAATATAAGTCACCGTAGGGAGGTAAGGCTGAGGCTCCTGATGCCCATTGGTTACCCGAATGTCCCTCTGCGGCAAAAGAACCTTCAGCATCGAAAACTTAGGCTTCGAAACCTATCCTCAAGCCCTTGGCGCCGACAGTTGGCGATGGTTCATTTGTGTCACTGTCGAGATCAGGTTTCTTCAGTTGCATGCATTCCATTTTTGGAGTTGAGGACAACGATGACCCTGAGGACTCAGTCGACCGTGTTTACACAGGAGCCGGTGGTGTGGACTGTTTCGATGACTAGGCCTATTTATTGGCCTTGGCTCAGGATTTACATGACACCAGTGGCCTGGTTACTTCGCCAGACCTGGAGTTACAGCAAAAACTGCCCTATACCCATGCTAGTGTTGAAGTTCAGGGATCTGATTAAAAGGGTAGTTGACACCTTGGGGTTGAAGACGTCCACTACCCCTCTTTAGGGGTATGACCTCACCAACATTCTGGACGAGAGTCCCACAGTCGAGCACAATATCCCTGTCAACCCAGCCTTTGCGGACCTCCTAGCCTCCTTATGGCAGCACCCTTGTACCATTCCCCCTGTGAATGCCAATTTCACAGTGAAGAATAGTCCAGCAAGAGGAGATTCTTCTTTCCTCGCCACACACCGTTCCTCAGAAGGGTTGGTTAGACAGGCTGCCACTATTTCCACCAGACCCGCGACATCCCCCTTTAATCTGCCTAGGGACAGCGAGGGGAAGAAATGTGATGCTTTGGCCAGGAAGGTGTTCACCTCTGGTAGCATGGCGCTCAAAGCCGTGAACGTGGCATGTGGTTTCGCCAAATGCTTGTTTGGCTTATGGAAGGCAATGGAACATACTGCTGAATACGTCCCTGAGAGTGCTATGCGGGATGGATTTTTACAGCTGGTGGAGGATGGGAAGGAGGTTTAAACAGTCATTACAAACGTGCCTGGACGTAGCAGACTGTGTTGGCAGAGCAATGGGTTCCGCAGTTGTGATGAGACGCCAAGCCCATCTTTAAACTTCTGGCTTCTCTCCAAATGTCCAGAACAGGTTGCTGGACATGCCTTTTGAAGGTGACATGCTTTTCGGGCAGAAAGAAGACGTCATCCTTAGAGAAATTCAAGGAGTCAAAATTGGCTGCTAAATCTTGGGCCTGGCAGCACAGCCGGCCAAACCTGCCTTCAGCTTTGTCTCCAGGGATAGGGGCTATAGATGTTATGTGCCCTATGGCCGGAAGGTGCAGCGCCTGCAAGCCAGGCAAGGGTAGAGGCGCTTCTCGCATCCCGGACATGGCAGAGGGGCCTCAAGAGGCCAACAAGCAGAAACAGCCGTGGCGTGGGTAGCCCACACTCTCTAAGACGCTTTGATTTCCCCTCCCACGATGCACCAGTTGGTGGCCGGTTTGCAGGGCATTGGCTCCAGTGGCAGGAAATAACTTGTGATTCCTGAGCCCTGCAGTTGTTTCGGTGGGGTTATTTTCTGCCTTTCCTAAAGAGGCCTCTAAACGACCTCCACCTCCCCCAATCCAACTGGGACAGGAGCTCCAGGAAGAACTAAGAGCCCTGTTGTCGAAGGGTGCCATGGAAGAGGTACCTCCCGATCAGAGTGGGTCAGGTTGGTATTGCCGTTACTTCCTGGTTCCCAAGAAGGAAGGAGGTCTCCGTCCCATCCTGGACCTCGGGGCCTTGAACAAGTTCCTGAGGAATGACAAATCAGGATGGTGATGTTGGGAGATTCTCCACGCTCTCCAACTCCAGGACTGGCTGATGTCGATAGACCAACAGGACGCTTATTTCCTCCTGCCGATACACGAAAAGCACAGGAAGTTCCTAAGGTTCCTCATTGGCGACAAGCACTATCAGTTCATTTTGGGTAGACCTCCGCGCCAAGGGTCTTCACCAAGCTCATGGTGGTAGTTGCGACTCGCCTCAGAAGATACAGTGGCCATGTATTTCCATACCTGGACGACTGGCTGATCCGAGGGAAATCAGCGGGGAAAGTCTAGTCTTATCTAGAGGACACCTCCCTACTCCTGCACAGACGGGGCTTCTCCCTCAACTTGAAGTCCCATCTGATGCCAGTTCAGCAACTCCAGTTCATTGGAGCAGTCCTAGACACCCGGGTAGGGAAGTCTTCCTCCCCAGGAGAGAGTCAGCAACATAGCACATGTGGTGCAGTTATTTCACAATCGCGCCACTCTTCCAATGGATTCCTTCCTCTGCCTTTTGGGTCTCATGGCCTCCTGTATTTTTCTAGTGCCAGAGGCAATGCTGCGTATGAGATCCCTCCAGCGGTTTCTGAGGGTCCAGTGGTCTTAGTATCTGGGAGCTCTCACGGATCGCCATTCAGTGTGCAGCCAAGTAGTCAAACTCTGCTGGTGGAACACACCCCGCCATCTATTGGCTGGGAACCCTTTTGGCCTCCTTGGCCCCAGATGTCACGGATGCGTCCTTGAATGGTTGTGGTGCCCACTGCGAGGATTTGCAGGTTAGCAGCCTCTGGTTTCCATCAGAAGCCAAGTGGCATATCAACAGGCTGGAGTTGCGGGAAATCAGGTTAGCCCTGAGGGCCTTTGGCCAGTTTCTCAGTTGGAAGCATTTCCTCGTCGTGACAGACAACACAGTGGCCATGCACTACCTCAACAAACAGGGTGGTGTGCACTCCTGCCCACTCTGCACGGCAGCAATTCAACTGTGTTTCTGGTTGAGAGGGAACCAAATCTCAGTCTCTGCAGTTCATCTGACTGGGACAGAGAGCACCTTAGTGGATGCTCTGAGCAGGCAGAACACGGTCTCACATGAGCGGGAAGTGTGGTAGGAAGTCCTAGAGGAGGTATTCACTCCCTGGGGTACCCCAGCAGTGGATCTGTCTGTCAGAGTCCAACAAGAATTGCCAACAGTTTTGGTTGAAGCAATTCCCAGCAAACAGTGCTCTGGGGGACGTGCTTCTGGTGGATTGGACTTTCCCTCTCCACTAAGTCTTCCCATCCGATTCCCATCATGCCTTGGGTTCTCAGGAGGTTGAAGAGATTTGGAGCGTCCATGATCCTGATCACCCTGTATAGGGCGAGGAGAACATGGTACTCCGATCGCCTGGATCTAGACCATCTCTCTGCCTCACCAGTTGCCTCCGCATCTGGGTCTCCTAACCACATCTGAGGGTCGAGTGCTCCACCCGGTCCCGGATTCTCTCAACCTACATGCATGGCTTTTGAGAGGATGAGGTATGATGATTGGGACCTCTCAGACAAAGTACTTAAGGTATTGCAGGCTGATCGCTGACCTTCTACTGACTCTCTCTCTCCCCCCACCACTACAGTGGTGGAGTTCCTTCCGTCACTGGCCTCTTTAGGCTTTCAGGTTGCCACACTCAAAGGTTATTTGCTGGCACTGTCTGTGTTCAAGCGGTCACCAAGGTTCCTTTTTCACCATTCCAGTCATGGCCCTGTTCCTGAAGGGCATTTTCAATAGGTTTCTGCCAGTCCCCTTTGTTGTCCCAGATTGGGATCTTCATCTGATTTTAACTTGATGGTGGCTCAATTTGAGCCTATGCATTCATGTTCTTTGCGGCTGTAATCCCTTAAGACAGCCTTTTTGGTTGTGATAACATCAGCCAGGAGGGTTAGTGAAATGCATGCCTTATGCTGCAAACCTCTCTTTCTGAAGTTCTTTCGGGAGAAGGTCTCTCTTAAAGTCAGACCTTGGTTCCTTTCTTAGGTGGTTTCTGAGTTTCATCTGTCCCATTCTATTGTTTTGCCTGTCTTCTACCCTCCTCCACATCCCTCAATAGAGGAAGAGTGGTTCCACCACTTTGATCCTAAGAGAGTGCTAAGCTTCTATGCTGCTCGCACATCTGAGTTTAGGCAATCGGACCAGTTGTTTGTGGCCCATTCCTTGTCTAGAAAAAGCCTTGCCGTCACTAAGCAACCCTGTCACAGTGGATTATTCTGTGCATATCTGAGTGTTAACGATCGGCAGGCAAGGAGCTTCCAGTGGGCATCAGGGCCCACTCGACCAGTGGGGTCTCAGCCTCTACAGCTCTCCAGAGAATGGTTCCTGTTAGGGATGTATGCCAGGCGGTCACTTGGCCATCCTTGCATACCTTCACCAAGCACTGTGCCTTGGATGTTGCATGGGGAGCTGATGCTAGGTTTGGTAGAATCTACTGGTTTAAATCTTTCTGCCCTCCTCTGTTATCCTAAATGCTTGGGGAGTCTATCATGATGAGGAATCTGCGAGAGAAAAGTAATCCATTGAAGGAGAAATTACCTTACTGTAATATTCTCTATGGATTTTTCTCCCGCAGATTCCTCATCGACCTTCCCATCTATCCCTGCTCAGAAAGTTCTGTGGGTTGTCGCTTCTGTCCAGACAAGAAGGCATCTGGTGATGGCTCTGGGATGACTGTTTTTCTTCAGACCATTGTTGTGGGGGTTCACCCTGTTGGCATGTAGCCTTGTTAATGTTTAAATGGCTGGTTAGCCTCCTGTGATTTTACCTTTGGCAGCATTCAATCGCGAGGGGAGAAATTAAAGGAACTGAGGCAGGGGACGTAGTGACGTGCTATATATACATGACGCCTGACGTCACGTCCGGAGCCGACGATTGAGAGCCAGACGAGACGGATCGACGATCAGCGACCAAGTCTCAGGTTTATGCCCTTCTCCTTTAAGCATGTCTCAGGCCAACCCTCTACTCCCACACTTATTATTCCCTATTGAACACACTGAACTTCATTCATGTCTGATGGTGACCTCTTACTTGAAACACTCCCAGCTGATGTCCTTGTTGTGATAATAACCTGTCCAATATCATTAAGGCCCAACAGCTCCAACTTGACTACATTCACTGACAGCTCACTAGTCAACCTACATAAACTTGCAACCCACACCCAAGAGAACTGTCTCAATCTCCTATTCACATCTTCCACCCTGGTCTCCCTGCCACCACAAGTGACCCCTCCCTCTCTGACCACGCTTTCACTTCACCATCTGTATTCCTCCCCCACCTCCGTTCTCTATCCCCAAACTCGAGCCCTTCTGCATGGTCCACTAGTTTGACCAAGCAACATCTTGCGCCAAGCATGCTCTCCTGTACATGCTCACTCCAATGAAGTTGCATTTCCCAAAGTCAATGCTGCAGGGTCTACCCCTTCAGTGATCACTACTCTTCCCACTCCTTCACCCGCTCCCACCTTTGTCCTGAAGCATGGATCTCTCCAGCTACCCAGCTGCAGATGGCAACAATGCGTCGCTGCTTACATCGTTTGAGCAAAGACCAATTCCCCCACCCTTCTCACTGTCTAAAGCACTCTGTATTGATCCAAGCACAGCTTTTGACGCAGCCAAATCTTCCTATTACACTAACCACACCTTCCAAAACTACCCATTACCCTTTGCAGAACAATTTAAGGAACGTGCACCTATCATCTCCACTTGCATCTCTGCCGTATATAACCTGGCTCTCTAAACTGGTATCTTCCAAGCTTGTTAACAAAAACAGACGCGATCATATCTCTTAACGAAACCAACTGCAGACTCCAACAACTCCTCAAAACTGCAGACACGCCCGTCTTCCATCCTACTACTCCAAAATCCTTGAAAGAGTTGTCTTTCACTGCATAATCAACTCTCAAGGTGCAATGCTGA
The DNA here is from genome assembly GCF_040938575.1 of Ambystoma mexicanum. Lineage (NCBI taxonomy): Eukaryota > Metazoa > Chordata > Amphibia > Caudata > Ambystomatidae > Ambystoma > Ambystoma mexicanum. The sequence goes on along the minus strand of NC_090931.1, from coordinate 929,693,524 downwards.
ATCCCTCTAATCTGTATTCCATTCCAAATACTCCACTGTGACTGTGCACATAATTGTCACCAATTCTCTTACCACTCACTGCCCACATCATCTCTCCCTCCTACAAACTCTTTGCATCGCTTCAGTTTCTCCATACTCTACTACTTCCTACCTTTATGGCCACTTTTTCTGCATCTCCTGGGACTCCGGTATCTCCACCTCAATACACATGTCCATGGGAGTTCCTCAAAGATCCTAGGACGCTCTTCTTCATCCTACATACCTCGTCCCTCTGTAAACCATTTTCCTCGTTTGGCTTCAGGTATCATTTTTAGTTGAAGATACTGAGTTTTTTCTCCATCCTCTCCTTCAACCCTCCAATCACTGAACGAATACCCAACTGCCTAACCCAATTCACCACTGGATGGCTCTACCCTGCCCAATTATAAACTCTTCTAAGAATGAAGTCCTCCTTCTGCCTTCCTCCAATACATCCCGACTCTCCAATCTTTCACCCTAGCCACCTCAACTCTTTAGTTTATTTATTTATTTGTTTTTGGTTTTACAAGAAAACCTTTACAAAAGCATAGTGCATTTCCTTAGATAAAATTACTAACGGTTCTCGGAAGCCAGGGAGTAGCTAAAAATCCTGAAAGGCCAATGAGTGACCACCAGGAAGCTCATTAGACTGTGTCATCTTTTGATGCTTTGTTAAAATGGTGAGTTCCTCTGATACTTTTACTATCGCAGCAGTGAGCATAATTTCCTGGCCGGAGATCAGTCTGTTCCAGAATGCATCTTGGATTAAGCTCTCTTCTCTGCTGACGAATCTCCTCAGAAAAGACACTCTTATGGCCCATGTGCCTTCGCATTCCAATAGCAAGTGTTTCAAGGTTTGGAGGTTCGGAGTTTTGCAGATTTCACAGAATTTTATTGCCTTCTCTCCCTGGTTTCTTTGAGCCAGTATTTCTCCTGTGTGGGCTAAATTCAGACGTAGTCTGAGAAAACTGTTTCTTGTTTCACGATCTGGGAATTTTTCCAGATAGCGTGGCATGGTTCCCAGTTTCCTGTCTACTATCAGGAAATAGTTCAGTGATTTTAAGTTTCTGACTCTTGTGATTGTGTCGATCCAGTCAGCCATTTTTAGGTTTTTTTTTACTTTCAAAGGGTTTTGTAGCAGGGTTTCTGTTGTTAAATCAAGCTTATGCAGAATCTGTCCGATCTTCTTTTCTAGGCTCGATAGCTGTTTTGATTTTGCTTTCTTTAGATGTTGATTTATGTCGAAAAAGAGGGTGGCCTCACTGGCTGTGATTATATTACGGTATAGTGAGAGGAGTTTCCACTCTGCGTAGCAGCTCAGTGAGGTCAAGCCTAATTCGAACCTCAGACTAGCTGACGATGTACACATTGGAAGCCTGATGGAGGATTTCCAAATAAGGCCCTCGATTTTGTACCAATCATAGTTCCACAGCAGAGGTTTTGCCTCCAATCCGTAGAGGAGGACAGGAACTACTTTGCCTACATAGAATTTCTTGAGTGGTAACAGTGAAAATTTACAAAATTTTCCATTTAGGTTTTTCATTTGCGCAATGATTTTCGAGGTCTTGTTGTGAATGGATGAATTCGCCTTGTTTACAGTTGGATGGGCTAAGACTTCGTATCCCAGGTATGTTAGCTCATCTACTCTGGGAATTTCCTCGTTATCCAAAACCCAGATCCTTGATGTTACCTTTTTTCTTGGGTGTTTGAAAACCAGGACCTTAGATTTTAGTGGGTTTATTTTAAGGCCATTTAACTTGGCGTATTCATTGAGTTTAGATAAGAGATGTTGCAGTCCTAATGCTGATCCATCCAAGAGAACGAGATCGTCCGCATAGGCCAGCCAGTGAATTCTTCTGCTGTTGATCCTGGGACAGATCAGCGACGCCGAGGCCAAGAAGTCTCCTATGTCTGAGAGGAAAAGATTGAAAAGCAAAGGTGCACCCAAGCAACCTTGTCGTACCCCTTTTAGAACCTGGATTGCTTCTGAGAGGTTGCCGGCGTCATCCAGCCTCACTCTGATCGTAGTGTTTTTATGTAGTTCAACGAGCATAGCCAGCAGGGGGGCTGGAATTCCCCGTTTGCTCATTTTCTGCCATAGGAGTGATCTGTCCACCATGTCAAATGCCCTGGACAGATCTACCCATGCCCCATACAACGGCGAGCCTTCTTTCTCATTCGAGCTTTCGCTCAACAGGTTCAGTGTAAGGCCATTAAGGCTGGTAGAAAGACCCTTCCTGAAACCTGTTTGGTGCGGGGGGAGAATTTCGTTTGATTCTACCCAAAGGGAAAGTTCCCTCATCAATATTCTCATGAATATTTTGCTGTCTATATCCAAGAGAGCTATGGGTCTATAGCATTTTGGACTTAGCCTGTCACCCCCTTTGAAGAATGGGATCATCACTGCATTCTTCCACGATGGAGGAAAAGTTTTTTCCCTCATTATTCCTTGAAAGAGATAGTATAGCAGTTTTGACCAAAGTTTTGGCTGATTTTTTAACACCTGGTATGTGAGGCCGTTCGGCCCTGCGGCTTTCGAGGTAGAGGATGATGTAATTAATTCTTCAATGTCTTCTACGGTAAAATCCAGAGACCAGGTGATGTTGCTGATATTAATGTCTCTTGAGCCTGTTGCTCCGAAGTTCTTGGCCAGGTGTTCTACCCACTTGCATTCCGACACTAAGTTGCAAAGAGTACTGTTTTGGCCAGTTTCAAGTTGATTTAGGACTGCCCAAAAATTTCTGCAGTTATTTGTGCTAAGAAGCGAAAGCATTCTCTCCCCATCCTCTTGTATTTTTAAATGTTTGTGATTCTTAGACCAGTTTCTATAGATTTGTTTGGTTTTTTTGAGTTTTTGAATGCAGCCAACGGGATCTTCTGCTCTGGTCTGTCTTATACTTCGCAGTGTTTGTCGCAGGCATCTTTTCCTTTTGAAGGTTTCCTCGTCGAAGTGGTGGAGATGTGTCTGTTTCCCCACTGTTTGTACTTCGCTTGGTCGGCAGGTGGACCATATGAATTTTCCGAATTTTTCTGGATGACACTTTTCGGCCACTATTGAGGGATGAATAGTTGCTAGCTGATCATTCAAGTTTACCCCCCCATGTTTGTACTTAAGTGCTTTCAATTTCCCTTTAAAGCCCTCCAGTTCCTGTCTAATGCGTGGGTTTGCTGAACTCTGAATTTCAGGAAAGTAGAGTTCCATCCTCGCATGGTCACTTCCCCCTTCCCAATCTAAGTTGAGATGATGTTGGTGCAGGGTAAGTGGTGAAGAGGTGAAGATATAGTCTATTGTTGATTGCAAACTTCCTTGCCGCCATGTTGGTCCGATTTTGTCCTTACTGCTGTCGTCTATAGATAGCATGTCAAGATCCCATGATTGGAAGAAGTCCCGCCATTGTTTGCCTTTCTGTGTAGTACTGTGTTTAGGTGAGCTGTTTTTCCTGTTCCCTACACTGATGAGATCTGTGTTTAGGTCTCCTGCTACAATGATCTGTGCTCCTTTGTGGATCATCTTAACCCTAGAGAAGAGTTCATTTAGAGTTCCTATGAAGTCTCGGAGTTTGGAAATGGCTGGGTTCCAGTAGATATTTACCAAAATGAGATTTGCCTGACAGTCATTCTGTCTTATCTCTACTTTAGTGGCCTGAATGCCCACTGGATTATTGCATAGCGTGACCACGTTTTTAATGGCGGAATTTTTAGTTGCTATTAGCATTCCTCCTGCTGGTCTACCTTTGGCTTTTTGAGAGGCCCTGAGGTTTTGCACTGTGAAGCCCTCTATCTCGATAGGATTAGCTAACCATGTTTCCTGAAATAATAAGATGTCATTACGTTCTAAGAGGTCGTTTTTGAGTTGCTTTTTCTTCAAAAAGCTTGGGCCTCTGGTGTTCCATGAGACTAATCTAAGGCCTCTCTGACTAAAGACTGTTCTGTTCCTCGCCCAGTTTCTGGAGGATTTGCGAGATGATTTCTGGGAGTTTAGTTATCAGGTCTTCTTTTAAACTGCGGCTGCTTGTTGCACTGCTTTGGGGCCCTCCATAAGTTCCGGCAGTGCCTTCAGCAGTGGGTGCAGGTTCTTCTGCGGTCTGGTTATGCCACCGGTAACTTCCATACATTCCTTCTTCCTCTGATTCATATACCCGAAGCCCTTCTTTAGCCAGATCGTCTTTATTATTAATGAGCGCCTGTTGTGCCTTTCTTGAGGTGAGAGCTATCTCCACAAAGAATTTATCCTCCCTGAATGGGAAGGCTAAGTATTCAATGTCCTCTGAATCAAAAAGATAGAGATTATAGTTCTTTTGGATTTCTGACAGTAGGACGGATCTGCATAGTGATATCCTTGTACTCTGATTCTCTAGTCTAAGCCACAACCTTGGGATTGTAAAGTTCGATGCCGCTAATTCCTCGTTTCTTGCTATGGGGATTTGTTGTTTTTGTTCGTTTCCCTCTCTTTCTCCGTTTTGAGGATACCTTTCCAGGTTTATAAATTTCCCGGACCCGTTCCAGCAAACTCCTTCGTTGAGTAAGGGGCTTGGTGATGTCACTTCTTTGCTGGCTGGCCCGGGAAGTGTGTTTCTTTCTTGTAATGCAGGAGCTTTTTTATCTGACGGCTTCAGAAAAATAGGGGCCATTTTTCTCAATGCTTGCTTGGGCTCCCCACCAGGTTCCTTTCTTGGTTCTTTATTTAAATTTTGTTTTAGAAATATTGGAGCCATCTTGATGTTTGTAGAAGCCGGTATGCTTTTTTGGTTAACGGGAGCTACAGGTAATGGAAATATGAGATCCGTTTGCATCCCAGCGTTTGATGTTTGGACCTTGGTTTTGCTAGGACTCTCTCTGCCCGTTGAGCACGTCTTTTTGCCCTGGGTTGTCTCAGGGGCGCTCTTGCTTACGAGGGCATCCTGTGTTTTCGATGATTGTGAAAGGTTAGTAGCTGGAGATGCAATGACAATGGGATCAGTTGTCTTTTCAGCTGTGGGAGTAGTGAGGTTTTTCAGGAATAAATTTACCCCTGCTTTCTTTTTTGCCTTATTTTTCTGGTTTTTGGGTTTCTTCCTTGTTTCCCCTGAAGGTTGGGAAGAGGTGGTCTCTCTTTGTTTTCCCCTTTTGTGACATTTCCTCCTTCTCGTTATCTGTGGGGCCTCGATATTTTGATTTATACTATCGGTTTTCTTTCCTTCCTCCTCTTGGGTTTTATGAGGGCTGTTGTTAAGAACTTCTATATAATCAATATCCACATTTGCCAACCTTCGAAATTCTTCCAAGATTGAATTTGAGAGTGGTGTATCATCGAAGGGATATTTTGGCCCTTCTTCGTTTAGAGTCTTGTTCTGTATTTGCAGTTTTTGAATTTCCGAGGGGATTGCCTTTATGAGATTATGAGTGGTTGAGTTATTTTTTGCCCCCTCCTTCAGTAAGCTTTGAATTTGGGCGATGTCTAGCCCCTGTTTGATGCCCTCTGTTTGTGTTTCCTTTAGAGTTGGAATCAGGATACTATTCAAGATATTGTTTAAAGCGACCATAGATGATTCATTTTTCGCAATTTCTTGCGACATTTCCAAGAGATGTCCTGCTTGTATTTGCACCTCTGTTTTCAGTAGTTCGAACACTGAGACCAGAGAGTTTAAAACATAGCTCAGGGCTGCCAATGTGTTTTCTGGTGCCAATGGAGGGCCTTCTGGTGAGATGGCCAAAGGCTCTTCTTGTTGGCTGCGGTTTCTCAGTAAGATTGCCCTGGAACCTTGAGTTTTGTTTGTTGGGGTGGTATTTGCTTCTGAGTCCTCCATTGGTGTGCTTGTGGCCTGGGTATTAGATTTATGTGATGGTAAATGCCAGGTAGTGTCAGTAAAGCCCTCTAGGTCATTGGTGCTCTTGTTCCTTTTCCTAGGGAAGTGATCATTAATTCTTGTCTGGATTTTTTCAGTTGTCAGAGTGTACTCTAACCCTCTTTTCCATATTTTTTGAATGTTGAGATTTGGGAACCTTTCCGCTGGAGTTTGTTGTGCATCAGTAAGGGTTTGCGTCTCCTGTGTGTCTACTGAATCTACTTCAGGGACTGTGGATACCCCCCTCCCTGGCGCGCACTCTGCTTCTATGTAGGACCCCTCTTGTACATCCATGTCTTCTTCGAGAGGCGAGCTGCGCAGTCTCATTACGGTTGTTATACTTGTTGCTTGCTGGTATAGGTGCGCGGGAAGCGCGCTAGTTAAATACCTGTTGGGTGCACCTCAGACCGCCAAACAGCCGCACAACAGCCGATGGGCTTGTCTCCTGCCGGGCTTAGCGCCGCAAGGGTGGTAATAAATCGATGCCGCGCCTCCTCCAGGAAGCGCGTCGTGATGATCGTTGCTGGCGTGAGTCTGTGAGAGCACTCGCAACGCCAGATAGGGTGTAGAGGAAAGAGGTAGGTCTGCTTCCAGTCTCAGCGCTTTCGTGAATGAGAACTCAGCGGGACGGGCGGCAATCTCCGTCCTTTGAATCCGCCCCAGATCACGTAATCAGATCACGTGTCCAAGCGATGCCGCGCCTCCTCCAGGAAGCGCGTCGTGATGATCGTTGCTGGCGTGAGTCTGTGAGAGCACTCGCAACGCCAGATAGGGTGTAGAGGAAAGAGGTAGGTCTGCTTCCAGTCTCAGCGCTTTCGTGAATGAGAACTCAACTCTTTAGTCATGGCTTGCAACCTTGGGGGTTCTCTTTGACAGGGACCTGAAACTCTACTTGCTCATCAAAGCCACTGCAGCTAGACTCTACCTCCTAAACATTAGAAAAATCTGTCCACCCATCGCTCAACTAAAACTCTTTGCTCTGCTGTTGTACTCAGCAAACTGTACTACTGCACAAGGCTACTTCTTGCCCTACAACTCTACACTTCTGCTTCCCTCAACAAAGACCTCAACTTTGCAAAATACAGTCTGTTCAAACTATCCAGATCCTCCCCGACCTACACTTGCCTTCGCCACTATGATTCTCTATGCAAAGCTGCACTCTTTAAATTCTTGTTACTTATCTATCAATCCATTAATTGTCGTGCCTCCACTTCTTATCAGAATACATTTCAAACTCTCCGCTGCTCGCCTCTTCACAACTGATCAGTCCCACGCCACCCTTGTACCTCCTCCCACTTTAGCTCTTTTTCCCGGCTTGCCCCAATGCTCTCATTCTGGCCATCAAAGCCATCTCTTCAGCAGAGCCCTTCTAAAAGAAAAAATATAAAAAAATCATCCAGCCACCTTAGGTCATTTTTTATGGTTTATTTCCAAATAGTTAATGTGCTTTGTGTTTATATTGGTGCCAACTTTCTCCGATTGGAGGCATATGCTTGTTTCTTCCGTGCTTGGGCTTTCTCAATGCACAGTAGTTTACACACAAGTTATAAAATGAATTAATTTCATCCACCATCCATGCATTTAGCAAACTTGTCTTACACGCACATATTATTTATACACATTGTAACATTGATCCTTCACAAATGTTTACACATGTTTCTTCCTATTATCAGAACATCCTATTATTGTTCCTTCAATAGGTGCGTGTCGGAGCAGGGTCGGATTGGGTCATGTAGTCATAGCAGTTAGTGCGGATTAAGGTAAAATCTCTTCTCGTTCTCCTGAGTTTAATAGTGTTATTGTAACCTACAAACTATACTGCTCACATGAGCGATAATAAAATGGGTACATCGGGTCTTGCAAGATGGAAAAATGCTACAAAACCTCCCCTGCCTCAAATCTCAGCAGCGTAACCGATCAGGACACTCATCAGCTGTACTGTCGCGGGGGAACTACTTGTCTGCAGGACCAACGCAAGTGAGGAAAGGCTCAGCTGCTTAAGCTTCCTGCTCCACGCCGAGCACAATGCTATTGTAAATGTGAACACTGCTAAACTGACACGCGTGAGGAAAGTCTCAGCTGCTAAAGCGCCTTGTTCCACACTGAGCACAAATTCCATTGTATATGTTAACACTGCTGGAATCATGCAGGACCCTTGTCATACCAAAATCACAAGCTGCTTTACTGTAGCCACCAAAAAGCAATTTGAGTTCAAGCCCCGAGGCTGTTATCAGCAGCATCACCAGTAGTGATATCCTCTCCCACAGCTTCTATTCATATAGAAAATAGCAACTTGCTACTGAATCTTTGTATAAACTTACACCGTGACACAAATATGTTACCAAATATGAATCTTTCTGCTACACCGGACTTGGAAAGATTACAGTCGTCCTCATCCAAAGATTCGTACTCTAGTGACTCAACAGTAACTGACAATGAAAATAGACACTTTCATGAGTCTGACTACGACTCTAATGTGCCTAATTGACCTGCATTATCAGCCACGATGGATGCCACCTTTGCAATGTGCTCAACATTCATACAGAAGCAGCGAGATATACAATGTATATTAGCAAGGTTTGTGGATATAATTTTAGCTAACAGCCAGGGGACTTTTTCACCCAAAGTTATTAACGAAGAAATGCAGGCTGGTGATTTAACTTCTCTTTCTGATTTTGGCACACCGCTGACGCTTTCTCCAAAGGCCTCAAACAGAAACAAAAGCCCAATTGAGGAAACAGAGGAACAGAATATAGAAGATTGCGTTCACAAATGAGAACCTTGAGGTTCTAAATCTCACAAACAGTAATGAGTGTAAATTTAAACATAGACAGTGAAGAAAGAAGTCGTCACGACATTTACAAAGAAGAGTAGTGGTGGACCAGCTACAACCGATAATAAAGTAAGGCCAAATACACAGGCATTGGCCATGTATAAACAAACTGGCCTAACCTGTGTTGAAGAAACAGGGCCTCATTCCGAGTATGGTGGTAGTCTTGGCGCTATTTGCGCCATGACTGCCTCCCATACCCGTACCTACTCTGGTTTGGTACAATGGGGAATTACCGATCCATTCCGACCTTGGAGGGACCGGTAAGTCCCCATTTATCAAACCAGTAAATGGTGTAATGGCATATTCCAAGCCTGTTATTTGTGCCCAGGTCCCTTAACGGGTCCCGTCCTTAACACCTGGTCAGACCAGGCGTTAAGGAAGGGACCCGCTAAGGGACCTCGTAGTAGGGCTATAAGGGATTACCCGCACCGGTCTCCTTACCGGTGCCCGGTATCCCTTACCGCCCTACTCGGAATGAGGCCCAAAGACTGTTACATACTGCCACAAATAACTGAGAGTAATGGGGAAAAGATGACACAGCAACAAGTGCAGCAGACTTAGATCTTGGATAAGTGGCTCAGATGACAGGAGGCAGAGACAGATTTTCATACCGTTAAAGTGCTTTCTGACATTATCACTAACTTGAATTCTGATAACACCTCTAATTTGAATTCTGTAAAAGCAACACAGTTAACTTCAATAGCTCCCATAAGCGAGGTCCCCTTGGATACTATACATAAACATCATGAAACAGCTGAAGCCCTACAAGGTGGAATGTCTTCCAGGGAAGAGCATCAACGATATACCCTTACCTCTGACAGTTTGTATAGAAAGATAGAGGAAAGACCACAGAAGGGGTTGGCATATCAACAGAAAAACACTTGGTTTCCACCCAACTCGATTCTTATTAAAGACGTTAATCCTGCTTGGAGCAGCCCTTTTAATTTTTTTAAATTTTATTTTATTATGGCTTTTCATACAACAAAAACAACAACAAGGTGACATATCGACCATCCAACCCCCCCCACACCCCCTTGATATCCCCTCCTCCTCGATGGCGGTGTCTTTAGATTCAGAAAACCATAAACCTTCAGTTGTCTTGGAGATAACGGATTACCAAAACATGTCTTACTTGTAAGTCCACAGCCGCCTCCTGAGCCTTTCACTCGTACACGGTATATGGTCCGGTTGGTGGCCGCACCCCTGGGGGGGCTCAATCCATAGGCCTCTTGGTCAGTCCAGAACATAGAAACCAGCCCTTGATCTTAGTGTCTAACATACCTTTCATTCAATTGGTACAATATGTGTTCATAAATTCCCTCCAAGTGTTTTTATGGGGCACAGACCTCACATGGAGACCTGCAGTTATTCTTTCCATGGTACCTATGTTAATCGCCACATTGAGCCTGTCCCTCCTGCTTGGGGTCTGGGCACATTTCCATTTCAACACTAGGCAGGCCCGTGCTTCGAGCAGCACGGGCGCTCCCAACCCCTCTCACTCTACTCCGTTCTCCCTCTATTTCATCCAACCCAAACAAAATCAGTAACGGCGTGTTGTCCCGGTGGACCCCCTCCAATTCCTTTATCCAGCCCAGCGCTTTGTCCCAAAACACTTTAATTCGAGGGCATCCCCACCACAAATGCCAATAGTCCGCTCCATCCCCACATAGGCGCCAACAATTGGGGCTCACAGTCTGAAACATCTTTGAGAGCCTAACCGGATCATATTGCCATCTATGAATGAGCTTGATGGCATGTAGTTTATATTGGCTAGAAATCAAAGTATTTGAGGCCTCTTTAGACATTCTCAACCAGAACTCCTGATCTATATCCCTCCCCTTGTCACGCTCCCATCTCGGTCTTAACTTTTCTGTGGACCCGTTCCCTGCCATCACCAATTCCCTATACATAGCTGAGATCAGACCCTTCATTTCCGTTCTTTTGTTTAGGAGCATCTCAAAGGGGGTAATATCTCTCTGTTAAGCATCTCTCCATTTTCCCCCTGTGAGCACACCTTTTAATTGAAGGTATGAGAAGACCGAAAGGTCCCCCATGCCCAACTCCTCCTCCAATTCCGTTATAGTCATAAAAGTGCTGCGCCTCCACAGTTGACCAACCCTCTCGAGGCCTGCCCTGAACCATGCCTCAAATCTTTACGGGTTCAGGTTCGTATTACCGGGGCCACAAATGACTCGGAGGAGAAGGCCACGTTGATACCCCTTGCATATCAGCACCCTGTCTCCATATCTCCAATATTGTGCCCAGGATTGGGTGATCTCGGATCGTACGGGGGAGCCTGCCTCTAGTCGCCCATAACCATTCCCCCACAGTGGTGGGGGAGAGGTGTAGATTGTCCAGACAACCCATTGGAACTCTCTCTGCGTTCTAAGATGAGTTGGGAGCCCCCCCGACCCCCTCATCTTTTGGTAAAGTGAGAACTTTATAGGATAGTCTCGGCTTTTTCCTTGCCATAATAATTTCACCATAGCCCCCTTTATCTCTCAGAAAAATGCCTCCGGCCCCGAATCAGAAACATTTGGGATTAATTTTTCCCATCTTTCCAAATCAGCGCAGAACTCGCATAATGGCGTGGGGAAATTAGCTTGAAACAGGTCTGCAAGTCCCTCGTGAGGTGAATCCACAGGTATGGCAGCGTGCCCAGGTTAACCAGTAATCTAGTGGAGCAAACCTATTCGTCTCTTCATCCCCATCCCTGTCAAGGGGGAAGAGGACTGATTTTTGCCCTATTAATCTTAAAGCCGGAGATGTCTCTGTACTGCTCAATCAACCGGATCACTCTTGGTATGGAGGCCAGTCGGTTCCTCACATGCAAAAGCATATTGTCTGCTTATAATGCAACCTTATATTCCACTCCCCCCCCACCATGAATTTTTCTACACAGGGGTCTTCCCTGATTCTCTGAGCTAGGTGTTCCAGAGAGAGCGCAAACAAGATCGTGGAAAGTAGGCACCCCTGTCTCGTGCCTCTACTCAGGGTGAACTAGCGGGAGTAATCCCCATTAACCGCAACGCAAGTCGGGGGGGGGGGGGACACGTAAACTGCCATTATAACTCATCTAATCCTAGAGCCCATACCTACCTTATTCAGCACTTCCCTGAGCAAGCCCCACTCAACCAGGTCAAAGGCCTTTTCTGCATCCACCGAAAGGAGAGCAGGGTCTCCCTCAATCACAGCGCCTCATGGATCAGATGTAGGGTTTTCCGAAGTGTGTCCACCCCCTGACGTCCCTTTTTGAAGCTCACCTGGTCAGAATGGATCAACTGGGGCATGTACAGTTCGAGTCTTGCCGCCAGAACATGTGTACATGCCATCAATATTTAGGAGAGGGATGGGGTGATAAGATCCACAAAGGCGCGGGTCCCTGCCCTCCTTGGGTCTCACCGTTATCAAAGTGCGGGAGAAGGATTCCGGGGCTTCCCCTCTCTCCAAAATATAATTTAACAGATCTACCATGAACTGGATGAGGGGGGTAATTAAAACCCATGTAGAAACCCACAGAGAAACAGTCTTCCCCTGGAACCTTACCCATAGGTATTCTTGCCACTGCCCTCTTGAATTAATCAGCCGGTATTGGGGCCTCAATTGCCTCGGCATCCTCTGGGGTTATTTATCAACACAAGGGGTGCCTGATTTAGGTCCCTGGTCCTCCAGGCTTCATATACTCACAATAAACAAAAATGGACCAGCAGGACAGGGAATAACCAACTCGACACATTTATCTTTTTAGAAATACCAATAAATGCTAAATATTGAATTCAAAATCTTTTATTATCATATCAAAATTATGTAAAATACTTTTTCATTAAAAACATTTAAACAAACAAATACTTTCATGTTCAACTCATACTGAATCGCTCCTACCATTCATTCCATTTTCATTTTTTCAAATCAATAACATATATTTTGTGGCCTATTAGTAATTAGCCCCAAATTCCAATTTCCACAATGAAATAAGTCCTCCACCAAATCATCTGATGGTTCAGTCTATGTGCTCCTGGTCACACAGACATAGGTCTACACGTGTTTCGGTTGTCTTTCAGGATGTCACCAATCTTCGCCCCCTTTACTCTCGCAACCTTCATCAGGACAAAATATGGGGAGTATCTTTGTTCCCATTAGCAACAAGTAGGGTGAGTAACACCACCTAAAACATAACACACAGAGTCAGAATCTAAAACAACTCATGACCCAATCTAAAAACAGTTTTTGGGCTATTCCCTCTCAATTTAAACCACACTGAATGTGTATAAATGATTCTCAACAGTAATCATTAGATCAATGTATCAGAGTGATATTCTGTGACACTCAGTCATCATTGAAAAATTGATTAATCCTGTTCCCATCTCTACATAGTGGCCAACTGAATCTGACCCACCCAGGATGCAAACAAACACATAATGTACTAGCTTAGTACTGTACTTACTCCAAATCGTCCTCTCTAAAAATGATGTCGAAAAAGCTCCAATCTCAATTCCTTCAAGGGAGGTTCTTTGATCTTTGTATCACACATCAGGAGAATAGGTTAATCAGATGGTTCAGATTCCTTCCTATAAAGTATAAAGCTTATGATTATCCAGTGGTATATCACTATCAATGGGGATGTAATATATCTTTAGAACTTCCATGTACTTACATCTACCTGTGCAGTTATCACTTTCCAGTAATTCTTTTCCACAGTTCTCTTTCAAATGATCATGCTCTGAGAATGAGATGAAGGATGCTTAGCATATCGGACTCAGTTACCTATTTCATGTATCAAATAATTCTATTCTACATTCATTCTTCCGCCTTTTACAGTGATTGTATCACACTTATTATTGTCCATTCCTTCTTATTCTTCCGTCCCTATTGATCACACTCTATACCTACAAACTCCTTGTATTTCTCCAAAGTACTCCCTATGCGCAAAGGCTCTCTTCATCATATGATGTTTCCATCTGCCTTCCCACATTCGAATTATGATCACCACGCATCTTGTCACCTTTGCTTTTTACATATAAATGCTTGTGCCTTCCTCATGCTTTTAACTCTAGACGGGTGAGCCCCCTCATAATTATACATTACACTGCTCCCCGCCCACCATCACTTACCTTCTATTTCTTTTCACATCCGTGCCCGCAATTCCTCGTGTTTTCGAGCTTTCGGCGCTTTCAAAGATAGTGCCGTCGCCCTGCCTCCTTTTTGAGCTCTCACGATCATAGGGATCGAAAGAGGACTATCGCACTTCCTTAGGGGACCAGACATAGAAAATGGGCTATCTATTCTCCCAGTCGGGTCGGCGATCCGACAATGTTATTTATAATGAAGAATTCCTTCTTAGTGGGTAAAGACTCCCAACATAAGGCCCAGGAAACATACTTTCAAATGTTACCAGGCTAATCCGTCTATATATAAAATGTTTTTATTCTTTTTCATTTTCTTTTCCAACATTTCATGGAGATATTATTCCGATCTCAGAACTACACTGTGTTGTATTTCAACTAGTGTTATACTAAAGCTATTTTTAGTTCATTACGCCTTGTGTACAACTTACATGCGGTTACTTAGCAAGTGGGCATAAGATGGACAGCCTACCATGCTCGACTCAAAACAGGCGATTTGTTCTCCATTGGGATCCCAAATGTGACTCACACATAAATATGTAAATAATTACATACAAAAATTGAAAAATTAAAAATCTGTGAAAAGTAATCCAAAATATTAGCAGGCTAATAGTCTATGTACACATTTTTCTGACTCTACATCCTCAATTGGGGGAGATATCATTCTAATCTCTCAAATAGGCCATGTTATATTCCATACCCACTTGTGTTCCTGGCTACATAGAAATAAAGATACACATCGAAGAGAAATATTGAGTCCAATTTTTCACGGTATCGAGACGGTATATGCACCGTTGTTCTATCTTGTGGAGTATGGTTGCCATATCTCCACCTCTTTTCGGTCTCTTCCCAGTTTGTAAAACAAACCATCTAAGGTCTGTGTCTTTATGTTGATTCCTCGCAAAATGATCGACAAGCGGTTTATCAGCTACCCTGTTACGGATACAGCTGTGGTGTTCCCCTATACGCTGTCTAACCTCTCTTGTTGTCTTGCCCACGTATAACAAATTACACGGACATCTAATAATGTAAACATTTTTTGTGTGGCAATTTGTATGTGTTCAATTTCCAATATATGGCACCATGATTAACTCGTGCTGTGTTTCTGTCAATGGGCATGAGACACAATTCCCACATTTGTGGTGTCCCGTTATAGGTGCTAAACCCCACCGGTTCAGTACTGTCTGTTCCTGATTTGTCTCTCTATAAGTGTGTACCAAACGTTGCCTAAGATTCTGATTTTTCTTAAAAGCAAAGATTGATTTCTTAGAAAGACTCCCTGGTTGCTTTATTAGATCCCAGACCCGGTTCACAATCTTTTTAATTTCTTTGCTCACCGGATTAAAGGTAGTTACACACACCAACCTTTCTTGTTTCTGCTTCTCTCAGGGTAAAAGACATACTTCTCTGTTGTCTGGGGTTAGCCTAGGCATCCGAATATCCTCCAAGTACTTTATTTCTCCGACTTCCCGACTGGTGTCCGTTTTGTAAAGTTTTTCATAAAAGGATGCAAAGGTTTCTTGGATCCTCTTTTCCCCTTGGTCCTGTGTTAGATCATCCCCATCTAAGTCCTTCACCCACCATTCTGCTCGCTGTCCCCTGAGTCTGGCTGCCAACAATGTGTCCGCCTTATCTCCTTTTTCATAAAACTTTTGTTTCAGGAATTGTAGTTTCCGAATTATCTGTCCTTCCTCTAGAAGCCCCAGCACTTCCCTTTTGCCCCTCGCTTTCATGACCCATTCCTCCTGGACCTCTCCCTTCTTTTTTTTTTTAATCCTCAATCTCTGTGGTCAGTTCCGCACAGAACACTGAATCTTTCCACAGGGATTCGTTGCATATCCATTTGGACCCCTTGGGTACCATCCCTTGCCAGTTCAGATCCACCAATACCTGGTCATGGTCCGACCATGTGATATATATATTGCATTCTAGTGAGAGTGCCGTGTGGGGCCGAGTAGAATGTGAAGCCTCTTTCCTCCAGGTGCATGTGCCACCATATGTCCTGCAGCCCATAGACCTCCAGCATTTCCAGGATCTCGCCGTAGGCCAGTCTTGGAGTGTCGTCCATCCCCCAATCCCTAGCTTGTCTATCAAGCTTGAAATCCACCCATGCATTGAAATCACCCCCCAATATTATATGGCCCGAGGCTTCAAGCATTATCTTAAGGAGAGTTTTCTTCAGGAACCTCAGTTGACACTGGTTCGGGCAGTAAATTGTTGCAAATGTGAATCCCACCTTTTTAATAGTTCGAGGCCAGGAGAGCCCTACCCTCTTCATCGGCCCAAACCTTCGTAACCTCAATTCCTAGCCCTCTCTGATTGTGAAAACCCACCCTTGCTTTTCTTAGGGGCCCGAACTCCAGTATTCTTGACCCAATGCCTTGCCAGGGTTCCTCCGTTCCTCTCCTCTAGCATATTTGGTCTCCTGGATGAACAGAACATCTAGTCCAGCCCTGCGGACTTCCCTCGACACCAAAAACCTTTTTGTGGGAGAATTCATACCCTTTACATTCAGCGCCCCCACTCCTAGGTGGCCTCCACCCGTGTTGTTCACAGCGACAGCAATCCTGTCCTACCACCGCCAGGGGTCCCCTTACAACTCTGGGCGGCCTTACCACATAAATCTATCTTCAGACAACCGAGATCCACAACTTTTAAAAGCTCTGCATCGTTCTGCCTACCCTGGTATCTCTGTCCCTTCCCCCCCACACACCAGTTACCCTCATGGGTGCCTGACTCCTCCCATTTAACGTCAACAGGTTAAGGTTGGACCACCAGTTGGAACCAGTTCCCTGCCGGTCGCGCGCCCAAGAGCTCCTCATTCACAGTGAATTCTTTCAGTCCACGAAGGAGCTCACAAGAACGGGGCCCCACACACTAAAGACTTATAAGGTGCAAACTACACCCTGTGTGAATTTTTTCAGTCTTGGCTTCGTCAATGGTGTCATCCTCGAAAAACCAACTTAGTGACTTTGTGCAATGCTCTCTTCAGGTCTAGCTCCGTCTCCCCCACTCGATCTGGAATACCAAAAAGCCTAAGGTTGTTCCGCCTCACGGTTTTCCAAACTGTCCATTTTCATCCTGACCTCTTCCTCGCGCCTCTCCATTTCCGACATCCACACATCCGTTTGTGTCTCTAAGGTATCGGGAGAGGGTTGATTTGTGCTAGACTTCCTCAAACCTCTCCTTTTTGTCTATTCTTTGGGTGAGCCTGTCCACCCTGCTTCCAATATCCACCTGCATGTTCCCGATCTCTTCCATTAGGGCAGCAACATCTTTTTTTGTGGCTGCAGATTCCCCTGGGGCGGTGGCCATGTCAGGCTTCGATATGACTTAAACTTCTGGATCTCCTGCTGCATATTTGTAGGCGGCCAACTTGAACCTTGCCTCCATACCCCTCTTTCCTCTGTCACACACCTGTCTCCTTTTGGGTGTCTCCTTCCGTAGTCAGCGGATGCCGGTGGCCGGTGCTCTCTTGGCATCTTTGCCCCTTAAGAGTACCTTCACATCAGCGGGTTTCTCCTTTGTCCAAAGCCTGGGAGGCGGACACATGCCCCGGTGTCGGGGGCCCTCACCTCCCGAGACAGGCCTTGTGCTTCTTTCCCTTCCAACGGGTGGAGGGGGCCACCACCTCCAGCAGTAAGCCCCCCACCCGTGCCAGGGTGGGGAGGGACCCTTCTGAAGTTCTCATTACAAATGTCCTCACTCCTCAGACTGGGTGGAGATGCGGGTGTGGGGGCTCCGGAGGTGTTCGAGGGAGTTGGCCTCTCTTCTTTTGCCCTGGGGCTCCCGAGTTGTTCAACTCTGGGTTCCCCCTGTTACTCCAGACTGTTCCTCTCGTCCCAAGTGGGTCTCTGCTCAGATCCACACAGGGTGTTTGCATCTTACAAGTCTTTAGTGTGTGGGGCCCCGTTCTTGTGAGCTCCTTCATGGACTTTGTAATCCCTGGGGGAAAGTGGTGCAGGGTCCCTCTCCACTCTACTCTCCATGGGCTCACCCCCTTGAAATTTGTTTGGGCTCCAGCCTGCCGCCTCTTATCATTAAAGCTGGGTGCTCCTGGTACTGCAGGGGCCCCCAGTCTATGCCAATGCACACCGCAATGTGGAGGCGTGCCTCCTCTCCTCAAGACCCGGCCCTCCTGGCCCTGTGGGGGCCTGCGAGAACTCTCAGTACGCCCTGTGGGGCCTGGGCGTTCTCAGCTCCACAGAATGCGCTGGCCGATTAGATGGAAGAGTTGGGGGGGTCCTCCCTCCTCCTCTGAAGAGAGTGCTGGATGTAGCGAGAGGGACAGGGGGACACGGGCTTACCTCCCCTCACACCCTCGGTCTGCCTTCTGTGGTGTCTCCGGCACCTCGCTGGTGGGCTGCGTCCCTCCTCACGACTATCAGCAGCAAAGCGGGATCTCCCCCTTTCGTTTTCGCTGTGGCCGTCGGCGACAGTTTATGTATCTATACCGGGCCCATTTTGCACGTCGCTGGAGCTGCGGGTGCCGCCAGGGTTCACTCGTCTGTCCGGTCTGCAGGCTGGTGGGGGCGCAAACGTGGGGGTTCAAGCCACTTTACGGGCCAACGTCACGGGAGGATCACACCAAGGCTCCTGGAATTAGCGCGCCCCCCCCTTGTGGCCATTCCAGAGCAGCCCTTTTATAAACGGGACACATTTGTTGCAATTGATTAATTTAATTCCAGATTTGCTAATAAATACTACTGGTGACATTAAGAAGTGGATCTACCTGAGTTGGAGAGCTGAGTAACTGGGTTATTGCAACTTTTGTATCTCCTGTGATTGTCCAACACATCAGTGCCCATATTGACCAGTTCTACTACATGGGTTTTGAGTTGCAGGTTAACTTGCACATCTACGACCGTCTGTGCCATTGACATGGAAGCACAAGTCGTAAGGACCTAATGGTGTGCTAGTTGAGGGCCACTCTCAGCAATTGATTTCAGGGCGAAGTGGTACACTGTCTGGCTATGTGCCTTATGGCCCTAGCGACAAGCATATGGAATTTGATTAGAGAATGCATGGGAATTACTCACAGAGTGCAATTTGACGAATTAACTCTTGTAATGAAATCAATGTAATGTCCTGGAACACAAGGGGTTATTTATCACTTGTTTAAAGTCCGGAGGGGAGGAATCTGATTAATTCTGTGGACATTTGTGCCTTACAGGAAACCTGGGTCACAAGAAAATTATTGTTGGACGGATACATGATAGTAACATGTCGAGCCTGTAGAGGAAAAGGACCCTCTTTCCCCCATTTGGCGGCCTTTGTATTGGAGTGAGAACCCAATCTGAAGTAGCTATTTACAAGCAAGACATTAATTTGACAAACTTAATGTGAGTGGTCATCAATGATTTCCCTACACAAAAAGTTAGGACTCTAGTTGTAACATTGCATGACCCTCTCAATGGTTTATCCACAGTTGCTTTGTCAGATAGATAGTTTAACTTTGCTACTGACACACTAGTTTTCGGAAGAGGTGGTGGGCATTAGTCACCATCGTGGCCAGAGATTTTAATGCACAATGCTTCTCCATGGAAGAAATGGATGTTAATGTATTTGGGGCAGATAGCTTGTGTCTTAGGGAGAATCGACTGAATAAATATCAGAATCTCCTCATAGAGAAGGGAAAAAATGGTCAGAAGTCATGAATGATTTTAACGTGTACCCAGTCACACCGACTGATGGAACTGATTTGTTAAATTTCAATACTTGGCGAGGTAGAGGGAAGACGTCATGTTTTGATGCTGTCTTTGTAACTGCAAGCCTTAGTACGAGAATTGGGACGTTTGAGGCAAAGTTCATTGACCAAAGTGATCCATGTGGCTTTGGTGGCCACATTTGAATACGGGTAGGTATCCCCAAAAAGACCTCATCAGGCCTGGATACTGTAAACGTAAAGGGCAATCATATAAGGTGGACAGTTGTGAATATCAAGCGAGCTAATATGATATTGTCCCAGCTGTGTCATCGTGGTAACATTTATCTTTCTAAGTATGCGTATTGTATTACTGAGGTGGCGCAAAAGATCATTGAAACCCTCAAGCAGGACAGATGTACACATTACTTTACAAATCGTAAGGAATGCCTGCATGATGTTGGAATACATTAAATTAAGAAGCAATTCCGTAAGTCGTTTCCGCTTAATCAAAAACTCAAAACTATTAAAACATGAGGGGAAGAAAATAGCTCTGATAAAGCAGACACACAAATATAAAACATGTTTAAAACAGCATAAGCGAAACAGGAATTCCACCAACTCAAAACTGGTTTATAGCTTAATCCGGGCTCACAACGCCAAGAATTTCTGGCAATTATGCTGCACTCATAGAGCCTAACGTGAGCCTCTGGAAATGACTCATATACCCAAGACCATCTTGGTACAACATATAAAAAATGTGTTCTGGAAAGAACTGGGAATTACATTCATAGGCACATTCAGGAAAGAGAGAATGTATCCACACACATAGACTTCGATGAGGATGAGATTTACGAGATCATCATAAAATTTAAGAAATCTAGATCACCAGGGTCTGACAATCTCCCAAATATTGTGATTAAAAAGAACCCAGTCCTTTGGGTGAAAATAATATGTTAAGGTATTAAGGTCATTGTAGAGAGTGGTATTCTCCCAAAAAGCTGGCGATCTTCGATCCTCATTCAAGTACATAAAAAGGGACTGAGAACAGACCTGAAGAATTTTGGATAACTTGCAGTTTTGGGTACCAGTAGCAACAATTTTGCGAAAATTCTTCTGAAACATCTAAATAAATGGTGTGAGGGTAGGAAAATGCTGGACTCGATCCAGAGTGGTTTTCGTAGTGGTACGAGTACCACTCACTGTATTTGGGAATCGCAGCTATTACTGGCAGAGAACAGGATAATACTATGTCTGCTATGTGGACTATACATGTTCCTTTGACAATGTAACTAGAACACTTCTATGGGAGAAGCTAACCTCCTGGGGCATTGACCAGGCACTACTAGTACCAATGTTAGTTAGAACATCACAAGCAGGTACTCGGACCCAATCAATATATACAAATGTGGGACTGAAACAATGATGCATACTTGCACCTACCTTGTATAATTTAAAAGTATTCGACCTGTGTAATGATCTTGCGAACTGTGACAATTTTCCCTCAAAATTGGCAGGTTCACCCTTGAGTTGTCTATGCTACGCGGATGACACAATCCTTAAACACTGCTGGGGTTAGAGATCTTTGGTCTGTTCAGAAAAATATGCACAGGCTAAAGATAAACCAATAAACCAAAGTAAGACAAAGATACTGATTTTGGGAGGAAAACAACATTATAATCTCAAATATAGCTGGTACTTTGGTGGGGATAAGCTTGAAATAGTTACCTCCTACACATATCTGGAAGCCCATTTTTTTTACCAGCCTTATAGTAATTTCTACAAGGGGCTGATGCAGACGAAGATCTTGAGCAGGTGACAAGTCATTAGAGAGTTTGGAATCGTAGATGTGGGGGTTCAATAGAGGCTTAACGGGATGCCTACGTGAAGAGTATGGTACTGGTGGTAATGTATGTTTTGAAAACTTTCCCTGAGAAATATGTACTATAGCCGAGATTGCTTGCAGGGTGATTACCCTGTTCTCTTTTAGGAGTTCCCCAGACGGTCCCTGTAGAGGCCTTACGCCTCGAGCTGGGTTTGTCTTCCTTGAAGACCTGCTGGAAGATCTGAGGTGCCTTTTGTACATTAGATTAAATCATAAAATTGATGACCCTAATACACTAATGAACACCTTGGTCAACCATGTGACACATATTCTGGCTAGACCAAAGGGAACCGGCACAAACCTGGCCTATAGAGATTTATAGCTTCCTGCACATCAGTACTTTAATGACCTTTGTAGTTCACTCTCAGAGGTAGAAGACACTGAGCACTTCAAAATAAAGTTTTAATTAAAATCAACATATTGTGACAAGGTGGATAGCATTGAAGAATTGATTGGGAAAAAGAGTTATGCTGAGTATGCAAGGCAGGGCTTGCCATTGAATTCCATTCCAGCTACTTTGTCAAATGGTGCAGCATAAAGCTCTGCAGATTTGTTTTATATTTACGTTCTGAATACTGGAGCATGGAATGGGACACCGAAAGAAAAACGTAAGTGCAGGTTATGTACCACACAAATAGAAATATCAAGGCATATCCTTACTGGCTGCGAAGCATTGCTTCTCCAGTATAAAGAGTTATGGTCATTTTCATAGTGCTGATCTCGGTCATCTTTCCGATCAATTTTGGACTACAATTTATTCAGGGAATTCACTGGTTATCTCTGCTGAAGCATTTTACATTTGGGAACAGTTTATAGAAAAACTGAAGCCTAGAGATGAAATACCTATATCAAAAAATGCACACTCTATTAATATGATAATGCTGCTACTTGATGAACTGTTATCGAGATGATAATGCTGCTATTTGAGGAATAATTGGTGTTATGGATTTTTAATTTCGTGTTTCTCTGAATATGCATGATATGTTTTCTACTGTTATAATACGTATTTTTGATTTTAAAGTAATGCTGATTTAATATGCGTTTTTGTTTTATGGGTGCAAAAGGCATGTTGTTTGCCACAAGCACATTAAATAAAAAAGTTCCTTCACAATTGGCTAGTATCCACAAGTATTTCTGACTCAATAGTTTCTTCAGTGTATTTTTGTCCACAGATTATTTTGCATTATTCCTCCTAAAGGGAAAATCAAGGAGAGAAAAAAGAGGATTAGGGAGGTTTCTATATTGTTCCAAAATTATAACTAGTTGGTTGTTAATCTGATCAGTTTTCAGATCCTCTTACCTATGAATATTATATATTAGTTATTTAACATTTCAAGGCATAAATGCTTCAGTTCCTCCAATAACATGCCATCTATTGGGTGTTGTATTACAGTATCTGAAAACCATATATTGATTTTGATTCATTATGTTGCAGTTAACGTTTAAAGTTAGGTTTCAGTATCTTCATTTAATCATATGCCCTCTAGATATAATCAATATTATTGTCTCAGGTACCTGCTTTAGTTAAATCACCATGTATCCTGGTTGTGTTATTGAGCACTATGCCATTTGATGTGGTTCAAACTTTCTGAATGATTATCCTGCAGTGTAAGTAAAGTTAAATTGTAATCCAAATCCATCTGGTCTATTTTATGTCATATATGTATGCTCAACATTCAATCATTTTCCTATTCATCTTACCTAATAGGTTTTTTTTCTTCAACAAAGTGGTTTTGGTCAGGATGGCGGCGTGTGTGCTGAAGCGCCGCCATCTTGAAAGTGACATTAATACAATTCGCGCAATGACATCATTCGTATGCGCGCTGTCACGTCATCGCAACAAACGTCATACTGTGTGTGCCATTATTCCTGTGTTCCCTATTCTTCTGCTGCATTTTGTACAGTGCGCGAATGATGGCAATTTGTATCGTTCTGTGATTATTCTGCCTAGCATCTATTGGTCATTATACACTCCACTATTTTAATTCTATTCAAGATTGTTATTCAAGTTTAAAATATATTCAAAATTCATGCACTCGATCGAAGATCTTGTACATATCTGAATTATAGTGTCTGCACGTTCCAGTGAGTCGTTCAATGTTTTGAATTATTCACATGATATAGAATTTAGTTTTATTTGGCTGGTGCCTCCCCATGGGCGCCAATTATGTTAAATCAATCTGTCCTAGTGCATAGCAGTCGCCAAGTAAGAGTTAATCGGGTACACCGTCTCTGAAAGACTACATGGCATGGACCCCACGCCTGCCCATAGCTATGCACATTGTCTGCTTATTTGTTCTGTTAAAAAAACGTGTACCCTTACCACTGCCTGCTTCCTGCTCTGCTATAGGTTCCTAATCATTAGTGCCCTCGCACCATCTGCTTGTTTTAAATTCCCTGAAGTATGACTTCATCAATGCTGTTTTACATGGTCCCACCTCATAACTGAAATGTCTTCAAGATTGTATTATTACTGAGCCGCCTGGTATGTGTTCTGCTTTTCTATGTTTAGTGCCCTTCAAAGTTGCCTTCAGCTCATAACCTTTATCAGAATCCGTCTGACCACCAACCTTATCTAGTGGCTGTTTATGTATAACTTGTGTAATAAAGAATATAACTTCATTGATAAGTATCTAGAAATAATTATCCAAGGTGAATTCAGCT
Source organism: Ambystoma mexicanum (assembly GCF_040938575.1). Taxonomy (NCBI): domain Eukaryota; kingdom Metazoa; phylum Chordata; class Amphibia; order Caudata; family Ambystomatidae; genus Ambystoma; species Ambystoma mexicanum. Next base: position 929,669,532 of record NC_090931.1, on the reverse strand, counting down.
ATTTCATTTGAAAACCTGATGAGAGATCACCAAAAAGATATATAATCTGCAATTTTGATTAACTACGCAATCGGGAAAATGTGGAGACACTTAAACCCCTACACTGAGGACGTTGTATTCTTTTAAATAATACTTTAAAAACATATTTATTGTGGAACAACGCTGTGGCTCATCTGGGAGGGCTGAGGCACGAGGCCTGCAGTTTTTTCTCCAGGGCTCAGCCCCGTCACCCCAGACACGCATTCTGACACAATGCAAAGAGCGTGGGGCGTGCGTGCTTGCGTTATAAATGCACCTTGTAAAACTGCTCAGTGTTGCTCTAGTTTTCCCGAGTGCATTTGCAATGTACACATGTGAGGGCTTTCCACGCTCACTGTAGGCATTCAGTGTGCCCGGGAGCGAGGGCGCATGGGACACTTGCTTAGCATTACGTGCAGGCTGCAGCCACACTGTGAGGAGCCGGCGAGGTGATTACTGCAGGCTCCAGCCTAGCCCTCTCATTCACGCTTCTGCGTGTGTTTTTACATAATTGTGGTTGGGACAGTTTTTTAATCCCAAAGTAAACTGCCGGTATACGCCAGAGAAATAACGTACGTGTTTACGTATTCATGCTGAAGGGACACAGCTGAAGCAAGCTGTGTAACCGCGAATCCATCCAGGTCCTTGCATGAATACAGCTCCCAAATATAAAGCAGTTGTTACTTTTTGGGAGACATGGTTGCTAACAGTAAATGCGGCAGCTTTCCGAAGAGCATGCTTAGTGGTCTTCCTTTACAGCTGCACAATAATTTAGTACCGGCTGCATGTCTTTGTTCCACTGCTACACCCTGTGGGCCTTGTTCCAGGAGAGCGTTTATTCCAGACATTGGGCCTGTATTACCGTTATCGCCACTTCGTCCAGCGGTATTCCCACCGGATTACAAGTGGTGGTAGGCGTTGTAAACCCCCATTTATTTTGAGTACGTAGGACTCAATGGGGGATTTTGGCAGAATTTTCGCAGCAGTAATTCTGCCGAAATTTGGTTGAAAGTCGGCTGATTCACCTCCATCTCATTGCTGGAGTTGCATCCTCCAACTTTCCGCTAAAATTATAGTTGAGCGGTGCGGAAATGTAGCAGCATGCGGTAATACCGCTGCATGTTACCCACACTGCCCAACTTGTAATGAGGTCCATTGTCTAGACCAAAGCAGGATTTCTTGGTTCTCCACCATAAAAGGATGTGACTTGGTTCTGAGTAAAATGGCACGGCTCGCTTAGATTCAAGCCTGTAATCTGAAGGTCAAATACAAATGGCATAGCTCTATTAACGGTACAAATCTCAACCGGTTACTTGCAGTTTACACACACATAAATACGCACATTAACCCTCAGTCATGGTTATTAAATGCTAGAACTGGACTCGGTATTTGTCTGCTGTAGAGAACTGTCACTCTCTGAAAGAAAACATATTTCATTTTGTAGCTCCTCAGCTTGCTTTTGAATTGGCAGTACAATGTTGTAAACCTAGTAAACATGTAAAAACCAACACAAAAAATGTATAAAGTGCATTGTGCAAAAAGTGCATTTGGTTTTTCCCCAAACAGTGTTCTAGCAATCCAATGTGAAAAGATGCAATCACCACCTAATCAACAAGGAAATGATGATCTCCAAATCGATTCACAATTTAATAAAAGTTGTTAAAACATACAAAAAAAGTTCAATTCTGCTGCATTCATATGGCATGATCAATTATGCCACAGTAATTGAACATTTACTTAATGATTAGGTGGTGATTGCATTGTTGCACTTTAGGTTGCTAGAACACTGTTTGGGAAATATCGATTGCACTTTTTGCCCGTTGCACTTTATAAATGTATTGTGTTGGTTTTTACATGCCTACTATGTTTACAACAATGTGCTGCTAATTCAAAAGCCAGCGGAGGCGGCTACAACATTACATATGTTTAAATAAAAAGAATTGTTTGTGATTAATACCTTCATGCATCCTTTGTTCTTTGATTTTAGATATATTAACCCTTCGAATGAGGGTCTGGGTTCACGTACCTTTGCGGGTTGTCACTCTCTAAAATTCTGGCAGGATTGTTAATACTCAATTCCACTTCAGACAACCTGAATTGTAACTTATTCTTTTTTAACCTTACCCCGTATTTAAGTATGAAATCATTTAGCAAAATTATGAATCACCTTAAACTGATTTTGCAATTTCATGTAAACATCACGGTCTGGTATAAGAATGTGCAGGTCCAATTACTTGAGTTACTCGATCTGCATTTCTGGGGCTATACTTTTGATGTTTCAACCCGGAAGTAGTGGTTCTACTTTCTGACTGTTTACACAATCTCTAGTGCATATAGGTGCAAAATAAAGCTCCTGTCCTGCCAAACCTCCCTTTTGCAGAGACTATCCTCCTGGTGTATGTGTCCTCAGTCAAAGCTTTAGGACATTAATCAATATAATGTGGATCCTGGTAATAGCTGCCCACCTCCAGGTGCCTTCTTTTCATTCCATGAGATCCGAGTTTGAGTTGCCTGCGGAGGGGAAGATGGCCCCCGAGGTCCATTCAGAGAGAGAGCACAAACATTTCGAAATTACTTTTGCCAGAACTATACAATGAGATCTTCGATAAATAAACCTATGGAGTGCAGATTAAGTTGCATTACATTATTTACCAATCAACGGCAGCATTGAAAAAAGTAATGTGCCATGCTTCAATTTGCAACTGCATGCCACTTGCAATGACTGTTGGAAATCCATGGTGTTGTCTCTCTAGGCCTTCCAACAGTCAAGCACATTTGTGATGTGTGACCTATAGGAGCCAGTGTGTTGGTTGACCAGATTTCCAAGACAAAAAACAAGATGGCCAATAACATAAAAGGAACAGTCCATTCACAGCTCATCACCACCTGAATCTCCCATACCAACCCACCTCTTTAACCCGACCCACCTCACCCCCACACCCTAATCCCACAGTATTTCCAGCACTGCTCCTACATATACATTGTGTGATTTTGACTGTGGCAGGTAAGGAGCTATTGCTCTGATTGATATTGGATGCTTTGTCATTTTCTAGTTTCTCAGCCAGTCTCTTGCATGTGGCTGGGACCTGGAAGGTTGGCGGTTTGAGCCTGACCTGTGATAGCAACATACAGTTAGTTGATCATTGTTGACAGACTTAGTTGTCACCCTCCATTTCCACAAATCTAGGACCGGGTTTCTGAATAAAAAAATACTCTCTGGACAGAGGGCCCACTTCCAAGACAGTCCCTGCAAAACTGGAACGGCTGGTCACTCTAGCCAGAGTGGCATCTATATTACTGACATTTCTAGATTGGAAACTGTGAAACCAGGACTCAAATTCCAGCTTCCTCGCTTGTCCACATGTGATCCTGAACAAATCGCTGCACATCATGTGCTTACCTAGCAATGATGGAGCTCATTACATGGTATAGAGGTAACCTCACTCACACATGGTTTAATAGTTTACTGTGTTACGCCATACATATTATTGACGATTTATATAGTGCACAGTGTAAGTTATGTTGTCCCGTTTCTCACTCATGGCAACATATTTTTTTTATTGTATTGCTCATAGCAGCAAGTAGCTCAAAAGCAGCAGAGCGATTTATAGCGGGAGAGTGACGGCATTCGGCTTGGCATTTTATACAATAGCACCATGTTTTCTACTGACATGCCTGATGGTAGGCCAGAACTTCGACCTTCAAAAGCGCTATATGGATGACCCAAACCATGACATACTGTGTAACTTTAAGTTATTATCTACTAAACACTGTGAATGGTGTTAAATTTGCGGGTTTACACTGATTTAGACACATTTCTCGTCAACTGTAACATGTATTTTCCAGCACTAGGGCAACGACCACGTTATTTCACATCAAAAGATCTTTTCTGAGCATGGCTCACAATGGTATTGCATAGTTGTAAAATAAATGGAGCAATAATCGCAGTAAAATGATCTATGTACTTGTCCTATAACTATTACAATACAGTGCGATTTCTGCAATATATTTGAAACATAATCACTTATATATTTTGGGTTTATGATGAGAAAAATTCAGTATGAAAACAGTGGATTTGTATGCCCCCAGATTAAAAAAATTAATCGATTTTTTTCTGGTTAAATTTGAATGCACTATAGTCTTTGAATGTTGGTTTTGTTTTATTAATCTATGACAAAAATGACAAATTAACTCCTTGTTTCTTTGAGGTAATTTGTTTAACTGGTGTTTTTATGGATAATAAAACAGGAAAAAAAATTCTTGCTGTTTCGTAGTGTGGTGTAATAAACGAGTTTTTACATTTTTTTAATGCTTATTAACAGGGAATGTGTTTAGAACCGAGATGCAAGAACTAGTGGTGTGCGAAATTGCTAGGTTGTGCTCCGATATCGAACCGCTTCCCCAGTTTCCACCCTTCCGCCATGCCCATGGATTCACCCAAAATGTTGCCACTCATCCGGCGGGTTGTGAAATACGAAATATTTGATGTCAGACGCTGTTTCCATTCAGCGAAAACCACTGCTGAAACCATGCCGAAATCTGCGTGCACGCACAGCATTTCGTATACTTTGCATATTTACCACAATTCGCTTCAGCGCGCCCGTCCATCAGTCCATTTTGGTTTCGCCATGCTGGGGCGCACATTGCGTGATCACCCGCTTACAAGCTGCATTTCGGTATCGCAAGACCGAAACGGTTCGTCGTACCCTGAAACATTTCTCGCGCCACAGAATGGTTTTCACAGGGGAAAAAGTACAACGGTGCATGAAACATCCTTTGTACCGGTACAAAGGTTTGCATGGGCAAACTCTGGAAATGGCACACGAAACTCACAAGAAACGGCTCAAAACCATCATGAACAAAATAGTCTGCTTGGCACAATTCCGGTGGCATCGGAACCATATTGGTGATTTTGCGGAACATGCAGAGGCAGAAACCAGTGCACATTCTGTCGGTTTTGCTTCGAAGGTGGAATGATCTCCAAGCACACTAGCAAGAACCCATTTCTTTTCTTGAGTGCTTTGGTATTATTGAGGATCAAAATGCAAACTTGGTTGTATTTTGCCAGGTAACTTTGTAGGTAAAAGTAGGCAATAATCTATGAAGGCTCAAATCTTTGCCTCGCCTGCAGAATCACACAAAGGAAACCACTTTAGTTTACAGGAACCTTGTCCTAGGTCCACAAGTATAATGTGCAGGCCTTCCCTGTCATGAAATCCACCTAAAGCACTAGATTATTTCATACTGGGTGGCATCTTTGAGGGGTTGCTTGTTGTGATGGTCCAGCTCTGGCTAAATTCTGGTCTTCGGCCTAGAGTGAACCCCGCTTTCTACTTCTGATTATTATTACGGATTCTGCTGAACCCTGAAAGTTGAATTGCATCCTGAATATTGCAAACTTAGAACTGTCTGTTCTACTAATCATCATTTGAGAAACATACTGATATTTCTCCAGCATGGGGTCTGGCATGGATTCACATGCTCATAAATATTCCCAGTCAGACTGGGAATCCTCGGTAAAAAGAAAGCAGTCTTGCTTTTAAAGCTTAAAAAACAGCCTTTCTCCTACCAACCAATCACAGATGTCTGGGTCATACTGCACCCATCTAGTGAGTATCGTCCTCCTAAGACCCACCCCCAGATTTTTACTGCATGCTTCAGTGCTGGGAGTCCTCGGAAGTTGCTGCACAAGCTACATCTCAATTTTGCTATTTTTTTTGCCAAAAATAATTAGTTTTGTCCAAACGTTCCATTTTGACTGACCGCTAATAAGTCCCGGTGACGGGGACCCGTTGCCGGTGAAGATCGGGCTACACTGTCAGATCTTCGTGTCAAGTTTCAAAGGGCGTAGTCCAGGCCTACTTTGCGCCTCGACATGTCCGAAGAAGGAAAGAGGAGCCTGTTCAAGCTCTGCACAAGATGTGGTTTGAGGAAAGTCTTCGTGGAAGACAGGCACACAAAGTGCCTTTACTGTCTGCATCCTGAGCATGACGAGGACCGATGTGACATCTGCCAGGGATTCCCCGCCAAGACAAAGCGGGACCGTTCACACAGGTTGGTGGCTTGTCTGAAGGAGGAAAGGGCTACAGGCGTGACCCCCGGAGGCGCACTGGCTGCATCTAGGTCAGGACGACCGTTGGAACGTTCTCCAACTCGGAAGAGGTTGAGATCTGCAGAGGATGCTCCCTCAGAGGAGATCCATAAAAAGGCAAAGCACCACGCTGCTGACCTGAAAAGGGCCGCTACGACAGTGGGTCCCAGTATGTAGTACACTTGCTTACCTTCACCGTCCACGGTAAGCCTGCCGGTGAGTGGTATGTCATCTGAAAGGCTACCTTCCTCTTGGAAACATGGCATTTCGTCAAAACATTGGTCAAGGAAGGACACTCGCAAGGAAGACTCATTGACTCCCGCATCCAGGCCCTCGTCAACGAGTCACAAAGGAAGGTCCCTGTCTGCGAAACCGGTGTCTACCACCATAAGTCCTTGTCAACGCCTACTCTGTCCACAACTGCCCCATTGATGGTTGTCCCCGACATAGCGTCTGCGTCGACGCCCCTGTCTACGGTCCTGTCGACAACCAAATTTTCGACCATGACATAGTCGACGATGACCATCTTCGGCAAGGGTTACCCTACTTCCCCGGCCGGTGGCTACTTCTGCCACAACTAGGATCACCTCCACCATGACTACTCAGTCAGTGAAGCCTCCAATCTCGTCTTCTCTCCCAGAAGCTGGATCAGAAGGGGGAGCAAGGGAACCCGTCATGGAGATCTATAGTTCGTAAGAGTCGTTGCAGGGAGGCTGCTCCTCTAACCCGGAAGGTGATGATCCTATGGGTGAGGGTGCCCACTGAGGGAATGATTTAGTGAGTTGAGAATGAGAGGTGCTGGCCTGTCAGCGCCCACACCAGCAGGTCAGAGAGACTTCTCTGGATATTTGTACTAATCTGCACACCCTGGTGTCCGAAACACATCTCCCTCCGCAGATGGCTCCGGTGGAATGCATTCCCGAGCAGAGCCCACCAAGGCCAAGGCATTGGCCTTGCCCACCAGTGCTGAGGCAGCTGACACCACCCTCCACGGCACCAGTGGACAACCCATCCCTAACAGCCACAGTGGCGGAGGGTACCGGAACGGACACAGATGAGTACGACGACTTCATAACGGCAGGACTGCCGCTGGGTGCAGATAACGCCTGCAGGGCGTCACCTCTGGATGAAGTGGGTTCCTTCCATTCCATGTTGTCAAGGGCATCTACCCTGTTCAACTTGGTACCCGAGGAGAAGGAGGGATTCCTGTATCAGAGACGGGCATCATCCAGGAAGACCGTGACTTCTATTCCACTACTGGATGGCATATGGGAAGAGGGCCTAGCCCTTATGAAGACCCCAAATTCGGCCCACCTAGACGGGACAGGCTGGAAAAGAAGCATAGGGTCCCAGATTCGGCACCTAAATGTCTAAGATCCCAACCGACCCGGACTCGGTTGTCTCCGCTGCAGTAAGTAAACGGTTGGCCAACCCATCCTCAAAATCCTTGGTTTCTCCGGCCCAGGAAGGGAAGAAGCTGGACGCAATGGACAAGAGTATTGATACGGCTGGCCGAAAACAGTAAAAGCTGCCAATGCCCTGGCCATACTAGGTTGCTATGACAGGGAGGTATAATATAAGCTTGGTCCAATCCTGGATTTCCTCCCAGAGGACTAGAAACTGGAGGCCTTAGCCCTGTTTCAGGAAGGAGAGGTAGCTTCTGTTCATGCCATTACTGTGGCTTTGGATGTGGCGGACTCAAGTTTCCGCAAGATGGGCAATGGAGTGGCGCGAAGTTGACAGGGATGGCTTGAGGCCACCAATTTCAGGCCGGATGTGCAATCGAAGGTCATCGATATGCCCTTCGATGGGGATAACCTTTTCGGCAAGGTGGTGGATGAGACGTTGCTAGCAATGAAAACAGACACAGAGACTGCTAGGTTGCTGGGGACCTTACAGCAATGACGATCCTCGTCCTTTCGGGCAACCGGAGGAAAGTCCAGATCATCCAAGTGCTGCGCAACCACCTCCTACCGTCAACCCTCTCACCCCTCTTAACAAGGGTTATACAGAGGCCGGTTGCAGGCCTTTGGCGGTGGAGCTCCACGTCAGCGTCATCCATAGACAAACACCCAAACAAGCCTGACCCGGCCCAGGGCGCAGACCCCCACTTTTGCACCCCGGTGGAGGTCCCCTTAATGCAATTCGTCAAGTAGTTGGAAAACATCACCACCGATGAATGGGTGCCGGACTTAATAGACCATGGACACACCCTGGAATTCAAACGCAGGTGTCCACATATCCCTCCAGTGTCAAGAAAGGAACTACACATGGACCAACTGCTGCAAGAGGTACAGCAAATGTTTTTAAAATGGGGCGATGTTTTGGGCCCTCAATTCTTTCCCATCTTTCCTGCAGGGACAAGTGGTAAGGATATTCAGAGACAACACCACCACTGTGTTCTACATCGGGAAACAGAGCGGGACCCATTTCCCGCACTGTGGCACTGGGCCATCCTTCCAAACATGTTTCTTTTCCCATTTCACCTGGAAGGCATCAAGCACACTATTGCTGAATCCTTCACCAGGGAGCTGTGATGCTGCCACGAATGGGAACTCCAGCAAACGCAGATGTCCTGTCTTTTCTGCATGTGGGGTCGCCCCCGGATCGACTTCTTTGCCACGGCCGCAAATTCGAAGTGCCAGACATTCACAAACATTGCCGCAGCAAGATGATTCTCATCACACCGGCGCAGCCTTGCCAGATCTGGTACCCAGAGCTTCTCCAAATGGCGATGGCACCAGCCACCAGGCGGCCTTCTGTGAAAAACCTGAAGGTGTCTACCTGTCTAGTCCCCGGGATCTGTCATTCAGATGGCCAGGATACAGCCATTGCTTTTGGATCCAGTTCCTGGGGGTGGAACAGTGCGGGAGGATCACCTGGTTGGGGGGGGGTCCTTGGGAGTGGGACACCGACAGGTGGGATGCAGTAATCCCCTTCTTTGAACACCTTTTCCCCACCCTTTCACGTAGGTTATTCCAAAACACTGCCCCCCCTTTCTGACGCAAACGCTTTCGCACAACATGAAAGACAACAGACTAACACCAGAGCAATTTACCTGACATGTCCCAATACAAGGGTCAGGCAATTGACCAGAATCAAACACACCTGACGGCCCTTTCCCTTCCCCCACAGGGATAAAAGGTGGAGCTGTACATGATGCCACTAGGACTGCTTATTTTTCATTTGATCGTAGACGCTTGCTCCCATCTTAGATTTAGGTTTAGCTTAGGTGTTTTTCCACCCTGCATTTACAGTTTAATAAACACCCTTGAACTGTGATCACTTACCTGTCTTTACTGTTGCCACCATGAGTTCCTTACACTCCTTTTCCAGACCTTATTTCCAGAGAAGGAGCTATGATATTGCACCACGATCCAGCATACCTGAGCTTGAAGGCGTGGCTCCTGCAGCCCTAGAATATGGACACTGACATTCCCTTGGAATGCAGGAAGGTCCTGATCAAGGCTAGAGCACCTTCTACGCTTTCATGTTACAGCCATAAATTGAAACGATTCACTATGTGGTGCAGGACACAAGGGATCGCACCTCTACGCGTCACGGCTTCATAACTCCTGCCATACCTCTTGTCCTTGGCCAAGGCTGGTCTGGCCTACTCATCCATCAAGGTGCATCTCGCGGCCATTTCCCGATACACAAGATCATTGGGCAGACGCTATCTGTGGTCTCGCAGACTCAAGGAATTTCTGAAAGGCCTCTTCAGAACTTTTCCGCCAGTGCTCCTGCTCCAGAACTCAATATAGTTTACTAAGCTCATGAGACCTCCATTCAAGCATTTGCATCAGATCCCTCTGAAGTTCCTCTCATGGACAAGAGCTTTCCGGGTGGCCATCACCTCGGACAGGTGGCGCGGGGAGATTCAGGCTCTATCCTGCAAACGCCCATACTTGTCCTTCCATGCTACTAGTGTGGTATTACGGACCCACCCCTCCTTCATGCCGAAGGTTCCTTCTGAATTTCATCTCAGCAAACTTTCGGTACTGCCAGTTTTCTTTCCGTATCCTTCATCGCCCACTGAGAGGTCGCTGCATACGCTGGACGTTGCGTGTGGTTTGGAGTTCGATGTGGTGCGCACAAAGGCTTTTCGGAAGACATCTCAACTCTTTGTAAATTTTGGACCTGTGAAACGTGAGAAAGCCCTGTCGAAGGCTTCCATATCTAGGTAGCTCTCCGGCTGCATCATGCACTGTCATCAGCTGGCCAACATAACCCTTGCAGGCCGGCCCAGAGCCCATTCCACTAGTGCCATCGCTGCTACTATGGCTTTCCTCTTTGGTGTTCCCCTGCTGAACATTTGCAGAGCTGCTACGTGGAGGTCGACACACACCTTCGCGAAATTCTACTGTCTCGACAGGGATTCCAGGGAGGAGTCTGAAGTCGGCCAGGCAGTGCTGTGCAACCTGTTTGTTGCAGGTGAGTGCGTTCCAGAGGTAAGTGATTGTACTTCTGTTGAGCCTTGCCACCGCCCATGTTTGTGTTTCTGTACTGCTATGTATTTATATTCACGGGCATGTGAATCCATGCCAGACCCCATGCCGGAGAAGGAACAAGTTACTTACCTGTAACTGTTGATCTCCAGCATGGGTCTGGCATGGATTCACATGCAAACCCTCCCTCCTTCCCCCGCTGTGGCTCTTCTTGGTTCATACTGTCACTTCACCTATTACCAAATCTGAAGATGGACACAGGGGATGGGGCTTAAGAAGATGATTGTCATTGGATGGATGCAGTATGACCCAGATGTCAGTGTTTGGTTAATAGGAGAAAGGCAGTTTTTTACGCTTTAAAGCAAGACTGTTTTCTTTTTACTGAGGATTCCCAGTCTGACGACAGGGAATATTCATGAGCATGTGAATCCATGCCAGACCAATGATGGAGAACAAAAGTTGCAGGTAAGTAACTTGTTCCTTACAATATATATTTTTTAAGTGTTTCGTGCACAATGATTCGTTGCATAGAAACATGGGTTTGCATATTACTCCTCAGCCCTGGGATTCTGGGCCCAATTACTGAGTAGGAATATTTTTGAGGACAACTTTGCAGCCTTGATCCTCAGTAACATACAATGCGTGTGCTTCATTTCACAGAACATAGCTCATGGTGGAAGACTGCATGTGTTTCAGCCTCACATGTAACCCGTATCAGTTCTGCATATCAGACTGTGTGTGTTCTCGGGATTGGCGGTATCTGCAGTGCTTGAACTTTCCATCGACTTCATCTAAGAACATAACCTTTATTTACTGACCTTCAGACATGACCGTGATTTCCGGGGTTGCGTGTAGTGCGGCAAAGGAGCGGAGGCCCATGATGCATTTCTTCAGTGGTGTTGGCCCTGTAATTGTGATTAATCACACTGGCTTTCGCTATCTGAAAACAGACAGGCGAGGTTTCCTGCCTACAATCACGCTGTGATAAATTGAGCTATTTTAACTCTGGCTTTGTGTGTCAAAGAAAACAGATGTAGTCTGAGACTTTAGGCTATACGAAATCCAAACCCTGATCAACTCCAGCTTCACAGTGCTTGATATTGTGAACCAGGAACTTCCAAGTTTAGGTTATGTGGTTTGAATAACTAAATAAATGTGACCACAATCTCCCCTGTTTTAATTTGCTAATTATGCTAAACCTTGCAGCCCAACAAGGTGACTTCATGAAACGTAGCTTTGCGCTCTCTTGGAAAATGTTAATTTTGTTAGATTAAAATGTCTGTACAACCTTTTCACAAGTGTTTTCCATTAAAATGAAAATACCCAGGGCTATTTTTCAGCAGCTGCAATGTATAGAAAATATTGGGCGAGTATTGAGAAAAAGGGCTTTAGCAGCGCCCCGTGCAACAGCTCTTTCAAGTGTTCTTGAGTTTGTCGTTGCACAAAACACTCAAACCTTTTCAATGCAGATAAAGGTATTTTTTTAAATACATATTTGGTGTAAATCAAGTTCTTTTATTATAAACGTGTCATTTTCTTTCTCTTTGTTTGAATGTTTCACTCCGTTTTACACCCTTTCTTCAGCATTGGATCGTTCATGGATTCACATGCTTTGAATATTCCCAGTCATCCGGCTCGGAATCCTCAGTAACCTCAGATTACTATATAAATGAAACATTTGGTTCACTTTTGTAATGTATCACTGTCTATTTGGGTGGATTCCGCCCCACCCAATGGGACGTTGAGTATTTAGCTCCATCCTAGAAGCCATCTTCAGATTCTAACTGCACGTTGTGCTGAGGAGTCCTCTAACCCTTTTATCCTGTGAAAAAATTCTTATCTACTAATATCTTCAAGGAAATTCACAAAAGGAAGATGTTCAGGCAGCAGAGGTGTTCAAACCTCTTCTTACTTTCAGATAAGTGGGAAGGGACTATCAATGAAGGGAAATCTATGAAATCCACCCTTAAGCCCTGTGAGACCTGTGCGACTATATGACGGGGATATGCACTCTGAGGGCATTTATTGCCTCTACCCCAACCATATACAAGAAAACTGCGAAATGTGCAGTACTTTAAGCGAAAGAACAATGATGGGTGCAGACGCCTAGTATGTTGTTTAAATGAGTGGAAGTATCCTGCATCTGAGGTGGAGTCAAGAGCGTGGCTGCTGCCAGGAGCATTGATAAACCTCATGCTCTAAAAAGTGCCAGATCTGAAGGGAGAGTTCCTTCCTCTTCTGAAAGGAAAAGGGAAAACGAGAAAGGCTCGTCCATGAGAGAGCCTAGTCTACCACCGGCGCGCCCACGGGAGCCTCATCCAACATGGAAGGACTTTGCCTACGGAAGGACTTCGTCTATGGGGGGCCTCGTCTTTGGGCAGGCCTCGTCTGCAGGCAGGCCACGTCTACGAGCATAGTCAATGACCAGCTTGTCTACGAGAGATCCTCATCTCCATGAAGCTTTGGAACGACAAAAATTTGTCAATGACAGGCTCCTCTACAGGAGAGCCTCATCTACAGGACAGCTTCATTTACGAGAGAACCTGGTCTACCTGACAAGCTAGTGAATGAGACAGCCTGATCTACAAGAAAGCCTCATCTACAGTAGAGCTTTGCTTTCGAGAAAGGCTAGTCTATGGGACAGCCTGGTCTACAAGAGATCCTCATCTACAGTAGAGCTTTGTCTCAGAGAAAGCTTGTCAATGACAGACCAGTCTTCGAGAGAGCCTACTAACAAGCATTTCTACGAGAATGTTTTGTCAACCGGCTAGATGACACTCGTCTACGAGAGAACCTCGTCCGCAAGCCCAGTTAGTGACGGGCTTGGCTACGAGACTAATCAGCAATACTAGTCTATAAGAGCCTAGTCTCAGACTGCCTCATCTCGATAGAGCCTTGGCTGTGGTAGAGCCTCATCTATGAGAATGGCTCCTCAAATGAGGAAGACTCTTAAATGACTGCAGTGTTAAAAAGTGTGCCCTGTCTGTGAGAGCGCCCTGTCTACCAAAGAGCATGTGCAAGTAAAGGGCAGTCTATAAAACAGCCCAGTCTATGAGGGAGGCTCGTCAAGAAACAAGGCTAATCAACGAGACAGTTCTAGAAAGCCTCATTAAACGACCGACTTGTCAACTAAGAGCTATGTCTACAAGGATGCTTGGTCCATATGAGACACTAGGCTGTAATGGGTGAAGGGGGCCTTCTCCACAAGGACCCCTAGTCCACAAGTAATCTTATTTTACAAATAACACAGGCTCTGTAGCATTGTGCACACAGTTATGGCTAAAGTGCACAGACAGTAGGCCCAATGTAAAGATGAAAGTGCTAGGCATGCCCTTTCTTTGAGGGGGGAGGAGGAGGGAAACTCTTCAGTCCCAAAAAATTGATGAGGCCCTAAAGGCCATTAAAACTGATAAGGATGCTCTTGACGGGAGGGGTGCCCGCGACACAGACCGGACCCGAACCACTGCTGGGGCGGCGGGGCAGGAGCTTCATTGCCCTTGGAGGCTTTATTTGGCTGTCCGCCTGCACTCTTGGTGGGAAGGGGGGTCCCCCCTCATCCTCTGACCAGCATAACAGAGGCTTCGGAGGAGGAGCGGTCCAGGCCCTGTGTCAGCACGGGAGGATAGAGGTGGTGAGCGGTCGCGGACTAGGAGGGGAGCCGAGAAGCCTGAAGCCCGCTGATGCTGGCGGGTGCTACGGATCGCCGAGATAGCCCGAGCTGCTTTACAGCGGGGGACTCCGCCTTCCAGCCCTTGCGAGGAGAAGATCGGAGGTGAGATGGTGGGACCCCGGGGAGAGTGAGGGCTGCTTCAGGACTTGGGGGTGAGCCCCCGGCCCGTCGCGGAGGGGGAGCGGACTCCGTCCATTGCAACCAGAGGAGGGGGGACTTGAGGAACCGGTGCTGAGCTCCTGCTCCCTGCGATAAGCAGGCGCTCGCAAGGGCCGCTGGGTTTCATAGACTCTGCCTGCGACAACTACCGGTGGGTCTAATAAAGGATCCCCCACTTCACAGCGCGACCCAGCGCTGGCCCCTCTGAGCGATTTAATACTGCACGCCTCCTCCGTTCAGCACTGAGAGACCTCGCTGTCCCTGGAGACCATCAGCCCTCTTGCAACGTTCTGTCTGGGGATTCAGGATTCACCTCCCCAGCTATGCCCAAGGCGGGTTCCAAAAAGAGAGATCAAGTGCAAGACATAAAGGCTCTCCTGACATCCCAAGCAGCCCCTAAACTCCAGAGGCATACAATATCAGTGGACATACACCCAGCCCCTGCTACAGCCTCTATAACAGACATGGCTCTCTAAATCAGATTTAGAGGATATGCTGAGAGCACTCAGGCAGGAGATCACGCAGGATATTAAGACAGAGAGAACTACCTCTAAGGACGCACTGGCTAAGTCTTTGGAGCTTACCTCCCATCTAAGTGGTATTGAAACCAGAGTGAATGACCTAGAAGACACTACCTGCGAGCTAACACATGACACGGGAGTGCTCTCGGGAACGGGTTAGAGTGATTGAGGACCACCTTGAGGAGATCTGGGCTAAACAGGCAGACCTCGAAAATAGATCTCAGAGCAATAACATGCGGATTCGAGGTATTCCCCGTCAGATTACCGATCAAGAATTGCCAGACTATGTTAGCGACCTGTTTCGAGGCCTTCTGGGGTTGGCCTCCTCTGACGCCCTGATTCTAGACAGAACCCACTGAGTGTACTCTTCTATACAGCAGAGAAGGAATCGTCTCCCAGACGTCCTCGCCAGAGTCCACTACTACCGCCAAAAAGAAGAGATTATGATGATGGCCAGGAGGACGAAGTCTGTTCAGTTTCAAGGTGCGACGGTTCGCCTGTTCCAGGATCCCTCCCCATATACTTTAACCTGCCGTCGCCGCCTGCAAAAAGTCACCTCATGGCTGCAATCCCAGAAAGTCTGCTACCGCTAGGGGTTCCCTTGTAAACTACTCTTTGACTTCCGCAATCAACACTATGCGATATCTACAGAGATGGAAGCGAGGGAACTAATGACGGAGTCTGCTACGACATCTACACTGGATCCTGAGGCTCTTCTAAATAAATTGCCGAGCCTGCGACCTTCCTCGCCAGACAGAAGAAAGAAGCCTAGAGGTTGGAGGCGAGTAGGTGGTCCCACCTCTCACAACGAACGAGCTACAGCTGAGGGTCAGACCCGTCTATCCCCAAACAGCCCGGTCGGCCGCTCTAATTCACCTAATCTCCTGTGGTTGGACGAAGCCCCTGCTTGAAGGCGAATGGAAATAAATCTGTGACAAGGGCACATCCTCCGCTTTACTAGAAACCATGGAGGTGGAACTGGATCCTGAGTGATTGACACAGCCTAGAACGGCTTGAAATACTACTGAGCCTGCTTTTGTGGGACAGAACTGGGTGCCATGCGGCCTTGGTCGGGTCTCCTGTTTAGACTTGAGACGTTGGACAATTATAAGGGAGATCATCTTTGCGGGGGGCTTATGCAACGTACGGGACTCCATACGGCTTTCAAAATGGGGGCCCTAAGTCGGAAAGCGCCCGTATTGTTGGAGGTTAACTGTGGTTTCAATGGAAGTTGAGATTAATCAAAACTACTTGAAACTTCCGGTTAATCATACTTAGAGACGTTACAGTATATTGTCCAACAGTGCAACCTGTTTTTTTTATGTTTATTTGTTCTTCTTTTGATTTGGCTGTCTTCCAAAAAATTTTCTATCTTTTTTCGCTATTTTGGAACACTAAGGTTGAGTCTGTCTCGGAGGGAGGCCATCAGCAATGGAGCAATCCTCATAACATCGGTTTCGAATCTACAATATTGGCAGAGTGCTTTGATGGATGGGTCAGCTGGGGTGATCTGAATAGTTTCTTGAAAGTTAAATTTTGGGCCTCTCAGACCTGGACTAGGAGGGCGCTGGGGAAGGGATGGTGTATGACAGCTACCTATATTAAAGATGTCTATTGCGGGGGAGAACGCTGAGATAATGACACCGAATATAATCTGTCTGACCTTCAATGTCCAGGGCCTCAATTCTCCAATTAAGAGACGGGCGTTATTTCACCGGCTGGCGACATGCAATCCTACAATAATGTTCCTACAGGAAACACACCTGTTGCCGGCGGATGATTTTCGCCTGAAAGATAAACTCTACCCAACCAGACTCTGCGCCTCTTCGGGGACAAAGAAATGTGGTGTAGCCATTCTTATTCGGAAGGGGACCCCATTGACAATTCATATAACCTGGTTAGACAAAGGGGGGAAGGTATATTCTAGCGATAGTCACACTATATGGTAAGAGGGTGACCCTATTATCACTGTATGCACCAAATGTTAACCAACATCAATTTTTTGCTACCGTATCGGGAATGCTGAATGAAGATGCGGAGGGCGACCTTATAATTGGGGGTGATTTTAACGCTGTAGTTAACCCTTTAGAAGACAAGTCTCTCCCTCCAACCCCGACAGACAAGAATTTTATGGCCCTGACCTCTCTCCTTAGGGAACATACGTTGATTGAGGGATGGAGATTTTTTCACCAGGGTGAGCGGGATTATACTTTCTTCTCTCCCGAAAAGCTTTATCTGATCACGCCCCAGTACTGTTCTCCATGTCTCCCTCTGATGTGCCTCCAGTGCCTCCTCGAACCTGGCGGCTGAATGAATTGGTGTTGCTGGATTCGCGGGCCCGCTCCCGCATTGCTGATTGTGTAGATCAATACTTTGCAGATAATGATAAGGGGGAGCTGGAATATGCGATAGTGTGGGATGCAGCGATAGTGGTCATTAGGGGTCAGGTCATAACTCAAACAATTGAACGTAACAGAGTCCATAGACAGACCCAAACCCATTTAGAGGCGCAGCTCCATGATGCGGAAGAGGCACATAGAAGGAAACCCTCTAGACGGGCATTTAGAGAGGTTCGCACAATACAGAAAGCTCTTGAGGCCCACCATATGAGCCGAGCAGCCTTAAGTATAATGCGCACAAAACAGTACTACTATTCCAAGGGGAACAAGGCAAATCGTTTGCTGGCAGCCAAACTTAGACAGCAGACAAAGCGCAATCATATAGATTCTCTAAAAGACACAGAGGGGAGGCAGGTTTTCCCTGAATCAGGGAAGCTTTGGATTATAGAGGAATTCTTCAGGAACCACTCGGCCGCCCATGTAACTGACCCGCAATTAGCTAGGGAATTTATTCAGAAGGCTGACCTCCCACAGATATCTGCGGAGTTTCGGGAGTCTTTTGCGGCCCCAATAAACTTGGAGGAGACAGAGGGGGCAATTCGCTCCCTCCCACCAGGGAAGGCTCCAGGGCTGGATGGTTTTACCAATAAATTCTATAAGACCTTTCGGGAGGAGTTAACCCCTCACTTAACGAAATTGTTTAACTCAGTATGGAGGGCGGGGGTGGTCACGACATCTATGGTGGAATCCACTACAACACTAGTGTTGAAACCTGAGAAAGATCCTACAGATTGTGCCTCATACAGGCCTATTGCACTATTAAACACGGATGCCAAATTGCTGGGGAAAATAATAGCGAATCGCCTGGGCCCAGTTCTCCCGTCATTGATAAATAATGATGAGACAGGCTTTATATATAATCGATCCACCATACGCCGTGCCATCAATCTGATTGCCCTCGCCCCAAAGATCCCAGGTGACTTGTCTATCCTATCCTTGGACGCTCACAGAGCTTTTGATCGTATGTCCTGGGGATATCTGGAACTATTACTAAAGGGGTTTGGTTTTGGACCAGAATTCTCCAGACTAATATTTTCAAATTCCCTCGACTAAAATTAAAGTTAATAAGAATTGGACTCCCCTTATTGAATCAGCCAAGGGTACGAGGCAGGGCTGTCCCTTGTCCCCATTGATATTCGCCTTAGCAATGGAGCCTTTTGCCCAACATGTTAGATTGCATCCAGGCATCCAAGGCTTTTGAGGTAGGGGGGCAGACCCATAAAATTGCACTATACGTGGACGACCTACTTTGCTTTCTACCAGATGCCCCCCATACACTCCCCCCTCTTAGGTCTCTTAAACCAATTTGCCAAGATATCTGGCATCAGGATAAATCCCGCTAAATCAATAGGTATGCCCCTAACTGAAGACTTTGGTAGACTAGAGGAGTTGCGAACGCTGACGACTTTCCCCTGGTCTCCAACAGAGATTCCATATTTGGGGATAAAGCTGACCCCAAAATACGCGGGCCTCTACAGAGTGAACATTCCACCCTTGTTTAAAGAATTGAAGGAATGGTTACAGCGATGGGACTCCCAGCAAATTTCGTGGCTAGGCCGTATTAATGCAGTTAAAATGACACTTCTTCCCAAATTATTATACGCCTTTCACTCTTTGCCAATAGCCATCCCAGAGTTTGAGCTTATAAGTCTCCAAAAGGAGATATGCCAGTTTATCTGGAAGAAGAAGAAGCCACGTATCCCTGGTAAACTCTTGACAAGGGGGAGAATGTTAGGAGGTCTTCCCTCACTACCACGTTACCACAGAGCTGCGCAGGTAGCCATAATACTTTCCTGGAGGGACTCCCCAGACCCTCCCAAATGGCTAGAGATAGAACAAGCCGCTGCCGCACTCCCTTTGGCTCATCTCCCGTTTCTTCAGAAAGAAGCACGTAATTTTAAAACTGGAATATTGCCAACCACCTTGTCCACCCTGAGGTGTTGGGATAAAGCACGATCACAGAGGGCTATCCCATTAGGACTAGGGCCACTGTCTCCTATCACCCAAAATCCTGCTTTCACTCCAGGCCTTGCGCCTGCAGCGTACCGAACCTGGTGTCGAGACAAACCGATGTGCCTGAGAGATCTATATGTAGACCAAGAACCATTGACTTTCCAGGCATGCAAAGAAAAGTTTAATCTCCCAGAGACGGAACGCTTTCGATACATACAACTGCGCCATTGGCTCACTAATAGGGACATCCGCCGAGCAGCCCAAAGAACCCCCCTTGGCATAGAATTGAAAATCCTTGAAGGTCACCAATCCCATAAGATTTCGCTATGTTATAAACTCCTGCAAAGGGCCTCCATAGAGGAGAAGCTCCCATATATGAAAGCTTGGGAGAGAGCTGGGCCTAGAGATCTCAGACGAGTCTTGGCAGTGAATCTGGCACAGTACCCAGACCAGCTCCCGCTGCACCCAAATAAAAGAAAATGCTATCAAAATTTGTTTTCGATGGTGCTCCCCCACTCCCCCCCCTCCCCCTGCAGACGTCACTCCATTAACCCAGAATATCCGGACACATGCTGGCACGGGTGTGGCGAGCGAGGAGACATGGCTCACATGTGGTGGCATTGCTGGATTATTCAATCCTATTGGCTGGAGGTGAGATCTAGAATCAAGGAAATCACAGGCTCTCTTCTCCCTATGGACCCTAGAGTGTTCTTACTAGGGGATGCCCCGGAAGATGGGTCCTTTCCGATGTCAGGACACAAAGCAAGCCTAATCTCCCACTTATTAGTGGCTGCCCGTATCACTAGGGCTAGATTTTAGAAAACAATAGAGGACCCACATCTAGCATGCTGGTGGCTAAAATTATGAGCATTACTGGGTTTAGAGAAACTTACAGCAGTAATGCAGGGGAAACACTCGTGATATCGGAAAGTATGGCACCACTTTCTAGACTTTGTTGCTGATAAGGAACATATGTATTTCCAACCACAACTCTTAAAGCACTTTATGAATTCTTGAAATGCCCATGGTCACATTAACTTTGTATTTGCACACTTCGGGTGGTGGAGACGCAGCAGCAATAACTGTGTTTATGAATTTTGACATTCCCACACCCCAATAAATTTATGGTTTCATCTGGTTAAAAGAGAGATAATTGACCCAATGAACTCAACTTAGTGAACACATTTTTTTTTTCATTACACACCAAATGAATGAACCGAGAAATTATGCATTGTACACTATATTATTCAATGCTGATATTTATGTTGAACACATGAAATGTTGAAGAATTGTTGAGATATGAAAGTTTTAATTAAGTTGCACAAAATTAAATCCTGGGTTGTTTATTGTTGCATTGTTCTTATACCGAAAATCAATAAAAATATGTAAACCAAAAGAAAAACTGATAAGGATACGGCAATATCACTCGCATCCCTTCAATCTAACGCACCTTTCGACCCCTTCATGGAGCATCGGGACGATCTACAACTTCAACCAGGGGTGGCAAGCTCTATCAAAGAGGCTCATACTACTCACAGGGATACATAAAGGTTTACCCTTATAAAAGGAAAGATTACAAGGTACCACGAATGAGGAGACAACAGAAACAGGCCTGACTCTGAAAATCCTCTGGCTCTACAATTGAACAATGGAGACATGATTAAAAAAGGACACGTCCTAGAATTCAACAAGGTTCCACATCAAATGTCTCCATGCACCCAACAACAACCACATATTTGCGTCCTGCAGGACGAAGTAAATAAGATGCTAATAACACTGGCCATAGAAAAAGTTTAAAAAATCGAATGAAGAAACAGGAATTATTCCAGTTTCTTTGTCGTGCAAAAAACAAAGAAAACATGTGGAGACCAATGCTAGACGAGAGGGGGCTCAACAAATACCCCCCAAAAAATCAAGATGGCCACATTGTCCGATGTGATAAAGGCAGTTCAGAAGGGAGATTCCTTATCACTAGACTTGAAACATGCATATTTACATGTGTTAATTCACAATGCCCACAGGCAACTGCTTAGGTTAATTGTAGGAAGCAACCATTATCAAGGCAAAATCTTGCTTTTCAGACTCCGGTTGGCGCCACAGACCTTAACAAGGTGCCTGGCTCCCATGGCAATGTACTTAGGGAGGCAGGGGTACTAAGTATATACCTACATCGATGACTGGTGGATAAGAGAGGCTACAAAACAGGAGGCACAGTGCGCAATCCAACACGCGATGGACACCCTCAAGTGGCTAGGATTCTTGTTCAACTATACCAAATCATGTCTAAGGCCTTCCAACAGTTATGTCTTTCTGGGAGCACAGTTCAAAACCAACAGCAGGTGGGTCTGCCCTTCTCAGGAAAGTCCAGACTCCATTCCGTGAAAATTTATGGTGCTTCAGCCAAAAAACAGCTTATCGGTGACGAATAGTATGCCACCTGAGGACAATGTCCTGCATTCCACTAATCCCTCATTGCAGACTTCCTATGAAGCCATGTCAGGAGTTTGTCAGACAGAGGGCCTCAAACAAGCGGAACATGGAGCCACAGGGTAATAATCACAACACAGCTAATCACCAGCTTCGGTGGTCGACCAACCCTCCTTCACATAACACAAGGGATGCCACTCCGGGATGTCCCATTTCAACAAATAGTGGAGACGGATGTCTCTGACAAGATGGGACTCTCATGCGGGACCCCTGCCCATCAAGGGTCAATGGACTGCAGAAGAATCGGACGAGCATATTGACGTCCTACAACTAAGAAAACAGCAGACCAGTTCAGTAGAATAGTGAATCGGAGACACGAGTGGCAGCTATCGAGCAAACCACTCTACAAGATGTTCAGACAATGCGGCTTACCTCTTCATGACCCGGGAGAACAAAAGGTGTCCGAAATAGGCCAGCAGATACCCATAGGATGGGTCTCGGGGAAATGCCTTTACGCTGTTGTGGGAAGGGATGTTCACCTATGTGTTTCCCCGATACCAGTAATATGCAAAGTCCTATAAACGAGGGCAATGTACAGGAGCAAAATCATTCTCATAGCCCCGCTGTGGCCGAGGCAAGCCTAGTATTCAGACTTTCTGGATCTAGCTCGAGACGAACCCAGAAAGCACCGGACCTGCTCTCGCTATACAACCAACAAGTCCTTCACCACGATCCAGGATACCTCAAAGCCTGGCTCCTGATCTCATAGAAGTTGGTAATACTCCAATACCACAAGATTGTACAGACATCCTCAATGCAAACTCTGCTAACAAATCATATGTAATGTAAAGTAATAGGATTTTTAAAGCGCAGCACAGACCTGGAGGCATATAGATCCAAGTGAATACATTTTTGCAGATGGTGCACTCAACAGCAGCATGACCCTCAACATTGCACCACTTCTGTGGCCTTATTTGTTGAAACTGACGAAGTAGGGTCTTTCTCACTTGTGCATTAAAGTTCATCTAGCCGCACTCTCCAGATATAACAGAAAAGATGACCAAACTCCCCTCTATAATGCAAGGTTTGTTAAGCACTACGGAGAATCCAACGGGATTCCTCTCAGGAACCTGGTCTGGGATCCTTCTCATGTGGCCAGGTGAAGGCAGGCACTCTCTGCAGGAGGATCACATATTGGGGTGGGGAGGCAAATCAGACCAGGAGGACTAGGAGGAACCCCCTTTTAACTTTTTCTGTAACCGCACCCTTTTGATAGCCTTTTGCCATTTTAAAGAGTAGAGAAATTGAATTTTCCTAAAGTGGTCTGCATGTCCCAAAATCCCTCGGACTGTGAAGAAGGCTGAGGAGGCAGGCAGGGCTAATCGCTTTTGGCTCTCTAAGGCAATTAGTAACCAATTAACCCACCTAAGGGGCATACAAGGCTGCAGCAGGAAGGAGTAGAAGAAGCTGGAGTAGGAGCTGGACGCCGAAGCAGAGGAAGAGCAGATTTCACCTGCAGGATCAGAGTTGGTCCTGTGCTCACAAACCCTGTTTGGCTGCTGCAGCATTGGAAGAGACTGGAAGAAACAGACAGTCTTTCCAAGTGTGCCTTATTGCTGTGAATAGCGAGCTGAAGTTGTACATCCTCCCAAGGTGCATGTGCAGAAGCAAGCTGGAGAGTGGAAGACTGTCCCCTAAAGAGGCCGGATGGAAGACACCCTTGTAGCAAAGGGGTGTGGGTCCCAAGAGTTCCTGTAGCAGTAGAAGAAAGTCGAAAAAAGGAAGCTCCGTACTCCAAATCAACAGAAATACCTTGCTGGTAACTGTAGCCAGCTTTATTTGTTCTCGCGTACACATCAAAGTGAGTAAAAGTTGCTGGAAAGACTTCCGACTTCTGCGAACAAGGGATAAGTAACAAGCGCTTATATCAACAAAGGTGAAGTAGCCGCGTGTAATGAAAGCATCTCTTTTCCCCATTGTCAGAAGCAACTTGTTGTCGAGCAGTCGCCTGGCTCCTATTAATGAGGGAACGCTGTCGGTAAACTTATTGAAGCATTATTAACTTTCCCAAAATGTTAAAAGCACAGTTAATGTCTGAAGAGTTTGCGCATGATATAGTGTTTCCCCCAATACCTTGGAAGCTCAACGCTGACGGTGGGAACGCGCATCTTTTGAAGTGGCAGTTCAAGATCAAAACAAAATTGCGTGTGCGTTATTTCATTTCCATTAAGAGACTTGTATCTTGTAACATACTGAACACTGAAGTAGAAGTTGCAGAAGTGGCTGCTGAAGCTGATCAAAGAACAAGTATTACCTAAGCCAGTAGACCAACCCCTGTTAAAGTAAATCTTGTTAATTTTAAGAACTGCACACCATTATTTTAGAGTCGTTGAATCTGTTGTTAACCCAGAGTCCTCTACTATAAGGGTGACAAAGTTATTGAAAGCTGAAAGAGTGCCACTACAGCTTTGTGGTAACTACTGGGAGGATAAGGTGTATATGAAGCTGGGGAGGGAACTGGGTACTTGTTAAAAAGACTGCATATGAAATCTGTAGAGCTGAGACTATTCAAGTGGAGAAGAAATAGTCTGGAAGCTAAAGATAGATTTTGTGATAGCTGTAAGACAGAAGGAAAGGCAAAGAGGCTTCCCTTTCATGCCATACAGGAGAGAAGAGTGCATTGCCAACCCGTAGAGGTCAAAGAAGTCTTGTTGAAGTTGCCTAAAACATTAAGTGGCAGTAGCAGCAGTAGAACTGTGGTCATCAATATTCTTGTCAGAACTATAGCAGTTGAATGTAGTAGATACAGAAGTAAACTGGTGCAAGGGAGCTTGCTCGCACAGTATCATGAGTAGGAGAGAGTTGCTGGAGAGAGCGCAAACCCTAAGCAGAAGCATCCTGACAAACCGTATGTAAAAGACGCCACAAAAGTTGTAAGCAGAAGAGTTGTTTTTAAACAGAAGTGGTACTTTAGTCTTTGACTTTGACTTTGCCATTCTTTTCTGAAAGGAGTTTGTCCAGGAACCCCATTGGTGCTGTTTTCTTTGTGGGACTTGGAAAGGGAATCTTGTCATCAAGTGAAGAAGGAACTGTTAGCAGTGGATTTGTATTTGTCTGAACTTTTGTTTCTTTGGAACTTTTCAAGACTTTCTTTTTCCTTGGAAGAAATTGACTTTGGGACATTCCTGGGGGAGCAAGATCTGCCCAGGACAAGTGGAAGTCATCCAAGACACTGGTTGTTTGGTAACCCTCTATTTGTTATTTTCATGTTGCTTTGAATGTTTTAGTGTGAGGGTTAGTTTTGTGTATGTTAGGTGGTTTTTTCCCTTAGATCCTAGAGTAGGTAGGGGAATCCCCTGATGGAGTAGGTTTAGTTATGGTTTATTTTATAATTTTGTTTAAAATAAAATGTCAAACCTTGATAAAACTAATCGCAATTGTGTGTCTCGCATTACTGAGGCCTTTTTCACACTTACCCACCTAAAAAGAAACTGCCACCTGAATGGAGTCTATATATGGTCCTCAAAACACTAATGAAAGCAGCCTTTGGCCTATGGCCACTGCCCAAATTATTTGCGTATCGTGGAAGATGTTTTTTCTACTAGCAGTAGTGTAGTTCAGGCGAACAGCAGAAATCAAAGCGCTGTAAATGAAAGAAAGGGCCATACCTTCGCTTCAAGTCTAAGAAAGTAATCTTGAAAACGAATACAAGCTTCATCCCAAAAGTACTTACAGAATTCCATGTACAATCAGAAATAATGCTACCAGCTTTCTTTCCATCCACTCCCATCCATCTACTCCAGCTGAAAAGCACAAGGATCTCAAGTGTTACCTGCACAGAACAAAAGCTTTTAGATGAACTTGACAATTGTTTGTAGATTTTGGTCCTCAGAACAGAGGTCACCTCATCTCTAATCAGAGCATAGCCCCACGGGCTGTATCTGCTATTACAAAAGCAAACAGACTGCTACAAGTGCCAATTGGAGTGCATTTCACAACGGTGATGGGTTAATTGGCAGCGTTGTGAACATGAGTCCTGCTTCTGCAAAGCGGCTACCTGGGCAGTGCCTTACACCTTTGTGAAGCACTGCTGTATGAAAGAGCCGAACGAGTTGGAAGCAAGCTCCTCTTTTCTTTCTTTTAAAAAAATGTTTTATTATGAATTCGCCAAACAAGTCGGTCTTAAATAAAAAGAATGAACATTCACATAGTTCATGACACTGTGCATTAAAACACTAAAACAATCAGTTCAAAATCAATAGGCCTTGGCTGGAGAGATCATGTCTCTAAGACCAGACAGAGTTTGCTCTCGCTCCCAGTGGAATCTAGATTATTGTATCATTTACTGCTGATCACACACAAATGTCGTGTGGGAATGATGCCTTCCTACCTACAGGAACTTCTCATTGTGAAATCTAGCACAAGGATTGGATGGAATAATTCAAATCAACTGAAGCCCCCTAGATGTAACACTAATAAAGCCATGAAAGGGGCTTCCGTGAATGCAGCACCAAGGGCCTGGAATGCTCTTCCGCTGGACCTGACCGACTTGGTCTACTGATGTTTTTATAAAAAAATTAAAAACATTGCTATTCCCTTAAACACTTTTCTTAATCTGATATGCTTACTTCAGGCTTGTGTTCTTATGTTTTTGTATTATGCCCGTTTGCTTGTCTTTGTTTATCTGTGCGCCCATAAGCCTACGAGTCATTTGTTGTGCGTTATAAATTAGTAAAAGTAAAGTAAATGCCATCACTCATACACTATATAAATAATTAAATTACAGCACTTAAAATAATAAAATAATAAATGAAGTTATATGCAAGTTATAGCCAACTCTAACCAAATTAGCTACACCCCCAACCATCTCAGCAACAAAGCTACAAAGTGAAGCGTTAAAACGCCTTAAGACTTTCATTTTTTGGTTTGGATTATATAACCCACCTGATCAAAATACAACCAATTGCAGCATGACCCACATTATTCAAATATATATCAAAGCATTGAATAAGCACATTTGAAATGCACTTTCCCATGAACCCATAATCTTGAAGATTGAACCAATTCTACTTTGAAAACGTTTGTCCCTTAAATGTTTTTCTTAAGGATTATTCTTTAATTGGGACTATACCCATTGCACCGAGGAACTTCAACACAGCAATAGTTAGGCCCACCTCATGTTCACCAACCACTCTGTAAAGAAATTCCTCTGTGTCCAACTTCCATCTCTGGCAAACCTTGCCTAAATCTTTACTCCTTTCTCCCCTTGCAATACCGTACCTTGTCTAATGGCTACTGTGGTCTATTCTATTCAAAGCATGTGAATCCATAAAAGATCCAATGCTGAAGGAGTATGTTGCTTATCTCAAACTCCTATTGTCCAGCATTGGTATCGTTCATGAATTCATATGCGCCGCCATCCACCCCAAGGACACCATAGGTAGCTTTCCAGGGTTAGAATCGGAAGATGGCCTCTAGGGTGGAGATATATACTTGGTGTCTCATTGGCTGAGGCAGAATCCACCCCAAAGGACAGTGATAGACTACAAAATTGAACCAAAATAAACAAAATTCAAAAATTATATATATACAATATCAAAAACCTTTAGCGGCTAAGTCTCCTTCTTGCAAAAGTCTCTTGCCTTAGAAGGCCTGTGATTTTTCACAATGACAAACAAAAGGCTCTCTCATTGCTTTTTGCCCCCAGGATCTCCCTCTGTCGGGCTCAAATACTCCTCACAGTTTGGCCCTCCCTCGGTCAGGTTGACTACAGCCTTTCTTTAACACAGTTAATGTATTTTTAAGAGTTCATGCATTGCTAATTTCCATCAGAAAGCAAGCTTTTCCTTCTCCTAGCTTCATTGTCTTGTGAATTCCTGGCTTTCAAAAATATTGCTACTTGCAGCCTTGGGCTCAACACAGTTCGATTTGGCATCAGTCTCCTTCGACTCACTGGCTGTGCTGAACCCATTGTTTTCTCGGATCTCTGGAGTCAAGGATAGTACCACGGTAGCAAGCTTGTCTCTCCGCCTGCATTATCAATGCAGGAGGTGCCTGTGTAGCATTAAAATCTGCTGCTCGTCACGCTAGCTGTAACTCCTAGTCTTATGCTTTCCCTTTCAGAGGTTTTGTTGACATGAGTTGAAAAGGGCAAGGGCAATTCTCCCCTTCGTCGTCCTTCCAGGTCTCACCACCGTTGTTCTCAGTTTGAACTGCTGGTTTGGTGTCGCTGTCTCCTCGTGCGTTCGGCGTTGCTCGACGTGTGCTTTCGTGCTCTGCCTTTTTATGCCTTTGGGGAAGGTAAATGGCCGTCAGGTGTGCGTGGTTATTGTCAATTGCCTGACTCTGCCTGACCCATGTGTTGGGACATGTCAGGTAAACGGCTCTGGTGTTAGTTTGTTGTCTGTTACAGTGTAAGAAAGGGGAAAAGAGGGGTGGTAGAGCTTCTAAATATCCTAAAGAGTAGGATGGGAAAAAGGTGTTACAGGGAAGAGGATGCCGCATCTCCACCCTCAGTGCCCCGCTTACTCTCCCTGAAGACCCCTCGCCCAGGTGATCCTCCCCCTCTGGCCCCTTCCCAGTAACTACATCCAATAGCGATGGCCGTGTCCTGGCCACCTGGACGTCATCTCTCTGGGGATTAGCGGGTGAGACACCTTCAGGTTTCCCACAGTGGGAGTTTAAACATTTAAGGGCCTTTCTGGGGTAGGTCAGTAGGAAGCAGTGGCAGCAGCAGGAGGAAGCAGAAGTGGGAGCCTCCGCTGTATGATATGCAGAAAATGTGGCAGATGTGAGGGTACCTGGGAATTACAGAGGACACGTAGCGTGAAGCGGTGTTGAGCCCAGCTGTCCAGAGGGAGAGAGAATGTCTGTCCTGCATCTTGCCCTGGTGTGAGGTTTTCACCAGAGCGCATGTGGAGCAGGAAAGCTCAGTTGTCAGACCGTGCGAGCAGCAGAGGGATGACTGGAGCTGTTCAACGTCAGGGAAGTCCTGATGAGCGAAGAAGCAGCGATGCAGGAGGGGACGCCAGGAAAGACCAGTGAGACGGCCTGGCAAAGGTGACCCCGAGGCACTCTGACATAGAGAGATGTGTAATATATTTGGAAGACTGAACTTTTAATTGCTGCAAACTGGGTGGAACTATTAGGAGAGTGCGAATGGGAGAGCACTGTAAACCACATTTCCAAAGCCAAAATGGGACAATAAGTAAGCAAAGTGAATGAAACATCCCAAAAGTTAGAGTGCGAATAGGATAACATTGTTACCCACATTGCCCAAGCCAAGAGGAGGCAATAATTAAGCAAAGGGGATACAACTTGCCTAAAGAGAGATGTCTAACAAGAGTACATTATAACCAGCATTGCCAAAGAAAGCTAATAGTAACATCAAGGCCATTTGAATGTAGCAGTCTCAGAACAAGATATTCTGTGTGAGAAGGTTGTAAGCCACATTGCCACTGGCCAATAGGTTGTCTAGAAAGAAATCAGAGACTGCAGGAGAAAGGCCCTCCTTATAGAAAGGATCAAGGGGGAGAGAAGTGTAACCTGCGTTGCCTATGGAAAACGGAACACTATGAGAAGCATTGTCTTTTTCTACGATATGTATGTAGAAATTGTGAACCAAGTGTGTTAAAAGTCAAGAAGCAGTTGTTAATTCAACGTTCCCCATTGAAGATTTAAGTGTGGGCATTTTGGAACAATCCTCGCCAGAGAATACATAGTAGTAGTAGTACAAGTTTTATCATGGCAAGCGAGTATACAGGAAAGGGACAAATAGTGGTTAGTCCTGGCAGTCGAGTGGACCAGGAAGATGATTTTAAAGTACTGCAATGTGCTAGAATGTTTTGGTGGAAAGGAAGTGGTGATTCCACTACTATGTTTTGATGAACTATTATATATTCAGCCTGACAAATGTTTTGCTTAAGAAGGAGAGGTGTTGATGAGCTGTTGTAAATCCATGCTGCCAAAAGTAATGCTTCTGAAGAAAAAATTCAATGTGATAAAAAGAAGTGTCTGGCCTTTAGAGAAAAGGACATTTATATTGCCTTTTCATTTGTCATATGAAGAGAGAATCTTTTTGGGTTTGCCAAACGGAAGGTTACAAAAGCTTTATCAATTGTTTCAGCTGTGAAGAACGTTTTGTTGGAACTGTATATTTCACCTGGAAGTGGAACTTGGCTAGTGAAAAGAACTTTCCTAAAATTGACTTTTTGTTTGAAACACCCTGAACTGATCCAGGGGAATGGGATCAAACACTGGTTACAATGATTTCTTTATATAATTTTTATGTTTCCCACATCCAACCCCTTTCAATTGCTATGTGTGGGAGGTGTGAATTCCTGAGTATCCAGTCATTGGTCACACAGAGCTGTGCTGCCCAGTAGTAGCTCCATAGGCATGGGAGTCCCAAACCACCCTCCCATATCGACCTCTGTAGCATCCTAAGGGCAATGCACGGTTGTCCCCCTCTCCAAAGCATGCAACGTAGGATACCCTCTATCTTGGCAAAGAGTAATGCAGGGATTGGACATGGGATATTTTGTAGCACATACAAGAATCACAGGAGTATAAGCATTTAAAAAAGTGCGGCCCTACCCAAGTATTTATTTTTATTATTTTTATTGATATAACTGAACTGAATTAGTTTTACAATAGCCTTTCATCACATAAAATGTTCTAATATTTTCGCATTAAATATTACACTTTGTACATTTTTAAATATCGGTAAAACCTATCTGTCTATAAAATAAAATCATAAAATCATGTATACATCAAATCATGTCATCATCGCAAACTTCACTACCAATAGCTAAAACCAAGAGATAAGTCAAGTTAAAAGAAATTATGATACATACTTATACAATAAAGTTCAACTATATACTAATTGTTCTCTACATAATTATCATATTACTTTACAGCTTTCTCCATTAGAACATGCAACACATCTTTATTATCAATTCGCCCATGGTTGTCATTAATCGACATTACATGCAACCCACTCATGGTTCTGCCTGCCCTGGCTCCTCTTGCAAATTTAAATCATTTAGGAAGGCAATTGTCGCAATTCTTATAGAGGTTATTTGTCTGCAATATATTATCCACCACATAATGTCAGGTGTAAGCAGCCTATATTTCTCCAATAGCCATTTGAAATGTTGATTTTGTTTTTGCTTCAACATATTGCACTGCGTATGTAAGTGTCTTGTGATTTCAGGTTGATCTGAGATCTCACAGAATCGACATACATTGCATTGGTATGAGTTTACGCCTAGCTTTCAAATCTCGTTTCCCACAAGTTAAATCTCAATCGCACTAATTGTACTCTTTGCCTATGTGAAGGAGATTTCGATAGATAAGACTCAACATTACTTAATTTTTTGTGTAGAAAAGGTTTTTTAGAGAAATCGCAATACGTCAAGCCTCTCTCTTGTACGATTCCAATCACGTAGGAATAGTTTTGTTTTAGCTCTGGTCAGATTCATGAGCAAAACGTCTAGGGAAACATCAACATCAGCTAGTGCTTCAATTACAACACACTGCCATTTCACCATAAATTTGTTGTGCGTTACGAAGACCTATTGTGCTAACACGTTAATCAACTTGTTTGCTTTCATAGTCAAAATACATTTCCTAAATAGAGCCATCACCTGCCATATGTAGCGTGCATATAAAGATATTAAGTCTACTTCAGTTCTGATCCAGGCTATTGGTAATGATCTGGGCAATCCTAGAATGCGCTTCCAATATCTGCTCTCAAAACGCAGCCATATATTTTCTGATATGTAAGGTTTGGTCTCAGATCCACAAAGTAGTACTGGGCTGACTTTCTGTTAAAAATATGATGGAGCAGGTACAATTGAAAATTTACCGTATTTTGCCTGAATAATCGATGCCTGAGCTATCATCATATTCAATTTATCATTAAGGCTTTGTAGATATGTAGTGTTATTTGGCCAATCGGTAACAACTCCTAGATCTGTATAGTGGGATACAACTTCTAGGGACTACCCTTGGATAGGCCAGTTTTGTATTCGCTTATTTCTTTTGGGAGTACCTGTGGTGTCCATATTACAACCCATCACTTTCATTTTACTATGATTAATTGTTAGCATGTTCTCAGTAACATAATCTGCTCGTCCTAAGTATTTAAACCCTTAGATTGAGACAAGGTATGGACAGTCTTTGGGAATGGCCCAATCCCCTCCCTGCAGTGGGAAGAGTGTTGATTTAAGCCAGTTAACTTTCAACCCGCAGAATCTGATATTCCAGCAAGATCTTTGTTATTATATGGACTCAGGTTGCAGGGTCACATATATACAACAGGATGTCATCGGCATAAAGTGAGTCCCTGTCTTCCCCTCCCCAGGACCATTGAAACCCCCATTCCGGAGCAGCCCCCAACTTAATGGTCAGAGGCTCGATGGCAAGAGTGAATAATAAGGGGGAAGGGGACACCCCTGTCGCATCCCATACCTTGGGGCCACAATGCTTCCCCCCAGAATGTAATCTCTGTAGGTAAGTTCTAAGTTTACTTGTGGTAATTGTTCAAAGAAGATATTAAACAAGGCACCTAGGTAAGCAAAGGGTGTTCTTATCTTTCATAAAATACTAGCCCGGTCTGATGACCAAACAGCAGTGCAATTGAATAATAGGATACAAAGGGATTGGTTTCCAATGTTATACAATGGAGGAGACATTCTTTGCGTTGACTTACCCCTGCTGACTCTTATTTGCTCAGGTGACTTCATGGGTTGACTAAGGGTTGCGGGAGGTTGGATTTCCCGCCGTTCGCTCCAGTGAGAGGTGCCCAGGAGCTGTGGGTGAAAGGATTCTTCCGGTCAGGTCTAGATGCAAGATGCAACCCCTGGCGATTAAGAAATGCAAGATTCACCAATGGAGGCCTCTTAAGGATACGTCACAGGATGGGGGAAAGCTAGTTCCAGCGGCAGCCACTGCACACAGATGACGGCAGGGATCCTTCAGTCGCTGTAGAAGCTTCTCTAGGACAGGATCCCTTGATGCTGGCATGCTAAAATTCACACGGAAGGTGACTTGTACAACAAGATGGCGACCGCCAATGTTACGGGTGAAACCACAGAACAGCGACTCTTCTGGTGAGGTAGCCCATGAGAGAGCTGATCAGTCCACAGGTTGGTCCAGGTACACTAATGAAGGCCTGGTACGGCTGGATTCCTTAGACGGCGTCCACTAGTTGGTCCCATTAGTCCAAGAATTGAAGCAGCTCTGAGTCTTCGGAGATCAGGAAGTCCAACAGGGCTTAACCAGGCCAATCGCATGAAGGGATGCCAGGCCTCTTCAGGAGTCGTCTTTGGATCTTCAGTCGGCTGTTTGTCTATGAGGGATTCTGAAATAGCTGCAGGAGTCTCTTCTTATCCAAAATCCAGCCTGGAAGCAAGACCAAGCCCGTAAATGGCAAGGATATACACTCTTCAAACAGCCAGTAGTTGTCCAATCAGAGACAACTATTGGTTTCACTACACTCTCTAGCTCCATGGATGTGAACTGGGACCAGACAGCCCACCCCCTTCCTGGGCCACACACAAAGGCATCACTAACCTGCAAAACCAGCAGCTTTCCCGGGCAAGATCATGACCTTATATGAGATTTCCTGACCTGGAAAGGCAGGAAGAAAGCCAAACTACAATATGGCCAAAGAACAAGCGAAGAACTTGTGGCATGGCTATTTTAGGGCGCTATCCACGTTTAGTAGCCATACATGGTAAATGCAGATCTGCACACTAGAAATAAAGCAAAAATGGCAAAGGTAGATCTGCTGCCACCAGCCTGTCTTTTGGCACATATTATAGCAACCAGAAATCCCAAGTGTAAAAGGTTAGGGTGATACAATATATCCCATTGCACCGCATTGTAAGATGCTCTGTGCAATGTTAAGAAGTTACAAACATGGAAAAGATTAAAGGGAAACATAGTTTCCCAGTACTGATACCCTGAAGGACTGATCAGATTCCCCATAACAAATGAAGCCTTTACTTCCCTTCAAAAAGACAGAAAAGCTTCAAAAAGATAGCAACAAGATTGGGGGTCCATAGAAAGTTATGGAGGAAAGGTTGCATTAGAGAATTCATACAACACTTGTTAGAATCCACAAGACACTTACCCACCCAATGCCCTTAGTTGCATTCTGCCTACAACAGTTTATTGATAAAATATGTTCATGGATAAGTGGATATTGGACAGGATGCTGTGGGGGCAGTTTTGTATTTCTGGAACCGCCATGACTTTATCAAATTCCGTTCTATCACTTTCACCCGCATTACGGAATTAATCAACAACATTAATAAGGAAATGATATATCCTTAATCTATGTTGGGCATTACGTGGATAATTCTAGTGATTTTTGTGACATTCAGACGCATTTAGATGAATAATTATTTCACATGGATTTTAAACTGTGATGTTAGATTTTATCGGATTCCATCTTTGTAGTATTGTTTTGATGGTGTGGAAAAACCTTAACATGCTGAAAGAAACAATAAGACTTCCTACCTTGTACCTCTGGCTTCAGGGCCACCTTGGGCACCGCGCGTGTGTGTGAGAGAGAGCTGCAGCAGTCCAGAGATCAAGAGCGTAGTTATGATCAGAGTGATGTTTTCTTTGTACTGTTCAGAGACTATTTGTTTCAGGACAAAGGACAGGCTGCTGGCTTGCTGATGACAGCAAGGCATAGTTTCACAAGAACCTGGATAAAGGGTATGACGCAGTGGTTTAGCCTCAGCCACCTTGGAGTGGTGTCATTAATAGATAATCGTTCTGCCTCGGCATTGCTATTACCCTTGATTGCAGCAATCTTGAGTATGTGCAGTGTTTGTAATGTACATGTATGTTTGAGGCTGCTTTCTTCATTGAGGTGTGAAAGAATTTTACAGCTATCGGCAGAAAATAGAACTTGCTGGAATTGGCATAATATGCTTGGTCTCTTGGATTAACTAAGTCCAAATGTCTTGTCTGTCAGGAATGCTGTTTTTCTCTTTTTGACCACCATTTATGCACACAGTGCCTGTGGCTAAGTGAATGGAACTAGAGAATTGTTTTTCTCCGGGCACTGTTACACAAGCATTTTAAGTGCTTTTTTCTAAATAATCCTAGTTTTTCGACACTAATAAAGTTGTCTCGCTAGCTCTGTTGGCCAGTTGCAAAAGAACTCAATCACTTCGGCTGCCTCTTTTTGTAAGTTGGACAGGTGTATCTAGGTGCAGGGAGAAGTGATTTGGTCAAGCCTACTCCAGGCCAGCATAGTGACACATCTCCAGAGTGAGGAGCACCTTGTGTGGGATATAAAGTCACCAAAATTTGCAAACGAGATCTGGATAAAGAAAGAGGCAAGAAAAGGAGGATGTGAGTTGAGGACAGCGATTTCATTTCAATAAAGGGTGTAATGCAAAAGGAGAATGTTCTGGAACCTGTGCCTTTAAGTTTGTAGTCCTGCTAGAGACCTAGTTCTTCATGGACTAGGAAAAATTGAAAAACCAATTTCTAGATTGCAGGATATGATCCACAAAATAAATGAAAGGGTGACGGGCAGTATGGAAATAAAGGGCTCGTTTTGGAGGGAAGTATTGGGAAGATAGAATAACAGAGGCTGAAGTGCTTTGGAGAACAGAGTATCCAGATAACGTGCATGGTTATCCCATTTACCTCGCATTCAATACAGTTAAGCTAAAGTGCAGGGTGGCCTGTTTTATATTAGAGCAATCCTTTTGAGGGCTCTATAATTAATGTCCTACCTCCTTTTTGTCTTGATTGTTTCTCGCACTATAAAAATCATTGAATGCATTCATCAAAGAATGTCTAAGTTGGCTAGCCAATTTGGCTTTATCCCTGGCCCTATGATTTCAAATGCTCTACAAGATTGGTGAGTCATTTCAATTCCACCTTCTTTATGTAATAATTCTAGACCTAACCGCCCTCTATAAGTTAGGAGGTTGCTATCATGCTCCTCTCTCTGTATTACTTTAAAAAGGCACTTATTGGCACTAAAGATGAAGAACTGCCCTACCCCTTACTTTGACCATTGTTATCTTCATTTTTTGGATGGCTCTGATTTCCTATCGCAATACATCAGGATCAGGTACATAAATAATAATTTCCTGCATTGAAAAAACATTGAAGTGTGTTTTATTGTAACATGTATCTAAGTAATACACATCCCCATGTTAGTTTATTCTTATAAAATGTGCTGCTTTGCCCATAACACCCCCACCGACCACAGACCGATGAAGATTTGCCTCTTTGTTATACTTTACTAATCGTTGATCCTTTAAGGAAAATTACATTTGTGAACTTTTTCTGAGTTGCTTTCATGAATGACCGAAGGGAAGCCTAGTTCATCCAGTTGTTGAATGTCATTTTTTTAGATACACTGTTGTGCTTCTCATGTTCTTGAATGTATTTGCTCCTCAACACCTAGGCTAGCCCATCGCCCCTCTCCTTCCTGCCACCCTGTACAGCTGTACCCCTTCTCTGTTCCCCTCTGTATCCTACCCCCGCTGTATATCTGTTCTGTTGTTAACACTGAAAAACATTCCGCTATTCATCTGTAATGTTGTACACCTCTGTAAAGCGGTCCGTTATGTATATGTATTGGTGTATACCTCTGTAAAGTGCTCTGTTGCTTCTCGAACCTAGGTCAGCGCTCAATAAATAACAATAATAATAATAATATTAGCACCATTTGGTGTAACTACCTAGATTTGTTAAAATTACCCTGAAGAAGACTGTACTATATCAATGATTTCTGAACTTAGTCCAAACATGTTGATTAAAAAACAGTTTGTTGTATAAATTGATAATTGTAAGCAAGAGGTTGAGTTTCTTTTTACCCGCCCCTTAGAGAAATGTATTTCTAGTGCATGGCTTTAAGAGTTTTTAAACACAATGAGTGCCGTTTTAGTATATGGGTGGAAATTGTAGTTTGCTTGGGATATGGTTGGATTGAGAAGTCATTGTTTTGTATGTGTTGGGATGCAAGTGCAACGTCCCAGGGAGGTAGAGAGATTTAGGCTGCACAAAACCTATTAGCAGGCGGCCTAGTGTTAGCAGTTCTCGTTGGGCGCGTCAGAATGCGCATGCATCCATTTGTAGTTGGCTTTCACACATAATTAGAAGCACCATAGGGCAATACAGAAAGAGCAACCAATGTATCCACGTTGTGGTTGCAGAGGATAAAGACAGGGTGATGTATTTTGTGTTTCGCGGTAGTATACAATGTCATGTTTCAAGAGATGTCCTAGTAGGTAGCTGACGTAGGTAAGCGTGTGAGATGCAGTCAGAGAAGTGTTGCGGTAAAAGCGAGGTCCAAGGGCTAATGGAGCATGAGTTACGCCATGTTGGATTTTAGGGCACATTACAGGATGCATTTGTGAAAGTATGAGAAATGGGCCTAACATGGAGCTGCAGCTCTGTCCAGTTCATTCAAAAACGAGGCCCCCTTCCATCCCCCAGAGAGAAGTTATGCTGCCATTGGCCAAAGGCAGCCTCGCTGTGTCAATAACAGTTAATTGAATCCAGCTACAGAGCTTGGAGGAGCTGGGAAAGGAATGTTAGTTCCGGTGGGGGGTGGGGGGATGCGCCCTTTGAAGGTTGAATTCATTTGAGCTGGGCATGGGGTTTTGTGATGCCAAGAAGCATGGTGCAGATTTAGAAGACTACTACCCTCACCTGAAGACTGAAGAGAGAGCAGTCATCCGATTTGAACTGCAGGCACTGATCTCTAGGGATCCATAAATAAGCAAAATTAAAACTTGAGTGGTGCCCCAGTCACATAATTCATGGGCACCTGGGTTACCAGAGAGATGAGGAGGAAGACGTGCTAGGGCTGTATCGTGATTTGTTATGAGCAAAGGTGATGCCAATACATTGATCTACAGGGCCAAGTAGCTGTCTGTGCATACCACAGTGTCTGGCATAATGAGGGTGGCCATTGTATTATCCAAGCAGATTTGACCTCGCTATTCACACTTTGATAAGGCTTCAGAGGTGTGCACACTACGTGGTGGTCAGGAATATTTACTCATTAAAGCAATGTATTATGGCAACAATGTACCTGGTTGTCAACCTGGAGTTTCATAGTGATGTTAGAAGGTCACTTTTTTGGGGGAATGTGTTTTAGATAATGTGCGGCCAATAGGGAAATGGACTATAGGGGATAATTAGAATTGTATATAGTTGTTAGCCAATGGGGTTGTGTGGGATCATGTTATCTTTATTATCCATACTTAAGTTAATTTGTGGTTTTCCCTATAAAAGCACATCTTTGGGTGGGGTATGTTAATTGGGTTCTATGGGACCGTCTGATAATTTTCTCATGTAATAAAACTTTGTTTTCCTTGGAAACAGTGCATCGATTATTTGGCTTACCTGGTATTTTTTTATCGTTAGGGTTTTGGGTCAGTCACCTACATATGCCTGTTTTGATTACCCAGTGTTGCGCATCATACAGATCTGGTATAAATTAGTCTGGAACAAATTACTATAACAAAATCATTCACTCATCATTTTCTCACACAGT
This sequence comes from Ambystoma mexicanum, assembly GCF_040938575.1. Lineage (NCBI taxonomy): Eukaryota > Metazoa > Chordata > Amphibia > Caudata > Ambystomatidae > Ambystoma > Ambystoma mexicanum. Next base: position 929,631,297 of record NC_090931.1, on the reverse strand, counting down.
GTGCAGGGGCATTTATCCTCTAGATATTAAATGTTTTGCACAAACCCCAGTTTTTGCTATATGTTGATCCCAGTTCCTAACGCATACAGGTTTCTCCTATTTTGTTTTTTAAACTATGGTCATGCAGGTGATACATTTTTACCAGACAGCACCATGCTAGTCTCATTTGATAATCCCGAACAAAGAAGGTTGACAGACCACTTTTTGTTAACTCTTTAATTGCCCAGCCACTTTGGTTACAGTATATTGTTCATATTGAGCATTGGTTTTACTTGTAAACCAGGTAAAAACATCTGTTCCCCAACCATACTGAAGATGACTTACGCCCAGAATCTAAGTGCTATAACATTAGATATGCATTTCTTTCATATTTGAAGCATTTAAAACGTATTGGACTCCCTGGGCGAGGGCATCCCCCACTTCGTTTCTGTACTTTCCTTTGTTGAAAAATGCAATGAAAAAGTAAAAACAAATCTATATTTATTTGAATAAGAGGTGGGTGGAAAGACATATTTTAATGTTATTTAGAATTAATGGTTTCAGTTTTCCGTTTTTACTGATTGTTAGACATGAATATAGAGGGAAATCAATCTGCTTTCTGTATGTTTTTATAAAAATGCAAAAAACGGAAAAACAGATCTTTCTGTGTGGTTTTCTATGATGTCACACATACGTTGCAGGCCAATCGATTGCAGATTGGCAGCATGGAGAGTGTAAACGTTGAAATTGCTGACAGCATAAATCTTAAGGCAGCAGCAGTCGCAGCAGCAACCGTTTGTTATGGAAAACATTTACCTAGCATTTCTTTCCTATATGGCTGCATGTCTGCTTCAATAAATGCATTTTTATTAGAATAAATGCAGAAAAATAATGGTTACTTATCTTATTATATGACAAAAAATAAATGTGGATAAATAAATAGAGACGGAAATGGCAGAAAAATAAATACCATAAAACCAGGAGCCTTATTGATGCAAAATAGTTTGTCCAAACAATTTGAACTCATTAAATAGACCGTAAAACTATTGAGTATGGTTATGCATTACCTGATTGCATTGTACACAATAGTACCCAATAATGTATACTTCATGTTCACAAAGTGTTATGATGTGAGGGCTTTCTCAGGATGAAGATGTCCTATTTCAGATCAGAGGGTAACATACGATGGAGACACATGTAAGGGGCATATTTCTTCTGCCAAAATAGAAAATCCATCATTTGATTCAGACCTAAATGTCAGGAATACCTTCTGCCATTATTAGAAGGTCGTAGAATGGCTAAGCATTATATTCTTAGAGTGATCTGTTCCCAGCCACACCAAGTCCGCAATTTGCAGCTTCGAAGGGATTCTTTCCTACCACGAATTCCTCAACTATGATATCCCTATCCCAGCATAGCTGTTCTACTGAAACTTTTCTGCCGCCAGGGAGAGCCACGCGTCGGCTCTGTCCGATGCCTCTATGTGCCGGATTGGACGTTGGAACCAGCATATATTGTGGCGCAGCACCCCTTGACTTCAGTACCTTTTTTCCATACACCTTGTTCGCTTATCGGGAACATGCTCATCCGGCTTCTTATTTTTGAAAACACCATGCCGATTCTGTCGGAGGCCTCTGGATTCAAGCCCTGTGTGGATTGCATTCAGCAGATGTTGATCTGGGATATGCTTGTACTGCTTGTGCAAGGACCATGACACACCAGATTGCGGGTCGTTTCAGTCCATGCACCCGAAGGCCCTCTGGGAACGGGAAGCGAATTTCTTCACGTTCCTCCACAGCCGCCAGCACAGGTGCCTTTCCCAACGCAGTCCTTCATGCCGGAGGAATGGGAGAGCTTTTTCCTGAAGATGCTGAACATCTTCGGCTGTGGCGGAAATGGGTCCCACTGAGTCTTCTGCTACCGCCAGTGTTTCCTCAGAACATCTAAGCGATTAGGCTTGGTCCAGGAGGAGAGCGAGGTCTCTAGGCGGTGCTGGCAACAGCAGCAGCATTGTGGACTTGGTGGGAATACCTCCCACTCCCCAGGGACGCCTTTATGTCTAAGGTGTATGACCTCCACAGCGAGGAAGGCGATCAGATCCCTTTCGGACTTGAATCCTTGGGTTCGAGCGAGGCAGAAAAATGTTATGGTGGAGGTGAGGACGTGCTGGACCTGTAGGAGGATCTGCAAGGTGCCAGCGGCCTAGGCACTTAACCTGAGTTGGACAGCTTACCAACTCCCACCCCAGGTAAGCCTCAGGCCATCTTGCAGCTCCAGATGACTGTGGTGGCTGATACTCTGGGGCTCTCTGCTCCGTCCAGAGTTCAATATGAACTCTGTGACTGTTAGGCAGAAACCTGTGCAGTTCCCTCTGGGACCACTGCAAAAGATTTAGGACTACAGGTGTTTGGCAGTAAACCCACTTGGTAGCAGTCTGTACCACACAGATTCACTTGGTAGCTGTGGCTGAGCAGTCAGACTTCCCTCAAGAAGAGTTAGGCAGTATACAGAGTATTCACAATAGGTCAAGAGAACACAATAGAACAAGTAAACACTGACCAGGGCTTGGTGTAAAAGAGATATAATTATTTATTTAAAATCACATCTAGAAAAACACACAGGCACTAATGGTAAGCAATTCAAAAACACGGTCACTAAAAGATATACACTCCCTTAAAAGAATATTAGACAAGTCTTAAAGCCCCACTTATTTTCAGACAGCGGTGAGCGCTTAACGTAGATGGCACTCAATTCGTTTTAAAAAGGGAGAGAAAAGCAGAGAATAAATTGAAACAGATCCCAACACTTTTTCACAAACACAACAAGAGAGGAAGGCAAAGTAACACCATGAATTCAGTCAGTAGGCTGGATCCGCTTGGGAGGGTCAAGGCGGCCAGCCCAGTCCAGAAGGTTAAGGGGTTATTATTACCTTGTAGCAATCTTTAGAAAGGGAGGCCTGGCGGACACGGTACCTTAAAGTGGTGAGAACACTCCAGCGGGGGCAGTTGTTCCTGGCAGCGGATGCAAGTCGGTGCTTCGTCCGGGGGAAGAGAGGATCTCGTCGGGGAGGAAGACAGGAGTCCGTTGCACTGCCAGGGAAGAAACCAGCCGCGGAGTTTCTCAGGTACAAGGCGCGGTCCGTTGATTTGCGGTTCAGTGGTAAGTGGCTATCCGGCTGCCGGGGTGCTTGGCACGGGCAGTTCGACCACAAACCGGTCTGGGGTGCGAAGAAAAGAAGGTAAACTGGTTGTGCCCACCAGTCAGGGGAAGAAGCCTCTCCAGCCGGGAGATCTTCTCTGTCGTCGGGAAGTGGTGAGTCGGTTCTGCAGGGCTCCACCGGGGGTGTCGTCGTGGTAGGTCGGCTCAGCCTCTCCCTCGTCGGATTCTCAGGTCTTGTGGCGACTTCTGAAGTTCCATTCCCAAAAGCCCTGCTTTTTTGCAGCATACCTCCATTCACTCAGCCTAGTTGTCAATCAAACGTGCTAAGTGGTGAGCCGGCCGGCTCACCACTTGGGCCAATCACACAAGAGTGCGACTTGAGTTACCAAGGTAACTCAGTCCAGGGTGCCTAAACCCCCTCCCACACCCCCTGTGGTACCCAGACAGAGTGGCACCACTTTTGGAGGCTTCTGTGGAGAAGCCCACCAAAAAGTGGAACAAAGGGCTCGACTTGGGTTGGAGTCGCAGAAGAGAACACAAACGCCATTTTAGAATCGAGTCCTGGCAAAAAAATACCAACCGGCAAATTAATATTAAATAAATAAACCGGCGGTATGTTCGAGGCTATGAGAATTAAATAATTAAAGTTGGTAGCCTCGAACAATGGGAAAATCCCATAGGGAAATATCCGCGGTCGAATATAAAAAGTAGGATCCGCTGCCACCAGCCAAAACTCGATCAGGGGGGACGGAGATGTGCCCCCTCGACTAACAGACCCCAGGGCAATCAAATTGCCCCGACCAGTACGTCCACAATATGATGGTTTGTACTGGTTTATGTTAATAATTTTGGGACTAGTAAAGCCAATGGTGGCTTTACATGCTCTGGGAGACAGTCAGTCCCAGGGTATGGAGTCTATGGTGGGGTGTCACTATGGCACCCCTGTGTTACGGCACGGAGGGTGCTGTGTAACACACATAGTAAACACACATGAGACCCTATGGAGTAAAGGACCCCATAGCCCATAAAACACATTAACAGTCAAAGGAACACCATAAATCATGTCCAAGAGTAGGAGAAAGAGTCTCGCTCTTGGCAGGAGAAAAAAACAAACTCCAGAAATCCAGCAAAGCTGCTGGGGGACTCACTAGGTTAGGAAATTCAGCCTAAAGAGAGAATTCTCCCTAACAGTGACATTGTGGACGATGCCCAAAAGAAGTAAACACTCCTGCCCTTTAATTTGGCAGTGGAGGCCCAGGTATTAGAAGTGTGGGAAAACCCTGCTTCTGTTTCGGCAGTGGACATGGACATGGCGAGGAAGCACTGTCACTGCTCCATCAAACCCAGCTTTCCTTTCCACCCATGCTTCACCTGAAAGCCTGGTGGTTCAGACTGCGATAGGAAGCTTAAAGTTCTCTACCTTTAAGTCCCGTCCGCCGATGAAATTCTCCTTTGGTCTCTGGTCATCAGTAGCCAATGCGGTGCAGTACGTCCCACAGGTAGAGATGAGGGATGGGTTTATGTCCTTGGTCTTGGATGGTAAGAAGGCATTATGACAGATACTGCAATCTGGACTGGCCATGGCAGATTGTGTGGGCATGTCCATGGCCACTTGCATGATGGTCAGGTGCCATTCTTGGCTACGAGCATCAGGTTTTGCGTTTTTTGATATGATATGGCATTTGTAACGCGCCTATACGCAAGTGTTTCAAGGCGCGACGAGGCAGGGAGGGGGGAACAAGGGGAAGACAGACAACGATCTTAATAGGCCAGGTGTCATTCAGATCACGCAAGTGCAGGGGTAGGGGGAAGGGAGAAAGTGCATGGGGAAGGGGAGTGGGGGGGAAGTGCAGTACAAGGTAAGAAGAAATAAAATAAATAAAGAGGCCAGCTGGTGGCAAGTGCAAGGTAAGTGCAGACAAGTGCTGGGAAGGGGGGGCTGTAGGGATACAGAGACAGTCCCGCAGTGCAGGGGTTGCCACGGAGGCAGTGCAAGTGGAGAGTGGCTGGGCCCAGGACCGGGGTCGGTGAGAGTGGCCCAGTTGCAGATTCAGTGCAGTTTCAGCAAAGAATTAGCAGGGGAGAGGGAGAGAGAAAGCAGAAGCAAAGAGGAAGACATAACCTTTTTGGGGCCGATGCTGACAAAGCCTTCCAGAAGGTCTAGTCGTCTAAGGCAACTGCTCAATCTTTAGGACTCGCAGTCCAGCAGCCTTCCACGCAGTCTTCTCAGGCAGGGATTTTTACCCCTTTCCCACCTTTGCCCAAAGGGCCCATGGACAACCTGCCCCGGGAAGGGGCCAGGGTAGGCGCTTCTCGAGAGGTAGAGGAAAGGGTTCCCAGCAAGGAGGTGTTGCAGCTGCTGCTGTTTCCCCCACTCCCCAGGGCGCCAAACCTCAGTGATGGCTTCATCACTCGTGTGAGGGAGGCTTTCCTTTTTCAAAACTGAGACACCGTCTTATGCTTGGGCCTTAAAGGTCATCCGTCAGGGTTATTGCCTCCCATTTCTCCAGCGCCCACTGGACGATGGTCCTCTGGCCACCCCCTTGTCTCCGGATCCCATCTTCCTAGAGGAGATCCGTCTGCTTCTGTCTAAAAGCTCTGTCGAACAGGTTCTGCTCTCAGAATCAGGAAGGGGGTAGTATGCCACCTATTTTCTAGTGCCGAAGAAGGGCGTAGACTCGCACCCCATTCTGGATCTGCAGCTGCTGAATTTGTTCCTATGCAAGTACAAATTCAAGATGTTAACTTTAGTCCAGATCCTGGAAGCCCTTGATCTTCAGGACACCTAATTCCATGTGCCGATTCACCGAAAGCACCGGAAGTACGGGAGGTTCGTAGTGGGCCACAAAATTATGTGATTTGGTATTCATAACACAACTGTACTCTAGGTTTTCAAGGTGCCACAAGACAGGGAGGGGAGACAGAGGGAAGACCAGACAAACAATCCTACTAGGCCTTGTGTCATTCTATCGTGCAAGTGCGATAACTAGAAGTGCAGGGGGAAGGAAGAGGGGGCAAAGTGCATGGTAGAGGCAAGGGGGAAAGTGTGTTCAGGGCAACATGGCTCTGGGAAGTGCCTGGAGGCTGTAGGAGTTGCAGTTACAGTCCTTAAGTGCAAGGTAGGCCAGGAGGCAGTGCAGGAATGACTGGTTGTGGAGGAGCCTGGTACCCATGGAGGCTCTGAGGGTACCAGGGAACCAGTCAGGGCAGCAGGCAGGCAGGTTAGCAAGGAAGTAGGAGAGAAGGCAGAGAAGAAAAGGAAGGCTTTGAGCATCTTCCGGAACTTCAGGTGATCCGGCTCAAGTCTGAGAGGCCGTTCCAGAGGAAGGCACTTGCAGAGGAGATAGGTATACCCCACTCTCCGCTTGGAGAAGCATCTGACCCTCAGACAGTTGGAGATAGCTGAGTGAAGGGCTCTAGAAGAAAGGTATTTTGTCAGAGAGAGATGGATATAGTGCAGACCCCGGCCCCAGAAAGCCTTATCGACGATGCAGAGGGTCTTGAATTTGATCCTTGCAGCCAACGGGAGCCAGTGGAGAGATTTCAGGGCTCGGGAGATGCAGTCCCTGGACTTGAAGCAAAGGATGAGTCTCTCAGTCCTGTTCTGGATTAATAGCAGGGGGTGAAGAATAGAGTTAGGCAGATTGAGAAAGAGGCTGTTGCAGTAGTCCAGCCTGGAGAGAACCAGAGCTCTGGAGACAGTGAGCTTCTGGGGGAAGGTGAGCAAAGGTAGAATACCTCTGAGGAGGTGCATCTGTAAGTGAGCCTTCTTGGCAAGGTCCGTGATATGAGGCGAGAAGGAGAGAGTGGAGTTGAAGATGATACCAAGGTTTTTTGCATCCAAGGAGGGCATGGGTAGAGGGCCCAAGGAGGGGGGCCAGAGTGAGAGACGGAAAGCTGGAGCAGTGGTCCCAATGAGGATGATCTCAGTCTTACTGGCATTGAGGCAGAGATCGTTGGAGGCACCACATATGGAGCGAGAGGTGGTGCAGAGAAATGACCCAAGTTGGACCTGGGAGGGTCGGTCCAGGAGTAAGGAGGTCAGCCACCTAAGGGCCTAATCCATGATGTCCAGGTTCTCACTGAGTCGATTGATCAGGGTGGTTTGATTGACCGCATCAAAAGTAGAGGAATAGCATTACCTGTTCAAGGTCCTGCAGTTCAGTATTTCGTTGACACCTAACGTTTTCATTAAGTTGCTGGCAGTGGTAGCAGCTCCCCTCAAAAGGTAGGGCATCAAAGTCTTTCCCTACTTGGACGACTGGCTCATCTGAGCTTGCTCACTGGAGCTAGTGTGAGCATCTGCTCCACACATGCATCTTTTGTACAGTTTGGGCTTTTCCCTGAACTTCAAAAGGTCTCAGGTTCTGCCAGGGTCTCTGATTTATCGGGACAGTCTTGGATACTCACCTGGGCAGGGCTTTCCCACTTGAGGATCGAGTGGCGAAAGTTTTTCAGATGGTCAATGTCCTCCAATCACAGGAGCAAGTCTGGCCTTGGCTTTCCTGCGCCTTCTGGATCGCTTCAGTGGCTTCAACGTTACTAATGGGATCTCTTGTGGTGGGCCATGCGGGACAACTTGCTGAGAGGCATGTTTTGTCAACCTTAGCCCCAGATGACAGTGGTCACAGACGCATTTCTGACTGTGGAGTCTCGGGGAAAACATCAATTTGCTGGAGTTTGCTTTCCTCCCATGTGTGAAACACAAGACTGTGCTGATCCTAGCGGACAACACAATGGCCATGCATTACTTCAACACACAAGATGGATTGGGGTCCTTGCCTCTGTGCAGAGAAGCAATGGGACTGTGGTTCTGGGCTCTGGAGGACAGTGTCTCTGACTGCGGCTCATCTGGCCGGATGAGAGAATATCACAGAGCATGCCTTGAGCAGACCGACTTCAGCCTCCCACAAGTGGAAGCTCTGTCAGGAAGTTTTGGATGAGATCTTTTCTTTTTAGAGAACTCCTCAAGAGGACCTTTTCGGTACCAGTGCAAACAGGAAGTGCAAGTTGTTGTCATACAGAGAAAATGAGGGAGCGTTGGGGGAAACATTGATGGTCAGGTGGACTTTTGACCTTCTTTATGCGTTCCAGCTGCTCCCCCGTCATTGCACTGGCTTTCAGGAGATTGCACCTGTTCGGAACCATGATGATCCTGATTTCCCCCTTACTGGGCCTAGAGAACGTGTTACCTGGAGTTGCTGGACATATCTGTTTGCCCTCCTTGGCGCCTTCGGAGGAGAGTGGAGTTGCTTTCCCAATCAGGGAGGGATAGAGGGGGGCTGGGTCCTCCATCCGAACCTCTGCAGCCTGAAACTTGATGCTTGGCTACTGAGAGGCTGAAATTCAAGTAGTGGGACTTGTCGGACAATGTCCTCAATGTGCTCCTTTCAGCTCAGAGGCCTGCTACAAAATCCACTTATGCCTACAGGTGGTGTACATTTTTGATTTGGTGCATTGAGAGGGACCTGGATCATTTATCTTGTCCTCTGTCCCCTGTGCTGGATTTTCTACTTTCCTTGGCCCAGGCGGACCTACAAATTTAATTGTGAAGTTACCTCGCTGCTATTTGTGTGTTCAAGTGTTCCTGAGAACAGTGCTTGTTTTTCACAAACCCCACTTATGCAGTTATTGCGGGGTGTGTGTTAACAATTTCCTCCCTGCAGTTTGTGGTCCCGTGTGTGGGATTTGAATTTAGTTTCTAAATTTCTTATGGAGTTCCGTTTGAGCCCCTTCATTCCTGTTCTATTATATTGCTCACCCTTAAGATGATTTTCCTGGTTGCCGTCACTTGCACGCGACAGTGAGTGGGCTCCAGGCATTGTGTTTTCTATCTCCCTATTTGGCGTGTTTCTCAATGTCACCTTCTCTTTGGAAGCGAGTCTCTCCTTGCTACCAAAGGTGGTCTTGGATTTCCATTTCTCTCGGAAGATCATCTTCTTGTGTTTTTTGGTCCACCTCACACTTCGAAGGCAGTGGAATGATTCCATCGGCTAGACCCGATGCAGGTCTTGAAGTTCTGTCACTTGTACCAGAGGCTAGGAAGGATGACCAGCTTGTACTGGCAGGGCTGTGACCAAACGGACCCTGTCATTTTCTGAATCTCAGAATGCTGCAATTTGATTGGGAAGGATGTGCCTGGGGGGTCTCAGAACTCATTCTACAGAGGAGTGACTGCCACCACTGTCCTGCAGAGGGGAATCCCTGTCCTTGAATTTGTGGTTGTCGCTGCACACGTTCACTAAGAATTACTGCTTGGATTCCCTTGCAGGCCAGGATGCCCATTTTGATAGGGCAGTCCTCCACAGTGTTCTGGTTTAGCGGTGTCCTGGCTTCCTCCCTCTTCCAGATTTTTGTACTGCTTTGGGAGTCTATAAAAGACGAGGAATCTGTGGCAGGAAAGAATCCATTAGAAGAACAAATTACTTTCCTCTGTGTAATGTTCTCTCTGATGGGTGTTCCTACCACAGATTCATCAGCATCCCTACCTTCCCCTCTTGCTTGAAGCTAGTACTCAATCGGTTCTACAAGTCCCTCAGCTTCAGAGTACTAGGGGGAAAAGGGTGGCACTGAGGTCATGGAGCGCTGCACCGTTATATATGCTGGACCTGATGGAGGCGTAGAGGCGTCAGATGGAGGCCACACAGATCTGCGTGGCACCCACTGACAGTGGAAAGGTTCCAGAGAATGGCTTTGCTGGTATAGGGATATCGTAGAAGAGGAATCCTTGGCAGGAACATCCATCAGAAAGAACATTATTGGGAGATAAGTAATTTGGTCTTTTAAGTTTGATCTGTTGACTGATTTGGCTTATCCATCCTATTATGCAAGTACTGAATTTACTTACATGCTTCTCAGGGACAGTTGCTCACTTTAGTCACTCATATTCTGGTGTTTTGCCTGTCGTCCTACTTTGTCTTTTTGCTTGACTATCTTTGGTGCTCTTCTTCTCGTCCTAGTCTCTGGAAAGACCTCTTGACTTCTAGATCTCAGATCCACGTGTACCTGCACATTAGACCGCTAGGAGAGCAAAGGCTCTGGGTGGAAAATAATCTGGCAAAGATCCATTGGCGCAACTTCTACTTCCTGCCATCCCCCCATCCTACCAGGCATCTGAGTTTGTTCCCACCTGGTCCATTTGCAACACTCTTGCACCTAATTGAATCTTTCTGCCCGTCTTTCCTCGCCCTTGCTTTGCCTGCCGCACCTCCTCGATGCTTCACCATCACCTTGTGCCTTCTCCCCCTACCTGCCTAAGACAGGTCTGTCAGGATGGACACATCGGGACTCCAAATTTTTCTCAGTTAATCCCACCTACTACTTATATCTCCTTGTCTTCCACTTGGTTTCCTACTCCCCCTTTCCTCAAAACCTCCACCCATTACTTTTTCTCCAACCTTCTCCTTGATGTGTCCTCCCACCTCCTTTTTCTCTGTCTCGCCATCTACCTTCTTGATAGCTCCTCCTGTCTCTCTCTCTCTTTCTGCAAACCTTCACCCCGATATCTCTTGGAGTTTCTAAGTGCTCTTTCCCCAGCCACCTTCTTGATATCTCCTCTCTCTCCTTCTCCAACCTCCTTCTTGATATACTCTACAACCGTCAACTTGTCAATGTTTCCAACTGCCACTTTGTCTGCTCCAATTCATGTACAGTTTTGCTCCCCTATTCCAGCCTCCCCCTTGGTGCTCCTTATTTTTTCCTACCAAATGTCTCCTCCAACTTTTTCTTTATATCATCTTCAAACCACATTCACCTTACTGATATTAGTATTGGTAATGATGGTAGGCGTTCCTTGCAGGGTTTGGCTGTAATTGCCATGAGCCCTCACAAAGCCCTTGATTTCACTCAGGCATACAAAGGCACAGGTTGGCGGGCCATTACCCACCTGAGATTGTGGTAGCTAGCCCAACATTAGAATTATAGATGTAAAGAAGGTTGGACTTAAGAGATTGTTCTGTTAGTACATCCCCAGGTTTTGTTTTGGCCCCTTAAATTCCTCATTTAATAAATACTGTAATAAACTATTATTCAAGTCCCCAGTTAAAAGAAGGACATTATTTAATTGCAACTATTAAAATATCCTCCAACGTTTTTAAAGAATGCAATTTCTAATGAATTATGTCCTTCCACATATTTCTTGTCTTGGATATATTCTCCAGCTATTCATCGAAAACCTTTACTCAGTTGGTGGCGCTTTGAGATGTCCAGATTGGGATCCATTGATGGGCTTCTTCCTCACCACTTACTCCTACGTCTCGTGCCCTTTCCTTCATCCTGTATGGGTGCACGTCACGCGGGATGGGTACAGACCTCTTTTCCACCAGAAAAAGACAATTCCCCTTTAAATTTGCGGAGGCGCGGCCTCAGTAGCATAGGCTTCTTTAACCCTGCCTACCGGTGCCACACCTCAGTCCCGTATTCCACGTCGACAGGAACGGACGGCTCCACCAGCGCTCCTGGGTGAGGCCTTACCTCGTAATTCCACGCGCTTCCCCGGTAGTTTATCTAACTTTTTTCTTTCTATTGCAGACTTGGGAACACGGTCATCCGGTGCCCCATCTCTGTTCCCGGTGCATGTTGGCCCCGACAGGCTTTAGCAGGTGTCCGTCGTGCGGCGGTTCCTTCCCAACAGTAGATCCCCCACATGCTCTCTCTTCGATGCCTTGGTGAGGATCACAGTTGGGACGGATGCTCCGCATGTGACTCCCTCACGCCCAGGTCCCTCAAGCACCGACTCGACTGTTGGAGCAAACTTTTCAAAAGGACTCTGCCACAGAGCATCAAGGACTAGGTCTCAAGGATGACACAGAAGACAGGTGCGTTATTTTACAAGGCACCCTGCAGAGACTCCTCCTTCCCGGGGAAGTCCTCTGGCGGGAGGGGTCAGTCTGGCCCCCACACCGGCACAGGAAGCAATGAAACACATGAAGCTACCAAACTTGCGAAGCTACCAGCCTCTCTGCCGAGGGGTCCAAGGGCCGTTACCGTCCCACGGCCAAGGGTCCCTGTGAGCTCTACGACCACTAGGACATGTGCCGAAGGGGCATCACCCCAATACTGGGTCCTTACCCGAGGGGGTGCCTTCACGCAGGGCTAGCACTACCGGCCGGGAGGCAGAGGGCGTACCCCCTACCGGGTGTGTACCCGAGGTGCAGGGCGAGGCAGGGCCGGTGTGGTCGAGCATGTAGGCCGAACCTGCGAACACGCCAGCTACAGGTCCACGTGCTCAAGGTGCAGACAAAATGGCAGCTTGAGAAAAGATGGCTGCCACTCCCGAACTTCAAAGGCGGGAAGCCTCGGAGGCGGGCAGCGTGGCTCGTCAGCCCACTGAACAGCAAAGGAGAAGACCAGGCATCACCGACACCTGTCAACTGGTCCACATCTTTTCCTAACATCCCTACGCCCAGGTACAATATCCCCATGTACGGACAGGGGCTAGGCAGACAGCTGGCATATTCGCCCCCCACTCCTCCTGTGCAAGACCGCTCACAGCCAATCTGTTTTTTGACAAGTTCATGTCACTCATGCGCTCCCCTTAGCTGGACACAATCCTCAGGGGCATTATTATACATGTTGCCACCGGCCGCCCTGGAGCATCCCACTCAACGCATGCCGCCCCGTAGGCTCCACTGTCGCAGCAGCCCAGTACCTAAACTCCAGCAACTCCAGTGCGTTCCCATGCTCCCACCACGGAAGAACCCCTGATCACGCTGGCACCACGCCCCCCCCCCCCCCCCCCCCGGGGACGGTGGCCCAGCAGGACACAGACGAGGAGGAGCAGGATATGCCCTCATCAGCAAAAGCCTTTCATGACAGGATTGCCGGCTTGTCAGAATACCTGGGTATCCCCCAGCCACAACAGGAGCTCCTTGAAGCTGGGAGTTCTGGCAGAGGTCCTGAGCATCAAGGCCAAGGCTTGGTCGGGAATCCCCCTACAAAGGAAGCATTGGCCAAAAAGGGCTTGCTCAAGCCCCACTCCACACAACCTTTCAACAAGAATCTTGACGCTAGGTTCAGGGAAACTGAGGGGGACAGCATACAACTCTCTACACACCCGCAGCCCCCTACAAAGGAAGCATTGGCCAAAAAGGGCTTGCTCAAGCCCCACTCCACACAACCTTTCAACAAGAATCTTGACGCTAGGTTCAGGGAAACTGAGGGGGACAGCATACAACTCTCTACACACCCGCAGCCCCCATCGTCCGTAATTGCTGCTGCTTCTATGTATGCCAAACCCCAGGCTTCCTCGTCCAGTACCGCCACAACACCCCTCCCCAACGAGGAAGAAAAGACCCTTGATTCATATGGCAAGATGGTCTATTCAAACACCAGCCTACACCTCAGATAGGCCAACTCAGACGGTATCCTTGCTGCGGCTAACCAACGCCTGTGGGGGGAGATCAGACTTTCTGCCCGATATCCATAAGGACCAGCAAGCCTCATTTAAGGCAGGTCTGGCGGAGGAGAAAATCGTAGGCCTTAGTGGTCCACATAGACACGGCTAATAGAGCGATCTGTTTGGCAACAGGCATGAGGGTCACTGCCTGGAGGTAGGCCACTAAGTTCAACCAAGATGTCCAGGACAGAATCCTTGATCGTCCATTTGAGGAGGGGGGGGGTCTCTTCCATGCCTCAACTGGCAAGGAAATTGACAAAAATAAGACTAGCTCCCAGACAGCATAGTCTCTGGCCATATTTACTAAAGCGGCCAATAAACAGCGCTCATTTGGCAGCTTTCGCGGGTTCCAGTCCCCCTCCTCTGCAGCAGCCTCTGCCCAGAAGAAACAATGACATTCTGCATCAGGTCCACAGCACCCCAGTCGGGGGCAGGCTGGCCCTACAGTCATGCGTGGCGGGCGGAGTTTGTAGATGCCTGGGTCCTCTCAGTAGTGTCCTGGGGCTTCTGTCTACCGCTTCCCTTCCACAGATCGGCACATCATCACTTAGTGGAGAGTCGCTCCCTTTGAGCAGGGGCAGGGCTTTTACCACTGCATCTTCGCTATCCAGAAGATCAACCAGGCGGGCCTGCGAGTGGTGTTTGATCTATCTTCCATGATTCTTTACCTACCCTTGCAGAAATTCCAGATGGTGATGCCAGCGCTTATTGCCAAGACGCTGTTTGGGGGAGACTGGACGTGTTCCCTGGACCTGAAGGATGCATAGCTCCACATTCCCATTGTGCAGCCTCACTGGGCCTTTCTCGTGTTCCGGGTCATGGGTCTGCACTTCCAGTACAGAGTTCTTCCCTTTGGGCTAAATTCAGCTCCAAGAGTCTTCACTGGGCTCATGAATGCAGTGGCGGCTCTCCTCAGATCTGAAGGGTTGCATGTCTACCAGTACCTCGACGACCAGCTGGTCATGGGTTCCTTTCCGGAACAGGTCCAGGACTCAGCGGACAGACTCATCTCTACCCTATCCAAACTGGGGTTTTCGATCAACTACCAGAACTCTCAGTTCACCCCTAATCCGATGCTGGTGTTTCTGGGCCTGTTGTGGGACACACATCAGTAGAGGGTGTTCCCCACAGGGGGCAAGGTGACAGCGATCCCATCGGCAGTCTCCCATTTCTACAGCAGATCGATCACCACAGCCTGGTGGTATCAACACCTTCTGGGAGTGCTGGCAGCATGTCTTTTGGCAATGCCTTACAGCAGCCGCTGCATGAGGATCTGCCCATCAAGGGGCCCTGATCTCCATTCCACAACACCTGGACCACGACCTCATGGTGGCAACAGGAAGATGATTTTCTGGTGGGTAGACCCTTCCGTCCACCCCCCATTGAGTACACCATTACCACAGATTCCTCACTCCACAGCTAGGGAGCCACCCTTGGAGCGCACTCTGTGCATGGTCTCTGGACCCCGACTGACAGAATCACATCATCTGGCTGGAGCTTATGGCTATACAGTTGACACTCCGGTATTTTCAACCGCCCATCAAGGGTAGGTCGGTGTACATCCAGACAGACAACATGACCTGTATGTTCTATATCAACAAACAGGGGGGGCACCCTTCCCTGCAACTGTGCGCGTTGACCCTGGATTTGTGGGAATGGGCTATCAGACCGGCAGTGTGGCTCTCAGCGGTCCACCTTCTGGGGAGTCCAATCTGGAAGCGGACAGGCTCAGCCGCCTTGCCCCCAGCAATTACAAATGGCAGCTGAACGAGAGAATACTCCAGGAAGTGTTCAGCAGATGGGGTCATCCAACAACAGACCTCTGGTTCGCGTCCTGGGGAGCAACAGGACGCAACTCTCTAGCTGATGCACTCCAGATACCCTTGGCCGGGATATGGGCATATGCATTCCCACCGACACCACTTGTGCACAAGGTAGTGAGTAAGATCAGGAGCTCCAAGAACCTCAGAATCATCCTTGTGGCACCTTGCAGGCCGGAGCAGCCCTGGTTTTCCAACCTACAGCAGATGCCATTCCAGACAGAGATTCTGCTCCCCCTCGGGAAGGGCTCAACTAGCACAGAAGGGAGAAGCAGTACTTCACCCCTCTCCAGAGATGCTAGCCCTAGCGGCCTGGTTCCTGAGCAGCTGACGCTACAGCACCTTTAGCTGTCTTCCGACAATCCAGACATCCAAAATGCCAGGAGCCAGGCTACACGCAAGCAGTACAAAAGCAAATGGACAAAATTCGGCTTTTAGGCAAAGGAACACAGTGCAAACCCACTGACATGCACCATCAACCAAGATTTGTCATTTTCGACCTATCTCACCAGGTTGGGCGTCCAGGGTTAATACCTGCAGAACGTCCATGGCCGCTATTTGTGCGTATAGGAACTCCCACTCTCTTGTCCTATCTTCGGCCAATCCCGTAGTGAAGAAACATCTGACGCAGTTGATCAGGCTTTACCTCCGGTCAAGCGCCTGCATTGTGTTTGGGACCTGAATGTAGTCTTGAGCGTTTTAGCGCATACACCATTTGAACCCATGGCCACAGTGGACATTAAGTTGGTCACTCTAGAGACAGCCCTTCTGGAGGGGCTTACATCAGCTTGCAGAGTAAGTGAGGTCCAGGTGTTAGTCGCCTCAGAGCCATACACTAGGTTTCACAAGGACGGGGCCGTGCTCTGCACACACCCCAACTTTCTCCCAAAGGTGGTTTCATCCTTCCATATCAACAAGAGGTCAGGCTCTCCTGAAAGGGGATGGGACGTTGAAGTAATTAAGTGTTACTCACCGGAGTGACTAACATACTCCTAGTCCATAGTCCCCTTTCCTCCATACATCCCACCATCCATCCCCCTATAATAAGACCAGTGAGGTTGTTAGATTCCAATGCAGCCGACGTGTCAAAAGGGGGCTGAGGTGTGGCGCCGGTGGGCAGGGTTAAGGGAGCTCATGCTCCCGAGACCGCGCCCCTGTGTGCCATTAAATTTAAAGGGGAAATGTCTTTTTCTGGTGGAAAAGAGGTTGCAACTTCAGTCTCTTTTTTCTTCCACATGTTCGGCACGCTTCAAGGAACGCTCAATAACACCTCAGAAAATCTTCAACGTTTTCATGAAAATGTCGACCCGAAAATCGGTTCAAGCGATGCGAATAATGTGATGCTTAAATGTTGCTTACCATGCACCTCATTTGTCTTTGGTATCTTAACACCAAACACAGAATCATGGATGGTGGATTGTCAGATAATGAACGCTCTGAAAGAAAGATGGTGTAAATTGACCCTGGGACATGCAGCTTCTAAATCTGAGTACCACTCCATCGATGAGCAAATTCTCTGCGGGCAGAAGCTCCAAAACCACCAGGAGATCCCCTGAAAGACCCAAAAAAAGCACTGTAAACAGTCTCACTCGAGGAGTGATCCCACCACTCGTCCTTGTCTTTATTGAAAAAGAAAAATGCTACAGACATTCATCATTGTATTTTGTCACCCGACACAAAACAGGTACACTTCCCATCTTAGTCTGCCTCAGCGGAAGAATTCCACTTAAAAATTATCAATGTTTTTAATAAAGTAGCCCTGGTGGCTTCGGCAACAGACCCTGTGAGAGGGACGAATGTTGCCACGCCCTCATAAGATGGCAGGGACTCCACAAAGCCATGTTCCAGCATGTCCAAGAGTTCTGGTAGGATACCGGCCTCAAAGGTCTCTTCGACACAGTCCACCACTGCTGGTCCCTCATCCACTTTCGACATCACCTCAGCGCCCATATCGAAGGACCCGTTGGTGTCAAAGGTGATGTCTCGTATGATGGGGATCAGATAGATCCCTTTTGGGTTCGAACCCCTCCAAGTAATACATTCAAACCTCCCTGAAGACTTTTTGTCAGCAGAGGCAAGTGACCTACGAGATGGAAGTGGCCTCAAAACCTCCCTGGAACACAACTTAATGCTGTCAATCCAAAACACTGAACCTGAAAGCCTCATACAGACTGGTGATGGCAAAAGTGCCAGAGGAGCTAGGATGGGTCCACCAACGAGACCAGTCATGGAGTATGACCGTACAAACCTACTCAATGAGTGTCCATCTAAAGCTGTTTTTCCACTCGACCTAAAAAGATCAAATTCTAGACCTTTTTCAGTAACCCTGCTCTGAACCAGCTGTGAGCAAAGACTTGATAAAAAAAAAAGTAATCGCCAGCTTCTAATTGCCTGGAATTTCTGTCATACCACCCAAGCCTAGACAGTCTTGTGGTCCAAGGGGCCACTTCAGGGGTGAAGTAAAGTTCTTTTCCACCTCTTCCTCCAGAAAGAGACGCAAAAAAATGTCAGAGGTTTTATGTCAGGTAGTATGGAGCTTGAAGCCATCAATGCATTTTGCGCCCTGTCAAAGTCTACCTACACTTTGTGGGCAGTTATTTCCCAGGCAGCTGAACATATACCCAAAGGTGAAATGACGGCTGGCTGTAGGGACCTTGTCACTGACTAGAATGATGCAGCATGCCAAGCTTTGTCAGGTCTCAATGCTGCAGACTCTGTTCGAAGGGGTTTGGTCACCAGGATATTTTCGTGGTAGAGGAGTTCGGGTTGGCCCCAGACATCCAGTTTAAGATTTTTGCCATGCCCTTCGAAGGCAACCACGTGTTCACGTCCAAAGTCTGACAACATCTTATAAAATATTCAGGTATCCAAGGCATCTGCAAAAGCCTTACGAGCTGTGGTGCGGCAAAAACCGGTACAGGCAACAACACAGGGATAGAGAGGCAGACTTTTTTGTAATTTCAATGCCTTCAGTCAATGAAGCAGAGGACAGCTCTCAACAAAACCAAATCAAATAAGGTTTTCTAAACGAGGGAGGGACAAAGGTGGAAAGGGAATGCAGACAGATGCTGCTATTGTCCCCTCCAGTTCCGCTACCACATCAAAACCACTTTGAGGCTTTCTCACATGCCTGCCTGGATGGATGGAAGAATGCCCTGCATTCCACAGAATGGTTACACATTACTTAAACTACATGAGTACACCAGTTGGTAATGCACAGCTATGGCCTCTCATTCCTAAAATGCCCTCCTGATTGCATTCTTATAGATTTTTCAGCCACCACATGCGGTACTACCTGGAGAAGGGCAGCATAGGTTTGGTGCCTAGAGTTGAAAAAAACCAAGGGTGGTATTCCCACTAACTTCTATGTGCTGAAAAAGGACAAATTCAAGATGGTATCACTTTCACAGATCCTCTTGGCACTGTAATTACAGGATTTGTTGATGTCACTAGACCCCCAGGACGCTTTCTTTCATCCACCAATTCATCCCTACCATAGAAAGTACCAGAGGTTTGTCATTGACAATACCCATTACCAGTTACGTGTCGTGCCTTTCAGGCTAACCTCCGCCCCAGGGACTTCACCAAGTTGTGTGTGCTGGCAGCCAGTCTAAAAAGTGGGGAATTAAAGTTTTCCCTTACCTAGACGATTGGCTAATCAGCGCCAATCCACCGGAGCAGGCTCAAACTCGCCTCAGCCACACCTGCCACCTCGTGTACAAACTGGGCTTCTCCCTAAATTTCAAGAAGTCCCATGTTGCACCCTTGCAAACGCTCCAGTTCATCGAAGCGGTCCTGGAATCCTCTTTTGGTGAAGGCAGGTCCGCCCTAGGACACGGTTTCATTCTGCCATCACTGGATTTCTACAGTTGCTGGGCCTCATGCCATCCTGTATTTTTCTGGTGCCAGAGGGATGGGAATGAGATCACTTCCAGGGGCTATGTCGTCACAGCTCTCAGGCAGTATGTATGACTGTCTTCAGGTCACAAGTAGGACCTCACAGGATCTCCTGTGGTGTTCCTGCAGGGAGAAGTTCATGACGGGAGAACCTTTTTGGCAACTGTGGCCAGAGAAAACCATGGTTATGGACACATCATTCAAAGGCTGGGGCACTAGCCTGAACAAGCGGACGGTGTACAGGTTGTGGTCCCTGTCGGAAGCAAAGCTTCACATAAACCTATTGGTGCAGAGGGCTCTCACACTGGTGCTGATAGCCTTCTTGCATTCGATACAGGGGAAGACTGTCCTGAGCATGATGGACAACACTGTGCCCATTTGCTACCTCAAGAAGAGAGGTTGTGTGGGGTTACTACCCCTGTGCAGGGAGGCAATGTATCTCTGGTTTTGTGTGTTTAGGATCGCCTTTCTGGCAGTCCATCTTGAATGGATGGAGATCATGCTGGCGGACGGCCTGAGCAGGCAGCGCTCAGTTTCTCCGGAACAGGAATTGTACCAGGAAGTTCTTTCAGAGACCTTTGCCCTTTGGGGAACCCCCTCAAGTAGATCTGTTTACCTCCTATTCCAAAAGGACGTGTAAACTGTTATGCTCAAAGGAATTTCCCCTGAGACGGGAACTGGGGGATGCATTTGTGGTGAACTGGGATTTTCCATTTTATACTGAACTGGAAGACTCGAGCCCTTTAAGACGAGGTAGCAATACCGTTGAGATGAATGGGGATGCAGAAGCTACTGAAACATCAATAATAGAAATGACTCGGGAAGTTGGCAAAAAAGTAACTTTTAATATCAATTATCTAAAACAGGGAGTACAACAGACATAACGGACGTCTCAGCGGATAGTTTCTCAAAGCATCTTGAAAAAAAGCTTTCTTTTATAACACAAAAGCGTCATTGATGACGTCAACCTACATATTTACTATCGTCATCCTACGTGGCAAACTTCAAAAACCTAGTGGCTATTGCGATTGGTTTGTAAGGAACATCTAAGTATACGATCGATACTAGCCTAACAAAGTGAAAGAAAGTGATAGGTTTCTTAACATCAGGTGGGGCAACTAATCCCTCCCCTTAAACAGGTCACTATGAACATCACTAAATACATGACGTCCCATTGGTTACACAAACTATAGGAATCTTAATCACGCGGCCCCGTACAATTGGTTGGCACTCTAACCTCTGTCAGTACTTTTCCACCTACGTTAGCAGCACGCTGGCTGGGCTTCCAGGTGCTTGTGAGCTAGTCTTAACCATAGCTTCCCACCAATTAGCATATCATCTATCATCACTTCAGTGGTCTGCTGACCATTAAGGCTTTGAACTTGTCCTTGGAAGTGTTCTTTTGCTCTGGAGAATTCAGGGGAGTGAAGGCACACTCTGCGTAGGTGTGGTCGTCCTGTTCTTCCAACTTCATCCTTCCACGTGACTGAAGACCACAAAAGCGAGCTCTAGTGCATTAAAACACTATTTTCTAATAGTCCTCGACGTCTTCCTTGTTTTTGTCCATGTCTTCTGAACAGGAGTTTTGTTCTTTCACACGATTTGTATCCAATGTCTGCTCACCCTAGCCGGAAAAGAACTTGGCTTCTTTGGGCTCATCCAGCATCGCCTTTCTGAGTTTTACTCCTGTTAATTCATTCAATTGTTTTTAACTGCAACATACTGAAAAAGTGGCCTTCCATTTTTAGTCCAGCTCTGCTATAATACTTAGTGGAAACATCCATTCTTTACTTGCTCCTATATATGTATACATTGGCGCATGCCGCAATCTAGTCACTATAAACCTAGCCTCAAGAATACTTTGTCTGCTTGCGTTTCTTTGCATATGTACACATGTAAAATGACTTGATATCTTCATTTCTGTAGCATAAGTTTCTTCATCTTGATCCCAAGATGTCACTTACCTTTGATACTTTCTTGATGCCTTATAGAATTATCTTCATTCTCTTGTCCCTCTCTTCTATATACGTTAGCTTGCTTCATGTGGTGGTGACGTCACCATTCTTCTCTTCTATTCAGCTGTCCTGTTCTGGGATTTTATTCAAATGCCCATCATACTGTCTCGTATGCAAGTATGGTTTTCTCAATGGGAACTTTGCTTCCTAGATTCTCCTTGGTATCGGTATGTTCAGTGGTTTTTCTAGTGTGTCCCACTCTGGTTCCCAACATATAGGCAATATGGGTGAAGTGGTTGATTTGGGGGCACTTGGCTCCTTCTCTACAATACATTCCCACATTTCCTCACACTCTGTCGTTTGAGGAAGTTTAGGACGACTTTGATAGTGATAGTCCCTGACATGGCCAGGAGGATATGGTACTCTGACCTTCTAGAGGTGACCATCTGGCACCCCACCCCATGTCATTTCTTTTAAAAGGACAGACTTGCTCTCAACGGTGGGAGGCCTGGTCTTTCACCCAAGTATTAACACACTCTGCCTTCACAGCTGGCTTCTGAGAGGATGTGGTACAAGGATGGCGAACTGCCAAAAACAACATGGAGGGGCAAGCAGACGATCAACTATGTCTCTCTACGGCTGCTGTTGGAGGATGTTTTGCAGCTATTGCAGAGCTAAACAACGTGATCCTTATTTGTGCAACACAGCAGCGGTGCTGTTTTTTCTCTGGCACCTTGCTCAACAAGGTCTTCAGGTGGCCATTGCGATGTGGCATTTAGCTGTGCTATTCATTTTTATGTGCACACCTGGGCAAGGTTTGTAGCACACAAACACAGTAAAACAATTTCTCATGGGTCATACAAACATCTCCCGGCTCTCGTTATTGTGCCAGCTGTAGACTTGTATCTGTTATTGACTTTCTTAATGGGGCCTCCCTGTGAGCCTATGAATTCTTGCCAACTCAGACTGCTTACATTGAAACCCTTATTTTTTATGATAGTCACTTCTGAACAAATGGTTTGTGAATTGTAAACCCCCATTTACGATGTTCTCTAAAGATACAGTGACACCTCGGGTAAGATCAACTTTGCTACCCAGCATGGTCTCAGAAAGATTCACCTTTCATTATTCTGCCACATCCATCTAAAGAGGAGGAGGGATTCGCAGATCGGACCAGAGAAGGGCTTTAAGCGTCTACATTTTGTGAGAAACCAAAGGGTGTCTCACCCGCTAGTCCTCTGGGACTTGTCATCCAGGTGGCCAGGACATGGCCATTGCTTTTGGATCCAGTTTCTGGGGGTGGACCAATGCAGGAGGATCACCTTGGTGAGCGGTCTTTGAAAAAAGTGGGGGTGAGGCAAACGATGGTGAGACGCGGTATTCCCCCTTTTACATACCCAGGTCCCATCCTACCAGGTAGGATGTCCTGAGACTTCAACTCCCCCCTGCCCCACTTCCTACACAAACACTTTCACACGGACAGTATGCGCTGGGGAAAGACATGCTCACACTTGAGCATTACTTTGGACATGTCCCGCTATTCGGGTCAGGCAAAGTGAGGCACTTGGTTTTAATTACATGCATCTGGTAACCATTAGCTCTCCCCACACGGATAGAAGGCGGAACATAGAGACACATTCTGAGCAAGGTGGAACACAAGAATGAGAAGAACTTCCGGGGCAAAGACAAACCTACTGGATCAGAGCGACCGACACAGGGACGAGAGCAAAGGGTAGAGAAACCCAGAAGAGCCATGGAGGAGGTTGTTGCCTCTGAAGAGCCTTGAAAGATACACGGAGAAGACCAAATCCCAAACGAGAAGACTGCATTGTGTTTAAAGGGCGTGTGACCACAAAAGTGATGGGTGGAAGGTTTTGAATTAATCTGAACCACTGGCAATTGCTCTGGGCAACTTTCAACACCACTGTTTTTTAGCATGTCTGCGCCATTGCAAAAGGGGTCCAGCCATGTGCAAATCAGTCAGCTGCCTCCACCAATGGTAGCAGCCCAGCCCGCACTGCTAGGCCAGGTCCCCTCTGCACAGAAAACCAAGCAACCCCAGGCATGTTTCAGCCTTGTTGGACCTCCTCAGTGAGGTGCAGCCTTGTTCCCTATGGCGCAGCGAGCAAGGACCCACGTCTAGGCATACCCTCTCTCACATGGAGAGACAAACTGTGACCACAAAAGTGATGGGTGGAAGGTTTCGAATGAATCTGAACCACTGGCAATTGCTCTGGGCAACCTTCCACACCACCGTTTTTTTAGCCTGTCTGCGGCATTGCAAAAGGGGTCCAGGCATGTGCAAATCAGTCAGCTGCCACCACCAATGGTGTGTTTAAAGGGCGCCAGCGACCCCCTGGGGTCAACAACAGAGTTGGGGAGGCGAGGCCAAGCCTGTGGTATTAACTTTGTGTCATGACCATTGCTTCCAAGGAGTCAGGACCTACCCAACATCCTTGGAAGCAGGCTCATAACATATACTATCGGCACCAGCAAGTCCCAATAGGGACCTTTTGGACCTTGTCCTGGCACCGGTGGTGCCAGGCTCATAGCATGGACCCGTCCCGGCACAGGAAGCGCCGGGCTCATAACAAGTGTGAAAGTGCTTGGGTGGACCTACCTGCAGCAGACCATGCTGCTTACTTACCAGCAAAATGATGTTTCACTCTCTTCTGGCAGGGACTACTTTTCCTTCTGGGTGGGGCAGGCACCACTCCCTGGATCCCCTTCTGGAAGCAGGAACTCTTTTGCCTGGGCGAGGCTGTGGAAGAAGACATCTAAGCACTCCTATGGACTATTTAAACCACACCCGATTGGTGCAATGTGCTTCGCGTTGTTCTGCATCTGCAGCAGGACGCTCACCGTGTCAGCTCCAGCGAATCTTCAGTTCCGGATCCTGTGAATACGAAAATTACCTGCTGGGAACCAATCCTCATTCTTCAGCAGCTCCTGCAAAACAAAAGGCACAGGTTAGGCAAAGGCAAAGTTAGCGGTTCAACTTACCCGATCCATCGGCAGCATTCAAGGCATTTTTTCTGCATATCTCGTCCGGCATCGGGTCTGCAAAGACAAAGAACATTGGTTAGTAACGCTTAGTTACAAAACTGCTTACCTGTGTTACGCTCGCTCCAACTCTGCTCGTGCTGCATTCCGGCACCTGTAAAGACAAAAGAGACATTAAGGTGCATTCTACAGCCCTAGAGCAGCCTTTCTACTTACGTGCCTTCGTATTCACCATCTTCTTGTTACGCTCTCTGCCACGAACCTGGGGGGAGCATCTTCTTCGGCACTGACAGCATCTGAAAGGGAAAAGACATAGACATTAAGGAGATAAGACATTTGAAGAGAGCAATCTAAAGGGAACTTTAATACTTACAAGTCACGCTCGTGCAGCACACGGCGGCATCGCTCTCAACTTACCCTCTGCAATTAAGAGGCTGAACTCATATCCAGTGAAGTAACTGGACCCAGCGCCCCTGCATGAGACGCAGGATGGAGAGCCCAGCATTCACCTATTTAAGGTGAGCACAACAATCGACCGAGTACCACGGGGAGAGAGGAGCTTGGAACTTCTCCCAACCTTCCAGCCACTAATACCTTGATTTTCCACTTGCAGACACCTCACCCTTCAGGTCAAACTTTCGGTGAGAAAGGGGCCAAATCCGGGAGCCAAACGAATCCTACGCCTGACGTTGAAGACGGTTTCACCGCCCAGTCAAGACCCGCGCCTCCGAGGGAACCAGGTGAGCGTTACACTTTGACTCATAAATTAAAACTGCAAAGACAAGAAAGGAATGCACACAGCCGGTGAGTTGGTGAGCGACATGGAAGGTGGGTGTGTGTAACGGAAAGAATGAAGTTGCAATAGTAGATCTCACAATTGAAGACTGCATGCGTGTAGATGAGGCGCGAAAGAAGGCAGACCTGTGATGAACTTTAAATTCTCCAGCATGGGGTCTGGCATGGATTCACATGCTCATGAATATTCCCCGTCGTCAGGCTGGGAATCCTCGGTAAAGAAAAAATCAGTATCAGTTTCGTTTCCGATCTGTCTTTCTTAGTAGTAACCAATCGCTGATCTCTGGGTCATAATGCCCCCAGCCAATGACTGCCCTCTCCCTAAGCCCCGCCTCCGGCAGCCATCCTCAGATTTTTACCGCACGCTCAAGTGTTGGGAGTCCTCGTGCTTTAGCTCTCGAGTTTTTGCTGCATTTTCGTGCTTTTTCAGGAGACTTTTCTCATTTTTTTTGGTTTAATCGAGCCTCAAGCTCCACTGTTTCTACTTCCGATAACGGGGATCCGTTTCGGAATTCTTCTACGCCCCTCAAGGGTGAAGCTTTCATCGAGTTTACGCTTCTTGGAGGTTTCCGGAAGATCTGCGGCCTACCTCTACGGACATGGCCCAGGACAAGGGAAGCTCGACGCCCGGATCCAAGCTGTTCAGGTGCTGCCCTGGATGCGGATTACAAAACTTTTTCAAGGACGACGAGCATTCGCATTCCTTCATGAGGACAAGACGCACGTGGAGAAGGACTGTGCGTTCTGCAAGAACCTTTCGGAACGGACCAAACAAGGTCGTCGTTCCCGCCTCGCCGCCTGGCTGGAGAAGGCACAGCAGGTGAGAAGGCGAAGAAAAAGTCTGAGCGTGCTTTTAAGTCCTGTGAGGGCGCCCCGGTGATGGGGGCCCAACAGAAGGCCAAGCACCGCGAGTCCGCGTGCACCGGGAGCGCCGAAAGGTCAGGCTCTTCGGCTGCAAGGCAGGGCGCAACTTCCCCGGCACGTTCAACCATGAGCGAGCGCTCTGGTTCGGGGAAGAGTAAGTCCGAGAACCCGGGTAAGCTGCTGGAGCGGCCCCGGTCGATCTCGAAGGGGGAACGAGACGCTGACCCTCCCCCCAAGGCGAAGGCCTAGGACGCACCTAAGGTGGTGAGGGCTTTGATCCTGCCGGCAAAGGCCTCTATCGAAGTGGTCGCTGCAACCCTGGCGAAGCCGGCTGAGACTACGCCAGTGGAAACGGCCTCTGGGCCCAGAGTATCCCTGCCACCGCGGAGGGAATCCTCTTTCCAGCCCACCGTTAAGACCCCCGTGAAGTCCCCGGCTGAAAAAGAGGAGGGGGCCGGTGGCCATTAGAGACTTGGAATCAGTCTCTGAGGAGGATCTGGTGGAAACCGAGAAGGGCCTCAACGAGAGGTTCGAGAAGGTTCAATCCCAGGGGACGGTCCCCGCTGACGTGTTCGAAGATAGCGACAATGGCGACGAAGATGGCCCAGTGGAGGGGCCATCCCGTCCGTCGCAGCCATTACCCGAGCCCCAGGATAGCTCGACAGCCATTTTTTTGATGATCCAATCCTTATGTACCGAGATAAGGATGAGATTACCACGGACCCCGATGGAGGATCCAGGACCAGGCCCGTCGGGAAACCTTCCGAACAAGCGGAGGAGAGTCCACCCCTCTCCGCCCTTCGTGCCTGCGAGGCCGGTGGACCCCTCATACCCCTCGCCGGACCTAGAGGATACGGAGACGGACGACGACGGCAGCAATGACACTACGGACATCCTGTCATCCTCCCACACCCCTTGGGCTTCTCCAGCCGACGAAATTGGCTCCTTTCACGCCATGATAATCAGGACATCCGAGCTCTTCCAGCTCTGCCCTGTAGAACAAAAAAAGCAAGGGTTTCTTTCCCAACGACGAGAGGCCAAGAGGAAGACGGTCCTCGCGGTGCCTTTGCTCGACGACATCTGGGACGAGGGGCTTACTATCCTCAAGAACCATGCCACGACACCCGCCAAGAAGGACAGGTACGAGAAGAAGTACCGAGTCCCCGATACCACCCCCTTGTGCCTCAGGGCCCAGCCCACGCCAGACTCTGTCGTCTCGGCAGCGGCCAAGAAGAAAGCAGCGGGTGCGGCAGCTTCAACTTCCACTTCCCCGCCGGACAGCGAGGGCAAGAAGTTGGACTCCATGGGAGGATGAGTCATCTCGTTGGCGGCGACGACGATTAAGGCGGCCAATGCCTTAGCGATCGTGGCCCCCTATGACAGGGAGCTCTGGTTCAAGATAGCTCCCCTGCTAGACTTCCTACCTGAGGACAAGAGGGCGGAGGCCCTACAAATTCTGCAGGAAAGCGAGGTGGCGTCGGATCATGCCATAACGGTGGCAACGGACATTGCCGATACTGGATTTCGTCAGCTGGGCAACTGAGTTTGCCTCAGACGAGGATGGCTCAAGGCGACGGACTTTCGCCAGGACATCCAGACCAGAGTATTGGATATGCCGTTCGACGGCAACAACCTTTTTGGTAAGGCGGTGGACGAGTCGCTCCAGGCCATCAAGACCGACTCGAAGACGGCCCGGGCTCTAGGGGTACTTCAACAACGACGGCCCTTTCGGAGCTCCGGAGGGAGACAGGGTGCCTCCAAGGGATCCAGCGGTGGCTCTTTCACATACCGCCAGGCCGCCCGCTCCTCGTCCCAGGAGGCCTACAGAGGTTGCGGCAAACCAGGGGGATCCCGCCGTCGTCGCCAAGGAGGCCAAGGCAGCAAGGCCTCCTCCAAGCAAGACTGACCCAGCCGTGTCGTCGGGCCCCCACCGAAGGACCCCAGTGGGAGGCCGGCTGACGAAGTTCGTCAGCGTGTGGGAGTCCATCTCCACCGACTGTTGGGTGGTGGACACCCTGGCCAACGGGCACTCGCTGGAATTCCAAAAGAAGTGCCGTTGCATTCCTCCCGTGGCCAGGAAGGAGAATCACATCCCTCAACTGCTGTTGGAGGTAAGGGCGATGCTCTAGAAAGGGGCCATCGAGCTCATCCCCAAGAGGCTCCAGGGCTCCGGAGTGTACTCAAGGTACTTCCTCGTCAGAAAGAAGACAAGCGGTTGGGGCACCATCCTGGACCTGCGTCGGTTGAACAAATACATCAAGGTGCAGAAATTCAGGATGGTCACCCTCCAGCACATGCCGGGACAGATGGAGGAGGGTGACTTCCTATCGTCGTTGGACCTCGAGGATGCTTACTTCCACATCCCCATTCTAAAAGGACACAGAAAGTTTCTCGGGTTCGTGGTTCAGGGACGCCACTACCAATTCAGAGCCCTACCGTTCGAATTAAAGTCGGCACCCAGGGTATTCACCAAGTGCCTGGCACCAGTGGCAGCGCGGCTGCGCTTGCAGGGATCCACGTCTACCCCTACCTGGACGACTGGCTAATCCGGGCAAGGACAAGAGAACTCTCCGTCGAACACACAGCGAGGACCGTCTGGCTGCTCACGGAACTAGGGTTCGCCATCAACTACCCCAAATCCCACCTGGTTCAGACGCAAGTAGCACTGTTTCTGGGAGCGAAGCTCGATACAGTGGGGCAATTGGCCTCCCCGTCAGAGGAGAGGATGAAGACCATTCTGGGCAAGGTGCAGCGTCTGCTAGCCACGGACGTGGCCAGGGTGAGGTCCATCAAGTCCCTCCTCGGGATGATGTCCTCATGCATCTATCTTGTACCCCTTTGCAGACTTCGGATGCATCCGCTACAGGAGTTCCTCAACGCCCGCTGGTTTCAGGGGACGGGCTGCTTCGAAGACAGGATCCCTCTCGACGAGGAGTTCCGTTGGGCGATCCTATGGTGGGGGTACCTGTGCTCACCTCACTACAGGCACGGACTTTCAAACCCCGGCATTTCAGGAGACGACGGACGCCTCTCTAGAGGGTTGGGGGGCCCACACCGGAGATCTCCACGCAAGAGGCCTTTGGCTCCCGTAGGAGAGGTCTCTCCACATCAACATTCTGGAGCTCCGAGCAGTGTTCTGGGCGCTCAAGTCGTTCTTTCCGTCCCTCAAGGACAAAGTGGTGAGGATCTTCACCGACAACACCACCACAATGTTCTACATACAGAAGCAGGGGGGCACCAGATCCCCAGCCCTATCCAAGGAGGCCCAGGATCTGTGGCACTGGGCCGTCGCCGAGGGGATGTTTCTGGTTCCCTTCCACTTGACGGGAATAAAAAACACCATTGCTGACTCACTCAGCAGAGAGCTGCGCTCGTGCCACGAGTGGAAACTACGTCAGGACCAGGTGGATCGGCTCTTCCGACGATGGGGCAAACCCCGGATCGACCTTTTGGCGACAGCGACAAACTCCAAGTGCCAGAGGTTTGCCAGCAGGTTCCCGCAGCCGAGGAGCATGGGCGATGCTTTCTCATTCCCCTGGGACGGCCTTTTTCTATACGCGTTCTCTCCGTTGCCGTTGCTGCTCCGCCTCATCAACCAGCTCAAGAAGTCCAGGTGCAGAATGATCCTCGTCGCACCGGCGTGGCCGAGGCAGATATGGTTCCCGGACCTTCTGGACTTGTCAACGTCCCCACCAGTCAAGCTGCCGGCGGACGCGGATCTTCTCTCCAGAGAAGGAGGTGCCATTCTCCATCACGACCCACAGTCGCTGAACTTGCAGGCATGGCTCCTGCAGCACTAGAGTTTGGAGGGTACGATATCCCGGCTGACTGCAGAGAGGTTCTTGCAAAAGCCAGGGCGTCCTCAACTCTCAAGTGTTACGGTCATAAGTGGAAGAGGTTCTCTGTCTGGTGCCGTGCACAGAAGATTAACCCTCTGCGGATTACGGCCCCTCAAGTACTGCCGTACCTACTGTCTCTGGCCAAAGATGGACTGGCTCACGCCTCCATCAAAATACATCTGGCTGCCATCTCCCGATATACCAGGACTACGGGACGGGCGTCCTTGTGGTCTCATCGCCTGGTGAAGGAATTTATGAAGGGACTATTCTGATCGTTCCCGCCGGTGAAGGCTCCTGCCCCAGCGTGGGAGCTTAATGAGGTGCTGACCAGGCTCATGGGGGCCCCATTCGAGCCTATGCATTCGGCGCCTTTGAAGTTCCTGTCATGGAAGACAGCGTTCCTCGTGGCCATCGCCTCCGCACGACGAGTGGGAGAGATCCAGGCCCTATCTTGCAAGCCTCCATACTTGACTTTTCATGACACGAGGGTGGTGCTGAGGACGCACCCCTCCTTCATGCCCGAGGTGCCGTCGGACTTTCACCTCAACAAGCCCTTGGTGTTACCAGTTTTCTTCCCGTCGCCTTCGACGCCGGCCGAGAGGACTTTGCACTCGCTGGATGTAGCTAGAGCACTGAAGTTGTACGTGGACCGCACAAAGAGTTTTCGGAAGATGTCGCAACTGTTGGTGAACTTTGGGTCTGTGAATCAAGGGAAGGCTCTCTCGAAGACTTCCATTTCCAGATGGCTCTCCGGCTGCATCATGCACTGTCACTGGTTGGCGAACCGACCGCTGCTCGGCCGTCCGAGAGCCCATTCGAACAGAGCGATCGCTGCTACCACTGCGTTCTTGTCTGGTGTGCCCCTGCTGCACATCTGCAGGGCTGCTACGTGGAGGTTGACGCACACCTTCACAAGATTCTACTGCGTCGATCGGGACTCCAGGGAGGAGTCCAGGGTCGGCCAAGCAGTGCTGCGCAACCTGTTCGCCTAAGGTGAGCCTGGTGAGGAGGTAAGAATTGCTTAATGTTGAGTTTTGGATGTAAAGCCTTTGCCACCTCCCGTGGTTGGGCATGTGTATACTGCTATGTATTCTCTTATTCATGAGCATGTGAATCCATGCCAGACCCCATGCTGGAGAAGGAACAAGTTACTTACCTGTAACTGTTGTTCTCCAGCATGGATCTGGCATGGATTCACATGCGAACCCTCCCGCCTACCCCTATGCGGCTCTTCACTTGGTCATACTGCCACTTTGCGTCCTACCAAATCTGAGGATGGCTGCCGGAGGCGGGGCTTAGGGAGAGGGCAGTCATTGGCTGGGGCAGTATGACCCAGAGATCAGTGATTGGTTACTACTAAGAAAGACAGATCAGAAACGAAACTGATGATGATTTTTTCTTTACCGAGGTTTCCCAGCCTGGCGATGGGGAATATTCATGAGCATGTGAATCCATGCCAGACCCATGCTGGAGAACAACAGTTACAGGTAAGTAACTTGTTCCTTACTGATAACTGTAAAACCAGTGATGCAGAGTAGCAGAGTGGTCCGGCGAAAGAAGTAGCCCACGCAAATGTTGAAATGTTTTGTTATAACGCAGCTACAAAGTGAATGAACTCTAAGATTCACTATGGTCAAGGTTAACCCTGGCAAAAGGGAAGTGAGAAGGTGAATGTTGAACTTTTGTGCTTGTGATACTGAACTACCCAGACCAGGAGACACTGGGGCAAATAAGACAAGTGTGTGAACTGAAGGGAAAGTCGAAGAGGACCTGTGGAGGTCCTATAGTAAAAGCCTCACAAATTCGAAAGTCTTCGACATCGGGAAGGTACAGGCCCGACTGAGGGAGACCGGAAGTGTGATATGTTAGAGGAAGGAATCCCTAAAGAATATGAAATAAGCTTGGGGAAGGGTACCCCTGCAAGTGCTGTGATTGAAAGGTCCGCGCCTGACCGAGGAAGACCTGTGTGAACTTTTGTTGAACTGTGAAAGAACTTTTGAAAGCTGGAGTAAGTGAGTTTAACGTGAAAGGCCAAGCGGGCCTCGATCCACGTTTTGAACTGCCTTTGTGCTTGGTGCTTTTATATTCTATCACTGAAAATGTTGTATAAGAGATAGGGCAGGCATTAGGTTTTAGTATAGGCCATCTTTGATTTGACAGAGACTGACTAGGATTGCGTTCTCTTTATTATTTGATGGACTACTCCCATCAAAGCTATAGGGCAGAGCAGGAGTTTTTCAAACCCCGAAAATTGAATAATGGTTTTACACATTGTACCTTTTGTTCCAGTGTCATACTTGTGATACCATGCCTCCCTTACAATTTCAAGAACTATATATTTTAGGGTACAGGACCAGCTTTTCGCAGGATGCACTGGCCCTAGATTGGGTAAATCTGTAACAAAACAACATTGTCCAGATTTATAGTTTTATGCATTTCCAAATGCTAGTCCATCACAGGAAAGCGTTGGCGGGGTCTCAGAAAGCACTTGGCCAGAGTGATGGCTGCCACATTAGCTCTCCAAAGGGGGGTTCCGATGCTAGACATCTACCAAACCTGAACCTTTTCATAGCACTACTGCCTAGATTCTCTGTCGATCTAGGACACCCGATGTGGCCGGGTGATAGTCGCCTCTCAGTTTGCTCTCCCCTCCTCCAGGATACACATTCTGTTTTGGGTGTCTATATAAAATGGTAAATCTGTGGGAGCCCACAATCCATTAGAATTTGTTTTACCTCTGCTGATGTTCTTTCTGGTGGATTTTCCTCCCACAGAGTTCTCATTGCCACCTCCCATCCTTCCTGTCTGATTGAGACCTCCCTCTCTTAATACTATTATAGAAGCTTCACCAACCCGTCTGGATGGGGAAAAACAGTAGAAACTGAGGTCAAGGAGCTCAGTACGAGCTATATATCTATGAATGGTAACGTCTGATCAGGTGTCGGAGCATGTCGAGGGATCTCAACATGAACATTGCGCGGTGCCCCTGGGAGAATATATCCAAGATGAGAACTCCGTAGGTGGTTTATCCATCAGAAAGAACATTAGAGGAGGCAAGTCATTTCTTAATTTTTACTGGTTTTCTAGTAGACATTCTTCGATAGGTAGTTTAAAATGGTATTAATAATGACATTTAATTAACATCTCCAAAAACATACAAAATTAAATATTTAACCTAAAACCAAATTTAAGGTAACAGTGCAATATGTCTCTACTCTGCTGCTGAGCTCTCCTCTTTTTGAATGCAATAAGTCAGTTTCATATTCTTCTACCAGTATAGTCTCCGGAACACTGACACTTATAAGTGGTTAATTATTTAGTAAATTATGCATCTTGAAAATGTCTTAAGTCCTGTACCCTTCCATGAAGTAAAATCAAAATAATCATGACATCTGCTGCAAATCACCAATGTTTTAGCCCACCCAACATTGGACCAATGCCTTGGGGGAAATAAAGTCAATTATAGTTTATTTGTTCCTTTTTAAGATTTTTTTACTACTAGGATTAATCGCTTCAATCTCCCACTTAAGCTTTACCAGCTTTTCTCCTTGATCTCTAACCGATCCTACAGGATTTAAATTAAATTGACCCTCCATGTTTTATATGCATTGTCAAGCTCTGAAGGTTGTATTCCCAGGATAATTGATTGAAATCCAGCGATGTAGTCCAGTCTTCTGAACATCTTAATATAATTTTACAGAAATGTTATCGGATGCATCCAAATGGACTATTACCTATACCACTGTAGTATATTTCTAGGTCCTTCATTTGTACAACTGCTAAACAGTGGAGGCCTTCCAAGAGATTGGCCTTCCAATTTGAATCATGTTTTCAAACTTTGTTTTCCTGATGGCATCCTCATAAGGAAGGCAATTGTTTTGGTGCAGTCAGCTGTCATTTTTTCCGCTATCCTATCAATTCCCATACCAAGTAATAAATCAAGAAAGCTTGATGCCACTTTTGCAAAGTACTTGGTTCACATCTTATTTCGAGGGAAAGTGAAAATGGCCATGTGGTGGTAGACCTAGGGACCATGTTTTCTGACAAGAGACCTGAAGAGTAAGACTAGGAGAGGGATAAAGTCAGATGGAATGCTTCGGATGTGTGTGGGTGCAAGAGGGACTGTTTGGGATTCATATTCAATTAAAATATTTACTTCAAAAGAAAATTCTCCAGGCATTTAGTACTGTAGGAGTTGTAGAAGAATGTTGTGGTTGGTCAACTGAAACTATGAGAAGGTTTAAATCAGCAGTTTGCCAGAGTGTGGGTGGCTAGAAATTCCTCCATGACTTGGTATTGGCAATGATACATGGCTGATTCCTCCAATATTTTTCAGAGGGACAGTAGATTGTACACTGGGCAGTAGTTCAAAGGGTGGTTTTCGTACATATTTTTAATGCAGGTTTTACCAGTGCTTGCTTGAGTTGGGTAAGATAATGTATATCTGGAAGTATGTGGTTGGACTATTGTGAATATCTGTAGCACATTTGCTGGTAATGCAACCCTGGGTTTATGTTTATTTATTCATTATGCGCACCAGACCTGAAGGTCTCAGGGCGCAGAGCATACATGGAGACTTACAGCTTAGGTTACAAGAAGCAGAAAACTTACAAATGGTGAAGGTACATCATAAGGTAGGTGAAAGGTAATGTACAAATATACATATAATACAATGAGCATAATATACAAACAGGATAAAATGGCGCATATACTTACAGGTCATATAAGTCCACAAATAGTGGATGCATTATATGTGCATAGGTGCATGAGTACAGAGAAAGCACTATACAGACAAGTACAAATTTAAGGAGGTTAAGGGCAGATCAAGAATTATTTACGATGTGGGTAGGGCAGGGGACTTAGTGGTCGTTATCTTTAAGCCAGGTGATGAGGTTTTGTCTGAAATTGGTAGGTGTTTGGTTGGCTTGCAGGGAGGGTGGCAAAAAATTCCAAAGCTGTGCAGCCTTCACTGGGAAACTACTGCCCCCAACTTTGGAAAGTTTAAATCTTGGCACAGATAAACAGTTAGTGTTAACTGTTCTCGTGGGTCTGCTAGAGAATTTTCTATTAATTCTTGTGGTCAGGTAACGTGGGGCACCCTTGTTTAGGCATTTGTACGTGAGTGAAGCCGTTTGGAGTTGGATTTTGTCGCTGGTGGATAACCAATTGTGTTGTCTCCTGATCAGATATATGCTCTTTCTTCAGCATGGAGTCTGGCATGGATTCACATGCTCATGAATATTCCCCGTCATCAGGCTGGGAATCCTCAGTAAAGAAAAAATCAGTTTTTTTTCTGAACTGTCTTTCTACTAGTAACCAATCACTGCTCTCTGGGTCAGACTGCCCCCAGCCAATGACTGCCCTCTACCTAAGCCCCTCCTCTGGCAGCCATCTTCAGATTTTTACCACACGTTCAAGTGTTGGGAGTCCTCGTGCTGTAGCTCTCGAGCTTTTACTGCGTTTTGCAATTTTTCGAAGCGTTTACTCTCCGTTTTTCAGTCAATCGAGCGTCAAGCTCCACCGTTTCTACTTCCGATCAACGGGGACCCGTTTCGGATTTTCTCACGCCCCTCAAGGGCGCGCTTTCATCGAGTTTCACTTCTTGGAGGATTCCAGAAGATCTTTGAGACCCCCCCGTGGACATGGCCCAGGAAAAAGGAAACGCGACACCCGGATCCAAGCTTTTCGGAGCTCCCCTGGATGCGGATTACAAAATGTTTTCAAGGAACATGAGCACTCTCGGTGCCTCTACTGCCTTCACGACGACATATCGCACGTGGAAAAGGAATGTGCGTTTTGTAAGAATATGTCCGAACGGACAATGAGGGTTCATGGTACTCGACTCACCAACTGGCTGCAGGGGAAGAGCCCAGCAGCAGGTGAGAAGAAGTCGTCTGAGCGGTCTTCTAAGACCTTTGAGGTCGCTCCGGCAACAGGGGCCCAACAGAAGGCAAAGCACCACGAGTCCACGGGCATCGGGAGCGCCGATGGGTCGGGCTCTTTGGCTGCCAGGCAGGGCGCAATGTCACCGACCCCATCAACCAGGAACCAACGCTCTGGCTCGGGGAAAAGGAAGTTGGAGAACCTGGGTAAGCTTCGGGAGAAGTCCCGGTCGATCCCGACGCCGGCAGCCGAGGGGGAGAGGCAGTGACCCTCCCCCCCAAGGTAAAGGCCTCAGGCGCACCAAAAGTCGCGAAGGCCCTGATTCACCCGGCTAAGGCCTCGATAGAGGGAGTTGTGGCAGCCCTGGCGAAGCCTGCAGAGGCTATCCCAGTGGAGACTACCTCCGGGCCTAGAGTTTCCCTGCACCCATGGAGGGAATCCTCTTTTCAGCCTATCGATAAGACCCCTGTGAAACCCCGGGCCGAGAAAGAGGGGGGGCACGGTAGACATTATGGACACAGAAACCACCTTTGAAGATGAGCTGGCTGGCGTCGCAAAGATCCTGTACAAGACGTTTGAGGAGGTCCGGTCCTATGGGAGGTATCCCGACGAGGCGGTTGAAGAAAGCGACGGTGGTGCGGACGAGGAGCCGCAGACCGTGGAGGAGACGTAGGTTCCTACTCCCCAGGGACGGACGACGACAGTGGGCACGACTGGATGGACCTCCCCTCACCACCTCTGCGGGCCCCCCCCCCCACCTCCCCGACGAGATTGGCTCTTTCCACGCCATGACCGCCGGGGCATCTGAGCTCTTCCAGCTCTTCCCCGAAGAAGGAAGGTTTCCTCTACCAACGGCAGGAGGCCAAGAGGAAGACTCAGTCCCGTTACTGGATGACATCTGGGACGAGGGGCTGGCGCTCCTGAAGAACCCGTCCACGGCTCCTGCTAAGAGACCGGTACGAGAAAACGTACTGAGTCCCAGATTCCACCCCTATGTACCTTAGGGCAGTGGTCTCCGCGGCGGCCAAGAAGAAAATAGCGGGGGCGACGGCTTCAACTTCAACATCCCCCCCCCCCCGGACGGCGAGGGGAAGAAGCTGGACGCCATGGGACGACGGGTCATCTCGTCGGCAGTGAAGACTATTAAAGCGGCCAACGTCCTCGTGATCGTGGCATGCTATGACAGGGAGCTGTGGTTCAAAATCGCTCCCCTGCTGGACTTCCTCCCGGACGACAAGAGGGCTGAGGCCCTAGAGATCCTACAGGAAGGCGAGATAGCTTCGGACCATGCCATTACGGTGGCCGCGGACATCGCAGACACCGGCTTTCATCAGATGGGCAACAGCGTTTGCCTTCGCCGGCGCGGTTGGCTTAAGACCACTGACTTCCGCCAGGATGTGCACACCACAGCTCTGGACATGCCCTTCGACGGAAACAACCTGTTCGGCAAGACAGTGGACGAGTCACTGCAGGCCATCAAGGCAGAAACCGAGACGCCTCGGGCCTTGGGTGTTCTTCAATGATGACGGCTGTCCTTTTGGAACTCCAGAGGCAAGCAAGGTGCATCCAAAGGATTTGGCGGTGGTTCCTTGTCGTACCGCCAAGCGGCCTGCTCCTCGTCGCAGGAAGCCTACAGAGGACGCAGCAAGACAGGAGGATTGCGTCGTCGTCGCCAAGGCGGCAAGACCGCAACGAAACAGGACTGAACCGGCCGTGGCATCTGGTCCCCAACCCGCGAGCACCCTGGTGGGAGGCCAGCTGGCGAAATTCGTCAGCGTGTGGGAGTCCATCTCGACCGACCGTTGGGTGCTGGATGCCCTGGCCCGTGGTCACACCATGGAATTTCAGAGAAGGTGCCCCCGCATACCACCCGTGGCCAAGAAGGAAAACCACATCCCACAGCTACTTCTGGAGGTACGAGCAATGCTAAGAAAGGGAGCCATGGAACTCGTCCCAAAAAAGCTCCGAGGCTCCGGAGTGTACTCGCGGTACTTCCTCATCCGGAAGAAGACAGACAGTTGGCAACCCATCCTGACCTTCGTCATCTAAACAAGTACATCAAGTCTCAGAAATTCCAGATGGTCACCCTCCAGCACGTGCTGGGACAGCTGGAGGAAGGCGATTTCCTATCGTCGCTGGACTTGGAGGATGCCTACTTCCACATCCCCATTCTAAAGGGACATTGCAAATTCCTACGATTCATGGTCCAGGGGCGGCACTACCAGTTCAAGGCCCTTCCCTTCGGATTGAAGTCGGCGCCCAGGGTATTCACCAAGTGCCTGGCACCAGTGGCGGTGCGGCTGCGCCTGCAGGGGATCCATGTCTACCCCTACCTGGACGATTGGCTCATCCAAGCAAAGTCAAGGGAACTCGCCGTCGATAATACAGCAAAGACCATCCAACTGCTCACAGATCTGGTATTCTCGATCAACTTCTCGAAATCCCACTTGGTACCGTCGCAAGTTGCCCTGTACCTGGGAGCCAGACTCGACACAGTGGCGCGATTGGCATCACCGTCGGAGGAAAGGACGAAGGCCTTCCTGGACAAGGTACAACGGCTGTTGACCATGGACGTGGCCAGGGTGAGGTCCTTCAAGTCCTTACTCGGCATGATGCCATCGTGCATCTACCTCGTGCGCCTTTGCAGGCTGCGGATGCGACCACTGCAAGAGTTCCTCGACGCCCGTTGGATGCAAGTGGCAGGCAGTTTCGAAGACAGGATCCCACTCAACAAGACTTTCCGCCAAGCGATCCGGTGTTGGGGCACCCACGCACATCTTCCGGTGAGCATGGACTTCCAGACCCCGGCACATCAGGAAACGGTGATGACGGATGCCTCCCTGGAGGGATGGGGAGCGCACACCGGAGATCTCCACGCAAGAGGCCTTGGGCTCCCGGAGGAGAGGTCACTACACATCAATGTCCTGGACCTCCGAGCCGTGTTCTGGGCCCTCAGGTCGTTCCTTCTGTCACTCAAGGGCAAGGTGGTGAGGGTCTTCACGGACAACACAACCATGATGTTCTACATCCGGAAGCAGGGGGGCACCAGATCCCCAGCCCTATCCAAGGAAGCCCAGGATCTGTGGCACTGGGCCGTCGCCCAAGGGGGATGTTTCTGGTACCCTTCCATCTGGCAGGAATAAAGAACACCATTGCCGACTTACTCAGCAGGGAGCTGCGCTCATGCCACGAGTGGGGGCTGCGGCAGGATCAAGTGGATCTCCTATTCCGATGACGGGGCAATCCCCAGATCGACCTATTTCCGACGGCAACGAACGCCAAGTGCCGGAGGTTCGCCAGCAGGTTTCCCCAGCTGAGGAGCATGGGCGATGCCGTCTCATTCCCTTGGGACAGCCTATTCCTGTATGCATTCCCACAGTTGCCGTTGCTACTGCGACTCATCGGTCAACTCAGACGGTCCCGATGCAGGATGATCCTCGTCGCACCGGCGTGGCCGAGGCAGATCTGGTTCCCGGACCTTCTGGACATATCAGCGTCCCTCCCCAGTCAAACTACCGACGGATGCGGATCTTCTCGCCAGAGAAGGAGGCGCCATCCTCCACCACGAACCGGGGTAGCTGAACCTGCAGGCCTGGCTCCTGCAGCACTAGAGTTTGGAGGGTACGATATCCCGGTGGACTGCAAGGAGGTACTTGCAAAGGCCAAGGTGTCCTCGACTCAAAAGTGCTATGGACACAAATGGAAGAGGTTCTCTGTCTGGTGCCACACACAGAAGATTAACCCTCTGCGGATTATGGCCCCTCAAGTGCTGCCGTACTTGCTGTCACTGGCCAAGGCGGGGCAGGCTCATGCCTCCATCAACATCCATTTGGCGGCGATCTCCCGCTACACCAGAACTCCGGGGCGATCATCTCTGTGGTCCCATCGCCTGATGAAGGAGTTCATGAGAGGACTATTTAGATCGTTCCCGCCAGTGAAGGCCCCGGCCCCGGCATGGGAACTCAACGTGGTGCTGACCAGGCTCATGGGGCCGTCATTCGAGCCGCTGCATTCGGCACCGTTGAAGTTCCTGTCGTGGAAGACAGCGTTTCTTGTGGCCTTCACGCCGCACGACGAGTCCGAGATCCAGGCCCTCTCCTGTAAACCTCCATACATGACATTCCACGAGACGAGGGTGGTGCTGAGGACGCACCCCTACTTCATGCCCATGGTGCGGTCAGACTTCCATCTCAACGAGCCCTTGGTGTTACCTATTTTCTTCCCGTCGCCTTCGTCGCCGGTCGAGAGGACTTTTCACTCGCTAGATGTGGCTAGTGCGCTGAAGTTCTACGTGGACCGCACAAAGAGCCTGCGGAAGACATCACAGCTGTTTGTGAACTTTGGACCTGTGAATCAAGGGAAGGACGTCTCGAAGGCTTCCATTTCCAGATGGCTCTCCGGCTGCACTATGCACTATCACCGGTTGGCAAACTGACCCTTGCCTAGCCGTCCGAGAGCCCATTCGACCAGAGCGATGGCTGCTACCATGGCGTCCCTGTCTGGTGTGTCCCTGCTGGACATCTGCAGGGCTGCTACGTGGAGGGCGACACACACCTTCACGAGATTCTACTGCGTCGACTGGGATTCCAGGGAGGAGTCCAGAGTCGGCCAGGCAGTGCTGCGCAACCTGTTCGCCTGATGGTGGTCCTTGTGAGGAGGTAGGAGATGCTTAATGTTGAGTTGATGAAATGCTTAATATTGAGCCTTGCCACCTCCCGTGGTTGTGCATGTGTGTACTGCTATGTATTCTTGTATTCATGAGCATGTGAATCCATGCCAGACCTCATGCTAGAGAAGGAACAAGTTACTTACCTGTAACTGTTCTCTAGCATGGGTCTGGCATGGATTCACATGCAAACCCACCCTGCTACCCCTCTGCGGCTCTTCTCTTGGTCCTACTGCCACTTTACATGCTACCAAATCGGAAGATGGCTGCCAGAGGAGGGGCTTAGGTAGAGGGCAGTCATTGGCTGGAGGCAGTATGACCCAGAGACCAGTGATTGGTTACTAGTAGAAAGACAGTTCAGAAACAAAACTGAAACTGATTTTTTCTTTACTGAGGATTCCCAGCCTGATGACGGGGAATATTCATGAGCATGTGAATCCATGCCAGACCCATGCTGGCGAACAACAGTTACAGGTAAGTAACTTGTTCCTTCCTTGTTAAACTTAGAGCGGCCCTAAGGGTGTTGTTCTGGAGTGTCTGTATTTGCTTGACAATGTTTTTGTTGGCACCGATGTACAGGGCATTACAGTAGTCCAGTCTGGACAGGATGAGAGCCCTGGCCAAGGTGATGGTCACCCTGGCAGTTTGAAGGTTTGAGGGAAGAGTATGACCTTTTCAACCTCAAGAGTAGTGATTTTGGCAAAGCTGAAGCTGTGTGGAGGTTTATTAGCTGACAAGTTGTCATAACTGGTCGCAAACAGAAAGCGCACGAACAATGTCTACACATCATACCTTGTCAACAAAGAACACCAGATTTCCAAAATGTCTGCCAGGATATCTAAAAAAGAATGTAAATCAAAAGCATAGAGATCTAATCCTTCGCTTTAGACTCAATATTGTGTGAACAAAAACAATCCTGCAAAAATACGGTCTAGAAAATGACAGTGTATGTCGGCTATGCAATCAGGACGACGAATCCTTACGACATCTACTGTCCTAAATTGGAAATAGAAAGAAAAAAAATACTACAGCCGACACTGACGCCAACGTGTGACTTAGACCCTGATAAATGTTGGCCAGCCTTGTATGACAAACCAAACCAAAGAACAGTAAGAGGGCTAGGAGTTTTTTCTAGAAACCATGCTAAAGAGATTAGCATAACCACAGAAAAGAGAATTGTGAATGTGGACGCAGGTCTAGAAACTAAGTGAAGACCAAAATGGAAGAAAAGGGAAAAACCGTGCCAAACCAGAGATTGATGGACAAAATCGATGAAAGGATTAAAAGGTGGAATAAAATGGGTTTGGCTTTGTGGGGATGTTGTACATTTATATATATATATATATATATATTGGGTGGTGAGGTCATGGAGGTTAAGGAAGCTTTCTTTTGTGCAATTTTGTTCTGGATGGTGGAGACTTTGTTGACTAGTGCATGTTGAATGTTGGAACACCAGGTTTTGTCTTTGGTGAAGTTGTCTTGTACTGGGGTGGGGGGGTCTCGAACTCTTTCAGAATTACAAGTAATTCCTTAATACTTGATTTGGCTTGTAAGATTGTGTTGTAGGTTCCTTGTTTCACCAAAATATGTCTTTTTTGTATTGAGATGATATGTTGATTAGATTAGTTTTGTTTTTGGGAGAGGGTAGTAACCTCCAAGAAGTTTACATTTTCTCTTTTAGTTTCTCAAACATTTCTGGTGTGGGGTAAACCAGGAGTTTAAATGGCTTTTAGGCTTGCTATGTCTCAGTTTTAGAGGTGCAATGGTGTCAAGAGTGGTAGTCATAATTCATCAACTAGCGCATTAGGCTCCATATTGTCTGGGAGTGTGTTTAGGGTAGGTAGGATGTTGAGTAGGATTTTATCCAGCGTCATATTCTTTTTGATCCTCGTTAGTATGGGTGGGGCTAGACTCGGTTTGATGATGGGCCTTTTAGTTGCCAGTGCAAATGACAAGAGGTGGTGCTAGTAGTAATCGGGGCGTTACAGTTATAGCCTGCCACCC
Organism: Ambystoma mexicanum; assembly: GCF_040938575.1. Lineage (NCBI taxonomy): Eukaryota > Metazoa > Chordata > Amphibia > Caudata > Ambystomatidae > Ambystoma > Ambystoma mexicanum. The sequence continues at coordinate 929,589,037 of NC_090931.1, read as the reverse complement.
AGTCAAGTTTTCTCGCTTTGTTGTGTGTTGGTAGGTTCACTTTCTGAGTGAAGCCAAGTTCTGTCAAGATATTGGCCTCAATTATAGCTTGTTGGTCTTTAGGGTAATTAAATCCTAGGCTGAGATCCCCAAGCAGAATGACTTGCGAAGTACTTTTTAGGTTGTCCGAGAGTAAGGTGGTGATATCTTCATGAAAGGAGCCTATCAGACACAGTGGTCTGTAAACAAGGTGGATGTTAAGAGTTTGGGAATTGGTAATGGGTATTTTGGTTGTGAGGGATTCAAAGGATCTGAAGTCTAGGGAATCTAATAGATAGGTTAGATTTAGCAACACAAGCTATACCCCCTCCTTGGGTCTTATGTCTGTCTGCTCTTATGATAGTGTATTCCTCTGGGACTGCTAGCATAAGGGCTGGATCTGCTGCATCGTGCAGCCATGATTCAGCAAGGGCCAGGAAGTCAGATTTTTCTGCTACAATAAGGTCGGATATCTCAGTTGCATGTGCGACTAGAGACCTTGCATTTATTAATGCTCCTTTAATGTTGGAAGCAGAGTTGTCTACGGATGTGGGGGATGGAGTGCTGATAATGGTTCCGACGTCCTGTAAGTGCGTTTTTTGTCAAGGGGACTGGATGGTGGGTGGGAAGAAGAGCTAGTAGTGGTGGTCTCTTTTGTTGCAGTGGATTGTCTATTAGGTAGGCTCTTTCTCTGGCAGTCAATGGTGGTCATGGAGCTAGCCAGGGGTTCGAATATTCTAGGCAGTCGAGAGCGGAGCGTAGTATTTCTGGATGTGGTGCTGCACGGTGTGTTCAGGATAGGTGGACCCTGTGGGTAAATCATTATGCTTGGTGAATGATCATGGGTTGGATTATTGGTTACCTGAAATGTAGGCATAATGGTCGAGGTCTTAATCGTGTTCTGGATCATGTAGCGGCTATGTGGTCGTGAGGTGAATGGTCTCAGTGGGCTGGTTAATGGGCTTAGTACAGAAAGAATGCCTAAGGCGAATATAGTTGGCAGTCTAGCATGCATATTGGCTCAGGGTACCGTCTAGCTCAGAGTAACACTGCGGCTTAGAATTGAAGTAACCTAATCAATGAGACGTGGCGCATCGTGGTTGCCAAGTCTAGGCATGTATTTAGTTACGGCAAGTGGCCTAAACACAGTTCGGTAAAATGTCTCTAACAATCAGCAGAAAAATAGCAGTAAGGTATAAATGTGACTGTTATCAACTAAAGATCTCAGTAAGTAGAAAGGATAGGTATAATGCTGTCAATGCTGAGTTACAAAAGCATCATTGTAGCAATTGTAGTAACGAGGTTGAACCGTTTGAGGACTAGACAAGTGTAACATGTAGAACGGCTAATTGAAGTACGGAATGGGGGCTGCATTCATATATAAAGACCTACCAGTTAGGTACGACTGTGGTGAGACATTAGCATACATTGCAAGCCTAAACTCATACTTATTCACTGTTCAGTTATTTTCAGATCACAGTACAGGCTTTGCTAAGATAACTGTTCTAATGTTCTAAGCAATAATGGCGTGGAGCTCGGAGCATAAGGTGACCAAGGAACAAATAGAAGGCAATCATCTGCACACAGTAGTATGGCAATGGTAAAAGCCAAGTGGCAAGCTAATCAAGGGACGTGTAGACTGGTGTCAATTTTCACCGCCAACGTAGGTAGAATGACGGTAATTACACATGACCGTGACATGTGTAATCAACTGTGAATGAAATCTGTAGCAAATGTATGTTATACCTTCTCAATTCATGATTTCAAAAAAGATGGGACTAAAACATGAGACCAAGGACACTAAGGAAACAACGGTAAAGCTTGTTATCCAGTGAAGAATCTACAGGTCAAAAGCAGTCATGTAATGGAATCACTTAATGGGTCTGACTGTCAATACCTGCCATCACGTTTTTTGTATTCTAAGCAACATTTCCCACTTGATGCATATTAAAGCAATTACTTCTTTGTTTTTTCTATTGGGCGTTTTGCAAATAAGTCCCAGTATTTATGCAGTGTCTTGCATACATTTTTCATGAAGTTCTTTAAAATGGTTATTCTGCCAAGCTGATTTGAAGTTTCGTCTGATCTGTACCAAGATTTTGGTTGACTCGTTTGCCATTGGCCATCGTTCACCATCTAGTACTCGTACGTCCCGTCCCCTTTCCTCCATACTGCATTGGATTCCCTCGCTAGGGACGGGAGACTGAACCTTTCTCAACAGAAAAAAACGTTCTTCCCCTTTAAATTTAGAGGCGTGTAGAGGAGGTGTGGCGCTGGGAGCATGCGCTTTCCTGACTTCGCCCACCGGCGCCACACCCCAGCCCACTTTTTTGCGTCAAATGGAATGGGACGATTTCACCAGCGCTCCTGGGTTTGGCTTCGGCCATGTAATATCACACGCTCTTCCCCGGATACTTTCTTCTGTCTTTTTGTCTTGTTTTATCAATCAGGTACTTGGTCCTCTGGCGCCACGCTCCTCCCCGGTGCACGTCGACTTCAGCGGGATTCAGCAGGTGTCCAGCCTGCGAGGGGCTTTTCGCTATGTCCGATCCCCACACTCTTTACCTCTGCTGCCTTGGCCCCAATCACAGCTGGGAGGGTTTTTCCACGTGTGACGCGCTAACACGGCATGCTCTGAAGAACAGGCTAGCTCGTTGGAGGGAGCTCTTTGAGAAGTCTCCTCCAGAGGACTTGAAGGACTTCGTCAGACATAAGTCAGGGCTCAAGGTAGGGCCGCTTTTTTCCATCGCACACCGCAAGGGCCACTCCTTCCCAAGGAAACGCCAGAGCGGGAGGAACCTTTCAGGTTCTCGCACCGGTACCGAGGCTAGTTCAGCTACCAGCCGCCAGGCCGAGGGGGTCTTTAGATCCTTCCTGAGACAGTGCTGAGGGACTACAAGGTTCTATTACCGGGTGTACTCCCCAGGGGCTACGCCCTTGTACCAGCTAGATGTCCGAGGGGGCGCCTGCACGCAGCACTACCGGCAATACTGCCGAGGACAACACGCCTTCCAGACCCCGTCCTGAGGTGGAGGGTAGGTCTCATGCTCCATCACCAAGAGTCCTGGAGGAGGCCGGGGACAGCGAGCCACGCACCACGGCTTTGGCATGCAGCTCGACAAGATGGCCGCTGCACCAGACAAAACGGCTGCTCGTCCGATACCGCCCCTGGGAACGGAGCAGATGGGAGAACGAGTTACAAGTTGGGACTGGTGTCAACCAGGTACATGGCCAACGGCTTATCCATCTGCATCGCAGGGATGGTTTACCTCGCAGCCAGCTAGACAGAGTACGCACCGGCCCCAGCAGCCGCCCGCTACCCCGTCGACATCACCTGCCACTCCACCGGCCTGTGAGGACAGGTTCTTTGAAAGGTTCCTCACTCTTATGAGATCTCCTCAGATGGGGGTTATCCTCTGGGATGTTATCAGTGACATGCTCCCTCCGGCCCCTCCGCATGCGCCTATAGTCATTCCTCCTATGGCTCTAGCACCGCAGGCCCAGGCCCAGCCCCTAAGTTATTTTCTTAGTTGCATATGTACAAAGCACAAGGGAGTCCTGACAATACAGTAGTTATGTGGTAATTCAATTCTATACATAGTTGCATATGAACATGGCAGAGGGACTCGTGACAATACAGTTATTTACATAGTTGTGTGTAGACAGATCAGACGGCCTAGTGCAGTGATGAAGTGTAGTCATATCAGTGATTTAGGAGCCAAGGTTGACTTACTGGCTAAGGGGCAAGAGTTAGTTGCATATTCCCTGTGTAAAGAGGTGGGTTTTCACTCACCTTCCAAAACAACAATAGGTTGTTTTTGGAAGGTCCAGAGAGAGTCGTTTGCTCTTAGTTTGGCTGGTAGGGTGTTCCACTGTTTAGCTGCTATTGTGGGGAAGCGGCTACCTGTCATGATGCCTGCCCCCGGAAGACCAGACCAGGCCCAGCAGCCCCGGAAGCAGGCATCATGCCACTTGGAGCATGCCCAAAAGCCCCAGTTAGGGGCTGTTTGGGTGCAGTCCTGGCGCCTATGGCGCCAGGCTCATTATTGATAACTTACCTGAAGCAGACCATGCTGCATACTCACCTGAGGCAGACCATGCTGCATGAAGACTCAAGCCAAATGAGGCTTAGGAGGGACTATTTTACTGAAGGGACTATTTTGTTACTTGGGTGGGGCTGTGGAAGAATACTTACCTGGATCTTCTTCCAAGGCTATTTAAACCACGCCCGGACAGCCACACGTGCTTTGCGTTATTCTGCTTGCTGCAGCGTAACGCTCACCGTGTTTTCAGCAGCTCCAGTCTTCAGCCACGCCTGCTTCAGTCCTGGAACTCCTGAAACAAGAAGAAAAGAAGGATAAAGGTTAGAACAGGAGTTTTAACTTTAATCCTTACCTGAATCCTGATCCCTTTCGCCACGGAACTGAAAGAAGTCTTTGAAGCATCGCTTCGCATTCCTACGGCGCCGCGCTGAACTCACCTGCTTGGCGGTACTTCAGCATTCCATCACGCTCTCTCCATCTCGCGGCCGCCCTCCGACACCTAAGGAGACAAAGACAGCAAGGGGACTCTCTAAGGCTATACAAGCTACCCCCAAGGACTTACCTGATTTACCACGGGAGGTACTCACCTCATCTCGGGTCGGCGCAGTCAACTCTGCTTCATCGCCGTACACCAGCCCCTAAGGGGAAAACCACAATAGACTTACCTGAATCTTACCAAGTGCCATTTGGAAATCTTCGAGTGGATTAATTGGCAACCTGCAAGGAATCGGACAGAGTGAAGATCAGACATTTGAACTCTTATGAACAATTGGACTTTAGAGTCAATACTGGAACTCACCAATTCCCCTACGCCAGTGAAGTAACTGGTCATCAACGCGCCCCTGCGGTCGACGCAGGATGGAGAGCTCATCCTTCCAAACCATCAGGTGAGACTAAGGAGGGGACATCAAGAGTGATCTGTGGGAAGACAAATGGAGTGGGGAAGGTGGGTTGACACTCAATTCCACGGGTGGTTAATTCCTCTTCTCCTTTGCAGAAGAATATTCTTGCGAGCCAGACAAACTAGGCTGAGCGGGCCAGTCCAGTCAGTCATCTCGGCGATACACGTCACGCTGGTGGAAACAACAGCGGCCCAGTTCCGGTCGACGCCCCCGTGGGAACCAGGTGAGCGTAACACTACCTCCTGCTTTCTGTAGTTTAAATCTAGATGTGGCTAGTAGGTGCATGTTTGCTCAGCGTGAAGGCGTGTTGGATTGGGATCTGGACACTTTCTCTGACAGGTATGTGGGAGCCGACTTGTGATGGCATTTGTGTGTCAGAAGTGTTTTGAACGAGATACGTTCTTGAACCGGTAACCAGTGAGCATTCAATCTTGTTGCAGAGATGTGGGTAGTTTTGGGAATGTTAAGTGAAGCTCCTAAGGCGTTGTTTTTTAATACCTGGAGTTTTTCGATGTTTTGGATCTTAGTGCCAGCGTAGAGTTTATTGCAGTAGTCCAATCTAGTCCGAATGAGGGCTCTGGCCAAAGTGATTCAGCTATCGAAAGTCAGGAATGGTCTGCAGTTATTTATGAGCTTACAGGTGTAGGCTGCTGCTGACGCGGTGGCATTAACTTGTTTCGATAATGTGAGTGAGGAGTCCAGGTAAAAACCGAGGGCTTTTACTACTTTGAACACTTTTATATGGTTACCGTCAATGTTGAAGGTTTTAAAGGCGTTGTTCAGTTTAGTAAGACCGAGTGTGATCCTATGAGGAGCAGCTCCGTCTTTTCATCGTTCAGGCGCAGACCATAGTGAGCCATCCAGACTTAGATGGTTAGATGGATAGCATTGAGAGTAGCGGAGTCGATGACATGGTTGCCTGTGATAGGGATGCAGATTTGGGTGTCGTCTGCTTAGTTTTGTAGGTGACACCCAAGTCATGAAGGCGCTCAAAAAGAGGTTTAGTAAAAATGTTGTATAGCGTCAGAGAAACACAAGAACCTTGGGGTACTCCACATGTGACCGGGGTTGGTTTTGCTTCTGCACTTGGGCAGAAGACTCTTGTTGTTCGGTCTGTCAGGAATTATTGTATCCATTGAGTGGTATAAGGGGAGATGTGTGCCGCCAACGCTAGGTGTTTGCATAGGATTTTGTGGTCGACAAGATCAAATTGTGCAGAGAGGTAGAGTAAGAGTAGTAAGGCTAATTTACGTGTGTCTTTTAGTTCATCCATTTGGAGTTTTAGGTCCAGGAGAGCTGTTTCCGTCCCATGTCTTGGGTGGAATCCAGACTGTCATAGGCCAAGGAGGTTATTAGCTTCCAGATATTTTTGTATTTGTAGGTACACTACTCGGTCTGGTATTTTCAATAAAAATGGCACTGTTGTGATAGGGCGATAGTTTGTTGGTGTATTTGGGACAAGAGAAGGTTTTTTAGTAACCGGAGTACCCAAGTGTTTTTGAGATCGCTTGGGACAGAGTAGTTTTCAAAAGAGGCGGTAATTAGGCTTGTGATGAATGGGGCACAGTCCTTGATGACTGTTGCCCGGGCACGGGTCGCCTTGGCCCCTTGAGTGTTTGAGTCTGGTGATAATTTTGAGGACTTCGGCATTAGACACAGTTGTAAATTCAAATTGGGGCACTGTGCTATTTCCTAGGGAGGTAAGGGGCATAAAACGTGGCTGGGAAGGTTCAATGGAGTTTTTTTATTTTTTTATTATTCGATTTTGGATTGTAGTATTGCTATTTTGTCGGAAAGAGCATTCTGAATGATAGAACACCAGTTTGCGTCCTTGTTACAGACTTCTGCTGTTGGTACAGGGGAATCTAATTCTCTGAGGATGGCAAAGAGCTCCTTAGTTTTTGAGTTGGCATTGGTTATTCTTTCATTTTATGAGGTGCTTTTGGCCTGGAGCCCCGATTGTGTGTACTTGTTTGCGGATGTGGAGAATTCTGCTTTGTTTGGTTCACTTGGAAATATTTTCCAGTTAGTTTCGGCTTTTCTCTTGGAATTTCACAAGGCTTTTAGAGTAGTAGTGAACCATGCATTAAGATAAGCTATTGGTTTAGCTTTGCGCATGGAGAGAGGTGCTAATTTAAACAATATGAGTAGATCAATTGACACACCTGATTTTAATGTGTATATAGTAAGTGGATTTTATACAAGGGAATAATACATTTTAAGGTGCAGAGGAGAAAGATGACAGCTCTGGCAAATGGGCTGCAAAGACATAAAACAAAAAGTCAAGTTCCCAAATCTGGGAACTCGCGTCCTCTGCACTCTATGGGTGGCTCAATGATGAGTCCTACTATACATTTTTTCTATTAAATAGAAGATTGGGTAATATATTCGATTGAGATTAACAGTAGAATGATCAATAATAATTGTTCAATTGCATATGCACAAATATACACAATGACAAAAACGTATATTAGTTTAAATCCAATGATTTATTTAGGAGCCCAAGGCGTTTCGTGAATTGGTTCACTTCTTCAGGGGCAATTTTCATAATTTTCAAACTTTTCAAACAATCTCTGAAAAACATAACATTCAAATAAATCCACATTCGAACAAATCATCTCAATGCAGAGTATCTTATATATTATTACAAAGGTAATCAAATCAGTCATATCATATAACGCCTAATTTTGTGGCTAAAGATCCAAAAAGAAACCCATATCACGCTCATTCATTTGTTCCTTACTAATAGTCATAGACACACTGTGTCCTATCTGTACAAAAAAGTTCATCACCAAGTAAATCACATATAGGGCCTCATTACACGTAGTGCGTTAAGGGTTTACCGGTACCGTTAAGGGTACCGGTAAATCCTTACCGCCTTACTATGAAGTCCCTTTGCGGGTTGGTACTTTAACGCCTGCTTTTTAGCAGGAGTTAAAAACCAACCCGCAAAGGGACCAGGGTGCTAATTACGGTACCACAATTTGCAGCACCGTAATTGGCGCCTTCCCCATTCCCATAGAGCCCTATGGTGCAAAAATGGGGATGGGCAATGGGGGAAAGGGGAATTACCGCCCCGCCAACCTTGGAATAGGGCGGTAATTCCCCTTTCCTCCAAGGTGGTGCCGGTATTTTACCGGCATGGACCAAGGTGCTAACAGCACCTTGGTCGACCGCCTACTGTGTAATGAGGCCCATAATGTCTATTTGGTATGTTTTAAACCCAATAGTCAATAAAGTAATTGCTGTCAAAATTAGGGCATGTCAATATTCCAAGAGAACATTTACCTATGGTTTAGATTAAATCAGTCATCAAAAAGAAGGTTTTACATCATAGAGAAGGTGGGAAGTAGATCCTCTGTCTATTCGCGTCAGAATATGCTGAGGTCCTATTTGAAAAATGTGCAAAAAAAATTGTACAAAGTTATTAGAATGGATAGGTAGGTAAGAAAAAGTAAGGATAGTAAAGGCAGGCATAGCTGTATCTTACCAGCAAGGGTCTCAACACAATTAACGAGTAAATACTGAAGCGGGATCCAGTTTAGTAGTGTGGTCAGCCATTTTGTTCAGCAATGAATGGGCCAGGGAAAACCCTTGTTCCTGAAAGAAAACCCAAAAAAAAGGGGAGGGTTAAATGACCCTAGTGGGCTTAAAGTCAAACAAGTATCAAGAGTCGAAGTACACTCACGTTGGACGAAATAGTGTAAAAGAAAAGAACAACAACAAAGTCTTCCGGGAGGAGCTGTCTCCTGGCAGGATCCGCTACAAAGGTGGTGACTGGAAGCAGTCCTTAAATACTCAGAAGTATAGCGATGCAAATCAACGTACTGCGTCAAGAGAACGTGTGACGTCACGGTGTAAACACCGTGATGTCATCACGCGCATGCGCAGTTGAGGTCAATATCGAAGTAGATACGAAGAAACTAGGGTTGTTGGAGGATGTCCTTGGAAAAGATCCATTTAGTAACGAATGAAAAAAAGGGTGGGGGATTTGATATTGTGTGTAAAAGCAGGAACATGTATATTCCGATGTAAAGTGTCTCGGTAAACACAAAAGGATAAGTAAAAGAATATTTAATGGATGCTGAAAGCAAACTTGACTGGCAGAAAACATCTGGATGATTAACGAGTAAAAGCATCTAAAACAAAGTAAGAACCAATAAAATCGGATGATGAGCATAAAGAAGTATTATGGAATAATAGTATGAGATAATAAGTGTGGTCAACATCGTAAGAGTAATAAAAAATGGGAGGAGATGGTAAAAATATAATAATTAAGAATTTTTTTTTTTAAAAGTCATGTTGTGTGGGATACATCTCAAAAGATCAGTCGTCGTCATGGTTTGAATACACATGTCCCTAATACTAAATCTAGTATTTGGTTTCTTCGTATCTACTTCGATATTGACCTCAACTGCGCATGCGCGTGATGATGTCATGGTGTTTACACCATGACGTTGCACGTTTTCTCAACGCAGTACGTTGATTTGCATCGCTATACTTCTGAGTATTTAAGGACTGCTTCCAGTCACTGCCTTCGTAGCGGATCCTGCCAGGAGACGGCTCCTCCCGGAAGGCTGTGTTCTTCTTTTCTTTTACACTATTTCATGCAACGCGAGTGTACTTCGACTCTTGATACTTGTTTGACTTTAAGCCCACTAGGGTCATTTAACCCTCCCCTTTTTTTGGGGTTTTCTTTTCAGAACAAGGGTTTTCCCTGGCCCATTCATTGCTGAACAAAATGGCTGACCACACTACTAAGCTGGATCCCACTTCAGTATTTACTCGTTAATTGTATTGAGACCCTTGCTGGTAAGATACAGCTATGCCTGCCTTTACAATCCTTACTTTTTCTTACCTACCTATCCATTTTAATAATTTTTTACAATATTTTTTTGCACATTTTTCCAATAGGACCTCAGCATATTCTGACACGAATAGACAGAGGATCTACTTCCCACCTTCTCTATGATGTAAAACCTTTTTTTTGATGACTTATTTAATCTAAACCATAGGTAACTGTTCTCTTGGAATATTGACATGCCCTATTTTTGACAGCAATTACTTTATTGACCATTGGGTTTAAAACAACATACCAAATAGACATTATATGTGATTTACTTGGTGATGAACTTTTCTGTACAGATAGGACACAGTGTGTCTATAACTATTAGTAAGGAACAAATGAATGAGCGTGATATGGGTTTCTTTTTGGATCTTTATCCACAAAATTAGGCGTTATGATATGACTGATTTGATTACCTTTGTAGTAATATATAAGATACTCTGCATTGAGATGATTTGTTCTAATGTGGATTTATTTGAATGTTATGTTTTTCAAAGATTGTTTGAAAAGTTTGAAAATTATGAAAATTGCCCCTGAAGAAGTGAACCAATTCACGAAACGCGTTGGGCTCCTAAATAAATCATTGGATTTAAACTTATACGTTTTTGTCATTGTGTCTATTTGTATATATGCAATTGAACAATTATTATTGATCATTCTACTGTTAATCTCAATCGAATATATTACCCATTCTTCTATTTAATAGAATAAATTAATAATAGGACTCATCATTGAGCCACCCATAGAGTGCAGAGGACGTGAGTTCCCAGATTTGGGAACTTGACTTTTTGTTTTGAGAGGTGCTAATTTGTCAATAGTAGCAAGTACTGTTTCATTGTATAACTTTACAATGATAGTAGGGTCTTTGGTTCCTAGGTTTTGGGGTGCCAGGATAGTTTGTAATAGTGGTAGCATATTCTCAACCGTGATATTGTTTGTTTCTCGATGGGGCCAGTTGTGCGAGTTTAGTGGGGCCAGGCTTCATGGTGATATTGAATGTTAGGCGTTGATGGTCGGACCATGGCTAATGGGTGTTCGCAGTTATGGCAGTATTGCAGTTAAGGTCCGCTAGCCAATCAAGGATGCAGGCTTTGGTGTTTTTAGGGTTCTGGATTCGGTGTAAGAAGCCTAGTGCTGAGATAGGGTTGGCGAGGGATTGTGGATTCTTGTCTAGCGGTTGTTTAAACCTAGATTAAAGTCACCCAAGATGACAGTCGGGATCTAGATTTGTTATTTGTAGAGAGTAGTTGGGCTACATCGTTCTCGAATGATAGTACAGGGCCCGGGGATCTCTGTAGACTAGGTGGTGGATGCAAAGTGTGGCGGTAGGTGATAGCGTCATTTCCACCGAGAGTAGTTCCCCAGAGAGAAGCAAGGTATTTGGTATTTCTCTGATGTTGAGGGTGTTTTTGGCTATTATGGCTACGCCTCCTCCTTTAGCAGGGGGTCTGTCTATCCTGAAGATTGTGTAATTATTTGGGATGGCTAGGGCAAGGGCAGGGCCAGCAGCCGCGTGGAGCCATGATTCTGTGATCGCTATGAATTTGAGATTGTGTGTGGTGGTGATGTCTGCAATGTCTAAGGCCTGAGTCGGTAGGGATCTGGCGTTTATGAGGGCGCCCTGAATTAATTGGTTGGACTTGCTGATCCTATTGTGTGTAACGGTAGATATTGGATTATGTGCCACTGAGTGGGTGTGGGGGGTTTAGTTTGCTGGTGGAGCCGGTATTGCTGGAGGTTAGATAGGGTTTATCCTTCGTGTTGGAGAAAAGGTGTTTTGACGTGATGGCACTGGAGTGGGCTGTTGAATAGGTGAGGTGCGAGTTCCTTCTCAAGATATCAGGGGTGGTAGTAAATGTGATGTCTCGGTGTGCCTCGGTTTTGAAGCTAGCCTCTGGTTTCTGAGGGTTAGCGGGCCTGGGAGGCTGTAGCTTGGGATTGTTGGCGGGGCCTCAATTCTCCTCTTGTCAGGTCGGTGGGTCAGGCTATTGCTAGTCTGAGGTGAGATGAGGTAGGGGGTTATAGCCTGGTGGTAGGAAGCGAGTCGGCAGGATGGCTATGGAATCGGGGAAGTAAGGTGTCATGGAGAGGGATAGGATGGGTCTGGGCTGGGTCTGGGCCAGGTCTGGGTGGTGGTAGAGCTAAAGTAGGAGTAGTGTTTGGAAAACGAGGCAGACAAATTAGGTGGTCTGGCGGACATGCTCCTTGGGTTTAGATGCTGATGAGGATATCTGGGCAACGACTGCAGTGTCAACTGGGTGTCGGCCATGAGGATGTACGTGCAAGGCACAATCAGTCTTCAGCTAACATATGTACGTCTGTTAACTAAGACGGGCATGGGCAACATTCAGTACACACGTGCAGGGCGTTTAGCATGAGATAAGGCAGATATAACCATCAATACCCAGGTTTTGGGTCAACAACAATAACAATGAGCATATCATGAGAAACATTTAGTACACATGTATAGGGCGTTCTGCATGAGCTAGTGCAGATACGACCATCAATATCCAAGTTTGGGTTATCAACAAAAACAATGGGCATATCATGAGCAGCAATCAGTACACAAGTGTGGGACATTTAGCATCCGGTAGGGCAGTACTCGGGTTAAAGGCAGAACAGGTAGGCAAGGAGCACTTCAACCAAGTTTTTTATGATCTAATGCAATTACGCTGTGATCCCATTGTGGGGGTCCCAATAGCCTCGGCATGCCAAATATCATCACTATTTGTGGAAAAGGCATTTGGCTAGCTAGTACGTAGTAGGCTGACTCAGTGTAATAGCCTAAACAGCATTCATGATTGTGAGTGCATAGTCATTCAAGTATCATGCGGCTAACAGTGGCTCATGGGTGGTGGCACTGGTGGAGCTATTGGTAGCAATGATTATCTGTATTGACAGTGGGGGAGGGCAGTGAGTGACGATGGCTCAGCGCGTAATCGGTAAAGTTATACATTGAGGGTTTCAGTTGCCAGTCTGCCACCTAAGATACTGCTTGAATCCTGCCCAGCATTTCTGTAATGGACTTGCTCTGCCATCTTTATGGACACAATCATTTACCTTAAGTTTGGGCTCCAGTGTGGACAACGTTGTAGAGCCCAAAGTGAAATACACAGCAACAGGGAAAAGCACACAGACCAAGTATGCAGGTTATGTGCGCAAACTGCGTGCTGTCTGAAAGTGAACAAACGTACCTATAGCATTGCCAGCAGGAACTCTGAATAGCTCAGACGCCATGGCATCCTTGCCAGATCTCAGGATGTCAAACTGGCTATCTAGTACCTCTAAAAGCAAGGACAAGGGCAGAATTAGATTATCAGAACATTGACAACACCTGAAGCTAATTGAAAAAAGGGTTGATGAAATTGGGGGAGGCGTATACTAATCACCTATCCAAGTACTAATGGGAAAAGAAACCCACCAACCAGCGCTATCATTTGAGCAATCCATATCCCACGCTATAAAAAGAGGCATATGCAACGAAGACCACGGCAACCAGCATTGTAGGTTGTGCCAGTCCATGCACCCGAAGGCCCTCTGGGAATGGGCGGCAAAGATCTTGATATACGTCCACAAGACTAATTGTGAAATTGCTCGGTCTCATTGGGGGTCATGCAGCACAGTACGTCGATCCGAAGAGAGGTTGCCTCCATGCCAGAAGAAGGATAAGATACCTCCCAAGAGACCCACCTCCCAGAGACGATCCTCTCACCAACATTCTTCCTCTTCTAAAAAGATGCATCACTCCAGAAACGGTGGCTCGCTTACCTTTTCTGATCCCAATCCTCCACCCCAGAGGAATGGGAATAATTTTGCATTAAGATGCTTGACATCTTCGCCAAAGTGCCAGCGGCTTTGATGCTGATGGGACCCTCTGCGTCTTTTGGGACTGGCAGGTTGCCCATCAGGGATCACTCCCACACACCTATGGGGTTGGGCTCTGTACCCAAAGAGGTACAAAGTCCCCCAGCATCATCAGGCTCTGCCTTGAGGTGTTGAGGTCTCTGCGCTGGTTCCGACATAGTCCTCAATGTCATTGGCGCCGTAGTTGTCGAGGCCCCTCTGGAATATGCTCCTCTTACTTTAAAACCCTTCATGTCTAAGATGTATGACATCTATGATGAATATGGGTATCGGGTGCCCTTTGGGTTGGAACATTTGGTCTACAGAGAAGAGTGAGACTTCCTGAAGGATTTCAATGAGGAAGGCAAGGATGTCCAGGGTCTGGCCTTGGGTCTTCAGGAAACAGTAGTCTGGACATTCTTCCAGCCTCCACTTCTGGCAATCCTCAGGCTTCTTTTCAGAGACTGATGGCTAAGTTGTATAATACCCTGGTGCTAACTGCTCTATCCAAGCCCAAGATTGAATTAGAATTAATGGGCATCCATGCTGAAGGCCCAAAGAGGGCAACACTGCTACCCTTTAATGTAGCAGCATAGGGCCCATGCTAGGTATTGGAAAAACCTGCTTCCATGCTGGCCGTTGAAAGGGAGCTGGCTAGGAAGCATCATTCTGCTCCCTTCGATCCGGCATTCTTGTCCACTCCTGCCTCCCTCGAGAGCTTAGTGGTTCAGGCCAAGACTGCAAACATAAAGACATCCACCTTTCCTTCTCTTCCCCCTGACAGGGAAAGTAAGGGGCTGGACGCCTGGGGCAAGAAGGTTTTTGCATCGGACAGCCTCGCCCTTTGTGCAATTAATGCTTCTTGTACCCAGACAAAGTTCTTGCGGTCTGTGGTCTGCAGTGGCTAATGCAGCTAATCACATCCCGGGGGTTGGGGGGACTTCCTGTCTATGGTGCAGGATATCAGTGAGGCTTCTTGTCAGAGTTTGCAGTGCAGTCAGGACTTGACATGGCTGATTGTGTTGGCAGACCCATGGCCACGAGTATGGTGGTCAGGCGTCACTCCTAGATGAGTACATCTGGCTTCACGTATGATGTCCAGGCTAAGGTTTTGGACATGCTTAAGCCCTCTAGAAATTCCAGCCATCAAAGGTTGCAGCAAATTCCTTGGGTCTGGCTGTGCAACAACCCTCTGCCCCTTTTGTCTGGTAACTGCCCAGCAAGTATAATGGTAATGGCCCAGCAGCTCCTCTCCCTACATGTTCATGATATAGCTGGAAGTCCATACAACTTTGCCAGCACTACATGTATTCAAGTTCTAATCATAGACAAGTTATTGTTTTGACTGTCAGACATAGTTAATACATTATGTCTTGTCCTTCCTGATTTTTCAGTGTGATCTTTCTATTTTCAATAGGATTTAATAATTATACCAGTCCTCTACTGGCAGATGTACATGTTCAGCTAGTGTATGGTATTTCTAAGTGATTGCTTCCTCGCACAGGTTCCTCAACTTGGATATGTTACCGGGGGGTCTATTGATCTTTGTCAACTCCTTGAAGCAACACTGCAAATCGGCAGAGCAGATTGATCTGCAGAAAATGCAGGCTTCTTATGAGAACAATTCTCTGCAGATTTTTAAATGTTTGTACAGTTGCAGCATATTGCCCCTTTGTAATTGTGGAACTTCCGAATCCTCAGAAATATAAAAATTATTGCTTTATATTTTCAGTTTTCCGTAGAGTTGGGTTCCCTCCGTCTTCAGCCACCGGCTGATACAATGCTCCACCACTTGACGTCATGTATCTGATGGCTCCGGAGGTGATGCCAAAGGTAGTATATATAGAGCAAGAAGATCCCCATGACCTCAGTTCCATTTTCCCACATGCTTAGCATACTCTTTCAGGACATCATCTTCTCTCTGACTGAGAAAGTCCTAGCAAATTCATGCCTGGTACTCTAAAAGCCTCGGTTTTAAGCCCTGCAAAGACTGCATGAGCAAGATGTATGTGTTGGACCCGCATTGGAATTACATTTGCTGCTCGACAATAACATGGTTTGTTGCAGCTCCTGTCAGTCAATGCACACAAAGGCCCTTTGAGTACTGGCTGCAAAATTGTTCCCTCTTCACAAAGGGGACTCCGGGGCTCCCTCTAAGCAATGCTCTCAAGTTTCCTGTGGCCATGCTAGGAAGACATCCAGTCCTGTTTTTTCCCTTGAATTCTGGCACTTGAAGTTTGTTTTTCCCATTTGAAGTTTAGGAAAACTACAAGTCCCATGAATGTCAAGCAAAACATGAGTGCTGTAAGAACCCAGGCTGTGGAGCCCCCTCTAAACGGGTCTGGGAGTCAGAAAATGAGAAGTCAGTTGAACCTGTAGAAAAGGTGTCACTTCAGTGGTTCGGGTAAGTATATGGAACAGAGGAAGGAGAATGTGAAATCACTGAAAGAGGTCTTGGTAACATAGTTAATCTCACTGCTCCTCCTCTTCCTTCTCCAAAGAACAATTGCCTTTCTCGTCCTTCAGGACACATTACCAAAAAGGAAAGCAGCACCATTCCCCACTAGCTCTTCCACTCCAGAGCAGCAGGAAGAGTTCATTCCACAAATGTTGCAAATGTATGCATCAGCGCTGGCATTCTCTGTTGATGCTGGTGGCGGAACCAGGGCCCTCTTCACCTCTAGGGCAAGCAGCATCTTCTTCAGCGACTGCAGGCCCTTTTGCTCAATTCCCTGATCTGACGCCGAAAGACTCCTTGGCAGCCAGCTTTCGGTTCAGTCTTCTTGCTTAGACGCTGTGACATAAAGCCTTCCCCTTGGACAACTTCTTTCTCTCCATTCGGCTTAATGGCGCTTTTCGTTTTTGTATTTTAGGCAGCGCTGGTCTACAGTCTCCCTTTCCTATCTCCTCTAACATACATACAAAACAAATCTGTTTTTTTATGTATGGTATTGTTCAATTGAGCAACTCTCCATAGGAGTTAACTGCTGCATATGTTTTTATTTAAATTAGCTACGGTAATTACCTGCTAACCTCTGGTGAGAAATCCAAACAAATAAAGCTAAATGAGACTAACTTCTAGAAGGTTTAAATCAATCTACAGCGAAGTTAATTGCGTTTCTATGTTACCCTCATCGTACTACTTTTTGCTCGTCTTTTCTCCTGCTGTCTGTTTGGGTGCAATGATGTGAAGTCTCGAAGACATGGAATTCTTTCGTATAAAAGGAGAAATTCCATTGCTGCACCAATTTACAGCAGAATATTTTCGTAGGACTGTGGCTGCGCTGGCTGCCAAGTGTTTTACACTTTCCAGTTCACCAATCAATTGTGCACTAGATTTATTACTGTCAGAAAAATAAACCATAGAAAATTTGACAAGATAGATGTGTAAATTATCACTCTGACAGACCTAATGATGCACTTCGAGCACCTTCTGTTTTCCGGCACTTGGCGTGTGACTTCATTAAATATGCAATGGCTGCTTGGTGAGTGATCAGACATTAGTTCAGTTCCTCCTGGAATCAGAGGTGGAGACACTGGCAGGCCTGCCAGCTCCTGCTGCGACTCTAATGTGCCCCATCTTGCGGGAGCAGTTGTTTGCGGCCTTTTCAGCACAATTACATACGTAACCACAGGACACATTTTCTGAAATGTATATTACAGATAAAAGTTGAAAATAGCCTTGATTCCGTTCTTTACGTCTGTCTGTCGGTTATGTGTGGGTGGCATGGACTGTGTTGCGCCTGCCAAATTACAGAGTCTCTGAAGTGTTCATCTGTTTTTATTGACCTGCGGAAAAAGGGCATGTTTGGGCAAATGGAACTCCGTTGCAAAACGGCACTAAGGAAATAAAAGGAATGCTGTCCCCTTTGGTTCGGCACCTTTAATCATTTCTGATTGATTTGTTGGAAATATAACCATTATTGTCAGATGATAATTCATATTTTCATTGCTTGGAATTTGTTGAGATGGATGTGTTTTTGGTTATGTTATTATCTTATTAGTCAGCCTACCCTTTTTAGGTGTGTACACCTGTGTACATTTTATTACACTTGAATGCCGCAATTCTGTTAACAATCGAAAAATGTTCGTGTCGATTTCCTATTCATAAAAGTAGTTCAAGAAAAACAGATGGGCAACTCAAGTTGACAAAGTAATGGCATGAAACATGAGCAAGTTTAATACGTCACTTGTATAAATAAAAAAAGTACATACTGTTCATTATCGGTTTGATTATGATGGGTGCTGTTTTCAAACTAAGGCTTAAGTATTCTGTTTGCTTAAAGAGAGAATCAAGGACTTCCATTGCATTATTAGATTACAAAAAAATGCAAAGAGTAAGAACAAATATGTTAGTTTTTATATGTTCTCCTTCTGTAGTGGTAAAATTGACTTTACCACTACTGTTTGGTGCAATTTACCGTGTATTCCTCATTAGCAAAATCATGTGGCATGTGACTGGCTCATTGGCTCTTCTGCTCTGCTGGCTTGGGCGCAAGAGGTTTTAAATCAGGGTGACGAAAATAACTTGTATGGTAGTGCTGGAGTGAATCCCAGTGACGTTTGCGAAACATCTTGGTGTCTATCTCTCCTCTCTTTCTGTGGCCCATCAGGTGAGTGCAAAATGGAAGACAGCACACTTGTTGAAGGTCCTTCGCAAAGGTCTTGACTTTTCTGCCTGCACCCTTACATCCTGCATTAGTCGCCTCACCTGTCACCAGCCGCTTGGATTACTGTAAAGCCTTGTATTTAGCCCCGCCCACAGGCTTAGTCCATCGCTTTCAGCTGATACAAAACCTTGCGAGCAGGGTGGCTACTGCTACCCCCTTTGCTTCCCATATCAGCCCAGTTCTGAGATCTCTTCACTGGCTCCTGGTGAAAAAGAGAATAGTCTTTAAATCTCTTTGTTTAGTCCATCAGGCCTACTACCAGGTGGGTGTTGGTTTTCTACAGAAGAAATGTGCTCCTTATATTCCAAAGAGAGAGCTTCGCTCCAGTAATTGGAGTCTACTGGTGATCCTGAGATTTCGCCTCCAAAGGGTAGGGGGCTAGCCTTTTCGGTGGCTGCTAGTAAGCTCTGGAATGATCTCCCTACCTGTTTGACACACCGAGAATCATCTACAATGTCGCCATCAGCTTAAAACTCTGCTATTCTAATAACACTCCCTGCCTAGCTTTCTTGCGTTTCCTCGCGCCAAAATGCCTTTCAGGTGAACGTACGCGTTATAAATGTGCATGACATGACATAAATACCAGAGCTGGGCTGATTTGGCATTGTCCCCAGATTGTAGGCATATCGACCGTTAAGGTGCCCAGCAACCTCATGCTGCCTCTTCCTTTTAGTTTTGGCTATTGGGGTGACGCTGGAAGTGCAGTTTATAAGCAAAAACTGATGTCATGGCAAGTGAAGTTAGGATGTGTGGAAGGGGGCACAACCTGTGGGTAGTGGTTGCCTTTTTACCCATCCATTGACTGCCATGGCCAATATACTACCTATGGCCTTTACCACCCACCACCTACCTCTTCCTGCCCAAACCACATAACACCTGGGATATCCTTGAGCCAGCTATGTGCCTTTTGAGCAGCTTTCTGAAGGGTAATGGCTTAATAGTCTTCAGCCACTTGATTTATAAGCAGTATCTGTTCCTTGCACTCAATTTATATTGAAAACTAGCATTGGGAAAGCCAACAGTGTTGGCTCTTATTAGGCATTTACCATACTTAGACATAATAGTCCCTGGTACGAACACCATTTGCCTGCTGTTGCCACCTTATGGTCGGGCAATGCCTTTGTCATTTCCTGGAAATGCTGAATCCATGCCTACAAAAAATCCAAAACTGTTAGCTTACCAATGCTTATTCTGGGTACCACAGTTGCCTGAAACTAGGGCACTCCTTGTTTTCTTGTTTTTTTTCCAGACTATTTTGAGATTTAAGGCATACTCTGAGACACTTTTTCCAAACGCTCTTAAACAGCAAGACATAATAGCTATACGTTCTTGGATTATCGTTTGCTTCATAATGTTTAGGAGTCTGGTCTCTTCCCTGACACATAAAACACAAGCTATCTTCTAACTATGCCTTTACAAAGCCATCCAAAGTGTTTTAGCCTTTTCTTTAGTTGTGTGAAAGACCACCGAGTCCTTGGATTTTGTGCAAAGTGCTGGATGGTGGTTATGGTACAATTAATAAATAAATGTGGTTTCAAAAGCAGTATTTTGTCGAGGAATATCACATCATTGAGTAACCAGATTACTCTCTGCAGAGATGGTGATAAGCACACATAGGCTCTGAATGTTGTGCAAGAAGCTACAGAAACGATTTTGCCTTTCAGTTAATCTGTTATGGAGCCTATCTTGACTGTTTGTGAAATGCCCTCCTATGGCGCCCCTGAAAGTGAGAAGGCATCCAAGAAACCTAGGCCTACCCAGAGTGACCATGAATTTTTAAGTGCTAATCTGACCCCAGAGAGTCTGGCGGTGCAAACTCATCAGCGTAGGCCACACCTAATGTCTTCCCTATGATGCTGTGCAATAAGGAGCCTGGGATGCAGAAAACGTTCAGTAGAAAGGTTTCGAATGGATTGCATTCTCCGACAGATTACTCATTTTAGATGCATCTTGGAGCAGCACAGCTGGTACCCGAAAACATTTCATCAGAGGGGACCAGGTGTGCCTCCGCGCCCACCCTCTTTGAGAGTCCACTTGTTGGCACATGAAGGGACAGTGTCAAGTCTACGTATGGGGCATACCATGCCACGGTGACATCTACTTTACCCTGTGCAATCAGCACGATGTACCAGGAAAGTTCTTATAATCATAGCATTTTCTTTGCATATTTCCAAATGCACTAGATCATTCCGGGTTAGTTGAAATCTTCAGGGTTAAAGTGTTGCAGGGACTACATCTCTAAGATGTTGATGAATGATCTTGACGCTGTCTGTCCTTTGGTCGACCACAATGTTTGTGTGGTGCTGGCAAACTATGAACCCCAAAGCAATATGTAAATGAGAAGCAACGTTACACTAGGTCGCCACCCACACAATCTGGAGAAAACCCCTCCAGAAGTCGTTCTTCAGAGGCGTCTGAACTCCCCACAGCCGAGAAAGCAGCCTCATTGGAGTTGGAAGTGCAGTAGAATGGCACACACGCAACATCATATGAGGGTGCGCTGCAGAAGTGGGTGGTTCAAAGCACTCCTTTTGCACTTTAGCACATAAAAAGAAAAAGAAACGCCTGTCCCGTTGAGACAAGAGCAAGGAATACTAGTCAAACTCTTAAGGGGAAAAGGGTATTATGCCCTACAGCCTCTTCGGCTGATTAATGGGAGGCGTCCAAACATAAAAGTTCCCACCATGCTGCATGAGGCCGGCAGCACTCCGAAAAAGAGAGGCATCCATACGCCAGAAGTTTCGGGTCCCATTCAGAAAAAGAAATTGGTGGGTCGAAGTAGAGTGCAAAGGTCTCCGAGAAAGTTACATTGGCAGTCTCAACGCAGCATTGGGCTCATTTCCTCAATAAGGGTTTTGCTTTGGCCAACTTGGCAATTGGGGATTCAGACATCCTCTGCCACTGGCATGCTATAATCTGACTCACTTCGGAAGATGGCACAGAAAGCAAGTTGGTTATAGCCCAACCATATACAGTGCCTTTTTAATACAGATTGCCTTTGATGTACTTAATAACTAAAGCTAATCTATTTGAACTGACTTGGGGTCATGTGCCATGCAGTGATTAGTTTGATAGTTTGCGGTTTACTGCTCGTTAGATACGCCTGGATAGAGTCATAGGTGTTTTCTAATTATGTGCCCAACAGAATCAAAATGATCAGTTATACCCAGCGCTAAAGGCACCATTTTGTTTTTTAACTGTGAACACTTTTTATTAACGTAATAATCAAAAATGTCCGTACAATTGAAAAAATGAATGGTAAAAGAAATCCGGCAGTAAACATTACAAAAAAAAAAATGGTATTCTCAAAGTAATACTATCTCTGTATATATGTATGCATAGATCTATATTTCTGAGGCTTATGGAATCTGCTTAGATCACATGCTGTGCCTAGGTCGACATCTAGTGGAAGCTGTAGAGTATGACCTTTGTTGTTTTCGAAATTCAAAAAGGGACGTCGACCGGGCGTGCCACTAATACCATCCCTAGTGTGACGTCCACTGTACCCATGGTCCTTCACGCGTTGTGGTCCCTCGGATTGTTTTTTTCCGCCGTCGTGGACAGCTGCTATTCGGAGAGTTCTTCTTTCGGCTCATCGCCACCGATTATTATAATTACTAATAGTTTTTCTTACTATCCTTTATATTCACCAACTATCGAGACCATCCGACAGCGGTGCAGAAACGACCATCGACGGATTTGTTCGGCCTTGAAAGGCCGCGTCGGGCTTCGGTCCCCAGAGTAAGCTATTCAAACACAAGACGTTGAAGGACCGCTTAACTAAACGCTGGGCCCACCTCGCCATGCAGGTCGAGGCCAACATGGATGTGGAGGGGACTTTCAGCGACAGCAGCAATGCCGCGGTATCTGACAGCGAAGGCAACGGGGATACTCGGGTTTCCCCAGCGCAGGGCCTCAACCCCATCAGACAGCCCAGCAGCCTTGTTACGGGGACAACACCCAGCGGCAAAAGCGCTCTCAACACCGTCCACTAAGCACACAACCCACGGCCGAGACCAGACACGTGTGTCAGACAAGGGCCATCGCATGACGTCTAGGGAAAGGTCCGTGGATTCACTGTCCTCTGGGTACTCTGGATCGAGATTGCCACATGACAGATCCCGGCTGTCGAAAGACAGAACAGACGTCGTGAGCCAAACCATTCCCGTGACTTGATAGTCAGTAGACAAGCCTCCGGTTCTTTGTTGAAATTGATAAACCCTATACAGGCGGGACTAGCCCATTTGGTAAAAAAGCATGTCCCAGAGGGCCTAGTTAAAGGTAGGGAGTCTATGAAGAAGGCTTCTAAGACCCCTCATAGGAATAGGTTCCAGGAGGATAGACCCTCCCAGGAGGGATAGGCCCCCCTTACAAGAGTAAGGACCCGCAAGCACAAGAATCTTTATCTTCAGCCCAAAAACAGAAGGCTCAGCCTTCATCTCAAGTCCCATCCACTCCACAAGTTCAGATTCCTAGCTCTGCCCAACGTTCATGTGAGGCTATTGATAGGGTAATGAGGAGGATGACCTTCATGGCAAACCTTTATGAAAAGGACCCTACTTATTTCACCAGTTTCCAGTCCACCCCTCCCACAACAGCGGCTCAGATCCCTGAACCCCCCCTTTCTAAAAGGTCTGGCCCAGATACCATGATGCAAGACCCTCCAGTCATTGACCTATATGACCCGGACACTGACAATGAGGATCTCTATGTAGATCAAGAGGCAGCAGATCCTTACTATGGGGATGATGAGGTTGACCCAGATCCAGACATGTATGCCATGGATTCTCCCGTCAATCAGGATCCTCCTGTGACGGACTCACCCATTCATAACCAGCCACTACTAAACGACGTGCTTGTCAAGGCAGCTCAACATTTCCAAATAACAATGCAGGAAATTCAGCAAGACAAAGATTTTGTTGATGATGTTTTGGGGGAAAAGAAGGCTCTAACTCAGTTTATCCCCCTCCTGCGGTCTGTCCAGTGAAGAATACAACCCTCGCTGGAGACATCTAATCGGACACAGGCGGTTAACCCCCGTATAGAAAAGCTTTTCAGACCTGCCCCATCAGATCCCCTATACATTAGGGGACAACTCAAGCCTGATTCTCTCGTTGCGACTACTACCAGAAAGAGAGCAGTTACACCCCAAGCCTCCTCAGAGGCACCTCCGGACAAGGAGAGTAAGAGGCTGTATACCATGGGGAGGAAGATGGCCTCTTCCGCTGCCTTTCAGGCCAGAATCGCTAATAACTCCACCCTTTTAGCTAGTTATAACTGTCGTAAATGGGATGAGGTCTCAGCTTTGCTATCATGAGCCTCTGAACCCCTCAAAACACAATTGGACCTGGTGGCTTCAGAAGGCAGGGCAGTTTCAAGTTGTCTGTTAAAAAGTAATCTTGATGCCGTAGACAATGCCGGCAGAATCATAGCAGAGGGAACTATTAAGCGTCATGCTTGGTTACGCCAATCCGGCTTCAAGCAGGAGGCGCAAGCCATTCTGCTCAATATGCCCATTGAGTCCAACGTACTCTTCGGTAAGGCCGTTGAGGACGCCTTGAAGACTGCAAAAGAAGAGTATGATACACTAAAGTCATTGGGCCAGCTGACCAACAAACCCACTGGCCAAAGCAAAGGGGTAACAGTAATTTTCATCGCTCAAGTGGACAAAATTCCACAGGGGTTCCAGCTATAGTCAAAATCGGGGAACATTCTGGGGGAATAATCAAGGCCAGGCCTCTCAGAATTACCAGAGAGGTCCATGCAGATCCCACGGTCGGGGAAGGGGATCTTACTCTAGAGGTGGTACCCCACCTGCAAAACAGTGATTGCCCACTTCAGGTGCCCTCCCATGCCTCTCCAGTGGGTTTGGTGCATTTCCAACTTCACCCAAGCATGGGAGGGAATCACCTCAGACAGATGGGTGCTGTCCACCGTAGTGGGCGGATATTGTATAGAACTCCTCGAGCAACCCCGGATCCATCCCTCATGCCAGAAGACCCACTCCAAAGAAGACCAACGCATCCTCCTCGAGGAAATCGCCACGCTGCTCCAAAAGGACGCATGGAAATCGTCCCGGCCAACCAGGTAAACAAGGGTACTTATTCAACTTACTTCCTTGTGCCAAAGAAAGATCTAACATTGCGCCCAGTATTAGATTTACGCCCTGCAAACAAATATGTCAAGCCACAAAAGTTCCGCCTGACTACGCTACAAGAGGTAATCCCTCCCCTAAAAAAGGGGATTGCATGGTAGATGCCTATTTTCATATTTTCACTGTTCCCAGCGCACCGAAGGTTCTTGCGTTTCAAGATGGCGAACCAGCACTATCAATTCAAAGTGCTGCCCTTCGGAATAGCATCTGCCCCAAGGGTATTCACGAAGGTACTGTTGGTGGTGGCAGCACACCTGCGCAGGGCGCCAATCCCAGTGTACCCTTACCTGGACGACTGGCTGATTACAGGGGAGTCTCCGCTAATTTGCAGGCAAAACGTTCAAAGAACTATCAACCTTCAGTTTCAATTGGGCTTCTCCATTAACAAGAAAAAAATCAAGCCTAGTGCTAAGCACAACCAAACAGTTCCTAGGAACTGTTATAAACACAGAAGAGGGGTTGGTCTTTCAGTCAGAGGAAAGAGTCCAAAACATGCTACTCTAAATACTGCATTATCAAGCTGGCCGCCAGATAAGCGTACACAAAGCTATTCGTTTGCTAGGCATGATGGCATCTTGCATTTACCTGGTACCTCAAGCATGCCTGCGCATGCGACCCATGCAGGAGTGGTTGGTGAAACAGTGGTCTCAGGCAAGTGGTCAGTGGGACGATCTAGTGGTCGTTTCGCCAACACTGGTACAAAATCTTTGCTGGTGGACAAGAGAAAATCAATTGAAGGGGAAACCCTTCCCTGATCCGGAAGTACAAGCGATTGTCACGATAGACACCTCACTCGCAGGCTAGGGGGCTCATTACCTTCATCACACAACTCAGAATCTGTGGTCTTGTGCAACGGCACAAAACCATATCAATCTGCTGGAACTGCTGGCAGTATTCAAGGCCCTTCAGGTATTCCAGTTTCAACTAGCAAACAAATCAGTGAAAGTCCTAACAGACAGCACTACGGTAATGTTTTACATCAACAAACGGGGGGCACACGTTCTCCAAATCTGTCCAGGTTTGCGCAAT
Source organism: Ambystoma mexicanum (assembly GCF_040938575.1). Classification (NCBI taxonomy): domain Eukaryota; kingdom Metazoa; phylum Chordata; class Amphibia; order Caudata; family Ambystomatidae; genus Ambystoma; species Ambystoma mexicanum. The sequence continues at coordinate 929,563,532 of NC_090931.1, read as the reverse complement.
AAATTTAGAGATGGTTGTTAGGACAGTTTTTCTGAAGTGCTACCAACTTCTTCAAAACCATTCAACTGAGGCAGTACAAGACTCCACTCTTAGTATAAGACACTACCACCCGAGTCCATGGCAGCATAGACAGGGCATTCAGGCTCATTTTAGGAGGGAGAGAAGGCAGTAGACACAGTACAAGTGAAATTGTAATACAAATGATCCAAAGAAACACTGAAAAACTATGTATTGTAAAAATAAAGGATTTATTTAAATACAGGTAGGCCCAGATATATGTAGGGGTTAAGTAAGTACTAACACATTGTATGAAATCACAATATAAAACACAACACTATACTTGAAAGTACACAGACCCAAGTATAAACCTTAGTTGGAACACCTAACAGTAGTTCTAGGGAAGTCAAAACCTTGTTATACACATTTAGTATAGGTCAAGCCTATTCTTTGGGAGTAAAAGACCAATGGTTACTTTCAGATACATTCAGTAATACAAGAGCAGTAGGCCCTTCCAGTTGTACAGTGACTCTTGGAACAAATCACATAAACAGTCAAGTGGACAATATACTTTTGGTGAATAGTGAAACACTTATCCTAAGTGTAGTAAAAACCTATAACTACTTTTGTCATAACACACAGTTATACTAGGTTGAGTAAAACCTAAGGATGTAATATACAATTACAGATGCTTTTGAAATCGGGGAACCCCATATTGAGGTAAGCAATAACTCTGGTAACTTATTTTGGATGGCACACAGCTAACACAAGGTAAGTAAAACCCACATACTTTAACTTCACAATGAAGGGGAAAGTAAACCCAATGTCACACTTTACTAAATAGTTATTGTAGGTAGGCAACAACCTAATATAGACTTAAGGACAGGGTAGCAGCAAGTCAGGGCAAGCAAGACCCAGTTGGGGGACATTCATACAGTTATCCTAACAGGACTAACATGGTGATACCAACAGTTGGAGGACACTCATACAATTACCCTACAGGAATAATCTGGTGAAACCAATACATTACTTTTGTAAAGAGGCACAATCTAATCACAGGAGAGTAAAATACCTTTGAGGGGATTGGGTCCTCCGAGGTATTCCATATCTATGACAGTAATCACCGCAGCTGTGCTGCTTCGGAAAATCTTTGGCCTCTGCGTCCTGCGTCGATACGCCGCCCTAGAGGACCTCCTCTGACGGCCGACGTCACTGGATGTTATAAGTAGGACGCACGACGCCCGTAGCCTCAGTTCCGTTTTTTCCGCGAATGTGTTTGCTTCGGGAATCTTGGCACGCCTCGACTCTTTGGAGTTTCTGTTGTTTCTCGGTTCTTCGAACCTGTTTGGTGTTTGTGAAGTATTTCTTCGTGAAGATGTCTCCTCGTCTTCCACACCGCGTCCGGGCTTTAAGAAGTGCAGGGACTGTGGGTCCAAGATGTCGGTCACGGACTCGCACGACGCCTGCCTCTGGTGCCTCGGGGAGGCCCATGACACGGATGACTGTGTTGACTGCCAGACGCTCACGTCGAAAGCCTTGTGGGAGCGCAAGAAGTTATTGGTAGGTAAGATGTCCAAGCCCTGGAAGTCGAGGTCTGCGGGTCTTTCGACGGACGACTCGAGGGGCGACTCTCCGCGTCGTCGTCGGAAGTCCAGTGGGTCTCGGTCCCAGAGTCGGCCGTGCCACTCCTCTGCCTCTTCGAGGCACTCCCGGAAGTGCCGTCATCGGTTGCCTTTCCTCATCCGAGGACTCCGCCCGTCGGCGGGTCCCTTACCCCTCCAAGCATGCAACACCGGAGGAATGGGCTTCCTTTGGGAAGAAAATGTTGTTGATTCTCGAATCGCAGGGCACTGGTCCGTCCCCTCCTCCGAGTGGGGTTGGTCGTGATCAGCCGAGAGACACTGCTCGCACGCCTTTTGGCTCGGGTGGTCGTCACGATTCGCGGGAAAGGTCCTGCTCGTACAAGGGGAATCGTTCTCGGCATGCCCGGTCCAGGTATCGGCAAGGTACCGGTCCTCGACGCGCTCGAGACCGTGTGAACCTGTGGTGTCTTCACGGAAGACGTAGATGCCGGTGGCGCCTAGGTCGTCAACGCACTCTTTCGAGGGCTTGCCTTCGAAGAAGTCGACGCCATCGGTATCCCAGCCGTCGAGGAACACGCTCGGGGCCCCGGCCTCGAGGACTGTGTCGGCACCGTTGATGCTGTCGACGCTGCGCTCGGCGTCAACGCCAATTCACTCAACGCCCTTGACGCCTTTCGAGGCTGTGTCGACGGTGGTACCCTGTGGTTCGGTGGAACCCCCTAGGAAGGCTCTGGCCAAGGTCAAGCATGGCTTTGGTTCAAGTTCCGTGCCTTCTTACCGCCATCTGGAGTTTATTTCAGAGGTGGATGAGGGCTCTGATGATGGCATGGTGCCTAACACGGTGCCAGACGAGATTCTCTCGGGCCATAGCCAGTTTGAGGACCTGAGGCAGTCCCTGCATGATGCTAGTGGGCTGGACACCTCTCCGGAGGTGTAGTTTTGTAAGCCTGAGCCTGGCACTCATGCCGATTCTTCGTACCGGCGCCTTATGTCAAGGGTCACCGAGTACTTAGGATTGTCTGCTCCCCGGGGGAGTTTGTTCAGGATGACCTTACGGATATCCTCGACATTGGTCCACCAACTGACCCGGTACTGCCGTTTCATATGGCTCTACAGAGGAGGGTGGCGGCGGCGGCTTGGACTGCTCCGGAGAGTCTCCCGGCAGTGGGAAAGTCTTTGCTGTGAAAATACCACCCAGCCAGTAGTGACCCCTGCTACTTGTCTGAGCACCCTACTCCGGAGAGTTTGGTGCAGGCAGCTACGGCCCCGGCAAAGCAGGCATCGTACCCTGCCATTGCTCCTGATAGGGACGACAAGCGTTTTGACGGCTGGTCGAAGAAAGAGTTTTCTGCAGGGGGTATGGCGCTTCAGACGGCCTACTCCTTATTTGCCTTGTCACGTTTCACGCACACTCTGTGAAACTGTGTTTCCTTGGTGGCTGAACATATTCCCGAAGGGGACGAACGGGATGGTTTCCTTGCCATGGTTCAGGATGGCAAGGATGCCATGTGTGAGGCCGTTCAGTCGGGTTTGGACATGGCAGATTGCGTCAGCCGGTCCATGGCGGCGAGCACCGTGATACGCAGGTTTGAGTGGTTGCGGAAGTCGGGGTTTGCTCCTGATGTGCAGGTCCGGCTCCTCAACATGCCCTTTGACTGGAAACATCTTTTTGGCAGCAAGGCTGACGAGAGCCTTGAGAGGTTGCAGACCTCAAAAGCTGCAGCAAAGTCGTTGGGCTCTGCAGTTTGACAACCTCTGCCTTTTCGTCCTAGGGACAGCAATGAAGGGGAGGTTCCTTTTTGTTATTACTCATCCTTTGGTAAAGCGAGAGGAGCTGCCAGTCAAAGAGGCCACCGTAGGAGTGCCAGAGGTGGAAAACAAGGTACTCGAGGTGCCAAGGCCGCTCGGGCTATTGCCTCTTTGCCCTCAGGCAACGCCGCAGCCGCTTCAGCTCAGTCATGAGGCCATGTCCCATGGTTCACCGGTTGGGGGAAGGCTGGTGCAGCATCTTGCAGAGTGGCGCGCCATTCGTTCAGATGTGTGGGTTCTGGAGATCATAACCCACAGCTACTGTCTTCCTTTCCGCCAGAGGCCTCAAGACAATCCACCGGGGAATCTCTTTGAAGAGTCCAGATCCGCTCCTTGCACAGGAAATTCAATCCCTGCTGGTGAAAGGCGCCATAGTAGCGGAGAGGAACAAGGGATGGTATTCCCCTTATTTTTTGATTTCCAAGAAAGACGGGGGATTGAGACCCATCATGGACTTGCGCGGTTTGAACAAACTCCTCAGGAAGGACAAGTTCAAGATGGTTACTCTCTCTCAAGTCCTCCAGGCCCTTCAACTTCAGGACTGGTTGGTGTCTCTCGACCTCAAGGACGCTTATTTTCATGTGCCGATCCATCCAAAGCACAAGCAGTACCTGAGGTTTGCGGTTGGCGACTCGCACTTTGTTTCGGGTCCTGCCGTTCGGATTGACCTCCGCCCGAGGGTCTTCACCAAGCTCATGGTAGTGGTGGCAGCGCACCTCAGGAAAGGGGGGATTCGCGTCTACCCCTACCTGGACGATTGGTTGATCAGGGCGCGCTCTCCCGAGCAAGTCCTGGATCATCTGTCAGTCACCTGCCACTCCCTCCACAAGCTGGGCTTCTCCCTCAACTTAAGGAAGTCCCATTGGACACCTACTCAGAGGCTCCAGTACATCGGAGCAGTGCTCGACACGTCCCTGGGGCAGTGTTTTCCTCCCCAGGTGAGGGCTCATCACATTCAGCAGATGGTGCACAAGTTTCAATTTGCCCAGACTTTCCCAGCGTTCGAGTTCTTGAGACTGCTCGGCCTCATGGCATCCTGTATTCTTCTGGTGCCAGAGGCCAGGTTGCGGATGAGATCTTTGCAATGGGCATTCAAGCTCCAGTGGTCTGTCCTCTGGCAGGATGTCGGACCTGTTCAGGTGCCATCTTCGGTCGCCCAGGACCTTCTGTGGTGCGCCGACAAAGTCAATCTGATGAGGGGGGCTCCATTTTGGCTGCCCTGGCCAGAGGTGACGATTGTGACAGACGCGTCCCTCACGGGATGGGGAGCTCATGCCAACGAGTTGACAGTCAGCGGTCGTTGGTCTCCGTCGGAGTCCAGACTCCATATCAATCTGTTGGAGCTGATGGCCATCAGGCTAGCCCTGAAGGCTTTTCTGCCGACTGTGCGAGGAAAGAATGTCCTGATCCTGACAGACAACACGGTGGCCATGCACTACCTCAACAAAACGGGGGGGCAGGGTCACTTCATCTGTGCAGGGCGGCGATGCAGCTCTGGTTCTGGGCAATCCAGCAGGAAGTTTCGATCTCGGCAGGAGATGAAAACGAGACGGCGGACGCTCTGAGCAGGCAGAGCGCGTTCTCTCACGAGTGGGAGTTGGCTCAGGATATTCTCCTGGAGATATTCACCCTTTGGGGGACCCCTCAAGTGGATCTCTTCGCCTCCAGTGTGAACCGGAAGTGCGAGAGGTTCTGCTCGCGTGAATTTCCTCCAAATGGAGCCTTAGGAGACGCGTTCGTGGTGGAGTGGTCATTCCCACTGCTGTATGCGTTTCATCCAGTCCCCGTCATCCCGCAAGTACTGCGGAGGTTCGGTTCCTGGATGATCCTCATTGCTCCGACGTGGGCCCGGAGGACGTGGTACTCGGACCTTCTCGACTTGTCCATCTGCCCTCCATGTCGTCTTCCCTACCGAGACGATCTGCTCTCACGGGAGGGGGTTCAGGTTCTCCATCCAGAGGTCAGGTCCCTCAACCTTCACGCTTGGCTTCTGAAAGGTTGAGGTATAAGGATTGGGACCTCCCTGAAGACATGATGGAGGTGTCTCTTTCGGCCAGAAGGCCGCGACAAAGTCCCTGTACCGTTGCCGTTGGAGAAAGTTCTGCGACTGGTGCAGGGTTAAGAATGTGGATCCTTTTGCATGTGAAATTCCCATGGTTCTGTCTTTTTTGCTTTCTTTGGCCCACAGGGGCCTTCAAGTGGGTACCATTAAAGGTTACGTGGCGGCGCTGTCCATATTTAAGCGCTCGTCTAAAGAGTGTTCCTATTTTAAAATTCCTTTAATTTCTCAGTTTCTGAAAGGGCTCACTAATGTGTCCCCTAATGTGTTCCCTCTGTCGCCTTTCCAGGTGCCCGGTTGGGATTTGAACCTTGTTCTCAAGTTTCTGATGGGTGCTCCGTTTGAGCCTTTTCATTCATGCCCTTTGAGACTGTTAACTCTTAAAACTGTATTTTTAGTTGCGGTCACTTCCGCTCGCAGAGTGAGTGAGTTACAGGCACTTTCAGTTAAGCCACCCTTCACTGTGTTTCATAAGGACAGGGTTGTCCTTAGAGTTTGTCCTTCTTTTCTTCCGAAGGTGGTATCGGAATTTCATTTAGGCCAGAAGGCATTTTATCCTCCTCTACATCCTGGTAAGGAAGAGGAGAGGCTCCATAGGCTTGATCCTAGGATAGCGTTAAGCTTTTATATTTCACGCATGTCCCGGGTCAGAGTGGACGATCAGCTCTTCATTGGTTACGCTGGAAAGCGTTTCGGACAAGCTGTGACGAAACAGACTGTCTCGCTCGACCCACCGGTCGACTTACGGGCCCATTCTACCAGGGGTATGGCTGCCTCCACTGCCCTGCAGAGGGGTGTTGCTATTCGAAACATCTGTGATGCAGCCACCTGGGCTTCGGTACATACTTTTGTAAGTCACTATTCCCTCGATTCCATCCAGGGGCAGGATCTGGCCTTTGGCAAGGCAGTCCTTTACTCCGCAATTTGATTGGGCATACTAAATTTCTGTTTTCTAAATTCTTTTCCCACCTCCTTGCATTGGTACTGCTTTGAGAGCCTGTCATAGATATGGAATACGTCGGAGGACCCAATCACCTCGAAGAACAAGTTACTCTCTTACCTGGTAACGTTCTTTCGATGGGATGGTCCAACGACATATTCCATATCGCTCCCTCCCTACCTTCCCCGCTAGAAAATTTCTTATGCGATTGCAGCTTAAGTTTCCGCAAGGCTTTGTGTGTCAGACTGGCAGAAGACTGGTGGCACACGTTCTGGGGAAAAAACTACAACTGAGGCTATGGGCGTTGTGCGTCCTACTTATAACATCCCGTGACGTCAGCCATCGGAGGAGGTCCTCGAGGGCGGCGTATAGACGTTATCGACGCAGGACGCAGACGCTGAAGATTTTCCGAAGCAGCACAGCTGTGGTGATTGCTGTCATAGATATGGAATACGTCGTCGGACCATCCCATCGAAAGAACGTTACCAGGTAAGAGAGTAACTTGTTCTTCACATCTACTTTCTATTAGACTGGCAACACAGTCGCTAAGGAAGAAAAGATGTTAACCATACTTTTAAGAATAGTGCATCACACATTCAAGATCAGTAAGAACTTTTGTAACTTCACTCTTAGAATTACAGTTACCAACCAACTCTTTACAAGTAAGTAAAACACTTGATTCTTTTCTAGGCAGAAGTCCCAAACCCTTCAAAGTCTTTCCCTTATTCTTGGAGCATGAGTGTTCTCGGTGGCAGAAGGGGGGTCACTAGGACTAGTGACCAACAGGCACTGTTAGAAGAAGTTCTTTAGTAGCAAAAGTCAGAGTTTCCTTAAGAAAACTGGGCAAACAGGTGAGTACTTTACTTTTAGAGTTAGAAGAGGGTCTAGGGGCTTCACAGAAGACACCCTAGCAGGATTCTAGCAGTGGGACTGGGTGCATTGGATGAGGGACCTCCCAATCACAGAAAACACCCCAGTACTACACAGAAATCCCAAAAGGCTTAAGGTAACTATATACCCAAGCCAACACAGTACCTCAGCAATGAAGAAGAAATTGCAGCAGGAGAACTTCAGGGACTGCAGCCAAATACCCAGTCAGTGGATTCCTTGTCCTGGAGACTGAACACAAGACCTCAGAAGGGACTTTGCAGCAGGGATCAATGAAGAAGGCTCTAGGCAATATTTCCTCCGTGGCTGAATGTGGTACTGCGGTTTTGGCGCCTTTTCAAGGAGCACAGAACAAGACAGAAAATCGCGGTTGAATTCTCGTCGTTTTAAAGGTCCAGCACTCTTGTGAGGGGACTTTTTCAGACTCGATTTGCGTCTCTGGAGATACACCAGTATGCCCACGAAGTTTCAGCGAGATTTGGAATTCAGAAGACCATGCACCGCACAGTGGCTGGAGGTCCCAGGGTATTGGGGTATTGCAAGAACGCAAGGCTGCAGCAACCCGTGGGATTGCTCAAAATGCAGGTCTTCTTAAATCTAGTGGGTCCCACCAAGCTCTGGGTTCGGGTTGTCGTTTTTGGAGTCTCCAGGTCGATTGGAAGGAAGGGCGCAGCAGGCTCTGGTTATACAGCAGGCTCTCCGGTCGCTGGAAATCGTCTCCGCACTTTTCCTTCGTCATCCTCTTCGGTTTCATGTTCCAGTGGTCGACATGACTTCAGCTTCCAGGTTTCCAGTATTTATCAGGAATTACAGCACAACCTCTGCATTCTCTCCCCGCATTTTACAAGAAAGGGGCGTCCGGTTGTCAAATCACGACAGCCAGCCCCCCACTGGGATTTGTCCCAATTGAAACAAGGCGTATGACAAAGGATGGGGAAGTTCTAGACTCCTCCCCCTCTTCCTGTGCTTACAGACTGACTGGAGCCTGGGCGGGGTGTCCAGGGGACTACCGCCGAAGACAAAACACACACAAAGGAATTTCCTGCCCTGGATGTCAGGGGAAGGAACAAGAAACGACAAGAAACACTAAAATGGCAGAAAAAGAAGACTGGGACCTTTTTGGTAAAATGAGCACCCTTAGGTGCCTTTACTGCAGCTTTGCTCACAACCCGCAGTAAAGGTGCACCAAATTAGTAAAAGGTATCACTGCCACCAGCCATTAAAGGTAAGCTTGCCACTGTAACAGAATTTAGTTTTAACGTGAAAGGGGATACATTGCATCTCCCCAGCACTCCACATAAGGTGGGGTGTGTTGGTTTCACACAATAAAGTGTAAAGGGGATCCAAAGATCCTTTCTACCCTTGGGAACTGTAGTTCACTCAAGGTTAGTACAACAAAGTTAAATGGGGAGCCCCTAGGACAACCCAGCAACAACAGGCACGTATTGCCAATAAGTTGTTAAACATGATAACTTGAAAAAGACACTATGGAGAGTCTTAAAAATGACACCCATAAAAAGAGTTAAAGATTAGGTGAGTGTGGAAAAAGGATCCCACCCACTGAGGTATTAATGAAAAATATCCCACTAGAAAGGCAAAAAGTTCTGGGGTTGAACCAGGAAAGGAAGATTTAACAGCTCTGTGGAAACTTACCTAACAATGGGCACTCAAACGGAAACTATATTCCTATAGTCAAAGCACATTCCAGGGGAATTCGCCTCTGGAGACTCACTGAACGGAGATCCCCTACCAGAGGAGCACGAATGGTGACTACACGTAGGGGTCGTAGAGCACCTCTTCTCTCAATGGGGTTCCCCCACAATAGAGTTGTTTGCTACAAGCGAAAACAGTCAATGCCCAGACTTCGCATCCAGGTTCCCCCCAGCGATGTGCGATCCTATCAAGCTCCTGTGCCTGACCGATCTGCTCACTCGGCACAAGGGGTTAACAGTGCACCCTCAACCTCACTCAATGAACTTGGCAGGATGGCTCCTGAAGTCAGAGTTTGGACATCTTAGCCTACCACAGAGATGTATGGGTATCCTGAAGGAAGCACGAAAGCCTAACACTAGACACTGTTATTTCGACAAGTGGAGAAGATTTGTAATTTGGTGCCAGTCTAAACAAATTAATCCCATAGAATGTTCTCCATCCCACATTCTAAATTATTTGCTACACTTGCTAGACTCAGGGTTAGTATTCAACTCTTTAAAGGTCCACTTGGCGGCCTTGTCAGCAAACACCACCTCCCACAATAAGCTTTCATGGTGGAAGGTGCCCGTCATCAAAGCTTTTTATGGAGGGAGTACACCCTCCCATTTCAAACCCGCCGCCAGGGTGGGATCTCAATGTTGTACTCGCTAAGCTCATGGGACCTTCTTTCGAGACAATGCATAAGTCAGGTCTGAAACACCTGACTTACAAGACTGCCTTCTAAGTGGCTATTACTTCCATCAGAAGAGTTGGTGAAATACAAGCATTGTCAGTGCCGGATCCTTTCTTTATCATACATAAGGACAAGCTAGTGTTACGTACTCTTAGGTTCTTCCCTGAGTTCATCTCTAAATTTCACATAAACCAGTCTATTGAGCTACCGGCTTTCTTTCAGAACCCCACCAGCTCAGCTGAGGTAAAACTCCACACACTAGATGTAAGGAGGGTGGTCCTTTAACTATGTAAACCAGACCGCAAAGAAAAACAGACCAACTGTTTGTCTCCATAGCATCAGGCAGAGGAGGAGACCGCATTTCCAAGAATGCCATCTCCAGATGGATAGTCCGATAATGCTTAGCACAATTGTATACATCTAACAAAACACTGCCTTTCACGCCTAGAGATCACTCCACAAGGAGCAAAGGAGCCACTCTGGCTTTCATTGCAAATGTCCCTCTAGACAGCATTTGCAAAGTAGCTACATGCTCCATGGAGCTCAATACACACTTTCACTCAGCATTACTGCATTGACACTCATTCCAAGACAGATACACAGGTGGGACAAGCGGTTCTAAGGCATCTGTTCGCCCATGAACCTTCTCACATCCCACCCCCTTCTCCTAACACTGTTCGCTAATCTATGCACAGCATGTGATCTAAGCAGATTCCAGAGGCTTTAGAAGGGATACATTACTCACTTTAATCATATTTCTGACGCTTGTATATGCTTAGATTCACATGTGCCCACCCTTCCTCCCCTCAAAGAGAAGGCGCATGGATGCTTATGAACTTGTCTGATATGTATCTGCTTGGATACAACTGTACTCACACTACACTTCATGCCCCTTATGTCAGCAAAATAACAATCTGAGGGACCTTGACGCGTGGAGGACCATGAGTACAGTGGACGTCGCACTAGGGATAGTATTACTGGCATGCCCTGTCGAAGTCCCTTTCGAATTTTGAAAACAACAACTGTAATACTCCGCAGCTTCCACTAGATTTCGGCCTATGCACAGCATGTGAATCTAAGCAGATACAAGAATCAGAAATACGGTAATGTATCATATATATATATACATATATATAAAACAGTTCTTTGTGGGTTTGTATGTGGGGTTGATCTTGGGGATGTAAATCCTCATGAACGGTGAGGTCTGGCGTCCTGAATTTAGCATGGACTATTCTTTATTCCATTGCCAAATTAATGCAACTATTTCTAGCTCGATAGGTCATCCCGTTCACAAGATAATGTTTTTTTTTTAGGCATTACATTGTGTTCCGCGCGCCGTCTACTGGTCATTTGTAGAAAGTGCTCCGCTTTGCGCTGTCTGTGCTAAACTGGTCTTGCGTTTCTTTTTGTTAACTTTCTTTTTAAGAGGGTGAGTGTCTTTCTTTTCATTGATTTGTTCTGCAATAAACTTGATACATGTTAATTTTACTCATTAATTGAACATAAAATGTTCATTTACCTCCGATTTTAAAATTCTCACATGAATATCATATTTGTATGCTTATTCTGATTATTTGCAATGTGTGTTTAGCAACAAAAATGGCCACCACTGCTAACACTGCAAATAATCAGAGTAAGCATACAAATATGATGTTCATGTGAGAATTTAAATCTGAGCTAAATGAATATTTGGGGTTCAATTAATTGGTGAAATTAACATGTATCACGTTTTTCCTTTGTGGCAAACAATATTTGTTGATCTTTTTCGGTGGAATATCACAAAAAAATCTGAGAATGGACATTCCGGGTGAAGCCGGGAACTTAAGCATGATATATATATATATATATATATGTATATATATATTTGGCTCCAGCCTCATAACCGTTGGTGTGTTGAAATTTCGGCATACCAATCTGGGGTGTACTGGTGATAGTGACATTTGACATCTCCACCCTTTTGCCCTGCACAGGGCGGTGACTGGCCCTGTGCTATCAGTATATGGAGGGGAGCATAACACATGCAAATGGAGACGATGGGCACAGGAAGAAGAGAAAAAGTGTTGTAAGGTATATGTTGCCAGCTTTGAAACCAAAAGAACTGAGCTCTCGTTGTGGGTTCTCAACTTGACTGACATTGCATGAACTCTAGCAAATTGCTTCTCCTTACCTTATGTTCACCTATCTACTAAATTTGGTAGGGCTTAGAAATAAGTTGAACACCAGTATAATAGGCTTTGTTAAACCAAAAATCCATATGAAAAGCCAGATTGCGCTGAGACCCCTAAGCCTCTTTCTAAATTTTGCAGGCCTCAGGCCCCCTGTGCCCGCTTCAGATGACCCTTTCCCCAGCATACACTTCCTCATCCCGCTGCCCTCCCGCCTCTCAGCCTGCCCTTTACTCCTCATTGGATGTCCCTTTGAATACATCTGAATTTCAGCATAACGCGGTGCACATCAGCATGCTCATTTTCTTTGTGCCGTAAATCCAGGTGAGCCGCATTGCACTGAGACCCCTGAGCCTCTAATTTCAAAATTTTGCAGGCCCCTGTGCCCCACATCAGTCCCTCTTTCTCCGGCATCCACTTCTTCATCCCAGCCTGCCCTCCCGCCTCCCAGCCTGCCCTCCATCCCCGATTGGCTGTCTCTTTGAATACAGCTGAATTTCTGCTTGTTTTAATGCTGTGCACTTCAGCGTGCTCGTTTTCTTTGTGCCTTAAATCCAGGTGAGACGCATTGTGCTGAGACCCTTGAGCCTCTAATTTCTAAATTTTGCAGTTCCCCGCATCAGATGACCCTTTCCCCAGCATCTTTCCTTTCCTCTCCTTGACGAACAGACTTGCCGCAGTTATGTCTTCTGTGATGTCGAGACTGGACTATGCCAACTCGCTATACCTAGGAGCCCCGGAATACCAACTCAACAAACTCCAAAAAGCCCAAACCGCTGCTGCAAAACTGCTCCTTGCCCTAGGTCCTAGATACCACATCTCACCAGCTCTCCGAACCCTCCACTGGCTCCCGGTCGGACGAAGGACCACTTTCAAGACCCTATGCATCACTCGCCGAGCTGTGCACCAGTTTGGACCATTGTACCTACAAGAGAAGTTAAAACCATATCGCCCGTCTCGCACCCTAAAATCAAGCACTGCCCTCCTTCTAGCAATTCCAGCGACTAACACTGTCAGGATTGGAGGGTCAGCCTTCTCAACCTTGGCCCCAACTCTGTGGAACTCGCTTCCCCCTCATATTCGACACACCCAAGTTTATATGATGTTCCGCAAAGCTCTAAAGACGTGACTCTTTACATAATACTAACCACAATCTTTCTGTAGTGACTAACCTAGCATCTGATAACTAATTGCCTCAACATGAACGCGAGCAATGTTGCCACTGAATACGCCTGTTGACTCGATACAAGCATCCCACGCCTGAAATCCGGAATATCAATCTCCTTCGATCCTAACTCTACCCAAACACTCCCTCTGCATACCACTATGCCTACTCTCTGCTTTACACCATCACACAATTAGAGTGCAGCTATACCCCTCGATCAATTCGGCCTAGCTGCTCACAAACAAACACAACCCCATGGAAAACTCATCACTCTAATAAAACGCAGCTATATCCCATGACAAACTGTCCTAGCTGCCCAAATAAGCGTCCTTCAGGCCTAACGCAGCCAGAACCAGTCTGGATGTCCAACAGCCAGACTGCACACATTCAACTGATGTCAAAACCACCACACCTAACGCTAGGATGCAGCTACCATCAGGCAATTAAATCACCTGCACACATATCTGGTGGACCCATACACCCTACTAAACCCCGCTCTCTCAACTGACCTGGAGTACGGTCCCTGAGGGCGTTCAACCTACCAGCCCTTTGAGGTCATACCAATGATATGTAGAGCCCTATATAAATGCCTAATAACATAACAGAGAGGATTTCAGGAGATTGCAGATTTCGCAATTGTTGGCTTCAGCCCCACAACAGTTGGTGGGCTGACATTTTGGCCATACCAGTGTGGGGTGTACTGGCGATAGCGAAATTTGACCAGCCCCACCCATTCAGCCTGCACACGGGTGGAGCAGTGTCTGGCCCTGTGCTATCAGTACAGGCAATTTCGGGAGATTGACGATTTTGAGATTTTTCAAAAATAGGAAGTTTTGACCCAAGGCTATAGCAGACTCCCACGTGCATGTCAGCTACAGACCCGTGCAACGCCGGGTGGTACTGCTAGTAAATATATATTCAGACTAGTCTGCTTTCAAGCAAGAGTGCTCTGCCACATAATGCAGTGGATGCCTCTGGGTCTGAGTGAAAGCTACTGTGTCGATATCACATTACGGATCCAGGAAAAGGCGCCATCATTTCCCAATGCCCAGATAGGCTCCAGAAAAAATACCCAGGCACAAGTTCTGTTAAAGGGCAAACATTTTATTGAACAAAATAAATCCAAAGTTCATCATTTTGACATCCAGTACAGCCATGGATAAGAGAGAACCCCATGAGAGGGTTTTAAAATGTCACCACTCGTTCCGTCCTCAACAGGACTTCATCAGGCAGTCAATGGGACACAGAGTTTTATAACTAGAATAAAGAAAACGTCAGTTTTTGTTTTGTTTTTTTAAATCGTGTAAAGAAGGCTCTGCACTAGTATCACCATCCTCCTCCTACACCTTTGTCTGAATCGCACTCTGAAACAACCCTCTCCAACCTTCATCTCTCTGTCTCTAATACTCTTGACGTTGTTGCCCCTATCATGAGGATCCATTTGTAGCCCACATCCAAGTGCAACTCTTGGTACGATTTTGATCACGCCACCCTTAAACGCAAGTGCAGGGCGGCTGAGAGGAAGTGGAGGGCATTGAGCGCACCCTCTGACAAACTGGCCTGCCACCTGCTCCAAAGGCAGTACAGACCCTGTCCTCTCTAAGAAGAGAGCCTATATCCAAGCCCACGTCTCTGCGGCCTCTAACAACTCAGCCAAATCTTTCAAAATCTGCAAGGAGCTGGCCAACCCTGTTGCCGTCTCTACCTCTCCTGTTCCCTCCCAGGCCCTCTATACGGCTGTGGCTTCTCATTTCACCACTAAATCTCAGGACACCACTCTCTTCTTCTATCTCCTCTTCCTCTACCACCCCTGGCCCCTCTTCAGCCATCTGTCGTCCTCCTTTCTCCTGTTCACCCCTGACAATGTTTCTAGACAAGTCTGATCTATGAAAGTCTTGTCAAAGCAGGTTCTCCCCTGCACGTCAAGAACCATCAAGGACCACATCGACACCCTTGGCAGATTTCTGCAATCAATCTTTTGCCACTGGAACATTCCTTTACTCCCATTCGCACTCCCTTGTGCACCCCCTTCTAAAGAAGCCCTCTGCTGATCCTTCCCCTATGGAAAACTAGCACTCCTTTTCTGGGCAAACTCCTGGAAAACGGTTTGAAGGTGATATTAGGTTGCGTAAGCAATACAAATTCAAGAGGGACAAACTAGATCATGAGCAATGATGAATTTACACCTTCGGTAAACATTTTGACAATCACACTAAAGAGCAGTTGAATAAAGGCTGCATTGAATAGAAAGAATTGGACATACCAACAGATGATTTGGTTAGTTCTGCAGTTGAATTGCCAGATATGGTTAGACCTGTTTGTTTAAACTTCCTGGATGTGTTCAAGCTGTTACTCATGGACAACAAATCAAAAAGACAGAGGGGCAGACCTCCGGTAAGAGGAAGGAACCACACCAATTTGTGCGACTTTTTATGAAAGGGACAGAAAATGAGAGGTAGAGGACAATAGATGAAGAAACCCTACTGAAAATGTATGTCAAATAGAGCTATTACACCAGCTGAAAAATCAGTATTAGAATTGGGACTCTCATTTTCCCCTGTCCTTGCTTTTGATTTCACCAATTCATGCATTGACCTATTTAAGTGTATGAGGAAACTTAGATTGGCCATATACCATATGACCAAAGTACATACTGAGCCTATTGTTCAATCTATTGATAGGAGGGAAACTAATCCCCTCACAGTAAAAGATGGATCAGCTTTAACTTGTCTAGTAAATCTTTATGATGATTCTGATGGCGGTGGAGAATCCATTGGAAAAAGTGGATGCATACACTATTTTTGAAAGCTACAGCATCTTTACTGATACCAGTACTGATTGAAATGTTGCCTGAATATTATAAACAGAAAAATAGTTATCTTTGAGGAATTGGTTTTAGAAGATTTTAGGAAATTGAACACTAAAAGGACACATAGCCAATCTCAGCGTAGAGCAACATATAGCGATAAGTAATTAGCAAACTGCCATTGACGACATAATAGATCAAGCGCATAAAGGTGGGGGGGTGGTCATCTAGGATCGAAATGTATATTTGACAGAAGCATACAGTCAACTTCGAAATTCTAATTGTTATGAATTGGTAGAAGAGCAAGCTCTCACAGAAACACAATTGTTGTTTGATTGCTTACTAAAGGATTGGCATATGAGAAATGTGTTGGATTGGGGAAGATCCTGTCTATTTGGAACTTCTGATTGTTCAATCAAAGGCGCTTTTGTTGAACTTTAGCACTTAACAGAACGTGTGCCTGAGTATTTTTTTCTGGAGCCTGTCTGGCCGTTGGAAAGATTGTTCTGGATCTGCAATGCGAGATGAATTATATATATACCTCAAGACCTTCCTTTCCTCATTTTCCTTTCCTCACCCCCTTCCCTGCTAATGTCCCTGCCTGCCTCTTGACTGGCTGCCTGGTTCCTTCAGATTCTTACAGGGCACCAGGCTGCCTTAGACCAGTCTACTCCTACACAGATCTCCCCCCACACCCCTGTCCACCATCCTTCACTTGCCCTCTGGGCCCCTCCCCCTGCACTAGCCTGGCTGGGCATGCACCCATGTAGCCTCCAGCCCCTTACCTCACACTTAGCTTGCGGACCTTCCCTCATCTGCTCTCTCTACTTTCCCCTGGCTCTGTCCACCTGGCCTCCCTTGGCACTTGGTTTTCTCATGGGCCCTTCTGCCCGGACCGGCACTTCAACCCCCACTCCCTCCTTCTCTGCACTTCTCGTTACTGGACTTGCACAATCCGAATGTCACAAGGGCTAGCAGGACCGTTGTTTTTTTTTTTGCCCCTGCTAGTCTTGTTGCGCCTCAAAACACATTGTGTATAGGCGCATTATAAATACCCAAAACATAAAATAAATATATGTATGATCATTCAGTGGGAAAAAACGTTGTTAAAGGGATGTTATGGTTACTAGGAAAATCAAAACACCCAAGAAATTCACCAGTTATGGTAAGCTATGTGTAAAAATGGTTTACGTGCAAGTCTCTTTGCAGCATTACTGTTGATCACTTTAGAACATGTGCTTGAGGCATCATTTTCCCCCTCCTCACATGTGATTTGCTCATCACTCTCACCCTGAGCTTCCTCACAATCTTCACCCCTCACAGTCTCAGCTCTTGCCAACCTGCCCTGAGACCACACTTCACCTCTTTCCAAGATGACAACACTTCCACGCACTGCAGCAATCTTCTTTGGTCCAATGAATTTACTATCCACACACTTTTATGCAGACCTGGGGTTCTTCACTAACACCCAGTCTCCAACTTTCCACTCTACTCTTCACACATTCTCTCCTGTCAAATGACGCTTTGATTCTCTGGCCCTGTTCTATAAATCTCATAATAGTGTTTCTATCCACTACAACTGCCCCTGTCAATCCTAACCAACCGGGACAAAGCTGAGTTCCAGGCTCCCTACCCTTGAGTGACACAAAGGGAGACACTTTAGTGGTGGAGTGTGGAGATGTTGGCTATCTCCACATCATGTGATTTAATACATCTCTCCATGACTGACCTATACGCATTGCAAGCTGAATACCTCCCTTGATATACCTGTTGACCCTCTCAACCAATCCATTTGCCCTTGGATGATAAAGTGCTGTTCTAATGTGTTTAATGCCATATCCCTCTAAGAATTTCCTAATAAACTAGGAAACAGATTGCACACTGTTGTCTGAAACTAATTCAGAAGGCCAACCCTCCGTGAGAAAAACATTTTCTGAGAAAGAAACCAATTCTGTAGCAGTCAATTGGTTGCTTCCGACTCCACCTATTTGGAATGAAAATCAACAAGAAGAAAAATGTATTTGAATCCGTCTCCTGAACCCGCCACGGGTCCCAAAATATCAACAGCCAGTTTCTGCCACGGTTGAAATGGCACAGAATTGGGATTCAAAGGTACCTCCCGCACAAGCTTATTCTCATCACTCAGTTGACATGCATTACACTGTTTTACAAATTCTTCAGCCATTCTATATTCTCACTCTCCTCTTGGTAGCTCTCTCACTCAGATGGCCTTGATGTGTCAATTCCAAAAAACCTCTCCTCACTCCTTCTGGTGGAACAATGCAGCTCCCCCTTCTCAACCTGTTTCCCACCAAACTCAACTCTTCTCTTATTTCCCACCAGGTCTCAAGCCTATTTTCAAGAACCTCCTTGTCAGGCCACCCATCCACAGTCCACTGCTTAATAGGTTTAAAATCTTAATCCACAAGCTATGCCTGTTCCTACTCTTCACGGTCCACACTTACTAGCTCGGCAACAACACACTCTTCACAATCCTGAGCTTATACTGGTTGACCCTGCTCCACAGGCAATCTTGACAGACAATCTGCCACCAAATTCTTTTTCCCCGGCAGATAGCTAACATCAAAATTGTACAACTGAAGACCGAGACCCTACCTGCTTTTCCTTGGTGATCCCACAGCTCATCTGCCACTATCAAACAACTGTACCAAAGGTTTGTGGTCCGACCGCACTATAAACCACCTTCCCCACAGAAAATATTTAAAATGATTGACAGCCCAGAACATGGCCAACGCTTCACACTCTATTACCAAATAATTCTTCTCAGCTCCTCTGAGGGTCATGGAGGCAAATGCTATAACTCTCTCAACCTTATTGACATCATACTGTATTAAGGTAGCTCCTAAACCGAACATGCTGGCATCAACCACTAGTACAGTCCAGTCATTAGCGTCAAATTTCCCAATGGAGGGAGCTTGTCCAATTCCTTGTTCAATCTTTTTAAATGCTTCCTCACATTGCGTGGACCACTGAAACATCTCTCCTTTTTTTAAATAAAGCCCTTATAGGAGTGGTAAAACTAGCAAAATCTTTCACGAACTTGTGTTAATACTCCACTAACCCAAGGAAGGACCTAACTTGATCTTTATCAGAGGGACATGGAGCTCTCTCAATGGCATCCACGAGACTCCACTTGGGTTCGATACCTTGACTCGACACAACATGACCTAGGTACTCAATACTATCTACTGACAGTTTACATTTACTCCTCCTTACTGTTAGTCCAGCCTCACCCAACCTTGACAGTACAACTCTCAACAGCTTGTCATGTTCCTCACTAGACTCTGTATATACTAAGATGTCATCTTGGAAAATGATCACATTCGGAAAACACCATCCATCACCATCTCCATCACTCTCTGAAAAACAGCAGCCGCCGATGCCAAGCCGAACGGCATCCTGCAATATTTGAATGTGCCTTCATTGGTGATGAAAGCAGTCAGATGTTGATACCCCTCTGACAGTGGAACTTAATGATATGCTTGCGACAAGTCAATTACTGAAAAGTTATTCGCCTTGCTCAACGTAGCCAGCTTTTCACTGATTATGGGTAGGGGATGACGGTCCACCAAAATGTTCTTATTAAGATCCCTCAAGTCCACACATAGTCTTATGTCCCCACTGGATTTTTTAGCTATGACAACTGGCGACAACCACTCTGATCCTTCCACCCTCTCTATGATGCCCCTCTGGAGTAAAGCTTAAATCTCCTCTTTTACTTTGTCCTTGAGGTTCTGTGGAACTAGTCTGACTTTATGTACTTCAGGGACAGCACTTTTCTTTAACCTGATTTCATGCTCATAGCCTCTCAATCTCCCTAGGTCCTCTGTGAACACATTCGGGAACTCCTTTTCCCACTGATCTCTCACTTCTGCAATTGTGACCGGGAACTCAGCATTTGCTTGTGTCCGTATCCTAAACTACTTCTGCTTGCTCCATCCTAACAGCGATGATCCTTCTCTGGTAACGAATATTTCAGCTTCGCAAATCCTTCCCTTAAACTTCATAGAACCAGGACACTTTCCTAGTACGTCTATCTTGACGTTGCCGTATGCATAGGGTTCAATGTCAGGTTGCTTCAGTTACCTTGCCATTTACACAGTTCTCGAAGGTCTGTCTAGACATTATTGTCCATGGAGAGCAACTGTCCACTTTCATGGTGACTTCTCTGCCATTTACCATAAAGACGTTAATAGGCCCCTTTTCTCCATTTGACACGTCTCCAATTTCCAGGACATGTTTCACTTGTTGAAACTCTCCCACATTTCCTTCCTGTTCAGGACATCTAGCATTTGTCTCTATATTCTCTACTGAAGAATTTTCCCTGCAAACCCTGGCAAAATGCCCCTTCTTTTTACACTTAAGACAATTGGCATTCCGGGCAGGAGAGAACGGATTTCAAGAAACATGTCGATTACTGCCACATTTAAAACACTTTAAACTTCTCCCAGTGTTAAACTTCTTGCCACTTCTGACTGCTGCAACTTCATTGACTTGTTTGTCTGGCTTCATGCTAGCCATATACTTGGACATCTCTTCCATACCTCTCGCTACTTCTAATGTTTCTTCAAGAGAGAAGTCCTTTGATAGCAGCTTTTCTTGCACCCTGCTGTTGTTTGTGCAGCGTACCAGCTGATCACGAATGAGCGAATCTGCCAAAGGTCCAAATTCACACGAGTGGCTCAGGGTCCGAAGTGTGGCAATAAATATTTCGACTGGTTCTTGGAGTTCTTGGCCCCTTGAAGAGAACTTATGCCTCTCGAAGTTGACATTCTTCCTTGGCTCAAAATGCAGTTGGTTTCCTGATTGCTACTGAAAACTGATCTTTATCCCCTTGTCCTACCTCCGTAGGTTCTGACAAGCCATCAAAGACACTGCGTCCTTCAGTTCCCAAATTGTGCAATAATACAGCCTCCTTCCTGGCTGGGGCAAACTTATCTCCCTCCCCCCCCACCCCCACAGCAATCAACTAAGTGTCAAATAACTTCTTCCATCTGTCCATCTGATGCGGAGTGTACCAGGTTCTGAAAAAAAGGTGGAGGGAGAGACATGCTGGCAGCTGCCATTCTTGCTTGTTGAACACAATATTTGAACGTTGAACTATGAGATTTAACCTGTGATAAATTTAGGTTACTGCTGCAAAGATGCACTCTGTCTGTAGCTTCACTTAGTGTTTCTTTTGTTGTGCTCCCTGTATTGAGTCCTTACTGTTAAGATGCTTCTCAATGTGGATGCATTCAGGAAGGTTAAGTGCCCCTCAGCTGCAACAGCTGGCTTTGGGCCCCCTGACCAAAATTGGGATGGGAAGACACACTGCTCCCTTCCACGCTAAAAGCCAGATTAGGAACGCCCAACAAAAGGTCCTTGCCCCTCACTACCAGGCTTTACGGTAGGAGGAGGCAGCCTGAGCACATAAAGTGGGAGGGGCGATATTCGCCACTTGCAACGAAACGAAAGGGGCTAACAGTAGCGTTACCGTGCTCCGTTGACCACTGCGACGCCCAGGAGAAGGGCAGAGCGGCTTATGTGCGGTCAGCAACTCATCAGTTCACACCTCGTGGGGTTCATTCGAGGTGAGCTTGCTCTCCAATGGCCTCAGGTGCAACCGTAGCAGCCTCTGCTTCGTGACCCTCTCGTTGGCAGCGACTCTCTCGATAGAGGCCTTAGCTGGGTGAATCAAGGCCTTCACCACCTTGGGCACACTTGAGGCCTTCACCTTAGGGGGAGGGTCACCGCCTCGCTCCCCCTTGGCCGGTTCCTCCGAGATCGACCGGGGCCTCTCCAGAAGCTTAGCCGGGTTGTCGGATTTCCTCTTCCCCGAGCCAGAGCGTTGGCTCACGGTTGATGGCGTCGGTGAAGGTGCGCCCTGCGTGGCAGCCGAGGAGCCCCACCGTTCGGCGCTCCCGGTGCCCGCGGACTCGCGGTGCTTTGCCTTCTGTTGGGCCCCCGTCGCCGGGGCACCCTCACAGGACTTCGAAGACCGCTCTGACTTCTTCTTCTTCTCGCCTGCTGGGCTCTTGCCTTCCAGCCAGTTGGAGAGACGGGTTCGGCGATCCCTCATCATCCGATCCGACATGTTAAAGCAAAACACACAGTCCTCCTCCACGTGCGTTTTGTGCTCGTGGAGGCAGTAAAGGCATTTCGAATGCTCATCGTCCTTGAACACATTTTGTAGGTTGCATCCAGGGCAGATCCTGAACAGTTTGCCGGGAGTCAAGCTTCCCTTCTCCTGGGCCATGTTCTTCTGGTCTACGAGGTAGGCCTCAGAAACTTCTGGAATCCTCCAAGAAGCTTAACTCGACGAAAACTTCACCCTTGAGGAGCGTAGATAAATCTGAAACGGGTCCCCGTTGATCGGAAGTAGAAATGGTGGAGCTTGAGGCTCGATTAAACTGAAAAATGAGATAAAGCTCGAGAGCTATAGCACGAAGACTCCCAACACTTGAGCGTGCAGTAAAAATCTGAGGATGGCTGCCAGAGTCGGGGCTTAGGGAGAGGGCGGTCATTGGCTGGAGGCAGTATGACCCAGACACCAGTGATTGGTTACTACTAAGAAAGACAGATCAGAAGAAACAAAACTGATACTGATTTTTTCTTTACCGAGGATTCCCAGCCTGACGACAGGGAATATTCATGAGCATGTGAATCCATGCTGGAGAACAACAGTTACAGGTAAGCAACTTGTTCCATCTTCTGCATTGCCCAACACCCTAGCAGTGCCGCCCACGAGCAGAACCCACAATGAGGTAAGGCTTCCTCTCCAGCTCACCCCTTAAGCCTCACAGTACTGAATTAATAACGCTGTGCTTTACTCCTGTAGTGCTTTCATTCCTCAGCAAAATCACAATTCGAGCTTCTCAGCCCCTCCAAAGTGCTGCTATGGGCTCCAAGCCCCTCCAAGTGCTCTGCTAGAGGACATATAAGACCCTTCAAATTGCTGCAAAGGCTCCAAGCCCCTTCATTACTGCAACTGAGCTGCAATCCCCTCCAATGCACAGCAATGGGCTCCAAGCCCCTTCATGTTATGGGGCCTCACCCCCACCCAGGCCCTAATTCTTCACAGCTCCTTTATCCAATGTCCCTTTTGCCTGCTGGCTGGCACCTCACTACCCTGGCTCCTGGCCCTGGCGCTGCCCTCTACATCCAGCGCTGGCCTTCTCTGCGCCTACTAGCAAACAGCGATACCCCTACCTGAGAGTGGATCTTCTTCTTTGGTTGGGGGGGGGGGGGTGCATGTCCCTTCCTTTGTGCTTTCCCCCCAGCAAAGCCAGCATCCTCGTCGCCATTGTAATGATTGGTCCTGGCCAATGATGACTGATATCCTGGGATGTACCAGTGACTCCTTTTAATAACTTCCTTGTACGTTAAATCAGGTACATAAGTTAAGGGCAACATGCACCGGCATCCTCTCTCAGGGATCTACATCTCCAACTGACGTCACATTTCACCACTCATACATCAACATTCTTTCAGGCTGCATTCTCTGTCACTCACTCCAACATTCCATGCATTCTACTCAGGTTCCAGAGGAAGCTTAGTCACTACACTATGCAAACATAACTTGCGCCAACGCCATGCACGGCTAACACTAGCACCAAAGATGACATCACGAATTACGTTTTTTTGTTCAGTGACAGTATTCATTTTAAGCTGAGGACTTCTTGTGCTTATACTACATTGAAACCATGTTACACATACTATATGCATGTAGAGCTTGACCGTGTGCTATATTCTGAAGTTCTTTTCTCTAGGGTTTGCTCTGAGGTCCTAATGCACATACATAGAACAAGAAGCAGGTCCCACACAGATAATACATTTCTCAAGAATGTGATCTGCTTCGACTTACCATTGTACTACTTAAACATACCATCTTAAGAATACTTTAGATCTATGATCCATACTGCATTTATTATTTCTCTTTATGTATTATGTGATTGCTGTATTCACAGAAAAACTGCAGTACAAAGTTTATTTTTCAATAAGCACCTTTTATGTGACATTGAGTTGTTTATTACAAGGCAACTAATCACCTTTAATATGTTGTAAATGACACTGTAAGTGGTACCCCTTATACAGATGTCATTTGTGATGTCATGTTTGATGTCCTGGTTGTTAGCATTAGCAGTGCATGGCAGTGGCATGAGTTATGGTTGCGTAACTTACCACAAATGGTGAATTTCTGGGGTTTTTTTTGGCACCGGCCACGGTGTTCGGCCATGTCAAACTGTATACTTGTCGTGTCACTGTTCATGGCCTTCCGTCATGGCTGTGAACACTACTAGTTGAATCTTACTAAAACATTTTTTTTAATTGTCTTAAGGTGTACATGAAACCTTATACAAAACCACATACTAAAACATCACTAAAACATTACAATGGCCCCCTCCCGCCCCCCGCCACCCCTCATCATTCTGGACCAGAACAGTGCCTTAGAGCCTTCGGAGGCTAAACAAACCATATGTTTAATAAACACCCTGGTTCGAATGGGAGCCAGACCCTGACAGTCTAATATCCAATGTCTTAGGGTTTCCAACACTTCCTTTAGGTTACAGAAATGACATGTAGAGGAAAGCCTGTCTAGATTCGCAGAAGCCCAATGTATAATTCTTTCTTTCATGTTAAAATGGAGTTTATGTATGTATGTCTTAGTATATTGCACGGAAAACACTTCAGGTCCAGGAAGAGTTGATCTTTCTTGTTGGGAAACTTGGAATACTCTAAGAATGAAGAATAGGCAGGTAGAGTCTCAAGAGTGGCTCTCCAGTCATCCCTAAAGAGCTTGTATTTCACCACTGCCGGTCGAAATGTAAGCTCCTCAGTTGACGAGCCAATGCGGTCAAGTAGGTTGAGCATTAATATGTTATAAGAGTTAACAGAGAAGGTAATTAGGATATGTTGCAAATCAACGTAGAGAGCGTTGGGTGGAGGAGTCAACATTTTTTGATAATTGCACAGCAACCTTCAGTGATAGCGAGGTTGGAGGGGAATCTTGTCCAACTTGTGCCGCAATATAGGGTTTGGGATTTAAGAGGCGATTCAAAGTACATGTTTACAGATCTGTCCCTGTACGGGGTCCAGAAACTGACCCAAATCCAGTAGGGACATATCTAGCCCATACAGTAGGATGGGTTTGAATGTCAAGAGATATTTCAAAATTGGAACAAGGGAGAATTTGCACAGTTTGTTGTATAATCGCTTCATATGACAGAGCGAAGGTGACAACTTCCCCTTCAAAGCAGATTTCCACATTGCCAATGATGGCAAATATCGAAGTGAGGCGACCAACTCCACTCTTTCGCCCCCGATGGACCACCATATAGTTTTCACTATTCTGTTAGAGTAAATTACAATTTTAGATTTTGATCCGTTATTCCTGAGGGCATAGTAGTGAAAATTATGCAACTTTCTTTGTAGGCCAAGCAGGGTTCTATCGAACAGAATTATATTGTCCGAAAAAGCGAGCCAATGGATCCATAACTGGCCCAACCTCAATGAAAGCATGCTGTTGGCCTCCCACAACTCCTCAATGTCTCTAAAATACACATTGAAGAGTGTGGGGGCTAGAATGCACCACTGATGCAGAGCCAATAAAACGGGGATCGGTCAAGAGACCTCCCTCGATTGGCTCAGGCGAACTGTCAGAATTGAGTTCCTGTGTAAGAGGGCAATAAGCTGAACCAGTTTGGGTGGAATGCCCTGATGCAAGAGTTTTCCCCATAATTGCTCACGAACGACAGTCGAATACTAGAGGCATGTCCAGAGAAGCCGTGTAAACAGAGCCTGCCTGAGAATGTTTAGACAACAGGTGGGCCAAGACAGTAGCATTGAATGAGGTGCCTGTACCTTGCCCGATGCCCACTTGAAATCAAGACAGGATGTTTAGTTGTTTGAAACTTCTGTTCAAGTCCCTTAGCAAACGAATTGCGAAGACCTTGCTCACTGAGTCGATTAGGGCTGTAGGCCAATAATTTCCCCCAGAGCAGTCACATCTCCCTTTTTAAAAATCAGGATAATGATGGACTGAGACCAAGAAATGGGTACTATATGGGTTCTACAAATCTCAACAAAATGAGGTTTTAGAAAATGTGCACAAGCAGTTAGATCCCTCTTGAGCAAAAAGGGCGGAAGTCCGTCCGGGCTTGGGGCCCTAGAAGGTTTTACTCTAGAGAGAGACCATTCAGTATCATCAGTGTCCCACCAACACAAGCCAGGGATTACTGGGCCTCTGGACGGATCCGTCTGTTACCTGGCACATTTCTGATTCTGCACTTTCGTTTGGTTTGAGATGCATCCCATCTGAAGCAGGAAGACTGTCCGAATGACTGGCATAACGACTGGCCTAAACATCTAACAGCCATGAAAGCAGATGTCGCAGAGCGCAACAAGAGCACAACCAGCTGAGCTGTGGAATGCGATCCAGGCCTTAGAGATGGGGCATCCATAGCCCCCCTCTTCAAGAAGTACACTGCGCTGAAGCTGCTGGCTGAAGTCCCAAGGTCAATAATAGCCTGCCTTACAAAGACCATCTGATGTTACGAAATAGGTCTCCTCTCTCTCGCTCTCTCGCGCTCTCTCTCTTTCTTTCTCTCTTTCTCTTCCCCCCGCCCCCCTCCTTGCGATTTGTACTTAATGATGAGCCAGGCCTGGGAGGGGTCAGAGTCGATGCAGCCCTCCATAGCCTGGTGTGTGTTAACATTACAGCTTTTACACCCACACCTCTGGATTTGTGTCCAAGTGCGGAGTGCCTGGAATGCCTGAGACGGTGTGAGGGATCTAGATGAGCGCTAGTATCGAGAGGAGCAGGACGAAAGAATGTAACACCGTCAAATTGGAAAATAAGGTAGTCATAGCAAACTTCTTCGAGAAGAAATCAACCCAAGTGGACTCTTGGATACCATTGCAGACTTTTTAGGCCGAAGAGTTGTTAATTTGGACCGAAAATTGTCTTGAATCTTCATTAATGAGCAATTTTAACATGGTCTGATTGTCTCTAGTATGCATCTCAAATCTTAGAGATTTTACATAGTTTCTGTGGCGTTGGCAAATACACTTCTTCTCAATCGTGTATTCGGCCCAACAAAGCTCTCTGTGCTTAAGCAACCTC
This sequence comes from Ambystoma mexicanum, assembly GCF_040938575.1. NCBI lineage: Eukaryota > Metazoa > Chordata > Amphibia > Caudata > Ambystomatidae > Ambystoma > Ambystoma mexicanum. Next base: position 929,536,609 of record NC_090931.1, on the reverse strand, counting down.
ATGCTTTTCCATTCGTCTTGCTTGGAGAACGCTATTCTGCAATCAAGATGATGAGGATGTTGAGGAGCAATAGGTGGTCCAGCCTCGTGAGAAATGTGTCCAAGGGAACACAGTTTGATTAGTAACTATGACCAATAGGGCCCTTAGCACGCTGAGGAAAGTCTGGGTCCGGCAAACATCCTTCCCGTCAAAAAGAGTTCCAAGTGCCAAATACAAACCTCTGTCTCACCTACACACATGCGCCCTCGTCCAACTGGAACTACTGGGAACAGAGACAGACTGATTCCATGGGAATTAAAATCAAAGTGGATCATCAGATGGTGCCCAGTGGTGGGCTCATGAAAGCGCAATTTACTGCAAGTCGAAGTGAGACCCGAAGAAACAAAAAATTGATCGATCCAGGAAAATGTTTTACCCCCATGCCAAGTATAAGGAGAACCTGATACATTCCAGGATGCATTGAGTATCAACAGATCCTAATTAGACACAAGAGTCCCACCCAAGGCCCCATAAAAGGTTATTTTGTACCTTGAGGAATGGTAGGAATGGTGGAAGTGTTGCATGGTAGTGACCACCCGTTAGCCATAAATCAAACGATTGTCTCAAAATGGACTGAAAAGTGTCAATGGAATGTCTGGCTGGATTCTAATAGATGTTAACCAATAGAAGTCTACGGTTTGCATCTGGGATGTTCATGCTTACCGCTAGTACCCCTCCGACACAAACCATAAATCCGAAATAGTTTTTAGGTAAACGACAATGGCGATAGCCAAGCCCCCACTAGGTCGACCCAGGCAAGCCTGAGTAGCTGGAGAAGTAAAAATCAAGTAACCCTTTAATTCAATGGAGTGAAATGGTTTCCTGAAAAAAAGAGGATGCTGTGGCAATGTAGAAGATCAGAGCCATTCCACATTCTGGTAAGATTGGAGTAGTCACAAACATTCCAGGAAAGCATCAATCAAGTCAGGGCTGGATCAAAGCCTCTGTGAGAGTTGCAGGTTTTAAAGGCTTCTAGCCAAGACCAGTCCTGTACCTCTCTCAAAACAGAGATTTGTTAAATCACCCCCTGCTCACCAGCTATGGCCTTCGACCATGTCCAGTGGTCTCGGACTTTGCTGGGCCCACTCTATTTTATTTAACACTAGCAAGCCACTGGCCATGGCTGCATACCCACCTTATATTTTACTACATTACTAGGCCTTCAGCCATTTAAAATGCTACCAAGTGGCCAGTCATTTTTTTAAATAACTTTTTTTCTAGAACTGCGGTTACATTGTAGTGAACTACAGATGCCCTTGGTTATACCCTCGGTTATCTGGAAAACGGAAAAACAAAATGCTTTCCTTTCCCCCCAGACCCCCATCAAGTGCCACCCTCATGTATGTCTGCTCTGCCCACTATCTGATGGCTTCCTCATCTCCCTGCCCTCTCCCATCTCCCCAGGCCTCTCCAAACACTCATTGTTTATGTGACGCAGTTCATGAAATGTCGCCTATACACGGCTATTCTCTCAAATACCTGCGGCAATCAGAGAAAATTCTGAACTTCGTGTTGCAAACCCGGTCCATAAACACGCCTCGGGCACTCCCAACTTTCACTTATTCCCCTATTGCACCCCCCCCCCCACTTCAAGACTGATGGCTGTTTTTTAACGATGAAATGGCATTTTCCTGCTTTTTTATTTTCAGCTATCCTAGAGGATACCCGCGACTATCTCTCGCAGTGGAAAACAAAAAAATGGGGGCTTCTTCATTTATATAGCTATTTATTTTGGTGAAGGGGGCACACCCCTTCTCTGTCAAATATTTTAAAAAGTACTGGATGGAATAACCCCAAACCACAAAACGATAGCAAGTTAATGCTTTGTGCCCAACTTGTTTCAAATTTGGTTCAAATCCTTCCAGCAGGTTTACCTTTACCTTTTTTGTCTATGCAAAAATAAATGGGTAGTAGACCGAAAGTGTATTTTGATTTTTTGTTTTCGTAATAACTTTTTTTTGTTTTAAAGAATCCTTCCCAACCTTTCCAGTTGGGGTGGCGGAGGCGCCGGCATACAACATTGTCTGCAGAATTGCAGCCAAATCGTTGCACAAGTCTAAAGTTATTAGCAATCATTTTTTTCAATTTTCTATGTAACTCCATCCCACCGTAACTCTAGGGTGGCGACAGCCCTATGATATATATACACATATATACTAGCAAAAAGTACCTGTACGGGTTCTGTAGACGGACAGAACACTCATCAATTGTTGGAAATCAATGTAGGTTGCGAGTCGCTTATCGCTTGATGTTCTTTGCACCCTGAAGTAAAGTGCACTGAGAATGGGCGCATGTGGCTAGCTGACATACCCTGGAACAGACGTGGAGGGGAGGTGAGAGTTGGCATGTTGCAGCATACAGGGACCTTCTGAGCACTCTCCCCACCTATCACCTCACCCTGGCACGGTGCAGTGTGTTGCTATTGAAAGATCTCTGAAACAGTGCGTCCTAGGGCTTTGAAACATGGTTTTTGAGGTTGAGTTTTGTTCTTCACGTTGAGATGCTTAAAATTAGCTTCGTCTGGTCCTTCTACAACCGTATTGATATTTCGACAATTTCAGCCAACCGTCTTGGGTGTGCAGGGGCTGAAATCTGGGGAAAGAGGTGGGGTGTCCAAATGTCATGTAGCCAGTGATGTCTAGTGGGCCCTACTGGGTAACTATTTAAAATTTGGCGCAGATTGGTGGAACGGCATGGAATTGTATAAGGAACAAACTAACAGATGTTCTCCTACTGTATTTATATAGATTTTATAGTGCGGCAGTCACCCCACTATAGTAAAGTTGAGTATAAAGTTCCACTACAGTCTCTTTCAGGGTATTAGCCGTGAGAGTGTACTCCAAATTTGCCTTCAAAATACCTTTCATCAGCAGATGAGATGGCGTTGAAGCAGCTGATACCCTCAGGTAGTTGTTAACATATTCCTTAGACTTTGAACGCATTGGCACTTGAGAGTCTTGCACGAACATGCTCTCTGCTGTTTTTCGAATTGCCCCCCCCCTACACAATATCCAGTTCTGGGGCAAATAAGTCATCTATGAAAACTGTGCTGCAAAGGTTGTAGGAGCGAGACATAATCTTCACACAAATACCCAGGACATTATCCCCTCCTAAGCACACCCAAGTTGGAGTCTATGTGCAAGCTTGATGGTAAAGGCAAACAATTTCCAAGATCTACAGCTGATTTTATGTCTGAAGTAGAAAGACACTGATACATGGTGCACTGCCTCTGCTACCAACTGCTGATGAAAAGTCATAAATATAAACTTATCGTGAGCGTCCCGACCTGGGCTGGTCAAAGACTCTTGGCCTACAGTCTTTGCCCGGTTAGCACTTCCCCACTGGTGTAATTGATGAGTTATAGAGAACGGGGCACTGCCGGCTTTAATATTCCAAACTAGTGAGGTACAGATGGTATGTAATTCCAAAAGAAAAGTCACTTATAAAGAAAAAGATGTTTCTTTACAAAATCACAGTCGATGTTAAAACCATATGTGGAGGTTTACCTTTTTTAATGAGCTCTTTTCCTCTGGCACCACACTCCTTGCACAGACTGCAGCTCACTCTGCTGCCTCACTCTGCGGCTGCAATGGTTTTTTTTAAAGAAGCTTTGCACAGGTTGCTCAGCAAGCTCCTCTCTCCAGACTCGGTGAAAACAACAAAAGACTCTCTTGCAAAACGCTGCCAGCACGATCACGAGCATAGACTGCAGCTCGTGGTTTTTAACCCCTTAAGTGCAAACGACGAGCTATCTCGTCCGTGACATTACGTTCGTGTTGCCAAGGACGAGATTGCTCATCCTTTTTGGCACATCATTTTGTGTGATCCCAGGGATTACACAAAAGTAAAATCCAAACCGGGGGTTGGATTTCCTTCAGTTTCACGTCAGCATGCGTAATGCGTGCTGACGTGAGACTGACAACTGCAGCCATTTCGGCTGCCGCGGTGAAAACAGAAGGTGAGTTTCCTTTTTCTCCCTCAATCTGAGGCATTATTGTGCCGTTCAGATCGAGGGAGGTGTCATTGGAAAGGGGAGACTCTCCGCTTTTCAATGACACCTTTTTTGAAGCATTGCTGGCCGCATATCGCTTGATCCGTGACCAGCAATGCCACAAGACCACCAGGGATCTGTTTTGAAGTGGGGGGGAGAGGGGTCTGCTTACTATGTAAACGGCCCTCTACCCCCCTGACCCCTAAAGCATGGGGTAGCACGTTTTACCCCCATGGGGGGCGGATGGGCACAGTAATGTGCCAATCTGTCCCTAGGCAAGGGGCAAATCAAAAATAAACAATTCAGTTTTGGTTGGGGGTGGGAGAGCCACTAGACCACCAGGAATTTTTTACAATTAAAGGGGGGGGCCCTCTCCCCCACTCAAAGTGGATGGGGAGCACCTCGTGTAGCCCTCCATGGGGCAGATTTCTGTCCCTAGGAAGGGGTACTAGAGATGCCCTCCATCCATTTGGGGTGGGGGGAGAGGCCACTAGAAATATTGGCACAGGCCCGGCCAAGCTTGGAGCAGTATGCCCCCCTCTGGGGGCAGATGGGAACACAAAAAAACAGTGAATATATGGAAAGGGGGGTGGCCCTCTCCCCCGCAACCCAAGTGGATGGGGGGGCACCTCATGTAGCCCTCCCTGGGGGCAGATTTCTGCCCCAATCTGCCCCCAGGTAGGGCTACATGAGATGCCCCCCATTAATTTGGGGTGGGGGGGGGGGAGAGGGCCGCCAGAAATCTTGGCACAGGCCTCCCCCAAGCATGGTGCAGTACGTTTTGCAGGGTATCAGCAAAACAAAAAAATCAAAAACAAAAAAGTTGTTGGTGGGAGTGGGGGGCACCCTAAACCACCAGCGACATATGTAATAAAAAGGGGGTGGCCCTCCCCCCACCCCAAATGGATGGGGGGCCTCTCATGTAGCCCTCCCTGGGGGCCAATTGCTAGTGCAATCTGCCCCTAGGAAGGGGGAAATGTGTTTTTTACTCGGGTGAGGGTCAGTAGACCACCAGGGATGGCTCGAAATGGGGGCCGTGATTGGAAAGTAGTAGTTATGATTTGTTTTTGCTGGGGTGACCATAGGTAAAAAAAAAAATTTGTTTCGTTTACAGCTTTTTATGTGCGAGCAGCTGCAACGTTATGCAAGCACTGTTTTTTATTATTCTACGGTTAGGGCCCATTGTCAGTGGGGTGGGTGGGACTGGGGCTGGATTGATGGTGGTGTGGGCGGGAGTGGGCCTTCTGGGGAGATATTTTGGTGGGCTGGGACACAATTGCAGGGTCAGGCCCCAAATTGCCCCCATGTCAGCATAACGTTGTTTTCCTCGGAGTGGCCGTCTCCCATGTGGGTTGACCGTCCACAAGCCCAGGCTGCACCTCTGGCTGTGCTGTTACAGATGTCGCCTCCGGGGAGGAATGGGGATCCTGCCGGGGCTCGCTGGGACTGCTGCTGCACTTCGGGATGATCAACCCACATGGTTGAAAGGTGCCCAAGGCCAGGTACGTGATTCTCAACCATCCTGGTATTCTGGCTGGCCTGCTTTACATCTTCTCCCTCTGGGAAAGGACGGGGAATGTTTCAGGCCTCCCAGGAACCACCGCTGGGCTTGGGGACTTTCTACCCACATGGGAGTCAGCCGCCCAAGGCCAGGGATATGACCCCCTGCAATCTCAGAGCAATGTCTCGATTGTGTTACAGCTTCTCCCATCTGGGAAAGGACGGTGACCCTGCTGAGGCTCCCTGGGACTGCTGCTGCACTTGGGGATGGTCAACCCCCATGGGAGACAGCCGCCAAAGGCCAGGGTCATTACTCCCGAAAAATCCTGGGACTCTGGCTCGGCTGCGTTACTGTCATGCCTTCGGGTCGTTCCTCCGGCCATGTCCCGTCACCCAGTCTTGTAACCCGTCTCTCCCATTCACCTGTCTCCCGGGGCTCACGCAGGCAACCCAGTTTGGCTCGCGCGCTGGCAAAACAAACGCCATACGCCTTACAGTCGCGGTTGCGGCCGTTTCTCCATTGGCAGTTGCCATGGAGATTAGGCCACCGCTCGAGCAGTAACACACTCGCTCGTATCGTTGTGGCCCGATCACGTGACTCGGTTACACGGTCATGTGCCCCAGGTTCGCGGTCACGTGACTCCGTTTAGTGTCATGTGACCAGGAAGAAGATGGTATTTAAACGGTGCAGTGCCTGTACACCACGCTTCACAGCTGGTTTACTTGGAGACTCTGTTTGGCTTGCTTACCCGTGTTGCTTACCTGGCTTCCTTGGACCTAGCTTTTGTTTTCTGGACTTCTTGTGGATCGCGCTCGGCTATTGCTACGTCGGCTCTTTTGCTCATTACGGCTCCTGACCCCGGACTGAACTACGGACTTCCTCTGGATCGTGCTTTTTGTTCTTCCATTGGTTCGGACAGCTCTTCCTGGCTTCAGACCCTTTTTCTGCTCAACGGACCTCTCTTGGGCCTCCCTGATTGCACCTCTGCACGGTTGGTCTCACTTCCCAGTTGGTGGCTGTCATCTGATTACCTGGGGCCCTTCTACAATACAGACACTCTCCAGGTGGAGACTGGCGAAGACCATCCGGACCTATCCCTTAGGGTGGGTCCTTTGCCTACGTGAGTCCCGGAACCATCCTCCCGTTCAGGTTCACCATCCCTTTCATCAAATCCCCGGTAAAACTCTGATTGCCTTCTGACTAATACATGTAGTATCCTGTCTGCTTGGTATATAATCATTGCCTTTTTTCACAGCTGCCTTGGGGTTCCTAGTACTTCGGTTCCGGCTCCGGATCTTCTCCACCTGTGGCCTCAAAGGTTGCACAGGGAGTGAATTAGTGATTCTCCCTGTGCGGCACTTGGGGACGGAGGTCTCCTATATCTTCACGACTCTCAACGCAAAACAGACTGTGAAGCCTGTCGTGTAAGATATGGAGGGTGCCGCTGAAGACCCCCTGGCCCTGGCCGCTGTCATCCAAGCAATCACGGTACTACGGGCCGACATGGTGGCTGCTAATATAGCAGTCCATCAGCGTCTTGACCTGTTACAGAGCGCCCAACATCCCTTACCCGCGGACCCGGATCTCGGAGACGCCACTCCAGCACCGGTATCCCTTGCACACCCGATCCCGACTCCCTCGGCTCCCGTTCCGGTGGTCCTGCCCTCTCCCTTTCCTTTGGCTGCCCCAGAAAAGTTCCATGGGGACCCGAGGAAGTTTAGGACTTTCCTTAACCAGTGTAAATTGCACTTTTTGTGTCGACCCCTTGCTTTTCCTGATCCTACCACCAAGGCGGCATTCACTCTATCTCACCTGCTTGGGCAAACACGCTGTTAGAAACCGATCATCCTGCCCTCTATGATTTCGACCAGTTAGTATCAGAGATGTCCCGAGTATTCGACACCAGGTATAAAGCACAATCCCATGATCTAGAACTGCTGGACCTGTCCCAGGGGTAAGGGCTCCCTCATTGAGTACATTACACGATTTAACCAACTGGCAGCAGAGACCTCGTGGCCCGAAAGCAAAAGATCGGTTGTGTTCTATAGAGGGCTAAGCAGCCTTATGAAAGACGCCTTGGCTATGGTACCGTCTCTACCAGTTCAGTTCCCGGCCCTGGTGGACTTGGCTCTCCAAGTGGACGCACGGCGCTCTGAATGCAGGGCTGAGGCCGGGTTTTCCCAGACTGCCAGCTCTGCCGTCTCGTCGTCTTCCTCTGAGTCCACCGGTGAGCCTATGCAAATAGGGGGTGTTAGGAGTCCCATCACCTCGAGAGAGAGAGAGGGAGCGCAGAAGGGCTGAGAACGCCTGCTTTTACTGCGGCTTGGGGGGGCATTTTGTGAAGGAGTGTCCCCGGAGACCCAGACCCAAGAAACAGGGTTTTCATCCAGCTCGATCCTAGATACGGGGGTAGGATCGAGTTCTCCATGCCCTTCCCCGAATCTCACTCCATCGTTTGGTCGAATCAGGCCTATTCAAGTAGAAGCCACCATACAGCCTGCCCCTGGTATCATCCACCCCGTGCAGATCATTATTGATTCTGAGGCCTCCGGGAACTATATTGATATCACTCTAGCCCAGACACTGAACCTACCTCTGATCAACAAACCCTGACCCGAACCGGTTCAAGCAGTCGATGGGACAGAACTTGCTTCTGGTCCCATTAAGCAACAGACCACCCCCCTCGTCCTGACCATCCAATCAGTCCATAAGGAAACCCTCCACTTTGATTTGATATCCATGCCTCAGTTCGGCGTCATAATAGGAATGCCTTGGTTACGGGAACACAACCCGCATATCGATTGGGGAACGGGACACATACATTTCGAATCCGAGCTCTGTCAAAACTTCTGCCTCCCCGTGGACAGAGAGGCAGACATCCCAGCATTAGCTCTTGGTGCTGTTGCCCAACTCTCGATACTGGGCGACGACATTCCCCCTGCCTCGCATATAGTGGGTTTAGTCACCACTCACATCCCTGTGGTTTATCAGGATTACAGAACGCTATTCGATCAGGGCTCCTCTGAAGTACTCCCTCCTCACCGCCCCTATGACTGTCCGATTGACTTGGTTCCCGGGGCTTTGGTACCCTCAGGCCGCATCTATTCTTTGTCCCTATCGGAGGACCTGACTCTTAAGGAGTACATCGATAAAGCGCTGCGTCTGGGTCACATACGACCGTCTAAGTCATCTGCAGCTAGCCCCATATTCTTCGTGCCTAAAAAAGAGGGCGACCTTCGTCCTTGTGTGGATTATCGTCGGCTCAATGCCGTCACGTTTAAGAACCGCTACCCGATTCCACTCATCTCTCCTCTTTTGGACCGGTTAACCCATGCCTCCATATATACCAAGTTGGATTTGCGGGGGGCCTATAACCTCGTCCGCATCCGAAAGGGAGACGAATGGAAGACCGCCTTCTGTACGTGGTATGGCCTTTATGAGTATACGGTCATGCCCTTCGGCCTATGCAACACCCCGGCCACTTTTCAGCATTTCATGAACGACATCTTCTCGGACATATTGGACACGTTTGTGGTGGTGTATCTTGATGATATACTCGTCTTCTCCTCACACTCTGAAAGAACACATACAACATGTACGAGAAGTGTTGTCCCGGCTGCAAAAACACTCGTTTGTTAAACCCGAAAAATGTTTGTTCCATGTGACTAACGTGGAATTCCTAGGGTTTAACATCACACCTGGTGGTCTGGCCATGAATCACACCAAAGTATGGGCGATCCTCGAATGGCCAACACCAAAGACCCTAAAGACCTTGCAATCCTTCTTGGGTTTCGCTAATTTTTATCGGCGCTTTATCTCTGGGTTCTCTTCTCTCGTGTCCCCTCTCACGTCCCTTACCAGTCCTCTTGTTCCATTCAAGTGGCAGGAGATACACCAGCAGGCCTTCGAGGCGTTGAAGAACGCCTTTACCACTGCCCCTGTGCTCCAGCACCCGACCCTGACCAGCCTTACGTCGTTGAGGCTGACGCCTCTATCTTTTGCATTGGGGGCAATCCTGTCACAAGCCTGTCCCGCTACAGGGCGGCTTCATCCTGTAGCCTTCCATTCACGCAAGTTCAGCCCCGCAGAAACCCACTATACCGTAACCGAAAAAGAGCTACTGGCGGTGATGGACGCCTTCCGAACCTGGCGTCATCACCTGTTGGGGGCCAAACATAAGGTTACGGTATACACATACCACAGGAACTTGCAAGACCTGGCAGCCCTGAAATGCATAAACAGTAGACAGGTCAGATGGCACCTGTTCTTCGCCGCTTTTGACTTCCAGATTAAACATCGCTCTGGTTCAGAGCATAGCAAGGCCGACGCTTTGTCTCGCTCCCCTGGGGGGGTTTCGTTACGGGTGTTTCCTGACACGCTCTTACCCTGGGGGCATGTTGTCTGCACATGTACACCCCCTCTGGCACTGCTAGAAGAGATTCGTTCTTGGGTTCAAAAGCACCCCGATCAGCTGTCGGAATGGGATCCCACATATCACAACGGTCTGCCGTATGTACAGGACCGCCTAGTTCTCCCTTCCACTGACACCAGAAACCTAGCCCTGGAGTGGTCCCATGACGCCCCGATCAACGGTCACCCGGGCCAGGCCCGTACCTTGGACCTCTTGAAACGCTGGTGATGGTGGCCTTCCATGAGACGTGACGTGGGCTGTTACGTAGACTCATGCTCAGTCTGTGCTCAGGGCAAACATCGTAGGGGTCGTCCATTGGGGCTTCTGCGACCCTTACCCGTGCCACCAAAGCCTTGGCACACCCTGAGCATGGATTTCGTAACCGATTTACCCAGGATCCAGGGCTACGACACCGTATGGGTAGTGGTCGATGTCTTCACCAAGATGGCCCGTTTCATCCCTTGTCATGGCATCCCGTCTGCCCCTACCTTGGCCAAGCTCTTCTTTGATACCATTTTCTGTCTATACGGCCTTCCCTCTGTCCTTGTGTCCGATCGAGGCTCTCAGTTCACATCCCGTTTCTGGCGTGCCTTGACCGCTCTGCTAGGTATCGATGCATGGTTCTCCTCCGCATACCACCCAGAAACCGATGGCCAGACCGAGAGAACAAATCAGTCCATGGAACAATATCTGCGTTGTTTGATGCTGCAACAACAATCAACCTGGTTGCAGAACATACGTTATGCTGAATTCGCCTACAACAACGCTACACACTCTTCCACTGGTTTCTCTTCGTTCTACGCCATGTATGGCCAACATCCCCGAGTCCTCCCTGTCCCCGACATTTCACCCACCGAGAACCCTGCCGCAGCAGCCTGCGTTCGGGATATGTCAGCCCTCCATGCCCAGGTCCTCGTTCATCTGCAGGAGGCACAGGCATCCATGAAGGCCTCCACAGATGCTAGGCGTACCATGGCCCCTTTGTATCCCGTTGGTTCCCGGGTTTGGTTGTCCTCCCGACATCTCCGCTTGAAGGGCTGTCGCAAACTGTTGCCCCGTTTTGTGGGTCCTTATGTTGTTTCCCGAGTCATCAATCCGGCGGCCTATCCCCTAGTTCTCCCTTCCTCTTGGCGGGTACATCCTGTGTTCCATACCTCCCTCCTCAAGCCCTGCCCGTCCTCGACACGTCTTCGCCCCTCTCCTGCCCCTTTTTCCCTGGATGCGCCTGATATTTTCGAGGTCTCGGACATTCTGGGGTCCCGTTTCCTTCGGGGTCGCCTGCAGTACCTGGTCGATTGGTTGGGTTTTGGTCCAGAGGAGCGTACCTGGGTCTCTGCCTCGGATGTCCATGCCCCCCGGTTGGTTGCTCGGTTTCATCGGGAGCATCCTTCCTGCCCACGGGGTCGTGGGCCTTTGGGGGGGGGGCTCTGTCATGCCTTCGGGTCGTTCCTCCGGCCATGTCCCGTCACCCAGTCTTGTAACCCGTCTCTCCCATTCACCTGTCTCCCGGGGCTCACGCAGGCAACCCAGTTTGGCTCACGCGCTGGCAAAACAAACGCCTTACAGTCGCGGTTGCGGCCGTTTCTCCATTGGCAGTTGCCATGGAGATTAGGCCACCGCTCGAGCAGTAACACACTCGCTCGTATCGTTGTGGCCCGATCACATGACTCGATTACACGGTCATGTGCCCCAGGTTCGCGGTCACGTGACTCCGTTTAGTGTCATGTGACCAGGAAGAAGATGGTATTTAAACGGTGCAGTGCCTGTACACCACGCTTCACAGCTGGTTTACTTGGAGACTCTGTTTGGCTTGCTTACCCGTGTTGCTTACCTGGCTTCCTTGGACCTAGCTTTTTTTTTTCTGGACTTCTTGTGGATCGCGCTCAGCTATTGCTACGTCGGCTCTTCTGCTCATTACGGCTCCTGACCCCGGACTGAACTACGGACTTCCTCTGGATCGTGCTTTTTGTTCTTCCATTGGTTCGGACGGCTCTTCCTGGCTTCAGACCCTTTTTCTGCTGAACTGACCTCTTGGGCCTCCCTGATTGCACCTCTGCACGGTTGTTCTCACTTCCCAGTTGGTGGCTGTCATCTGATTACCTGGGGCCCTTCTACAATACAGACACTCTCCAGGTGGAGACTGGCGAAGACCATCCGGACCTATCCCTTAGGGTGGGTCCTTTGCCTACGTGAGTCCCGGAACCATCCTCCCGTTCAGGTTCACCATCCCTTTCATCAAATCCCCGGTAAGACTCTGATTGCCTTCTGACTAATACATGTAGTATCCTGTCTGCTTGGTATATAATCATTGCCTTTTTTCACAGCTGCCTTGGGGTTCCTAGTACTTCGGTTCCGGCTCCGGATCTTCTCCACCTGCGGCCTCAAAGGTTGCACAGGGAGTGAATTAGTGATTCTCCCTGTGCGGCACTTGGGGACGGAGGTCTCCTATATCTTCACGACTCTCAACGCAAAACAGTTACAGAATTTCCCCCTGGGGAGGGAAGGTGACCCTGCCAGGGGCTCCCTGGCGCTGCCATTGTCCTTGGGGACGGTATACCCACATGGGAATCGTATGTCCGCGGCCGGGGACATCACCTCCAACCGCCCTAGAGTTGTGCTGGGCTGCGTTGCAGCTTTTCCCTTCGGGGACGTATTGGCACACTGCCAGGGCTCCCTGGTTGGGATAAGCTGTAACACAGGCCAGCCAGAACTCCAGGACGGTTGGAGGTGATGTCCCCGGCCTTGGACATCAGTTTACCATGTGGGTGTACTGTCCCCAAGCACAGCGGCATCTCCAGGGAGCCCCGGCAGGGTCTCCCCCGCCCATGGGAAATTCTGTAACGCAGCCCAGCCAGCGCTTGAGGATGGTTTGGGGGATGAGGGGATGTCCCTGGCCTTGGGCGGCTGTCTCCCATGAGGTTTGACCGTGCCCAAGCCCAGCGTTGGTTCCAGGGAGGCCCGGGACATCCCCTGTCCTTTCCCAGAGAGAGAAGCTGTAACGCAGGCCAGCCAGAGCTCAAGAAACTCAAGTGTCATTGTTGTGGTGAAGTTAGGTTTCTGAATCTGCCCCAAGGCCAGGAGGGGACTCAGCAGCCAACTGGCAGGAGGCAAGTGGTGTGGGTCGACATGATGCCCACTGCCACCACTAGCAAGCCACAGCCAGATTTTCAGCACCTGATGGCGAAGTTGGTCAACACTCTTGGGCTCTCAGGCCCCTCACAGCCTTAACTGCAGTATGACCTGTTTGACATTTTGGGTCAGGGTCCTAAGGAGGAGACCTGGCTGCCTTTCAGTCAGGTAGTGGAGGGGTCCTTGGTGTAACTGTGGGCCAAACCGGCATCAGCCCTCACAGTGGACCTTCATCTGGCCAGGAAGTACAGGCCTGCCCCTTCAGACCCCTTATTTCTCTCGCATATGATTCTCCTGAGAGTTTGGTGGTATAGGCCACTACGCGAACCTCAAGACCACCTCATTTCAAACATTTCCCTTGGATAGGGAGAGTAAACAGTTGGATGCGTGAGGCAGGAAGATCTTCGGCTCCTCGAGCCTAGGTCTCTGGTGTGTCAACGCCTCTTGTGACCTGGCCAAATTCTCTTTTGGACTCGGGTAGGTAAAAACTGAGGGGGCGAAGCACATCCCGGAAGGGGAGATGTGGGATGGCTTTCAGGCCAGTATTAAGGATGGCAGGAAGGCCTCCCGTCAAATTTTGCAGTCTTGCCTGGAAACTGCAGACTTAATTGCTAGGACGATGGCTTACCAGCACAATCTTGAGGCGTTTTTCTTATCTCAGGATGTCCGGGTCCGAATCTGACGTCTAGGAGAAGCTCCTGGACATGCCCTTTGATGGCGTGAACTTGTTCAGCACCAATGGTGACAAGTCACTCCAGATGTTCCAAACCTCTAAGGTGACAGCCCAATTGTTTGGTTTGGGTGCATCAGCAGCATCTGGCAAGCCTGGCAGGCAGGAGTTTTCATCCCTTCGCCTCTTAGTACCAGAGAGGTAGAATTCAGGCTTCCTCAGGCAGGCAAGGACAACGCCGGCCTAACAGGTGAGTAGGGTATGCAGTGTGCCTAGAGGAGGCACTTCCTCCTTGGTGCCCTCCGCAAAGCCTGGTGCAAAGCCTCTGTGAAGCAGACATCAAATCATCCCCTGTGCGGGGGCAGAATATCCCAGTTTGGTGAGCAATGGAGAAATACAACCTTGCACACCTGAGCCTTGCAGTTCGTCCAGCAGGGATACTGCCTCCCTTTTGCCTCTCAGGCTCCAGACAAAAAACTTTCCACCAACCCTTGCCTCCGGAAGATGATCTGCTGGAGGAGATCCGTCGGCTTCTGGCTAAAGGGGCCATAGAGATGGGACCTTGCTCAGAACGTTGCCAAGAATGGTGCCTAAGAAGGGCCGAGGTCTGAGACACAGCCTGGATCATCGGCTTCTTATCTTGTCCTGGCGTAAGGACACGTTCAAGATTACCCTAGCCCAGATCCCCCAGACTGTGGATGTGAATGACAGGCTTGTTTCCCTTGGATCTCCAGGGTGCTCATTTCCATGTGGCTTTCCACAAGAAGCACTGGGAAACACCTGAGATTCAGAGTGCGGAACTGTCACTAACATTCAAAGTTTGTCCTTTTGGCCTTTCTTCGGCACCCAGGGTTTTCACCATGCTGCTAGCAGTAGTGGTGGCTCGCCTCAGGAGGGGAAGGCATTCACTTTTATTCCCTACCTAGATGACCAGCTCGTCTCAGCCCGCTCACCAGATCTAGTGTCGTCACATCTGCACTGGACAGGCAGCCTGTTGCACAGTTTGGGCTTCTCCCTAAACTTCAGGAAGTCCCACGTTTTGCTTTTTTACTTCCTTCGATTTAGTGGGGCGGTCTTGGACACTCGCCTGGGTTTCCCACCCAAGGACAGTGACAAACTTCTTCTAGATGTTCCAGGATTTCCAACCTCAGATGACAGTTCCAACCTCGACTTTTCTGCGCTTGCTGCGACATAGGGCATCAAATATCTTGGTTCTACCAGAGACCTGTTGCACATGATATCGCTACAGTGACTCCCGAGCTCCCATTGGTCTGTTTTAGGGATGGATTTCAGGACTTCTTCTAGTCCTGGAGAGGGTTTCTGGAAACCTACAATGGTGGTCTGTTAAAGGAAACCTCCTGAAGGGGGTCTCTTTTCTGTCAACCCTTGCCACAGGTGACCCTAGTCACAGATTCTTGCCTGAAGGGCTAGGGCACTAGCCTACAAGATCTGACTGTGAGCGGACTGTGGTCCCCATCAAAGTGCTAAGAGTACACCAATCCGCTGGATCTGACGTCGATCAGGCTGTCCCTGGTCACTTTCATCCCCTCTGTGAAGGGTATGATGGTAACTGGCCCTGATGAACAATACTGTAGCCATGCATTACCTCAATAAGAGGGGTGGCATGGGCTCCTCTGCCACTTGGAGGGGAGGGTCTTGCACCTAAACCTTTGCAGCCTGAATCTTCATGCCTGGCTGCTGAAAGGCTGAAATATAGCGGGAGGACTTTCTGGATGTATTCCTGTCTGCTGGAAGACCCGCCAGCAAATAAGGCAATTTATGCTTGCAAGTGATGTAAGTTTTCGGCTTGGTGCTGGGAGAGGGATCTGGACCTTTTTACTTGCTCCACTTCCTGTGTTGGATTTTCTCTTGTCTTTTGCCCGGATGGGCCTACAAAGTGGTACAATTAATCATTCTCTGCATCTTGTAATGCTACGATGTGGCCGGCAAGGAAGTCCCTGAGGGCCTCCTGGGGTGGAGGGGCTTACTCAACCAGAGTGTTGGTCGTCACCTCGGCTCTGTAATGCGTAGTGCCTGTTCTGGGTTTTTGTCAAGCAGCCACGTGGGCTTCCTTGCACACGTTTGCTAAGCATTGATTCTTGAATTCCATGTCTGGTCGGGACGCTTGTTTTACTAGAGTTGTGATTACTAGGCAAACATGCGGACCATGAGGCAGCAGCAGGACAAGCAATGTGATACTTTCCTTTGGATCTATTACGAATATTTATTAAGTGTTTGATGTGACATTAGTTTAACACACAGGAACTGAACGTGTTGGTATTCATGTAATAAAAGAAATATTGTTTTTTGAAGATTTGATGAACATTTGGGTTTTTGAAAGTATACATTGATTAATCACAACTCTAGAAAATTTGTAAGGGACTGTCCGGCAACAGTGTAAGTGGGCTACCTGTTGGTCAAAACAGGCTGTGTTGAATATTATTTGCTTTGAGTCTCCGTAGGCCTGGGCACTATACCCACATCCTCCAGAAGTGTTACTTAAAAAATATTTGAAACAAGATACGAAAGAGCGATGTAGAAATATTATACTAGCCGGTGCCCCTCCCATTACATTTTTTGTACAGGACACTTGTTTTGGCAGAGCTGTCTTTCAGAGTTTTCTGATTAGATGACATCCTTGCTACCCTCTCTCCTGCAGGTATGATATATGATATGATATGGCATTTGTAACGCGCCTATACACAAGTGTTTCAAGGCGCGACGAGGCAGGGAGGGGGGAACAAGGGGAAGACAGACAACGATCCTACTAGGCCAGGTGTCATTCAGACCGCGCAAGTGCAGGGGTAGGGGGAAGGGAAAAGGGGAAGGGGAGGGGGGGAAGTGCAGTACAAGTAAGTAGAATAAGTAAATAAATAGGGCCAGCTGGTGGTGGGAAAGGGGGGCTGTAGGGATACAGAGACAGTCCCTCAGTGCAGGGGTTGCCAGGGAGGCAGTGCAAGAGGAGAGTGGCTGGGACCAGGACCGAGGTCGGTGAGAGTGGCCCAGTTGCAGATTCGGTGCAGATTCAGTCGAGACTTTAGCAGGGGAGAGGGAGAGAGAAAGCAGAAGCAAAGAGGAAGGTTTTGAGGTGCTTCAGGAACCGGAGCTGGTTCTCCTCAAGTTTCAGGGAGGCAGGAAGGCTGTTCCAGAGGGAGGCCCCTGCCACGGCGAGAGATCGACCCCCAACTCATTGCTTCGAGAAGCGGCTGACCCTGAGGGAGTTGAAGATGGATAAGCGAAGGGCTCGGGAAGGAAGATATTTAGGAAGAGAGAGTTGAAGGTATTTAGGCCCCAGGCCCCAGAAGGCCTTGTGGACAATGCAGAGGGTTTTGAACTTAATCCTCGCAGCCACTCGGAGCCAGTGTAGAGATTTCAGTCCTGGAGAGATACGGTCCCTGGGCTTGAGGCCAAGGACAAGTCTCGCAGTTCTGTTCTGGATGAGTTGCAGGGGGCGGAGAGTGGAGGCAGGCAGATTAAGATAGAGGCTGTTACAGTAGTCCAGCTTCGAGAGAACCAGGGCTCGGGAGACAGTGAGCTTCTGGGGGAAGGAGAGGAAGGGAAGAACACCTCTGAGGAGGTGAAGCTGGTAGTGTGACGACTTAGAGACGTCAGATATATGAGGAGAGAAGGAGAGTGTGGAGTCGAAGATGATCCCGAGGTTTTTTGCCTTGCAGGTAGGAGCAGGAGGAGGGCCAAGCGAGGCTGGCCAGAGAGCTACAGGGAAGGAGGGAGTGGGTGTGCCGATGAGTAGAATCTCAGTCTTACTAGCATTAAGGCAGAGGTCATTGGCAGCACACCATTCCTGGATGGCAGACAGACAGTCAAAGATGAGGGAAGGAAAGGAGGAGGCCGAGGGTAGCCTGAAAATGAGCTGGGTGTCGTCAGCATAGCACTGAAAGTAGGGGCAGAGGCGAGGTGCTTCTACTGCTTTGGGAGTCTGTCATAGATGAGGAATCCGTGAGAAGCAGTCCATTTGATAAATACATTACTTATCGCTCTGTAATGTTCTTTCTGATGGCCATTCCTCCCATGGATTCTTCATCTCCCTCCCTACATGCCCCTCTTGGTGTAGCTAGTACACCTTAGTTCTGCAGTCCCTCAATGCCCGAGTGCTATGGAAAAAGGGCGCATCTGAGGTTATGGGGCACAGCGCCTCTATATATTGTTACAGAAGTTGCGCTGTGCCACTCTTGGCGGCTGTATCCACGTTGAAGCCTCTGGCGGCCCGTCCCAAGATGGTGTCCACACACTGGCACCTCTGCCTCTCCTGCATATCACGCGGCCCATCCCAAGATGGCGCCTACGTCACAAGGATGTTGTACAAACAGGAAATATAATTCCCGCTGGTACGCAGTACTTTGCGCTTCCATGCCCCACGTCTCAAGTAGATGTTTTACTCTCTGGGTCCCTATGAGTACTTCCTTCCTGTCCCCTAATTTTCTACCTGTCTGTTCTCTCCTTCGTGACACTCCTGAGTTCCTGCTCTATTTGCTGCCTGGATTCTTTATCTTCCAAGCCTCCTTTTTGCTGCTCTCTGTGTTTCTCTGTGTTTCTTCTATTTTCCCTCCTTAGGTGGTCTGCAAATCCACAGCTCGACTTCACTCCATGTTGCTCCTGCCTGCACATCTTTACTTCCAATGGAACTGTGCGAATTGCTGACCTTCTCTTGAGGAGTTTTTTCCCCTCTGGGCTAGGGGGTTCCTACCTTGTCTTCCTGCTCTGGGTACCTCTTCTCTGAGTGTTCTTACAGCGCTCTTTCCAGAGTGTCTTCTCGGAAGGACAGGCCTTGCCTCACATCCTCCGGTCGCCAAAGTCCAGAAAAGATAAAGCCTTTCACTGATAATATACAGGCCCGATCTCATGTCCGGCGTGTAGTGGTGTTGGGCAGAACTGACGTGGAGCCACGCTGCGACCCCTAGCATTTGCAAATGGTTTCCAAAGAACAGCTGGCGCTGGGAGATAGATATCATAGATGAGGAATTGATGGGAGGAAAAGCCATCACAAAGAACATTACTGTGAGGTAAGTAATTTGTTTCTGACATTTGATGCCAATAACCACCACTGGTAACCAGACAAACATCACAGGCAAGAATGGAGACTGGAGACAGGCTGGCATCCTCCTGATTTAAGATGCCCACCAACCTTTTTTTAAAAGATTGGAAAACCACAGATCTGGGCTTGGACGTGATATGAATGTAATCTGTGAAGATAAAAGATGTGAGAGCCCTGTACCTTACTAAAAGAGTGAAACACACCAGTCCCAGAGAGCTATAGATGGTAATTAAGGGGAGAGATGGCTTCAACTTGCCTCCGTTGGATGGCCTGTTAAAGGCAGAAAGAACAGAACAGAGAAACAACCCAGGAGAGGAGCTAAATGAAGCCAGGTGTCCAGCACAAAACTCGGCCAAAACAGCACTCCATCTTTGGAATGAGAGAGTGCCAAACTCCTAGGGGACTGCCACAGAGTCTTCAGCAGAAACTGAGACAAAACGCAAAAGGGTCTTGGAGCTACTGATCAACCTGGGGTGAAAATCCGGAGACTGGAACAGAACCAGAGAAGTCGTCCTGGGAGTGGAACCTGCTTAGCCCAGATTTTGACAACAGTTGCCATATAGTGAGAAGAGTGCTGCATCCCTTAAGGAATAGTGAAAAAGACACTATATAGTAAAGGAGAGGGAAAGCTATCTCATTGTGTGAAGGGCCCTATATTCTTTGGAAACCCAAAAAAGGGGGAAGAGTAGGAAGGCACATTAACTGCACATAAGGGCTCCCTTCCCCATGTTGTGACTTGGGGGATGTTAACTCCAGATCAGGAAGCAACGTGCCAGACACTATCCTTCTGGTGTGGGTTACAAATACTGACTAGGGGACTAGATCTCTATAATGAAGATCTGTACCAAAGAGGTGACTGGGCGTGGTGTCTTTGAGACTGAAAGCTGATCCAAGAAGTAGCTGGGCACTATTAAGCTTAGAGAGCCGAGAAGAGACCAGTATTCCCAAAATAGGAATTACGCTGATGTTTCCTTTTTCTCATCTTAACACTGTTGATTTAGGCAATTTCCAAGGAGGGAAGGCCAATTTTGTTGTAGAAGAACCCTTTGTCCCTAGAGGAGTGTAGTCAAAAGTTCCAGGTGTTGAATAAAAACCATTTTGAAACTTTACTTTTCATGTCACATGGACTATTGACGCATCAAAAAATTGGACATTGGTAAATGAGGTTAGATTAATAACTTTCACAACAAAATGACTGTACTATTTACAAAATCAGAGTTATTCCATATCAAGTGTTTTTAGATTCTTAACACTGTTCGTTCATAGAGCACATAAGTCCATGTCACTAAACATCCACCATACATTCATACTTCCATTCATGCACATCCAATGGTCACTTCTATACACAGAAAGGGTAATTCAAAACCCTAAATTAAACTTATCACTAAATTATTGCCTGAACACCTGTATCAACTGCAAGTATGTATTTTAAGTCAAATAGCTCCTAAGCTTATTTACAACATCTGTATGAATGTAAGTATGAATGTATGGTGGAAGGAATTGTGTGATATGGACTTATGTGCTCAATGAGCGAACAGTGTTAAAACTCTTAAAACACTTTATATGGAATAAATCTGATTTTGTAAATGGTATAGTCATTTTGTTGTGAAAGTCTTTCATCTAACCTTATTTACCAAGGTCCAATGTTTTGATTTGTTGTACTACTTACCTAGAGGACCTGTGGTATTACAGGTACCCTTATAATATAACCCACATGGACTATTGATCCACCACACAGGGCAGTATTATTCTGATTGCACTCAATCTATTTAGCACCTAGTTGGCTGCTCTGTTGGAGCTGGGCATTTCTTTCCTCCACCTTGCCTTGTGGAAAATTCTGTTGACCCAACAACAGTGTAAGTATTTTTACCCATCCTACAGAATGTTGATCCCTCTGGATAGGTTTTGGATTTACTCCACACTTTGTGTAAAACACTAATAAAATTCTGGGTCTGCGTTTCATCACTAGGATTCCACTACATGCAGGAAAGTGTTTGAGAATGTTGTGGGCACCGGAGAAGTATTTGGCATTACAGTTTCCATGGATTTCATCTGCCTTTATAAGAATTAAGCTTTGTGTAGTTGTTCCAGTTCCCATTGGACCTAACTCTTGAGTTTAATTTCTTCGTGGAGAAGTCTTTAAAGACCTTGTATTTCAATGGTTGCTTTTTTCCCGCAGATTCCTCATCTTGATCGATATCCTCATCAAGCTCTGTTGCTCGGAACATTTTCGACAGGGGGTGGACCACGATAGGGGATGGACCTCGACTCTGCTGTCTATTGTCGATCCGTCTTGCTCGGTGCTCGATCCTTGGTTGTGGAAGTGACCTCAGACATCGTATATATAGAACGTCACTATGCCCAATGCTTCAGTTCCTTTTTTCCGCATGCTTGCACGCTGAATTGGGAACACAACTTTACTGGATGTTTTTTCTCTCAAAAGTGTTTGTTTTTGTAGCACCTCAATACTATGTCCACTCACTGGGTCTCAGGCTTTAAACGGTGCACTGAGTGCAAGGCCAAAATGTCAGTGGCAGACCCCCACAATGTCTGTCTGATATGTTTGGGTTCCACTCATGACATAGTGGCCTGTGCATCGTTCTACAAGATGCAACCGAAGTCCCTGCGTGAGGGAGCTGGGAAACTGGCTGTGGACAAACCGCCCTCGAAATCTATGGCGCGGTCTCTCGTCTGGTCTTCCGAGATTGAGGAGTCCGCCCCAAAGGAGGGTGAAGACAGACATCGAAAGAAAGCAAAGAAACGGTCCCACTCCAGGAGCCATTCCTCTTCTTCTTCCTCATGGAAGAAGAAGGTGACGCCACCACCATCAGCGGGAGTCGAGCTAGTCTTCGGAACGAGGTAAGCTTTCGAAGGGACCCACCACTCGCGAAGAGTGGGAGAGTTTTAAACAAGAAATGCTTAACATGTTTAACCAGGCGGCTGTCGGTGTGGTTCACCCCCTGACCAGCAAGCCTTTGCAGCGAAATCGGCACTCGGCACCCCAGATCCCACGCTAGCCACCAAATCGACATCGACAAAGCCTTCGGGCTCAACACCAAAAAAGGCAGGAAAGTCGCATTGGGAAAGCCGGCTAAAGGCTGCCTCCTACGGCGACCATCGTCTGTTGGCGCAATCTGCGCTGATAACTATGGCATCAGCTTCAAACCTGCTGTATCGGCACCCAAAGCCATTTGATCGGGGACAAACCATCCACTACAGACAACAGTTCTTTTCAGCTGCTATTGAGGTCAGGGTTTTTCAGTTCTATGTGGTCAATCTTCGGCATTGACCAACCTGATGACCACAATGACGTTGACCCCATTTTCACGGGAGCCGGCGTTGCTGATTATTACAATGATCAGGCTAATCTATTGGCACTGGCACAAGGGCTCCAGGATGCCAGTGGTCTGGACACATCTCCAGACCTTGACATGCAGCAAAGCCAACTCCACACTCATGCTAATGTTAAGTATAGGGCATTGGTAGAGAGGGTTGTAGTCACCCTTGGGCTGAGGTCGCCCACTACACCCTTTCAGGGGTACGACCTGAGAAACATCCTAGATGAGGGTCCGGCAGTTAACCATAACATGCCTTTCAATCAGGCCATAGCAGACCCCTTAGCCTACTTATGGCAACACCCTTGCATGTCTGCCCCTCCCCCCTGCCCCGTGAATACCAATTTCACTGGGAAGTACAGGCCGGCAAGAGGGGGGATCCTTCTTTCCTCTCTACACACCCTTCCCCATATGGGCTTGTGGTGCAAGGTGCCACGATATCCACCAGACCCGCGGCATCCATGTCAAATCTCCCTCCGGATAGGGAGGGAAAGAAGTGTGACGCTTTTGGCCAAGAAAGTTTTCACTTCCAGCAGCATGGCACTCAAGGCCACAGACGTACCTTGCGGGCTCGCAAAATATTCCTATGGTTTGTGGAAAGCTGTGGAGCATGCAGCAGAATACATCCCTGAGGGTGCTATGCAGGACGGAATTGTACAGCTGGTGGAGGATGGGAATGAGGTAGCCAAGCAGTCATTGCAGGCGGGCCTGGCCATTGCAGACTGCATTGGCCGCTCAATGGTGCTGGCTGTAGATATGAGGAGGCAATCCTTTTTGAAAACCTCCTGGGTTCTCCCCAAATGTTCAAAACCGCCTGCTGGACATGCCTTTTAAGGGCGATCTATGCTGTTTGGACAAAAGGCGGATGACTTTAGAAAAAATCAAAGAGTCTAAGATTGCTGCTAAATCACTGGTACTAGCTGCTCAGCCGGCCAAACCTGCTTTCAACTTTGTCTCAAGGGGCAGAGGCTCTAGGCGTATGTACCCTATGCAGAAAAGTGCAGCTGCTGGAAGCCAGACAGGGACAGAGGAGTTTCTCACGTCCCGGAAGGGGCAGATGGGCTTAGAGAGGCCAGCAGGCAGCGGCGGGGGTGGCCATACCCTCTAAGCTGCTTCGATTTCCCCCTCCCACGACTTACCGGTTGGAAGGGCATTGGCTCCAGTGGCAGCAGATGACCTCTGATGCCTGGGCCCTGCAGACAATTTGGTGGGGTTATTGGCTGCCCTTCTTAACAAATCCCCCGGACAGACGCCCACCACTCCCAATGCAACCGGGGCAGGAGCTCCAGGAAGAACTGAGAGCCCTGTTAATCGGTGCCGTGGAAGAGCTACCTCCCGAACAGAGGGGATCAGGCTGGTATTACCGGTATGTTCTGGTGCCCAAGAAGGGAGGAGGTCTCTGTTCCATTTTGTACCTTAGGGCCTTAAACAAGTTCCTGAGGAAAGACAAGTTCAGAAGGGTGACTTTGAGAGAGATTCTTCATGCTCTCGAACTTCAGGACTGGCTGGTGTCGATAGACCTACACTAGGTCTATTTCCATGTGCTGATACATCAAAAGCACAGTAAGTTCCTGCGGTTCCTCACAGGGAACAAGCACTGTAAGTTCAAAGTGCTGGCCTTTGGGTTTACTGCCGCTCCAAGGGTCTTCACCGAGCTCATGGCGGTAGTCGCAGCTCACTTCAGGAGGTCCACGTATTTCCTTACCTGGACAACTGGCTGATCCGGGGGTAGTAAGCGGGGTAGGTTTTGTCTCATCTGGATGACACCTTTCTGCTACTGCAAAGGCTAGGCTTCTCCCTCAACTTGAAGTCCCATGTGACACCAGTCCAAGGGCTCCTGTTCATCGGAGCAGTCCTAGACACTCTGATAGGGAAGGCTTTCCAACCCGAAGAGAGCCGAAAGCATAGAGCAGATGGTACATTTGTTACAGAACCACGTCACTTCACCAGCAGCATCCTTCCTCCGCCTCTAAGTTCTCATGGCTTCCTGTATTTGTCTAGTGCCAGGGGCCAGGCTGCACATGAGATCCCTCTAGTGGCGCTTAAAGGATCAATGGTCTCAGTATCTGGGAGCCTCACGGATCCTCTCCATTTGCCCAACTAAGTGGTCCTCGACCAAGGCTGGTGGGACAACCGCAGCAACCTCATGGTGGGTGAACCCTTCTGGCCCCCTTGGCCTCAGACCCGGGTGGTCACGGATGCGTCACTGAAGGGTTGGGGCGCTCACTGCAAGGACTTGCAGGTGAGCGGCTTTTGGTCCACAGCAGAAGCCAAGTGGCATATCAACAGACTAGGGTTGCAATCCATCAGGCTAGCCCTGGCTCTTAAGGGAAAGCATGTCCTCATTCTAACGGACAACACAGTTGCCATGCACTACGTGAACAAACAGGGTGGCGTGCATTACTGTTCCCTTTGCACAGAGGCAATGCTACTGTGGTCCTGGTTGCTAGAAAACAGAATCTTGGTCTCGGTGGTTCATCTGGCGGGGACGGAGAATGGTTTGGCGTATGCTCTGAGCAGGCAGAGCACGGTGTCACATGAGTCGAAAATGTGTCGGAAGTCCTGGAAGATGTCTGCTCTCTCTGTGGGGTACTCCTGCAGTGGATCTGTTCGCAGCAGAATCCAACAGGAAATGCAAACAATTTTGCTCTAGGGAATTCCCAGTGAACGGAGCACTATGAGATGCGTTTCTGGTGGACTGGACCTTCCCACTCCACTACTACGTGGGTTCTCAGGAGGTTGAAGAGATTCCGAGTGACCCTGATCTTGATCGTCGTGGACTGGGCAAGGGGAACGTGGTACTCCAATCTCCTGGATCCGACCATCTACCCACGTCTGCGGTTGCCTCGGCGTCCGGATCTCCTAACCCAGTCGGAAGGTTGGGTGCTTCCCCCGACTATGGATTCCTTCAATCTACATGCGTGGCTCTTGAGGGGATGCGATATGATCACTGAGACCTCTCGGAAGAGGTGCTTGAGGTGTTGCTGGTTGCAAGCAGACCTTCTACTAGATAGCTGTACGCATGCAGGTGGAGAAGATTTAAGGCTTGGTGCAGGGAACACGAGATTGACCCTATCTCTTGCCCCACCACTACAGTGATGGAGTTCCTTCTGTCATTGGCCTCAGCAGGCCTTCAGGTTACCACAGTCAAAGGGTATTCAGCGGCTTTGCCTGTGTTCAAAAGGTCCTCGGATCAGGGTTCGTTTTTCATTATTTTGGTCACAGCCCAATTCCTCAAGGGCCTTCTCAATATGTTTCTGCCAACTCCTTTTGCTGTTCCAGATTGGGACCTTAATCTGGTTTTTACCTTTTTGATGGCAGTTTCGTTTGAGCCTATGCATTCCAGTTCTTTGAGGCTGTTGTCCCTTTAAAAAAGCCTTCTTGTTGCAATCACGTCAGCCAGGAGAGTTAGTGAGCTGCAGATATTATGCTGCAAACTGCAATTTTTGCATTTTTTTCAAAAGTGTCTCTCAAAGTCAGGTCTGGCTTCCTTCCAAAAGTTGTTTCGAGGGGATTGGGTCCTCCGACGTATTCCATATCTATGACATGTAATCACCACAGCTGTGCTGCTTCGGAAACTTTTTTCGGCGTCTGCGTCCTGTGTCGATGCGCCGTCGTCGAGGACCTCCTCCGACGTCCGACATCATCCGATGTGATAAGTAGGACGCACGACGCCCGTAGCCTCAGTTCCGTTTTTTCTTCGAACGTGTTGCTTCGTGAATCTCGGTTAACGCCTCAACTCTTTGGAGTTCTGTTCTTCTCGGTTCTTCGAAACTGTTCGTTTTGTGAAAATCCTTCGTGTGAAGAGGTCTTCTACTTCGTCTTCGACTCCGTGTCCGGGTTTCAAGAAGTGCGGGGAGTGTGGGTCCAAGATGTCGGTGACGGACTCGCACGACGCCTGCCTCTGGTGCCTCGGGGAGGCCCACGACACGGATGACTGTATCGACTGCCAGTCGCTCACGTCCAAAGCCTTACGCGAACGTAAGAAGAAGTTGTCGGTAGGTCGGGTGTCCAAGCCCCGGAAGTCGAAGTCTGCAGGACTTTCGACAGATGATTCGAGGGGTGACTCTCCGCGTCATCGTCGGAAGTCTCATGGGTCTCCTTCTAGGAGTCGGTCTCGCCACTCCTCAGCCTCTTCGAGGCATTCTCGGAAGCGCCGACACCGGTCGTCTTCCAGGTCCTCTTCGGAGGACTCTGCCCGCACGTCGCTTACCCCACCAGCCATGCGACGCCGGAGGAATGGGCTTCCTTCGGGAAGAAAATGCTGGCGATTCTTGAGTCGCAGGGTACTAAGCCGTCCGTGCCCACGAGTGGGGTCGGTCGTGAGAGGTCGAGACACCGCTCGCAAGAGTGGTCGGCACGAGTCACGGGAGAGGTCCGTTCGGACAAGGAGACTCGTTCTCGAAGTACCCGTTCCAGGTCCCGGTCCTCGACGCGTTCGAGACCGTGTGCACCTGTGAGGTCTTCGAGGAAGACATCGATGTCTGAGGCGTCGAGGGCGTCGACAGGCTTTCTCGAGGCTCCGGCTCCGAGGAAGTCGTCGAAGCCGTCGATGCTCAGGTCGTCGAGGGACACGCTCAGGGCTCCGGCTTCGAGGGCTGTGTCGACGCCGCCGATGCTGGCGGCGCTGCATCTGACGTCGATGCCGATTTCCTCGACCCTGATGCCTGTTCTCTCGACGTCGGCGCCGATTCGCTCGACGCCTTTCGTGTCGGAGGTACCCCGTGGCACGGGGGAACCCCTAGGAAGGCTCTGGTTAAGAGCAAGCACTCTCCAGTGCCTTCTTTTCGCCACCTGGAATATATTTCAGAGGCGGATGAGGATTCTGATGGCCTGGTTCCTAGTCAGGTTCCAGATGAAATTGTCTCGGGCCATAGTCAGTTTGACGATTTGAGGCAGTCACTGCATGATGCCAGTGGACTGGACACCTCTCCGGAGGTGGAGTTTTGTAGTCCTGAGCCTGGCTCTCATGCCGATTCCTCATACCGGCGCCTTATGGCTAGGGTTTCTGAGTACTTGGGATGGTCTGCTCCCCCAGGGGAGTTTGTGCAGGATGATCTGACGGACATCCTTGATGTTGGTCCCCCAACTGACCCGGTACTGCCGATGCATATGGCTTTACAGAGAAGGGTGGCGGCGGCTTGGACTGCTCCGGAGAGTCTCCCGGCGGTGGGCAGATCCTCGTCGCGAAAATACCATCCAGCCAGTAGCGACCCCTGCTACTTGACCAGGCACCCCACTCCGGAGAGTTTGGTGGTGCAGGCGGCCACGGCCCCGGCCCCGGCAAAGCAGGCGTCGTACCCTACCATCCCTCCTGATAGGGAGGACAAACGTTTTGATGGCTGGGCGAAGAAAGTGTTTTCTTCTGGTGGTATGGCGCTTCAGGCGGCCAACTCCATTTGTGCCTTGTCTCGTTTCACACACACTCTGTGGAACTGTGTTGCGTTAGCGGCTGAACATATTCCCGAAGGGGACGAACGGGATGGTTTCCTTGCTATGGTCCAGGATGGTAAGGATGCCATGTGTGAGTCCGTTCAGTCGGGTTTGGATTTAGCTGAATGCGTCAGTAGGTCCATGGCGGCGAGCACCGTGATACGCAGGTTTGCGTGGTTGCGGAAGTCGGGGTTTGCTCCTGATGTGCAGTCCCGGCTCCTCAACATGCCCTTTGACGGTGAACACCTTTTTGGCAGCAAGGCTGACGAGAGCCTTGAGAGGTTGCAGACCTCAAAAGCTGCAGCGAAGTCGTTGGGCGCTGCAGTTCGCCAACCTCCGCCTTTTCGTCCTAGGGGACAGCAGTGGAGGGGTGGTTCCTTTCGCTATTACTCGTCCTTCAGTAAAGCGAGAGGAGCTGGCCGTCAAAGAGGCCAACGCAGGGGTACCAGAGGTGGACGACAGGGTACCCGTGGTGCCAAGGCCGCTCGGGCAGTTGCCTCTTTGCCCTCAGGTAACGCTGCAGCCGCTCCCACTCAGTCATGAGGCCATGCCCCATGGTTCGCCAGTTGGGGGAAGGCTGGCGCAGCATCTTGTAGAGTGGCAAGCCATTACTTCAGATGTGTGGGTTCTGGAGATCATAACCCACGGCTACTGTCTTCCCTTTCGGCACAGGCCTCGCGACAATCCACCGGGGAACCTCTCTTTGCAGAGTCCGGATCCGCTCCTTGCGCAGGAAATTCATGCCCTGCTGGAGAAAGGCGCCATAGAACTGGTGCCTGTAGCGGAGAGGAACAAGGGATGGTATTCCCCTTATATTTTTATTTCAAAGAAAGACGGGGGATTGAGACCCATCATGGACTTGCGCGGTTTGAACAAACTGCTCAGGAAGGACACGTTCAAGATGGTTACTCTCTCAAGTCCTCCAGGCCCTTCAGCTTCAGGACTGGTTGGTAACACTCGACTTCAAGGATGCTTACTTCCATGTGCCGATCAATCCCAAGCACAAGAAGTACCTGAGGTTCGCGGTTGGCGACTCGCATTTTCAGTTTCGGGTCCTGCTGTTCGGATTGACCTCCGCCCCGAGGGTTTTCACCAAGCTCATGGTGGTGGTGGTGGCAGCGCATCTCAGGCAAGGGGGGGGATTCACGTCTACCCCTACCTGGACGATTGGTTGATCAGGGGGAGCTCTCCCGAGCAAGTCCTGGATCATCTGTCCGTCACCTGCCACTCCCTTCACAGGCTGGGCTTCTCCCTCAATTTAAAGAAGTCCCATTTGACGCCAACACAGCGGCTCCAGTACATCGGAGCAGTGCTCGACACTTCCCTGGGGCAGTGTTTTCCTCCCCAGGTGAGGGCTCTTCACATTCAGCAGATGGTGCACAAGTTTCAGCATGCCCAGACGCTCCCAGCGTTCGAGTTCTTGAGGTTGCTCGGCCTCATGGCATCCCGCATTCTTCTGGTGCCAGAGGCTCGCCTGCGGATGAGATCTTTGCAGTGGGCACTCAAGACGCAATGGTCGCAGTCCTCCGGCAGGATGTCGGACCCGGTTCAGGTGCCGCCCTCGGTCGCCTGGGTCCTTCTGTGGTGGGCCGTCGAAGGCAACTTGATGAAGGGGGCTCCATTTTGGCTTCCCTGGCCGGAGGCGACGATCGTGACGGATGCATCCCTCACGGGATGGGGAGCTCATGCCAACGGGCTGACAGTCAGCGGTCGTTGGTCTCCGTCGGAGTCCAGACTCCATATCAATCTGTTGGAGCTGAGGGCCGTCAGGCTAGCCCTGAAGGCTTTTCTGCCGACTGTGCGAGGAAAGAGTGTCCTGATCCTGACGGACAACACAGTGGCCATGCACTACCTCAACAAAAAGGGGGGGCAGAGTCACTTCCTCTGTGCAGGGAGGCGATGCAGCTCGAGTTCTGGGCCATCCAGCAGGAAGTTTCGATCTCGGCAGTTCATCTGGCCGGAGACGAAAACATGACGGCGGACGCTCTGAGCAGGCAGAGCGCGATCTCTCACGAGTGGGAGTTGGCTCAGGAGATTCTCCTGGAGATCTTCGCCCTTTGGGGGACCCCTCAAGTGGAGCTCTTCGCCTCCAGTGTCAACCGGAAGTGCGAAAGGTTTTGCTCGCGGGAATTTCCTCCAAAAGGAGCCTTAGGAGAAGCGTTTGTGGTGGAGTGGTCATTCCCGCTGCTGTACGCGTTTCCTCCAGTCCCCGTCATCCTGCAAGTGCTGCGGAGGTTACGGGAGTTCGGTTCCCGGATGATCCTCATTGCTCCGGCGTGGGCTCGGAGGACGTGGTACCCGGACCTTCTCGACTTGTCCATCTGCCCTCCACGTCGTCTTCCCTACCAAGACGATCTGCTCTCACGGGAGGGGGGTCAGGTTCTCCATCCAGAGGTCAGATCCCTCAACCTTCAAGCTTGGCTTCTGAAAGGTTGAGGTATAAGGATTGGGACCTCCCTGAAGATGTGATGGAGGTGTTGCTTTCGGCCCGAAGGCCAGCAACAAAGTCTCTGTACCGTTGCCGTTGGCGTAAGTTCTGCGACTGGTGCAGAGTTCAGAATGTGGATCCTTTTGCATGTGACATCCCCATGGTTCTGTCCTTTTTACTTTCTTTGGCCCACAGGGGCTTGCAGGTGGGTACCATTAAAGGTTACCTGGCGGCGCTGTCCATCTTTAAGCGCTCGTCTGAAGAGTGTTCTTACTTTAAAATCCCTTTAATTTCACAGTTTCTGAAAGGGCTCACTAATGTGTTCCCTCCGTCACCTTTCCTGGTGCCCGGTTGGGATTTAAACCTTGTTCTTCAGTTTCTTATGGGTGCTCCGTTTGAGCCTTTACATTCTTGCCCTTTGAGGCTGTTAACTCTGAGGCTGTTAACTCTGAAAACTGTGTTTTTAGTTGCGGTTACTTCCGCTCGAAGAGTGAGTGAGTTACAGGCACTTTCAGTTAAGCCACCCTTCACTGTATTTCACAAGGACAGGGTTGTCCTTAGAGTTCGTCCTTCTTTTCTTCCGAAGGTAGTGACGGAATTTCATTTGGCCCAGAAGGTTGTTCTTCCGGCATTCTATCCTCCTCCGCATCCTGGTAAGGAAGAGGAGAGGCTCCATAAGCTTGATCCTAGGAGAGCTTTAAGCTTTTATGTTTCACGCATGTCCCGGGTCAGAGTGGACGATCAACTCTTTATTGGTTACGCTGGAAAGTGTTTTGGGGCAAGCTGTGACGTAACAGACTTTGTCTCGCTGGATTATTTTAGCCATCTCGGAGTGTTACCGCTTGGCGGGTAAGGACCCGCTGGCTGGCTTGCGGGCCCATTCTACCAGGGGTGTGGCTGCATCTACTGCCCTGCAGAGGGGTGTTCCTATTCGCAACATCTGTGATGCAGCCACCTGGGCTTCAGTACATACATTTGTACGTCACTATTCCATCGATTCCATCCGAGGACAGGATCTGGCCTTTGGCAAGGCGGTCCTTTGCTCTGCTATTTGATTGGCTATTCTAAATTTTGATTCTAAATTCTTTCCCTCCTCCTTGCTCTGGTACTGCTTTGGGAGTCTGTCATAGATATGGAATACGTCGGAGGACCCAATCCCCTCGAAGAACAAGTTACTTTCTTACCTGGTAACGTTCTTTCGATGGGATGGTCCGAGGACGTATTCCATATCGCTCCCGCCCTGCCTTCCCCGCTGCAGAATTTCTTTTGCGATTGCAGCTTACGTTCCGCAAGGCTTTGTGTCTGACTGGCAGTTGACTAATGTCACACGCTCTGGGGGAAAAAACTACAACTGAGGCTACGGGCGTCGTGCGTCCTACTTATCACATCGGATGACGTCGGACGTCGGAGGAGGTCCTCGACGACGGCGCATCGACGTCATCGACGCAGGACGCAGACGCCGAAAAGTTTCCGAAGCAGCAGAGCTGTGTACATTACATGTCATAGATATGGAATACGTCGTCGGACCATCCCATCGAAAGAACGTTACCAGGTAAGAAAGTAACTTGTTCTTCTGGTTTTCTTCTTTCACAAGCTATTGATTTGCCAGTGTACCCTCTCCACACACCTCGAAAGAGAAAGAGCATTTTCACCTTCTGCACCCAAAAAGAGCCTTGAACTTTTGCGTTGCCTGTACATCTGAGTTCCGGAAGACGGACCAGTTTGTAGCCCATTCTCTATCTCGCAAGGGTCTCGCCATAACAAAACAAACCCTTTCACATTGGATTATTTTATGTATATCTGAGTGTTACCAGTAGGGAGGCAAAGAACTTCCGCCAGGGATCGGGGCACATTCAATCAGAGGGGTTTCAGCTTCCACAGCCCTATAGAGGGGGGTTCCTGTTAGGAACATTTGCTGTGCGGCCACATTTTCTTCCTTACATACGTTCACCAAGCATTATGCTTTGGATGTTGCCCGCAGGACTGATGCACACTTTGGTAGGGCAGTTCTGCAGAACCTACTTGTTAAATACTTTCTGCCCTCCTCCTCTAGCCTAACTGCTTGGGGAGTCTATCAAAATGAGGAATCTGTGGGAGAAAAGCAATCGATTGAAGGAGAAATTACTTACTGTAATGATCTTTCTATGTATTCTTCTCCTGCAGATTCCTCATCGTCCCTCCCAGCAGTCCCGGCTCAAAGTGTTGTGGCTCAACGCTTCTATCCAAGTGAAAAAGACATTTGTGATGGCTCTGGGGTGTCCGTTTTCACTCATCGTTCTTTCAACAAAAAATACTCTTATCTAATTCTGTGGGGTTCCTCCCTTTGGGGTGTTCCCATTATGGTGTTTAGCCTCCTTTCCGTTGTTTTCCTCTGCAGCTTTCTGGCGCGGGGGAAAAAAGGAGGAAAATCAAGCATGGAGCGTAGTGACGTTATATATCGCCTGACATCACTTCCGGAGCTGACATTTGAGCACCGAGCAAGATGGATCGACGGCCGAGTCGAGGTACACTACGCTGCCCCCCTGTAGAGAAAGTTTCCGAGCAGCAGAGCTGGATGAGGATATCTATCATGAGGAATCTGCAGGCGAAGAATCCATAGAAAGATCAGTGCGGTAAGTAATTTCTCCTTTTGTTTCATGAAACCTTTGACAGTCAATATAGTTTCCCACGTTTTTCCTAGTTCCTGGGTCTTTTCCTCTAATTGTGGCCAACAGCCGAAATTGGGTGCAGTAGCTGTAGCGCTGCTGTGCTCTTGCTATGCTTGGACTTTGGGTCTTGGAGTAGTGACCCAACGGACCCAGCTTAAACGGACACAACCAGAGGTTATTGCGAGAGAGTGCTGAGAGGTGGGGGGCGGGGGGTGTCGTGTCTTCCCTCCCAACCTAAACCCAACTGGTGGAGAGAAAGCATTTTGTTCCCGAGGTGCGGAGCATCATGTGCGGAGAGCACAAGTGCAGTCTGGGCAGTACGGATCAGGACGAACCAGGATTCGAGATTAGTGTACCAGCTCCTGTCATGGGTAAGCCTTAATCTTTGGGATTGTCATGTGAATCGAAGTGCGCCTTTTGTTTACTGTATCACTAGCGTTTATCAATGCGCTGCACTGTCACTGAATATTAAACATGATTACCTATAACCTACGAAGTAAAGCAGGTCACAAGAGGCCCCAGCTCGTAATGGGCAAGCCAAGGGTCTTGTAATCAAATTCAGTGGACTCCCCAATTGATTCCAATCTATAGGAAAACTCTGTTTCATCTGTGGTGTTGTGAAGTATGTGCGGTTTTCTGTGCTGAGTTCTAGTTGTCTTTAGTGCGAGGTGTATGCAAAGGGTTGAGTGTTATTATTAGTTCACCCAGATGCGAGTGCTGGCTAAGCAACACAGTTTTCCCAGAGATGACAAATGGCTGACTAACGCAATTCACCTAGATGTGGCAAATGGCTAACTAACACAGTTCACCTGACAAATGGCCGATATTCCCATTTCTGTCTAGATGTGATGCAAGCTAATATTCAAATTTCTGTATAGATGTGACGCAAGCTAATATTAATATTCATGTCTAGATTTGACGCAAGCTAATCTCATTTCTGTCTGGAATAGCTAGCACAGTTAGAATACAGTCAACTTAGATGTGAGATATTGCTAACCGTTCACCTAGATGTGAGACATGGCTCAGGCAACACAGTTCACAACTCAGTGAGTCTATATGGGCAACAGCTGCTAAATAGAAATGGGTACATGCAGGCTGTAAGCTCTTAAGTGGTGGTGAAGGCAAGATATGAGAAAGGTGGGCCAGTTTAGTGGAACGCAGTGATTGCTGTGCCCCCTGTCCGCATCACACTTACTTTGTCTGTCGCTGCTGGTTGACTGCTGCCTGCTTCTCCAGCGGACACTGGCATACATCATCTGGCGCTGCTTCTGTGGGATCTGTTTTCTGACGGCTTGCTACAAGAGAAGGAAGTGCCTCCTCTATTGAGGCAAAGGCTGTGCCTGAATTGCCCCAACTGGCTGCTAATATCCATGCCAGGAAACCGACAAGAAAAATTAAGGATATTAAATCTAAGCCAATCATACCAGGGCTCTCATATTCTTAAGAAGTTTAAAAGCCTCGCTAATGGAAGCATCGGAAAATGACAACTAGGAGAGACGTCCGCTAAAGGGTAAACAAACTACTACAAAAAAGGTTCCAAGGGAATCCCTAAGGATGTGCCCCAAGGAAAAAAGATAACACAACCCTTGGAAAATTTGAAAACAGAAAAGGGGTTGATTAAGCATTATTTGATGTTTAGG
The DNA here is from genome assembly GCF_040938575.1 of Ambystoma mexicanum. NCBI lineage: Eukaryota > Metazoa > Chordata > Amphibia > Caudata > Ambystomatidae > Ambystoma > Ambystoma mexicanum. The sequence goes on along the minus strand of NC_090931.1, from coordinate 929,502,331 downwards.
GATATGTGACCTATCTCAGCTGTCTACATACTCACAACTTTAGAGGATCCATCTATTGTGCTGGTAAATCTTGAGGAAGAGAAAGAAGTGCAGCAGCTTAATGCCCTCTGTTCTCTGTTCAGAAAACTTGAGGCCAGAAAAGCAAGTTAAGCCAACTGCTCAAACGGCAGGGCCTAATCCATCCACGCTCTGAGCAATTGAACTCCTCAGGCAGTGTGGTCCTTGTGGTGTTGGCGCCTCTAGAGGAAGTAGGGGTTAACATAAACCTCACCACCTTGTCCTGATAAAGAACAGCTGTAACATGAGCAAGGCTACACAGTACATTTGTCTGACATGCTCTGCCACTAAGAATGAAAATAATAAGGGACCTCCTATAAGTGGAATTCACATCTGACTTGAGAAATGATCGTGTTCTAATTCATCTGGCATTACATTTAATAGCAACTAACTTGTTTGCTACTGTCATTAGACTACATTGTGTATGCACCAAGCGGGACCTCGTACAACAGTCAGCCTTGCCAAATTAACGCACCACCACTCTACAAGCAGTTTGCAGGATAAGAACTGGCCGTAACTCTGGAAAAAAACAATGCATATATAGGATTATACGTGCTGTGATGAACGGTGTGCAAACTTGGGATAAGCGAGAAGAGGAAAGGGACTTCTCTGTGGCGACCGCACTGCATGGTGATTCCAACTTGGCATACGCAACTATTTTATTTGTTTATTTATATCCCGCCAAAGCCCAAAGGGATCAGGGCACTAACACTTAGACACGGACATACAAAATTGAACGGGACATTGGTTTGCTACCTCAGTTCCTACAAGTCAAACTCACCTATTTAAAAATGTTTGTTTTCAGTGCGTTTCGAAAATCTGTGTAGTTGTTCTCTTGTCTCAGATATATTGGCAATCCATTCCATGTCTGTGCCGCTTTCACTGAGAAGGATCGACCTAGGCCATTCGATCGCTTAAAGGGAGGACAGACTATCTGCCCCAGAACTTCAGATCTTAGAGCGACCCAGCGTGTAGTGTGTGATCTGTTCCTTCAAATAGGTGGGTGCCTGCCCAAATAGGCAGCGGTGTGCCATAGTCATAGCCTTGAAAGTAATTCTGCCCTCGATTGCTAGCCAATGAAGGTCTTTCCAACCTGCTGGTATGTGTCCCCTTCTTGTTTTCTTTTTGACTATTCTAACAGTGTTGTTCTGGATTGTTTGGCATCGCATGATGCACCCCTTGCTACCTCCTATCAGAAGGACATTTCCGTGATCTAACCTGGATAGAATTGTGCCCTTGCAATGGTTGCACAGTTTTTTTCATTCAGGTTGGCTCTGATGTGTTTTAGTAAACTGAGATAATATTGACAATTTCTATTCAGGTTGGTAACATGCATTTCTGCACTCAATGATGCGTCTAGATAAATCCCCAATATTTTTACTTTTCCAAGAACTTGGATTGGGGATTCTTTGATCTAGATTCTTGTTTTGTAGGCTTAGGCTGGCCCGTGCTTGGTGTGATTTGAAGATCAACTCGGTTTTGGTCCAGTTCAAGCACCTCCAATTAGCATTCATCCAAGTCTCTATGGTATTGTATGTGGCTGCCACTCTCCTGTTATGTTTGTCCATTGCATGCACTTAATTCCACCACCAACATTTTGTCATCTGCGTAGAACGTGAAGTGGGCTCCAATGTTGTTGCGTACAAAGCATAGAAACCGAAGATATAAATTAAACAGCAGTGGGGACAAGCTGGCCCCCTGTGCTACACCACAGTTGATGGGTATTGAGCAGGAAAATGTATCCCCCCCGTGAATTTTGGATGTTCGTTCTGGCAGAAATGAGAACACCCAACCATTGGCCTCTTTAGAACAGCTACCCATGTGCTCAAGTCCCCATTGGAGCTCAAACGCTGCGGATAAGTCCATTAACACTAGCGGGCCCGCTTTGCCCTTGTACGTGATTGCGAGCATATGTGTTTGGAGATCCAGCATGGCCTTTTTCGGGACTATGGGACATTCTAAAGCGTGATTGTCGCCTATGTAAAATGTCACTTGCTTCCACAAAAGCTTGCAGTTGGAGTGGGGCTGCCTTGTCCAGTATTTTTAAAAGGACATTGCAGTTGGTGATGGAGCGGAGGTTGCATGGATCCTTCTGGTCTAAGCCAGGTTTCTTTACAAGGGGTGTGACCGTAACTGTCTTGATGGCTTCTGGAACAATACCATCTCTAAAGGATGCATTTACCATCCTCGTGAACAGGGGTATAAATATATCCCTTTTTTCCAGGACCATTTTTGGTGGCAGTATATTCTCAGCGCATGACATGGGTCTCATAGTTGCCATTATGGCTCTCATGTCCTTTGGTGTGATGACACTGAATTCAAATTTCTTTCCCATCGCCTTCTGTGCTTGTGATGCTGTGGGTGGAATTTGCTTGTTGGATTTCTCAACTTGAGTGGTTCTTATTGTCTCTCTTGCTTTCAGGATCTTGTCAGTGAAAGCCTCCTTGACCTTTTCACATTCTTTCTGTGATGGTTGAATGGGGCGGCGGCGGGGCTGGGGAATAAAGCCACAGGTTGTTCTATGGATTTCAGGATCTCGAACAGTTTGCTTGTTGAGTTAGATGCTGTTGAAATCTGCTCATAAAAGAAGCTTTTCTTTGCCTCTTTAATGCTTTCTTTATATTGCATCTCTATTTCCTTCTTATTATTCTTTTCTTCTGTCGTGGATTGTTTTAACCATTTGCTTTCCCTTTTCCTCTTCTCCCTCTTTAGGCTACTTATCTGGGGATTGAACAATTTCTGGTGGTTTATATTGGCTTAGACTAGTTTGCATTTGATCAGTGCCTTCTGGTCTACTAGTTCTTGTACTTGTGTATTGTACATTGAACTATTTTTTCACATGAATCTGCCACCGTGGTGCATGACGTGATGTTTTTTATGCACCGTTCTAACGGGTCCGATGTGATGTTTTTAAAGTTTCTATTTTGGATCTTTTTATTTTCATTCCTTCTTTTTGGTTGTAATTTTTGAGTGAGCAGTACACATTCTACTTTGTGATGGTCTGACCATATACATGGAATAGTTTCTTCCGTTTTAATTTCTAGGTTACTGGTAATCACCCAATCCAGTTGATTATCATTTGGTGTAGTGGGTTCCTTATTAATCACTGTGAAATCGATGCTTTTTCGTGTTTTAGTGCCTCTTTGTCATTTCACCTCCATCTATTGAAGTCTCCCAGAAGTAGCTTTACAGTTATTTAACAGTTGAGTGATTTTGTCATTGAATTCTGTCATCTGCGTTGGGGGTCTGTAGATCACAATGATATTTATACAACTGTTAATTGTCGGGGTATGTTTTAAATGAAGAATTTCACACCCCTGACAGTGAGTTTGGGGTGGAAACATATGAATGTTATCTCTAACTATAATTTCTACCTCTCCTCCTTGCCCCTGCTCTGTTTTTACAGTGCATTGTGTATCCTTCAGGTACTGCCTTTCCAGTCGTGGGCCTGCTTAAATCTTGCAGCCATGTTTCTGTAAAACAAAGTATATCTAAGCTGTCTTCTAAGATAGTCATGTATACACTGGGCGTAACTGTTCATGGACCTTGTGTTTGATAAGGCCATTTTTATCTTTGTTGTTGTTTCCTATCACTACTTTTGTTTCCCCATGTATTGTGCCTGTTGGTTCTTTGATTATGTTGGATTGTTCTTGTGGGCCCTGTTTAGTTGTCCCTTGTACCGAGGGAAGCACGCCTTTGTCGTCCATTTTCTCAGTCCCAGCAAACCTGTCATTGACTACTATGGATGTCGCCTATATATTGATGAGGCTACTGCGTTAACATCAAGTGCTGGCATGCACCTTTCATCTAGTACTGTCTGTATGTATTGTTGAACAATCGCGGTGCGTTGAGTCCTTTGGATATCGAGTAGGAGTTTTATATCCTTCAAGTACCCCATAATTAACTTCTTCTTTGCTGCGTTCTGCCGTGTGAGGAAGAAGTGTCTTGGATTTCGGGCCTCCAACGCTGATGATGGCGAGGACTGGCGAAGACCGGCTTGCCCTTGAAGTGCCAGCGCTGAAGCGCCTGACGTTTCGAGATATGCCGTGCATGTCTACCTGGGAATTGTAGTTTCCCTTTGTGCAGATCGTACTCTGCTGATGGCACACAGTTTGAAGAATCGTAAGTGCGAGTACTTTCTCTCGTTGACTGACTCAATCTGTTAAATGATAGTGGCTACAGTTAAGACTTAGTATGGACTGCAAGGCCAAAAGTAAAATACAGATGCTAATCTGTACAACGATTGGATTGCAGAAAGCGTGCCGCTTTAGTCTAACTGCTACTATTTTAAATTTCTCTTGCTCTAGGTCAACAAAAATTTCGGTCCACAATTAACATTACAGTTCTCTGTCTAATAACAAGTATCTCGTGCTAACGTTCAAAATAAGTCAGCTACCAACTCAATTCACATCCCCCCCGCGTTCTCGTTCACACATCTAACCTCTTATCAGGTAGATAGACTTGCCTGGAGTGTTAAATAGGTGCCGGATAAATGTGTATCCTTGATAATTTGCCAGTTCTTTTTGATGATTCTTGTGATGTGGTGGCTTTGGCCCAAATATCTCAGTGCATATAAGAAGGGGATATCTTTAAATTTAGTTTTGGGACTTAAAAGGACATTTCTCTCGGGTATCCACGCTTTCTGTATTTTTTATTTGATGAGAAGATGACAATGACTGAAAAATACAGAAAGCGGGGATACCCGAGAGATATCATAGGGAAAGCCAGGGAGAAGACTGATAAATTGGATAGAACTGGCAAATTATCAAACTGCACCCACAATTGCACCCACAATTTAATAGGGTATTTACTAAACCACCTATTATTGCTTGCAAGAGAGGATGAAACTTTAAGGACCAACTAGTTTGTTTTATCTGCTTATATAGGGCACTGAACCCAGAGGTATCTGGGTGCGTATCTTAGGTACATGGTTACAATATAAACACGATACAGTAATACATGCAATAGAATATGCCGTAATTAAATGTGATCCTATACAAATTTACAAATATGTACAGAGCGGAGGATATATATAACGTATATACATACATAACAGAGCTTGTGTCATCGGTTACATGAGGCGCGTCTGTTCTAGGCGATTTCAAGCTGAGCTATGCCAAGTCAAAGGAAAAGCAGGGTCAGGTAGTCAGAATAGCACATGGTAGTTGAGTTAGTTTAGTTAGCTTGTGAGAACAGACAAGTTTTTACTTTATTCCCGAAAGGAGAGGAACATGGGGTCATTCCTGAATGCTAGAGGTAACTTGTTCCATGTCTTAGCTGTGAGCACTGGAAAGTGTCATGGGTACCAGGCAGGTAGTCGGGGCGAGCTGGGTGGAGGCTTGGCAGGCCTGGCATAGGCACGCAAAAAACCCATAGCAGATACCTTCTTTTAATTTCTTCCTGGTGTTTGTAGTAAATTCCTGGTTACCACTTCCTGTTGCCAAACAGGAAATGCATGACAATTCATGAGCTCTCTAGTGTTCGATTGTGGCTGGCTATATAAGCCACACCCAAGATTTTTCCAGTACTTCGTGTTGCTTACTGTGAGCTGCATCAGCAACACACTCGCCGTGCTCCGTATCAACCTGCTTCTGCTTACCTGCTCCGGATCATCCTGCTTCTGCTTACCTGCTCCGGATCATCCTGCTTCTCCTTACCTGCTCCAGATCATCCTGCTTCTGCTTACCTGCTCTGGATCAACCCACGTGCTTTCTCCACGCTGCAGCTTTCTCCGGTCAAGAGGGGAATCCTACACCGGCACCTGTAAGCACAAAGAACAACTGCGATAGCGCACGCACTTCGATAACGCTGCGCATACTCGCCAAATCTTCCACTACGCTGGAATCCAGGTCCGCGCTCAAACTCCTGCAAAAGAAAGAAGGGACATTTTTCACTGCGCTCTCTCCAATGACGCAGTGCATACTTACCAAAGCCTCTATGCATACTTACCAGACCACCGAATCTTCAGAAGCGCTAAACCCAGACTCGAGGCGCTAGCAATTCATAATCCACTCCTGCAAGGGAAAGGAGAGACATTACCAGGTGCGCTCGAACCTATGACGCAGCGCATACCTACCAGCAGCTGGCTTCTACACGCAGCGCTACTCACCCAAAAATACCTTGGCAAAATAAATACAATACGGACAATTCTGGACACTCAACAACCACCGCGCAACGTTCACTTTGTGGAAAGGACTTCCTAGCTAGTGAAGAAACTGGCACATAGAACACTCTGCCCCGCTGTGAAGGCATATAACAGTGTGTGGCATCAGAACTCAGCCAACAGACATTGGCATCATCCCTACAAGTGAATCGCACCCCTGTGAATGCAGGATGGAGTGCACACCCTACTAAAAATCAAGGTGGTGTTCCGGGTGAAACAGGGGAAGTGAGAACTCTGGGTCAAAGGAGGCTCATCCATCGCACCTGCAGAGGGACAGGTGAGTGTGACAGAAAGCTAGTTCCTCCTGCTTTGTTGAGTTTGAATTTTGGAATGTTAAGACAGTAGGCATAGTTAGTTCTGGTGGGTCTGGTGGACTCTTTTTCTGGAGAATTTGTCTATCCGATATTTGGGAGCTGAGTTGTTTAGGCATTTGAGTAATCCTAAGCGTTCTAAAAGTGATCCTATCATGGATAGGGAGCCAGTTGTTGTTGCCATGGATTTGTGAGATTTGGTTAGATCAGGGAATACCTAAGGCAGTTCTGAGTGCGTTGTTTTGTAGTACTTGAAGCTTGTGAAGGTTCTTCTGGCTAGTACCCAAGTAGAGTGTGTTACAATAGTCCAGTTTGGATAGTAGAAGAGCTCTAGCAAGGGTGATACAGCTATAAGTGGACAAAAATGGTCTGCAGGCATTTATCAATTTTGATGTGTAGGCGGTAGAAGAAGTAGTGGCATTGATTTGGCTTTGGAGGGTTAGGGCAGAATATAGGTAAAAGCCTAACATTTTTGCTTCTTTGTCGACTTTGATGAGTTTGCCATCGATGTTAAACAAGGAGTATTTAGGACGAAGTTTGTTTTAACTTGGAGCCAATGAGCAAGATCTCAGTTTTGTCATCGTTTAGACAAAGGCCATGATTAGCCATCCAGGCCTGAATTTTGCTGTAGATATCGTTTAGGAGTAAGGAGTCTGATTGATAGTTACCTGAGAGACTTTTGCCCCTGATAAATGTCTGGCATTAAAGCAGAAAAGGACAGAAACTTGTACAAGTTGGGATTAAATTAGAAGCGTATTGATGAAATTGAAGGAATTGTAACATACGCGGAGTTGTGATATCCATTTTTTGATTTTTAATGTTCTCTATGTATGAAAACAATTCGTTTGTATTTTTTATTGAATGTTTTACATTATGTATGAGCTATTGAGGTGTAGGAGTTTTTTATATTATTTATTTTGTATTAAAATGTTCTATGATTATTTAGTGAATTAAGTGTCTGTTATTTTTTAGGACTCTTTTGATCTTTGAAGACATTGATTGAGGATACACTTTGTGATACCTTCCTTTCGTTTGATGGAAATGGCATTTTTCCGGTTTGACTAGAAGTTGATTGACACGTAACCTGGACAAAATCTGGCGAACATGGTCCTTGTGATCTGACAGACTGGTGGAAAAATCAAACTATTGTCCAGATAGATGATGATGAAATGAAAGAGCATGTTCCAAAAGACTTGATTCATAAACCTCTAGAAAACTGCGCAGACATGCATCAGACCGAAGGGCATAACGAGGTACACAAAATGCCTAAATGGTGTCATAATGGCTGTTTTCCACTCATCTTCATGACGAATACAGACCAGATAATAGGCTCTGCGAAGGTTTAATTTGGAAAAAATCACAGCCCCCCTCAAGGCTTCCAGAATGTCAGCAACTGGGGGCAAAGGTTATTTGTCCTTTTTAGAGTAACTTTATTCAATCCACGGTAGTCGAGGCAGGTACATAGTTCAGTGGTTTCTTTCTTCGGAATGAAGAACAAAGATGCTCCTGCAGGTGCTTTAGATTTCCTGATAAGCCCATTGCTTAGATTGACATCTAGATAGTCTTTTAAGGCCAACTTCTCTGGCGTGGATAGAATGAACATCCTTCTGAACGGTATGATAGAATTTGGAAGGGTGTCGATGACACAATTCTCCGGTCTGAGAGGAGGTACTGTCTTTTCCAGGCTGTCAGAGAACACGCCTTGGAGTTCTTGCAAATCTTCAGGTACTTGATGTAGGTGGTATACAGTAAGATGGTTTTCTGCCGAGTGATCAGTAGATTGCTGAGCTTCAAAATGTACGTCCTTGTTGGAACAATTCTGGACTCAATATTCAGATCCCAAAAACAGTGTCTCTGCGGACCAATTTATGTAGGGATTGTGTTTCTGAAGCCAAGTTATGCTCAACTTAATGGGAAAGTGTTCTGCTTTTATTAAATAAAAAAAGATTTTGTAATGCTGAGCTATCCACATCCTGTAGTCTGCAGTCTGCTCAACAATTGGACCATAAGATAGGGGTTCACCATCTATCCATTCACCTTCTTGCATGTACTGCTTGGGTTGTTTGGAAATAAGGTTCTGTTGAGCCCATGTTGAGCCATAAATAGTCCTGCCGCACCACAATATACAAGAGCCAAGGTAGTTATGGGTGGTAATGAACCAGTGGTGATGGTTACTTGCAGGAACTTTGAGGGTTGAGACACAGCCGCTAAAGGTATTACCGGATTGGAGCTTCACTGGCTCTCCGGTTCCTTGCTCCATCTTATTCCCAGAGCGTATTCTTCCCTAGGGGGTACAACAGGACGATTCCTCAATAAGTGGTTACGAGAATCACACCACATGCAAAGCCCCTGGCTGGTCCTGCGGCTTCTTTCTTCTGAAGTTATGGGCCCTCGGGCGGTTTCTAACTGCATGGGTTCTGGTTCAGAAGTCGATGCAGACTGAAGTGTTTATTTTTTTATTTATTTTTCATTTGTATGAGTGCACAAAGCTCTGGGGCATCTAGGTGTTTTTTACAGACATATTGGGTACGTTTTCATAAGATTAATTGAAGAGAGGGGTGTTTAGGCATTTCTGGAAAGTGAGATAGGATGGCTCAGAGCATATGTGCAGGGGTAAATTGTTCCAGCGGGTGGCTGCCATGGTAGGGAAGCTGGAGCCACCAGCTCTTTTGTGTCTGAATCTAGGGTTGACCAGACAGTGGCTCTGGGTGGATCTTAGAGGTCTGGATGATGTATGAGGAAAAATATTCTGGCTTGGGTAAGATGGGGCATGGTTGGACAGACATTTATGCGTACTTGAAAGGATGTTGAATATAGTACTCTCTCTGATGGGGAGCCAGTGTACAGATCTCAGAGCTTCATAGATGTGGTCACATTTGTTTAGGCCCGGAGGGGGGTGTTTTTGTACGACCTGGAGCTTTTTTTATGTTTTTGTCAGATGAGCTGCAAAGCCAGGCATTACAATAGTCCAACTTTGAACCTACAAGGGCTTGTGCGATGGTAAAGTGGTTATCTGATGATGGGAATGGTTTGGTTGCTTGCATCAATTTGGTAGTGTAAGCTGCCGAAGAGGTGATGTGGCTGATTTGGCGTGACATGCTTAGTTGTGTCAGATTCTGTATTCAGAATGTCTGTAGTGCCCAAAGTACTCTCTTCTTCTTCCCCCTCCACCTGTGTTACAGTGGTCGTTGTCCTCTGGGCTGAGGGACCTCCGTGATCTGTAGTCCTTCTACTTCTTCGTGGGGCGTACGTGTCTCACACGAGAGGAAGCCACAGTGAAGGCTGGAGGTAAGCACCCCACTGTGACCCCGTCCCGGGAAGGACAATGAGGGGAAAAAGCCGTTGGCGGCAGAAAAAACCCCTACTGATGGCACCGGGATCCTCCTGGAAACGGCTCCACGTGAAGGGAGTGAGTAGTGTAAAGCGCCAAAGAGAATGCAGAGCAATGGGCTAGCGAGCCAATAAGAAAAAAAGAGCATACAAGGTATAAGGGGGGAAGAGAGAAACAAGCCGGGATGCCGGAGGAGGAACGGTGGAAAGAATAGATGGAACGAAAGAAAGACGGGAAGCTGGTGAGAAACAGGAAGCAGCAGAGAAACAGAGGTAAGCACCAACCGAGATGGCGGGGGCTAAGAAAGAGGCAAGGAAAGAAAATACACAGCGTTTCGCAACAACGGCAGCGAAGCATAAGCTGACCAAGAAGGTTGCAACTCGAAACGCTGCAGAGGGGGCGTGGCTATGAAGAGCTGCGTACTTCCGGGGCAAGAGACTAGACCGTGCGAACGTACGCTACACAATACGTGAAGTGCTACCTAGCACTAAACCGGAACTTTGGCCACACACGCCAGGATAGAATGCGGCGCATGAAGGTAGATCCCCAGAGTCTTTACAGATGGTCAGACTGGAATGTTATGGCCATCAATGATGAAGAACCTGAATGCTGAGTCGAGGAGTGCCAAGGTGTGGGCGGAGTCCCAACTATGAGGAGCTCTGTCTTTTCGTCATTCAAACATAGACTATGTTGGGCCATCCAATGTTCAATTGTTTTTCATAGATTTTGTTTACGCTCTGTGTCCTGATTATAATCACCCGAAAGGGGAATGAGGATCTGGGTATCATCAGCATAATTGGTGAAGGTGATATTCGGAGTGTCACGGTGGTCAAATAATAGTTTGGTGTAAATGATATACAACATGGCGAGACACATGAACCTTGCGGCACACCACAGGATATAGGAGTGGGTATGGCTGACGCTTCATCGGAGAAGACTCTGGAGGATCTGTTGGCAGGAATAAAGCAACCCAGTTTACTGCTTCGGGGGAGAAGCCTGCAACCTTAGTGAGGTGGCTATAGAGGGTTTGGTGGTTGACTAAGTCGAAAGGCCGCTGATTGGTCCAGGAGGAGAAGGAGAGAACGTTTTCCTGCATTGTTGACCTCGTCAAGCTGATTCTTCAAATCACGGAGTGCTGTTTCAGTCCCATGACGGGGGTGGAAGCTGGACTGACGAGGGCTGAGGTTATGGTTGGTTTCCAAGAAGACTTGGATTTGGTTATAAGCTACTGTACCGATTTCCAGAAGGAAAGGCACTGTGGTGATGAGTCTATAATTCGTGTGGATACTGGAGTCCAAGGAAGGTTTTTTACGGAGGGGAGTGATCCATTACTCTTTAAGACAGGTCGGGATGGTGCAGGGATTGAATGAAGAGTTTACAATGGCTGTGATAAGGGGATCAGAGGGTCTGCGCATTCCTTTACCAAAGTGGCACGGCAGATGTCACCCATGCAGTGGGATGGCTTGAGGCCTGCGATAATGGTAGCTAAATCAGGCTCTGAAATTGGTTTGAATTTGTGGAGTGAGTTGGTTTGTGTTATAGAAGAGGGTGTTGGTCTTTGATATACAATTGATTTTTGTGCTTTGCAACACATCATTCTTAAACTCGATAGTCAATTTGAAGGACCAAAGACACCAAAGCAGCAAAGGATTTGGGCTGGGGCACATGGGCCAGGTTGTCCTTTAAACCATCTTTCAAGCCCTGCTGATATAAGGTGAAACAGGCATTGTCAGGCCAATTGTTTGAATTTGGCGGTCTAAGACATAAGGTCAAGAGACCCTTGATGAAAGTCGAATAAAGACTCTTGCCATGTATACCAAATCCAGCCGGTCGATGATAGTCCTGAAGGCGGCAAGAAAGTCAGATAACAAGAGTGGATCACCTCTGGTCACTAGAGGGGTTGCCCATAAAAGAGCATTTCCTGAGAGATGGGAAATCAAGAAAACCACTTTAGCTCTGTCTGAAGCATAGAATAGAGGGACGGAGGTAAAGTGGATTGTATATGAATCCATAAATTGACGTGATTTGGGGGACCCATCAAATTTCTCTACTTGCATCCCTAGAGGAGGGTTCTCTTGAGTAAGTATATCCCAGGTCCCAGGTTAAGACAATCTGTCTTAAGGCAGCTTTCAGGGTCTGAACCTCGGTGTTTAAATCCTGCATCGCCCTGGATAGTTCTTGCATGAGAATCCATTGATGAGGATGTTTTTTGTTGGTGTCTCAAACGCTCAGGTTTTAAGCTCAACTGCTGCTGGTTACCCAGCAGAGATGAGGACGAAGAGGTGGCCCATCTTCTCTGACGCGCTCGGGTGTTGTGGAAAAAGGGGTGGTCTGCTCTAAATGCCTGCCTGCCAGCAGTTTTCAAAACAAGCTGGCTGATGCCGAAGTGAACCTCCTGAACAAAGGAAAACACAGACAAAGGGGAAAACGCTTTGATGGATCCAATAAGATGTTCTCAAGAGCAGAGGTCCACAAATGGTCAGAGGAAGGAGGCCATGCACAGGAACATATACTGTGGAGTGCAGGAAGTGGAGACCAGGGCGAAAAGCAAAAGGAGCAAGATCTGGAGAAGGCAGAGACCAGGAACATACAATACAGGCATCGTTCTGAATGGAACAAGGAAGGAAGACTGGAGGAATATCATAAAGAGCGCTGAGCTAAGGAACCGAACTTTGCGTTGAGGCACGCCAATCCTCTTGCATTGGTTCTCCTTGTACTGTGTCACTCTGGAGGCCACGTCATGGCGTCAGCTAAGATGTGAGCATCGCCATGTTGGATGTGGCAAAAAGATGACTGGTGGATAAAGAGAGGCCGCCATCTTGGAAGGGGCAACCGACAGCAACAAAGTGTCAGCAACACCATGTGTTTGGGCAATCTCCATCTATGCCACAGAGGCCCGCAGTAAGCGCAGGGAACTGTGACACATGCCTCACTCAGGCAGGGCAGAACGACCCAGAAAGCCGCCTCTAGTAAGAGGTCAAGATCGCATGAGGAGCAGGAAGAAGATGCATAAATCCCTCTCTGCAGGTTTCTCAGCAGAAATGACGATGGTACCGCCAAAAATAATGGAAACGTTCCCAAGACCGTTCCCATCTTCCACTCAGAGTAGGTTATCTTCTTCGCCATCGTCTAAGGATAAAGGGACGACGACACCACCATCAACGGATACACCAAGATTGTCTTTGAAACCATCGTCGACGGCCCAGTCGACAATTAAAAAACCCTTGTTGACGCCTATCCTGCAGACAACTTTGTTGACATGTACAAAAACTACCCTGTGGACCGCCATAGAAACGCCTTGTCAATGACTGTTAGTTAACAGCCTGCTCAACTGTTCCACCTAGACTGTTGACGCCATCAGCCCCGCGACCATCCACTTTGACAGCACTTCCAAAGCTGGTCCAGCCTTTAGCTCTTGGGATCCCCCAGAAAGAGCACATCTGCTTGCTGGCGCTATCTGGGACGCCACTCAACCATTGCTACAATTTGCAGCCCCCTTGCCTTTCTCCTCAGATGAGGAATTGGAGTTTGAGTTTGTGCCTCCCAACACAAGGTTGGACATGCCCCCTGCTAGAGCAACACCTGCTCAGGGGCCTTCGAGTCAAGAGACCCCATTGCCTGGTTGGGTTCTACCAACAGCCCCTAGAGACGTCTTATTGGACATTCTAGCCACCCTAAAAGCTCTAGTCACCAAGCTAGCCCACAGGTAGAGACCCTTCTGCACCACATCCACCTCAGGGACCTCAAGACCCACAAACAGGGATCCGTCGAACTCCCGCTCCCCCTCGCCCTACGAGGTATCAGCATCTTCTAAGACCACTTCAGGTGTCTGAGACCAAGTTGGAGGAAGAGGCCCCGGATGATCAAGTCTCCATCCACATGACGGGCACATCGGATGAATTTGATGACATTGTTCTGGCGAACGGTGAAGCAGACAAGGTTCCCACTAGGGATTCCCCACCAGACGAAATCTGGTCCTTTCACGCCTTGATGGGTAGGGCTGCCAAGATGTTCGAACTGACTTCAGAAGGATAGTCTATTATACCAGAAACTAGAGCAACGCTGAAAGTCTGTCCTAACATACCCCTTCTAGACGACATCTAGGAAGAGGGCCTCATTACCATGACCAACCCCTCGACAGCGCCTCCGAAGAAAGAGAGGTACGATAAAAAGTAGAGTCTAAGAACGTAACCAACTTCATATTCTGCGTTTTTGGCAGAGGCACGCAAACATTCCGTCAGCCCACCGTCCTTCTGATCAGTTCCACCAGATAAGTAGGAAAGCACCTTGATGCCTTTGGGAAAAGCGTCATCACGACAGCAACCACTACCATCAAGGCAGCTAATGCCATGGCCATCCTGGCAAGGTATGACCGGGAGCTGTTGTTTAAGTTGGGCACAATCCTGGAGTTCCTCCCCAAAGATAAGAAATGGGAGGCATTCACAAACCTTCAGGAAAGATGTGCAGCATCTGACCATGCCATATCTGTCTCCATGGACATAGCCAACACAGGCTTTAGAAACTGGGCAATGGCGCGGTTCTCCATAGACCAGTGTGGCTAAAAGCAACCAACTTCCAGCCAAAGATCCAGGAAAAGGCGGTTGACATGCCTTTCAACAGCATAGAACAGCATAGACGTGTTTGGCAAAAAGGTTAATGAAACACTGCATACCATCAAAACAGACATGGACACTGCCTGCTCCCTGGGTACGTTGCAACAGATGCCAGTCTATTCGTTCTGGGAGGTCTCGTTTCGCCAGAACTACACAGGAGTACCGACAAGACCCCTTCTTGCACCACATCAGACCCCTTCAGGAGCAAGTGCCAATCGTACAGGGGTAACCAATGCCGATGTGGCTCCTCGCAAGCCAGGGGTTTGCCAGCTAAACAGCCCTGACGCACCCTGGGTCATACCCTCCCACTTTCGCACCCAAGTGGGAGGACGACTGTCACATTTCATCCAGGAGTGGAAAAGATGACCACTGACAAATTGGTGCTCTCTCTCATCCGGCAGTTCATCAAGGGACCATTCACCATCCCTCTGGTGAAGAAAGCAGAGAAGCGCAATCATCTGCTCCATCAGGGCAACTGCTCTCTGCTGTCAAAAGGAGCTATAAAAAGGGTCCCAACCGCACAACGAGGAACATGTGTCTACTCCAGATACTTCCTGGTAACCAAGAAATCAGGGGGTTGAAGATCCATTTTGGATCTTTGGTGCTAAAGAAGTTTCTAAAAGCCCAGTCTTTCAGGATGGTCGCATTGCAACCGGTTCTATCACAACTATAGCAAGGGGATTTTCTAGTGTCTCTAGACTTGGAGGACGCATACTTTCACATCCCTAATTAACAAAAATACTGCAGCTAACTGTGATTTATAGTGGTAGGTTGTCATTATCAATTCAAGGCACTGCCCTTAGGCCTGCGGTCAGCTCAGAGAGTATTTAACAAATGCCTGGCCCCACTGGTGGCACATCTGCACTGTGCCAGAAACCCACATCTGCCCATACCTAGACTGGCTGGTGAGGGCAACATTTTACACCTCAGTGGGTAGCATAGCACCACACAGACCACTTGCTGCTTGCAATCCCTAGGCTTCTCAATGAACTATTTAGAAATAAACTCTCAGAAGACCAGAAGGAATTTTCATAATCCGACTTGGCGCTTGTCTTTTGAGAGTTTATACCTAAACAGTTTACATACCAGAGTTTCTGTGTATTATTCTCAAGACGCGACATAGAAGTGAAACGCGCAAATAACTAAGTCGCTGGGCTTTTCTAACTGATATTTTAAAAAAACACAGTATGCCCAGTTCAATTTCTCAATTAACTATTCAAATTCTTGTCTCATCCCAACTCAACAAACTCTGTACCTAGGGGCCTACCTTGAGACACTCTCTTGCACAGCGGCCCCATCAGAGGAGAGAGTTTAAGCCCTTCTCTCTAAGGTGCAGCAGCTTTCCGTAATATCAACCATCTCTGTCCACAGCTACAAGTCCCTGCTTGGCATGATGGCCTCCTGCATTCCGCTGCTACTTCACTGCAGGCTCCCTATGCGAACCCTGCAGGAGTTCCTTGATGCACGTTGGATGCAGGTGTCATGATCCTGTGGGAACAAGATCACGCTGAAACAACAATTCGGAAAGGGCGTACACTGGTGGTTAATTCAAGCTCATCTAATCCAAGGTGCCCCCTTTCGGCTGCCCCTCCACCAGGTCACTGTCCCCACTGACGTTTCTCTGGAAGGCTGTGGGGGGCACATTTGGAAAACCTGCATGCCAGAAGTCTCTGGATGGAGGGGGACAAAGCTCTGCATATATATATCTCATAGAGCTGCGTGCCGATTTTTGGGTGCTCAAATCGTTCTGCCCACGTCAGCAGGAAAGTGGTGCGGACCTTTACAGACAACATGACTATGTTCTTCGTACGCAAGCAGGGAGGAACAAGATCTCCCTCCTTATCAGCAGAAGCACAGCCCCTGTGGCACTGGGCATTACATTACAACATCAGATGTTCCTTTTCACCTTGCAGGTGTTCAGACTACCATGGTGGATTCCCTCAGCAGAGAACTCTGCTGCTGTCGCGAGTGGGATATGCAGAAAGTATAGCTGTACCAGATGTTGTGCTATTAGGGAACTGCAGAAATAGACCTCATTGCCAGCTACGAAAACCGGTGTTGCAGGGCTTTTGCCAGCATGTTTCTGTTATAACCGGCTCTTGGTCATAGGGTTCACTCCAAGGGACACTCAGGATACACAGGCCAGGTACGCATAGTGGTTACTTTATTAGCTTCTTAGGTTACAGGATCAGATGTCAACAAGTCATTAGGAGATAAAGAGGAAAGGGACGGGAGCCCACTGGCTCCCACCACCCAGGCTCACATAATCTAACTGCCTGGGTTAGAACCCATTTAACCCCAAACATTCTAATCTCACACTCCAGACTCACAGCCTACATTCTGATGGTGACATCAATCCTGGCTCAGCACACATGCAAGTATAAGAGCCAACCCTAACACCTCCTTTCCTACAACAAACAAACACACCTCAAACACACACTTAGAGAAAGCAACCCTAACATGTACCAGATGTTGTGCTATTAGGGAACTGCAGAAATAGACCTCATTGCCAGCTACGAAAACCGGTGTTGCAGGGCTTTTGCCAGCATGTTTCCACACCCGGAGAGCTTAGAGGATGCCTTCACGTTCCCATGGGAAGGGAAGTTTCTGTGAGATTTTCCTCTGATTACGCATTTTCCTCTGATTCCACTGGTAGCGCTAGTGTTAAGTGTCTTCAGACAACACCAGTGCAGACCGATTTTAGTGGCCCCTGCCTGGCCGAGACAGTTCTTGTACTCCGACCTCATCACTCTCGCATCAGCAGCCCCAATGAGACTTTATCCTCAGCACAATCTGCTGTCCAGACACAAAAGGGAAATTCTCCATCATGATCAAGCCTCTCTCAACCCGATGGCCTGGCTCCTGTGTTTCTAGAATTTTGCTTGATCCTGCTGCCTCAAGAATGCAGTGCCCACGCTTCATCCACACTTGCCAGATATAAGAGCAAATGGAAACATTTTCAGATATGGTGCAGCTCAAGGAGTCTAGACCCCATAAATATCAGCTAGGTGAAATCTTGCCTTACCTTTTGATCTAGCGCAGGCTGGATTGGTTCACTCCTCTATAAAGCGCGCCTGGCAGCTATTTCACAGTACACCCGTTCCTCTGCCAGCTCTTCTCTTTGGACGAATAGGCTGGCCAATAAGTTCCTGAAGGGCCTCTTGGTTTGTTCCCTCCTACCAGACATCCAACACCAGCCTGGGAGCTGAACGTGGTTCTGTCCAGGCTTACGAGACCTCCATTTGAGCCCCTGCTCAAGGCTCCACTCATATTCCTGTCATGGAATAGCAATCTTCTGGTGCCCATTACATCAGCCCGGAAGATGGGCCAAATAGTTGTTTTCCAGCAAGGACCCTACTTGACATCTGGTGTGAGTCCCCTTCAGCAAGATCACTTGCAGAAAGAAATCTACCTATGAACCAAGGACACACCACACCTACAATTGACTCGTGGTCAGTACTTACAGGGAGTCTGCACTCCTGGGTGTGGGAATATTTTGAGGTCCCACACCATTAAGATGTAAAACTGCCACCGTGATTATTTGCTCCATATGCCTGACCCATTTGCAATTAGTGACCACAAAAGTGATGGGTTGAAGGTTTCGAATGAATCTGTACCACTGGCGTTGCTCTGGGCAACCTTCCACACCACCGTTTTTTAGCCCGTCTGTGCCATTGCAAAAGGGGACCAGCCATATGCAAATGAGTCTGGTACTGCCACCAATGGTAGCAGCTCAGCCCGGACTACTAGGCCAGGTCCCCTCTGCACGGAAACACAAGCAACCCCAGACACGCAATTAGACCATCCCCATAGGGACAAACAAGGGACATCTTGGCTGTTCGGCATCATGTGCCACAAACACAGCATTTATGCTCCACAAAATGCTACACAACACACATGATTACACTAAGCTTTTCATCACCCTTGCTCACACTACCACTACTGCAGTAGAGCTAAAAAGAACCTGTGAAACAACATTTTTCAAACAATGCCTTATCCTTTGCACACCAACTGAGACATATACAATGAGGCACTTGTTCCACCATGTATTGGTGGGCCATGCTCACGAACAAGGCCACAATTCCAAATTAAACCGACATGGGCATGTACTGTCTACAGTGTATAAATACCATTTACTGTGGAGAAAGTAAACACTGACATGTGATGTAAACCTATTGTCAACTCAAGTTGCAACATCATACAAAAAAGAATGATATAATATAGGCCCTATAGATGGACTGTGCATTATTGGAAATAGTATCAAATGTAAGATTGATCGTATACATAACGGCTGTATACAGCTGTACGAAACAGAAAACTATACAATCTATATATAGTAACTGTAAATAATTATTGCAAATATGCTGGCTGGAATTGGAGTATGGTATATTAGAACACACACGAGAAATGTTCCCTGTATAGTTATTCAACCATAACCATTATGACGAAATAGGTCACTGAGACAGCATGTACAATTATCAACTCTGTAGTGATCTTGCAAGTAAGTCACACTTTTAATTGGCATTGCCTAATTGGGATTGGTCTCAATTGTGAAAGTACCAACATACATTAAAGGTGCTGCTCGAAGTCCACTCTAGTTTTCATTAACCAATTCCACTTCTCAAAACAAGTTCTGTAGGCAATATTCTAGTATGAAGAATCAAAAGAAAGTTTGCAAAGGAACACTGCACCAAACTAGATCAAGCACATACAAAAATGCATGTTATTAAAAAAAGAAATCTGCCCATAAAAGGCCATGCCAAAAGAAAATAAGAAACGAGGAAAAGAGCCTGCATTAATGTGAAACACACCACAAGCCACCAAAGTACAATCTTCTCTCATCAAAATTAGTAAAATCAAGAACCTTGTACTTAAAACTTACGCCAAATTATAAATGAGTACCCTATTCTTGTTGAAACTGTCAAATCATGCACCAATGATGGAAGACCATGCTTCACACCCAAAATCAAGATTTATTTTTGTTACAATCAATGCAATTATTACAATTATGACTTTATACAAAATGTTATAAGTGTACAGAATAGAAAATGTCTGCCTTAAATATAAATAATTGCATTCTACAAAAGAAAGGAGAAAAAAAGGAAAAAAAAGCCAATTTCTTATTAATTTCATCTCCAAGAGAAAGAAAAAAACTTAAAATTTAAAAATAAGAATTAAAAATGGAACAAAAAACAATCCAAATCACATAATTCACCTCCCAATTCATAAAGTTAACATAAAAATGTTATCACTGCCCAGGTTAAAACACTTTCATGCCTAGAATTAAGACGATCCTAAAAGGATGGAGTCTCTAGCCACCAAGCCTTATCCACAAACTTAGCGAACTTTTCCAATCTAAGGAAGCAATTCCCTGGGCATTCAATAAGAATATGATGTAGGGTCTCCAACCAATCTTTGGTGCAACGTTGGCAAATATCCATATAGATTTCCTTGCGCCTTGAGTGGAGAATTTCCGTTGTGGGTAAAATATTCAAAAGAAATGTGAGAAAATCAGACCAATCGTTAGCATTGGGGAATCGTCCCAAGTAGCCCGGTAGAAAAGCCAATGGTTTATCATGGAGTGAATGGGAGGGCGATAATTTCTTAGATCTCATGACTGTGATTGTCTCTATTCAATCCTTTCTTCTTAATCTTTTTTTTAAACATACAATGGATTGTCATACAGATCACTAGTTTCACAATCACAGGAGATCAGAATACCCTGTGCATAAGCGGCAAAAACCTGCCAGAAACTGATTCATTGCTTTCAAAAGCTCTACATTGAGGTCTTCATACAGAGTACTGACTTGTGGACAGCTGATGAGTTTTAATGCGTACACTATTCTCCCTCTACATGATAGCAGAGGGAGAAAATACCTAGTTTGTATCTCCGTAGTATGCCTTCCAGTCTTTCCCAATTTATTGCGATTATCACTGGCAATATATCTATACCATAAATGAAAACTGGAATGATTTTGCTGACATAAAATTTCAAGAGGGGTTTTATCAAGAACTTACAGAATGAAGCACTAAGTTTCTTCATCTGACAGCCAAGGTTGGTCAGCTTATCTTCAAGGATGCCTTCTAGGTACACTCTTGATGGAAAAGATTGAATATTGAACACCAAATATAGGACTTCCTTGCCTTTGGAAATGACTTTACCGGACAGCTTCTATATGAAAGCGGAATCCATAGTGAGAGGTTGTTTAAAAGTAACTATTTTAGATTTGGGTGGGTTGATCTTTAAATTATTCGCCCTTGCGTAATCACCCAATGCATCCAGTAATCTCTGAAGCCTATAGTGGTGTAATCTAGTAGCACGATGTTGCCTGCGTACGCAAACCAATTTAACCTCTCCTTTACAACCATAGGACTGCACAGTCCCTTCCCTTGCAATTCAGTGGTCTATTCTGCTACATATAAATTAAAGAGACATGGAGCCACTACACACCCCTGTTTCACTCCCTTATAGGTCCAGATCAGAATGGATAGATTTCCTCTGGCATCAAGCCTAAACTTCAGAGTTGACTTATTATATAGCTCTATTATGATTGATCGAAGAGTCTCTGGGATGCCCCAAAGCCTCAATTTCGCCCACAGTTGTTCTCTATCTACAGTATCATTATCTATCTACGGGACCCAGGCTTCAAACAGTGGGGGACTTTTCTTAACAATGCTCTTACTCGATGTTGTGCTAAGGATAAGGCCATTCAAGATTGTCGATGGGCCCCTTCTGAAACCAATTTGATTTTTAGCCAATATATCGTGTGTTTTTATCCATGCCTCTAGGTCATTCAATACAAGACTTGCAAAAATGTTGCTGTCAGCATCGAGAAGGGAGGATCGGGCGGTAGTTGATAGGATCTGCCCCTTCACCCTTCTTGTATATTGGAATGACTATTGTCTCCCTCAATGAGTCCGGCAGAGTTTTGGTTTTTATCATCTCCAGGAAGAGATTGAAAAGAAGATTAACATTAGATTTAAAGATCTGATTTGTAAGGCCATTGGGTCCTTAGGCCCTGCAACCAGAGGCTTTCTTAATGGCCTCCTTGACTAGGTCCCTGCTTAGGTTAATATTCCACCCACTCAAGATGCTTTCACCAACTCAGAACAAGTTAAGCATTCCTCACTGACCTCCCAACTTTCCCTTCTTGGCAGATAGTTTGTATACCTCTTGGTTATGCAGTCCATCGGCATCCGAGTGCCAGCAGTTAAAGCTGAGCACAGGGGGTATGGTGCCTCAATGTGTGCTGGCTCTGGCTTCCTGTTTGGCTCAGTGCACGTAAATGCGTTAAGCGGAGTCTATGCGAAGCCGGACTGCACCCCCACAAAGAGCAGCTATGCTGAAGATGGATTATCATAGATTAGGAATCCGTCTGAGGAACACCCATCAGAAAAAACATTACTAGAGGTAAGTAATTTGTTCTTTGTCCTAGCAGATGTCCTCTCTTTTAGGGGCTAGGGGTTCTGGCTTTTGGGTATCCGTAGAAATAACCGAATCCCAAAAAGATGAGGAAGAAATGGCAGAATGTTTTGGGCCTGTGTTTTCAAAAAATTGGTACATTTTTATTAAAAAATAGGTTTGAGGTGGGGTAAGGGTATTAGTTAAGGTAGGGCGGTGAGGAGGGTGCACCCACACTATTGACAAAAAGTGCAAAAAGCAAGTAGAAATGTTGTCACTTCTCCATTCTTTTTTTAAAAAAATTCAGTTAACTCATGGACAACCTGGCTTTTGTGGTAAAGTGTATTGCACGTATGCTAATTTTAATATATTATTTTAAGCATATTGTTATTGGTTATGGTGTGGGTTTGTATGCACTGCCTGTTTGTTACTTATTTGTACTATGCACTTCCAGCATTTGCATGATTTCCAGGTTCTCTACTATATCTGAAAGAGAAGGGGGCCTGTGGGTTAGGTTAGTGGGAGAAGAGGCAGAGTGAAAGATAGCATTGCTGTTGTAAAGATCATGTATTGTGTGTGTGTGTTTTTGTGTGACTCTAGGATGTAGTGGTCATGGTATATACATTCAGAAGTGGTTTTGTTGCTGGTCAAGGAGTGAGATTGTATGCAGTGCCTGTTAGGATGATTGCCTTTGACTGTAATCTGTGCAATTACTTGTGCCTTTCATGTTACCCCTCTGGCCGTACTGCTTGTTGGGTGTGGCAAATTATCTTTTGCATTGCTCTTTGTGTTTAATTTCGCATTATGTTTATGTTCTCACTATTGGACATGTATGAATAAACAGAAGAAAAAAGTTCTTAAAAGGTGAATCCTTCCTTCTATTTTTGCATAATATTTTTCATCTTTTATAAATTCAGGATAAGGGCTCAATTTTTTTTTCCATTTGAAAATGTTCTTGAAAAGTCACCAAATATGGCATGGAGTGTAGCATCATCACTTACTTGCTTAATTAGGTAAACTTTTATGAACAAGGTCAAATATTAGAGGAAAAACGTTTTTCCTTTTCTATATGCCATGTAACCTTAACTTTAGAGTTGCTATTGCAATTCTATACTATATCTTTGATAAATCATTCTGGTGTTTTATATGGATTTGCTGTCACCGGGATTTCAATTCATGCTTGGTGACATTTACCCATCATTGTAATTTCTGCTCACAGTGTGGGACTACGTTCATAGACCTCTAGGGATTGGGTGGGTGAAGAAAATCCGATCTGGGTATCGTAATCCATGATGCACTGAATCGCCCTGCTGCCCAGGGAAGAGAGGGTGTGGGGGGGGGTTGTGTGTGTGTGTATTCCACTGTTTCAGTGTCGTAGCACTCCCGTAACCGGTCCAGAATTTACCGCCAAGTCTAAAAAGAATTTAAAATGTAAACATTATTTGAAAAAAAAATTTTGTTTAAAAATCATCGTCCCATCTTGTACATGGCAGCATGACGTGTTTCGCCAAAATCCCGTGACTTGTTCACATTACCCACCCCCATGTTATTTACATTCATATAGAGTGATGTGATAGTGGAAAGAGAAAAAGGTTTGCACACATCACAAGCTTCTCAGCCATTTTGTCTTAGGTTGTTAAAGAAAAAAGGCCATTTGATTGTAAGCCGGAGCTTTAACTTGTTTTTGAATTTTGGTAGCCAATATTCCTCACATACTGGATCAACGTTAATTTGATAAAGTGCCAGGTGCAATTCCAATTCGTTTATCACATTTGCTTGCATTATCCTAGAGGGTGTGCAGCTCTTAAATCGGCAGCACATATTGTTGTACAATTTTAAATTGAAATGTAACCATTTTTTTTATCCTGGTTTTATTAAATGCACAGCTTTGCGTGTTGGAAAAAACTTAGATGCCACAATAAGCCGAGAGTTACTATCATATAGTGTTCTTAATGGGAGTGATGGCAAAACCAGTACTGGTTCAAATATTACAACTGTTAAAGACAGTTATAGTGGACACTGGCAAATGATGTATAGGTGTTATGACGTGATCAACAGGATTGTCGCAGATCTGGCTGCAGCAGACGTGAGAAAAAGATAGTGTCTAATGCTTAATGTTGGAAATGGCTAGCGCATTGCATAATCATAAAGTGCAATTTTATATCTGTTGTTGAAAGGGTCAAGTTGATTTTAGCGGGCAATAGCAACAGTGATTTGTATACCCTTAAGTCAGCTGATTAAAGTGAATCTGGCAGCCAGATAAATGTTGGTAATTAAAGTGTCTAATGCTTTTAATTATCATCAACATCTTACCTACAAGGATATTGCAACCTCGCTATGATGTCTGAATCCCTGTTCTGGCATAAACAGCTGAAAGGAGGAACCTGATTGTTTGATCAATTCATGTCAATGATATTATGATGAACGTAGCCACAAATGTGTTTGGTGCCTCTGGTCATGACATAGATAATCATGGTCTATGGCTAATAGAGAACATAGTTGGCTAAAGTGTCTAGTGCATGAATGGATAAAACAGGTTACAACATAAATATTAGAGCACAGAAAAGTATGAATTACAACCACTGTTAAATTACAAGATTAGTATTCTGTCTGTGCTTCAAAATAAGATATCATCCTCCTAGGGGTGTCAGTAACTGCATGTGTTATCAACGTTTTAGATCCAATTTGTAATCTGATATAGGCTTATTGTTTGTCCCCAACATTACAGAGTGATTACAGTATATGCCACTTGTCTGTAAAAGCATACATTGAGGTCCCCACTGGTTCTGACATTTAAGGCATATAAGATCTTGTAGGCTGACAGATAATTCCAACAGTACGACATACAACATAACCTTACCCCTCCAAATTGGGTGGGGTATAAGAAGGAAACTGGCTAAGATAACATCCATCCCAAGTGGGAAAACACCTGCATTATTGTTGAATCTTTCCGATATGCATTCTTTCATGTATATACAAATAGGAAAGATAGGGAAAAACCAAACGACGTGTTACCGGTATACGGGAGGAAAAAAGGTTTCGCTATTAAAAGAACAATGGGCGGTAAGAAGTTTGAATCTTTGTTGTTTATAGCTTATGGTGATTAACGAGGGGCCAGGGGTTGTGATATTCTTACATGTAATATGAAATTGAAATATGGTATTGCCCATAATGGATATAAATTACATGTTGGAATTATTCCGTGCCCAGGAAGGTATACAGTTCCTCATCAAGATTATGTCCTCCAGGGTTTTTGCTCTGTCTATAATTAATCTTGTTTCTTCCTGTCACAGTAAACGTTCTTTGTCCACTCCTCTTGGTCCTGTATCCATCCGATGCATTCCAAAAAAGCAAAGTTCTGCAGGGTTACCTCCATGTAGTTTGAAAAAATGTTTGGCCATGGCATAAGCAGTGTCATTATTTGTAATCGCTCTTACATGTCGTAAAATGTAAGTCTTAAGTTTGCATTTCATGCTTCTCACATACCATTTATCACAAAGACATTGGAGAACGTACACAACGAATTTGGACTTGCATGTGATCTTTCCCTTGATGGTAATAGGGTGTCCCAGTACGGGATGATTGTAAGTGTCGCAATTTAAGGCATATTTGCAAATATTGTATCATCCACTTTCATAAAATTGCTGACCATGGTGTCTTTTAAGGAGTTTTGTGGAAAGTGATGTCAGGCTATTCATTTAGTGTCCCAAATAGATCTTTGTCTGCTCTGAATATTTTCCAGTATTTTTTGAGGATATGACTAGGTCGGCAAGAGTGCCAATGAGTCGTATCTTATCTTCATTGGTCTTTTTAGTGGTATTAGATGTTTGTCCTGTTAACAAGGCATGCCTATTTAGTGATTGTGCTTTTATATAGGCCCTTTCAATGATCTTCTTGGGATACTCTTGTTTTCGAAAGCCCCATGCAGCTGTTTTGTTAGCGGTGTCAAAGTCTTCAATGTTAGTACAGTTCTTTCGTGACCTGATGAACTCGCCATAGTGTATGTGCCATATTAGATTTTTAGGGTGGAGTGGGGCATTGGAGCCTGTTGGTTTTCTGTAAAGTTCACAGATTGCTTGTTGGGCAACTATTTTCACTATAACGTCTAGAAATACTATGGAGTTTATACTGTGAGTTTCTGTGAATTTGAGATTCCAACCGTTTCTGTTCAGTTCTTTTACAAACTCAATCCAAACTCTTTCACTCCCTTTCCAGATGACAGAGGTCATCAATGTAGCTTAGCCACAACACTATATTCTCTGTATATGCCTTGTTTTTTCAGACCATACTTTGAATTTTTCCCAGTATCCCATTGTTAGGTTAATAGAGGCGGGGGCGAATGTGGTGCCCATAGCTGTCCCTTGTATTTGCTTGAAAAATTCATTGTTGAAGAGAAATGTTGTTGTTGAGACGGACATCAATTATGGCAAGAATCATTTTTGTGTTTTTTAGGTAGTTAAGTGACCTGGTATTGAGAAAGTATTTACATGCTTTCTTTCCGGACCTGTGTTGTATTGAAGTGTAGAAGGATACCATGTCCATAGTTGCCATGATGTAAGTAGGTTCCCATGGAGGTTTGTCTATTCTGGACAGGATATCGGTAGTGTCCCTCAAATATGATGCTAAAGAGGATACAAATAGAAAGAGGACTTTGTCTACAAATTTAGACATATTCTCCAAGCGGGACCGAGTGAGTGTTACTATGGGAATTCCGGTGGTCTGTTTAGACTTTTATGGATCTTTGGAAGGAAGTATTTCGTGGGTATGATCGATTGTTTGATATAAAGGAACTTCACATTATCTTCATCTAAAATGCCCATCTGCTCCCATTCGTGGAGGTAGGTATGTACTTTCACTTCTAATTCTTTAATGGGATTAATGGCTAGTTTCTCATTGCATTTGGTGTTTTCGAGTTGTCTGGAAGTCTCCTTAATCTGATCACTTTTATTCATAACTACAATCTTATTCCCTTTGTCTGTGGACTTACTGCAGTTTGGCAGCTGGCTTAGCTCAACAAGCACCTTTCTGTGCTTTTTGGACAGGTTTTCTTTCTGTTGTAATTTACTGCCTTTTCGTATGCTTTTGAGGTCATCTATAACCAAATTCTGAAAGGCTTCAGTATTGCTGCTAGATGTACTTGTGGGGTTAAATTTAGACATGCATTTCAATTTACTTTTTGAGTGCCATTCTACATTGATGCCTAATTCTTTGAAGTTCACCGGTTCCTCAATGATTTCCACTGTTCCTTCTTTTTCCAAGTGTATTAATGTGGAGAGAGTACATATGTATATATTACATTGCCTGCGGTAGTGGCCGTATAGTTATGGTTAAGATGCTCAACCCATAGGAAGAGAATTTTTTTGGGCAGCTTATAACTTTGCCCCCCCCCCCCCCCCTTGATGAATCCTCACCAAACTTTGCATAAAAAGTATATGGCCCTAAACTAATTGGCCTAGAGCACACCGATCTCTTGATATAGTAAATATTTTAGGATAGTTAGTGGGGTGCAGAGGAGAATACCAACCCTGACACTGGGTTGTTTCTAACAATGAAACAGCAGTTGTCCACAGACTTGTGGAACACTCCCGTCCCCTGCACACCCTAATGTTGTAATGACAACCAAAAACTCATATGATTTTACTGTATAAAAACTTTATGTATAGATGATCTAATCATCAGTAAATTATATCATCCTAGAACAGGATTTTTTAATGCAAAAAACAATTCAATAGAACCTTTCTGTAAATTTGTGACAAAATAATACAACTTCAAGTCAATTAATCTTTATGTAAGTATTGACTGTTACTTCACAGTCAAATTCCATCAATGCTTCAAAGTTAAATTTATAGAATACAGTTAAACATTTGCACTTCATACAATCTCATAGTCCAACTTTTACAGTGGTAAGTGATGTTCCCCAAGATTTTTAAGTGCAATACTCTTTTCGCGTTTCGGGGAAAGTATCTCCCCTTCTTCAGAAGATGTCTACCAGAATTTTTCTTTTCTCCATACATCTATATGAAATAATAAATAGATTACAAATAGTATCATTTTAATAATTTCAACATAAAATAATATTCGTCTGTCATAACTGGACGGTTATCCATCATAATCACCTGATTTCGCTTTTCACTTTTTCTTTATTTAGGGCTCTAATGCCAACTTGATTTGTGTTGTGATGCCAATCCTAAAAAACGGGTAAGAAAGACTGTGTATAAGCCTCAAAGGTAAAAAAGGAGGGATATGTTTATAATAAAAGTGCAACCGCATATATCTCCTCAGTGATTTCAATAATAATCCATAATTACCTGAAAAAAGGTTAGATCTGGCCAAAGTAGATAAGGGATTTGGCTTCTGTAATGTAGGTGGCTATAAGAATTCTCCCCTCCTGTTAGTAGCCATCAAGGCGCTCTTACTTGTATGTGTTAACCTGTAAATATGAACAGCATTCTAAGTAGCTGCTCTTCTAAATTCAAAAAATTACAACCACAGCTGCATTTGTCAATATAACGGGCTTTCCGTTTATTACCCTACTCGGAAAAAAGGATCTTACCATACTCATTTGGTGTAACTTAGTCAGATGACACTTAATGCACTCTGGAGCCCCTCTGATCTTTCTCAAGGATTTGCAAAAAGACATCTGTAATAAATATGAGAGTATCTATGGGTATCTGGTCGCGATAGTATATTCATTTATAATCAACTGTCTGTGTACTTTAAACTTAATGATGGTTGCTACACTGTCACAAGGTAAAGACACTGTCATGATCTCTGCTTCCAAAAGGTCAGGGTTTTCCCAACTCCCTTGGAAGCAGATCCATAACCCAGGTTCCGAGTGCCAACCAGTCCCAATTGGGACCTTTTGGACCCAGTCCTGGCGCCAGTGGCACCAGGCTCATAAATATGCCCAGTCCCAGCGCTGGAAGCGCCGGGCTCATAATGCTTGGGTGGACTTACCTGCAGCAGACCATGCTGCTTACTTGCCTGCCAGTTGAGTCTCTGATCCTCTTCTGTTTGGAACTACTTTTCCTGTTGGGTGGGGCGGGAGCCACTCCCTAGATTCAGAACACTGGAACTCTTCTGGAAAGCAGGAACTCTGTTCTTATCTAGGCGTGGCTGTGGAAGGAGACACCTAAGCACTACAGGAGGCTATTTAAACCACACCCGATGGATGAATCTTGCTTTGCGTTATTCTGCATCCTCAGCAGCAGAACGCTCATCGTGTCTTCTGCATCTGATCCTGGGCCTAAGGAAAAAGGCTTACCATTCTGAATCCAGTCTTCAGCAACACCTATAAAGACAAGAAAGAACAGGTTAGCATTACGGTCTTCAGTGACAGCTCTTCACTTACCTGGTCCATCGGCTGTCACCAACGCCTCGCGCTGCATTCCGGCATCTGAAAGACAAAGGCTTACCTACTCTTCGTGCGCTCCGGAAGTCTTCACACTGCATTCCGGCATCTGAAAGACAAAAGCTTACCAACTCTTCGCACGCTCCGGAGGCCTTCGGCGCTGCATCCCGCATCTGAAAGACAAAACAAGGTGCGTTTAAAGACATTGGGGAACTTTAATACTCACGTGCCATTACTCCTTTCCACATCTAACCCAGTGGGTATTCCGGCACCCTGCAGCCGCCCCGAACTTGTACCTGCAAAATAAAAAGACAGTTAGAGCGCATCATGAAGCAGGCAACAAGCGCTTACTTACGTGCTTCCAGGCGCTTCTATTCATCACACGGGCTCCATCTTCAACTCACTTCAGCCCGCCATCCGCCATCGCCGGAACCCTGCAAAACAAGAGACATCATTACTAAAGACTTTAAAGACATTAGAATTACTCGAAACTTACCGTTCGTGCAGTAACCGACGGACAGCAGTCCTCTGAAGTCAAGAGGCCTGCTCCCCTTATCCAGTGAAGAAACTGGTTACAGCACCCTGCCTCGAGGCAGATGGAGAGCACGGCGTTCACTTACCTAAGGTGAGAGCGTTAACCTTTGGGGTTCTACAGGAGAAGAGAAAGGGAAGAAGAGAGAGACATTCAATAACCCAGTTCATTAATCCCACATTTTCTATCTGCAGACATCTTACTCTTCGAGCCAGACATACAGTGCACAGAGGTCCAGCCCAAAGAGCCAGCCGTGTGTTACACATCACCTTTGAAGATACGGTATACGCCCAGTCAAGACCGGCGCCTCTACGGGAATCAGGTGAGCGTTACAGACAGGCTTACCTGCATTCAAGGTTGTTGTTGGTTTTGATGTTTTGCGATCTGTATTCTCCTTACATAATGAGTAACCATTCAGTAGTGGATTCGAATACATGTGTAAAAGGTACCTGCAATTAAATTCAAAAATTTGGTTTTCTATGATTGTCAGACACAAGCATAGAAGTCTGGCTGTACTAAATTGTATGCTGATAGAGAGAGCCAATCTATTTTCCAAAAATTAGGGTTTACCTGAAAGATCTCTTGAGTGCGTGCTCCGTCTATTGGTGCTCGAAAAAGGCACAGCCAAAATGGCCGCCATTTTAATAACGCAGCATGATGACGTCATTGCGTAAATACGCAATGACGTAGTTTTGTTTATTTTGAATATTTTTCATCGTTTGTTTTGAAGGTGAGTAATGAACACTAGGGCTCTTGCAAAGTTTTCTATTGGGTGAAACTAGTGGGGGCAAACCGAAAGCTCTACCAAAACTGGAAAAAAAGGAATAAATACTGAGCAGTTATTGATTCAAGAAGGAGTCCAGTTATGCTCAGTCTTTTTTCTACAAATGTACCAGTTGCCTGAACAAATAATTTACAGTCTAATATGTACAAATTTACCTGACACATTATAGAAAATGTTTGCATTTTGTAGACAAACCAGCTTCAGTCCTATCATTGGTTCCTTCTGTCTGCGCTTGATTGTACATCATGCATTCATTATCGGTGCTATCATACAAATTTTCAAGTTAACATATAGTAATAAGCATGTTAAAATCCCCTAACATATTCATTTGTTGACCCATATGTGCTAAACATGACAAGCACCTCAATATAGTACATCTGGAAAGTTCCTATGTGACTTAACATACTAGGGTTCCTATAAGTAGGCGCCAGATTATATTCTTCATTCATGCCATTTGGAGAAAGACTCATGCGTCTGACGTGATCCCCTCCTCTTGGTGTTCATTACTCACCTTCAAAAAAAACAATGATGAAAAATATTCAAAATAAACAAAACAACATCATTGCGTATTTACGCGATGACGTCATCACGTTGCGTTATTAAAATGGCGGCTATTTTGGCTGTGCCTTTTTCGAGCACCAATAGACGGAGCACGCACTCGAGAGGTCTTTTTCAGGTAAACCCTAATTTCTGGGAAATATTTTGGCTCTCTATCAGCATACAATTTAGTACAGCCAGACTTCTATGCTTGTGTCTGACAATCATGGAAAACCGAATTTTTGAATTTAATTGCAGGTACCTTTTACACATGTATTCGAATCCACTACTGAACGGTTACTCATTATGTAAGGAGAATACAGATAGCACAACATCAAAACCAACAACTTTAAATGCAGGTAAGCCTGTCTTTACCTTGTGACAGTGTAGCAACCATCATTAAGTTTAAAGTACACAGACAGTTGATTATAAATTAATATACCATCGAGACCGGGACCAGATACCCATAGGTACTCTAATATTCATTGCAGATGTCTTTTTGAAAATCCTTGAGAAAGATCAGAGGGGCTCCAGAGTGCATTAAGTGTCATCTGACTAAGTTACACCAAATGAGTATAATAAGATCCTTTTTTCCAAGTAGGGTAATAAACGGCAATCCCGTTATATTGACTAATGCAGCTGTGGTTGTAATTTTTTGAATTTAGAAGAGCAGCCACTTAGGATGTTGTTCATATTTACAGGTTAACACATACAAGTAAGAGCGCCTTGATGGCTACTAACAGGAGGGGAGATTTCTTATAGCCACCTACATTACAGAAGCCAAATCCCTTATCTACTTTGGCCAGATCTAACCTTTTTTCAGGTAATTATGGATTTTTATTGAAATCACTGAGGAGATATATGCGGTTGCACTTTTATTATAAACATATCCCTCCTTTTTTACCTTTGAGACTTATACACAGTCTTTCTTACCCGTTTTTTAGGATTGGCATCACAACACAAATCAAGTTGGCATTAGAGCCCTAAATAAAGAAAAAGTGAAAAGCGAAATCAGGTGATTAATGATGGATAACCGTCCACTTATGACAGACGAATATTATTTTATGTTGAAATGATTAAAATGATACTATTTGTAATCTATCTATTATTTCATATAGATGTATAGAGAAAATAAAAATTCTGGTAGACATCTTCTGAAGAATGGGAGATACTTTCCCCCGAAATGCGTAGAGTATTTCACTTAAAAATCTTGCGGAACATCACTTACCACTGTAAAAGTTGGACTATGAGATTGTATAAAGTGCAAATGTTTACCTGTATTCTATAAATTTAACTTTGAAGCATTGATGGAATTTGACTGTGAAGTAACAGTCAATACTTACATAAAGATTAATTGATTTGAAGTTGTATTATTTTGTCACAAACTTACAGAAAGGTTCTATTGAATTGTTTTTGCATTAAAAAATCCTGTTCTAGGATGATATAATTTACTGATGATTAGATCATCAATACATAAAGTTTTAATACGGTAAAATTATGAGTTTCTGGTTGTCATTACAACATTAGGGTGTGCAGGGGACTGGAGTGTTCCACAAGTCTGTGGACACCTGCTGTTGTTTCATAAAAAGTATATGGCCCTCTCAGATTAGTTCTGCAAAGTTTGTTGAGGTTTTGTCTGGGGGGCAAAGTTATAGGCTACAGCCCAAACCGCTGGATGGATTTTCACCAAATTTGCACCAGGAGCGTCCAGATATATATATATATATATATATATATATATATTTTTTTTTTTTTTAAAAGCCAAAAAGTATGTAAAAAAAATGTGATATCTGGGTTCGGTCCACGTGCTCACTTCTCTATTCGGTCCGCGTACAACCCTGTCACTGCATGTTGTCTGCTGACAACGGACGTGCCCACTGATTGGATGGTGAAAAACGTGAACTGAGTCAGATATTTTCAAACGGTCACCATATTGGGTCTGCGGACAGCCGCCATTGTCCACGGACATCGTGGTAAAAACATATAAAAAAAATATTAAAAAACAGAACATTGCACTTATCAAAACTATTGAAACAATCTCTGGGGAGATGAGGATGGGATGGGATGGGATATGGCCATAAAAAGTAAAACAAATGGGTGATGTTTCTACTACGAAGTCTGCGAAAATGTCAAATGTTTTTGGGCATCCATCCATATTTTTATATTACAGGGTTGGTGAAAAGCAGTTTTTGGATGGTGCCACTCAATGAAACTGCATGAAATCTTATGATGTCATTCTTGAATGGTTCTACAAAGTTTGGTGCTTTTTTGCCAAGAGGGAACACAATTAGAGGGGCGTTCCCAAAATATTTTAAAGGCTTATAAATTTGGTGCTGATTTACAAATCTGCAAAGAGGTTTGCAAAACGATTTAAGAACCAGATTTGAATGTTTTTGCAAAGTTTAGTG
This sequence comes from Ambystoma mexicanum, assembly GCF_040938575.1. NCBI lineage: Eukaryota > Metazoa > Chordata > Amphibia > Caudata > Ambystomatidae > Ambystoma > Ambystoma mexicanum. The sequence continues at coordinate 929,468,842 of NC_090931.1, read as the reverse complement.
GGATTTTGTCAAGCGGGGGCAAAATTAGAGGGGGGGTCTCAACATTTCTAGATGGCTTATAACTTTGTTGCCATTTGACAAATGTGCACAAACGATTTTAGAAAGATTATCCACCCAACCTTGATTGTTTCTGCAAAGTCTGAATGAATTTTGTCAATTTGGGGGCTAAGTTATATGACTATTTTATGTACATACATTTTGACACTTTCCCAAAAATAAAACATGGGCGCATTTGCATCAAACTCTTGCAAGGAGCATTGGCGAGGATGTGAAAGCATGGTTTTGCAAATGTCAGTGTTTTATTTTTTGAAAAGTGTCATAATGTAGGTACAAAAAATAGTGATATACCTTAGGTGACTGAGGTATAGCGTGTGGCCAGATGGTTCGAGTCATGGCCAGAGGCCATGACCTGGACAATCCTGCTACTGGCCATGACTGCGAGGGACCTGCAATGGGGTTAAAGTGGGCATGGCCACTAGGGACTAGCTATGTGGTAAAGATTTTCGAAATCTGGATAGGTTTGAATGGGAAAATAGTTCTGCTTGTGGCTATAGCCCAAAGTATTGCAGCACACTTTCGCGAGGAGTATTAGCAAAGACCTGAAAGCATGGTTTTGCAAATTTGTCCTGTTATTTTTTTCTAAAGTGTGAAAATGTAAGTACTCAACATAGGCCTGGCCCTGAGCAAGGTCAAATAACTACTTTGATTTGCCTATTGGGCCATGTGGCATGGCCATAGCCCATGCCCCGTGGATTTTGGATACCTGCCATGCAAGCTATGAGCACTGGACATTGGTCACATTATGAGGGTATAGTGGATACTGAACTAGGATACTGCTTAGGTGCAGTGGATAATGGGGGTGGTTTGGTGTGGCTGGGGGTCATGGTCGTGCCTCATGCCCTAGGCAATTGAACAATAACTTGCATCCCCAGCAGGCACTGCTAATAATGACACACATGTATGAATTGCAAAAAATGTTTGTTAAAGGAGGTTTATAGTTCTTTTATATATGTTAAAAGCGGAATTATTAAGAACTTGCATACAATGATGTAACATTTTGAAACATTTTCACTTATAAAAAAACTATTTAAGTCACAGAAAAAAACGTTGTTAAAGGCATGTTATGGTTAAAATGTACCCCGCCCTTGGGACTTCTCTGCCCTAGCAGTTAGCTAGTTGCATTCCACCTTGGCATCCCTTGGCACTTCCCTCCTGGGCTCCCATGAGCACTTGCCCATCCGTACTGCCCCTTTTATTGATGCACTTCTCTCACTGCACAATGCATATGTGCATTTATTGGAGCACTTTTATATTTATAGGAGCACTATGTACAATTTGTTGGTATAAGTATAGGAAATGAAGATGCTAAAGAGTTGTCGAACATTAAGTGTCAGTTGGTGTGTGGACGTTTAACATGTTGTTCTATATGTAGAGGCTTTTTTAAAGTGTGTATGCTTTAAAGCAGGCAATGAAGGGAGTATTGCGAACATAACAGTATAATGAGTAGATGGGCTGTCTTGTGTGATGGTGTGCATGTGCAATCCAGGTTTTCTAATGAGGCACTGGCTAGACAGGGGAATGCAGAGACTGTGGATAGTCGTAAAGGGAAATGGATTATGGTCTTTATTCTATACTGGCGAGATGAATTTGGGACAGAAAATGGTTTCTGTGCTTTTTTCTTTTTCTCTAGCATACAATTGTCCATTATTTCTATCAGCATAGTAGAAAATGCTATTGGGAATGTTGGAGTATCTTATTGAATCAAACTACTTCACTGAAAAATGCAAAGTAGATTGAGTCTTAGGAAGTACGGTGGGGAGGGAAATGAGGGAAGGGGCACCAACCACGGATGTGCAGGGCAGGTGGACAGGGGAAGATGTTGCGCATGTGTTAAATCTAAGGTAGGGGGCAGTGTTTCTCATGCTCCTTGATTACAGCTCCAAAAGCCCTTTGAAATTGCTCCACCCCTGCTGAGTGGTGTGCAGTATATACAGAGTACTCTTGTTTTCGAAAGGTATGGATCAACAGCATCTTTTATTGCTTACAAGGTATCTTATGGGATTTTGTGTCCCACAGAAGTAGGCTATGTGGTTACAGTATTTGTTGAGGAAGATGAGGTAGAAGAAGACAGCCTACTACTTTCTATGAAAGGAACAGCCTTTCTGAGAGCATTGCAGTGGTTGGATTTGGTGTGGTGGTGCATGGAGGTGGTCCCGTAGGAGTACTGCCCAGGTTGTCCGCGACTGAGTACAATGTTGCACTCAATGTTCTTTACTTTGCTAGCTTTTGCCTTTGGTACATCCCCAACAGTGGTAAAGAACTGCCACAACAATGATTCTCTCTGGGTGCTAGAAGTAGGCACTTCCTCATCTTCCTGGTCCTCTTTATTGTCTTTTAAAGTATTGCGCTTCTTTCATTGTGTAGGTTCTCCAGCTGGTGGTGGTGGCTGTTGGGGAGGAGGGATGCCATTTTTTAAGATAATTAGTTTTGCTAATATTCTTCCAAATATGTGCTGTGTGCTAGTTTGTTAATTGATTATGAGTAAGAATAGGTGTAGGAGCTGTGCAAGGGTAAGTTTTGAACTTCAAAGTTCCTAGATCGGCTGAAAATGCAGTTCCAAATTGTTTGCGAAGCACAGACCCATTCGCTAAGTGTGGGCGCATTCGCAAATACATCATCATGCCGCACGTGTGTTCATGTGACACTGTACGGAAAGTCAGCGATTACGTCAGATGTTCACGAACGTCAACAAACACAAAAAAGTTGGAAACACTGTATAGAAGTGTTAAAAATGATGCTCGAAGGTGGGGAATGGCAGTGTTTTAAGGTGAACCTTTTTAAATTGTACAAAAATGCTCTTATATTGGGGGTAAGTATGATGTTAGGCAGTTATTGCAAATTACGGTGCACTGGTGAAAACCCATGCAAATTCACTGAAAAAACTTTGTTAAAGGGACGTTATGGTTACAAGTAAAACCGAAAACCTCCAGAAATTCACCAGTTATGGTAAGCTAAGCAACCATAACTTGCGCCACCACCATACACTGCTAAGACTAAAAGCCAGGACATCAAAGATGACATCACATATTTAGACCACTTCTTTTTGTCCATTGATATATCTAGGCCAGGTGATCTTGTTCACTGACAGTCAGAATCTTAACATTTCAAAAGATGCTATACATCTAGACGTTAACCCTGTATGTTCTTAAAGTACTTTCCTTAGGGTTTGGTCTCAGCTCATGGTGCAATACAGTGGGCAATAAGCGGGCTTTCAAACACACAATACATTTGTATACATTAAGGTGTACTTTAATGTTGTTGAAATTTTCTGGTGATGTTGTTTCTTTCTTCCTTAATTTAGATTCCCTGTATGTGCCTCTGATTTCTATGCATTGTGGGTCTTCATATGTATTGTTTGTACTAAAAACTAATGTGCATTAAGTCTTCAATTGTTAGCTATTTATTCCGGATTTAATAATTGCTGAAAATTCTGATAAGGTAGCATTCATTATTTTACTATCCAAAATTACCAGATCAAAAATATTGTAGTTCTATGGTGCATGCTGCAGCCATTGCCTATGTGTATATATGATTACGTTCCTGTATTAACACCAACACTCCAATATAATGTTTTATTTAGATGAGTACATTCTTTAATACATTAAGTAGTTCATGGTGGGTCTCCCCTTCACCCCCGGACATTGTGTTACCAACATTATAAACGCAACCCCTTTTAGTGGCTTTTCATCCAAATTAATTTCATGTGAGGTCATCAGGGAAGTCATCAATGACATTTGTGATATCATCTTTTATGTCATGGGTGTTAGTCTTAGCAGTGCACTGTGGCGGTGCGAGTTATGGTTGCTTAGCTTACCATGAATGGCACATTTCTGGGGGTTTTTGGTTTTACTTGTAACCATAATGTCCCTTTTAACAAAGTTTTTTCTGTGAAAAAAAAAAGAAATTATATATATATATATATATATATATATGTATATGTATATATATATGTATATATATGTATATGTATATATATATGTATATATATGTATATGTATATGTATATATATATGTATATGTATGTATATATATATATGTATATATGTATATGTATGTATATATATATGTATATGTATATATATACACACACTTTGCACAGTAATTCCTACTTTCAGTCCTAGTTTGAAGTTTATTTAATAAACTAAACCAATGCTGCTTTGTAGACATTATTGTTAGTCTTTCCTGTAGGAGCTAGTGTGAAAATGTTTTCTTTGTTTCCAACTCTGGAGTAAGCCACATAAATTGACCATGAGAAAAGCATGAATCCTGTAAATCAATTCCAGCTACGTTGAGATTGCGCACCAACATTATCGGTGTCCCGATCTACAACCAAGGCAGCAGCAACCTCCGCAAAAGTGTAGGGCTGAAGAGTGTAATCTTGAAGTGCTGTACCTGTACGTGTACGGCTGAAGCATGTAAGCTTCGTACTGTTGAGATGGCATACATTCATCAACTTCCGTGGGAAATGAAGTTTCTGTAATTGAGAGATTTGCCACGATTTGATGGACATTGACGTTGCTGACACTATTGAAGAGACATGCACCGTTTCCTGTCACCCGCATTACTACAAAAGCACTCTATTGTGTCACCCACATGACTTCAAACGTGAGTGCCGCTAATGTCAGCTAGAATGCTGATAGTGTTGAAAGTTTAGGAACAATGAACTGCTGAACTTTAGGAACAATGAACGTAGGCAGAATTATAGCGCAAAGAGCGATATGGCATGGTGTAAGCATTGCAGACCGCTTAAAAAAATGGATATTTACTTTTTATATTGTCTACACCATGGAACCTACCCACATGCCACATTGACATTTCAGGTTTGTAGCATGTTGGGAAGTATGCTGAACATTTCGAACAGACGCACACGCATATCCACATATTTCCTATATATATATATATATATATATATATATATATATATATATATATATCATGCTTTGCATAGGCTCAATTCTAGTACTGGGTGTGGCGTATTGCACATGTTTTTGAAGTTTAAAAAGGGACGTCGACTGGGCGTGTTTGTAATATTATCCCTAGTGTGACGTCTATTTTACCCATGATCTCTCAGGTGTCGAGGTCCCTCAGATCGTTTTTTTCCGCCATCGTGGTCAGTCGTGTAAACACGGAGTGCTTTTTTTCACAGTAAATAATTACAACTTTAAACTTCTTTTGACGGTCGCTGTTCGACACACGTTTCGACAAACATCCTGAAGAATTTCTGACTGCCGAATATCACGATTCCTCCGATTTGGGGATGGGCTTCAGCCTTGCAGTAGGGAGTTTGGGGGGACTGATTATCTTTCTTAGAGAATGCATACTTCCACTTTCTTCATACCCTGCTTTTGTCTAGCTGCCTCTTCTCCTAAATCTAACAATGGAGAGAACTTTACTTAAATTCTGTCCATTTTGCAAAGAAAGTACCCGTGGAAAAGACACTCCTCGAGTGTGCAACCACTGCCTTCCCTGAGACCATCCAGAGGATCGTTGCATGTCATGCAAGTTGTTTAGGCCCAAAACCATTACAGAACAACGGACCAAACAGTGGGCGGCCCATGCTGTGATCAAGTCTGGCAACCCTACTGGCACCTTCGAGTCAGGTGTAGGCAGCTAAGGCAGCAACGCCTCAGTTTTGGAGTTCCAAGACTTTTCCAAGGAGCCTACCAGCTCCCGCGTGTCATTCCCCCACCCCAAATGGCAGTCGTACCACATTGCTATGGGGAAGAATCCTGGCAACAAAGCCACACACACACAAAAAAGCACACAACCCCCAAGCTGTTCTTCTACCAGTGCTCTGAAAGAAGGCTCCACGCTGGCGGAAGACACCTCGCGGCCTTCCGTCCATGAGCGCCACAAGCCTGCTCCACTTCTGCACCCATGCCTAGCGCACAGCGAACAGGCTGATAGGCACCAGTTGACATGCATCAAAGCAACTCGCCAACTATCAAGAGAATGACCGAACATACATGGAAATAGCACAAAACTCCTCTCTAGCAGGGAAAAAGAAACAAAAAAGTCTCAGGAAGACACCTTACACACTCCTGTCCCACAAAAGGTGCCAAAATATATGAGAGCTACTTCCCCATTGTCTGTCTCTGCAAAAGAAAAGGCCATGGGAAGACCCTGAAGCTCTTGTGTTCCCTCTGACAAACACCTAAAACCGAGAACGTGTTGAGGGCACTATGGATAAGGTTTCCTTTTTTGTCACATCCATGGAACATTATCCAATTAGGCAAAACCCCTAGACCTTTGAGATGGGACAGCCTTTAGCTAAATCCCCAAGGCGTCAACCTTCTCCCACACATACTAACGTGGACATTTCTTAACATCATCTTGACACACAAGGCTGTCATGACTCCTATCAGGATCATGGGGAGGAAGATCAAAACGTATGGCATAATGGTCCAGATGATCCCGATGACTATAATCAAGATGATCCAGGCGTCACCATTATAGACCATCCTGATGTTACACCTGTGGAAGGTCACACTTCCCCCATTGATGACCAACATTTGTTAAACAACTTATTAAAGATGGCTGCAAATCCTTTTAATAATCGGACTCAGGAAACCATGGAAACACTGATTTTGTGGACATTACCTGTTCATGTTTGTAAATTTGCTCTTTCATGTTGTTGTATTGTAAAGCGCTTTGGCTTAAAGCGCTACATATTTTCAATAAACATAATTAGTGAAGCTATTCCCCTTTTAAATTGTATTACGAAATGAATTGCCCTGTCACTAGTTACACCTTCACTCACTTGTGCGGTTAACCCCAGGATAGAAAAAATGTTTAATCTAGCCCCACTATACATTAAGGGTCATGTAAAGCCTGATTCACTATTCGTCCCCATCACAAGGAAGAGAGCGGGTGTGCCACTGTCCAATGCTGAAGCACCACCCAATAGCTTGCACAAGATTATATACCATGGGCAAAACATTAACCACTTCTGGAGCATATTTAACTCTCGTAGCTACCAATACCTCTTTACCTGCGAACTATTATAATGGGATGAAATACAGAAACAACTCGATTCTGTCCCTCAACCAGTTAGATCCCACCTACTCAAAATCTCTACTGAAGGCAAACAAGTAGCCCAAAAGTAGTAGCCCAAAATATTTTGAAAAACACTCCAGATTCAGCAGACGCTCCTGGTACAGTTATAGCTGAGGGCACCTTGCTTAAACACCATTCATGGCTTTGAGATTCAGGCTTCAAACCAGAAACTCTTTGGGAAGGCAGTGAATGATAAGTTGGAGACCACCATAAATTGGCATAAAACCTAAAAAAACACTGGGGCACATTTCTAATAAACCCTTTATTCATCAGGGCACCTCCTATACCCGCTGTTCATTTCGGAGGCAAGGTTACACAAGGGCCTCAGTGTCTGGCTTTGAAGCCTCCTTGTCTTCATGGTACAATCCTCAAAACCAATCCTCCTCTTTTCAAACCAGTCAGCAAAGAGGTTTTAGGAGAGGTAAAGGTTGGGGCAAAGTTGCAGCCTCTAGAGGCTCTGCTGCCCCCTCCAGCAAATTATGCTCCAGTTCAGGAACCCCCCTTACCCTCGACATGCTTGCCCAGTGTGGGGCAGCATAACACTTTTCACCCACACATGGGAGTGCATAATATCGGATCAGTGGCTGCTAACAACCATGGCCAAGGGTTATTCGATAGAATTCCTATAAACACCTCTCCCCCATAATCAATCAAGAAGAATGTCTTCAGAACATTGCTTGATTTTAGAAGAAGAAATGCTAACACTACTACAAAAGTGAGCAATGGAGCTATTTCAAAGAAAGTTCTAATAATGTGTCCAGTCTTAGTTCTGCGCCCTGCAAACCTGTGCCAAGCCGCATGAATTCAGGATGACAACGCTGCAGGAAGTAATTCAGCTACTAAAACAGGGGGATTATATGGCAACATTGTACATGAGAGATGCATACTTTTCATATTTCAGTGTTGCCGGTGCGCCGAAAATATCTAAGATTCAAAGTGGTGTAAACGAACACTATCAATTCAAAGTGCTACCATTCAGTTTAGCCTCAGCACAACAAGTGTTTACAAAAGTCCTTGCAGTGGCGTCTGCACCTCTACAGACACAGTCCATTCCAGTGTACCCTTACCTAGACGACTGGCGACGCACCTCAATTGTGTCAGCGAAATACTCAACAAACAGTCCATCTGCTGTTTCAATTAAGCTTCCCAATCAACGAGAAAGTCAAGTCTAGTGTCCAGTCAAGTCAAACAATTTCCATGGGCACTACTTCTCCAACAAGAGGGTACAAAACATGCTCTTTCTAATCCCTCAATACATAGTCTGTCGGTCGGTAGGTAACAGTGCAAAAGGCCATGCGCCTTCTGGAAATGATGGCTTCCTGCATTTACCTTGTGTTGCACGCCCGGTTGCGCATTCATCCAATGCAAGAGTGGTTAACGAAACAGTGGTTGCAAGCAAGCGGTCTATGGGGCTATCTAGTGGTGGTTTTGCATCCTCTTGTTCTAGCTCTGCAGTGGTGGACAAAAGAGAACCTTTTAAAGGGCAAGCCATTCAACACCCCAGCAATCAAGGCCACTCTCACTACAGAGGCATCGCTATCAGGGTGAGGAGCTAATTTTCTCCAACAAACTACGCACAGGCTATAGGCACAAGCATTAACCAAAAAGCATATCAATCTTCTGGAAGTGCTAGCAGTCTTCAAAGCTCTGCAAGCTTTCAAACAACAGCTAGTAGAGAAACCAGTGTTCATACTAACAGACAAGCACCACGGCCATGTTCTACATAAACAGGCAGGGAGGAACACACTCTCCAGGGCTGTGCAAACTAGCGCAGAACACTTGGCTGTGGGCACTAAAACACATGTTTTTTCTAGCAAAACATGTTCCAGGGGAACACAATTCTCTATCAGAAGTACTAAGCCGAAGTGCAGAACTCCTCTCTGAACAAGAGTGGCAGTTGAATACAGACTTCCTACACCACAGCCTCACAAACTGGCGGTTTCCAGACATAGACCTCTTTGCTACCCAAGAGGGTGCACAATGCCACGACTATGCATCCAGTCCCCAGACAGAATCCAAGGGGAACTCTCTTTTAATTAACTGGTATGGGAGATTTGCATACGCTTCCTCCCCCTGCACACACTTGAACTCATTTTATCAACAGAATAGACCACAAGCTACACCAGGAACAAGTAACTTTAATCCTGATAGCTCCTATGCGGGCACCACAAACATGGTTTTCACACGTGCTGAAAATGTCTCTTTGCCCTCCAATAAAACTACCATGTCCAGAGACATGTCACTGAACCATTGGATAACACTCCACCCATGCCCTCAAAAAGTGAATTTAGCAGCTTGGCTCCTGAGGTCATAGAGTTTGGACATTTAAACCTAAACCAAAGGTATGTGGACATTGTAAAGGAAGCACACAAACCTAATACAAGGCACTGATATTTCAACAAATGCAAACGTGTTGTCTTATGGTGTAAAGCACGTAACATCAACGCAATTGACTGCTCACCTTCACATATGGGCGGCAATGTAGCAACGCTAGACGAGCAAGCTAGTCTGGCGTCCGTACCTCATCTTGTGTTTGGAATCAAGTTCGCTTGGTGCTAAATTTCACAGAGGGGGTCCACCTAGAAGCTATCATTGATTGATTCTGTGGGACAACAAGAATTCCATTTAGAAGAGTGTCCACACCTCTTCGCCATTTTTGGACCTTGTGGATTGAGTCCCAATCCGCCACACAGGAAACTGTCTTCTAGACGCTGTCGAGCTGCAGGACGGCGTCGCCAGTTTTGTACATTAGAAGTAACCATGTGCTTCTGACTGCCTATACAAAGAAAGTTAATGTGTCATCTCCTGATGAAGACGTAACCAAAACATTGGTAAGACGTCCAAACCGGTAGAGAGTGTTAGAGATGAGGCCACTTTTGGGCCCCCCTCAACTGCTGACCACTTATAAGATTCTCTGTGGTCACATGTACTGTTTTGCACAAATCTTTGTGGATAATAATTAATTTGTTGATGAATTGTGTACTTCAAATGTGTAATAGTTTTTTTATCTGGTAGTTTTATCTTGCATCTATTGATGTCTGGCATGAGTGGTTTAATGTATGAAGAATGAGTGAGTATGAATGAGTGTATAGTATGTATTGGACGAAATTGTTTAAACTTTTGTGATCTTAATAATCTGTTTCCTGCTATGTAGAATTATTGCCCGAGTGCTGATTAAATTGTGATTTATTTCACATAATAACAAGAAATGTATCTAGTATAATATAAATCTGGGTACCACTTTTTCTGAATTTAAAGCCTCTGGATTTTCTTTCTGAAATCAACCACCTTCACATATTGTACATTATTTACTAGATCTTAGACTCAGGCTTAGTCCTTAATTTCTTGTGAGTGAACCTAGTAGCTCTTTCAGCCTACACCACATCACAAAGTTAGGTTTTATGGTGGAAAGTGCCTGTAGTGAAAGCATTCATGAAGGATGTTAAAAAATTATACCCACCAGTTTCAAATCAAACTCTCGACTGAGACTTGAATGTTGTGCTTACAAAGCTCATAGGGGCCCTCTTCGAGCCAATGCACAAAGCCAGTCTTAAACATCTAACATGTAAGACTGCTTTCTTTGTCATTATCACATCAATAAGGAGAGTGGGTGATTTACAAGCACTTTCAGTGCAAGATCAGTTTGTCATTATTTACATCCACGCTTTTGTCCTAAATTCATCCAAAGTTCCATGTAAATCAATCCATAGAGCTTGCTGTTTTCTTCCAAGAGACAAAGAATGCAGCAGAGAAATGCCTACTTACCTTAGATGTCAGAAGAACTGTCATTTATTAGCTTCAAAAAACTAAACCGCTCAGAAAAACAGACTGTTTATTTTGTCTCTCTTGCCACAGGGAGAGAAGGGGATCCTATCTCTAAATAGTCTATCTCAAAATGGATTTTCAGATGGATCCAGCTTTGTTATTCTCTTGCTAAGAGAACTTTACCCTTCAAGCTCAAACCACACTCAACTCGGGACACTGGGGATACTCTAGCTTTCATTGCAAATGCGCCCTTAGATGCCATTTGCAAAGCTGCCACTTGGAGTTCCATACATACCTTCATGCAAAACTACTGTTTAGAAGCAGTGTTAAAAAATCTTTTTGCAGCCCTACCTTCAAATACCCCACCACCTTCTCCAAGTACTACTCGCTAATCTATGCAAAGCATGTAATTCTAAGCAGATCCACAAGCCTCAGAAGGCATGCATTACTTACCGTAATCGTATTTCTGATGCTTGCATCTGCTTAGATTCACGTGCACTCGCCCTTCCTCCCATCTTGGAGTTGAAGGTTCTAGGGCAAATCCTAGATGTTTCACACCTCATCACAACGTATCTCTTCTTCACGCATACACTTCATACTCCCTCATGTCGGTACAAAATCGGAGGCACCTCGACGCATGAGATATCATGGGTACAATAGATGTCCCACTAGGGATAATCTTGCAAACACGCCCAGTCCATGTCACTTTTTCGAAATTCAAAAACATCTGCACCTACCATTAGATGTCGGCCTATGCAAAGCATGTGAATCTAAGCAGATACAAGCATCACAAATATGATTACATAAGTAATGTATGCTCTCTCTATATATATATATTCTTTTTTTGTATAGAGCAGCGGTTGCGGCCCACTTGTTGAGGTGAAACCTATGAACCATTGACTTTCGTGACTATTCTGTTGTTAAACTCATTTAACTTGGAGGAAAGTGGCTTAACTTTTCTCGGAAATTGCCTGGCATGCGCCTTCCCCCTTCACCTTCCCGTCCCCCTCAAATTGGAAACTTTGGGGCAAATTCGTCCTTCGGTCTAAAGGTTATTAAGCATGGAAAAATCCTGTTTTGGGACCAGGTCCATTCATTTTGCCATAGGTGAAAAGTTGCATCATTTAGACAGACGCAAATTGAAAACTACTGAACAGAATTCCTCCGAATAAGTAGGGCACAAAGCCGTGCAGGTGAGCCTTTTGGTGGTTTGGTGTTAATCCTTTCAGTACCTTTTTTAAAAATTTGATGCAGATACGGGAGTGCTCTTTGGTCCCAAATTTTGCATGCATCCGTTCCACTGCGCATTGCAGCGCTGAGGCTTTTCAGACATGAAAACCTGACTTTACGTTTGCTCGATGATGACGCATTAATTTTCATGTGAATGAAAAAAGAGAAAAGTGCTAAATTATGTTTGGAGGCTACAAAGGGGGGAGGTTTGATATCGGAGAGGATGTGGGGAGAGCGACAGAAGTCCAAATAGTGAGTATGACATTTTGGAGATGGCTGGAGTGGCCCTTTTCAGTCGGATCATTTTAGTCTTTCTGTGGGAATCTTGCGGGATTACCAGGGCTAAATCGAGATATTCAAGAAGAAATTGAATTGTGTTATGTGAATAAATAGGGAAAATAATATTAGTAGAGGTTCAAGGGGCACATTGGCTGTGTGAGGGAAGCTGAAAAAAGGAGGTGGGGTGCACATGTAGAGTTGTGGAACATGTTCTAATTTTCAGGTGTATTTGGTTTACAGTGGTAATCAAAAGATGTCACGTTTCTTGGGGAACCCTTGTCACGATGCCTGCCCCCGGAAAGCCAGACCAGGCCCAGCAACCCCAGAAGCAGGCATCATGCCACTTGAAGCATGCCCAAAAACCCCAGTTAGGGGCTCTTTGGCTATAGTCCTGGCGCTTATGGCGCCAGGCTCATAAGAAAAAAGTCAGTCCTGGCGCCATGGGCGCCAGGTTCATTACAGAAATCTTACCTGTTGCAGACCATGCTCCATACCTACCTGATGCAGACCATGCTGCACGAAGCCACAAGCCAAATGAGGCTTAAAGGGACTACTTTACCTCAGGGACTCCTTTCCTCTCGGGTGGGGCTGTGGAAGAATACTTACCTGTGACGGATAGCTCAGGGGCAGGGTGCTCGCTTTGGAAACGACATGGAGCAACACAGGTTCGATCCCCGAGTCCGCGCTTAGAAACCCCTGGGTATTAAGCACTTTATAAATAACCTATCATATCATAAGGCTATTTAAGCCACACCCGGACCGCCACACGTGCTTCGCGTTATTCTGCTTGCTGCAGCGTAACGCTCACCGTGTCTTTAGCAGCTCCAGTCTTCAGCCACGCCCGCTTCAGCCCTGGAACACCTGGAACAAGAAAAGGAGAAGAAGAGGTCAGAACAAAACCCTTACCTGAATCCTTGATCCAGCACATCGTCGATCTGGAAGAGAGAAGCCTTCTCAGGTGCATTGCCACGCACCTCGCAGAGCCGCGCTGAACTCACCAACCAAGGCTGCATTCCTTTACTCCATCGCAAATCCAGCATCTCCAGGCCATTCTTCAACACCTGGGGGAGACCAGAACAGATAGGTGAGCAAGGGTAATACAAACCACCCCCAAAGACTTACCTGATTTACCACAGGGGGGGTACTCACCTCATCTCGGGTCAGCGTAGTCCATTCCGCATCACCGCCACACCCCGGCCCCTAAGGGGAAAAAACAAGGACAATACAACCTACCCCCAAAGACTTACCTGATTTACCACAGGGGGGTACTCGCCTCATTTCGGGTCGGCGCAGTTAATTCTGCATCATCGCTGTACCCCGGCTCCAAAGGGGAGAACCACAATAGACTTACCAGGATCTTACCAATTGCCACTTGGAACTCTTCTGGTGGTTTAAATCCGCAACCTGCAAGGAATCTGGCAGAGTGAAGATCAGACTTTTTGAACTCTTATGAACAATTGGACTTAGAGTCAATACTGGAACTCGCCAATTCCCCCACGCCAGTGAAGTAACTGGTCGTCTACGCGCCCCTGCGCTCGACGCAGGATGGAGAGCTCATCTTTCCAAATCTTCAGGTGAGATTTAGAGGGAACTTCAGGAGTGTTCTGTGGGCAGACAAGGGGAGTGGAAGGCGGGTTAACGCTCAGATTACGGGAGGTTAATTCCCTTTCTCCATTGCAGAAAGATATTCGCACGAGTCCAACAAACAAAGCTAAGTGGGTCTGTCCAGTCTGTCATCTCGGCTCTACCTGTTACTCTGGTGGAAGCAACAGCGGGCCAGTCCAGATCGACGCCCCCGTGGGATTCAGGTGAGCGTAACAGAACGCGAAGCTTCCCACAAATACCCACCTAGGCGTCATGGAGACCTCGGAAACCGATCAGTTGGCCCAATTATTAGGGGAACTAAGGGCCGAAGTGCATTCCGCCCGCCAGGAAACCAATGCCCTCAGGAGGGAATTGATAGTGTCAAAAGAACGAACTGATGATTTGGCCAGACAGCTATTACAAAGCCAGGCTGGACAAACACCTCTACCTGGACTCGGGGCCAGCCCAGATCCGGTGCCACCGAGTAACCCGGTGCAGATAAACCTTCCTGGAGCCGTTCCCTTGGCTCCGTCTGAACGCTTTGCCGGAGACCCTAAAAGGTTTGCTATATTCATGAATCAATGTCGCTTACACTTTTTATGTAGACCTGGAGCTTTCCCAAACGATCAAGCCAAGGTAGCTTTTGTACTGTCATACCTCAGCGGCAGTGCAGCGGACTGGTCCATTCCGCTAGTAAATCAGGATGACCCGATTCTTCGAGATTTCCAAGATTTTCGAACTAGCATGGAAAGACTGTTCGCCCGACATTCCCAAGGACAGGCTTTGGATAACGAACTTTTATCCTTACGGCAAGGTAATCAGGATCTTTTATTTTACATTGCAACTTTCAATAGATTAGTTGTGGAAACCGAATGGCCTGAAGCCAAGCGAATTACATTATTCCATCGAGGGATTCAGGGAGAACTCAAGGATGTTTTAGCCCAAGTCGTGAACCCGCCTTTAGACTGTGCTGGATATATAGATTTTGTGGTCCAGTTAGATCAGACTTCAAACCAGAAAGGCTGATCGAGCCAAGTTTGAAAACAAGGTCTTGGTTAAAACCTACGTACCCTCGAAGGGGGTAGATGCCTCAGAACCCATGCAAATCGGGGGGGTTAGAGGACTCTTAACCCAGAACGAAAGGGAAAGAAGACGGCAACAGCAATTATGTTTATATTGCGGAGCTACTGGTCATTTCCTTCGGAACTGCCCTGTAAAACCACCCAAGAAAACTATAGGAGCAGCAGACGAAAACCACTTGAAACCTGACTCGGGAAACGATCACGCCCGGCAAGCGTAGAGGTCAGCTTGCCGAGCTTAAAGAAGGACACTCTGACCTCGCATTTCACCATACCCATGGTCCTTATAGATCCAGAGCAGCCATCACGCATGCACGCGGTAAAGGCGTGCGTAGATAGTGGAGCCATAGGAAACTATTTGGACTACGGATTGGCTTCCAGGATGAATCTACCTCTCACCCGAAAGACCACTACCGATGTCGTCACCACTGTTGATAGAACTGAAATTGCCTCTGGGCCGTATCTCATTCCACTACAGAGATGACTTTGCTGGGTCAGGATGGACACCGAGAGGTTATGGTGTTTGATTTAATCAAGGCTCCACAGTTTCAACTGATACTGGGAATCCCTTGGTTGGAAAAACACAATCCCTGTATTGATTGGCGAGAGAAGAGACTAACCTTCCCAGAATGTGCTAACACCTGTTACCCAAAGAGAACTCTAAATTCAGTACTGGCCCCAATAATCCCAGCTGCCATGCAATTACCTGCTGAATACCAAGACTTTCAGGATGTCTTTCAAAAGGAGCAGGCAAACACCTTACCACCGCACAGATTGTATGATTGTCAAATAGATCTCATACCAGGAGCACAACCACCTTGCAGCAGAATCTATGCCCTCACGGAACCTGAAAATCTCCACTTGCGCCAGTACCTAGACCAGTATCTCGCTAATGGCTTCATCCGCCCGTCCAAGTCCCCTGCATCTTCCGCTTTGTTCTTCGTGCCAAAAAAGGAAGGCGACCTCAGAACATGCATTGACTACCGCGCGCTGAATCAGATAACTATCAAGAATCGGTACCCATTGCCTTTGATCTCTGAACTACTAGTCCAGGTAAAGAACGCATGTATATACACAAAACTAGACCTTCGGGGGGCATATCATCTGGTACGCGTCAAAGAGGGTGACGAATTGAAGACTGCTTTTCGCACCAAGTACGGATTATTTGAGTACCAGGTGATGCCTTTCGGACTGTGTAACGCACCAGCAGCCTTCCAGTTCTTCATGAACGATGTCTTCCGAGAGCTCATCGTTGTTTGTGTAGTCGTTTACATCGACGATATCTTAGTATACTCCCTATCAGAATCTGATCATGTAAAGCACGTCCGAGCAGTCCTAGAAAAGTTACGCCAGTATAAGTTATACGCTAAACTGGAAAAGTGCATCTTTCACACTACGGAAGTAGAGTTTCTTGGATTTATTCTGACCCCTAAAGGAATCCGGATGGATAAACGGAAGGTGGACGCAATTCTTAATTGGCCTTCGCCAAGCTCAGTCAAAGGAGTGCAAAGCATGCTCGGCTTTGCCAATTTCTACCGCAGGTTTATCCCGGACTTCTCACACATTGTACATCCCATTACAACACTATTGCGAAAGAATAAACGCTTTACATGGACAGAAGAAGCAGAGTATGCCTTCCAAGAGTTAAAAAAGAAATTCACGTCCGCTCCTGTATTACGACACCCGCGCCCAGAGCTTCCCTACATAGTGGAAACAGATGCATCCAGTTCAGCTATGGGAGCAGTGCTCTCCCAAAAAGATCCCGAAACTAACCAGCTGCACCCAGTGGCGTTTAGGTCAAGAATGTTTTCGGCTCCCGAATTAAATTATGCTATAACCGACAAGGAACTGTTGGCCATCAAGTCCGCCTTCAAGGCTTGGCGGCACTATCTGCTGGGCGCCAGGCATACCATTACGGTCATCGCTGATCACCGCAACTTACAATACCTAAAGGTAGCCAAGGCCCAATCTTCACGCCAACTCCGTTGGGCATTGTTCTTCGCCGAGTTTGATTTTGTAATAACCTATCGACCAGGTTGTAAAAATGGAAAAGCTGACCCCCTGTCCCGAATAGGAATGAGAGAAACAGAAAGAGCTTTAGAACCTGTACCCATAATTTCTGAACAGAGGATCCTTGGTCTGACATCCATACACTCTCTGGAGGACATTCAAGAAAAGGTCCATCAACTCTTTGATTCCGATGCCTTACAGGGCTGGGCAAGGAAAGGCCCAGAGTATTCTGTCACCAACAATCTACCTTATTACCAAGGCCGGCTATTTTTGCCACTAGAGGAACTACAGAAAGTTGTCATTTCTCATTACCACGACACTTTGATGGAAGGACATCCTGGCATTGCTAAAACTGAAGCCAAAATTAAGAAACAGTTTTGGTGGCCCACCTGGCGAAAAGATGTCAAGTTGTTTGTCATGTCTTGTGGCATTTGCGCTCAAAATAAAGGGGAAAAGAAAAAGCCTGCTGGATTATTACAACCATTAGACATACCACCTACTCCTTGGCATACCTTGTCATTAGACTTTATCACGGATTTACCCCCGTGCAAAGGTTATAACACCATTCTAGTTATTGTAGATCTTTTTTCTAAAATAGCCCATTTCATTCCTTTAAAAGGAATACCTTCAGCTTCAATCCTGGCCAAGGAGTTCCTTAAAAATGTTGTCGGTCTACATGGTTTTCCTTCCGTGTTAATTTCAGACCGGGGAAGTCAATTTATTTCACATTTTTGGAGGAAGTGCTGCCAGCTGGCACAAATTGATGTTAGGCTTTCAACCAGCCACCATCCCCAGACCGACGGTCAAACTGAGAGAACCAACCAGACTCTTGAGCAATACCTACGTTGTATGCTACATCAATCTGAGGAGGATTGGAAACACATTCTTTGGATCGCCGAGTATGCATACAATACTTCTGTACACTCAGGAACTAAATAAAGCCCTTTTTTTACCATATATGGTCACCATCCGCGAACCTCAGACTTAGATTCTCTCCAGCATTTAGAGATGCCTGCGGTGGACCATCTCCACGCTGTTATCACACAAGCCTTTAAAGAAGCGACTGCACATTTACAAAAGGCTAAGGATAAATACAAGAAGGATGCTGATCAACACAGGAGTGAAGCACCGCAATACCAAGTAGGGGACCAAGTATGGTTAGCCACCAAGTACTTACCACTCAATGGTACACGGACATTTAACCCCAGGTACTTGGGACCTTATTCTATTAAGGCTATTATTAACCCAGTGGCCGTCAAGTTGGACCTGCCTGGTCATATGCGTGTTCATCCTGTTTTTCACGTGTCTCTTTTGAAACCTGTGCAACCAGGAACTAGACTAACCACCCCACCTGAACCTATCCTCATAGACGGGGAACCCGAATTCGAAGTCAAGAATATTTTGGACTCTAAAAGGGAGAGATCAAAACTCTTCTATCTCATTGATTGCAAATGGTATGGTCCACAAGAAAGATCTTGGGAGCCTAGTGACCATGTGCATGCACCTCAATTAGTGAAAAGGTTCCACCAAGAATTTCCAGACAAACCAAGGCCGAGAGGGAGAACAGCTTTAGGAGGGGCCTTGAGGGGGAGTGCTGTCACAATGCCTGCCCCCGGAAAGACCAGGCCCAGCAACCCCGGAAGCAGGCATCATGCCACTTGAAGCATGCCCAAAAACCCCAGTTAGGGGCTCTTTATTCTTATGAGCCTGACGCCATAGGCGCCAGGTTCATTACAGAAATCTTACCTGTTGCAGACCATGCTGCATACCTACATGATGCAGACCAGGCTGCACGAAGCCACAAGCCAAATGAGGCTTAAAGGGACTATTTTACCTCAGGGACTCCTTTCCTCTCGGGTGGGGCTGTGGAAGAATACTTACCTGGGACTTCTTCCAAGCCTATTTAAGCCACACCCGGACCGCCACACGTTCTTCGCGTTATTCTGCTTGCTGCAGCGTAACGCTCACCGTGTCTTTAGCAGCTCCAGTCTTCAGCCACGCCCGCTTCAGCCCTGGAACACCTGGAACAAGAAAAGGAGAAGAAGAGGTCAGAACAAAACCCTTACCTGAATCCTTGATCCAGCACATCGTCGATCTGGAAGAGGGAAGGCTTCTCAGGTGCATTGCCACGCACCTCGCAGAGCCGCGCTGAACTCACCAACCAAGGCTGCATTCCTTTACTCCATCGCAAATCCAGCATCTCCAGGCCATTCTTCAACACCTGGGGGAGACCAGAACAGATAGGTGAGCAAGGGTAATACAAACCACCCCCAAAGACTTACCTGATTTACCACAGGGGGGTACTCGCCTCATCTCGGGTCAGCGTAGTCCATTCCGCATCACCGCCACACCCCGGCCCCTAAGGGAAAAAAACAAGGACAATACAACCTACCCCCAAAGACTTACCTGATTTACCACAGGGGGGTACTCACCTCATTTCGGGTCGGCGCAGTTAATTCTGCATCATCGCTGTACCCCGGCTCCAAAGGGGAGAACCACAATAGACTTACCAGGATCTTACCAATTGCCACTTGGAACTCTTCTGGTGGTTTAAATCCGCAACCTGCAAGGAATCTGGCAGAGTGAAGATCAGACTTTTTGAACTCTTACGAACAATTGGACTTAGAGTCAATACTGGAACTCACCAATTCCCCCACGCCAGTGAAGTAACTGGTCGTCTACGCGCCCCTGCGCTCGACGCAGGATGGAGAGCTCATCTTTCCAAATCTTCAGGTGAGATTTAAAGGGAACTTCAGGAGTGTTCTGTGGGCAGACAAGGGGAGTGGAAGGCAGGTTAACGCTCAGATTACGGGAGGTTAATTCCCTTTCTCCATTGCAGAAAGATATTCTCACGAGTCCAACAAACGAAGCTAAGTGGGTCTGTCCAGTCTGTCATCTCGGCTCTACGTGTTACTCTGGTGGAAGCAACAGCGGGCCAGTCCAGATCGACGGCCCCGTGGGAATCAGGTGAGCGTAACAACCCTTCACACAGGAAGATAAGTCTGGGCAGTGAGTTTCATGATTATGTTCCTATTGGAAAATCTCGTAGGAATGAAAGAGGGAAACACTGACCAATGTGCCACTGTGTTTTACTCTAATGGGCAACAAGCAGCCATGGCAAAGGCCATGTCCAGTGGGCCACAGTCTTTTACCCAAACTGGCAGGGGTCACGTCAGAAGACTGTGATTACAGACCATGCCTAGTGGGGCATCGTTATTTACTACTAAAGGGTATACAGGCCATGGCTGTGGCCAAAAGGCAAGACCAGTGGGTCATAATTCAGCACCACAATTCATGCAACGTGGCAGGTGCCACAGCCAAACGCTGTGGCTAGTCGGACATAGTTATTTACTAGTAAAGAGGATAGAGGCATGACTGTAACCCATGGTTGAAGGCAATGGCCAGATCTTTTATGGTACTTGTGGCACCGTGGCCAGTGAGCCATGATTGTTTGCTACTACATGTGGGGTCAAATGTAGCATAACAAAGCCGTTGAAATACCGTTAAGGTGAAACAGTTAATCGCAACAAAGCCCATGAAATTCAGCAGCTGTTGCAAGTGACAACAGTCTTGTCTCTTATGTCCCCTCTGTTGATCTGTTGATGTTATCCATGATGTTATTCTGGATGTCATTGCTGGTCCGATTTCTGATTTTGTTTATTTGCTCATGGGGTTAGCAAAGGGAGCAGGGGCTCAGAGTTAAGGTTGTTGTCACTTCAACAGCCACCGAATTTCATGGGTTTTGTTGCTATAAATACAAATGCCTCTAAATGATTTTTCATTACTATATATATATATATATATATATATATATATATATATACCGACATATGAGGACCCTGATCCTGCAATGTTGAATGAATGGGGGGGAAGCAACCAGTGAATGTTCTTTTAAAATGCTGACGATATTTGTCAAATATGCCAAGAGTGACAGAATTAAAGCACTCAAAGAGATTGAAGCGCTTGAACAAGATGTATACAGCGGTCCAGTGCAGAGTCAGCAAACAAAATTAAGATTCAAATGCAGACAAACGTAAGCAAATATGAAGAAGAAATAAAAGAACGGAAACAGAGAAGGTTTTTGAGAGACAAGGAAGATTATGCCACAGGTCGCATTTACACTTTTGCAAGAAAATATGACAATGTCCGTAAAGTTATTCAAAAGAAAGCAGACGCTAAAGGTGAAAGCGCAACTCTGAGACATCTGTGGAGGTGCTGGCATCTTCCTCTAAATCCGATTCAGTCAAACTCTAGCAGTGAAGATACCCCTATTAGGTTGCATTTTGTTTTAGAGGAAATGAGACTATTACACCAGGTAGGAAAAACAACACAAATGCGAAATACAAACAAAGGCAAACAATCCCAAAAATCAATGTCAGCAAAAGGAGGTCAACAAGGGGGCGTCTGGGACAGAGGAGGAAAACGGGATCAATCAACAGACCGTCAGACACGCTCTGGAAAAAACAAGAACAACACACAGTGAAAGACGTAATGCAAGTAATCAATTTGTCAGACAGAAACTTAACTCAATACGAACATGAAGTATTGGGAAAGGGCCTCTCTTTCTGCCCCACTGCTAAATTTGACTATTCCCAAGCAAGAATTGATCTATATTGTTTCATTCGTAAACTAAGACTAACTAAATCTCATGCCAACTTGGACAATACACAAACGCCCAGTTTGAAGATAATTCCTTCGAATTTGAACATCTGTGACATACCGGCATTAAGGGATTTAGCAAACTTAGGAGAAGAGGAAGCTACTCCTATTCCTTTCCATGCAGTGCAAGATGAGTGATTAATAGAATTACCAACAGAAATAGACACTGGCATGGCGGTTCCCAGCGGAATGAAGCAAATTTAATCCCTCTAATGTCCTGTGTCCAACAATAGATTTATTTGAGGACCTTGTTACGGATGAACTCAAAAAATTGGCGGTTAGACCAGGAACAGTCCATAATCTAACCTAAATACAATATACAGCTATGGAAAATCTACAAGCAGATATATCTATCACAATAAGATCATCAGACAAAGGTGACAATGTTGTTGTCCTTAATACCAAGGACTATCAAAGAGAAGCAGAAAGACAATTGAATGACATCAGCAATTATGTCAAATTATCCTGTGACCCATATCCGGAATACAAAGTGCAGTATGACATTATGTTGGATAAATGGTATAATTTGGAACTCATTAGAATCAAAGAGAAACAATATTTAACCAAGAACTATCCCAAGACTCCAATCATATTTTTCATACCAAAAATGCACAAATCGATGTCCAGACCCCCAGGAAGACCAATTGTGGCATCAATAGACTTATTAGAAAACACCTCGAATTTGTAGACAATTTCCTGTTCCCCTTTGTGGAAACTCTACCTTCTTACACTAAAGATACAATAGCATTTTTAATCAAATATAGCACATATTCCTTGGCAACCTATTTTTCTTCTGGTCACGCTGGATGTAGTTTCTCTTTACACCTGTATCACACACGCCAAGGGCATACAAGCAGTCAAAAGATTTCTGTCAACAAGATCTTTGAGCTATCAAGAACATTCACGTATGCTTTTGGATGTGCTTTCTTTTATTCTGACCCACAACACTTTTATGTTTGACTCCAAGTATTACAACCAAATTTGTGGAACGGCAATGGGTACAGCAGTGGCTCCAACTTTTGCGAATTTATGTATGGGTGTGTGGGAGGATGAACTTTTCTTTAATGATAACCAGAAGGAACATGCAGACAAATGTGGCAAAGATACATCGATGATTTATTCATCATTTGGAACAGGACGGCCACCGAATGGACATGTTTCTTTCACAGTTTGAATCAAAACAAACAGAATCTGCAATTCACAGAACATTACAGCAAAACGGAAATGGTCTATTTAGACATAAAAGTGAAAGTTATTGGAAACAACATAAGTACAGAGTTACACAGAAAAGAAACAAGTACCAATACACTTTTACATGCTACAAGTGCACATCCACAATGTCTCAAAGACAGTATTCCATATGGTGAGTTCTTACGGATCAAAAGAAATTTCAGTGAAAATGTAGTATGGGAAACCAATGCTAAAAAGACCGTGGCTAGATATCTAATGCGAGGCTATAAGAAAAGAATTATAAATAAAGCCTATGATCGTAGCTGCAACAAAACCCGGGAGATGATTTTGGCCAAAAGAGCACGCTCAACGATCGGACAAAAGACCAACAGAATGAGGACTGCTCCCTTAGGTTTATCACCACATATAATTCTGGAGCTAAAGAAACAAAACAGATCTTGAACAAACATTGGTATCTTTTGAAACGAGATCCTGATATTAGTCCACACGTGCCGTCACATGCCACCATAACGTATAGGAAACCACCATCTATTTTCACCTAGTATGTTTCAGTCACCCAAACAAAGCACCAATACCTGGATAACCACAAAACCATCAGGTTTTTACACCTGTGCTAAATGCAAAGCATGTTACGGAATGAACACCCAAGTTTTCTTAAACCCTCGAACTAAGAAGGAAATCAAGATTAAACCAGACCTGAGGTGTTTCACACAATTTGTTATTTATGTGATTACTTGTGCATGTAATCTATGGTGCATTGGTAGCACAAAATTGGAGGCCAAGCTACGAATATTACAACAGCTACGTGAAATCAAGAATCACAACATGTCCTATCCACTTGCCAAACATTTTGAAGAGGTTCACCAAAATGACATTAGATCATTTAAGTATTTTATCATTGATTCAGTGGGAATTCATCCAGAGGTGGGGACAGATTGTGAACATTGGGACAAATGGAATCAAGATACATAGTAGATTTTAACACCAAATATCCGGGAGGTCACAATCGTGACAAAGAATTATATGTATTCCTGGGATCCTAAAGCCTATGACCACTGTGATTATTATAGTGTGTTTCCACTATCAGATTTATAAAGACAGAAGGAATGCATATTTGTATAACTAGATGCTTTCTCAAGCCTCATTTTCTTTGTATATTTGCTTCACTTCCAAAATGTTCTTACCAAGTATGTATATTTTCGTCAAATCTTTTTCTGTAGGTGTTGTGCAAATAGAATAAGTCAAGGTTTTAAGTACACTATGTACGTTCTGGACGCCCACACATCTGGTTGCAGTTTTTGCACCTATTTTTTTATCGATTTTCCTAATACGTATATTTTAATTCACAGCTTTATTTACATATTTCTTTGGAAACAGGTGAGAATGATATGCACTTATAGACGAAACGTGTTGCTTTCATAAGTATGCAAAATGTATCAATCCTATTATTGTGAATTTTATGGAAATTTCAAGAATATATATGGGCTGTAGGGATCCTAAAAATATGAGTAACGTGATCCAGATAAGGAAAAGGTGACAATTTTAATGTTGAAGATACTGTGGTCAAAATGCATATCTTGTGGGTTTTAACATATGATTGTCTTATCTAGCACTTTGCATTTTAACCCTTAACCCCTTGTTTTTTACCATCAAGCGATCCTATTTGTGAAATTGTGAGCTATTTATTCAAGCACGTTTGTTTTTTGGTTTTGAGATGTAATTCCAATATATAGCACTATGCACTTTAATACATTAGAGATGTCACTAGAATAACAGAAAAGGGCAACACAGTCTTTTACCCATAATTGTCACCCCACTTTCAGATTAAAATTGCGATTTTATTTAAATGTATGATTTGAGCGAGACACCCGCATGGGTAACAAACTGTCTGCACTCTGATTTGGATATATCATCATAAATTCCTTCTTGCTTTCGTTTAGAAAGTCAAAATTTAGGTTGGTCAAGTTATACCATAGAGGCACCCGCGAGGGCAACATACAGCCTCTATTGTCATAAAAGATCAATTTTGGGATTCGGATCCATATTTATTATCATGTATTTGAATACACAACATATCCTCATCTCCATATATATAATATCCTTTTCTCAAATGTCAAAACCTAGATGATAGAGACATACTAAAGAGGCACCCGCAAGGGCAACACACAGCCTCACAGTTCAATATATGAATCATTCATAGTTTTATAATATGTACTTTGAAAGCACATAGCACTTTACTATATAGTAGTAGATTCATATGTACATAGCACACAGCACTTTGCTATATAACGCTAAGTACAATAGGATGGCATTGTGCACACTACAATTGTCGTACTAGTAAGCCATAATGTCATGTGTAGCACCAAGTACCCCTTCTTACCCGCTTGGGAAAATGAAACTTGGTCAGCACAAAGAATATGCCGAACAACCATTTTTTGTATAATTTTTAAAATGGTGGAAATTTGAACGGATTAAATGCATTATTAATAATCCCATATAGACCATCCCTCTTAAACCCACTTGGGATAATTTTGTTTTGGGATAATTTCGGGATATGTAACAACATTGAATTTTCATTAGCATTATTCAAACATGGGCATTGAAAGAGAACAGAAGTAACATCTACAATGTTCCAATATGGTCGCCTGTCTGTCTGTCAATAGCTATGTACAGTGCCAACCCACCAAAGTGCTAAACACTCAAGATGGACTCACACACTGTCTTTAATATTGCAGTCCTCTCTCCTTGTCACATACCAGATGAAGCCCGAGTAGGGTGAAACGCGTTGTTCCTTTTTGTGCTAAACTGCTGCTGCCTTCCTTGTCCACGTACTTTTAATCAATAAAGGACTCTTTGGCTGCACGGCAAACACTGATTGTGTGTGGATTTTTAAAAAAAATTGAGTTTTTCATTACGAGCACAGCCGGAGTGCCGCTGCGCCCTAGACTGGATTCCAGTCTCCCCTTTTGTCTAATATACATATATATATATATCAGCATTTGGCTTTACACTTGAATACCTTAAGCTTTTCTTAGAAAAGAGAAAAGAAATATATACTGTGCGTGTGTGTACGGTAAGTATCTCTGAGGTGTAGTGTGCTTTTAACACACATGTATGTTTTAAAATTGGGGCTACTTCTTTGAAGCTTGTACTTCTGAGTGCCTATATTTTTATGGATTCTGCTAAAATGGGGCACTAGCCCTTTGAAAGGTGGACTTCTGAAATTGTAATTATTTGTAAAATGTCATTTAATCTCTGCCAAAGCTTCATCTACATTGTGTGGTTTGAAGGGGGGAGTAGACCGTGTGGAACACAGTCTTCCTTGGGGAATAAACTGAGCTTAATGAGCTTGATAGTCTGGTGAGCTCCATAAATCAAATAAAGCAAAACATTTCTCATTTTTGAATAAAAGCATTTATCATGCAGTGTTTATTCATTCATGGTCACAAGATTGATTGGCTTCCCTGCCTCGAAGTGCGTATATTGAAGCATTTTCTCTCTTGTTTTTTTTCCTCCTTTCGTCGTTTCTAGTCGGCAAGTTGAGGAAGCATTGGCTGCGGGAAAGCATCTCGGACGTCGGCATAGGAATGCTCAAATCTGTCAAGAATTATGTGGACCCCAACAATATCTTTGGAAACGGAAACCTTTTATAGATGCATATTTGCAGTACTAATGCTGAGGGGACATTTTGTTTTCTTTCAGATTAATATTGTAACGTTATCTCAGTAAGCAAGTACTTCTTGGCCTACTTCCTTCTTGTCGAAGGCGGGTGGGGGATTTTGTTGAGTGGGGTCGACGATGTACAGAAGATTTGACAGTGGGTGAAGCCATTGTCTGTCAGGGTCAACCGTTTAATCAGTGGTGCCTTTTTATTTCAACCAGGACGATTTTCTATCAGGGACGGTGCAAGTAGTGTGATTGCCCGAGGCAAAGCTACATTCACCACGCACGCTTGGCACTGGGTGCCACATAGGCTGTGAGCGGGGCCTATCTGGCATTCCTTTCCCGTGCTGGTGCTGCTCTGGCAGCTGTCTGCAATTGCCTTGCCTGCACCGGCTTTACTTTAAATATTAATGTGCTGCAACGAGGTGCTCACATGCTCACTATGAATAATGACCTTTGGTTAACCCATGCAAGGCACTGGACTGCACGGGCACTTGGGCAACCCCGCTGCCTTAGCTTCCTCCTCAGAGGTTGCGGGGCTCCTGGAGGCTTGCCATCGCCTGCCTCTGAAAAAGTGATCCTGCGCAGAGGGAAAGCAGCCTCTTAGGCTCGAGCTGTCTGCAAAGTCAGCTGGCTCCCAGCCTTCTGCTCGCAAGCAGCGACAGAGGACGTGTGTATGCAGCGTGAAGATTCGCGCGAACCTTTAGGAAGAAACCGAAGCATTTGTTTGTTTTGTTCTATGAAGCACGATATTGTTGATCTAGCCGTTAATTCTCCCGTGTTCCCCTAAGACTGTTCATTTAATGCCGCTTTGCTGTGTTCGTTTGCAACATTATCCTGCACTAGGGTGATGGGGGAAGGGGGCTATGTTCTATTATGCTCTGCTTTCCCTCAACATCAGCTTTAACACAATTCTTTTGTGAATCACTGCTTATTGAATTTAGTTGTACAATGCATATCTAAGCAAAAACGCGGTATTTTTGTGTTTCAATCTCATTACATTTGTACCAGCTGTGCAGTCAGTCGAATCAATACACATTTCCGACATGTTACTTGGCATTTATATACATCATAACTATAACAATTGGCGACATCCAAGTCCATCGGGTGTTTGTTTTATTTGTAAGTGTAATTCATCGGATCAACATCTAAAGTAAAGCCCTGGCGGAGTTCAGAATAAATCGGGGAAATACGAGCGCTATCAATTTAACTAAAGTAAATGCTGGCAAAATAGCCTTACACAATAGACAGTACTGCCAAGGTTTTAAAATCTGACTGACAAGGGAAGGTAATGTCCTAGCCTTTTCGTTGTTGCCTCTGCTGGTTCAATTTAAAGCTCTGTTTAAAATGAGCGATGCCCGCAAAAGAAGGACATAGCAATTAAAGCCATATGTAAAATATATAGCATTTTGCCTACGACAAGAACAAATGGTTATTTTTAAGAGCACTGTTGTGTACAGTTTGGCAAAGCAGGCCCTGGCTGTTTTAAATGATGGTAATATATGAACGGGGTGCTGCCGTAAAAACTGCATTTCTTTACTGGAGCAGATGGTTCTTTGCCATGTAAGTCCTGGCTTGCTGACCAACTTTTGTAATGATGGAGAAATAGTGTCTATAGGGGAGTGGCGCTGGCCAGGGGAATAGGTCAAGATGTCTTTGTTGTCCTGAGATGGTCTTCTTAATATCCTATGTCTACGACTACACATAATGTACAGAAATGATAACCTATTCATCACATTGTATGTTCAGTATGGTTTTGTGACATAAAATTAATGCCTTCATGCACAATGATTCTTAATGAGCCTCGCTGCCTTTTATTTATGCTAACCCACAGATTAACTTGTGAAATGTTAATTTACATTATTTCTTCAACGTTCCGCCTAAATATGCCAAATCATCGTGCCATGCAAGATTTGCCACATACACGCAGAAATCTAAACTGGATGTGCAAAAAGCGAGGAGCCACTTTCTCTTGCATCCGGCATGCTCCAGTGTAACACTTCTCAGCACTGCAATGGCGTGATGGCGGTAACGGCTCTCTACTAGATTGACTAAATCTTTGCAAATATAACATTTGAATTACTTATTTGCAAGCGGAAATGTGAATGCTTGAAATGCGGTCACCCAAAAACAGGATAATCTGCCTGTCATGGCTCAATATTATATGAGCATTTTGCATAGGAAACATAATACGTGATTTTGTGGTAATTATTAACCAAGTTGTCTCGAATTTAACAGTGACACTCAAACAAATAGTCCACCTTTTGTATTTTCATACAGAATTTAATATTTCTAATAGATTGTGTCCTCCCACGGATTCCTCATCTTAAAAATATTCTTCATGCAGCAGATCTCAGAAACGTTTCACTGAAGGGAGTACTGTGCAGCTCTGACATCAAGGTTCCTCAGCACTGTCGTCGAGTCCGGATTTAATGTTGGCGCCGGTAAAAATAGCTCTCAAGGTGTCCTCTGACCTCTCTTCCTTTTTTCTACACTTTCAGCACGCTTCTCTGGAACTACCCTTCCACGCTTTTGAGAATTCATCTTTGATGCATTTGAAGATAGCCTACATTTTCATTGATTATATCGACTGGGAAACCTCTGGTTTCAAAAATTGTTGAAGTTGCGACACTAAAATGTCCCTGACCGACCCTCATAAACTTAACTTTGCTTGTGGTGCCTCAGTGTCAATCACTTTGTCGCTGATTGTGGGTCATGCCAAAACAGGACACCTAAAGCCTTGAAGGAGAAGGCTTCGAAATTGGCTCTCGAGTGTTTAGCATCAAAGTTGGCCAAAACAATCCCTTAAAAACAGAGGACCAAGGAGGGAAAGAGCTCTGCGGTTGGAAAAACGCTAGAGAAAAACATAACAAACTATCTCACTCAAGGAGCGAATCCCAGTGTTTATCATTGGACTCCTCACATGACGGGTATGTTTTCCCTCAAAAACCACCTCACCGAAGAAGTGGAAAGAGTTTCGGCTCAAAATGTTAGGTCAGCGAGAAATTGGGTACGACTTTGGACTCTGGTGTAAAATAACTGTAGACCGTCAAGCCCACTGCCCCTGACAAAGCTGACAGGGTCTCAGAGTCCCGTTCTTCCTTTGCACCCAAAAGCCCAGAGATGGGTAAGACCTCGAAAAAGGCTTGAGATCCGGTGATGTCACCGGCAACCCTGTTAGTTGCCACGGCGCCGCTATTGACAGGCCCCTCGAC
Organism: Ambystoma mexicanum; assembly: GCF_040938575.1. Classification (NCBI taxonomy): domain Eukaryota; kingdom Metazoa; phylum Chordata; class Amphibia; order Caudata; family Ambystomatidae; genus Ambystoma; species Ambystoma mexicanum. The sequence continues at coordinate 929,439,051 of NC_090931.1, read as the reverse complement.
ATAGAGACTTGAGGAATCCTCAACTTCGAGGCTTATTCTGGGCTCTTTTCAAAACGTCCTTGACTTCGAGGCTCGTTGTGGGCTCTTTTCAAAACATCCTCGACGACTATGGTTATCCGATTTTATTTGGATTCGATACGTTGGAACCATCTTGAGTCTGTGAGGAATTTCGGAATGAAGAGGACAGGCTGACCCATTTGGCATCAATTCTTAAAGATGAGGTGGAATTTGAGCAACCTGACCCTCATGCCCATCCTAATGTCGACGAATGTGGGTTCGACCAGGCTCTTGTGTGCTAGTGACCACTCTCTACTTCCTGTTAAAATACAGGAGAGAAAAGAAAAAGTATATAATGCTCAGAATGATGGGTGTCAGCAAGCTCACTATTCCTACAAACCACCCACAGGGTTTGTGAATTTGAAAATGGTGAAATTAAGGATTTGGAAAGGCAACATGCGCTCAACCCTCAATTTGTTATTGAGAACAGTTTTATCAATAATAGTACTGATGAACAGTTCTGATAGTAATTGAAGATGATGGACAGCCGACATGTGTTTTGACCTTCTGGTCGTCTTCAAGGCTGTTACAAGATGTTCCCATTGGAAAACACATATTCCAATGTATAAATAAAGCAATCAAAGGATACATCACATTTGTAAATAATGTAGGTAACGTAAACAAATTGTAAATGGGAAATAGTGTAAAAACATACCAACAGTGTCCCAGTTCAGGCCAGGGATGGAGGGTAGTCGGATACAAGCATATATGGGACAACCATAAATTAGAATACAACAGCATTGAATCTCATCAGAAAAACTGTATGTTGGTTAGGCATTATGTATGTATTGTTGTATTAGAGTTATGACTGTTACAACCCTGTTAACTGGAAACGTGTATTAATATGGGTGCCAAGCCATTCTGTTTCACCATTGACAAAAACACCCTGGGTGATCCTGAATAAATAAGTGATCCTTCAAGACCTGTGTGATAAATTAGGTTGACCGAAGAAGGTCACCAAAAAGTGTGCATAAACGTCTCATGCATCACCTATCTTGAAATCATAGAATATTAAGATGTCAACCGCAAAGAGGCATTGCTTACCGTGTGATTGTTCAAATCATAAGTTCTTGTCCGTTGTAGATAGATGGTTCCAAGAAGAGAAAGGGAGTGTAAGAGGACTGTACAATGCTGGATTGATAGTAAAAATACTGGTGCGTGTAGAAAATAGACGTACCTTATGGTTCAATAAATCTTGGTCTGAAATACCAATCATCCGTATCCAAATTGCACTGGTAAATTCCAGAAGAGTTATTGTGTGCGTAATAGTACGGTGCCAATACGGGCTTGTACTGCTTGCTAACGCATGATGTCAGTGTTATCCTAAAAGGTAAAAAGGATTAATTCAAACTTTAACCCATCGTTCACGAGAAATGTGAGTAGGTCACATGGTTCAGTCATAATCTGTCCCGCATGTAATAAAAAATAAGCTGTATTTTAATAGTGAAAAAATCTTAAAACATTATTTGAAACTTATCTCCATTGAATAATATATATATAATAAGCTAAAGATAACAAATTGGGCGGTGGGTAAATACGTGTAGACACACTCAGCTGAATGCCGTGAGTCACTAGAAAAACATTTAAAGATAAAAGCCAAGAGGGCCTAATGAACTGTACCTGTGAATCAAAGGGATAGATCCCAGCGATAAGGTCACTCAGCAGATCCCTGAAACAATAACTAAATCGCAAGGGACTAGTTCCGTACCGTTCCCGTATTCAAAGAAGCCGGAAATGCGTCAGAACGTGATGGCATGATACGCGCATCCAGCGTATGACATCACATGTAAACAAAGATGATTTCCGGAGTAAAAGGGAGAGGCGATTGCAGCCAGAACTGTATTGGAATAAAAACAATATAGATGTTCCTCTTGCAAATGTAACACTTATAAAAAGTATAGGGGATATCTGAACTCCAGGGATAATTAGTGTAATGGGACTGGCATTGAAGTATATGAAAAAGAAAAACCATTGGCGAGAATTAAGGTATAGATACCAGTATAAAATTGACTCCACTATGAATGAAGGAATGTTTTATGGTGCTGAGAGCAGATCAGAATATCATGTGTGTATGAGAGTTTTTCATGAGTTAGTAGTGTTGTGAATGTGATGTATTGATGTCAAAAAGAAACCAAAATTAATAAACGAGACACAGGACAGATCTAGTATCCTGATCCTCTTGAATGCAATGAAGAGTGATGACACAATTACTTATTAAGCAGTTCATTTGGAGAAATTAAGTTTCTTCGGAAAACCAAAGGTGCATTGCTTTATAGAAAGACAGTGGTGAAGCTTCTCCCTTGCTACCTTTACAGACAAATATCCATTAGATCACATAGATCAACTCATAAATTCATTAAAAATCTCTTTGACTTGGTTTGAGGAAGTTAACATATATAATCAAGAAAGGTATAGTAGTAAACTTATTGGCAGGCAACAGTTTATAGATGATATTCTGATTATATGGAAGGGATCTAAGGAATCCTTTGATGAATTTGTGAATTCTATAAATGACAACAACTTTGGTATTAATCTTTCAGGCCATGCTAGTCCTTAGTACATTGATTTTTTTGGATTTACACATTTTTGAGGATGACCGTATACAAACCAGAACCTATCGTAAACCAACTAAGGTGAATTCTGTGCTCCTTGCTCAGAGCAATCCCCAACGATCCATAATATCCCAGGCAGGGAATTTTATAGGGCCAGGAGGAACTGCAGCCGTGATACTGACTATGAGGAAGAATCTGAATTGCTCACGCAACGCTTCTTAAACAGAGGTTATAATCCACAAACAATTAGATCCGCTGCTAACAAATTTACCAGCAAAACCCAATCTGATTTTCTTGTCGAGAGGAAGAAAGTGAAACGGGAACCACAGCACATAGCTATCACACAATTTTCAGAGGACTCTTCTACATTGTATCGTTTGGCCTCTAGCCTCTACAAACTGGCATATTCTGAAATTAGGAAAGGATCTGCAACACTTTTTGTCAGAACATCCCAAATTCACTTTCACCAGGGCACCCACTATTAGGTAAAAAGTCAGTCCTTCTTACATGTGTAATATGGAGGAAACCATGGGGGGGAGAAATTGGCTTAAACAAACTAATGGCTTTTACAAATGTGGGAATTGCAATTTCTGCAAATAAGCACATGAGAATTGTAATTCAGACATTTTCTGATGATTTTGGTACAGAGATTAGGATCAACAACTTCATTAACTGCAAATCATGTTATGTCGTATATGCTATCATTTGTGTTTGTGGCAAGCTATATGTCCGTAGCACCAGCTGGCAGCTGAGAGTGCACATACGAGAACATTTGGCAAGTTTGAGGAATGCTGATCCCAAATCACCACTAGCCATGCACTGGCAGGAACAGCATCAGCTTAGCAATAAGGAGGATTTACACTTTATTGGACTCATTAAAATTAGGCAACGGGAAAGAGGTGGTAACCTTAGGCCCAAATTGAGACAATCAGAATGCAAATTAATTTGTTTCCTTAGATGTACCAGCATTGGTCTTTATTGTGACCATGAAATGTATGTTTGTTTAATGAATTTAGGAGTTGTCAATCTATGTGAAGGTACAAGGGAGAAGCTTCGCCACTCTGTCTTTCCATAAGGCAATGCACCTTTGGTTTTCCGAAGAAATGTAATAATTTCTCCAAATGAACTGCTTAATGAGTAATGTGTTATCACTCTTCATTATATTCAAGAGGATCAGGATACGAGATCTGTCCCATGCCTCATTTATTAATATTTGTTTCTTTTTGACATCAATACATCAAATTCACAACACTACTAACTCATGAAAGACTCTCATACATACGTGATATTCTGATCTGCTCTCTGCACCATCAAACATTCCTCCATTCATAGTCCGACTCCATTTCATACCGTAAACTACACCTTAATTCTCGCCAGTTGTTTTTCTTTTTCATATACTTTAATGCCAGTCCCATCACACTAATTATCCCTGGAGTTCAGATTTCCCCTATATTTTTTATAAGTGTTACTAACAATTGCAAGAGGAACATTTATATTGTCTTTATGCCAATACAGTTCTGGCCGCAATCGCCTCTTTTTTACTCCGAAAATCATCTTTGTTTACATGTGACGTCATAGGCTGGATGCACGTATGACGTCATTACGTTCTGACACATTTCCGGCTTCTTTGAATACGGGAACAGTACGGAACTAGTCCCTTGCGATTTAGTTATTGTTTCAGGCATCTGCCGAGTGACCTCATTGCTGGGATCTATCCATTTGATTCACAGGTACAGTTCATTAGGCCCTCTAGGCTTTTATCTTTAAATGTTTTTCTAGTGACTCACGGCACTCAGCTGAGTGTGTTGCACACTACACATAGTTACCCAGCGCCCAATTTGTTATCTTAATATTGGTGCATATTATTCAATGGAGATACGTTTAAAATAATCTTTTCCTTCGGATATTTTCACTATTAAAATACAGCATTATTTTTGATTACATGCGGGACAGACTGACTGACCCATGTCACCAACTCACATTTCTTAACGACGATGGGTTAAACTTTGAATTCATCCTTTTTTACCTTTTAGGATAACACCCTGACACCATGCGTTAGCAGGCAGTACAAGCCCGTATTGGCACTGTACTATTACACACACTCTTCTGGAATTTACCAGTGCAATTTGGATACAGATGATTGGTATTTCAGGCCAAGATTTATTGAACCCTACGTTACGTCCATTTTCTAGACACACCACTATACTATCAATCCAGCATTGTACAGTCCTCTTACACTCCCTTTCTCTTCTTGAAACCATCTATTTACAACAGACAAGAACTTATGATTTGAACAATCACACTGTAAGCGATGCCTCTTCGCGGTTGACATCTTAATATTCTATGGTTTCAAGATAGGTGATGCATGAGACCTTTATGCACACTTTTTGGTGACCTTCTTCGGTCAACCAACTTATCACACAGGTCTTGAAGGATCACTTATTTATGTCGGAATAACCAGGGTGTTTTTGTCAATGGTGAAACAAAATGGCTTGGAACACCCTTTCTCTCAATCGTGAAAAGGCATTCAAATCCTGCAACTTTTGCGGCGGCATCATACCAGTTAATTGCTTCCGGTTAACAGGGACGTTACATAGTCATAACTCTAATGCAACAATACATACATAATGCCTAACAAACTTAGTTTTCTGATGAGATTCAATGCTGCTTTATTCTAATTGATGGTTTTGTCCCACATATGCTTGTCTCAACTACCCTCCATCCCTGACCTGAACTGTGACACTGTTGGTATGTTTTTACACTATTTCCCATTTACAATGTGTTTGTTACCTACATTATTTACAAATGTGGTGTATCCTTTGATTGCTTTATTTATACATTGCAAAATGTGTTTTCCCATGGCAACATCTTGTAACAACCTTGAAGATGACCAGAAGGTCGAAACACGTGTCGGCTGTCCATCATCTTCAATTTAAAATAGTTTCTTTAATATCAAAACTGTTCATCAGTACTATTATTGATAAAATTGTGTTCTCATGAGGGTTGAGAGCAAGTTGCCTTTCCAAATCCCTAATTTCACCCCATCCTAATGTCGCCTATAGAAAAAGATGGCTAAAGTTACAGATGATTTGGGCTGGAGACTCCCTGGTAAGGAATATAACGTGACCAACATCCTGAGCAGGGGTACACAGGTGGAACCTGTCCTCCATTTCACACTGCTTAAAATATCCCTCGTTGGAGCTGTGGAAAAATAAACTGCTTGGTGCCAGCAGTGTACAAGGATTTTGTAAATAACTACAAGCCAGCATCATGGGAATGTAATGGAAAAGGCATTTATAGAGCGTATATCCGAAGATCCAAGCAAAAAGATGCATCTGGGCGCAGTTGGTCTTTAATGATATACAGTCACCAGAAGTGAACCAGATTACTGAAAAAGGTGGGTTGTAAGCTTCTTCCTAAACACCTCCAGTGATTCCACTCTGCTTAATTCAAATGGAAGGTTATTCCAAAGCTGCGGAGCCTTCCGTGAGAAACATCTGTTTCCATAGCAAACTGATTTAGAGGATGGAACGCGAATAGGCGCCCCTCTGAGGACCTCAGCAGTCGACCTGGTTGATGAGGAACAATTTAAGCTAATCCAAAGTTCCTCACAAGTCACCCTACCCATAACAGCTAAGTGGTCCAAACAGCAACCATAAATGTGAAAAGACATTCTTTGCCTCAGGCAGTATGGCGCCTAAAGCTGTAAACGCTACATTTGCTCTTCCTAAATATACACACACCTTCTGGACATTGATTTCGGAGGCAGCCGCTCACATTCCAGAAGGGCAAATTAAGGCTGGCTTTCTTAATATCGTGGTGGATGGCAAAGAAGCCATGTGCCAAGCCGTTCAGTCATGTCTAGATGCAGCAGACTGCATTATGAGAGCAATGGCTACAAGCTCCGTTACAGAGATTTGCCTTGTTAATGAAGTCAGTATTTGCTCAAGATGTGCAGTCAAAACTAATTGACATGCCTTTTGATGGGTCTCACTTGTTTGGCCCTAATGCTAAAAGCCGAAAAAAACAAGTATCTCAGATGCAGCAAAATCTTTGGGAGCGGCTGTGCATCAGCCCACGCAATCCACATCCCAATGAAAAGCTTTTCGTTATTGAAGTTTCACTAGCCAAAGGGACAAACCAGAAACTAGCCTTTGCGGCCAGAGAAGATTTGCAAGACCATCAATGGGAAGAAGAGGGAAAAACTCAATCTACTCCTGCTTCAATCTCCTCCAGTGCAGCAGCAGCCGCAAAACCTCATCTAAATATTTTTACATTGTACTCTGGTATGGAGGCAGCTGTCGCACCAGTTCTCAGAATGGTGAATATTACTATGGACACCTGAGATCAGCAGGTAGTCTCCAAAGGTACTGCCTTCCTTTTCTACGCTGTTTGCCAGCCTGCCCCCTCCCATCCGACCACCCTCTGTTTTATACACGCTACTCCAGATCAAGATTGCCTCTCTTCAGGAGAAGTGTGCCATAGAACTGGTAACGCAAGTGGAAAAGAACACAGGGTGATACTCCCTTTATTTTCTGGGCCCAAAAAAGGACTGAGGTCTGTGAGCCATCTTGGACCTGAAGAACGAAAATTAGCTACAGGTACAATCCTTAGGGGGAAGCTGCTAAGGCATCTTGGAGTGAAAAAGGTGGGCGGCTGCGGATTCCAGTAGACCCAAAGGCCACCCGTAATGGCCTATGAAAAGTGAAATAGAAAGAAAAGGGGGTGCTGGGTCTTAAGGTATTCGCTCACTACCCTATTGGTTTCTAGCACAATTTTGTTATACTAATTCATTTAGATACAGTCCAAATTCCATTTGAGAATAGATAGCAGTAGGAGAAAATCTTTTGGAAGTGTTTTAATTGTTCCTTTAGTGTGGTCAGCACTGCCGACACGTGTTTCGACCCCCAATGGGTCGTCCTCAAGGCTGTTATTAAACATACATTGCATCATCCAAAAGGGCAAAACCCAATACATCATGTGTTATGCCCACATAATAAACAAAAATCACAATGTTGAGTCAAATCACACAAAAGATATGTTACAAAATTGATGTCACAAAAGAAAGTAAGCAAAATTAAAACAAGTTACATACCTAATGGTAATTGTGACACGAGAGAGGAGTTTGAAGAAGCGGGTAAAAACAAAGCAAAACCATTGATCATATAATTATGAATTCCATGTTACATTTCAAAGGTAAGTTGGTGATTCACCTGAAGTTAATGGGAGGAAAATTGGTGTATTTTAGAGAGAAGCAGCTATTTTGCTGAAATAATAGAGAAAGGGTGATGGGTGTATACCTATCCCTGTCAAGCACACCTAACCATCTCCAAATGCTAGGTGTAAAATAAGGAGTCGAAATTAAATGTGCCAGAAACGGGATAATACAATGCCATTTAAAAATAAGGGATGCAGTAGGAAGTTCCCAAAAAATACATCAATCACTGCACCCAATTAATGTGCATATGAGACAAAAGTCTATTGAAAAAATGTGGCATAAAGCAGCAGTTCACCCGGTAGGAATGTAGTACCAGTCCCTAAAGAAAATAATATATAAATATATATAGATTCAATAATAAATGACTGAAATGTACATTTTCAAATTAGTGTAACAATAAAGTGAGTAAATGACGTACCAGGTTTAGGTTTCCATTACAATGTTTAAAGTTAGAGAAGGCGGAAAGCGCTTCACAAATTGCACCGCATTCTTATGTTCACAGCAAAGTTCATGTACAGAACTGTATGGAAAAACAAATTCGGCTAATATACGTTACTGGGGCCTGACCCCAATCGAGCACTAACTAGAAAAGCCAATAAATCGGAGCAGTAAAAAACGCCAATGCATTCTTACTATGTACCAAGTGTTCTTAAAGTTCAACAATTGTTGTTAAAAGGATGATATGCACTGTAATTTGTTTCTGGGATAAATCCCTAAGAGGAAAAAGCAAGACCAATTGTGTGAGTCCCATTTAAGATAGTTACCAAATGTTTGACGGCCAATATCGACCTACAAGAGTAGATGGGGCAAATACCTGCACAAAGTCAAGACTGTGTTCTTCAGACGGCGTTTCGCGAATGCAGACATTCACCAGAGGTATATATATTACAGCCTGCATCATAAAACGTGTGACGCCACGCGTCCGTGACATGGCGGTACCCACGGCCTCACACGTAAGGCCTTTGACGCCAATTGTTGACAAAATTACTGCTCATGCGCGCAAATTGTTTCCGGATACTGCAAGTGTAAATAAAAATGAATAATCAACCAATGGTAGTAGCATAAGATAAAATATGAAGTGATGCGCCCAACATAGACTTAATGAGATGCATGCTAACATTTTGCAAAGCCTAGTTCAAAACGAAAAATAATTTGTTAACCCAAAGGATAGCTTTTTGCATAATTGCTAAGAAAACAGTAATGTAGTTAGTCAGTAATCATGCCATTTATGCCATTATTCTGCAAGTAATGAAACTATAGACATTATTGCATGGAACAATTGGTCTTGCTTTTTCCTCTTAGGGATTTATCCTGGAAACAATTACAGTGCATATCATCCTTTTAACAACAATTGTTGAACCGTAAGAACACTTGGTATATGGTAAGAACACATTGGTGTTTTTTACTGCTCTGATTTATTGGTTTTTCTAGTTATTGCTTGATTGGGGTCAGGACCCAGTAACATAGATAAACCTAATTTGTTTTTCCACACAGTTCTTTCTGTACATTAACTTTGCTCTGAACATGAGAACGCGGTGCAATTTGTGAATCGCTTTCCGCCTTCTCCAGCATGGGGTCTGGCATGGATTCACATGCTCATGAATATTCCCCGTCGTCAGGCTGGGAATCCTCGGTAAATAAAAAATCAGTATCAGTTTCGTTTCTGATCTGTCTTTCTTAGTATTAACCAATCACTGATCTCTGGGTCATACTGCCCGCAGCCAATTACTGCCCTCTCCCTAAGCCCCTCCCCTGGCAGCCATCCTCAGATTTTTACTGCACGTTCAAGTGTTGGGAGTCCTCGTGCTTTAGCTCTCGAGCTTTTACTGTGTTTTCGCGCTTTTTCAGGAGATTTTCTCATTTTTTCGGTTTAATCGAGCCTCAAGCTCCACCGTTTCTACTTCCGATAACAGGGACCCGTTTCGGAGTTCTTCTACGCCCCTCAAGGGTGAAGTTTTCATCGAGTTTTCGTCGAGTTACGCTTCTTGGAGGATTCCAGAAGATCTGAGTCCAACCTCAACGGACATGGCCCAGGACAAGGGAAGCTTGACGCCCGGATCCAAGCTGTTAAGGAGCTGCCCGGGATGCCGATTGCAACATGTTTTCAAGGAGGACGAGCATTCGAGATGTCTCTACTGCCTTCATGAGGACAGGACGCATGTGGAGAAGGACTCTGCGTTCTGCAAGAACCTGTCGGAACGGACCAAGCAAGATCGTCGGTCCGCCTCGCCGCCCGACTGGAGAAGGGCACAGCAGGTGAGAAGGCAAAGAAAAAGTCTGAGCGGTCTTCTAAGTCCTGTGAGGGCGCCCCGGCGACGGGGGCCCAACAGAAGGCCAAGCACCGCGCGCGAGTCTGCGGGCACCGGGAGCGCCGAAAGGTCGGGCTCTTCAGCTGCCAAGCAGGGCGCAACTTCCCCGGCACGATCAACCACGAGCCAGCACTCTGGTTTGGGGAAGAGGAAGTCCGAGAACCCGGGTAAGCTTCTGGAGAGGCCCCGGTCGATCTCAAAGGGAGCCGAGGGGGAGCGAGGCGATGACCCTCCCTCCATAGCGAAGGCCCAGGATGCACCTAAGGTGGTGAGGGTCTTGATCCAACCGGCAAAGGCCTCTATCGAGGTTGTTGCAGCGGCCCTGGCAAAGCCGGCAGAGACTACGCCAGTGGAGGCGGACTCGGGGCCCAGAGCTTCCCTGCCACCGCGGAGGGAATCCTCTTTCCAGCCTATCATTAAGACCCCCGTGAAGACCTCGGTGGAAAAAGTGGGGGGGGGCGGTGGCCATTACGGACTCGGATTCAGCCTCCAAGGAGGATCTGGTGGAAACCGTGAAAAGCCTCAACGAGAGGTTAGAGAAGGTTCAATCCCAGGGGAAGGATCCTGCTGATAGATAGCGTCGATGGCGACGACGAGGGCCCGGTGGAGCAGCCATGCCGCCCGTCGCAGCTATTGCCCGAGCCCCAGGATAGCTCGGCAGCCATTTTGTTGGCGATCCAATCCTTATGTACTGAGATAAGGACGAGGTTACCACGGAACCAGATGGAGGATCCAGAACCTGGACCGTCAGGAAGCCCTCCGAACAAGCGGAGGAGAGTCCACCCTACACCGTCCTTCATGCCCACAAGGCTGAGGACGCACCCCTCCTTTATGCCCAAGGTGCTGTCGGACTTCCACCTCAACGAGCCCTTGGTGTTGCCAGATGAAATTGGCTCTTTCCACCCCATGATAGCCAGGGCATCCGAGCTCTTCCAGCTCGGCCCTGAAGAACAGAAAAAGGAAGGCTTTCTTTACCAACGACAGGAGGCCAAGAGAAAGACGGTCCTCGCGGTACCGTTGCACCACGACATCTGGGACGAAGGGCTGGCTATCCAGAAGAACCCTTCCACGACACCCCCCAAAAGGGACAGGTACGAGAAGAAGTACCGGGTCCCAGACGCCGCCCCTTTGTGCCTCAGGGCCCAGCCTACGCTGGATTCGGTCGTCTCGGCAGCGGCCAAGAAGAAAGCGGCGGGTGCGACGGCTTCAACTTCCACTTCCTGCCAGACAGCGAGGGCAAGAAGTTGGACTCCATGGGACGAGTCATCTTGTCGGCGGCGATTGTGGCCCATTACGACAGGGAGCACTGGTTCAAGATAGCTCCCCTGCTAGACTTCCTACCGGACGACAAGAGGGCAGAGGCCCTACAGATTCTGCAGGAAGGTGAGATGGCGTTGGATCAGGCCATAACGGTGGCAATGGAGATTGCCGATACCGGATTTTGCCAGCTGGGCAACAGGGTTTGCCTTCGACGAGGATGGCTCAAGGCGACAGACTTTCCCCAGGACGTCCCCAAGAGGCTCCGGGGCTCCGGAGTATACTCAAGGTACTTCCTCGTCAGAAAGAAGACAGGCAGTTGGCGCCCCATCCTGGACCTGCGTCGGTTAAACAAGTACATCAAGGCATAGAAATTCAGGATGGTCACCCTCCAGCACGTGCTGGGACAGCTGGAGGAGAGCAACTTCCTATCATCGTTGGACCTGGAGGATGCTTACTTCCACATCCCCATTCTAAAAGGACACAAAGTTCCTCAGATTTGTATCAATTCAGGGCCCTGCCGTTCGGATTAAACTCGGCTCCCAGGGTGTTCACCAAGTGCCTCGCACCAGTGGCGGCGCGGCTGCGCCTGCAGGGGGGATCCACGTCTACCCCTACCAGGACTACTGGCTAATCTGTGCAAGGTCAAGCGAACTCGCTGTCGAACACACAGCGAGGACCGTCCGCCTGCTCACGGAACTGGGATTCGCCATCAACTACCCCAAATCCCACCTGGTTCCGTCGCAGGTGGCATTTTTTCTGGGAGCGAAGCCCGATACAGTGGAGCGATTGGCATCTCTGTCGGAAGAAAGGACGAAGGACATTTTGGCCAAGGTGCAGCGCCTGTTAGCCACGGATGTGGCCAGGGTGAGGTCCATCAAGTCCCTCCTCGGGATGATGTCCTCATGCATCTACCTTGTGCAGCTTCGAAGACAGGATCCCGCTCGACGAGGAGTTTCCGTCGGGCGATTCTATGGTGGGGTACCCATGTGCACCTCACGGCAGGCACGGTCTTTCAGACCTGGCATATCAGGAAACGGTGAAGACCGACGCCTCCCTGGAGGGATGGGGGGCCCACACCGGAGATTTCCACGCAAGGGGCCTCTGGCTCCCGGAGGAGAGGTCTCTCCACATCAACATCCTGGAGCTACGAGCCGTGTTCTGGGCACTGAAATCGTTCCTTCCGTCCCTCAAGGACAAAGTGGTGAGGATCTTCACCGACGACACCACCACGATGTTCTACATCCAGAAGCAGGGAGGCACCAGATCCCTAGCCCTATCCAAGGAAGCCCAGGATCTGTGGCACTGGGCCGTCGCCCATGGGATGTTTCTGGTTCCCTTCCACTTGGCAGGAATAAAAAACACCATCGCCGACTCACTCAGCAGGGAGCTGCGCTCGTGCCACGAGTGGGAACTACGCCAGGACCAGGTGGATCGGCTCTTTCAACGATGGGGCAAACCCCAGATCGACCTGTTCGCGACGGCGACGAACTCCAAGTGCCAAAGGTTCACCAGCAGGTTCACACAGCCGAGGAGCATGGGCGATGCTTTCCCGTTCCTTTGGGACGGCCTGATCCTGTACGCGTTGCCGCCGTTGCTGCTCCATCTCATCAACCAGCTCAAGAGGTCCAGGATGATCCTCGTCGCACTGGCGTGGCCGAGACAGATCTGGTTCCTGGACCTTCTGGCCTTGTCAACGTCCCCACCTATCAAGCTGGCGACGGACGCGGATCTTCTCTCCAGAGAAGGAGGCGCCATTCTTCATCACGACCCGGAGTCGCTGAACTTGCAGGCTTGGCTCCTGCAGCACTAGAGTTTGGAGGATACGATATCCCGGCTGACTGCAGAGAAGTTCTTGCAAAAGCCAGGGCGTCCTCAACTCTCAAGTGCTATGGACATAAGTGGAAGAGGTTCTCTGTCTGGTGCCGTGCACAGAAGATTAACCCTCTGCGGATTACGGCCCCTCAAGTATTGCCGTACCTACTGTCACTGGCCAAAGCTGGACTGGCTCACGCCTCCATCAAGATGCATCTGGCTGCCATCTCCCGATACACCAGAACTACAGGACGGGCGTCCTTTTGGTCTCACCGCCTGGTGAAGGAATTTATGAAGGGACTATTCCGATCGTTCCCGCCAGTGAATGCCCCGGCGTGGGAGCTCAACGTGGTGCTGACCAGGCTCATGAGGGCCCCATTCGAGCCTATGCATTCAGTGCTGTTGAAGTTCCTGTCGTGGAAGACAGCATTTCTCGTGACCATCACCTCCGCATGACGAGTGGGAGGGATCAAGACCCTATCTTGCAAGCCTCCATACTTGACTTTTCACGACACGAGGGTGGTGCTGAGGACGCACCCCTCCTTTATGCCCAAGGTGCTGTCGGACTTCCACCTCAACGAGCCCTTGGTGTTGCCAGTTTTCTTCCTGTCGCCTTCGTCGCAGGCCGAGAGGACTCTGCACTCGCTGGACGTAGCTAGAGCGCTGAAGTTCTACGTGGACCGCACGAAGTGTTTTCGGAACACATCACAGCTGTTTGTGAACTTTGGACCTGTGAATCAAGGAAAGGCTCTCTCGAAGGCTTCCATTTCCAGATAGCTCTCCGGCTGCATCATGCACTGTCACCGGTTGGCAAACCGACCGCTGCCCGGCCGTCGGAGAGCCCATTCGACCAGAGCGATCGCTGCTACCACGGCGTTCCTGTCTGGTGTGCCCCTGCTGGACATCTGCAGGGCTGCTACGTGGAGGTCGAGGCACACCTTCACAAGATTCTACTGCGTCGATCGGGACTCCCGGGAGGAGTCCAGGGTCGGCCAAGCAGTGCTGCGCAACCTGTTTGCTTAAGGTGAGCCTGGTGAGGAGGTAAGAGATGCTTAATGTTGAGTTGTTGTATTGCTTAATGTCGAGCAGTTGCCACCTCCCGTGGTTGTGCATGTGTATACTGCTATGTATTCTTATATTCATGAGCATGTGAATCCATGCCAGACCCCATGCTGGAGAAGGAACAAGTTACTTACCTGTAACTTGTTCTCCAGCATGGGTCTGGCATGGATTCACATGCAAACCCTCCCTCCTTCACCTCTGCGGCTCTTCACTTGGCCATACTGCCACTTTACATGCTACCAAATCTGAGGATGGCTGTCCTCTCCCTAAGCCCCTCCCCTGGCAGTCATTGACTGGGGGCAGTATGACCCAGAGATCAGTGATTGGTTACTACTAAGAAAGACAGATCAGAAATGAAACTGATACCAAATTTTTCTTTACCGAGGATTCCCAGCCTGACGACAGGGAATATTCATGAGCATGTGAATCCATGCCAGACCCATGCTGGAGAACAACAGTTACAGGTAAGTAACTTGTTCCTTATCTAACTTTAAACATTGTAATGGAAACTTAAACCTGGTAGGTCATTTACTCACTTTGTTAGACTAATTTGAAAATGTATATTTCAGTCATTTATTATTGAACCTATATATATATTTATTATTTTCTTTAGGGACTGGTACTACATTCCTACCGTGGGAATTGCTGCTTTATGCCACATTTTTTCACTAGACATTTGTCTCTTATGCACATTAATTGGGTGCAGTGAGTGTGGTATTTGTTTGGGAACTTCTTACCGCATCCCTCATTTTTAAATGGCATTGAATTATCCCGTTTCTTGCACATTTAATTTCGACTCATTTTTTTTTTTTCCAACATTGTTTTTTATTATTTTGGCATAACAAGTCATACAGATTCTTTGATTGTTACATAATTTCCAAACTTGTTAAAACATTTAATGGACGACAACGGCCCTTTATATAACTAAGAGTTAGCGAAACATGCGATCTCTTCAAAAATAAAACTAAAACTGTTAAATCATAACTGAAGAGGGGGGAAGGGGAATGGGGTACAAGAAGCTGTGCACACATTAGGGGTCGAAGACTGTCTGTTTTCAACAAAGGAATAGTTTCAAGGTTTCAGTGCGTCTCTATGGCTGCGTTTAGGATGAGTTCCTCGGCACAGGCCCTCAAGGTTGAGGATCCTGAACTGGTTGTTCATGGCGGCACAGGAGTGTAGAGGAGCCCAGTCGCGTTTCCGGCCTGGTTTCTGCTTAGTTCTTTTCACTCTTGAGTTTCCATCCAACGTAGGAATGGGGGCTATCTCGCCACTCCGGGGAATTGCTGCACATAGTCTAAAAAGGGGGACCATATGCGATCAAATTTGGGTTTATTGCCTAGTCTGATGGCTGTGACTTTCTCGGCTGCAACCATTTCCCAGCATTTGGACCACCACATCTGCGTGGACGGACCCTCTGGATTTTTCCAGAGTCTGGCGATGGTGATTTTGGCGGCTGTAAGAAGATGGGTGCAGAGGTCCGCCAGACAACCGGTTAGGGGGAATTGGCCGTCTCCTGTCGCCCCTAGCAGCACAATTCCTGGGTCCCGGGGGATGTTGAGTCCAGTGATTCCTTTAATTTGTTCCAAAATATTCTTCCAGAATAGGGTGGCTTTCGGGCAAGACCAGAAGAGGTGGAACATGGTTCCTCAGTCTGAGCACCCCCTCCAGCATTGAGCGGGGATAGCCGAGTTACACTTGTTTAGGATTGCAGGGGTTATATACCATCTGTAGCAAACTTTAAACGCACTTTTTGTTCATTACGCATTTTGAGCTTTTCTGGGTGCGGGACCAGATGTGGTGCCATTCCTCAGGTTCAATCGGGCTTCCGATGTCTTCTTCCCATTTCAGCATGTATGGTTATTTTTTAGCAGGTTCTGTTCTGTCCAGAATTTTATACAGTGCGGAGATTTTCCCTCTCGGAGGGTTTGCTGAGAGGGTAAGTTCTAATGCCGTTAGCTCTCTGCTACCCTGTTTTCTGACCTGTGGATTCGACAGCCAATGTCTCAGTTGCGTATAGCGAAACCTTTCAGTTTCCGGGATCTTGAATTTTGCTTTACACTCCTCAAAGTTTAAGGGGAGGCCATTCTCAAAGAAATCTGATAAGGTTTCTAAGCCCCCGGCCCTCCACTCCATGAACTGGTTTGGTGAGACTCCGGGGGAAAAGTCGAGGTTGTCCCAGATTGGCGTAAGGGGACCCATTGCGCCTCTACAATTCCACCGGCGGGCCGCCACTTCCCAGCTGGCGACCGTGTTTCTTGTTGCTGGTAGGGGGCCCGGGTCTTGGGTCCTTTTGGGCTCTTTGGAGTGTAACGCTCACCTGATTCCCACAGAGGTGCTGGTCTTGGCAGGGTGGTAACTGTGTCTTGAAAAGTGAAGTGCAGGACTCGATTGGCTTCCGGGGCTGGGCCTCTTCGCACTGTGTGTCTAACTTGAAGAGTAAGATGTCTGCAGGTGAAAGAATATGGGGTTAATGACCTGGGATTGTCGGGTGTCGCTCTCTCTCCCCCTCTCACTTTTCCGTGGAGCCCCAAGGTCAACGTGCTCACCTTAGATAGGTGAATGCTGGACTCTCCATCTGCGTCTGGTGCAGGGTGCCGTTACCAGTTCCTTCACTGGGTTGAAACGTAGGCCTCTTGACTTCAGAGGATTGCTAACCATCGTCAACTGCACGAACGGTGAGTTTCCGGGCACCTTTAATGTCCTTACAGTCTTTAGGTGCGTGGGCACGTTAGTATGGAATAGGGCTCTGTATAATGTTCTTTTCAAATGGTGCCTTTTGTCTTGCAGGGCTCTTGAGGCGGAAGATGGTGGTTTGAAGAGAGCCGGAGTTCGAGCCAGCGCATAGGAATGAAGCGCTTGGGAGTGCGTAAGTAAGTGCCTGTTGCCTGCTTTCGAAATGCACTCCAACTGTCTCTTTTCTTTTGCAGGTATGAGTTTGGATGCTGAAGAGACTCTGGAAAACGCCGGGGTATTTGCAGGCGCCTAATTGTGGAGGGCGCGATGGCGCGTGAGTAAATAGCCTGCCTAATGTCTCTCCTTTTCTCTTTCAGGTGCAGGAATGCAGCGTTGATGAAAACCGGAATTCGAGGGGTGCCGGTAAGTAAATTCCCCACAGGAATAATTATGCTTTTGTCTTCACAGGCTTTCATAATGGCGGAGGAGCAGCGCGAAGAGTTGGTAACTGCCGATGGATCAGGTGAGGTAAGCGCTGCGAGTGAAGGTTGCTGTGCTAACCTGTTGTTTCTTTGTCTTTGCAGGTGCTTCTGAAGGCTGGATACAAGAAAGGTAAGCTTTTGTTCTCACAGGTTCAGGATCGGAAGAATGAAGACTGGAACCGACACAATGAGCGTTCTGCTGCAGATGCAGAATAACGCGAAGCACGTTGCATCAATCGGGTGTGGTTTAAATAGCCTTGGAGTGATGAGGCGTCTTCCTCCACTGCCTCGCCCAGAAAAGAAAGGAGTTCCTGTTCTAGAAAAGGTCCAGTGTTGTATCCAGGGAGTGGAGCCTGCCCCACCCAGGTAAGAAACTAGTCCCGGCTCGTAGAGGATTCCCATATGGCTGGTAAGTAAGCAGCATGGTCTGCTGCAGGTAAGTCCACCCAAGCATCTTTATACATGTTATGAGCCCGGCGCTTCCAGTGCCGGGACCAGTGATTTTGATGAGCCTGGTGCCACTGGCGCCAGGACAAGGTCCAAAAGGTCCCAATGGGGACCGGATTGTGCCTAGGATGAAGGTTAGAGGCCTGCTTCCAAGGACGTTGGGCTGGTCCTAGCCCCTTGGAAGCAGTGATCATGACAGCACCCCCCCTCAAGGCCCCTGCCAAGCGCCTCTTCTCCGGGGGTTTTGGCTTGTCGGGGTGATTTAGATGGAATTTCTTGACCAGACGAGGTGCATGGACATGTTCTGAGGGTTCCCAAGACCTTTCCTGGGGGCCGTATCCTTTCCAATCAACCAGGTAGTATAACTTAGATTTGGAGATTTTGGAGTCTAGGATGTTCTTTACTTCGAACTCAAGTTCTCCATCCACTAGAACAGGTTCTGGGAGTTTGGTCTATCGGGTTTCTGGTTGTACTGGTTTTAGTAGGGAGACATGGAATACTGGATGTATTTTCATATGAGAAGGCAATTCCAATTTGACAGCCACCGGATTAATTATGGCAGAGATGAGATAGGGTCCTAGGTATCTCGGGATGAAAGTGCGGGGTCCTTTTAGAGGCGGGTGCTTAGTGGATAACCAGACCTGATCTCCCACAGAGTAGTGAGGGGCCTCTTTACGGTGTAGATCCGCTCCTTTTTTGTATAGTGCTTTAGCTCTTTGCAGATGGGCAGTGGCTTCTTTAAAAGCATGAGTGATCACCGAGTGCAAGTGATCCACAGCAGGTGTTTCGAGTTTTTGGGGAGAATCCAGGTTAGAGGTCCTAGGATGGGTTCCGTATAACAGGAAGAAGGGAGTCTTCCCGGTTCCAGAATGGATCGAATTGTTATAAGCATATTCAGCGATCCAAAGGATGTCCTTCCAAGGGTTTTCAGTTTGTTGGAGCATGCAACGTAAATATTGCTCCAGAGTTTGATTTGTCCTCTCGGTTTGTCCGTCAGTTTGGGGATGGTGACTAGTTGAAAGTCTCACATCAATCTGGGCTAAGCGACAGCAACTTCGCCAAAAGTGGGAGATGAATTGACTTCCTCTATCGGAGACCAAAACCGAGGGAAAACCGTGTAACCGAACAATGTTTTCTAGGAATTCTCGGGCTAACACTGAAGCTGAAGGTAGGCCCTTTAGGGGAATGAAGTGAGCCATCTTGGAGAATAGATCCACGACTACTAAAATGGTATTATACCCTGAGCACGGAGGTAAGTCAGTGATGAAATCCATGGACAGGGTATGCCATGGACAGGGAGGGATGTCAAGCGGGTGTAAGAGGCCGGCTGGTTTCTCCTTCTGGCTTTTATTCTGAGCACACACACCGCAGGAGATTACAAAGTCTCTAATGTCCTTCTTCCATGATGGCCACCAGAAATGTCTTTTGACCTTTTCCATAGTTTTGGTAATGCCAGGGTGGCCCTCCATTAATGAGTCATGATAACAGGAGATTACCTGTTTTTGTATTTTCTCACAGGGCAAGTACAATCGTCCTCGGAAATATGGTAGGTCTTGATCCACTGAGAAGTCCTTCCCCTTGAGTTGCCAGTCCTGTAATTCTGCCGGAGTTGGGAGTGATTTGACCGTTGTCTCGATGTCTTCAAGGGATTGAGCGCTGACCAAACCCAAAACTCTTTGTTCAGGGATTATGGGTATTGGTTCAGGATTGGTCAAGTGTTCATCTATTCCCATCCGGGAGAGGGCATCTGCTTTTCCGTTTTTACTGCCTGGTCGATAAGTCATTATAAAGTCAAACTCAGCCAAAAACAGAGCCCAGCGGAGCTGCCTGGAAGACTGAGCTTTGGCCGTCTTCAGATATTGTAAGTTGCGGTGATCTGTCATTACTGTGACTGTGTGTCTGGCTCCCAAAAGGTAATGCCGCCAGGCCTTAAAGGCCGATCCGATAGCTAGAAGTTCCTTGTCTGTAATAGTATAGTTGATCTCGGGAGCCAAGAATTTGCAGGACCAAAAGGCTACAGGATGTAATTGGTGTGTAACTGGATCCCTTTGTGATAAAACTGCCCCCATAGCAAGACTAGAAGCATCTGTTTCAACGATGTAGGGGAGTTCTGGGCGGGGATGTTTTAGAACAGGTGCAGAGATGAATTTAGCTTTTAAGTCTTGGAAAGCTTGTTCCGCCTCTGTAGACCACTCAAAACGTTTGTTTTTCTTTAACAGAGCGGTGATGGGATGGACTATTCGAGAGAATTCGGGAATGAACCTGCGGTAAAAGTTAGCGAAGCCTAACATGCTTTGAACTCCTTTTACAGAGGTTGGTGAAGACCACTTGATGATTGCATCAACCTTTTTTGAATCCATATGGACTCCGTTAGGCGACAGTATGAATCCCAGGAATTCAACTTCAGTTACGTTGAAAACGCATTTTTCAAGCTTAGCAAAAAGGTTATGTTGACGCAATCTCTCGAGGACCTCTTTAACATGTTTCCGATGTTCCTCTTCAGATGGTGAATAGACGAGGATGTCGTCAATATAGACAACTACACACACACATCTATGAGTTCTCTGAGGACGTCGTTCATAAAATACTGGAAGGCGGCCGGAGCGTTGCATAGTCCAAAGGGCATAACTTGATATTCAAACAGCCCATACTTGGTGCGGAAGGCCGTCTTCCATTCATCGCCCTCTTTTACTCGTACCAAATGGTAGGCTCCTCTGAGATCCAACTTTGTATATATACATGCGTTTTTGACTTGGTCCAGGAGTTCAGGGATCAAAGGCAACGGGTATCTGTTTTTAACGGTGATTTGGTTCAGGGCGCAGTAATCTATACAAGTTCTAAGGTCTCCTTCCTTTTTCGGAACGAAGAACAAAGCCGAAGAAGCTGGGGATCTTGAAGGACGGATAAACCCGTTAGCTAGGTATTGGTCCAGATATTGTCTGAGGTGGAGATTCTCTGGCTCGGTGAGGGCATAAATCCTACTGCAAGGAGGAGTAGATCCGGGTATCAGGTCTATTTGACAGTCATAAGACCTATGAGGAGGCAGGGAGTTAGCTTGGTCCTTCTGAAAGACGTCTTGGAATTCCTGGTATTCAGGAGGTAGTTGGGGAACCTCAGAAGAGATTGCTGCCAGTGAAACGTCGGGCCGAGGATAACAAGTGGGGATACATTCAGGAAACGGAACCGTCTTTGCTCGCCAATCGATCTGAGGATTGTGCTTCTCTAACCAAGGAATTCCTTGAATGATCTGGAACTGAGGGGCCTTGATCACATCGAACACGATTTTCTCCCGGTGTCCATCTTGGCTCACTAACGTCACTTCCTGGGTGGTGAGAGTTACTGGTCCGGAGGCGATCTCCGTGCCATCCACTGTAGTAATGACGTCTTTTACTGCCTTAGGCCAAAGAGGTAGATTCATCCTTGATACCATTTCACGGTCCACATAATTGCCGATTGCTCCGCTGTCGATGTAAGCTTCAATTGCATGCAAACGATCCGGACGTTCAGGGCTAATGAGGACCATAGGCACCACGAACTGCGAGGTCACGGAACAGATTTTAACGTTTGGCAAGAGGACCTCTACACTTGTCGGGCTAGGTCGTTTCCCTGCTCAGAATTTGTGGTACAGGTAACTGCAGCTCCTACAGCCTTCTTAGCTGGTTTCACTGGACAGTCTCGAAGAAAGTGCCCCGAGTTTCCGCAATAGAGGCATAATTGCAGCTGTCTTCTCCTTTCTTGCTCTTTTTGGGTTATGGTCCTTTCATGCCCCCTATTTGCATGGGTTCCACCGTGTCAACTCCCCTAGCTAAGGTCTGCGGTTTGGAAAACTCGGGTATCAAATTTGGAACGATCAGCCTTCCTGTTCTGTAATCTGTGGTCCAATTGAACAACTCTGAGCAGTCTTGTGAAGGATTCACAACTTGAGCTAACACATCATTGAGCTCTCCACGCAGGCCTCTGTAGAAAAGCGTAATTCTCTTATCCTCAGGCCATTGAGTTTCCACTATAAGTCTGTTGAATGATGCGATGTAAGTCAAAAGGTCTTGATTACCCTGTCGTAACGAAAGGAGTTCATTGTCCAAGGCCTGCCCTTGTGAATGTCTTGCGAACAGTTTCTCCATGCTGGACTGGAAAGCCTGGAAATTATGAAGAACCGGATCATCCTGAGTAACTAAAGGGATCGACCAATCTGCGGCACTGCCACTGAGATAAGAAAGCACGAAGGCCACCTTGGCCTGATCTGTTGGGAAGGCTGCTGGCCTACATAAAAAGTGTAAGCGGCACTGGTTAATGAACACTGCAAATCACTTTGGGTCACCAGAAAAGCGTTCGGACGGAGCCAAGGGCACATTACCGGGTAGATTGATTTGTACTGGGTTTGTGGAGAATGCTGAAGGATAGTTTCCTCCTGAAGCGGGCAGAGGTGTTTGTCCTGCCTGCGTTTGTAGCAATTGCCTAGCGAGGTCATCTGTTCGCTCCTTGGATATAATCAGCTCTCTTCTTAGAGCGTTCGTTTCCTGACGAGCTGCATGTACTTCTGCTTTTAGTTCCCCAAGTAACTGGGCCAATTGATCGGTATCTGAGGTTTCCATTGCGCCTGGGTAGGAGTTTTGCGGTAGGCTTCGCATTCTGTAACGCTCACCTGATTCCCACGGAGGCGCTGGTCTTGGCAGGGTGGTAACTGTATCTTGAAAAGTGAAGTGCAGGACTCGATTGGCTTCCGGGGCTGGGCCTCTTCGCACTGTGTGTCTAACTCGAAGAGTAAGATGTCTGCAGGTGAAAGAATATGGGGTTAATGACCTGGGATTGTCGGGTGTCTCTCTCTCTCCCCCTCTCACTTTTCGGTGGAGCCCCAAGGTCAACGTGCTCACCTTAGATAGGTGAATGCTGGACTCTCCATCTGCGTCTGGTGCAGGGTGCCGTTACCAGTTCCTTCACTGGGTTGAAACGTAGGCCTCTTGACTTCAGAGGATTGCTAACCGTCGTTAACTGCACGAACGGTGAGTTTCCGGGCACCTTTAATGTCCTTACAGTCTTTAGGTGCGTGGGCACGTTAGTATGGAATAGGGCTCTGTGTAATGTTCTTTTCAAATGGTGCCTTTTGTCTTGCAGGGCTCTTGAGGCGGAAGATGGTGGTTTGAAGAGAGCCGGAGTTCGAGCCAGCGCATAGGAATGAAGCGCTTGGGAGTGCGTAAGTAAGTGCCTGTTGCCTGCTTTCGAAATGCACTCCAACTGTCTCTTTTCTTTTGCAGGTATGAGTTCGGATGCTGAAGAGACTATGGAAAACGCCAGGGTATTTGCAGGTGTCTAATTGTGGCGGGCGCGATGGCGCGTGAGTAAATAGCCTGCCTAATGTCTCTCCTTTTCTCTTTCAGGTGCAGGAATGCAGCGTTGATGAAAACCGGGATTCGAGGGGTGCCGGTAAGTAAATTCCCCACAGGAATAATTATGCTTTTGTCTTCACAGGCTTTTATAATGGCGGAGGAGCAGCGCGAAGAGTTGGTAACTGCCGATGGATCAGGTGAGGTAAGAGCTGCGAGTGAAGGTTGCTGTGCTAATCTGTTGTTTCTTTGTCTTTGCAGGTGCTTCTGAAGGCTGGATACAAGAAAGGTAAGCTTTTGTTCTCACAGGTTCAGGATCGGAAGAATGAAGACTGGAACCGACACGGTGAGCGTTCTGCTGCAGATGCATAATAACGCGAAGCACGTTGCATCAATCGGGTGTGGTTTAAATAGCCTTGGAGTGATGAGGCGTCTTCCTCCACTGCCTCGCCCAGGAAAGAAAGGAGTTCCTGTTCTAGAAGAGATCCAGTGTTGTATCCAGGGAGTGGAACCTGCCCCACCCAGGTAAGAAACTAGTCCCGGCTCGTAGAGGATTCCCATATGGCTGGTAAGTAAGCAGCATGGTCTGCTGCAGGTAAGTCCACCCAAGCATCTTTATACATGTTATGAGCCCGGCGCTTCCAGTGCCGGGACCAGTGATTTTGATGAGCCTGGTGCCCCCGGCGCCAGGACAAGGTCCAAAAGGTCCCAATGGGGACCGGCTAGTGCCTAGGATGAAGGTTAGAGGCCTGCTTCCAAGGACGTTGGGCTGGTCCTAGCGCCTTGGAAGCAGTGATCATGACATGGAGTGAGGCAGAGATTCAAGGGGGGTCTTGCTCCAATCTTCCTCCAGTTGTAACCACCGAGGGCGATTTGCGTGGAGCTTCCAGGCGAAGGCCCGGGGCTAGCTGGGCTGCGAGACAGTACCTCGCAACATCTGGGACCCCTAGGCCACCCGGGGCGGTGCTTCGGAGAATGATGTGTTTCGGGATACGAGACTTCTTTCCCTCCCAGACCAGATTCAAGATCTCTCCTTGCAACTTTCTTAGGGCTTTCTCCCGGATCGTCACTGGCAGAGCTTAAGCGTAATATAGCAGCCGTGGAGTTAGATGCATTTTTATCACCGTAATCCGGCCAAACCAGGAGATTTCTTGTTTTTTCCATCGATTGATGTTGTTTTTCAGGTCCCTGAAGACTGCTGGAAAGTTTGTCTTATACAGCTTCTTAGTTTTGTTGGGTATCTGAACTCCCAAATAGCTGATGTTGCTTCTTGCCCAGGGGATCCGGAACTCCGCTTCGAGGTTGGATTTGGACTTTCTTGTGATATTGATGCCCAGTGCTACTGATTTGGAGATGTTTATTGTGAACCCTGAGGCTGCACGGAATTCTTCAAGTGTTTGCCATAGTGCTCTTATTGATTCTGCTGGCCGGGTGAGTGTGAGGAGCACATCGTCCGGGTATAGGGCGATTTTGTAGGATTCTTTTTTGATCGTGAGGCCATTGTAACGCTCACCTGATTCCCGTAGAGGCGCTGGTCTTGACTGGGCGTATACCGTATCTTCAAAGGTGATGTGTAACACACGGCTGGCTCTTTGGGCTGGACCTCTGTGCACTGTATGTCTGGCTCGAAGGGTAAGATGTCTTAGGTAAGTGAACGCCGTGCTCTCCATCTGCCTTGAGGCAGGGTGCTGTAACCAGTTTCTTCACTGGATAAGGGGAGCAGGCCTCTTGACTTCAGAGGACTGCTGTCCGTCGTTTACTGCACGAACGGTAAGTTTCGAGTAATTCTAATGTCTTTAAAGTCTTTAGTAATGATGTCTCTTGTTTTGCAGGGTTCCGGCGATGGCGGATGGCGGGCTGAAGTGAGTTGAAGATGGAGCCCGTGTGATGAATAGAAGCGCCTGGAAGCATGTAAGTAAGCACTTGTTGCCTGCTTCACGATGCGCTCTAACTGTCTTTTTATTTTGCAGGTACAAGTTCAGTTCGGGGCGGCTGCAGGGTGCCGGAATACCCACTGGGTTAGATGTGGAAAGGAGTAATGGCACGTGAGTATTAAAGTTCCCCAATGTCTTTAAACGCACCTTGTTTTGTCTTTCAGATGTGGGATGCAGCGCCGAAGGCCTCCGGAGCGTGCAAAGAGTTGGTAAGCCTTTGTCTTTCAGATGCCGGAATGCAGCGCAAGGCGTTGGTGACAGCCGATGGACCAGGTAAGTGAAGAGCTGTCACTGAAGACCGTAATGCTAACCTGTTCTTTCTTGTCTTTATAGGTGTTGCTGAAGACTGGATTCAGAATGGTAAGCCTTTTTCCTTAGGCCCAGGATCAGATGCAGAAGACACGATGAGCGTTCTGCTGCTGAGGATGCAGAATAACGCAAAGCAAGATTCATCCATCGGGTGTGGTTTAAATAGCCTCCTGTAGTGCTTAGGTGTCTCCTTCCACAGCCACGCCTAAGAAAAGAGTTCCTGCTTTCCAGAAGAGTTCCAGTGTTCTGAATCTAGGGAGTGGCTCCTGCCCCACCCAACAGGAAAAGTAGTTCCAAACAGAAGAGGATCAGAGACTCAACTGGCAGGCAAGTAAGCAGCATGGTCTGCTGCAGGTAAGTCCACCCAAGCATTATGAGCCCGGCGCTTCCAGCGCTGGGACTGGGCATATTTATGAGCCTGGTGCCACTGGCGCCAGGACTGGGTCCAAAAGGTCCCAATTGGGACTGGTTGGCACTCGGAACCTGGGTTATGGATCTGCTTCCAAGGGAGTTGGGAAAACCCTGACCTTTTGGAAGCAGAGATCATGACAGCCATGTATAGATGGATTTCGGCGGATCCTGTCCGCGAATGGCTCCATTGATAGGGCGAAAATAAGTGGGGAGAGTGGACACCTTGCTTCGTGCCTCTGGTTATGTTTATCCTACTGTATTTGGCCCCATTGAGGCGCAGTTTTGTGGAGGGGCTTTCCTAGATGGCTAGGATCCATTTTTATGACATTTGGGACGAAGCCAAAGTGCCTTAGGATTTCCTCCACGTAGCCCCAGTCGAGCATATAGAATGCCTTATGCGCATCTAGGGAGAGGACTGCTAGCCTTGAGCCCAACCTGTTCGCTGAATCAATGAGGTTGATGGTTCTGCGGATGTTGTCTTGGGTGCCCCGTCCCGGTATGAAGCCTGCTTGGTCTGGATGGATGATCTCCGGGAGGGAGGGGGATTGTCGATTTGCCAGGATTTTGGCGAATATTTTCGCATCGTTGTTTAGGAGCGTAATGGGCCTGTATGATGCGCATTGCGTACGGTCTTTCCCTGGTTTAGGGATCAGTACTGTTATCTCAACTCTTTATTACTTATTTTAAACCCTAGCATTTGGAGATGGTCAGGTGTGCTTGGCAGGGATCGGTATGCACCCATCATCCTTTCTCTATTATTTCAGCAAAATAGCTGCTTCCCTCTAAAATACACTGATTTCCATCCCATTAACTTCAGGTGAATCACCAACTTACCTTTAAAATGTAACATGGAATTCATAATTATATGATCAATGGTTTTGCTTTTGTTTTTACCCGCATCTTCAAACTCCTCTCTCGTGTGACAATTACCATTGGGTATGTACCTTGTTTTCGTTTTGCTTACTTTCTTTTGTCACATCAATTTTGTAGCATATCATTTGTGTGATTTGACTCAACATTGTGATTTTTGTTTACTATGTGGGCATAACAAATGATGTATTTGGTTTTGCCCTTTTGGATGATGTAATGTATGTTTAATATCAGCCTTGAGGACGACCCAGTGGGGGTCGAAACACGTGTCGGCTGTACTGACCACACTAATGGAACAATTATAACACTTCCAAAAGATTTTGTTCTACTGCTATCTATTTTCATAAGGAATTTGGACTGTCTATCTAAATGAATTAGTATAACAAAATTGTGCTATAAACCAAAAGGGTGGTAAGCGAATACCTTTAAACCCATCACTTCCTTTTCTTTCTCTTCCATCTTGGACCTGAGGCGCTTGAACAAGTTCCTCTGGCAGAGGTTCAAGCTGGTAACACTTTTGCAGATTCTCCGGGACTTGAGCTCCAGGATTGGTTGGTGTCACTTAACCTCCAAGATGTTTACTTTCATCTGCTGATCCATCCAAAGCACAGAAATTACCTGAGGTTCGTCATCGGCCACTCCCATTAACAATTCTGAGTGTTGCCCTTCAGGCTCACCTCCACCCAAGGGTCTTCACCAAGCCGTTGGTAGTGGTAGCGACAAACCTTGGGAAAGGAGAAATTAATGTTTTTCCCTAGCTGGATGAATGGTTGATCACGGCTCGGTCCCTGATTCAAGTTCTGGGCCATCTAGATCATACCTACTACCTCCACCACAGATTGAGCTTCTCTCTCAACTTCAAGAAGGCTCAAGTAACACCCTCCCAAAGGCTACAGTTCATCAGAGCGATTCTGGACTCTACCTCGGACAAGGATTTTCCTCCCTAGTATTGGGCTCTGCACATCAGCAGATGGTCGCCAGATTTCAAAACACCGACTACCTGCCAGGCCTAGAGTACTTAAGGTTTCTGGGTCTCATGGCATCCTGCCCTTTCCTGGTCCCGGAGTCCCCATTGTAAATGAAATTACTCCAGTGGGCCCCCAGATCTCCGTGGTCACAGTTCTCAGGCAGCAAGATGGACTTACTTCAATTCCTTAACAGAGTCTCAGAGGACCTCCTGTGGAGGGCTTGCAGAAAGAACATGATGGCAGGAGAACCATTTTGGCAGATGAGGCTACCGTTTTTACAGGCACTTTGCTGAAACGCTGCAGTGCTCACCTGAACAAGTTGATGGTAAGTGGACTCTTGTCCTTGGCAGGGACAAAACTGCACATAAACTTGTTAGAGCTGTGGGAAATCCGACTAGCGCTAATGGCCTTCTTGCCCTCCGAATTGAGGACAACTGTCCTAATCATGGCAGACAAAACAGCAGCCATGCACTACATCAACCAGATGTGCAGAGAGGCTATGAAGCTCTGGTTCTGGGTTTTTACAGAACAGCATATCCTTGTCGGCAATTCACCTGGCTGGGATGAAGACACGATGGCAGATGCCCTGAGCAGGCGGGGCACAGACTACCATGTTTGGGAGCTTTGCCATGAAGTCCTTCTGGAAATCTTCTCCCTCTGGGGAACCCCTCAGGTGGATCTGTTTGCATCCAGTGCCAACAAGAAGTGCAAATTCCTGCTCATGGGAATTTCCCCGAGAGCGGCACTGGGAGATCCATCCATCATTACCTGGAATTTCCTGCTTCTCTATGCATTTTCTCCAATTCCTGTCATTCCGCAAGTGATCAGGCGGTTGAAGAGGTACAGATGGATACTGGATATGTAGAGGTGCACTCAATGTCATAAAGCTTCTTATGATAATCTTTACAATTAAGTACTTCTTGGGCTTATCTTTAAGGTGCTCCAAATTAGTAGAGTGCTACTTCTACTTTTACAAATGTGAATATGAATGGTACAACGGCAACCTCGTTGTACAAATTGGGGCACAGCCTAAGGCAAAACAAATTTTGCTTGAGATTCAACGCAATTTTGAAAAATGCTTTCATATGACCAACTATTCAATTGGTGCAAATTAATTCATGTTCAACATTTTTTATGCAAATAAGCATTTATTTCCATGTTTAAGTCATTATTTCATAAAAAAGAAGAAATCAAAGTTTGCATGATAAACAAAATATTCACATTATTACTCATATGTTTTTTCACAATACAAATCTCTTTCACATTTCTTTCTCGTATATTTCCAACTGTTACTTCTTCACATGATCCAATGATCTTGATAGGTTTCCCAATGTAATCTCCTATCTTTTAAACTACGCGTTTCGGGCAACTCAAGCCCTTCTTCAGGTTTTTAGAGTATTGGATTGATTTGATATTCTCTGTAAGACAAATTATTTTATCTACATTACTCAATGTGTAATAAATGTATTTAGAATCATACTAATAATGGCTCAATTTGAATAAACGAACCTTAGAATTCGTATCTCCCTCTCAAGAAATGCTTGCGGCCCAAACAGGGTAAATTTCAAAGCTGTAAAATAAGAGTAAATCATATTTCACTAATGAGTGACCTTAATGACGAAGAGCGGTGGTGGCAGAGGGAATTTCCTGCTTCTCTATGCGTTTTCACCGATTCCTGTCATTCCGCAAGTGATCAGACGGTTGAAGAGGTACAGAGCAACCATTATCCTGATTGCCCTAAAGTGGGCCAGGTGGACATGGTATCTACACCTTCTGGACATGACCATCTATCCTCTGCTACGCCTTCCCCAGAGAACAAACATACTATCCCAAGAGAGAGGCTTGGTTCTTCACCCGAGTGTGGTACGCTCATCCTGCATGCCTGGCTTCGGCATGGAGGAAGAGGAGGAAGAAAGGCTACATAGACTTGACCTGTGATGTACATTGAGTTTTTACACAGTGAGAATAATCCCCTTCAGACTAGAAGACCAGTTTTTTGTAGGAAACACTGGCCTGAAGATGGGCAAGTGAGTGACAAAACAACCCATCTCCAAATGGATCATGTTGTGCATCTCAATGCCATTCTAGAGCGGAAAGGATATACCTGAAGGCTTCACAGTGCATTCAACTAGGGGCATAGCTGTTACATCGGCGCTCCGAAGAGGAGCCCCAATAAAAGGGTATGTGTCAGGCCTCAACTTGACCTTCCATGTATATGTTTACAAAACACTACTGCCTGGATACTTTCCAGCCAGGACACCCGATTTAGCAGAGCTGCCCTACAACGCATACATACTTGATTGCTGCAGAGTTTACTCCTCCCGCCTGATACTGCTATGGGAGTCATTCTAAAATGAGAAATCTGTGGGATGACACATTTCATTTGATGAACAAATTACTTAACTCTGATAATGCTCTTTCTGATGGATGTTCCTCCCTCAGATTCCTCATTACCCTCCCAGTCGGCCCCTCAATTGGGGCGCTCTCTCCTGTTGCCATCTCCTTCAAAGCTGTAAGGCACCTTATATATTTTCATGATCCCAGCATGGCTGAAAGTGGGGTAAAAAACAATAACTGAGGTCACAGGGCACCATGCACGCTATTTGTACTGACACTGTCACCCATTGACCACCGCCCGAGAACCCTCGATACCAGAGCTGCACAGTGCCCCAAGCTGTGAAACAAACATTTCTGAGACCTGCTGCCTCAGAAAGAATTTATCTAAGATGAAGAATCCATGGGAGGAATCTCCATCAGAAAGAACATTACCAGAGGTAAGTCATTTTTTCTTCTCAATTAAGTAAATGAACAGGATTTCTACTATTCAAGGACATTTCTGGCTTATTTTGTCCAGATCTTCAACCGTCCATTGGGTATGTAATTTGATGTTTCTCATGTTGCTTGGCATAATTATTTTCTTTCTCCTCCTTCATCTTGTCTGGTTAGAAGTTCACAAGAACATTCTGTTTGAAAGGAAAATGAACTGGTCCAGTATGTCCTGCCTTTCTGTTCGCTAGACTCAATAGTGCAGCATAGTTCTCCACCAAAGATGTCCTGTACAATTGTAATACCATTTTGAAGCTAAGCAAATGATATCCAGCAGCTTGTTGGGTTGGTTTCTTTGCTGTATTCCTACAGCGTTCTAAATAAGTGGCACAAGCCCTTTTTGTTAAATAAAGCATCAACAACTATTCAGTTTAATTAATCAAATTATAATTTCTAATGGATTCTTTCCTCCTAGCGATTTCTCATCTTCGATATCCATTTCCCAGCACAGCTGCTCTTTGGAAACTTTTCAGCTGCCAGGGAGCGCCGTGCGGTGTTAGAATGGATTTCTGAACTGTGCTCTGGTGAACAGATGTTCAAGAGGCCACCCTTGTTTGTTGAAACAGGGAAGACTTCTGCAAAGTTAGCCAGGACAATTCAAGGTAGCTTGGAGAACAGGCAAGGCTAAGTCTCAGGAGTAGTGGGGTGATCTGAGGTCTTGGATGAGCACACACAGTAGGAAAGTAATTACTGTTAGACAGTAGTATATCAAAAATATACAATTTATTGGGCACAGAACAAACAAGTGAATAATGAAGAACACAGTAATACTACTTCTTAAACACACACTATGTGAAATATATGTACAATCATTTTTCAATCAATGCAGTAAAGTGTGATTCCTGCCAAAACCTGTGAGCAAGGAAAGCAAACAAACTATCTGCATGGCCAACTCCAGAAATCAATTTCCCTAACTTAAGAAGTCCAGCCTTACGAAGATTGGAGACTTGTGCTCAATGTTATGTTGCGTAAAAAGCACTTCCCGATGCGTAAAGCTCACAAAGGACAAACTTCAATGGGAAGGAAAAGTTAGAAAAAGACACTGGAGTGTGAGGAATTCGGTTCCAAGAGTCAGAGGCGGGTCTGCTATGGAGAACAAAGCTGTCCCCAACATTCGGACCATAGGAAGCAAGAGCCACCCAAGTCGAGGCAATGACCAGCACGGGATCCTTCAGGCGAAAAAAACAGTATGGCCCACCAGTAAGTGGAATGACTACTCCACCACCCTTAGCTCACTGCTGGCTCAAACTTGACAAGTTTGAAGAAGGTTGCTTGGACTATGAAATCCCCTCCTTGGTGACGCTTCAGAGTGCACAGGTGCGATTTACATCAGGAGCTGGATCTCTCATCACGAATGCAGGACAAAGAAAGCATTGATGCAGCTGGTCTCAGTAAACTTGAAGAAAGACAGGAAAGTCAATAGCAACGACCGCCGCTGTCGTTCAGTGACGCAGGTGGACCGAAGTTTCGCAGACTGACACACGCTTCTCTCTCACGGCCCAAAGCATTAGGGATGACGAGATTTGGCAAGAAGATGCTTTGCAGTACGAACTAGGGTTCTCCCAACGTTCGAGCCAAAACTCGATGTAGCAGCGCTCCAGCATAGGTGCCAAGGTACGAACTGGTCAGTCCACTGGAGGACCCAGTGACACGTCCGAGAAGCCTCGTTTGCAGGGCACCAAAGAGGTGTTGAGTGATTGATCCCACCACCCAAAAGGACTGAAGCACCTTTTTATTTATTTATTTGTAATGCGCCGGTAACTCGCGAGTATCGGGTGCAGAAACAAGGACACGAAAGACAGAACGTATATGTGACGGGACAATTCAACTAGAGATAGCTCAAGATCAGTGAGTCATAGGTGGCGTTATCAGTCGAATAGGTAGGTTTTCACTAGCTTACGAAAGCGCAAGTAGTTGGATTCTTTCCTTATGTTGACTGGCATATTATTCCAGATACTTGCTGTGATACCAGGAAAGAATTTACCCAGGCCCAGCTTGCGTTTGTGTGGTGCTACTGTGATCCTATTTTGATCCATAGATCTTAGGGTGCGGCTTGGAGCATAAGATCGTATTTTGGATTTCAGGTAGCCAGGGACTTTCCCATAGATGCATCTATGAGCTATTCTAAGAGCCTTGAAGTGGGTTCTTCTTTCCACTTAAAGCCAGTGTAGCTCCTTCCTAGAGTTGCTGATGTGGTCAGATTTTGATGTGCCTTTGAATATCCTAACCGCATTGTTTTGGATGATCTGATAAGCCTGTAGGCTTTTTTTGTTGGCTCCTACCATTAATGCGTTCCTGTAGTCTAATCCGGATAGGATGGTTGCTCTGGCCACTGTGGCACAGTTGTTCGAGTCTGAGCTTCATCTCCTAGGGATGCTTCCATCATCATACCTAGGGTTTTCACCTTCTCAAGTACTTTGATGTTTGTGTCTTCAATCTTAAAGTTTGCATAGTCTGGGGTTAGGGAGTTCAGGCACATCCAATTGGAGTCCATCCATTGCTCGATGATGTTGTATATTCTGAGAAGATTATCATTGTCAGTTTTATGGTCCCCACTAAGTTCCAACACCGGCTGCGTATCGTCCGCATAGTTGGTAAAAAAACACATCTGCATGATCTATTACATAGCATAGAAATCTGATGTAGCGGTTGAAAAGTAGTGGTAATATGCTGGCTCCCTGTGGGACCCCGCAGAGAATCTCCCTTTCCATGGAGAATTTATCTCCCCAATGGACTCGCGAGGTCCTGTTCTTTAGGAAAGACATTATCCATGTCTTTGCTGCCAGTGAGCAATTTTCTGTTTTACCTAGTGCTACTTCAAGCAGATTGTGGTCTAGTAGGTCGAATGCGGCGCTGAGATCCAACAGGATAAGAAGTCCCGTGTTTCCCCTGTCCATGATGCTGAGAATCTTTGTAAGTCCAGCATAGCTGATTCTGTACTGTGTGCTGGTCTAAACCCTGACTGTTGTGGGTGAAGTGAGTCTGAGGCCTCAGTGTGTGCCTGTAATTGAGCGGTAGCTACCTTGTCCATGATTTTGAGCAAGAAATTACAATTCGTGATTGGTGTTAGGTTTCCTGGATCTCTCGGCCTGTACGGCTTTGCAGGTCTTCGGAGATTGAGCGTAAAAGCAAGGCTCTGGCAGGACACGGGCTCAGGGTGCCAAGCCTTCTCTGCATGGTTCTGGACAGTCCTTGGATCTGTTTCACTTCTAAGGACACTTGGCTCAGTG
This sequence comes from Ambystoma mexicanum, assembly GCF_040938575.1. Lineage (NCBI taxonomy): Eukaryota > Metazoa > Chordata > Amphibia > Caudata > Ambystomatidae > Ambystoma > Ambystoma mexicanum. The sequence goes on along the minus strand of NC_090931.1, from coordinate 929,405,310 downwards.
TATAGGTCGATTCGGACAAGGGTGATATGCGGGTATGCACTCAGAACCCCCCCTCATATCCTAAAAGTCCAAGGTGGGCTTGCACCCGGTTAGCCAATGAGAAGATCTGCCCACTCATGCCTGCCAACAGTAGTCCTTTCAGAGACCACTGCGGCTCTCACGCACACAGGCACAACAGACATTCTGGCACCAGTAGTGTGGATAGGGACCCAGATAGTCCCAGCCTACTTTCTGGGAACCCACCCATGTGACATGCATTAGCCCGCAAAAAGCGCTGGCTTTCGCAGGAGAATGTATGCCCAAATAAGGTCTCCCCGGGTCACAAAGAGCCTTAAGAAGGTATATGGACAAAATGGCCAAAGGAGAAGACAAAAGACTGCGGCACGGCCATAACGGACACTAGCCACAGTCATGAGCCACACGTGGTAAGCACGGTATGGCTTGGTAGAAGTTAATACAAATACATGAAAAAGCTTCTGCTGCCACCAGTCTACTCCTAGACATGTTGTCGAGTTAACAAAATATCCTTAAGGGATGTCTAGGGCCCAAAACCGCAAGAATCCCAGTGCGCAGTACTGTAATGTACTTTGCGCACTGAAATGCAGTTGCCAAAAGTGGCAACAAAGTCATAAAAGGCACAAGTCAGTTTCCCCAGAAATATGAGCAAAAGCCCAGTAGAGTGCAGCTGAAGGCTGTGCTTCACTGGCAGAAAGTCATGAGAGGAGGCTGAAACAAAAGCAAAGAATTGGGAGGAGTCCACAAATCTAGAGGTAAAATAGCAGTAAATGAAATTCTACCTAACATGCGGCTCCATGTCTTCTCAACTTTGTTAAAGGGACGTTATGGTTAAGTTGCCCTACTAAAAACCTATGAAATTCACAAAAAAAACCTTTAACTGGACGTTATTGTTCGAAGTGACTTTTTGGTCAACATTATAATAAGAATACCTTCTACATTCTACAGAGTTTTCATTCAAAGTAAATGTACATGTGATGTCATCAATGACATTTCTGATGTCATCTTTGATGTCCTGGGTGTTAGTGTTAGCAGTGCACAGTGGTGGCGCGAGTTATGGTTGCTGAGCTTACCATAACTGGTGAATTTCAAGGGTTTTTCGGTTTTACTTCGAACCATAATGTCCCGTTAATGTTTTTTTACTGAATTTCATAGTTTTTTTAGTAGCGCGACTTAATCATAACATCCCTTTAACAAAGTTTTTTTCCTAAAGTTGATCGGTTTGTAGTAGTAGCACGTAACAATAATGTAAAGTAACATCTGACTTCATTGCACACCTTGCAGAGAATGCCACATGACCATATGCTGGCGCACAGCACGGTGACGTGTCCAAAATCCATACACACTTAACAATAACATGTATGCCTCGTGGACAGTGTGGAAATACATTTTTTTAGTGATGTAGGAACTTCCACCTTCAACATTTCCCTTGCACAGCTCAAACACTTATTCGTAGTCAACCCTTAACAATGTAGTACACAGTACATACTTTTAGCAAAAGTCCTAGTTATCTGAAAACGACATGAGCTAAGGCCATCCCTCCTACCCAAGAAACAGCACCACTGCTTTAAAGAAGGAGCATGAGAAACACTGCCCCTACCTTGCAAATAAAACACACACAACATTTTCCCCCGTCCACCTACCTCCCCATATTACTGTTTGGTGCCTCTTTGCTCATTTCCGTCCACAACTTTCCTTCTTAGCTGTCCTTCCCAAAAAAAAGCCATCTGTAAACAAAGTAAATGTTCCTTTAAGAACCACCTTTCACAGTGTAAAAATATTTTTTTTTTAAAAACGCATACACTCCATCTACTTTATATTACTCAGTAAAGGAAATAGACGCAATAACATTTGCCATTAACAATCTAGATTTGCAAAGCAGTAACGTGTGCTACTGAAAAAGAGGATTTCTTTTCCAAGATGGCGACCATAGAAAGGGAAGGCGATTGTTCCATACATGGCCACTCTTCGCTTTCCATGGCAGCCTGCAAATAGCAAAAAGGAAACGCTGTTAACATATTACCACCAGCACTTTTTTCCTCCCTTTCAAATGTATCATAATGTCAAACAACTTTACCACAAAGCCGGACCCAGGTGGCCAAGGCCACGGTAGTCCTATCTTTTCTCCCTTCTGGTCATAACTACATTACAACACTTTTGTAATACGAAAACACTCCCACATCTCGTCACATAACCAACCCTAATGATATTGTACACTTTTATGGATGACGTTCCTCTCCAGCGTAGCCAAATGCGCCCATAAGCACATACGTGCCGTGACGCAGAACCTGCAAATGAACAGAGCGCGACGTACAAAGTAGTACGTTACATTTTGAAATAAACTGTTTTTAAAGGAAAACATTAACAATTTTAGAATTTGTAAAGTACTTTAATTTCACAATAAACTGTCCAAGACCATCGGACTATTCCCATTTTCAATCAAATAGTAACTTTGTTCGGTCGTCATTGAAAATGTTAATCGTGAGGCACACGTTGATCTTTTCGCATACACAAAGTATTCGCTTTCAATAAAGCAACTGCTTCGGTTGCACAGTGATTTCCAAGACGTCGGCATGAACTTTGGCCTACACCACCATAAAACATGTTATGGTACTCCTAATGGCCACTCCAGCATATGGACAAATGGGGCCGGGCCGGTCGTCCCACAATACAGTGACGGTTAGGCAGCCGGTCACGAGTACGTGCATCTGGCGTCCAAAGAACCCATCACTTGGCATCTGGAATCCATGGCAATCGCAGTAGGGCAGAATGTAGCTGTTCGGAAAACGTAACAGAAAATACGTATCAATACCCAACCTTTACCAAACAATTTAAAAAAAGACAAAAACAATGTGGAAACTGATACACAAATTGATGTGATCATACATGACATTTTAAAGAAATAATAGCGTTGAACATGGGTGAACCTAATGATAGCCTACAAACGGCGAGAATCTGCAACTATCCATAAGTTTAAAAAAAATGACAACTACACAGAAAAATAGTACCTCAGTTACAATGCCAAAATTATTGTTCTGGTAATAAAAAATTAAAACCTGTTCCGGTGTAGAGTCGTCAAAAGTAAACGTGCACGATATTTACTGTCTCCATTGTCTTCGTGAAAATCCGTCTAGCGGTTTGGGCTGTAGACGTGCTCAGAGTTTTTCCCCCATTCAGTCTATGGGGAAAAAAGAAGTTTTGGGACCCTCCCTGTAAGTTTTCCCCCCCTGGACCAAACATCACCAAAATTTGCAAGCAAATTCACAGTGGCCCATACACTCTTTTTGCAAAGTCCAATGGGAGCGGAGTTATAAGCCACCCAAAAAGTGCTCTTCCTATGGAAACAGCAACTTGACCATAACTACAGGGCCACTACCGTGGCTGTGTAATTAATATATATGCGCCGTGTGACCTTGGTTCCTTTTTTCTGTGAACTAGTTAGTAGTATTTAATTTTTCTCGTTTTGCACCATGCCGAATCCATCGAAGGCTGCAGGTTTAAAACACTGGGTTGACTGAGAGCACCAAATGTCTGTCACCGACCCCCACAGGATTTCCATGTACTGTCTACAAGAGGAATACGGCAGAAGAGAAGCCACCACTAAAGGGACTCCTCTGAAGAACTAGTACCACAGGTACCCTTCCCCACTTAACCTTCCACACCGGAGGATTGGGAGGCCTTTCAGCTCAAAATGCTTGGTGTCTTCACCAAGGCACTGACAGCTTCGGATTCTGTGCTATCGGGTTCACTGCTCGTGGACTAGCCGGCAGAGACCCTGTAAGAGTCCTCCTTTGGGCTCGGCAAGAACCCATCTGAACGCCAAACATTTAGTATTCCGAGCTGGCTTCAGCTCCTTCCTCCATGCTGAGATTCGTTGGGAGCATGCCCTGCTCCCTAGCAGTGCATTTGTCTTGTAGTGAAGACATTTACGCCAAGGAGGGTGATCGTTTTCCCATTTGGGCTGGAACTGTTATGTCCCAGAGAAGTTAGGGACTTCACTGAGGAATTTTATGGGGAAGAAGGATACCTGCATGATCTTTCTGCCGATTTCCAAGAGACAAGTGGTCTGGATACATCTCTAGAATTCAACATGCTCTCTCCACCTACACCAGGTAAGCCTATGGCTTCATTTCAATGTGTGATGGGCAAGTTGGTGGACACCCTAGGGTTGTCAGCACCTTCAAAACCCAAGGTGCAATTTGAGCTGACCGGCTTTCCTGATGAAGGTCCACAGAGGGAGACCCTTCTGCCCTTCAACCTGGCAGTGTAGGCCCTATCCTATAGTTATTGTCAAAATCGGCTTTGGTGCAGAATGTGGTCCGGGATCTGGCAAAGAAACACAGGGCAGCCCCTTCCAACCTATCTTTCCTGCGGGCACATGCCACCCATGAGAGCCTAGTGGTCCAGGTGGCTACTGCTAATCTGGAGATGACAGCGTCCCTTCCTTAACTCCCGACATGGAAAGTAAGGGGTTTGGTACCTGAGGAAGAAAGATCTTTAGCTTAGTCAGCCTGGGTCTGAGAGCCATCAATTCCTTCTGTGCCTAAGCCAAATCCTCCCCGGCCTTTGGTCTGCCATATCAGGAGCTGCAGAACATCTTCATGCGGGGGACTTGAAAGGGAACTTCGAAGTCCTAGTCTAGGATAGCAGGGAGGTGTCCCGACAAATGCTTCAGCGAGGCATGGATATGGCCAAATATGTGGCCCATATGATGGGCATAGAGCAGGTTTTTGGGAGTTACTCCAGGTTGAGGACCTGCGGTTTCACCGCAGATGTCCAGGCCTAGCCCCTGGACATGCCATTTCGCAGTCACTATTTGTTTGGGACAAAAGCTAATGAATCCCTTCTGAAATTCCAGCCCTCCAAGGTGACTGCTAAATCTCTGAGTCTAACGGTCGAACAATAGCCCACAGGCCCAACGGGTAGGGGATTTTGCCCCTTCACTGCCTGCATGGGCAGAGGGCAAGCTTCCTCTGGCAAACAGGGGCAGCGCCACCCAGCTAGGGGACTTGGCAGAGGTGCTCCAAGAGAAGGATCGTCTTTTTCCACCTTGCCCACTTCTGTCCCAATTTCGAATCCCCTGTGAATCGGGCTACCACCATTCATTGCCTGCGGGAGGCAGGATTTCCCAGTTCTGTGAGGTTCTTGCCACAACTGATACTTGGGTCTTCAGGTTGTTCACGAGGGATATTGTCACCCCTTTGCTCAACATGCTCCAAATCATCCCCAACCAATCAATGCTTTATTGCAGATCTCCTCCTTTTGGAGGCGGTATCTCAGCTTCTGGCGAAGGGTGCCATAGACCCAGTGCTCAGCTCGGACAGATGCAACTAATTTTCTGGTGCCGAAGGGGTATGGGGGGGCTTAGATCCCATACTAGATATCCAGATTTTGTACCTGTGCAAGGACATGTTTAAGATAGATACTTTGTCTGATATGTGAAGCCTTTGTTTGATTTGAAGGATCTGTTTGTCTTGCTAGACATGCAGGATGCCTACTTTCGTGTGCCCATACAATGAAAGAACAGGAAGTACCTGAGATTCTCATTGGAGCATCACCACTACCAATTCTACCTCCTGCCCTTAGGTCTCACTTCGGCACCCAGGGTTTTCACCCAACAGTTGGCAGTGGTAGCTGCGCCTCACAACAGAAGGCTTTCATGTCTTTCCATATCTGGATATTGATATTTTATTTCTATCCCGCTCGTGCACAAGTGTTTCAGAGCGCGGCAAGGGAAGGGAACAGGGGAGAACAAAACAACGATCTTACCAGGCTCAGTGACATTGAGAACGCGTAAGAGCATGGGGGACGTTGAAAGTGCGGAGCAAAGGAAAAACAGATAAATAATATTAAATACATAAATAATAAAGGCAACAAACAGTGGTAGTGCAGCCAGCAAGTGGCAAGTGCTGGGTTTAAGGCAGCAGACATGGTAGGTCTGATAAGTGCAGGAAGAAAAGGGAGAGGGCGACTGTATGGGTACAGATGCAGACACTGACCCCAGTGCAAGGGGTGACCCGGAGGCAGTGCGGGAGGGTGGCAGGCTGAGCAGGACCTGGGCCCGGAGGACAGAGGGTGGCCAGGTACACGGTGCCAAGAGAAAACAGATCAGCAGGGGAGAGGGGGAGCGAAGGCGGAAGCAAAGAAGAAGGTCTTTAGGTGCTTCCGGAGATGGTTCTCAAGTTTTAGAGTGGCAGGGAGGCCCCAGCCGAAGACAGGGATCTATGCCGAGCTTGTTTCTTTAAAAAACGAATGACCCTGAGGGAGTTGGAGGTAGAGGAGCGGAGAGGTCAAAAGGGGAGCTATTTGCGGAGGGATAGCTGAAGGTATTTTGGACCCAGTCCCCAGAAAGCCTTGTGGACAATGCAGAGGGTTTTGAATTTAATCCCTGCATCCACTGGGAGTTAATGGAGAGATTTCATAGCTGCAGAGATACGATCCCAAGTCTTGCAGTCCTGTTCTAGATTAGTTGTAGAGGGCGGAGTGTAGAGGCAGGTAGATTTAGAAAGAAGCAATTACAATAGTCCAATCTAGGGAGAACCAGAGCTTGGGAGACCATGAGCTTCTGGGGGAAGGAAAGGAAAGGCTGAGAACCTCAGAGGAGTTGCAGTAGTAAGTTTGACTTTTTAGAAACATCAGAGATGTGGGCGCAGAAGGAAAGTGTTGAGTCAAAGATGACCCCCAGGTTCTTAGCCTCGCAGGTGGGGGTAGGAGGAGGGCCAAGGGAGGCCGGCCAGAGAGTGAGGGGAAAGGATGGTGAAGGTGTGCCGATGAGGAGGATTTCTGTCTTGCTGGCATTCAGACAAAGATCATTGGCGGCACACCAATCTTGAATGGCAGTTAGGCAATCTGAGTTGAGAGAGGGAGAGGAGGTGGCCGAGCGCAGCCTGAAAATGAGTTGTGTCATCAGCGTAGCACTGGAAAGTTGAGCAGAAAATGTCAATGCAGTGGTTGAAAAGCCAGGGCTAGAGGCTAGAGCCCTGGGGAACAACACAGGTAGAGAGGAAGATAGATGATAGGAAGGACCCAAGTTGGACCTGGGAGGGTTGATCAGAGAGGAAAGAGGTCGGCCAGGCCAGAGCCTGATCAGTGAGGTCCAGGTTATCATAGAGACGGTTGAGCAGGATGGGATGGTATGGTTGACCGTGTCAAAGGCAGAGGAGAGATTGAGTAGGATGAGGACAGAGGGAATGTTAGTCAAGGTTGGAGAGCAGATCTTCACGGATGTTCAGGAGAGCAGTTTCCGTGCTTCTGGCAGCTCTGAAGCCAGACTGGTGGTCATGTAGATAGCCAACAGAATTGGAATACAGGTTAAGCTGAGAGATGGCCAGCTTTTCCAGGGGTCTGCCCAGAAAGGGAGCAATGGAAATTGGGCGATAGTTAGCTGGACAAGAAGGATCAGCTGTGGGTGTCTTGAGAAGAGGATGCACAAGGGAGTGCTTCAAAGGGGAGGGGAAGGATCCTGAGGCAAAGGAGTGGTTGTAAAAATCAGCAAGGGCCGGGTGTCAATGTGGTCTTTGATGGTTTTACAGGAACAGGGATGAACCTGTTTTGACGAGGCTTTCATAGATCTGACTTGTCTAGCGACCATCAGTGGAGAAAAGAGGAAAGGACGAGAAAGGGGGTGGGGGTGTGGCTGAAGGAGGGTTAGCAAGTACAGATAGAGGGGAGAGGAGGGGTAGGGGTGGAGAGTGTGGACAGGAGAGAGAGGCAAGGGCATTGCAAAGAGCCTGGGAGGCAACAGGAGGGGTAGAGACTGCAGAAGGGTTGGCCAGCTCCTTGCAGATTTTAGAGTTCGGCCGAGTTTGTTAGATGCTGCAGAGACATGAGCTTGAATGTGGACTCTGTTCTTGGTGAGGACAGAGTTGGTATTGCCTTTGGAGCAGGCGACAGGCCAGTTTGGCAGAGGATGAACAAGAAGCCCTCCATTTCCTCTCAGCCGCCCTACACTTACGTTTAAGTGTAGCTAGGTCGGAGTCATACCAGGATTTGCACTTGGCTCTGGACTTTAAACAGATCCTTATGAAAGTGGCAAGAGCATCAAGAGTATTAGAAATTGAAGAGTAGAGCAGAGACAGGACTGTGTCAGGATATGGGACAGCCAGAGGTGGAGGGGGAGAGAGAAGGTGGCGGCAAAAGCCTCAACTGACGCACGCTTCATGGGCCGGATGTCCGAGAATGTAGGTGGCAGTGTTGGGGTAGGCTTAGCTTGGGGGGGGAAGAGAGGTAGAGATCAGAGAAGAGGAGGGAATGATCGCTTCAGGAGAGAGGAGTGGTCGGAGTGATGGAGAGGGGGAGGTTAGAGGAGATCAAGACATGGGGGGTCATTACGACCTTGGAGGTAACCATGCCACAATTTGCGGCATGGTTACCCCCTTACCGGGTCCGGGTTCCTTGAATGAGGAATTACCGGGCCATTCCAACCTTGGAGGACCCAGTAATTCCTCATTCAAGGAACCCGGACCCGGTACATTCCCATTCGAGCCCCCATGGGGAGGGAGCTAACAACGGGCCCGTTAATAACGGGCCCGTTAATAACGTGCCCGTTGTTAGCTCCCTGGTCTGCTAGCGGGACCCGTGCCCTTTGCGGGTCCCGCGAGCAGACTCTTAATGGGGCGGTAAGAGGTTGACGGCTCCGGCACCATTACCAGCGCTTTTAACCCATTCCCGCCAAGGTCGTAATGACCCCCATAGAGTGTGTGCCCTGCAGAGAGTCGGCCAGAGGGGAGGATGGACAGGGAGAGGGAGTTGCAGAGGTCACGGAAGAGTACAGAGGAGGAACAAGGAGAGTCTAAATGGATATTGAGGTCCCTGAGGAGGAGGAGGAGGAGGAGGAGGAGGAGGAGTTGAGTGGTAGAGGCCAGAAGGGAGGAGGAGAGATCTGCCCACTCAGAGAGAAATTAGGTGATTTAACCAGGAGGCCAGTACATGACAGGTTCGTCGGAGTTCACTCCCCAGATCAGGCGGTAGCACTTTTGTAAGGAATGTGCAGCCTGTTGCACAGCTTAGGTTTCTTCCTGAACTTCAAGATGTCTCTGGTTTAGCCATCCCAGTCCCTCAATTTCATCGTCGCAGTTTTGAACACAAACCTGGGCATTGCCATCCATCTGATGATCACGTGGCGAACATCTGCAAGATGGCCCATGGCCTCCTGCATACTTGCGGTACCGGAGTACCGGCTACGCATGTCACTACAGTGGCTCCTGTGATGCCATGGAGAACAGAAGGGTCTCAGATATGGATCTTTTAAAGAAAATGTTTCATTAAGCAGATGTAACCAAATCAGGGTTTGAAGACTAAAGCAAAGTTTTCAAACTTAAGTAAACTTAAGTAACTTAAAAGTCCATCCCTTAATAAATAGCGCAAACTTAAGATGCACTTCACATATAAAGTAGGAATGTGCCTGAAAGTACTAAAACCCAACAGTAAGTTTACCTATCACAACTAACCACTGAACTTAAACGAAAGTTTCCTGAATCAAAAGTTCCAAAAAGTGAGTTGTTAAAATAGCCAAATCAAATGGTGCAATGGTGAAAATGAACATAAAGTCCTTCCCTTGGGTTAACAGTGTTGGAGATAATGGGCCTCATGAGTTTGGCAGTGGAGGTAATTCAGTTTCCCTCCATTTTTCCCCACATTACCAAATTATACGTTTGGCAGCATTACCTCCGGTGAAATTACCGGGTGGTACTACTGCCGATTTATTTTATTTTTTATTTTTATTTTTTTTGGGAGGTAAAGTGGACACCCAGTAATTCTGCCAGAGGTAATACTGCCAAACTTGTAGTTTAACCGCCACTTTTTTCCTGCACTGCCAAATTCGTAATGAGGCCCAAGATCTCTAGCTTAAAGTCCTTCCCTAAAATAACAAAGTCCATCAATTCAGAGAGGCCCAGACCACCTTGTATAGACAAACAGGGCCATGTACGCAATTAACTCAGACTGGGAGCTGTAGTTGCCTTTCAGGAGCAGGACCTCTTAGGCGAGGGATCAGATGGGTCCTGCTCTTTGGTTCTTATCTCGGTCCTCCGGTTGATTCATCCCTCCCTCTTGTTCTCTGTTGGTTGTTTAATCTGTTGCCCTGAACTTCTGAGTTTCCCTCTCACTTTACTCCGCGGCCTTCAGCTTCTGCCCCGTTTCCAGGGTCTTTTGTGCCTCAAACTCCTGTTGGGGCCCATTCTCCTTTTTTTCCCTTACCCATGTCTTCCTTTCAGGGGCTGATGTCAGTCTCTCTTGACTTCTCTCTCTTAACCCCTCTGTGGGGTATTCACACTTATTTGATTGCCTCTTTCTCTTTGCTTTGCCCCTCTCCTCTTCAGGGGACTTGCTTCTGTCCTGGTCTCTCTACCAGGGTCTTAACAAGGTGTGGCCTTTGCCTCACCCTCTCCCCAGGCAGGTCAGCTCTCCACCTATTGGGCTTAAGTGGGGATTCAGGGGTACTGTTCTTCTCCCCCCATGGGTCAATCAGTTTCCTCAGCCTCTTCTTGGGCTTCTCAGGCAGATGGGATCTTCCATCCTTTTGGCTTGTTGGGCTGTGGGGGTACTCTCCTTCTCCCCCCTGCTTTAATCAGTTTACTCCAGGCTCTTCAGGCAGGGAGTGCTCCAGGTCAGCCAGGCCCCTCAACCCAGGCAGCATCTCCTTCAGGATACAGCTCCTCTTCCATTCACCGGCGTCTGGAGAAAAGAACCGGGACCCTGTCCCTGACAGAGACAAGTTCACAGTGAGCTGGCTCTGCTTTTACACCCAGACTCCTCCTCATCCTATTGGCTGCTGATTGGTGGAAAATCCTGCTTACTGGGTTGGCTGGCTGGGTGTTTCCATTGTGGTCTCTCTCCTTATTGGCCAGTCAGACCTCTGTAGTTTTAATCATGATTTCACTTCCTTTAGTTCCTTTATGTATTCTTCTTTTATCCTGGGCCTCTTTTAAAATATTATTTGTCCAATCCTTGGTGCTCAGGGTTTTTATTTTATTAATGTATGTACACCCTCACATACCTACAAATTCTTCTGTGATTCAGACTTGGGTGCTTCCACATGTTCTATGATTTTGCAAGCATCCTGGACTTCAAGCGCTGCCGAAGGAAAAGGCTAGGGCATTTCCTCTGAAGTCCAGCAGCACCTCTTTGCCAGTGTCTCTCATCCAGTTCCATTCGTCAGAGGGGAGCATGCCGCTGTCCCGGCTCTCGTGTTCCTGCACAGGCATGCTGAGGGGTGGATGCCCCATTGGTCCCCCGCACCACTGCAGTGCCGCTCCCTGCTACCGACGTTGGGTGAGTCTCTTGCGGGGATCACTGTAACATGCATCTTAGAAAAGCTAATAACCACAAAGACCTCAGTCCCTACAGCTCAAATGCCACAGCCCTTTCCAAGTTGCATCACTGCAACCCCAAAATAGTACCTACTACAAATTCCACAAGAACACAACTTATCAGGACTAATCTAGGCACTCAAACGGTACAGATGATTGCAAGACAGCTATCAGCAATTGCCCAACACCCTGCCACTCACTGCCACGTAACTAAAATACAGAAAAACAAAATAGGCAATCACTTGTTCACTGGATTATGACCACCTCCAGCCCCAAAAGAAGCCAGACAAGCAGGACTCTCCTATCTGCATTAGCTCCACAACCCTCACCTGTAGAAAACCTGAAATGAAACGGGCATACACCAATGACGAGAATTAATATTTTATGCAAAAGAGAAGATTACCAAGATATCAAGAGAATTTGAACCTTGGAAGAAAGAACAAGAAGAAAGGTGCCATCAAATTAAGCCCAAGCTCTAGAACGCCAAATGACAGCCATACAGAACTGACTCTTCCCTAACAAATAGAATCTGTACAATACTTAATGGATTATAATATTCAAATCAAAGTCTGTTATAGTCTTATAATAAATGGCAGCATGCAATAGACATATAAAAGCATGTAAATAATGTTCTCATTACAGGCTAGTTGTGTAATCAATACTAACCTGTAATAAAATTACATCATTAACGGTCTGTAATCGATCATTACAGTTGGGTTTTGACGTCACAATGCCTGATGCTTGAGCCATGTCACAGATGGCCCACAAATCATTCCTGAGACTCCGGGAAGGTTCAAAGGTTTTTGTTAAAGGTTTGTGGGTCCTAGGGCAGTCACACTCTCACTTGTATCCGGTGGGATGTCCTCCCTAGCCCATGCTTCTGTAAAACGGGTTAGTACTATAGACTGAAACCCTGAACTGTCTGTTTTCTGTCTTGGGTTACCGATGACTCCCTAAGATGCTGGTTTTCTAAACTTCCTCAGGGACTTCCGATCTGTCCCTATTCTATCCAGTTGTTGGTGTTCTGAGGGAATTGGGAAAGTGCTTTGCACTTGCTCATTTGGATTTAGGCGTATTCACTCACTGCCACACTTTCCTTCCCTCTGTTTCCCTCCTCTTACTTCTCCCGCCAATTCTCTGTCCCTCCTATTTTTCACCCCTCCTAGTTATCACTTACACCCTTTAATGTTACTTTTCCTCCCCCTACGCTCTACTCCTCACTTCTCTGCTCTACTTTTCCCTCCTCCTCCGCTCTACTCCTCCCTCCTCCACTCTGCTCTGCCCTCCAACCACTACTTCTTCTCAAACACCTTCCTTTCACCCTGTCGTCATACGCTTCACATACACACTCTGTGCTAACCTTTCTACACACTCACCACACAATCAAGCACACTGCAGTGCCCTTCCACTCATTAAACCAATGCATTACCTTTTCAAATAACAGCCTCCACAGGCCACTGCTTCCTCCTTTCTTCTTCTGGTCTGTTAGTCTGCCTGCTTCCCCTCCTCTGACCTCACCCTTACACCCACAGATTTGTATTCCCGTTATACTTCACCTCTTCCTGGTCTGCTTTCCCTAGCCAATCTGCTTTCCTGTTTTCCCTCCCCGGGCATGTATGTCCAGAAAAAAAGGTTAGAATGAGAGTAAGCCCTACCCACTCTGCACGTGGAGCCACCACAGGTCGACCATGGCCAGTCTGCCAGTTCAGGTTTTTTTAATGTCTTTTTTTATGGTGATTCTGGTTGTACATGCTCACCCTTACACAAAAAGAAACATAAAAGGGAAAATGCCTATCGGTTGTAGTAATTATAAAAGAAAACAAAATTACAATAATTAAGCAGGTAAAAATAAGACATTGCAATTAAAGCACCTATGTAAAAAAACAAACTGTTTTCCAATATTAAACATTCTTAATTGTAGTTGTACACAGCTTAAAGCCAGAAAAAAGAGGAGGTAAATTTGAAAATTACCATTGCAGCTTGATCAGTCCTTCTTCCTTCAAAACTGTTATAACTGCAATGGTAATAAGTTTCCTCACCACTTGAGATTCTGTCAAAGAAATATTCACCCTCCAGAAAAGTAAAACTGTGTATAAAACGTCCCAACCACATAGTTCTAACCATTGCCAATGCTGGGCAATTCAAGCGAATGTGCTCTCTATTCTGGGTAACTTTGATGTTTTCAGATAGCAGACAGCCATTTATCATAGCCTTACCCAAAGATCTAATAGTACAGATGTCACCAGTATGTAATAGATTGAACCTGTCTCTCAATAACTGCCCTGCCCAGTATCCATTCAGGAACTTTTTCAAACATTTGGGAATTCATTTATTTGTACATTTGTAAAGTGGCGCGCAAAGCCAGTGGGCATCTAGGTGTTGGTTGTAGAGAATAGAGTGGGAGTACAGGGGGGACAGGCTGAGGAGAGCAACATTCGAAAGGTATCGATGGGAGATGGGCAGAAAAGTGGGCAAGTTACACAGGTGAGGAATGTCAGTTGAACAAGAATGTTTTGAGGTTCTTTCTGAAGCAGTTGTAGGAAGGTTCTCATCGCAGGTTGGGGAGCGCATTCCAGAGAGTTGCAGCTCGCACTGGGAAGTTGGCGCCCCCTGCTTTTTCCACTGGAATCTTGGTGTAATGAGATGAGTATAGGCAGATCTTACTGGCCTTGTTGCTGAGAGCTTCTTGTTTTTCTTGGCAGATAAGGGGGAGCGTCTTTCGATAGGCATCAATGGGTGATGGATAGGATCTTGAAGTGGATTCTGTCCTTTACAGGGAACCAATTGGCAGATTTTCTGGCTTGCAAGGTGTGTTCCTGTCTGCCAATGTCAAGGGCAGCCCGAAGGGGGTTGTTTTTTATGACTTATAGTTTGTGTAGGTTCTTTTCAATGATGCTGCAAAGGAGAGCATTGCAGTAGTCCGTTTTGGAGCCTATAAGGGCACATGCCACTTTGTGACTGTTCTTGGGTGAGAGGAAGGGTTTCCTGGTGTTAATAAGCTTAGTGGTGTAACCTGAAGAGGCTGCAATATGGTTGACCTGGCAAGTCATGGTTAGTGCTAGTCCAGGTAAACACCCAAGTCTTGATAGCAGCGGCTATTGGGATGGTATGGCCTTCGATTGTGAATGCTTTGTAGGCTTAGTCCAGTTTTGAGAGCTGGGCTGGCGGGCCGATGAGGAGCTCAGTTTTGTCGTCATTGACACAAAGGCTGTGTATGGCCATCTAAGATTGAATAGCTACGTAGATAGATGATATTCTGAGTGAGTCAGATGAGTGATCTCCGATGAGAGGAATGAGGATTGTCAGCATAGTTTGTATATGATATGCCAAGGGAGTCCAAGTAGTCAAAAAGCAGTTTGGTGTACACGTTGTCTAGTGTAGGGGAGACACATGAGCCTTGGGGTACACCACATGTGATGGATGAAGGGGTGGCAGCAGCGTCTGCATCGAAGACCCAGGAACTTCTGTCAGCCAAGAAGGAGGTAATCCATTTGGCCACTTCCGCTGAGAAATGGGCTAAGGATCTCGTGGTCCACAAGGTTGAATGCGGCAGAGAGGCAAGTAGTAGTAATGGAAGATTGCCATAGTCGTTAGCTTCTTCGAGCTAGCTGATTCTTGAGGTCAAGTAGGGCTGCCAGATTAACGAGTGCCTAATATATGGTGGAGCTGCAGGAATGCCTAGATTTGCAGGATCGTTCCCAAAGGCTTGTCAAGGGGCGAAAGACTCCTTTACAGTCTATATCCCCTCATTTTTGTACTTGTATTTATCCTGTCCTGCCTAATCGGAATCTTTTTTACCTCCTGCGACAGAACAATGAGATGGTTGACTGACAGTTCTGCTCTCTGCAGAACCTTGTGTGCCATTTTCTTAAAATTTGCCTGGGCAGACGATGTTTTTCGGGACAATACACCTGCCAGGTCTTCATACAAAGATCCTTTCAGTGGGAACAGCAGCTTTTTTTATAGAGCCAAAGAATTTTAAGTTTTAATATCCACCCCAAAGATGTCAAACCCAGCTCAAACCTGAGGGCTGCTATCGGGACACATTCTGGTAGACCCGCTTCCAGACCCACTATTCCACCTTATCGCAGGGCAGGCACCGAAGTCCATCTCTGTGCCTTACAATAGACACGGGACCACCTTCATTCTATAAAAGTAAATAAGCGGACAGATGGAGAATCTTCACTAGTGCACCCTGATATTCTTCATCTGGGCCACTTATTGGGTGGCCTTAGACATTAGGCGTGTCATCCGAATACCCACATCTACTTCACCCATTCTGAAGCCCAGATAAAGTAGGGTATATGTTGGCATTAGATTCTGTTCATCAACACTCCACTGTATCCCATTTTTGATGTCTTTCTACTAGAAAATCTTATTACACTTGTTTTTCCCCATTTATACAAGGTTCGTTTAAATTGGAGTACTCAATGGCAGTGTTCAGTTGTTTCTGTAGACCAACATGGGTTCTATCCAAGAGTAATCCACACACTCGCACCCAAATTTGATTTTACAAAGGTTTTATACCTTGATATGTGTCATTTATGACCTCATCATATGTGGCAAACTGTAAAACCTAGTGAAGGGACGGATTGGTTAAGGGAACATATGTACTTATAGTATGTATACATTTTAATAACCTCATTGGCTGCCCCTTATCTGTCAGGCATGCCTCTAACCAACTTTAAATATGTATAATAATGGTAATAGTGGATAAATGGCAGCAGGTTAATCCTTGCAACATTGTGTAACATGCTGCTACATAGACCCTCTGATTGGTTGGCATGCTTTCCCAACCTTGGATTTTTGGCTCATTAGCCGCACGTAAGCAAAATGGAACCCAGGTGCCGAGAGTAACTTCAGACTACTACCCACTTTCCCAGTTGGTCCATCTCTCATCAGTCCAGCCCTAAGCCAAGGCTTCTCCTTTGTAGTTCACCTTGCAGCCTGTTCTCTATTCTAGGACTTTTCAGGGAGTGTAGGTACACCATTATGTTCATTTGGAGCTTAATGAATAGCCCTTGTTTTCGACTTCTGAATCGCGTGTGAAGAGACCACAAATGTACCCAATTCGACCTTCTATTTACTGCTATTTTATTCAATTGTGCTGGGTGTCATTACACTTCACGGCCTCTAAAGACCTGCTCACTCCATTTTACATAGGCTTTACACACTTTTATTTGTCCAATACTTGGTTCTTGCAGATTCTTTCCCCTTTACTTAATCTAATAGAAATATGTCTTTCGTACATGGCTTATCCTTCTGACTCCCCTTGTGCCATGCAATAATTCCTTGAAGTAACATCCTTGATCCAAGGCCAATAAGCTCCTCTTTGTTCCTCACACAAAGCTGTTCTTCCGGCTTCTCCTGACTCCGCAGCCCTGGTCTGCCCTGAAGTATATTAGTTGGTTTTAATACGAGTCCGGCGTCCATCTTTCCATCATGGCCGCTCTAGCCATGTTATATCTTCCTCTGCAGCAGTCTTCTATATGTCTCGTCTACCTTGGGTTTCTACGTATATACATGCATAAGTCAGCAGGATACTTTATCTACTTTGCATGTATGATTTCTTCCTATTTGATTACATGTTTCTCTTGTTACTTCAGTTACATCTTTATTCTTAAGTATTTTCATATCGTTTCAGTATGTCTCAATATCTTTCCTTCATGACATCACTCTGTCCTCGTCAGCTTTCACCTATAGCCCTATGATGTCCAATGGTGTGTGGCAACATCCTTCCACCCATTCAGTGTGAGGGTACATTCGATACAGTGTTTGAGTGCATATCGTCTCTCATACACCCGATGTGGTATAGGGATGATACCTGGTGTTCCACATAGGGATCTTCTCCTGCTATTCCAGTATAAAGCAGGTAAACTCTGCCTTCTGATGCTCTTGGACCTCTCAGCGGCCTTCGATCTGGTTGACCACGACAAACTCTGTAACACTCTAGCAAACAACTTCAACCTAGCTTAGAACGCTACCAACTGGATCAAATCCTTCTTGGCTGATAGGACTTCCAGAGTATCCATCGGCAAAGAATCAGCAGACCCAGTGTCTGTCCCTGCAGGTGTGCCGCAAGGCTCCTGCCTTTCCCCCACTTTGTACAATGCCTACACCAAGCTATTATTTGCAGCCTTGGATGCCCTGGGTGTCATCTATACTAATTTCGCCGATGACACCCAAATCCTCATTCCTCTCTCAGGCAACCATGAACAAGACTCCCTCCTGGTTAACCAAATCTACTCACTCATCCAAAACTGGATGGCTAACAACAGCCTCTGTCTCAACGACGACAAAACCGAGCTCCTCATACTAGGCTCCTCCAGCAAAATCAACACCCTTGAGCCCGCCTTTAAATCATTCACCATCGATGGAACCATTATCCCTGTTCTTAAACAAGTCAAGACCCTCGGCGTGTACTTAGATGCCACACTATCCATGTCTAAACAAGTAAACACATTAGCCTCATCCACTTCCTACACCTCTAAACTCATCTCCCTCAGCCGTAAATTCCTCTCTACCAGCAACTGTGTTACTCTAGCCAGAGCACTCATACTGTCTAAGCTAGACTATTGTAATATCCTATTCCTTGGCACCTCCAAAGCCAACATAGCTAAACTTCAACTCATGCAAAACAAAGCCCTCAGAGCAGCTTTAGGCATCAAAAAATCTGAACATATATCCAACACCAGAAGAGACCACCACTGGCTCCCCATACAAGCCAGAATTCAATTTAAAACCCTGAGCATCACCCACAAATGCAGGGCTAACAAAGCGCCCAAATACCTCAACAACACAGTCATGATGAAGCCCCAGACCAGACTCCTCAGGTCCAACAAAAACGCATTCCTTGAAACCCCCAGATACAAAAGAGAGAAAGCAGGGGGCAGCAGCTTCAAAATACTGGCCCCCAGATATTGGAATGCGCTACCTACCTACATTATGAATGAAACCTCATTCCCCAAATTCAAAAGCCTTCTGAAGACTTGGCTCTTCAACAAGTTCTAACTGAACCAGTGCACTAACCCCCTCCAATCAATTATTTCACCTGACTACTTTGTATATTAGTGTATATTGTTGATTCCTACTATTGTATATTTTTTGATTGTTATACCTGTACACCTCTATGCTTATTCTAAGATTGCATTATCCCATTGTCTGTAACTACGCCGTGATACCCCCGGGTCTGGGCGTATAACAAATGTAATAAAATAAATAAATGAATAAAATAAAATAATGGAGTAAGGGGTGAGAGCTAGGGATGGCATGGTTGAGTCCTCGACCACCTCCTCCTCTTCAATCTACATATTTTCTTCATACCTGGGGTTCTTTGGAATCCATATTTTTGTCACCCCCTCAGAGCACCTGCATTCTTCATATGCCCATCCACACTCCAAGACATAAGACACCATTCTCCAGTTGGTTGCCAGAGTAGCCAATATCCTACATATTTCTTGTGATCCTTAGGGTAGTAGAACTTTGTTCCTGGGGGTTCCAGTGGACTATTCTTTGTTCTCATGGGTGGGGTCTTCAGTCTGTGGTGTATGGTCCCCATTCACATCGATCTATTATTTTCATCCCAACAACTTTCTTAGCTGCCTTTTGACATTGTCCCAAAATTATTCCTATAAGACAGAATCCTAGTAATACCAGCACTAGCATTGCTCCAAGTAGCTTGAAGGCATTTGCCAGCCAAGTTGGAATCTACAAAAACAGAGACGAAAACCAGTCATCTCTTGCTGTCTCATCACCCTATCCTCCATCTCAGTATGCAGGGTTGTCAGTATAGCGGCATCTGCCACTTCCTACACTTGTAAGTTGATCAGATCAGCAAAACCATAGCTCTCCACTATCAGTTGCTTTACACTGGCAAGAGCACTTGTGCTATCCAAACTGGATTACTGCAACGCTCTTTACTTGGGATCCAACAAACATATTATTCAGAAAATCCAAATATTGTAAAACAATGCCCTTAGAGCAGCCCTAGGAATCCCCAAAAGAGAACACATATCAATGATTAGAAGACAATCCAACTGGCTTTCCACTGCTGACAAAATCAAGCTGAAAACAGCTTCCTTAACATTCAAATGCCTCAATAACCTAGCACCAAGCTACGTGTCAGAAAGGTTCAAAAGAAGAGTCATCTAGATCCACTAGAGAAGCCTACACAAACTGCCTATCTCTCCCCCCTTTCAAAATAACTACAACCGGAGGGAATAGTTTCCCTGTCAAAGCAGCCCAATTGTGGAAATCTCTACCGACTACTCTAAGGACTGACCAGTCTTACCCACACTTTAGATTAAACATTATAAAGTGGCTCAAAGAAAACGACCGATAAGTTCTAGCTATATGTCATTTGATCCACAACCAAACTGGATTCCGCTTTTCTACTGTATACCCTTACTTGTAAATATATATGTACTTCTTGCTGTATTCACTTTAACATGTTTAACTTGTACTATGGGACTATGTAACCCTGTAACTTGTAAGCTTAAAGTATTCTTGTTCTCGCACCCTGATAGCTTCGGGTCTGGCACGCGTTACAGATAAACAAACAAACATAGTTATTGCTTCTGTCAGGGTTCCATTTTCTCCCTCATGAGAAGGTAGGAATGTACAGCAAGAATGCACAACCTTAGCACATACACCTCCTTCCATTGCTGTAATTAAGTTCAGGACATACCTGTTCTGGAGGGTCATAAGCCTAATGGGTTCTATGTTCTTTCATCCACAACAATTTTTTCAACAGGTTTTTTAACGAAAAATGTTTGCCAAAAAAAAACATAGAAAAATGTGTATTTTATTTTTGGGGGTTCCTTAACCCAAGCCCCCCTCCCCTATTGTTTTTTTTGCTATTCCCGATCCCCCCCGCCACTTCCCCCTGACCCCTTTATATGCCCTTTCCCACCCCCTTATATTTTTCAATTGGTTTTTCGGTGGAACGTTTTTGTTAAAAAACCCATCGAAAAAATTGCAGTTGATGAAGTAACGGTATACGACCTAATGCCCAAGTTCTTCTCTGATTGCATTACATCCTTTTATTGTTGCATTGATTGTTTGCAGCAGCTCCCATCTGGTAATCTGCAGCCACTTGGCATTCACTGCAGTCTGGAGTCTTGGCATGAATACAGATGTCATTATCATTGCCGTCTTGCTGAATAATTCATGCTCGTCTGGAATATCGTTATGGGATTCTATTTACTTTAATGAGAAATAGTTCTCCCTCTTCAGCCGGCGGAGGTTGAGCGACTTCTTTCTCTGGTGTTCATCCATTTTTGTAAATTCGTCAATATGGAGGTCACTTTGCGGAATCACTAATGCAGAAACATGTATGACCACAATGGAGTAGACTCCTCCCCAGTTTTTAGACAACTGCATGTACTCTCTGGATCCACAGGCCCAATAGCGATCCATCAGCACAGCAATTACTCTATTAATTCCTGGTACTTCAAGCACCTGCTCACATCCTTTATTTTCTACAACCAGAACCGAGCCTTAATTCTTGAAGCATGTTGTCCTATTTATTTATGGGTATTATAGATACTGGTCCTGCTTCATTCTCGACCCATGTTAGTAGCTTAGAATACTTGGCCCATGACTCTAAACACATGTCATTTACTATTTGCACTACGCTTACTGGTTCCTTTTTCAGTAAGTGTGTGGGGCAAGATAACATCCCTTCTTCCCATCCTTTACTGGTGGCAACTTGTCCATAATCCAATAGCTGAGGTCTCTCCCACCATGCTGGTACTCTGGATCTTTCCACTATGTCTCAACATTCCATCCTCTTCATTTCAACAACCTTTATTCGTTCTCCAATCAGATATGAATACATATGTTTTTTGCTTGTTCAACCCATCCCTTTTTCCATCTTTTGTTGTTTCACATAAGTATCTTCATATGGAAATGTTCTCCTTGATTGCCATCGTAGAGTCGCCCATTTTCCTTCAAATTTCCCTCTGGTTGTGCATGCTGCTAGATGACTAAGACACTTCGCATCATGTGCAGACGTTTCTTTTGCAATAAATGTACTGGCTGCTTCATGGCATAGGGGATGAGAGAACATGCGTAGCAGCTTTCATCTGATGTTCTCTCTGCCACCTCCTTCATGGGCGGGTACCATAGATTATTCTTTTGAGCGGGCTCAATTGTCAAGATGTGTATATATATCTTCATGATCCTCCCCAGCATCTCTTCTAACTCAAACAATTTGTTTAGTAAAATCAGGGACGATGCTGGGCGTGCTTTTGTTAGGATTCATAAACAATGTTTCATTGTCCCCCACTGTATCAATATTTTTAATCATCATGTGTCTAAATAACAAGAAAGAACAGACAAATCATAATGCAGAATGAAATTACAATTACTCTGCCAGAAAAACTCATCGATTTCCTTGATGGTAATGCATCTGTCATGTTTTGGAACCTTCCCATCTTGTTTTAATTCAATATGTAATTTTATTTTTTATAAATCACACTTTAATATCAAAAACTGCAGAATAATTGCCACTGATTCTGAAAATAATATGAATGTGACTTTTCTCAATAATCCTAATAACAATGTCCACATGTCTTATCAGAGTTGAGTAAGACCGTAATATGTAGGTGAAAACAGCATACAAGAATGTGTGCAATGTTATTCTCCAGCATTTATCTACCAGATGCATTAATCTGGATGAATCCATCTATAACCAGACAGGGGAAGGTGTTATTCTGGGCATCCAGGCACCTAAGTGGAATCCGATTCACCAAAGTCCTTCTGGAGAACGGCTCATGGGTTTGATTCACTCAACTAAAGAGGAATTTTGGATTGCTGGATTACAGCTATGCCAAATACAGGCAACTGAGAGGCTTAATATCTGCCAAGCTTGAATCTAGGTCTGAAGAGTGTGGACAAAATGCAGCCTTGCTTACATTGGAACTTTTTGCCCGAGCAAATCATCCAGCTGCCACTGTGTATAACTTCCTCGCATCAAAAAGAAAAGGGTTCTCTGAACTTGCAGCCATCTGGGCTGATGAACTGAATGAGGTTAGTTCTGAGTGCCTGCAGAGATGTTGCAAGAATGTTCGGTTCTCGAGCATGGACTGGGGGCTAAGAGCTATGCAAACCAAGAGCTATGCAAACCAAGCTGTTCTTTAGATCATATTGGTCACCAGAAAGAATGTTTAAAAGATGACTCTTAGATAGTGACAGATGCTGGAAGTGTAACCAATCGGTGGGTTCTCTGAGTCACCTATTGTGGTCTTGTGTGAAAACTAGAACTTTATGGGAAGAAGTTTGTGATCGGATAAGCCTGGTGCTCCAGTGTTTGATCCCTAGAAATGCCACGCTTCTGATTCTTGGGGATGTGACCCCCCCTGAGAGGCCTATAACTCTTAAAAAAATACATATGGGTATTAAGAGGCTGTATGCTAGCAGAAAGAATGATCTTGTGTGCGTGGAAATCCCCCAACAGCTTCAACATCGATGATTGGGTGGAAAATTTTCTGTCAACATATGAAAAAGCAATTTTAAAGTATAAAGATGAATCTGACAAATCCAATGACCTTTGGGGTCTGTTCTTAGACACTTATGGTGAACTGTCATTTCAGTCAATTGCTGCATGAGTTATGTACAGTTTATTTGATGCCCCATTGTACCGACTGTATAATCTGATTGTATTGCTGTCTCACATTTGTACCCTATTGGATGGATATTTGACAGGACAATATTAGAGTACATTTCTAAGCTTGGAAATGTGGTTTTCTTCATATGTTGTGCGAACAGTGATGTACAGGTATTGTTATATTAAGTTGGCTAGGTTTCATGGTAAATTTGTTTTGATTGTATTGTTTCTACATGCATATGTTCAATCTCTGATGGCGATAAAATAAAATATTTAAATTCTCCAGCTTTGGATCTTTCATGGATTCACATGCTTTGAATAGTCCCGTCGTCAGGCTGGTAAACCCTGGTAACTTTGATTTAGTAATTTTCCTCAAACAAATTGACACCTTGAGTGCCCCATCAACGTTGTTGTGCGTGCTTTGGTACCCACCAATGGGATGTCAAGTGTATAGCTCCGCCCCAGCAGCTTTCCCTCAGATTTCAAATGTCTTCCGAGCTGTTGGGATTCCTCGTGTTTCTCTCCTGAGAGAAAATTACATTTCTTCGAAAATATCTTTTTTTTTCTTCAAATTTCATTGAAATACATCGGTTTCCAGTTCCAAGCAAGGAAACTTCAGGACCTAAGAAGTCTTCATTTAGGCCATGCGAAATCTGCGGCTTAAAGGTTTTTTACAAGGGTGACAGGCACACAGAGTGCCTTTACTGCCTATACCCGAACCATTCGGCTGACGGCTGCAACATCTGCCAGGGGGTCTCTCAAAAGACCCTTAAGGATAGGAACCGACACCTTATCTGCTGGCTCAATGAGGGAGCCTATCCGGCACAGCAATAAGTGTGCCACTCCGCCAGACAACAAAAATCGAAAAATGAATGCCTTTGGAAAGAAGGTTCTTGCTATTGGGGCGACAACCTTTAAAGCAGCCAATGCCCTGGCATTAGTCGCTCGATATGATCGAGAGATGTGGCCCCATCTGGCACCTTTATTGGAACATTTGCCGGAACAACAATGAAAATAGGCTATGTTTCTAGTGTACGAAGGAGAAGAAGGCTCGAATCACAGCATCAACATCGCTGTAGTCCTGGCTGAAAATGGGTTCATGCAGATCAGCAACAGGGCTGTCCTTGGACACCAGGCATTGCTATGTTGCACGGACCTTCGCCAGGAAGTGCAACACAAGGTAATCGATATGCCATGTCAAGGGGAAAATCTGCTCGCCGACAAAATCTATGAAGCCCTTAAAGCCATGAAGGCTGACTCGGACACGGCTAGATCTCTCACTGCCCTTCAAACAACAAGAGCTTGAATATTACTCTCAGGGCTACAAGCGCAATTATCAATCCTCCCAGCCCAATAGGGAATACCAAGGGCAAAGAAAGCGCAGATCTGCCAGCTCCCAGAGAGGTAGGCAAAATAAGGGACAACAATGGCTGCCGCAAGGGCAGTCAGGTGGGGGGAAATGTGGTATTCTACTTCGATGAGTGGCAAACAATAACGACCGACAGGTAGGTGCTAGATGCAATCCAGTATAGCCACTTGTTGGAGTTCAAGCACCCCAAATCCCTATCCCCCTACAAAGGTATCTCACCCACATCAGCACGTTTTACAACATGAGATACATTTAATGCTAAGAAAACAAGCCTTTGAAAAAGTGCCTCCCTCAGCAAGAGGAAAGGGAGTATACTCCAGGTACTTTGTCATCAAAAAACCAGACGGCAAGTGGTGGCCTATTCTAAATCTACGAAGACTAAACACGAACATCAAAAAACAGAAGTCTCACAATGGTAACCCTCCAGGAGGTCATAAAAAATGTTTAGCCCCAGGAATTCCTCATGTCCTTAG
The DNA here is from genome assembly GCF_040938575.1 of Ambystoma mexicanum. Classification (NCBI taxonomy): domain Eukaryota; kingdom Metazoa; phylum Chordata; class Amphibia; order Caudata; family Ambystomatidae; genus Ambystoma; species Ambystoma mexicanum. The sequence continues at coordinate 929,380,536 of NC_090931.1, read as the reverse complement.
AACTCAAAGATGCATTCTTCCATGTACCAATACATCCAAGGCACTGAAAGTACCTCCGATTCGTAGTCGGCGAAAGCCATTATCAATTTTGACAACAAATCGCAAAAGGAATGCCATATTACCATCTTACCATTGTGACCGATGCCTCCCAAGCGGGATGGGGCAGTCATTTGGACCACCATCACGTCAAAGGTTTCTGGTCCCTTCATAAAGCCTTACTACACATCAGTGTACTTGAATTACGAGCAGTGCAATGGGCTCTAAAATCATTCCATCCTCTAATTGAGAATTTGGTGGTGCGCATCCTCACCGACAACACAACCACAATGTTTTATCTATTGATGCAAGGCGGAATGCAATCCAACACTTTGTCCCAGGAAGCATAGACCATCTAGCATTGGGCCATCTGGCGCAAAATTCTACTTCAGATCTTCCACTTGCCCGGAATGCAGAACAAGCAATCGGACACCCTCAGCAGGGACTCGTCAAAGACACACGAGTGGCAATCGCACAGCATCCAGATAGCCAACCTTTTCTCAAGGTGGGGTCATCCCCCTCTAGAGCTTTTCACCAGCCCCAACAACAAGCAGTGCCAGAAACTTGCCAGCAGGAATCCACAGCCCGACTCTCAGGGGGGCGCATTTTCGTTCCTTTGGAACAAGGTGTTTGCCTACGCATTCCCTCCTTTTCCTCTGTTGAGGAAAACGATACAGATGGAATGCAAAGGTTGTTGCAGTATAATCTTGGTAGCCCCGTATTGGCCCAGGCAAACATGGTTCTCAAATCTCCTTCAGTTGGTAGCGGATAATCAAATTCATCTAGGATCTCAGGCTGATCTTCTATCCCAGAACAACGAGATGATCTTTCATCACAACCCGGGCTTTTTAAAGTTAACAGCAATGCTCCTGACCACTCCGACTTTGGTCATTTGAATATCCCTCAGGACTGCCTGCACTTTTCTAGCAGCAGCTAGAGCCCCTTCTGCCAACATTTCCTATAACCGTACATGGAAAATATTCTGTGCATGGTGTGCACACACAGCAGCCTAACCTGCAGCTGCTAGCTATAACACCTCATCAGATCCTTGCTTATCAGCTAAAGTTGGCTACAGAGGGTCTGGCGATCTTTTCCATCAAAGTGCACTTATCGGCAATCTCCAGATTTACACGGAAAAGATCTTCTCCTCTCTACAGTGACAGGCTAATCAAACACTTCTTTTTCATACCTTCCCACAGCCTTTTTCATACCTTCCCACCAAAGAAGAGGATTCCACCTGTATGGAGCCTGAAACTGGTTGTCACGCTCACCTGGTCTCCACGGGGGCGTAGCATGTAGCCGTATGAATGATGGCTGCACTGTCGTAGCTCTGGTGGTATGATGATGTCCTCTCCCCTGAGGCGTTTGTCTGCAATGTTGAAAAAAGATTTTAGCTTTCGAGTGGGGCCGGATTGGTCCCACCTCCTTCAACCTCCTGATGTCCAACTCCTCTTCTGGCTCACCTTTGAGTTTTGTGAGGTTGGCTCTCCGTCCTGCTTAACTTTCAGCAGGCGGCACAGTAAGCTCAGTCTTTCCCCGGACACAGTTACTTCACTGGTCCAGAGTGGCTGTTGCTGTGTCTGGAATATCTGGATTAATCAGGTAAGTCTCTATGCCAATGGATGCTTGGTATAGGTGCTCAATGTCTTTATTTCCCAAGGTTTAAACGTGTTTTGTCTTTCTTGCAGGTGCGGATTCGTACGGAGGTTTGGATGAAGATTTGACTCTCCTGGGATGCTGGGCAGGTTATCTCCAGGTGAGTATTAGCGCGGGTGAGTGGCGCTGGATGGCTGAATAATTGTTTTTTGTGCGCGACTAACCTGCTGTTTTCTGTTCTTTCTATGCAGGCCCGGCCCCAGGATGATGGATGGAAGAACCGCTCCGACTTATTCCGGAGGAATGCAGATGCGTAGGTGAGTATTGGAGGCCTGTGCGGATGCCCTCCTCCCAACAAGGACGGCGATCCGAAGATCAGCTGAAGGTGAGACCGATGGATGAGAATTGCAGGTAAGGCCTTTGTCGTTGTAATAACACCTGTTATTCTCTCTTTCTTCTTTCAGGCACCGATGGATGGAAATCTCAGAACGGGCATGGCTGTAGAAGCTCGAGGACAGAGCAGACACGGTGAGCGTTAAGCTGCAGGAGTGCAGAATAACACAAAGCGTGTTCTGCCTGCATGGTGTGGCTTAAATAGCCTTGCAAGTAGTTCCAGGCAAGTAGTCCCTTTACCACACCCTGCCTTTCAGGTAAAGTAGTCCCTCGGTCACGCCCTGGATATGGAGAAAGGCTCAGCCTCACTAGGCTGAGTAAGTAGTCCATATGGTTCAAACCATCTTATGAGCCTAGCGCCAACAGCGCCAGGACTGAGTCCAGGAGGTTCTGGGACGCTCCTTTGGGGCTTGATAAACCCTATTGGGTGTCAATGAATGGGGTGGGCCCATCAGTTCCAGGGGTTTTGCAGCACGCACCATGACACTGGTCCTATCAGGGCTTATGAAGCCTCCATTCGAACCTTTATCGACAACACATCAAATTTCTAACTTGGACGGTAGCTTCTTTAGTGGTCACTACGTCTTCTAGATGTGTTTCATAGCTCCAAGGCTTAGTCATAGACCCTCCATATCTATGGTTCATGAGAAACAAAGTGGTTCTCTCCACTAATCCTCATTTCATTCCTAAAGTACCTTCAGAGTTCCATATAAATGCTACCATAACTCTAGCCACATTCTTTCCAAATGCCACTTCACCAGCAGTAAAGACGCTGCACTCTCTGGATGTCAAAAGGGCATTGAAATGTTATTTGTGTTACACAAAAACTTTTAGATCGACTAAGCAGCTGTTTTTAGCCTTTGGCCCATCCAACAAAGGAAGATCCATATCACAACAGGGCATTTCAAGATGGGCCACATCTACAATCCCCTTCTGCCACTCTAAGGCCAATAGGCTGTTAGACTCGTCCCCCCAGAGTGCACTCCTCGGCAGCTCTCTGGTCTGAGGTACCCATCAGAGACATTTGCCAAGTGGCAACCTGGGCTGTACCCCACACTTTCACCAGGCACCCCTGCTTACACCAGCAACATGCTGAAGATGGGCAGTTCTTTAATGACTGTTCCAGTAAGGTAAGCCCTGCAGCTTCTGGGGTTGTTTCCTTTCTCCACGTGAAAATGTATTCTTTTTGTATTACCGCAGACAATTTTAAAGTATCTAATCTGTGTTTGCCTGGTTTCCACCGCCTAACTTCTATACTGCTACAAAATCTATTCACAGCATGTGAATTCATGAAGGATCCAATGCTGGAGAAGGGAGTAATTTCTTAAATGTGACTCCATTTCTCCAGCGTTGGTATCTTTCATGAATTCACATGCGCCCTCCAGCCTACCCCCTTCAGGCAAACATCCTCTTTTAGAGGTATCCTCCAGCTGGAGTGGTTCAAATCTGAGGGGAAGCTGCTGGGCGGAGCAGTACATTCGACATCACATTGGTGAGTACCAAAGCACCCACAACAACGTGGATGGGACACTCAACGTGTCAATTTATTGCATCTGAAAATTACTAAGTCAAAGTTACCAGGGTTTCCCAGCCTGACGACGGGGAATATTCACAGCATGTGAATCCATGAAAGATACCAACGCTGGAGAAATGGAGTTACAGGTAAGAAACTTCTCCCTTATGATGGGTAGCATAGAAGATGCAGTATGCTTTTTTCCCTTTTGGCTCCGGTACATCAACACGTTCCTTGTACCTATCTAAAAAGGTTCCAGGAGAGCTGCAGGTCCATTCATACCTTATTAGATTTTCATTCCATGGACTGCTTTTCTCTGCTCTTGGTTGCTGATCTTCTCTGCATGCACAGAACTTCTTCTCTTGCTACACTGTCAGTAGATGCAGGAAGGGTCAAAGTTTCTCCATTGTATGGTTTGATGTCATGTAGATGCAGCCAGGGTTGCCTTCCTTGTAGCTTAACAGCTGTGGGGGTAACTTTTTCCACCTAGTGGGGTCCTTCAAAGCGGCATTTATTCCAAGTATGGACACATTTGCGTACCAGCACCTGGTCCCCTGGATATACATTTCTTTTTTTTTATACAAGAGTGAGTGGATCAGTTGGCTGGCTTTCTTCTTCAATACTCTTTGACCCCTACCTCCGGTTCTTAATCTGTTGACAAATAAACGAGACATTAGCAGTCATAGTTGCCAAGTAATCATGCATCTTGTCTCATGTCTTCGCTACCGTGTGGGCATCAGTTTCTAACTTAGTTGGAGGAGCAAGAGGTGTTCTCATTCGGCGTCCAGTCACCAACTCATGAGGAGTTAAGTGGTGGGTTCTGGGGGGATTTATTCTGCAACGCATATAGTGCGAGGGGCAGACAATGTAGCCACCCCTTCTTTAAAGTGATCTTAATCTTGGCTATCCTCCATTTAAATGTTCACACATCCCATTCACCTGTGGATGATAGGCAGAAGAGAACTTGTTTTTTATCTCCAATAAAAGAGTGATCTGCTCAAATAGTTCATTTACAGAATGCGGTCCATTGTCAGACCACAGGAGCTCACATACAGCCCATCTTGGGACCACCTCAACCACAAGGAACTTGGCAGCGCATGTGGCATCGGAGTGCATACATGGACCTGCCTCAATCCATCTAGAAAAAGGACATACCATGATCACCATATACCTGTAGCCATTGCATTTTTGCACCATATCTACATAATATATATGTAGATGCTGGAATGGGCCATTGAGTCTTGGAATTGATCCTTTCACTGTTTGCCAAGTGTGCCCTGCAATAAATATCTGGCACACAATGCAATTCACAACAAACTGTGCCACATGTTCTAACAAATTTGGTGAAAAACAATCTTCTGCACTTGTAGCAGCAAGACTCTCTGGAGTCGTATGCGCGCCATAGGGAAGCTGCTTCAGCGCCACCCTCAAAAATGCTAGAGGCATAACCGGCTTTCAAGTACTATCCTGCCTCCAGATTGCCTCAGTGGGGGATAAAGAACACCCCAGTTTTCTCCATAAGTCTTGCTCCTCCTGTGAGGTTTGACCTTGTATTTGAATTAATTGAACAATAGATTGCATGTTAAAGCCCTCCTTCACACCGTCCTGTCATCTGTTTAACACTCCTTATTTCAAAATCAGAAATATTTGGGAAATATGCCGAATTTTTGGCTTCTAAATCTGTGGCCTCGCTCCCACGAGAAATCGTGTCTGTTCTTTTAGTATGGGCTGTGCATTTCACAACTGCGATAGTCAATGGGAGTCTTATTGCCTCAATGAGCTTATCCAATATGGCTGCATGTTAGACTATTGTGCCGTCTGCGCCGAGGAAACCCCTCCTTTTCCAGTGCAACAAACCTTGACGTCACATAGTCGGAGTACACTGTCACTTCCACATCCTCGTATCTTTGGAGTGCATTGATAAGTGCCACTAATTCTATAGCCTGTACTGAACAATGCAAAGGCAATCTCATGCTTGCGTTTACTTCACATCTTTACTACCGCTGATCCAGTATGCCTTTCGCTAGTTGTTTGATCAATTTTTGAAGAACCATCAATAAAGGGAACACCCCATGTGCCCCTCCAAGAGCATTTTCTCTAACACAGGGAATATCATAAAATTCAGTATATGGTGTACAGTCATGTACATAATCATCATCCCCTACTGGTTTTGCTATGAATGATTCCGGGTTCACTATTCTGCATCTAACAATTTTGAACGCAGCGTTAATGATAATTACCTCATACCCTGATGCTCTTTGTATGGTCTATGTACATTTAGGTTTTTCTCAAATACCAAATAATGCATGCTCAACAAATAATGCTACTGAACACCCCATTGTAATACTTGAAGGCTTTTCAATGACAAATGCAGCAGTAGCTAAAGCATGTTCGCAAACGTAATGCCCTTTCATGACTGGATCTAAAATCCCACTGTAGTAAGCCACTAGTTTATATCCATGTCCTAATGTCGTGTTCTTTGTAAGGACTGCTTGCATTCATAAGGTCTCCATTCAAATGGGAAAATAGATACAATTCTTCATGATAATCTGGAATTCCTACCACAGGAGCTGTACTGATTCCCTTTTTAATTTCTCAAATCTGTCAGTCATTTCATCTGTCCATGTTATTTTACTTGTGTCCACCTGTGCTTTTTTTAGTCCTTTTAAAAGTGGTTCAATATATGTGCTGTAATCGAAAACCCAGGCCCTACAATAATTACATATGCCTAGAAACTGTTGCATTTCTCTCACTGTTTTAGGTTCTGAAGGCTTCATAATTGCTTCTGCTCTTTCAAATGTCACCTTTCTCCCTTCTTGAGAGATAACTGCCATATTTACAGGACCTCTTTCTGACCATATTGTAGCTTTTCTTTGTACACCTTATATCCCTTTTCTGCTAGTATGGTCATTAGACAAACTGAGTCTTCTCTGCATCTTTCTTCTGTTTTACTGCAGACTAAAATGTCATCCACACATTGAATTAGTTCACTTTCAAGCTGGACATTACCCACATCCATCTGGAGGACCCTGTTGAAGATTGAAGGGGCCTCGCAGTACCCTTGAGACAAATGAGCATGTTTCAGGTGGCTATTTCTATATGCAAAGGAAGTCAAATCTTGTGTGTCCTCGTGGAGGGGAATTGAGAAAATGTTTTTTTTAAATATAACTAAAATATTTGAACTTGGATGTGATATTGCATAATATTATAGCAGGATTTGGAACTAAAGGAAACTCAGCTTCAACAATATTGTTTAGGTGGCCGAGATCTGAATAAATCTCCACAACCCCGCAGTTGATTTCTTCACTGGGTACACAGCTGTGTTACATGGGAACTCGGAAGGCACCAATATTCCTTGCTTGGTTAAAGCTAAAATGGTCTCAAATATGCCTTCATCGGCTTCTCTGGACATGGGATATTGCTTTGCTCTTGTCAAAATTGCTCCTGGCTTAAGCTTGAATTTAACTGCTGCTACTCCTTTCAATAGACCCACATCATATGGACTGGTAGTCCATACGATATTTGGCCCTTTCTCCAAATCTTCTGGAAAGAAGTATAGTTTCTTTTTTACCATCGCCATTCTCTGTGGTATTTCTCTATTCTCCACTTTAATCCAATAAATGAGATTTATGAAAAATACTAATTCATCATCTGAATAATCATCCTTCAAAAGCTCTTCATCTGTCAACATATATGCTTCACTGAGGGCTATCACTGCTCACCATTTTCTCCCCATACATGTTCCATGGACAACCACCCATTCCTCTCTGACCAGCACTGCTTATAGCTCTAAAGGGATAACCTGTCCATCATCCATAGGTATTTCTGGTCTGAACAAAAACTCTAAAGGTATTCTCAATATTTTACTTACCAACTTGGGTAAACATGATAATAAAACAGTCACTCATAAAAGAATACTTCTGACCTGTAAAGGCTAATCTAAACTCTTTCACATTCATGTAGTGTATCCCTGGAGTGGAGCACACTATTCCTTTGTCTGTAAAAGATATCGCAATGTTATGTTTTGTCATTAAGTCACGTCCTAATATGTTAACTGTTGTCTGCAGAGACTATAATAATGGCATTGACATTTTGTGTTCTCCTATAGAGATCAGTAATTTATCTGCAAAAGGAACTAAACTCCTGACCGCAGAGAATCCCTGCACATTCATGGCAATGCCGGACATTGGGTATTTTCCCTCACGAGTTGCTCCAGTGTCTACAAGGAATGAAAATGTCTTGCCTCGTATCGTTACTTTGACCCTTGGTTACTCTTGGGGTCTAGTGTCACTGATAGTGCTGAACACATCACGTCGCTCTGTGCACTTTACTATTGTGGATATAAATTAATCCCTGTACATGTAAAAAGGTTTCCTCCTACCACAGTCACACTCCCTGATCTAGGTGTGGATGCTTGTGGGACTCCTGCATTTGTGTTCCATGGTGGTACCATGGCCTGTTTTGTGTGTGCTTGCTGGATTTGTATCTGTTGTGTTTGCATAGGCACCTGCTGTGGTTGTTGCCCTTGTGACGATTGCCTTTGTAACTGAGCTTGCTGTTTTTGCTGAGGTTGTGACGTGCGTGTCTGATTCTGTGTGTGATCTTTAGCATAATACTCCTGTGGTTCTCTATTATATTATGGGAACATAGCCCACCCCCCTCTTGGAGCTTGCCGGTTTTGCTGCATGCCTCCTCTACTTCATGTTCTGGCTAAATGTCCCATCCTCCCACAGTTGCAACATTATTGTGGCTGTTGGCCATTAAATCCTCTTCTTCCCTGAGGTTTCTGAAATCCTCCTCCTCCTCCCCTAGGTCCATTCCCTCTTCCTCTTTGCCACAAATGTTACCCACTCTGACCCATAAGGTATACTACATTACTTTGCTGCGCTGGTTGCATCTCTTGTGCCGCCGCACCTTCACTACTCGTCAATACCTCTCCCTCTATGCCTAGTTTTGACAATTCTTTCTGAACTAACTTTGCTTCCTCCTGCTTTCTACTCACCACTTTCTTCTTATTATTTTCTTCTTACAATCGGCAATGATGCACGATAATCAACTGTATTTCTGGCCATGGCTTCACTTCCATCCCTACCTGTTTGTTCATCTGCCTTTGCCCTGGCTTGGGCATTCCTTGACATAAAATGTGGTAAAATAATGCCACAGTGTTGTCCCAAGGTGCTATCGTCTCAAGACACTATCTCTCTTGAATACCTTGAATAAAAGCAACAGGATCTTCATCCTCCCCCATTTTCCGAGTCATAATCGCACCCATTTCTGATGTATAGGGGATATTGTAATCTGAGCGCCCGCCATATTTCTTCTCTGCAATTATTATATGGCGCTCCATTGTGTTTTGTGCACTCAAACCTGCATACTCTGCCCGCTTCCAAATGTCATCAGTCCTCTCTCCTAGAATGGCTGCTAGCAGCCCTTTTATATTGCCTATTGCTAACGTCATTCCTGATGTCATTCTCTCTAACTCCTAAATCCATTTTCCTGCACCTTAAGTCAAACTAGGTAATTTAAATTATCCTTATCCATTTGTGGCAACAGAACATATTGTGGTCATCCTCCCCCTTTCTCTAATAATGGGAATTGTGAAAACCCTGATCCATAATCATACCCACCTACACACCTTGTTTTCCAGGTGGGGCTAGTCTCGCCCGTTTGTCTCTGTCCTGGTAGTGACCTCAATCTGCTTACATAAGGCAGGGATATATCCCCTGTACTGTGCGGCATGTGGTGTTTGGTGTCGGTTCTGGTGTTTTTTCTTTAGGGTCCTCTAGGTCTGACCGTTTTACCCCTTTTTCTACATTTCACTCTTTTGAAAAACCACCTGTGCCCTCTCTTCACGCTTTCTTCCCTTTTTATCTGACATCATTATGGCCCAGCTTGTATGGCTTTTGTCCCTTTCCACATCAAGATCTAGTCTACTTAGACTGCATTCTGTTCTCGTCTGTTATGACATCATGTGACCTATCTCCTGTTTCCCTCAAGATCTATTGACATTATCTTTGGTCTTACACCCATCTTTATCCTTTATTCACCTATATAAATCCCCAATCCTCTTTTCTATGGTTTCTGCTTCGTGCTCTTCAGCCCATGTTTGTATTCTCGGTATTCCTTGGAGCTCCCTTCACGGCTATTGTGGCCCTCTCTCTTCCTCAGATAGTTCTCGTGCTTCAATTGGCACTATACTTCTATTAAATAGATGCCCTATCTCGGCATCTTTTAGTCCCCTACTTTGTTCATCTCTTCTTTCCTTCTCCTCATCTCGCAACTCTTCTTCCTCTTGCATTCTGTGCAACCTACATACTTTCAAACTTTGTATTGCTATCTCCTCTTGTTGCTTCTCTTGTAATCTTTTTTCTTTCCTTGCCTCGTACCTTCTTCGTTCTTCCTTTCACTTCCTCTTTTTCCTTCTCTTCTTTGTATGCTCTCATGTTCTTTTTTCCCCCACTCTTCTCTTTCTTGAACCCTATCAATGCCCTTATCTAGCTTCAGTAACACATGTCCTCCAATCCATTCATTTTGTACTATTGTTACTCCCTTAGTCTTGTCTTTCACTTCTCTTTATCTCTTGGCTTCTTCCTCTATCTTCATCTGTCTCTCCTTTCTCTCATCAGGCTGTTTACTTTCATCGCGTGTTGATATATATTTATGTTCTCTGCTTTTGTTTTCTTCGGCATTATCCTCACTGTTAAAAGCGGGGGGTTCGCATGTCGGATTAACATACCCACCACTGCGTTCAATTCCTTTAAAGGATAAAATCCCTGCTCCTCAGTATCTGCAATCTTGTTTTCAGAAGTGGAAAGAGGAGCCAAAGGTGTTACATTCTAAGCTTTATGCTAATTAAGCATCCACTCCTTCTCAGGGGGATCTTCTTTCTAGCCCTGATTAAATCTTCCACAACTCTACAGCGGCCAACCTTTTCTCTAACTTCTTCCCCTCATATGTAGCAGGCAAATATGTTGTCATACTTGCCTAAACTAAACATATGTCACAATACTGTTTTTGACAACTAACCCTCTTGATGCCATGGCATGGGTGTTTTGTTCGGCGGGCCTCTGACCCATTCCGCGTGATACTGCCTTATCTTGGGTGTATATTTCTGGGTGTATATCTCGACAGTGACCTGCATAGGTGTAAAAAAAGGAGTGTCCCCCATGATGACAAGTCAATCTCAACTGTCAATACTTACTAGAGATTGTATTATTTTATTCAAGTATACCACACTGATTAATTTGAGGAGGAACCATCAATCGCTGCTTAAAAAAAATGTTTTAACCACTTTAAAATCTATGTAATGATGTTTTTTTTCGTTCCTTTGGTTACACTTTGTCAATTTTAACTGTCTCATTTTATTATTGCTGTTTTTACGAATCTCGTCTTTATTTATTCTTCTGCTTTGATTCTGACCCTCCTGATTGACGTCAATCTCTTGATTTTAAAAATCTGACGATCACCTTAATTTTTTACTATCATTTTATATTTCCAAATCTTTACACAATAAAGGTTTTATACTGTCATATTTATAACCCCATACACGTGCACCTTTTAACTTTATGCGTATGCCTTCCTTTACTATCTCTAATAAATGTATCTCATATCACTTTTTACCCCATTTTGAAGTTTGATGCACACTCTTTTTCTTGGCCTTGCCTCAGGAATACTTAATACCCCTCATTGGAGTTTTTGAGTGCGTACTCTTTCGCACCTCTTGGAACCAGGAAAACAAGGTATCTATTTCTCTTCTTTCTAATCCCCCAAAATCCCGTTACTTCGATACACTAATTTACAATACAGTCCCTCCCCCTATTTTTGCCACCTTCAATGATCTACTTACATCCATAGCTCAGCTCGAGTGTCTTGGAATCGACCATTCCCCAATTGACCAGATTGCCTTCAGTTTGTGGGGCACCAACAGGGACCGGATAGGAATTGAGTCAAAGGGGCACCTGTCAACCGATTCGTCTCACATGTGTGTTTTGCGTGCCAATGTCCAAAGGAAGCTCCATGGTTTTCTGGCTAATGGTGAAACCAACCAAGAGTCTAGATCTGGGCCTAGGTTGATTAGACCAGGACCATCCGCACTGCTGCCAGAATGTGTTCTAGCACCTTGAAGTGGTGTGTGCTAGATGGAATTACCAATAGCGATCTCCGACCCAAATAACCGGACAAACTCATAGAATATGGCAAAGTACTACTTTATTATCAGCATAAAATGAAGTAGAGCAATCTGGTGAACAAGCTGTAGTCTACACACTTGCACCCAAATTTGATTATACAAAGGTTTTATACCTCGATATGCGTCATCCTATGTGGCAAACTATAAATCCTATTGAATGGAGGGATAGGTTAAGGGAAAATACGTACCTATAATATGTATAAGCGTTAATACCATAATTGGCAGCCCCTTATCTGTTAGGCACGCCTCTAACCACCTCTAAATATGTATAATACTTATTATAGTGGACTATTGGCAGCGTGTTGCTCATTGCAACATTTTATAGCATGTTGCTGCATAGACACTCCGATTGGTTGGCATGCTTTCTCAACCTTGGGCTTTCGGCTCATTAGCATGTAAGCAAAATGGAACCCAGGTGCCAAGATTAACGTCAGACTACGCCCCAATTTCCCAATAGTCCATCATCTCTCATCTGTCCGGCCCTAAACCAAGGCTTCTCCTTTGTAGTTGACCTTGCAGTCTGTTCTCTATTCTGGGGCCTTTCAGGAAGTATAGGTACACCATTATGTTCCTCTGGAGCTTAATGAATAGCCCTTGTTTTTAACTTCTGAATCACATGTGTGGAGAACACAAATTTGTCCATTTCGACCTTCTATTTACTGCCATTTGATTCAATTGTGCTGGGTGTCATTACACTTCTCAGCCTCTAGAGACTTTCTCACTCCATCTTACATAGGCTTTCCGCACTTTTATTTGTTCAATACGTAGCTCTACAGATGCTTGACCCTTTACCTAATCTAAGGGAAATATGTCTTACGCACATGACTTATCTTTCTGACTCCCCTTGTGCCTTGCAATTATTCCTTGAATTAGCATCCTTGATCCCAGGCCAATTTATTCCTCTTTATTCCTCACACAAAGCTGTTCTTCCAAAGTCTCCTGAATCTGCAGCCCTGGTCTGTCTCTGAGGTAGCTTGATTGGTTTTAATACAAGCCTGGCATCCATCTTTCTATCATGGCTGCTCCAGCCATGTTATGTGTTACTCTGTAGCAAGCTATGTCTAGTCTACCTTGCGTTTTTACGTATATACACTTAATAGTCCGCAGGAAACTTTATCTTCTTCGCATACGATTTCATATTTGATTACATGTTTCTCTTGTTACTTCAGTTACATCTTTATTCTTAAGTATTTTCATATCTTTTCAGTATGTCTCAGTATCTTTCCTTCACGATGTCACTCTGCCCTTGTCAGATTTCAATTATAGCTCTATGATGTCCAATGGTGTGTGCCGACATTCTTCCACCCTTTCAGTTTGAGGGTACGTTCAATACGGTTGTCCGAGTGCATATAGTCTCTCATGCACTCTGTGGTATTGGGATAATGCCTGGTGTTCCACATAGGGGTTTTCTCCTGCTGTTCCACTATGGTGGAGATAAGGGTGCGGGAACAAGGGATGACATGTCCACCTGCTCCTCTACATTTGCTGCAAGTATTTTACTTTCACTATCAAAAAGGGAGATAGGATGATAATTACTTGGGTCAGTCCCATTCCCATTCTTGTAGACCGGGACAATAATGGCACTGTGCCCGGAGGAAGGTATTGATCTTGATTCCAGGACCTGAATAAAGAGAATAAACAGAATCTTGGACCACATGACAGCATTATTTTATAAGATGAAATTTGTCAGCCCGTTGGGACCAGCGGCCCTCGAATAGAAAGATTTCCTGATTAGTTTCTCAATATAGTCAATCAACATAGCTCATTTCTAGCCACTATTGGGGGGGGTCGCTAAAGGATATAACTTGTGAGGAATTTCTATAAACTTTATAAAAATTATTCACCCTCTTGTTCTCTGCAATGGGGTTACTTGGCATCCTTGTGTTTTTCTCATATCATTAAGTAAATTCCAAATGTTTCTACAATTGTGCTGGGTAAACATTTCAAGCCTTTTAGACCCTTCATTATAGCTCTGGATATATTTCTACCTTTTGACCCAGTTTTAAAATTTTTGTTTTAGACTTTAATGTGTTGCCAGAATGGATTCCCCATCACAACCACTTCCTCTCTGGGCACGTAACTTCCTTCTTATTTCTTCTTATTTATTTATTTCTTTTTATTTTGAATTGTTGCATCAAAGCAGTGGGTGACGGGCCACTCGGCTATTTGAGGTCTCGAAAATGTACTATTAAGGTCATCCAAAAAAGCTTGAAATAAGCCAGGTGAGATAATCAACAACTTTATTTCTGAAGTATTTTTTTTTGTGGAAAATCTGATATGGAACTGTTATATTTACTGATGTTTCCAATAAACCTTGAAATCCTGTACTCCCTTTGGTTTACTTCAAAATGTGTTAATCCAGGCCTAAATATGGTTAATACATCCTAATTCAATTTCAGTTAGATCAGTCTCCTGGACACTCATATCAGTACACAGATCAAACAAGTTTGGTGTGAGGGGAACATAGTGCAAAAGGGTGGATTTCCTAATATGCCTAGGCGGGCAATCTCCCGAGGTAGAACTGTTCACGATTTTCAGGTTCCAAGCATTAAATAAATCCATCCATAGTTTACCATCCACCTTGACTCGTGTATTAGAACAGCACCCTTTGCTCCTATGGATATCACCATTATTCAAAAACATTAGACAATTGGCATACAAATCGTCTGCCACCATGATGTGAATACCATTTTTTCCACATAGGAAGGTGTTGCATATGTTTCATAGATTGGCCGGGAGGGTACCTACATTGCTGCAACATGGATTATTATAGCGGTTAACAAGCAGCAAGGGCTTTTGGAACAATGGCCTCTTTAGGACCACTCTAATTGCAAGGAGACCATAAGTAGAATCTGAGATCATTTCAGATTCCATCTGTACCGACTTATCAATAGATAATATGAAACCCCCTCACCCTCCAAAGGCCTACCCCCTAAGCTCTCAGTTACCATCTGTTGACATACTGAGTGCCCATTGATGATCAATGGTGCAGACAGCTATACCTCCTGTAAGAAAACAATATGATTTGTTAGAAAAATTGCTGTATGGAGGCATTGCCAACACACTGTGAAAACCATGGGAGTTCCAGCTCAAAATGTCAAGATTCTCTGCCTTGGCGGTATGGACTGAAGTCCTGTCCCCCATTCAACCAGTGTCATTGGGGTTTTCAGGGTGGTCGCTCTCCACGGTAAGTAATGTCTCTAGGGGGTGTCTGATCCCTATGTCATGTCCCTGGTGGTCAAGGTTTAAACAGAAGTCTCGGGTGGTGCACCTGCTACCAAAGCAAGCCGCTAATTGGCGTATGCGCGCATAGGTTTTATGATGCCACCTTCTCTTTATCGGGCTCTACTTGCTGCAACCGCAGGACACCAGATGTATGGCATCCAGAAGGGCTGCTACTCTTCATGGGTAACTCGGACTCTGTGATTGTGCCATTGTTTGGTGCTCTGCTGCTCACTGTTACTATCAAATAAATGGGTCATTCCTATTTTTTGTTGTTTTCAGGGGGCTTGATTCTGACCACGGGGAGAACTATATATGACAAGAGTGCGTCAAAAGCAAACCCTACCTCTTTTGCGAGTTTTTTTTAACCATCTGTGCACAAAATGCAGGTAAACTCAATTAACTGCACCAGATCTGCAATTAATTTAGTTTACCTGCATTTTGGCCGCAGGTGCTTAAAAAACTCACAAAAGAGGGAGGAGTAGCTTGCGACTCTTTTTCTTGTCATATGCTTCACTGTCACTACAAACGATAGAAAGATACTGGTGAGTACCTGGACAAATAGCCATAGCGTGAGACAAAGGTGTACTGCTGACTTGTAGATAGGCACAAAGGGAAGGGATAAGGACTGAACTCTCCTCGGCTGCCTTTTCCATCGGGGTTAGGACTGGACTGTAAATTGTAGTGTGAGACTGAAAGCAAAGGGGTGGGCACCACTTTATTCAATAATTATGCTATCTGTACTTAACTTTCCAGCGTCCTCCAGAGAAAACCAACACACACTCAGCTGGAAATGAAACTAGATCAATGATTCACCGGATCTGGAGACGCTTCCTATGTAGTCAACACTACAGCTGATTATGCATCAATCATCACAATCAGTATCACATACAAGAATGATAGTATATAGTATGCTTGGCATCCTTTATTCTTCTTTGTGTTGTCTTAACAGCTGAGAAGTGACTACGGCCATTTAATTTCGGACCCATGTGGTCCATCATCAGGGCATTTCTCTACACTGACATATGCAGAATGCATCGGTGACAATAGATAGAAATATTTTTGCCACTACACTATTATACCAATGTGGATGTAAATGTGCGCTCATTGTACCTGCGTCTTCACCTCTACCTCTATGGCAGATGCCTTCCTGTCTGCATCTGTGAAAAGTTGTAGGTGAGGTTTAAATATCTGTACTTGATCCTTGCTCTGGGTAATGTGGAAATATGCATGAAGTGTGAATCCCTAGCTGGACGCCAGGAGAAGGCTGCCCTTCTGAATGAGAGAGAATGCCATGTCTTCAACGACCAGCGACATAACATTTCCTGAAAATCAACAATGGAAGAAAGTGCTTCAGTGCTATTCGGAATTGCAGTGTGCTGCTGCTAACCACTTTCAGCCTGTGATCAAAAGGATCGTTGAACGCTTATGCCATGGCATGCCTTGGTTAGCCTGTAGAGTACGAGCAGTGGCGTCGCTAGGGAGGGGTTTGGGGGGGCCGCCCCCCCCTGTGAAACCCTGTGGCCACCCCCTTGTTCCTCCCTACCTAAAACGAGCAGTGACCATGTTCTCCCCCTACTTTTGTCTGTGCCCCCCTACTTTTGTCTTTGGCCCCCTCTGTGCCCCTCCTAAATTTGATTCCTGCCACGCCACTGAGTACGAGCTAACGCTGTCCACTGGGGTAGTATAGTGGTCTGTGTAAAATGGAAGAAAACTCCTCTGGGAGAATTCCTCCTCGTCACTAGGTGACACGCCAAAGCTACTGATTATTTACAGTTCAGAGCCTGTGAGTGCGCTTCCCTGCGACATCGAGAGGATGACTTCACTTACCGATTCCCTCAGTGTGCCCTTATATATCCTAGCGAGTGTTTAGAACCCTGCAATCCGCCACTAATGGAAACATTGTTTAATGCTATAGGTGGTAGTGTGGCAGGCCTCCCTGACGCTTTCTTGACATGGCCAGGATATTGTCCTCGCCACAGCCAGCACAGAGCAGAATTCCAGCTGTGCTGACTAGCGTAGTAGCTTTCTGTGACACTTCAGTCATTCATTGTGAGGGAAGTGTTGATGCTAGTATGTTTATTGTGTGCAATGCTGGAAGTAAACACACGAGAGCAAGACTCTCTCTGCGTGTTATTACTTATTTGAAAGCACATTTTTTTAATGCATTTTATGAAACGGCATAAACTATTTTTCTGCAACACAGAAGCTGCATATTCGTTTTTTTTATTTTTTTTATTTTTTTTTATTTATCCAAACCGATTCTACATTGATTATATGTGTGAGCAACTGGAAAACCTCTTAGGCACTTTAGAGATTAAGCAAGGCCAGGCATTAAACTGAATGAGGATGACAGTGTGTGGCCATGAACTCTGGAGTTCTGTGACCTTATAAAGCTACACCCCATTTGCCCTCGGTCCTTTCTTTGGTCACACAACTACTCAGTGACTTGCAAGATCCTTATAGAGTATGGTAGGGGGTACTTTATCCCTTCTACTACAGGGAACAGATGAACTTGCTTCAAATGAGAACATGACTTGGAGGGGATTGGGTCCTCCGACGTATTCCATATCTATGACAGTAAATCACCACAGCTGTGCTGATTACCTGTCATAGATATGGAATACGTTGTCGGACCATCCCTTCGAAAGAACGTTACCAGGTAAGAAAGTAACTTGTTCTTCACTAGTCATGTCATATACATTATCACAGGTGGCTAGTGACATCAGGGCATGCACCTTTCAAACATATAGTGGGTCTTTGACCGTTTTCACATTCCACATTAGCAACGAGGCACTATCGGCGTAAGATGGGACCCAGCAGCGCTGCCACAGTGCTCCACTGACAGTAGCATGTTGCAGACAAGGGCTTCAACGACGCTTCATCTCTCTACACATTTTAGTATGAAAGCAGCTCTGCTGACACTAGAACCGAGAACAACCTGCCAATGTTCACTCCACATAGACATCAGTGAGTGTCCCATCATCCTTGCTTCATTTCACTCCAAATTATTCATCCATTTCGCCTATGTCAACATAGCGGAAAGACTTCAATCAGTCAACTAAAAATGACCCAGCAAAGTATAGAGGCAACATAATTACAAGACTCAGTAAAAACGAATCGATTATTGTTTATTGATCGCTCCTATTACACGCAATCATCTTGTTCACTTTTCAGTACATGTTCGCTTTAAGCCAACGGTCTACATATGGACGGTAAGGATATAGCAATTCTCCTTGGAGTTCTGTGACACTATTTCCTTGTAGTTCATGTTTGGTGGTACTTGTTCCCAAATAGATTGCTAAACTGGACAGTATATCGACTAAGAAAGATCATATTTAAAATCCATTGTTCTGTTTGACAACTCCCGAATAGCATGCTCTGGATCACCCTGAGCCTGGAACAGAAAAATAAAGTAACCTTTTGGGAAATCTATATATATAAAAGTGAACATTTGGGTTTGTGGCTTCGCATATGTTCCCTATACAATTCCACACTGTTTCACCAATCTGAACCACATTTTCCACAGTCATGTGTTGGGATCCTCCGGACATTACTGGCTACATGCCTTTTGGACACCCCACCCCTTTCCCCAGATTTCAGCAAAAGTCTCTGGGTTTGGGGCTTCACGTATGTTCCCTATACAATTCCACACAGTTTCACCAATCTGCACCAACCTTTGCACAGTTACCTGTTGGGACCCTCCGGACAACACTGGCTACATTACATGTTGACACACCACCCCGTTCCCCGGATTTCAGCCACTGCACAGATAATACGGTTGCCTGGAAGTTGCGGAACATCACGGTAGTTGTAGAAGGACCGCACAGAGCTCATTGCAAGCATTTGGATGCGAGAAACAAAACTCAACCTTACTGGACCTCGAAAACCACATTTCAAAACCCTAGGACGCACTGTTTCTGAGACATTTACACCGTAATGCACTGCACCTCGCCAGGGTGAAGCAGCAGGTGGAGAGAACACACAGAAGGTCCCAGTATGCTGAAGCATGCCAACTCTCGCCTCCCCTCCTCCTCTGCTTTGGGGTATGTCCACCAGCCACACGTGCCCATTTTCAGTGCAGCTCACTTCAGAGTGCAAAACAAATCAAGTGATAAGCGACTCAGGACCTTAAGGTATTTCTAACCATAGGTCTTCCTTTAAATTGAACAGCCTGGCTAGTATATTAGCTTGGCTATTGTTCAGCCCCGCCAAAAAGATTGTGGAGATCAAAAAAGATTGTGCTGTAAACTGCTCCTCTTCCAATGTCCCACATCATCTCCTCTGACCCATACTACAAATACTGCCATTACAATCGCAGTCCCCCAACTAAAATTAACATCCTTGTAATGTCCGCCAAAGCGTTCACTCTGCACTGCCTAACACATAATTATAATTCGGCAATGGCACATCCGGTTTCTAGTAAAAACCATCAAAACCAGTCTGAATGTCCTCATTTTGACAGAAACCTGGTTTAACCCTATCTTGAAAACTATCATGGACAACCTCTTACCAAATGTTTTTTTCTCATGTCTTTGTCGAGATAATCGGAGGAACACTTTCCCCTGCAAAATAATGTTCATCATAGAATTGTCCTCCTTTAAATGTCTATTGGTTGGACCCAAGACAGCTCCCTCAAAATCAATAAGTATCAACGTCAACTATCACCCTTGCAGCAAGCACAAGATTTTCAAGGAACAGGCAAAGACTGCATTGCCACTCTTCTTATTGATTCCATGGATATCCTTTTTGGAAAAGCACCTCCATCAAGCGTCACATATGCAAATAAAATAGTCATATGCTGTATGCAGACCCAATTGAGAGCATAAATGCAGCCACTCAGCCGTGGTAAATTAGAAGAACATTTAACACCAGCCTTTGACAAAATGCTCCAGAGAGAAATGGAAATTAAATCCAAGACAGCGGACAGGTTTTATAACCTCCTCTCTCTAGACTGTGACCAGAGGTAAGAAAAAGAATGTTGGGGAATGAGAAGTTGGAGACCAATATAGCAGTGTACAGGTTATAAAACCAACCACCAATGAGGTAAAGTCATGAAAGTTATGAGCTGGGGACAAGACACTTCAGAGTGAGAGAAGCTGTGGAAATCTAGAAGAGGTGACATGAAGGTGATAGCTGCTGAAGTCCAGAGTTTGCTGTAAGCAGCAGGAAGGTACAGTTGGAAGACTTTATGGAAAGCTTTATGGATGGCTCAGTGGTGGCCTGCCACTATGTGTGGGAGGGTGCGCCCCCCCTGCCTGAGCAGCAGGCTGTCTCCTTGTGGTAGTGACAGCACAGTCCCCGGTGTACATTATTTTCACTGGGGACTGTGCTGCTTGCCTCTGTGTAGGGGCGCCCACCCCGCCCCCTGACAAAGTTATTTTGTTTGTTGCAGAGCACTTAGGCTCTGCGACAAATGTAGCAGTGAACAACAAGAGCTGTCGGGTCATCAGAACACTGGCCATCCCGGATCCCACTATTACCCCAGCAGCCACGGGGGGGCTGGATGCCGGAATGTATGGAGCAGTGGCCCCTGAGACCCCCACATTTTGTGTTACGCCACTGCTCCATACATTATTAACTTTCTGACCTTACAAGACAACAGACTGTTCGTACTGAAAGGAAAACATTCCTACCAACATTATCTTTTGTTTCCATAATCGAGGGTTACTTGCGTAGCAGCATGTTCTTAGTTTGTTTAGGATAACCCTTTCCTGGTACAAACAGAACAGACAACATTTTGATGACGCTTTGGCCCATCCTGTGCAAGATCCAAGGCTGTAATAACAATGAACTCATTTCTTTGCAACAGCAAACTCAGCACTCTTGTGTGGCGATTCCTTGCAGCTCCAAAAAGGACATTTTTCAAGATGGAATGAGAGCATGAAACAAAATGGGAGAAGCTTAAGGCTAACCTGAATAAATGCATTTTCACCCCCTGTCAAAACATTTCTGTGCAACTGATGCTGGATAGGTATCTATTAAGATGAGGAATCTGTGGGAGAGTGCAATCCATTGAAATACAGATTAGCAAATCTTTGGAGTGAGGGCCATGGGAGAGTGAGCAACGCATAAGTGACCCTCAAGCTCATTGTGAAAAGTTGGCATCTATGGGTAATAACACTTGCCATGTTTGCTTTACCTTCGGTGCAAAGTACCTGTCTGTGCATCAGGGGTAAAGCAAAGATAAGTGTTATACCATGGATAGAATGGATTCAATGTAAGCCAGCCTATAAACGTAATATCCCATCCTTGTAATAACACTTCACTTACCATTTTTGCTTTACCCTTGATACACGGTACTATGGGGGCTGATACACTTAATCAATGCATAGAAATGCTTTCACCCGCATATTCACACACAAGGACCACCAAAATACATACATACATGCATACAATCCATACATGCAGGCATACATACACATTAAATAAAACAAATACACTTACCTTGCATGCGTGCATCCACACACATGCCTGTGCAGCCATGGTAGGACCTGACATGCTGCCTAGTGGGAAAGGAGGCCGCAACGTGTACAGGCTGACTGACGGGAGAAACCTCCTCTCCTATCAGGCAGTGTGTCAGAGTTGGAGGGGCAGGGGGGCATCCAGTCCCCCCTGTGGCTGCTGGGGTAATAATGGGTTCTGGGATGGCCAGTGTTCAGACGACCCGACGGCTCCCGTTATTCACTGCTAGATTTGTCGCAGAACCTAAGAACTCTGCAACAAACAAAATAGCATTGTCAGGGGGTACGCCCCTACAGAGAGGCAAGCAGCACAGTCTCCAGTGAAAATAAAGTACACAGGGGACTGTGCTGTCACTACCACAAGGAGACAGCCTGCTGCTCAGGCAGGGGGTGGCACCCTCCCACACATAGTGGCGGGCCACCACTGAGCCATCCATAAAGCTTTCCATAGAGTCTTCCAACTGTACCTTCCCGCTGCTTACCGCAGACTTTTGACATCAGCAGCTATCTCCTTCATGTCACCTCTTCTAGATTTCCACAGCTTCTCTCACTCTGAAGTGTCTCGTCCCCAGCTCATAACTTCATGATTTTATCTCATTGGTGGTTGGTCTTATAACCGGTACACTGCTATATTGGTCTCCAACATCTCATTCCCCAAAATTCTTTTTCTTACCTCTGGTCACAGTCTAGCGAGAGGAGGTTATAAAACCTCAGGCTGCTGTCTTGGATTTCATTTCCATTTCTCTCTGGAGCATTTGGTCAGAGGCTGGTGTTGAATATTCTTCTAATTTACCCATCCCCAACTCGGCAACAAATCATGGGTCGTGCTACACTCTGGGCCGGCCTAGATTACCACACTTGCGCAATATGCACAAACGTTCTGCTGCAGGGGTATGCCGCACACTGCACTAGGAGAAAGATATAAATGTGTTTTAATGCAATATACAGCACACTTTCAGAGAAAAATTGGCTAAAAAGCCAGAGTGTTTGCAATTGTTTTGTAGGGTAAGACCAATCCAAAAATCCAATACATGCAAGTCACCAAAAGTGTACAGGAACATTACTGCATTGCTATTACATGTCCAACTAGCTGCACAATGTAGACCAGTGTAGACACGTAATAACATATTACAGTAAAGCATGCAAGGCAACATTTAGAGAGAAATTGCCATAGCATTTCGGTGCTGGACTGCCCATGTGGGCGGGACAAAGACTGATATGCAAATTGATATTTCCCATCTGTGAAAGGTACAGTGAGCAAAACGCGTGTGCTGCAAACTTTCATCTCAGAACAGGTTATCATGCCATGTTCTTTCTGGAGAGGAGCGCCTGCTACCTTTTTTAAAACATTTCACTGTTAGTACCTGCATTCATATGCATAATTCTTTAGGCAATTGAAATGGTGATGTGGGTTTAGTACTTGAATGCCAGGGGAATGATTGGAACGGTAGAGAGGGAAGAGCTAGATCAATGTCCAAGCATGCCACAGAGAGCTAAGATCTGTGCGACAGAGCTATCAACATCTTATTCATAACCGAAACATGGCTAGACGACAATGACAAAATTACACTCCATAGCTGCCTCCCTGACAACAAGTGCGCACAAGCAAACAGGAAAAATAAATGAGGAGCAGTATTGACAATAGCATACAAGGAACACCTGAAAATTGAAACTGAAGAACCACTAAGCATCGAAAACTGCAAATCCCTAATCCTTCATCTAACAGCAAACCCAAAAATAAACCTCAAATTCATCCAGGCATACAGACCACCGACATACGATGCAACCTTCGTGGACGACTTCTCTGAAGCCATCACCAACCTAGCTATGTATTTGTATTTATTTATTTGTAGAGCGCAACCAAGCCCTGGGGCAACTGGGCGCTAATTCTTACAAGTTGCACAGATAAGGATATACAATGATCATTACAACAAAGCAGGTTTCATAGGCGTATGCTATGCACATGTATACATACGATCATGCTATGTAGGCATAACAAGGTACATTGTTGATATTAATTACAGTCAAAATATTGTATTTAGGGTCTACATAGAGTAAGTGTATATGAGTGGGTAGTCCTTGTGTCGGAGCAATCATTACCTGGGAGAGGGTCGTTGGTTTGTTGATTAGGATGAGCAGACTGGTTAATGTCTTGTTCGTGGAACCAACGTTTTACCTTTAAGCAAAATTGTGAGAATGAAGGTTCTTCTCTGATGTGGATAGGGCGATTATTCAATTTCTTAGCCGCGAGGACTGGGAAGCTGACTCCACCTGCCCGTTTTTGGTTAAAGCGTGGGACGACTATGCTATGCTTGTGTGATGATTATGCTATGTGCTTGTGCTGCTTTGGTAGGTCCTGTAGAGGTGTGGCGTGAGAATGTGCCCACAAGATAGGTTGGTGCTTGGTTATGGAGACACTTGTGTGTGAGTGAGTGACTTCAAGTCTATCCTTTGATTAATATTGAGCCATTTTATGGCTTGTCTAGTGGATGTGATGTGGTGTTTTCTAGGAATGTTGCAAGCCGCTTTAACAGTGTTATTTTGCATGAGTTGCATTTTGTTAATGTTCTGCTGGGATGTGCCCAGGTATAGTGCATTACAATAATCGAGTTTAGATCAAACTAACGCTCTTGCTGCTGAGGTGCAATCTGTCGAAGTCCGGTATGGGCGGCAGGCTGCGATGAGCTTGCAAGTATGTGCTGTGGAAGAGGCTAAGGCATTAGTTTGCCTTGTGAATGTGAGGGCGGTGTCGATGTAGATTCCTAGCGTTTTTACATCTTTTGCTACTTTTATGATGTTTCCATCAATGTTGAAAGATGAAAACAAAGGCCCTAGTTTATTCAGTTTGGCAAGAGAGGCAAGTAGAAGTAACTCCGTCTTTTCGTTGTTTAGACAAAGACCATGCTTAGCCATCCAAATTTGTATGGTACTGTAGATGTTGTTGAGTACTTTACTGTCTACAAAGTGATCACCAGGGATAGGTATGAGTATTTGGGTATCGTCCGCATAGTTAGTATAGATGATACCCAGATGGTCAAGTATATTGAAAAGAGGCTTGGTGAACACATTGTAGAGAGTTGGGGAGATGCACGATCCTTGTGGTTCCCCACAGGTCACAGGGAGGCTAGTGAGGAGGCAGAGGGTGAGAAGTTTTCATGGATCTATTACTCAGGAAAGATTCGATCCACGCGTTGGCTTGGTCTGAGAAGTGTACGGCAGAAGACAGGGGTTTGCATAGAATGTTATGGTTCACCAGGTAGAAAGCCACAGAGAGGTCGAGTAGTGGGAGTAATGCTGGTTTCTTTTAGGATCTGAATTTGAGATTTCAAATCAATAAGTGCTGTCTCTGTCCCGTGTCTAGGTCTGAAGCCTGATTGTCTTAACCTTAGTAGGTTGTTAGCTTCCAAATGTTGTATTTGGAGATATGCTGCTTGGTCCAAGATTTTCAACAGGAAAGGGACTGTGGTGATAGGCCTGTAATTGGATGGGTTGTTAGGGTGGAGTGAAGGTTTTTTCTAGTAGGGGGGAGTAACCAATGCATCTTTCAGATTATTAGGTACAGTGTTAGAGTTCAATGAGGCGTTAATAAACGAGGTGATAAACGGGGCAAGTTCCACAACTGCCTCTTTGATAAGTGGGGCTGGGCAAATGTTGCCCTTACAGTTTGAGGGTTTGAGTGTGAGTATAATTGATTCAACTTCTTTGATGGAGAGAGGTTTGAAGGTGAATTGTGGTATATCAAGAGCCGGATGAGGCGGGGTGTTGCGAAACATGGCACTGTCTGGGGCTTTTTTTTAGTTTGGATTTTGTTTAAGAGTAGGCTGATTTTGTCTTGGATCGCCTTCTGGATATTCGTGCACCAAGATGTCTTTAGTGCAAGTGTCAGGTTCAGGGGCTGTGGTTTCTAATTCTTTCAATATATTAAATAATTCCCTGGTACTGGACGTTGCTTTGGCTATACGATCATTAAAGTTACCTTTTTTTGCTTGAATAATAGCTGCCTTGTAGATAGTAGAGGCAGTTGTAAAGTCATCTCTATTTGACTCTGATGGGGACTTCCTCCAGGTGGTTTCTGCCGATATTTTTAATTCCTTTAAGGTCTTGAGATGGGGGGCATACCATTTATTGATGTGTGCACAGGGTTTGGACTTTTGGAGTTTAAGTGGAGCTATGGCATTGATGGCATTAAGTATAGTATCATTATAGATATTCACTAGAATAGAGGGGGTCTGAGTGCAAGATGTCTGGATGGGTAATAGGTTTAAGCAGGTGCAGTAGGTTTTCTAATGTAAGATTTTGTTTACTTCTTGCCATCATGGCAGGTGCCTGTATTTGTGGGGTAGTATGAGTTGTCTAATTGATGGTGAAGGTGATTAAATGATGGTCAGTCCAAGCGCAAGGTGTATTAGTGAGTATGTTAATGTTGCAATTATGGACTGCTAACCAATCTAGTAATTTTCCTTTATCGGTGGGGTCGTTTATACTATGTGAACATTCTAACTCTGATATGGTGTCCTTAAGGGCAGTGGCTTTAGTGTCTTTTGAGTCATGAAGGGCTAAATTGAAGTCTCCTAAAATGATGACTTGGGAAATACTTTTAGTGTTTGTGGTTAGTAGATGTGATATGTCACTTTTGAATGTAGTGGTTGGTCCTGGAAGTTGGTAGATCAAGTGCAGTGTAATGGTAGATGTTGTAGAAGTGGCAAGTTTAACAGTTTGTAGTTCCGCAGATGGTAGATGACATTTGGTAGTCATTCTTATGTCAAGGACAGTTGTGTGAATGATGGCAATTCCTCCTCCTTTTGAGGTGGCATAATCCCTGGAGACTTCAACATCTGGTTTGACGAAACCGCTAACGCACAGAAATCACTAGCCAAACAACTGAAGACAATGAAACTACATCAACTAGTCAAAGGAGCAACTTATGCAGCGGGACATACACTAGATGCAATCTTTGCCAACAAACTCATCACCACGGCACCACCAATACAGATCCTCTGGAGTGACCACCTCTTCATACCCTTCGTGATCCCGCTAGCCACATCAACAGCCAAACAATCCGATAAACTGATGACTATCATGAAAAGAACTGGAGGACCATAAAAAATAGCAACTTAGTAGAACAAACCACCACCAACAACTGGATGAAGTTGACCTTTACAGAAAAACAGAACTACTGCACAAATTGATCACCAGAACAATAGACGAGATCTCCAAGGAAAAACATGTGACCCCATCGCGCAAGAGAGCAACAGCAAAATGGTTTACCTTGCTACTCGGCACCATAAAAAGAAAAAACAGGAAGCTTGAACTAGAATGGGGGGAAAATAACGACCTGGTGAAGAAATTCCAATTCCATCGACGCATCCACTCATACAAAAAGGAAATCCATAAGACCAAAAAGAAATACTAAGACAACAGAATCACCAAACCTGCAAATGCCTATAAAGAACTGTTTAAAATCATAAACAAAATGAGAAACCCTGTTATGCTTGAACTAAAATGGTGCCGGTGCGCAATGCATTCTGGGAGCGTTCTGAGCCATGATGAATATTTACTTCATTCCGCAGTGAAAAGCTGCACACATTTTGCTGAGTGTTAGATTCATGGTGCTGAGAAAAACATGCTTTCCAAACCTGGTATGCGGTCAAGGACATTTCTGCTGGGAAAGCTAACTTTGTTATGGTTTGTTACTGTTCTCCGCGGAGCGTGTTTTTAGAGAAGGGAGGCACTCTGCTCCTTGAGGGTAGCTCTCGATTGACCCAGCTGGCAACCGACAGCTGCTCATCAACTGCACAAGTGCAATTTCCAGAAGGTTCGAGAATTGACTCCCCTTTGTGGAGTGTGTATGTATACGGAAACCCGGAGGTGGTCAGGTGAGACTTCAGCCGGAGAAGGACGCTTACGTCCGGCACTCCCGTGAGCTGTGGTGCTCTCGGCCTGGCTGTTCTCGGGGTTTTACAGCCTCTTCTGGGCGAGATGAGGAATCCTGTTACGCTCACGGTGATGTATTTCCTTTTGAATTCTTTGCTTCTGTTGTGATTTATGTTCATATTACTTCTGTGAGTTATTTCTATGTTATTATTGGTTGCTTCTAAGCTTTGAATAAATAGCCGTAGAAGAGCTGATTATCTTCTAAGAGTGTGTGGTTGAGAGTTATTGCGTCTGTCTGTGTTGAAAGTATTTGCTCTGTAATTGCATTGGTGATTTATGTTTTTTCCCTGCACTCTGGGGAGAGCAATACATTTTTGGCGTCACGAACAGGATACTTGTGATGAGTTGTTCCGAGTATTCAAGAATCTGTTGGAACGTAGATAGGATTTGGTTGTCTTGCAAGTGAAGTTTTTGAGTAGTGAAGTTTTTTCTTTTGTCAGTGTGTGAGTGCTTGTAGCGTGGTGAGAAAATATATAGATACACCAAGGTTTTGTTTTGTTTGCGATAATGAGTAGTTTGTTCAGGAAGAAGAGCGTTACCGCTGGCGGTGACTGTTCTGATGTTGTTATTGCAGGCTGGACTAAGAGTCCATATGATAAATTGGCCCAGGCGTGGGCGTTTGGTACAGGTCTAAGTGAAACGTGGGATGGATTAGGAGATGCCAATCCGGCTGATGTAATGGCATGCTTGCAACAAGTCCTAGTAGAACGTGGCAAAGAATGTGCAGCATTAGGTAGGCGAGGTTGGGTTCTTCTGCATGCTTATAGGAAAATACATCAAATGAAGGTGGAAATGAAAAATGAGGTTTTGCGATTAGAAAGAGAGCTAGCTGCAGAACGGAAGACTGCGTTAATGCAGAAGATTCAAATGAAACTGTTTAAAGATAAGGTTGACCCATATCAGGCAGTGGCCGAGAGGGCAGCAGTTAGAGTAACCCGGTATAAGTATAGGAAAAGACGGGGAGGGGTCAACAAAAGAAAGGTGGCAACTGTAATCGCTACCGCTGGTGTGGACTGGGATCCGGATAAGTGGGATGGTGATATTTTTGATTCAACCAGTCTAGAAAGTAGTTCCGCAAATGAGTCTGACCCCAAAATGGAAGTGAAACATAAAACAGTGGCGACTAAGCCAGTTAGAAGACAGCAAGCCGGACCCCACCCGCAGAATCCTGCCGGCGGAATGGTGGATTTAACCACGCTGGAGGATTACACACAACAGGAGGTTGGGGAAATGATTACCCGTTTGAGGCAAAAATCAGGGGAAGCTTTATTGACATGGATGGTGAGATTACTCGATGGGGGTGCTGCAGGGTTGTTGGTAGATTCTACGGATTCACCGTGTTTTTTACCACTGTCAATTGACACCAATGTACAGGAGGTCTTAAGGGCAGGACCACCCCCTAATGCAAATGGTCAAGATACTCAGGTGTCTTTGTTGCATCTGGTAGCTCAAGCATGTAACCGTAAATACCCCATTACCACAGATTGGCCCAGTGAAGAAACGAAGTGGTATACGTTGAGAGAAGCAATTCTAAAAGTCAGGGAGCACGCCATGAAAGAGGCTATTCACATAGATGCTCCTGATCACATGGGAGCCGTGCCGCTCTCAGTTTCAACTCCAAACATGGTGATCAGAAATGCGCCACCCGCATACAAAAGTGTCATTATGACTTTGCTCGTAGGTATGACGGGCAAAGCTACAGATGAGGTAGCAGATGCCATTCAGCAACTTGCAGATTTGGGGGAGTGGGATCAGAGCGATAACAAGACACGGGGGAGAGAGGGGCGTAGTGAGAGAAGAACCGAAGGCAAGCGGCAAGATAGTAGAGACTCCCGAGTATCCCGAAAAGACATGTTTTTGGCTTTGTTAAAAGATGGTGTGCCACACGAAGAAATTGAAGGCATTGAAACCAGAGTAATGTATGAATTATACAAAAAACGAGGACTTGCAGCTAAAGAGCGCTATAAACAGGTTAAGAAACAGGTAGTCACCACGCCACAGGGGGACACCTCACCTTCTGCTCCCCCTGCGGAAGAACAAGGTGGAGGGTCTATGGGGACACCTTCCCCGTACCAGCCAACTTACGCTGATTTGAGAAAGGTGGTGAGTGCGATGTTAGAAGCGGAGTCGAGTCACACTCATTCGAAGTTTGACTAGGGCTTCGGCCAAGCTCCGGCAGCATCTGCCCGCATAAAAGTGGATAGGCGACCTCATGTTGATGTTGAGATTTTTTGGGGGCCAGGAAATACACAAATGGTGCGAGCATTGATAGACACCGGGGCGGAGGCCTCTTTGATTCATGTTAATCCAACACGATTTAAAGGCAAACAGTTTACTATTACAGGTCTAGGGGGAAAGGAGACCCCCGCAGTACAAACGAAAGTGGAGAAGAAAATAGGCTATTTGAATAGGCAGAAATACCAAGTGTTGATTGTCCCGATACCTGAATATATAATTGGCTTTGACATTTTGGAAGGGTTAACCTTGGGACTTGGCGGTAAAACGTACCAGTTTGGGGTGAGTGCATTGATCTGTACACCCATTACCGTAGGCAAATTGAAGATGCCCCCAGTGCAGGTGCCAGTGGCAACCAAGTGGGTAGCAATGAAACAATACTGCATTCCTGGGGAGCACAAGGAAATTTCAGACCCCATCAAAGAGTACGTGGAGGCGGGTGTATTACGGCTTATTACCACCGCATGGAACAATCCTCTCTGGCCTATTAAAAAGGGAGATGGGTCGTGGAGGATGACGGTGGATTACAGGGAGTTGAATAAACACACTCCTCCCTTAGTGCCCGCAGTCCCAGATTCCATTACCTTGATTGAAAATGTCCAAAAGTTTGAGGGTACTTGGTATGCAGTGATCGATTTAGCCAATGCATTTTTCTCTGTGCCAATTGCTGAAGAGTGTCAAGAGCAGTTTGCATTTTCGTGGAGTGGACGTCAGTACACTTTCACGAGGCTACTTATGGGGTACATACACAGCCCGACTATCTGTCACCGGCTGGTGGCAGAGCACTTAGAAAAGATACCGTGTAAACCTGACATACAAATCTCTCATTACATTGATGATATTTTGATTTAGGGCAAGGATGAGCACTGTGTGCAAAGCCAGTTAGATGTCATTATGGAAGGATTGAAGAAGGAAGGGTGGGAGATTAACCCGAGTAAAATTCAAGGTCCAGCTGAAACAGTGATATTCCTAGGGATTCAGTGGCATCATGGGCATCGAGAAATGGTGCCAAAAGCCTGACAGAAAATACTTGAATTCACCACTGCAATGAACAAAAAGCAAACTCAGCAGTTTATAGGGCTGTTTGGGTTTTGGAGATAGCACATTCCCCATTTAGGGCAGATATTGCCCCCCCTCTACAAGGTGACACGAAAGAAATATGAGTTTCAGTGGGTGGAGGAGCAGCAGAAAGCCTTTGAGATGGCGAAAGACACCGTGCAGCAGGTGCTTGATTTATGGCCCTTGAAGGAAGGTGAAGTGGATTTAAATGTGTCTGTACAAGACAATTATGCTAACTGGAGTGTGTGGCAGAAACAAGACAGGAAACGTGTGCCATTGGGGTTTTGGAGTCGTAAGTTGCCCAACGCTGGTAACGCATACACTCCGTTTGAGAAGCAATTGCTGGTGTTTTATTGGGCCCTTGTTGATACCGAGCAGATGACGGTGTGTCATGATGTATTCATGAGACCAGAAATACCAATCATGCAGTGGGTACTGAGCTCTCCTAAAACGCATAGAATAGGACATGCTCAAGAAGCCAGCATAATTAAGTGGTAATGGTATATTCAAGACAAAGCCAAATCAGGAAAGGGTGGAGTGACAAAATTACATGAGCAAGTAGCCAATATACCACCGGAAGTGCCTGAAAAACGTGAGTCTCCCGTGAAATGGGGAGTACCTTACAGCGATTTGACCGTGGAGCAAACAGAGCATGCTTGGTTCACAGATGGTTCAGCTCGATATGTGGGAACTGAGCGGTACTGGAAAGCAGTGCTGTGCAATCTCAAAACAAAAAGGATGTTGACAATGACAGGGAAAGGGAAGAGCAGTCAGTTTGCAGAGCTTTACGCAGTTTACCAAGAGACCCCTGGTCAATGTTATGTGTACACAGATTCATGGTCCGTGGCGAATGGATTGGCAGTGTGGTTGCCAACTTGGCAAAAGAATGGGTGGAAGATTCATTCAAAAGAGTTGTGGGGAAAGGAACTGTGGCAAGATATTGCAGAAATGTTATTACAAAGTGAAGTCACTGTATATCATGTGGATGCGCATTGTGCCACAGACTCATTAGAACGTTGGTTTAATCCTGTTGCAGACGAGCACACCAAGATTTCATCTGTGGATGCAGAGGCTCAGGAAGACAATTTGGAGGGTTTGGCCAAATGGGTCCATCAGAAATGTCAGCACCTTGGAGAAAAGGCTACTATCAGGTGTGCACAAGCTCGAGGAATCCGTCTTCCTTTAGAAGTAGTGAAAACGATCATTTTACAATGTCCAGTGTGCCAACACCAACTGCATAGACCTATCCCTCAAATTGTTCGAGGCACATGGAGAAGAGGAAAATTACCAGGTCAAATTTGGCAGATTGATTATATTGGTCCCATGCCAATGAGTAGAGGTGTCAGTATGCATGCACTATTGTGGATACATACTCAGGATATTAGATGGTTTTGCTGTGCAAACGTGCAACACAACTGAACACCATCAGGTTGTTAGATCAGATCATACTACATTATGGCGTGCCCTTGCAGATTCAAAGTGACAATGGGTCACATTTCGAAGGCAAATTGATCCAGGAGTTTTGTCAGGAAAAGAGCATTGAGTGGCTGTACCACATGCCCTATTACCCAGCTGCTTCAGGGTTAATTGAACGAATGAATGGGTTATTGAAAGAACAGTTGCGCAAATCTGGAGATGGCAGTTTGGCAGGCTGGCGTGATCGTGTGTTTGACGGGGTGCAAGTATTAAACAATAGGCCGGTGTATGAACATGAAACTCCTTTGATGCAATTAATGACTCCTACTTTACAGGTTCAACCCAATTCAGTCAGAGAAATACTATTGTACTGGGAAATTACTCCAGGTTCTTTAGCTCCCTATCGAGCAACTCCAGAGTCAGCAGGGGTAGACTTGCATTCCCATGAAGAAATCAGATTAGACCCAAGAGAGATAGTTGTAATTGAAACAGGGATTAGAGTACAAATTCCCCCAGAGCATATGGGATGGATTGCCCCTAGATCTGGCCTAGCATTGAAGGGAGTTCAAGTGTTGGGAGGGGTAATTGATGCTGATTACCAAGGCGAGATTAAAATCATCCTGATGAATAGTGGGGATCAATTGTTCTCAATCCACAAGGGTGATCGAGTGGCCCAATTGATCATTATTCCCATTAAATTGTCCATGATTAAGAAGGGGGAGCCTCCTACAGTGTTAACTACCTGTGGGGACCGTGGTTTTGGCTCTTCAGACAGTATGGTACCGGGTGCAAAGGTGTGGGTGGAAAAGCCAAGTGGCCCACCAGTACCCGCAGATGTCATTGCATCAGGCAAAGATCAAGTAGTTTTATTTATGGAGCCTGGTAGAAAGAAATGGCAATATGTACCCGCAGACAAATGTTACCTGCGAGAGTGATGTGCAACACTGATATCTCTTTTCTGGGTTTGCCTTGTAGATCCTGTGTCTGGCTGGTGTAATTGTGGTACTACATGGACTCCATTTGGGAGAGTTAAACAGCCTGCTGCTATCAACGAAAAATGTCACATCTGTGCCAGTGATCAAGGGGATAGTGATGAATAATGTTGTCCCAAAGCAGCCTTATGACGATGCCGAAAAGCCAGCCAGAACGAAGACATGGATTCGTGAAATGTGACAAACACATCAGGAGCAAGTGAAAACAACCTTGATGCCAGGCATGCAAGACGTATTTTCAGGAAGGCAAAAACATTCTCCTATGATTACCCAGACAGAGAATATGTGGATGTATCTGGCACAGCAAGTACTCAACATATCACACTTTTGTCTTACTGATGTGCCCAATGCTGAAGCTTTATTGACTACATGTTTAGTAGCAGTGCCGACGCCTGTTCCGGTTTTAAAGCATATCTTCTGCGTCACACACAATGATTCTTTAGTTCAAAACTCAGATATTAGGCAATCTTTTTCAGTTTAGGAATATTGTAGATTCTGCTAAGAGACCGACTGTAAATGGAGAAATTTGACACGTGTTATTACTTATAATATAACCCAAGGTGATGTATGTTATTTTATGACCTGCAATGCACAAGAAATTGGCAAATGCCGACAAATCGATTTAACCAACCAGCACAATCATACAATGTTTGAGAGACGACTATGTTCGCGAGTGCCACGCACATGCACCAGTGTAAATAATACTATGTCTTGTAATCATACAGTGATAGCTGCCAGTCGTTTGAATCATGTGAAACTTCCAACAGGATGGCTCTTTTCATGTGGTAACATCACATATACTTATATCCCAGCTAATATTTCCGGAGGTCCATGTGCTTTAACTCGATTAGGACTAAAGTTTCCTTTACACCCAGCGATAACTCGAGGTAAAAGGTCAACTTTCGAATCTGTAGGTCTGTCTCCTGATTGTAATTCACATGTACACTTGTTATCAGAAGCTGAGGTTCTAGCATTAACCCTTTCATTAGTGGGAGTTTGGGGTTTAGCTGCTGGAGGTTACAAATATTTGATGAAATTAGCATGTTTAGTAGTAAAAAGCCTTAATCATACTTCTCAGGCATTAGAAGAATTACTCCTTGATAGTCAAGTTATTAGAAAAGCAACTTTGCAGAACAGAGCTGCTGTCGATTATCTATTGCTAAAGCATAATTTAGGGTGCAACGTATTTGAAGGTATGTGTTGTTTAAATTTAAGTGACCATTCACGATCTATTGAGTCATATTCGAGGTTTGAGGGATCTCATTTCTCAAGTGTCTCAAGATCGTACTGGGAATTGGTGGGATTGGTTATTTTCATGGATACCCGATATTGGGGGTACAATACGTTACGCTTTTACTTGCATTTTTATTATATTAGCTATCATAATAGCGTGTTGTTGTTGTAGTCAATGTATTCTCAATTTAGTTTTAATGTTTCGTAGGTTTTAGAGACCGGCTTCTTTGCCACCGGGATATTGGAAGGTAAATATCCAAGGGTGGAATTGTTATGCTTCAACTAAAATGGCGCTGGTGCGCAATGCATTCTGGGAGCGCTCGGAGCCATGATGGATATTTACTTCATGCCGCAGTGAAAAGCTGCACACATTTTGCTGAGTGTTAGATTCATGGTGCTGAGAAAAACATGCTTTCCAAACCTGGTATGCGGTCAAGGACATTTCTGCTGGGAAAGCTAACTTTGTTATGGTTTGTTACTGTTCTTCGCGGAGCGTGTTTTTAGAGAAGGGGGGCACTCTGCTCCTTGAGGGTAGCTCTCGATTGACCCAGCTGGCAACCGACGGCTGCTCATCAACTGCGCAAGTGCAATTTACAGGAGGTTCGAGAATTGACTCACCTTTGTGGAGTGTGTATATATGCGGAAACCCGGAGGTGGTCAAGTGAGACTCCAGCCGGAGAAGGACGCTTGCGTCCGGCGCTCCTGTAAGCTGTGGTGCTCTCGGCCTGGCTGTTCCCGGGGTCTTCCAGCCGCTTCTGGGCGAGATGAGGAATCCTGTTACGCTCACGGTGATGTATTTCCTTTTGAATTCTTTACTTCTGTTGTGATTTATGTTCATATTACTTCTGTGAGTTATTTCTATGTTATTATTGGTTGCTTCTAAGCTTTGAATAAATAGCCGTATAAGAGCTGATTATCTTCTAAGAGTGTGTGGTTGTGAGTTATTGCGTCTGTGTTCAAAGTATTTGCTCTGTAATTGCATTGGTGATTTATGTTTTTTCCGTGCACTCTGGGGAGAGCAATACAAACCCCCCTGGCTGCAACAACACACCAATACCGTCCGAGGATCGCTTCCCCCAAATAACGGCAGAGACATTTGTCAAGCTGGTAAGCAATAGCAACAAAGCTGGCTCCCCCATGGATCCCTGTCTTACCCCCTCACCCCCGGACCTACACAAATCAATCCTCACACACGGAACACCCATGGAATTCTACAGAAACCTTTTCAACCAATCACTTTCAACACGGAAAGTACTGAGATCATTCTAATCATCATACATCAAGCCGCTCCTCAAGGACACAGCAGGAAACATGGACCTCTCCAACTACCGACCCATCTCAAACATCCCATACCCAGCAAAACTACTTGAAGCATATGTATATAGAATAAAACAAGAATTCGTAGAAGAACACCTACTGCTGGATCAAGCGCAAGTGGGCTTCAGACCGATGAGAGCACTGCTCTCAATCTGGGACGATCTAAAGGCGAATGCAGACTCCGACAAAAGCACAGCTATAATACTTCTGGATCTCTCCGCAGTATTTGACATAGTCAACCATGACATTCTCATTGGGAGATTGGAATAAATAGGAATCACTAGCCTAGCCCTACTATGGATTAAATCCTTCCTAACAAACAGAACAGAAAGCATATGGATCAAACCTTTCAAATCCACTCTTGGGGAAGCCACCTGAGGAGTACGACAAGGATCCTCCTTATCCCCATTCTTTTTCAAAATATACTTGACGCCACTAATCAAGCTCAGTGAAAAACACAGCCTCACATTCTACAACTACGCTGATGACACACAGATCTACAAAATGCAAGATACATAGGAAGGAAACACAATGCTGGAAGACTGACTACAAGAACTCTACGGCTGGATGAACACGAACAGCCTCAAATTCAACCCATGCAAAATGGAAATAATGATCATATCCAAAAGTAGGGAAAACAATCACTACATCCCAGGGCCGACGGAACTAGGAACAGCACCCAGTCCATCAACGATAGTAAAGAACCTGGCAGTCTTGATGGACAACAAACTAACACTTAAGCCACAAGTAAACGCTATAATCAAGAAATATTTCTTCCTCCTACAAGCGGTAAAAAGGATCCTACCATTCCTCTCTTTCACCCACAAAACAATCACCCTCATCGCACTCTTGTCCAGAATAGACTATGCCAACAACCTATACCTAGGAATGCCAGAACATCTGTTAAAGAAACGTCAGCGCATCCAAAACGCTGCGGTCAGACTCCTGCTCAAACTACCACGAAGGGAACACATTACCTCAGTGATGAAAATGCAACACTGGCTACCAATAATACAGCAACTAAAGTTCAAAACAATGTGCGTAACGCACATAACAATCCACGGCCAAGGAGCAGAGTTCCTAAATGAGAAAATAACCATCTACCATCCGACAAAACCTCTCAGATCAAGCAACGACATTCACATAGAACCAAAACCATACAATAAAAGAACATTTGGAGGATCATCTTTCTTTCACCTGGCAGCAATAACCTGGAATGGCCTACCAAAAAACATACGCAACACAAGGGATCATCTGGAATTCGGAATACTACTCAAAATGTGTCTCTTTAATCTGAAACCAGAAGGAAACGACTAGGAAGCATACACCCAGGGGGAAACAAGAATCCCAAGGAGTTAACCATGACCCCTAAAATAATCTTCCCTCACCGGAGGGCAGGGGGAGGACACCCCAACAATCCATGTCCACATACATCTAGTCCACAGAGGAAACCTAGGTAGGTAAGGACACACCCACGACACAGGCAGGGAGTGACCAGAACTCTCTAAACCAAACATCACCAAGCCAGGGGGGGGGCATGCCTGCATCAGCCAGATACACATGCCATTAGAGTAACACAGAGGAAACTGCCTCTCCTTTTATTTTTTATAGTCCATCTGTTACAGAAATCATTTGAAGAGATTTTTTTAAAAAAAAAAATGTTATCACCTCCCAGAACATGTGGTGGCGCCAGTGGTACAGAGCCTGAAATCACTCTCAAATGCATGTTTTCACAGAAAACCCTATACGTAGCGTCGAGCTGTAAACTATCTATCTATGATATCTATGACATTACACTCGCAGCAGATCTCATGTTAACTGGGGTGCATAAAAGGATGTCATTTTCTTTCTGTAAATTGGTCACTTCTGCAAAGTTATTGCTGGGTAGAAGCTGAGTCTGTATGAATCGATCCTCTTGAATCGAATAAACATTGTTTATACTCCTCTCTGTCTCTGTTGGTCTTTTATCTTGTTTGCAGTACAGTTACCAGATTTTGGTTTCACAGGGGCATAGTGCTGCTCGACATCGTCGATGACTCTCTCGTATATGGCTGTGCCATTCCACGATCAGAAGTGGCATGATATAAAAGGATTCACCAGGTCCCCATGCTGCAGTTCCTTTTTTCGGCATGCTATATCGGAAAACTCTCGATGAATTTCCTTCGATCTACGTTAGTTATGTCGGGGCCTAAACAGTCTGGGTTTAAAAGATGCAGGGACTGCAACTCCAAAATGTCCCTTACAGAACCTCACACTATCTGTGGGTGGCATCTGGGAGCCGGGCACAATACGGAGCAATGTGGTTCCCGTCTCTCAAGAACCTGAAGGTGTTGAAGGAACAATCGGCTAAACATTTGCTCAGCACACCGCTGTCTAAGTCCCTCGGCAAAATCATTACAGAGAAATATAATGAGGAATGTCGCCATAAAAAATGAAAAACGCATGCACTCTCGGATCAAATCCCACCAATACTCTTGGTCGTCATTACACAAAAAGAAACGCAGACGCGATTGTGACTTGTCTGACAAAAAGGGTAAGTTGTGCTCTGCTAAGGGTGC
This sequence comes from Ambystoma mexicanum, assembly GCF_040938575.1. Lineage (NCBI taxonomy): Eukaryota > Metazoa > Chordata > Amphibia > Caudata > Ambystomatidae > Ambystoma > Ambystoma mexicanum. The sequence continues at coordinate 929,342,380 of NC_090931.1, read as the reverse complement.
CTCTAAAGAGGAGTGGGAGGATTTTAAATCCCAGATACTTAAGGTCTTCAAACAAAGGCTATGGCTGGTACGACTTCTGCCTCGACACCGATGGTTGATACGGCTCCAAAGGTGCCAGGTCAGTCTGGCAAAAATGATGCCAAAAAGGGTCGAGTGCCCTCAAGCAAAGCCCTTAAAGACCCCCCCCCCCCCCCGTACTGAAACTGTTGGCAGCTCCCTCGGTTCCAGGAAGCCCCTCAACCGATTGCCGGAAAGAATGAGCTGGATAGGGTCTGTGGAAAGAACGAAAATGACCAGGGTTTTTATCATGACCTGGACAGGGGGGGATTGTGGGACTGGTAGTGTGTTGTTAATGCAGTATACTCGGTTTTCAGGAAAGAATAATCAGAGGGACGAAAAGAAGGGTTGGGAGTATTTGGTGGAAAATGGGGATTCTAGGGGTGTGGTTTCGAGTCTAATGGGGTCTGTTCTCCTAGTTGGTTTACCAGAGGTGTAGGGTTTTTTGGATTTCATTAAGGGAGGTAGATGTGGAATCCCCAAAGAAAATCTCAGGGACATCGTCCTCTCCGTCTTCCGTGAGGTAGTACCGCGTCTCACCTGGGGCATTTCCCCAAACATAACCCCAGGTTCTCCTACCCAGGTGATCCTCCCTTGCTCGTCTGAGAGTGCCAGCCCTCCCCTGGCCAATTGAATAAGGGATTCCCGAGGCTCACTTGGGAGAATACCCTCTGGTTTCTCACAGATGTTATCCATACTCCTCAAGCGTGGCACTAGGCAGGGTTGTTGCCTGTCCCTATTACTAGTTGCAATCTGTATAGAACCCCTAGCCAATTTGATAAAGATATTGCATGCAAAGAGAGGCTTATGCTTGTCGGGCAAACCGGTGATCATTTCTCTATATGCTGACATTCTCATTACACGGCCCGTGGTAGCGGCCGTGTGGTTATGGTTAAGTTGCTAAACCCATTGGAAAACCACTTTTTTTGGCAGATTATAACTTTGCTCCCTGTGGACGAATTTGGATAAAACGATGCCAAAAACGTATATGGGGCCTGCTGAATGGGTGAGGTTTCATGGAGGGGGGCAAAGTTATAGGGGGGGTCCCACATTTTTTTTCCTCCATAAACTGAATGGGCAAAAACGTTGCGCACGCCTACATGGCAAACGGCTGGACGTATTTAAACTAAATTTGCGGTAGAAGTGGGGGTTTGGTTCCAAAAGCGTGCTTTTGTGTGTTTGGTGGAACTCCGACTAGTGCTTTTGTTGCAAAGAACTGAAATGTACGTCTCAAAAAATGAGTGATATCTGGCTCTGTTGCGCGGACCCATTTCCCTGTTCGCCCCATGGACAAAAGTCCCATTGGCTTGCAGTACGCTGTGATGTCAGCCAACACTGGATGCGGCCGGTGGTTGGCTGGAGGGAAGCGTGCTGTGCGTCAACATTTTTGGGAAATGCTGCCATGGTGTATCGGAGGACAGTGCAGCGCCGAAAGGGCCTGGCAAGCATACTTTACCCCATGTGGTGGTGGGAAGAAGAGATGGAAAGGGTGGGGGAGTGAGTGAGAAGAGGTTCATCTGAGATATGTCATTAGGTGGAAGAAGACGGATAGTGCAGGCACACCACTATGTGTACTGCGCCAATTTGTGGGTCCCTCCACAGGCGACTACCATGTGTGGTGAATGGAGGTATCCTTCGTTACAGCACGATAGGTCGTGCAGCGACCTCTTACCATGGTGACTGGTGGCAGCACAATTGCGGAAGGGGAGTGCATTGCACATGACATGCACATTGTAACATAGCGCATACTACAGTGTGTTGCATCTGGTAAGCCCGTAGCCCATTCTATGCATGGGTGGAGGCCTTGCACCGACAACTATGTGCCGCGGTTGCAAGTAAGGTTGACATTGTTGCCTTGTGTGTGTGGTTCATCAGCATTGCATACATTGTTGGTTACATGGGTGTGGTGATTGTTAGCACATCTTACAGTGTTTAGGCCATGGCTGCAGCGAATGCAGTGAACAGTCCTGCAGTGTGTGCACTTGGATGCAGTGTTGAAGTACTGTGTGCATAGAAGTGGATAGGGTTGAACTGCATATTTTATCGGCTTGGGTAGTGTCCACTGTGCACAGTGCCGAGTATTGTACTGCACTATGCAGTATTGGTTTTGCGTATTTAATACAGTGCTGGGAGCACGGCGACTGTTGTGAAGATTTTGTGCTTTGGGTGGCAGTAATATAATGCTATGTGAATGGAAGTGGGTAGGGGTGCCTGACAACGTGGTATAGGGGTGCCTGATAACGTGGTATGTTTGTGGATTCTGCTAATTGTTACATGTTTGCATGCATCGCTGTATTATGGTGCAGGGCTTGGCTAGAAGTGCTGCTGCCTATGTTACATTTGTGGATTGTGGTACCTGGTCAAATGTTCGCCTGCATGGCTGTGTTATGTAGTGCTGGATGTGGCTAAGGCCTAGATGGTTGGGTACATGGCCAAAGGCCGTAGGCCGTGCACCCAAGTGCCTAGACCTTGACAACAGCCACCACAACATAATGCAGCCATGCAGTTTTAACTGTGCATCTCTCTGAGGGTGGTGACCTTTAAAGAATGTTTGTGGAGGACATTTTACACTTGGTAGAACACCCAAAGTGAGGTGATATGCATACATTACTGTATGGTGTAGGCCACTGAACGTGTTGCACATTAGGGAGGCACATGTGACCATTTCCGTTTGCTATGGGTTGCCCCTTATAAGAGCCTTGCTTTAGGAAGTGCTTTACGATATTGCGCCATGAAAGGAAGTCCTCAGCATCACACATTTAAAATATGGAAAATGTACACAGCCAGCCACATACAGTTCACCACACCCACTGGAACGTCATGCAGCCATGCATGCAAACATGTGTCCAGAGTGAAAGTTGGCAGGCTCAATTGCAGATGGGGAGTGCATTGCACATAATATGAGCATTTAAACAAAGGGTACACTATGATGTGTTGTGTGTGGTGAGGCCCTAGCGCCTTGGATGCCTGGCTGGAGCCCTTACACTGACAATTATGTGGCCTGCTTGTAAGTAGGTTTGAGATTGTTGCTTTCTGTGTGTGGTGTGTGAGCATTGCACACAGTTTTGGTTACATGGGTGTGGTTATTGTTGGCACATCTTACAGTTTTTAGTCCATGGCTGGAGCAGATGGAGTGAACACTCCTGCAGTGTGTGCACTGGGTGCTTTGTTGAAATACTGTGTGTATAGAAGTGGATAGGGGAGAACTGGATATGTTACATGCTTGGGTAGTGTGCATTGCACAGATTACTGACTACTGTACTGCAGTTTAAAGTATTGGCTGTTTGCATTTACTGGAGTGCTGGAGAAAATAAATGTGCTACTTGTACTTAGAGAAGTTAAAATGGCTAAGAGTAAATCTGAATGTGTAAGTGCATCAAGAAACCTGTGCATGGATACCCAAAGCCATAGAAGGGTAAGAACAAAAACTGTGCACATAGCAGTAAAGACGCCCCATAAAGATATCCATTCAGCCATCTTTACAGAAGCTTCTCAGTGCTAAGCAGGCAAATGGCATCCATGCTGGGCTTATCATGTGTCTTTGATGACGTTCTGCTGCACGCTCAGTACTACCAGGCGAACCAACTGCAAAGTATCTCACACAATGCATAACTGTGATGCTTATAAGTATTCTTTACATTAATATTTTATACAACAGCCCACACATCTGAAAAGGTTCCTATGTATTGTACAGTACCACCAACTGTACGGAGTTAAACATTTTAAATTACCTCAAACTTAAGCTGGCAAAACCCTCAGCATAAACCACACGCACAAAGGTAATATTGTGCTGGAACGCCCGAACCATTGCTCAATTTCACTCTTGGAGTATTGGGCATTTGAACAATTGCACAAACAGCAATGATGTAAACAGTATGTACCATTTGTTATAAAAGGTGTGTGCATTGTGCAGTTATGAGGAATGCTGTTGCCTCCCACACATGAATGTTCAGAGTCGCCTGTATCCATTACTCCACTGTGATAATGCACAGCCAAAGATTCCAAGAACCTTCTCCGACTGTCTTTACTGAGGTGTTTATGCCCAGGCAGAGTCTGCACATTTCACTTGTGATTTGGCCATATTTTAATGGCATTCCAGCCCAAGGGATTGGAGGTCCATTGGCTGCAGCAGGTAACTTGCTTTATTTACATTTTGCTCCCTGGTAACCACAGAGCTGTAACCATGAGAATGGGTCGAGTTCTTATTTTTCAACATTCTCTTAAGACGTGCCTGTACCACTTGCATATATTTCACATGGAAACTTTACCATTTGACAAGACGGGATGTGGAATTTAGTCATGTTGCATTCATATTACAGAGAGGTCTAGGTGCTGCTCATAGAGTGACAGCAGGCAATTTGTGAAGGCAACCTGATATTAGCCTTGAAACCAAAATTCCTCATTCCAACCTTCTATCACTTGTGTCTAGTTAGCAGACAGTTTATACTCTTATCACTTCCTATAAAAGATTGTTTTCGGATAAACAATTACCTCTAGTGCACTCAACTGTAGAAAACACTGCCTTCTCCAAATCCTGGGCAGCAGAAATCTGAAAACACTATTTCAACTAGCATAACATAGAAAATGACAGTCTTGAATTAACAAAGTAAGCAATAACGTTCTAATCCCTGCAACTTTAGAAATGTCCTTATAATGTTATGGCGCCAAAATGGGGGTGAAGGGGCATAGTTTGGACAATGTGGACAGAGTTTGTTGAAGCGGTGAAATCTGGTGAAGGTACAGAGTCTGGCAGAAGTGGAGTAAAGTTGGGGGGGGGGCAGCTATTTGGGCCTAAGGCAGCAGAAAGCCTAAATACATCACTGCATGTACATGAGTGGGTGGCTAGGTGTACACAGGTGTTTACGTGTGTGGAGTGAATGTGGCTTTGTGATGATAACATCTGCAGCTGTAATGCGTGTGAAAGTCCCTTACCTAGGCGTTGTGTGGAGCAATCAGGCTCAATCATATTGTCGTTGCTGATCTGCTTCCGTGCTGCTTTGCCTGCATCGTTTCATGACCGCTCAATATGTATTGTTCTGTGACTGTTTCTTCTTGTATACTGCTCCATGATCGCTGCCTCATGTGCCTTGCCCCTGGGTGAATTGACATCTCAGGGTTGCTGTTTCTCGGCTGGTTCTTCATATATATGGCTACTTTCTTAACGCCTCATACATATGGGTCTTTTATTCGCTGTTTCTTTATTAACAGTGCTTGACTGCTTGCCGCTGCATAGATGCGGCTCCTTGGTTCAATGCATCCTTCGCATACCCACTCCTCTTTCCACTACACACTACCCACATTGACTAACATAATGATGCCAGTAGCCCCCTTCCCTGTTCACAGGAACACCACCCGATACACCTCTCCCACCAGTTTGTCTCGGACTCCCCTAAACTTACCAACAATCGCTTCTCGCTTATTGAACACACCGTGTTCATAGCAAAGCAAGAAGGGCATCTACACCTCAGGCTGCCTTCTGGATACACACACTACAAGTGCCCTCTCTACAATTCCCCTCGAAGACTACAAGGAACACAGTAAAGGGGCTCTTCCTGTACTCACTCTTCCCCCCCCCCTTTACCACCCATGCACTCCCCCTTCTCTGAAAAGACCAAGCACCAGGAGGAAATTGTATAGCGGTTGCGCTATATAAGAACACTCTACAGTACATGTTGCGGATACCTAGGCATGTTATGCCACCATCAGGACATACAACATAGTACCAGGGCTTGCTATGGTAAAATCTAACCAATAAGGGAGGTTGCTAGGCATATGATGGCACTAAATTCCACAGTTGATTGCAATATATAGGCATCTCGTAGCAATCCAGGGCATTTGAGAGGTGTACCTGGGAATATAATGGCAATGTCTTGCATAGGGAGGGGTCTTCTCCGCATTCAATGTCAATACAAAGTGAACGCAAGGAGGAGAGACTAGTTCCACACAGTGGTAAGAAACTGCTGCACGGATCCCCAGGGACAGCGCATGCCTTCATGCTTCAGAGGTTGCAAACTGAGTACCACATTAGGGGCAGTAATGATGTAACATAAGTAACATTGGTACTATATGTATACTATAAGTACTATTAAATAAATACTATATAAATATATATTATAGTATAAATACTACATAATATATAATAAATTATAGTACTATATGTATACTATAAATAAGTACTATTAAATAAATACTATATATATATATGGTACTATATGCATACTATACTATAAATAAGTACTATTAAATAAATACTATATAAATATGTTATAGTATAAATACTATATAAACTATATATAAATAAATACTACAAAATAAATTGGTACTATACTATAAATAAGTAACATTGGTTACCAAGCACTCTGAAACAGGATTCACAGTGATAGCAGCGCTATATAAAACACCATCATTATCATTTATTATATTATGGAAGTATGTGACAAGTTCCCCTCATCTTCTATAATGAATTAAAAATAATATGCTGCAGAAATATTCCCCAGTATTATTTAGGTAAAGTCGAATATCCTATAAATAAATATAGCATACGCCAAGATCTTCATTAGAAACCACCTTTCAGAGAATGGACCTCAAAGGCACCCAAGTGAAACCACTGCTATTTTTATTTATTTATATTTACATTTGTAGAGCGGTCTAAACCCGGGGTCATCGAGGCGCTGGTTACAGGATTAAACAAAAGTATAAAAAGTACATTCACCTCTGACTCCTCTCGAAAAATGCTAAACACTCTAAGAAAATAATTGTGCGCTGCTTCTGCGCACAAGGCGGGGAATTAATCCATATATTGCCTATTACTTTACTATAATGAGCGAATTCAGTCGGCCATGACATTAAAAGCATGTCTCAGGCTCGCCAACAAAGCTGAGCTTTCCCCACAGTTGGACCCAGATTTCTGGGAAGAGCGCAAAAAAACTAATACGTTTGGAAGCAAGACGACGCCGGAGAGAACTCGCGAGTCGAGGTGGCGCCAATCCCATGGCTGTTCTAAGGTATGTGACAGAACGAACTTAGAAACACAGAGAGACCATTTGGGATAGTGAGGAAGATTGGGACCCTGATCCTTGGCTCCTTGCCTTAAAAAAAAAGCAGGTATTTGGTTAAGAAAAGGAACCCATGCGACTAAATTGAAAGCGGGATTGGCTGATAATCGTAAACCCGGAAAAGAAATTAGACCGGGAGGTTTGGCGTGACTAGAACTACACAACAAAGAATAAAAAAAGACAAAAACGCAAAGGTGTGATGGATCAATACAACTAGCTCCACATATCTATGATGAAGAGTACAGATCATAGATTGCGAAACCAGAATTAGGATATACCCCCTTGGAATTCTGGCCCAGACAAAAGATGGATGGGAGTAGAGCATACGAGTACCCATCAAGAAATCCATAATGTGCAAGAAGACCATAATGGTTAATACATAACAAACGGTGATAGTACAAACAAAACCCCTTAAGAATTTCCTTAATTAATGACAAATAACAAAAGGAAAGAAACATGTTGGGTAGTGTTGATTACTGAAGGACTGTGTGTATGAGTGACAGAAGTACAGATGAACAGAAAGCCTTGGGAATAATGGATTCCCTTGTGTAGATAGACAATCTTTTACAATTGACTTTTATCAAAAAACTTGTCTCGTTGATGAATTAAAAAAAAGAGAATCAATGTACTAGATAAACAGTGTGTTGTGTATTTATTGTTTGGGACAGCATGGTTTAAACTACTAGTAAAGAGTTTGTAAATTGATCCTAGAAATTATGGTAAAAGTATTTTTATAGAAATATTGCTTTTTTTAAAAGTATAATAAATTGATATTTTTGCTACAAAATATGAACGAGTGTATGGAATTTAATGAATAAACAACATATGTGATTGAGCCAGAAGAAAAAGGTTCTGGAGAAGCAAGGGACCCTTTAAAACATTATTGTTGTGGTTTTAGTCTCTTGACTCAGAGGGTTGTTTTGAGGTGGACTAGTTAAATATTCCCTCAAGTCTCTCTAAGGTTTGTCTTTAGACTCACCAACAACCACTTAGATGGAGAAGGAAGAGAGTGTGAAGTGCGTTGTAGGAGGGATCCGTGGTATAGGGTTTAGCCAATATCGGGATGCACTCATTTTATACGTTTATTAATGCGCTGTTTTGCTTCGAGGCCTTAAGCTCTGCTGCGCTATTTCCCAATGAGGAACGCACCAGTGGGAATGTGGTTGGTTTGCCAGCTAAGGATCTCACCAGTACTCTTTGGACACCACGTGAGCCTGACGCGTTTGTTTGTCTGCGGTGTCCAATTCTGCTGCCCTGAACTATCCATTCCTGCTGTTTAAAGGAGACGGCGAATGACGATCATAAGTTTCTGGCAACTCGCCACAGTCGAGGTTTCTCTGCATTTTACTGCAACATTGTTATGGAGGGACAGCCCACGATACCCACGTTCTACCGCCCTCTTTACTCCCCAAACTCACCATTTCACTACCCTTTGACCACCCACCCGCCATAAAAATGCCACTGTAAAATGTCCCTTCACTAAATGCGGTGGAATAGCCGCTGTGAGTTAGAGGGGGACAGAGGGGCACCAGTTACCCTCGCTGATTTAAGACTGGTTTCCTAACGTCTTTAAGGTAAACGATGAGCAAGATCTTTAATGAAATTGACATGTGCATGTCTTTAAATGAGCACGTTACTTTCTATATACCGTTCCTTGACGAGTTAGTCTTTACCAAACATTAATGAGAGTTTGGTATTTGTCCATTAACGGAGCAATTCGATGTGAGTCATGGGGTAATTCATGCAGATGTCCCCTAAGCAGTCATTCGGGGCATTTAAAGCGGTTTGAATCAACACGTTTCCCATCTCGACGTATTGTTCTCAAACACGAGACTAGACGTGCTAATGCACTGTTGCCTTTGTCCTTACAGGTCCAGGTAGGGGGCATCCTGACCCCCAGGGGAGGCTCCCAATGTCTGGAACTAATGGGCTTAGGCAAGCATATGGTTTTTATAACCTAGAGCAACATTCCCAGTAGGGGGCAGGATTGATTATATGTAGGAGAATCAAGATGGCCGCCTGGGTCGGTATTCTCGCGGGAACGAAGGAAAGCTTGGGAGCTGTAGTTGCATTGACTTTCTCCTATTACCTGCCTTCTCGCTTCTTGCTTCCTCTATTGATGGATTAGCCTGGCCCATTGGCAGAGATTTGTTTATGGGAGGCCAAAAGGGGTACCTGCCCCAGGCCCCCACCTTGGAGGCTCCCTGATCCACGGAAGTCTCTGCCTGTTCTTTAAGTCGTAAATAACAGGTCGGGATATTTTATAGTGCGCTGGTGAGGCTGAGGCTATACACCTCTGCCTCATTCCATTCAGATCAGCTAGTCTTAAAATGCTTTCTGTGGTCACTGTCATGCATACAGTCTGTCCATTTCCTATAGTACAACCCCTGTAGCGTTTCACCGTTTCTTGTGCGCAGTATATTGATCACTTGCAAAAACCAAACCTGAAATGCAAAGTGATACATTTGAGCAATTTTTTAGGCCTGCATCAATTAGCATTCTGGTACTTGTGTACTTCCCTTGATGATGGGGAAAATTAAACTAAAATAATTCAACTTTAGCATAGCATTCTACTATTAAGGTGTTTTGGTAGTTGGGTTGTTATGCGATTTGTGTACTTTCCATGTCAGGCCTAAATAACAGCATTATTTCAGTTCACGAAAGACACACATTTAAAATTATTTGCAGCTTGCTATGCAGCAAACATGGAAAACAGTTTGGTCAATTGCAGGGCTCAAATCCCAGCTGCACCTCTTAATTAAAATGTGTATCTTGGAAACTCAATCAACCTGCCACATTTACTAGTCCTGTTATTCCATAAGAGGGGGTTGGTTCTCAGGGTACTCTTTAAAAACCCAGTTCCTAGTTTGATTGGCTATGGTCTTGCATCCTATATAATAATAGTGGCCATTGATATATTGCATACAACAACATCATCTGTTTACTTGCTCGCTAAGAGCAATGCCACTTGGAAATCCTGGCCCTCTTCCAATCTCAGTCAAAGTCGCCCTGGGTGCAACCGTCCTGGTAACTTCTAATCTGCATTCGCTAAGCTAAGGTATGTGTAACTCTCTGGTTGCTTCCGATCTGTCGCCTGTACCTATGCTTGAGCATGTTTATATTCTGAGGCTGCTCATCTAAGTTCTTTGTCTATGCTGGGCTCTGTGTTCCTTTTCACACAGCTACTGATGTGCCCTGCATTCATACCATGGATGTAAACCTTGCTCGTAGCTGCTATTGTTAAAACGTGCACTGCACCTGTGCTACGACACAACTCTCCTGCTTGTGAACTGCTAATGTTACACTTGAAATGCCACTTGTTCATTATTCTGATTGCAATAAGAATGAAGAGGGCAAGCAGAATGTAAGGAAGTACCCTCACTTATTTAGTGTCTAGAGATTCTGGCCCCCCTTAATTTCTTTAGTCTTTTGCCGCAGACCCTAAAGTTCTTTAAGATGGACATGCCCATTGACCTACCCTGTGGCACGTGATCTTAGTGTGGGTCTACTGTGTGGTGCTGAGGGGCAAAGGTGAACGTGTGGTGCTGTGGGTGATATGGGTGCTCACCTGTTGGTGGGCGATGCTAGTGTCTTGGGCAGCACTAAGGTCCTGGCGGCCTGTAGTCTCCCCATTCGAGTACCTTCTGTACACAATGGTGTGGAAATCCTATGTGTGCTGCACAGGTACCCCCTGGTTGCAGATCATGAGAAGGACTTTTCTGTTTTCATGTCTGTCCTTGTTTGTGTGATATGTCGCTGCTTAAAGTATTGAGACGTTTAGGAAATGGGAATAAGTATGGACAATCATAAGGTATAGTATACCGTGTCTTAATGCATATTGATATGTCCTGCTTTGATCATCCCTGTCTGGATGCTGTGAGCATCCATTGAGTCATGCCAGAGATGGGATCCTAGCATGAGAGAATGTTGACAGTCAACAGTTAGTCCTGAGATGGAGAGGATGGATGAACCAGTGGGTGCTACTTTAATGCCATCTTAGTACATGCCCGCGGATACTTTGTAACGATGACCTGAAGCACATTTCCCAAATACATAAAATACATGTGCTGGAATGTTATCTTGTTACCCAGTTATGTTCAAATTGAAACACCCCCCATTTTCCTCTCTTGAGTGGCACATTTTAAACTTTTTTTGCTTACCACATTATTTGTTTGGACCACGTTGCTTCTGTTTTATTCTATTTATTGTTTAGTAGTGTGGGGACATACATTTATTGTTTACTTGAACGATGAACAGTAAACACAGAAGATGACAGCAGCTCAACATATTACTCTATGCCACAGCCGCCATGGTGGTTGGCTCTATGAAGTAGGTTCTGTGTTTGAGAGGTGGACCATGGCACCAGTAAGCAGTGCTAGGCGGGCCTTGGTCGCAGTAAGTGGTGCAGGGTGGACATTGGCAACAATAAGTAGGAATGCTTCCGGTCGTCAAAGGTAGCACCTCCAGGCTGCTTCTGAGATAGGACACTGCAGAAGGACTGTGGTCATGTGATCCATAGAAGCAGCAGGTGCAATGAACATCACTAATGGACAAGCAGGAGTTTGTTCCCTGAAACGAGAGACTACATATTTCCAGGATTTAATTTTTCAAAGACGAATTAGGTATTCGATAAGCCCTTCATCCGCACCAGTGAAGAAACATATTTTTGTGAAGAATCTTTGCTTTTAGTTTAGTCAGGGCCATGATGCATGTTATTGGCTTTCATTGTAATTTAATAAACTATCTATTGTTGCACTTCCAGGTTCATGTGTGAACGTTCTTTTCCCCGACACTCGAGAGCCGTGGGCCCGGATCCGCTAACAACCACCACCTGGAGGACACTGCCAGCCTTGCGGTACCGCCTTCCTCTGAACCTAGAAGTGCCACATCTGACAGGAGGCCGTTTCCAATATCTTTCCGGGTCATTGGAGAGAGATTCACCTCAAGTAGTGTTTCTCATATGGGCCTATGTATTACCACACGTTGCTCTGTAACACGAACAGATGCAGACTAGGGTGGAAAGGGGTAGGTTCTGTGACCTGTAAAACTCGTGTCCGGTCAGGTTTGGAACAGAAATGCACATATGATATGTTATTTATAATGCGCTTAATACCCAGAGGTTTCTAAGCATGGACCAAGGGATTGAACCTGTGGTGCTCCTTGTCGTCTTGCTTCCAAGGCCAGCACGTTGCCCCCGAGTCATCCTCCTGAGACATATGCACAGTACAAATAAAACAGTAAAACATGAACTGTCAAGAACATGCTCAAACTGTCAGTCAAATGCATGCAGTGAATCAGTCTCAATAACTGCACTCAGGCCAAATAACACATGCTGAGGCAGCTTGCATGGCTGTAACGTGTAGGAGGCGGACAGATGAACCGGCGGGGATACCACCAGACACCAGAAATGTCTGCTTGACTGATGTTTTGGTCCTGGCTTCATGCTGCCCCGAGAAGCTACCGTTGTAAGAGGTATCTGGAGCAAGAGGCTTTTGGGGGGACCCTGTGACTGGGTGGCTTTTTCTTTCCTGTCCTTGCGTGCCTGCACGGATTTCATTCATGGATGTTTCGTTTCTTACCGCAGGTCCGCTTGGGAGAGCGCCCCGTTTTATTCATTGCATCAAATCTTGCCCACTCGGGGCCACAGGAAAGTGGAGTTTCCCTTTCGTGTGAATGTGGACAGCACAGATGACGAATAGGCTTCTTTAGAGCAGCTGCATAAGACTTGGCACCGGGATTACCAAGGTCTGGTCAGTCAGAAAATGGGACCAGGTCAGTCGAAGTTTGTGCCCATCCTAGGACACCACATGTATATATGGTGCAAGAGGAGAATGTGGATATATTATTTAAGAGACTGGAATGCACTAACGGGGAATAGTTGGTAAAACACCAATTTCCATTTGAAGGTACCTTTGCTATAGAAAAATAGTACACCGAGAGAACCCTCGAATCTAAAAAGGGTGCAATTGCTCCAAACCAGTGGGGCATGGGGGATTTTTATTGGTAGGAAGAGACCTGTAATCAACAGAATGCATCTAAATTAAGGGGTTGCATGACTTGAATGAAAAATTGGAAAACGAAATTAAAAATTTGAGGTCAAGGGATAAAATAACTGAAAATATGGATTTGGGGCTGGTATTTCCTCTGGCTTCTTTTCTCAAGTAGTAAGTTACAACGCAGGAGGAAACACCAGAGGACATAACCAGTTATCTAAGCAATGTCCAACCTGTTTGATGATAGTCTGTTACATCTACCCCATGACAGGCTGCTATACTGTCATTTCATCGCCGCACTTTTCAACGCGGGCTATTTTGCTGCGATTTTTATTTCGAAAAAAAAACCATCGAATTTTTTGGGGGGGGTACATTTTTTCAAAAATGGGTTTGGGTGTTCGGGATGTAAAAAAAAGAAAAAAAAGAAAGGTGGGTTGGGGGTAACCCCCCCCCCAAAAAAAAGCAATCGTTTTTTTAAAAAAAAAAATTTGTGGCAAAAAACCCTTCGATGAAAAGTGCGGCGATGAAATCACGTAGAACCGACAGGCTGTCGTCCATCAGTCTGCCCAAGCCCAATCTATTGCGTATACACCTGTCATCCACCAACCCATCGCCCTGTTCACGTCCCTGTATCGCGTATCAGTCTCAGACACAAATGCACTCCCTGGCACAGCTGTCAGCAGCGAGTCCACCAGCCTACACTTCCAACACAGTTAATGGACAAAGGGCCACCCTTACAGTCAGCTAGATCCCTGTTAACTCTCCTTTCCCGTTTTCCTTTGAACTTTCAGTTGCCTGATGATGCCTGAACTGCAAGGAGGAACACCCTTCAGTCCAGAAACGTCTGTCGGGGAAAGAAACCAAGATCACACATCACTTTAGGGTAGTGGCAAACCAGAAAAAGCTTTATTGGTCTTGCAAGACAAAGGATCAGATGCATCTTCAGCTTACGGGAACTGACTGCAACAACCTCACACACCCTCCAGACCTCCTACCTCCATGGGTCTCTTGTCAGGTGACTCATTTGAAACTTAACAGGAATCTTCCACAACCCTCAGCTCGGGCTTCCCACACCACCAACAAAAATGTGCAAACCTTTACTGCAGATGTCCACCTGATGCATCACCCAATCAGCCCTCTCCATAGAGTCAGGGCCCTGTATTCTTTCAAGCGATCCTTTGCATAAACAAGATCAAAACAGATCTATGGATCATACGTTCATGGGCGGCCGAGACACAAAAATGTCCAGACACGGGTTTTTGAAACTCAGTCTGTACATGTCAAGCAAGACATAGAGGAGAAGAAGAATGATCATCATCAAAGAATATAAGAAAAGTCTGATGAATGAGGACAACAATTAGTAACAAGCGAGAAAGGCAAAGTCAGTACGCCATGGGGCAATAAGGAAGAAGGCAAATAAACAATATTGACCTACGGTCCCCCCTTTTGCACTTCAAGGCAACATAATGCAGCAGAGTCTTATTTCCTAGTCTCTCGCCCTGTTACGTTTGAAAATGAGGGTTTCCTGTGAACCAGGACTACACGAACAGACCTTTGTTAACCCTATCCAATACTGGCTAAACCCCGATTCTCACCGGACGTGTTCAAAGTAAAATATAGCATTTTCAATGGTGCTGGGAGGCGCACCCCTTAATATTGCTTGAAATTCTTCTACAGCAGCACAGTAACAAACATGTTCAAAGATCAGAAAACAGGATTAGGTTTTTTGTCAGCAGCAGTGACCGGTTTTTCTCGCAGTGTGCCAGTTATTATACATCATAATGCATGCATAAGGTGGTGTAATGGTGTGTGAATTAAAAAGCTGCTTTTCGTCATCAAACACTGTTTCTAGTATGTAGAAGATTTACAAACCTATGCAATACTGACTGTTTCCAATTTGCCATCAATTCAAGATTCAGGCTTGCTGCTTCTAACCTTTCCACCCACCAGAATACACTAAGATTTGACACTAGTTCTACACAAAACGTGTCCATGTCATTCAATACACCCGGTATTTCCACTACACACCTCTGTTACTTGCCAGGTGTTGCCTAATGGCAACCCCCAACCCCCCGCTACCTGCACCATATTTTATTTCCTACCAGCTTTACTTGACCTCTAATTAACTAATTAAAGCATTGCAGCTGTGGGGGCTGTAAGGACTACAATAACCAATTGGCGCCTAACGCTATCCAGAGATCTGGGGTTATTCCAAGGTTGCCAGTCAAGTAATGGGCTGGTGATCCTGATTGCGTCACCCCCCAAACTGCTTGGTGTGTCACTACAGTCCCAATTAAAACCAGTTCATGGACCAATCATGATCAGATTGGTCAGAACCTGAAAGTTGTATTACATTTGTTTACATACGAACAAAAGGAAAAATAAAATGCTCACTTTCAGTTCAGGCCTTCAGCTCACCCGCATGATCTCCCTGTGGTCTTGCTAATTGTAAATTGAAAATCGGGACAATCACCATAGAAGATCTGACCCGTAGCGCGGAGCAGCATGACTGTGTGAAAATGTTTAAAATCTGTATGCCGCCTTTCAAATAAATAATGCCTGAAACTAAATAACTTTGTTCTAGTTTGCCCATGAAATCCAGGTCTGGCGGAGTCTATGAACTGGAGTCTCGGGTATGCTTATAGAGCCAGTCAGTCAGCTCATCATTACCATCTTTGCATGGGGAACACAAAGTTCAGGCACTGGGCAGCTTTCAACACAATTTGTGCAAAGTCGGCTGATCTTTGACCCGACTCTACTGATCACAGAGAAAGAGCGGTCACAGCAGCAAAGCTGCATTTACTAATGTTTTTCTGTCACCCATTTTACTGCTCATGGCAGATTTTTTGAGCATCTATGTAAACACACGCAGGCTCGCGTTGTGCTTGCATACATTTCCCTTTCAAGCTCAGGGTACGTTTACACAAGCATTTGCATTCCCCCACGCTGCGCAGGTCTCGAGATGAACCAACATAGGGCTCGCCTCAAACAACCTATCAGATTGAACGTACACACTGACTGACAGGAGGGTGTGTCTTCCCCATCCTCTCAGCAGGTGTCACGTTGTGGAAAAAGGATCTACATTGGTGGATTTTACGACTGCTGGGGCTACCAATCACAGGGGGTTTACACACTGACTGATAAGAGGGTGTGATTTATCTACCCTATCAGGAGGTGCAACGTCACTGACCAGGAAACACTCCGGAGGATCTGACCGTTCAGCAGACCTCCCTCACAACGCAGCTTTGCAGAAACTGGATGGACATCGCAGGCTAGACTTGTGACGCCGCAGGTAAGGTATCCGCACAGCTTCCCCTTTCATGCATGACAAGCGAGACTAACAGGTTATGCTCACGCATGATTTTATTCAGTTAACAGCAACTTAACCTCCTCGGAAATCAAACCAACCCTAATCAATTAATAGTAACTCATGGCATGACTTAATTCAATTAATAGTAATTTAACACCTTTGGAAATCAAACCAATTCTAATCAATTAACAGTTACTTAACTCTTTCACAAAATACTAACGAGACACAACCCCTCTTTTTGAATATGACGGTGTCCTCCCTCTGTGCACCAATATTGAAAAAATAGGCAACACTCACTGCATGATTCCATCCTCGCTTATTTTCGTTTTTTAAATAACCAATAAATAAACCCCCCCTGATATCAGCTACCACCGGGCTTTGTCATTTTAGTTCCACAGGGGATATGTCACGGAGGCCGGCTGTATACACTGTACATCCAGCGACCAGCTATTAACACTGCTCACACAGAGTCCCTATTGATTAACACAAGTAAGTCATTTCCTCTATGAGCTGCAATTCATTACATAACCTTGATAACCTCCATAGGAAGGGGGTTTTTTGTTGCAAGACACAGAATACATTTTAGACATGTTTTGCTTAAATAGATCAGAGACTGTGACACATTCAAGTCCGTCTTTGAAGCTCTTTCACTTCAATCAACAAGACACCACCAGGCCCCTAGTTTCTTGCCACTTTCCACTACAAGGAAGGACCCTGTCCCCTTCATGCAAACTATTTTGCATCTACATCATTATATTTAAGTGACCACATTGTAATGGCATCATTAATTTACCAACACGGGAAGCATTTGTGTGCTGTCAGAAACCCGTTGAACTCGTTGCGATGCGCTCGCCCACCATGGCGGGGACCTGTGTCAAGTAATTTGATTCTGTGAAATCCCCCCAGTCTCATTGGGTAAGGCACGTCCCGGACCACGATTTTCAATCAGGAGTCTTTTCAACTTTGCAATTAAGTTAGATGCTTTCAGGGATGTATACAAATTGTTCGTTTGCAAATTGCTCGAATTACAATTGACCTTTTCACAATTGACCGATTTGTGAAGGTCAATTGTAACATATATGCGGGGGGAAACCCCCCGCAATCCCCCACCCAACCCAAACCCGCCCCAAACCCTTATATGTGTGCGGTCAATTGTGAAAAGGTCAATTGTGACCCTTTAAATTCGTGAAATTGTGCATTCGAACAATTGCAAACGAACAATTCGGGTAATACCGCTTTCAGGCCCTATGGCCTTTACTTAACTAAGTTAGAGAAGTAGATGAGCGAAGTAATAAAATACTAAAGACTTATTTTTTCAAACACATTTATTTTGCATCTGTCTGCTTCCCCGTAGGGACTATTCCTTTTCATTCTGCCCCGAGGAAGGCGTTTTCAGATTTGGAAGGCCGACAGGTGGCCTGCCGAAACGTAATATCGGGCCCTGGACAGTTGGAACCTTAACCTTTTTTTGTTCCCTGAACTTAATACATCCAGGACCCTTTCCAACAGTGGTTTGGATATTTGTTACTATAGAATTTTACGTAGGCAGACCGGTTAATTGACATGCATTGTTTATTCCAATATTTATATACTGGCAGACTTGTTTAACTGACATTCATTGTCTGTTTTGTTGTTTTTCTTCCTCATGCATTGAGGCATATTCATTTAATTTGGCAAATCATTTTCTTTTGCTGCGTCAAACTTGCAAACTGATTCATACGTATTCACTTATTATTGTGCACCTAAATTGTTTTGTGTTCTAAGTTGGTTGTGTTGATTATTTATTTACTGTCTAAACACACATTATTCTTTCATTGTTTTCATGATTTTTTGTAAACCTTCAAATTTAATGAAATCCAACATTATTTTTTTAAAATATTAGTTTTCTTTGTTTCCTTATTCGCTCTCACTTCCAAGTAAGTTTTTGGCCATAACGGGGTAATTTAATTAGGATATCTTTCGATGCCAACCTAGAATAAGTATGAGGATTTAATTTTCAATTTAGTATACAGCTTTTTTGGATTTCTTGTTTTTTATTATATTAGTCCCCCACCATAGCTGTACCACTTTAAAAGGGGAAACCCACATTTTTAGTCACATTTACTAATGTGGCCTCACTTTCCGTATGCTCTTGTCTGCCAAACAAGGCCCTCCTGGCAGACAGCACATCCAGCAGTGCAAGTCCAAGACTGCGCAGCACTTGCTTACTGCAGCCTTTCCAAATCAGACTGAAAAACACACTTAACGGTATAAATGGTATACTGGTATAAACAACCTGACGGTTATTATTGTTCAATTAAGTTGTTCACGGTATCTTTAAAGGTATACCGTTATACCATTACAACCCTACTTCCTAGCAGAGCAGAGCGCGCTAATGATCCTCAACTCCCCAATGTTGCATTTGTATTGGTCAGATGTGCCCTCGTGATAAGCCCAGTGGCTCATTCGAGTTGACCTAAATGGCCCCTGTATAAACTCCACGCTACAAGAGCTGAATTAGCGGCATCACATGTCTTATCCCCCACGTCCCTTTCACGTCTATGGACTGTAATAGACTCTGCTGATGTGTCAGACATATAGCTGCCTTTTGCAACTAGTAAACCGTGAAGTTACTTGAAAGGCAGACAGAAGCAAAGAAAAAGCTATGGTACCTAAAGATGCATTGACAATTGTAGGTCTTCACCCAAACCTATCTACCTCACTGTCTCATACCACAAGGACTATGGAGATATTGCCAGTGTGCTCCTAAACTCTATCACATTCATAACATGAAAAAGAGACGCCTGCACTACTTAACAGGAATAGTCTCCTGGATGTGCCTGGTAATAACAGTATAACAGGAACTTCTGCACACAAAGCATCTCTACTATGGTCTTATTTTTCGAGTTCAGGGAAGTCAACAGATAACCGTAGTTGTCATTATACCTATTCCCTTTACCACCAGCCTTCCTTGCTTCTATCTCCACATTGTATGGCCCGGAATATCCACTGCTTCAGGCATATCAAGCCTCCTCTTGGATTTCATTCTACTAATATAGTCATGCGAGGAGAACCTAGTACGACCTGAGTGGTTTCATTCCAGCAGCACTTAGTGATTCTCTCCTTGTACCAGCCTTCCTCTATGAAATACAGAGTGGAAGCACAATAAGAAGACAGGTTGGACACATGAGATGGCTTGGGCAAGTACAGTTCATTCGGGACAGTTGATATGTGAATAACAGCAGCAGGGCCCAAGTCCGATGTGCTGGAGCAGCTGTCAGTGGGAGTCCCGGCGCTGGTAGACCTTCAGCGTAGTGTGTCAAACAAGCATACAATTGCGCAGGACCCGGGTACGCAACCCTTTCTTCTTTGCACTTGGCACGTGATTGGAGAAATCCCAGAAGCAGATCTACCCCACAATCCCCCAGGTCACATGTAGCACCTTGCAGGTCATGACGTACCTCCTACAATACTAGGGCCAGTACTCCACATCTGATGTCGTTACTATGTTTGTCAAGTTGACCCTTTCAGTTGATCTCAATAGTTTCTGCGACTGTGCTTGCTCCTGCCAATGGCAATTTCCATGTACTATTCCCAAGAGAGAACAAAGCTCAGCCACCATGCTATATAGCGGCAACCTGCTCTCCGTTAGCGGATGCTACACTTCTCTTACAGTGCGATGCGTGCATGCAGGTGGCTATCTCTTTAACTTTTACATCACCCCCATAACTATGAAATTCTAGAATGATCCGCCCCCCTCCTTGGGTGCAGCGCTGTTTTTGTTTAGAAGAGTTGATAGTGCTGCAGATGTGTCCTTGGTGTCATGTCAACAGTCTGTCCAACGGTATTTTGCCGACAAATGGTGCACATGCATGTTTCTGCCCAGCTTGCATCATACAGCTGTTGCATAAACTTTGTAGAGATCCTTGCCCAGCAAGGGGCCAGAGGGAGTGCACATTCAAGTTTGAAGTGTTATGGGACTGTCCATCCCACCACACCAGGACCCAAGCTCCCTTTCTTTCACTGCCAGCATGCCTATCTTCACCTCCCGCAGCCGCAGCACCACTTTGAGCAATCCACAACACACCTTCTAACGTTTCTGCTCCTTGTTTCATCGGAAATATCCCCCTGCATGGTTGTGGTATCACTCTGAAACCGCAGACCTGTTTCAGCCTCAAGACCTATTGAGTTGTTGCCATTGGGGGTGGGGTGAATTTCATTTCGGGCTGTGTGTGCTGTGTGAGAAGAGTTTGGGGGCTTGTGGGAGAAAACACAGTAGACCTCTGGAAGAAATGATCAGGGATTCTGTCCCCAGGCCGTACAAACGGCCGACTCACACCTTGCACTCTTCTTGGCAGGCCCAGAGTACAGCACTTGAGCATGTATTAGTGGGATTGGCGGCTTTTCTCAGCCTGTTAGCCAATATACTAAGGAATGTGAAATGGGTCACTGCAGTCTTCGAATTTCAAATTCTCTGACCAAAATGTTCTTGCCTCCCATAGCCTTTGGCATGTAGCTTAGGGTAACGAGTTGACTGCCCTTTTCCCTTATGTGCCAACTCACAGATTCTTTTTTTGTTGCACATGAGATTCAATCCGTCTATTTGTGACAGAAAGAGAGAGAGAGAGAGAGAGAGCGAGCGCGTGTGGGATTGACAGTGACAATGTAAATTAGTGAAAAGGGACGTGTCTGCAAGGGGGCCAACGGTAGGAGTTCAGGGTTGCAGGTTGCTTTGCCCTGCAAGGCCTGCTCCCCTCTGCCCTAGACTGCCAGACTACCTTCTAAGGTCTTCTACTGACTTGCACAACAAACACACACACACCCCTGCGGACAGTGGCCACGGCTTAGTCATTAGCACATCAATACTAATCAAACCATGACTCGGCTCTCCACTGTACGCCTATCACACTCATCCACATTAGCAGCCAACCAGACCCAACGTGCTGTAGTCTGTCCCGTTTTGGGCTCTTCCCTTTAGATGGCATACTCTCAGGTGTCACTGCAATCCCATAGAAAGGGGAGAATGCAACACAGGAACCAGGTACTTCCGGCCTGTGCCCATCAGCACCAGACGTTTTGCATCTGCCTCTCATGCTGGACCACGAATAAACCCTGCCCCCTTTTCCTTTCAGCGCCACACAGAGGGTGGCCACCAGATGTGGTGGAAGGGTGGTAAACAAGACCTTAACACATCATGAAATGCATATGAAAGACTGATAGAATGGCACGCACACGTTAAGGTTCAAGTAACTGTTAGAGGGGCATCACATTATGTTGCCCGTGGAGGAGACATTTGACATAAAGACCCTCTTCCAGAAACAGTGGAACTGGTTTGCAATATAAGTCATGGCATAGACAATGAAAAGGGTCCTTATTGTTTCCTGGTAGCACACCTGTCGGTGTAGAAAGAAACAACTACTAAAAGGGTGTGCTCAGACAGATCTCCTCTAATCTGTGTACAAAAGTATTTTGCACATTTATAATTGTTCATTTATAACGCGCTTATTACTAACGAGGGATTTTTAAGCTCGGGATTCAAGTACCATATCTTACAGGTGTGAAAATCCTCGGGATCGGACGAAAATGTCAACTACCATCACTGCGAACCCAAAAATGTATTTTTTTTTGGTCAAATCTTTGCATTTTATCTCGCAAATACAGATTGTAAGTGGGGTTGGGGAGGCCTCCCCCGGCATTTATTTGCGATAAGAAGTGTACAAATTCGATTGTAATAAAACATTCTCGGGTTTAAGAGTAAAAATGTGCAGTAATTGCATTGATGAAAGAGAATAGTGAACAAAATCAGCTGTATTACGTTCCAAATTCTCCACAACATCGACCCTATAGTCCTGAACTCTTACATAAACAAATACTTACCTACAAGAGCTCTGACATCGTTACAGGTTAACAACCTACCCACACCCAGTTTCAAAAGACTGAAACACAGAGGTTGATCCCTCGCAGTATTGGGTACAAAATGATGGTACAACCTCCCCAAAACTCCAAAAACAGAACATACCCTCAAGAGGTTCAAAAGGAATGTGAAAATCTGGCTCCATGAAGAGAAGATCCAACTCAGACATGCCTGCGTCTGTTTACCAAATACCCAAGTGACTCCTGTACTTGACTCTACCATACTTCTACCCTATGATGAGCATCCCCCCAAAACGGCCATTAACTGATCATCTCAAATGGGCCTGCCTTGGCCCTGTGAAAGGATGCGTTTTAATATGAATAATTATCAAGCATGCTCTGAGATGAAGGATTTACTCAATTGTTGAGCATCCATGATGATGGGCAACATCAAGTCGGGATCAGAAAGCTCACTGAAGACTCTGATGTGCATTCTGAATTGTTATGAAAATATTCAAGTTGTGAACTATATGTTCCTTTCGAGGTTATGGATGCATTGGACCTTTACCAGCTAAACTCAGCCTGGATCCTGGGAGGGGTGTCTTTGGGACTGGATTATCAACAGGGATGTCTGGCAAATAAATACTGCCAGAGAACTGAGCAGGTTTGTGCTCAGTGCCACAGAGATAATGCTGGATGTGTAGTCCGGTATTGGTACTGATTGGCATCTCTGATCCTTGGAATCGCCACATCTATATAACAATAAAAGAGGGCCCAATGTATGTTTGTCCGATGCAGACATGCACAGTAGAGACTATCTGCTTGGCCGGTTGTCACCACTAGAGGGAGCTGCTGCCTTAGGCTACATAGTGGTCCTACTGTGTGGCAGAGCACCCACTGTATCTTCTGTATTCCACTGGTAACGTTCTATGACAATGAAAATATTATACTGACAAAATATCTACATTAAAAAAATATATAAATAAACATTAATTTGCTTGAGCACTATTTCTCTGATATAACAAAATAAATTACTTTTTTCCTCATACAGAGGGCTTTCTGTAAATACAATATTTTCAACATATCACTCCTCCACAATGCCTCCCGAGAGAATTTTAAGACATGAAATTGCAGAAAACGTTAAACACCGAAGAAATGAGGCTCAGCCTACACATTGTACAAATATGACTTAGCCACAAAAGGCAAGTTAGTGTGAAAAGAATACTGCAAGCAAACGAAAAATAGGGCCAATATGACAGCTCCAGAAACAGCTCTCCAGCTGGACATGCAACGATCACGTTCTTCAGCCTGTAGAATAAATATGACAGACGCAGAAAGAGGCCTTGAAAGGGAAACAATTGTGAATACAACAAAAATGTTCGCCCTAACATCACTGATCAAGAAAACGCTGCTCAACGGAAATTTAACAAAAACAATTATGGGAATCCTCCATCCAACACACCTTTGGCCGGTGTAGACACGCTTTTACACTAGTCATATATGTGTGAGTTAAGCTACATCAGGAAGGATAGCTCAGGGCCAACACATTTGTATTGGAAGCAAGACAACACAGCACAACAAAGGTTCGAATCCGGTCCCACTCTTAGAATTAAAGAACAATTATAATACTAATCAGTTGAGATGGTAGTAGCAGGGAACAGGATATGTTGGGAGGGGTGAGGACATTTTCTTTCCTTGGTTGGGTCAGAGTTATTTAGCGCCAAGTGACAGTTGCATTTGCTTAAGTGGTATAACTTCTAAAGAGATTCACTTTACACTACAAACACACCCTATGACACACCGTTTATTGACCGCTTGAAAGGAAATTATTAATACGTCTTAATTATGAAATACTGTGTAACTGGACAGCTCTTTTGTTATATCGTTACCTGAATCTGCTTAACCTTATGGCACAATACCAGCCGATATCTGTAATAGATTAAAAAAAAACACATACCGCAGAGGCAACATACGATAGAAAGATGTGTTTGAAACTGCATGCCAGACCACCACCACCACGTGTAAGACTTCTGAAACCATATGTGCTGGCAGGAATTAGATGCCATTTCACTCTTTGTGTGTTGTCATGCTGATGCGTATAGCAATAAATGCTGTTGTTGTTTATTGTTGTTGCAACCATTGTACTAATAAAGGGTCAGGTGTATAACCTAAAACCAAACACATTCAAACCCCTGAGAATAAAGTGTTGCACTTTCATGACGAGCTTTGACGAAACTGAAATGGAAATGGACGGCCTGAGGAGAATAAACTATTTCTAGTGTTTTGTGTTAAGGGTTTAATAAAGGTCCGTTTGCATTGAACTTATTCCCAAAATGATAGTGAGCATTGTAACAGGCATGAAATGCATGAACAACTTGTTTTCAATACAAATGGCACAAACAGGAGGATAAACGCATCTATTTTAGTGTACTCAACAATAAACAGTAACAATAGAAAACGCCACTAGCGCAAAATAATACTTTGAGGCCACAGCTGGCATAAAAGGTACTGAGTTTGGGAGGTGGGCGCTGGCATTAGCAAGCAGTGCCGCGCTGGCCTGATTTTCTGTCCAGTGGTGCAGGGCGGATATTTCAGCAATACGCAGGACGGGTGGGATTGGCATTTGAAGGCTTCCTTGTGATGGGGAATGATTGGTCTGCAAGCTCCCAGTAAACCACCTTGCACCGATAGACTTCAGTAGGTTAATCTTCCTAGAAACCCGTCGCCACCCTTCAAAGAATGTTCCTCTTCTTTGACTTCAATGGGATCAAAATCTGACTTCACCCTCCTTGGAGACTCAACAGGTTGAGGGCTATGGTTTACCCTATATACGAGCACAAAGTGGTTTCAACAATGACAGGGTGCATGTGACTAGTTCTCTACTGTTATGAACCCCTTATTACTGCTGCCCAGTGTGCAACATGTCTCTGTACTTACATTGAGACAAGTAAGGGTACCGATAAAGAAAGTCACTGAGGTGTTTATTGGCACATATACAGGCACTATCTTCAGAGACTATTCCGGGGCAAGATGCCTACTAAGCACATATGTTATTCCATACCACTCGACTTTTATAAGGTCAGTTAATGCTAAAAGAACTTGCAATGTTCTATTTCAATATAGCTGGGGCAACTTCACATAAAGTCCCAGTACTGAAAGTTGCAAAGAAATTGAAGCTATTCTGAATGTCTGTGTATTCCAACAAAGAGATAAATAATTAATCAATTCTGGAAAATATACATTAGAAATAAAAACAATAAGCACAAAGAATTCTGCACAAAAATCGGGATGAATGTTTTGGGAAAAGGAAGCAATTACTTTATAGGCTTCCTTCCCAAGGAACGAGTGCACCAGTAGTTTGGTGGACAACCTGCACCGAATTACTGGATTTCGCTTACTGTGCTGACTGACCATAATGGAATCTGGCCTTAGTGAAGTAAATGATCATACTGCAATCTGTTACGGCTAAACTAATGGGCGAAATTGAATGATCATACTGAAATCTGTTACGGCTAAACTAATGGGCAAAATAGAATGATCCTACTGAAATCTGTTATGGCTAAACTAATGGGCAAAATAGAATGATCATACTGAAATCTGTTACGGCTAAACTAATGGGCAAAATAGAATGATCATACTGAAATCTGTTACGGCTAAACTAATGGGCAAAATAGAATGATCATACTGAAATCTGTTACGGCTAAACTAATGGGCAAAATAGAATGATCATACTGAAATCTGTTACGGCTAAACTAATGGGTGAAATTGAATGATCATACTGAAATCTGTTACGGCTAAACTAATTGGCAAACTAGCATATAACAGGAAGCCTGACATCCACCAGATTTTTTGGCCTACAACTCCCAATAATCCTCAACAGTGACCATGCTTGTTGAGGCTGATGGAAACATTCTGCAGGGTCATAAGTTGGATACCCCTAGTTATGTTATTTTACAACACTTCTATAGCGCCAAAGCCCTCGGGCATCTAAGCGCTCCTTCACAAGCGGAAAAGGTTCAGTGAGGTTGAGCCGAAGTTTAGATAAAGAGTGTCATTTTCAGCAGTTTTCGAAAAGCCAAGAGATTGCTTTCTTCTCTGAGAGCCAACGGTAAATTGTTCTATGCCTTGGATGCGAGCACTGGAAAGGAACGTCCATTCCCACGGGCTCTCTTGGTCCTTGCCACCTGTAAAAGCCAGGTGGAAGTGGAGCGAAGATTTTTTGTGGGCTGGTATGTAGTGATTTTATAGCTATAGCTGTATGTAGTGATTATAGCTAGTGTCTAGCTATAATGTGGTAAATAGCCATAATGGAAATTTGGACTGCTGTCCAGGCGGCCCATGATGTAATATGCCGCTGCTGGATTAAATGAGCATAATGGAATGTGGCTGTGCTACGCTAATTGTGCATAATGGACTCCGGCACAGCTATAGCAACTACTGCAGCAGCGTCATTCCGTGCCTGCAAATGTTACCGAATGCAAGTAACTTTACCGATTGGGTTAAGCGGACCACATTTTACTGACTTAAGCTTTAGTTCCATAAACAGAGTTACATGCTTGTCTGTCTACAACTTTCAGCCGATGTTCAATCTCACACGCTGAGCTTTGGGTATTTTCCCCAATGGGGGTCCGGCATGGCTTGAGGATAAACCACTGTGTTGTTTATGCATTTAGGTTTTCTGCTACGTTGCGACTCAGAGTACGTTGATTGGCTCCTCACCTTTTTTTTATCGCTTTCCTGGTTTCCTCTTCTCGGATTGCTTCTTTATTGTTGCTTTAACACTAACGTTTTCGAATATTGACATAGTGTGGCCGTTTGGCTTAGGGTGATGATGTTAAAGATTCCCTGCTATGCCATGCTCACGAATGCAAATTCTACAAAAGGGTTGTTTGGCTTGCCTGTACCAGTGCTGTTGATATCACATGTTGATACTACACATGAGTGGCACACAACAGCTGATGGGTTGCATCTCTGTGGTTTGATTAGGTGCAAAGAATAGATCGACCCTGATGAAGGCGGCCATATACTGGGACAATACACCGAAACTAGTTGGTCTCCAGTGATTTTATAGTTTAACGAAGCCTTATTGTTTACACGAGGCCGCTACTTCGTCATTGTATATATTTTTGACATGTATGATGGTGGTAACACTAGATGCATACTCTGGTAATTTTTATAAAATAAATGCTTTAATACTCCAAAAAGTGTGTGTTAAACTGTGATGTGACGTTTGAATGACACAGCCACTTCATTGCACTTCAAATGCAGTTTTTAACAACCATTTATTAAACAAGCCAGCTGTTATTTAGTGTATAGCAATCATTGTCTGAGTGGTTATAGATGCCCAGTATTGTGGTATTGCAGTAATTACGCCTAAATCCCCATGGAGTTGGCTAGATAAATGGGGACTAACAACGCCATACCACAATTTGTAATCTGGCGGTATTTCCACCCGACCAAGTGGTGGTAACCGTAATTCCGTTCAGTGGTATTTTGTAATTAGTCCCATGGTTTTCATGATAAGCTTTGAGTCACTCACTGCACGGCTGTCGGTTTACAATTCAACTTTAGTAAAATAACAGCTGTAGAGAAGTGTGTTGCGCTTGTCATCGCATTAAATGGTGTTATGGGAATCCAGATTGAATGAGGAAAGAAGATTTTGGGCCTGATTAAAAGTTTGGCGTTAGTGGCACACAACACCCAGTAATTGCAGTTACTGGTTGTTTTACCAATCTGTCAAATTATGAGTTTCAATTTGGAAACTCATTTTACTGGCTGATTTTGTATGTTGTATTTGACTGCCATACAAAACCAGTACTGCATGTGGTAATTACCTGGCACAGTTTTATCGTATGTCCTGCACCCTCATGGAGTCCTACTACGGTACTCCAAAATAGGGACTAACGGTACAGTCCACATGACTTGCAATCATGTGGACCTACTAGGCCTTCTGGTATTTACTGTATGGGGTAACAGTAAACCAGTATGGAGGTATTACCGGGTAGAATACCTGCAAACGCATAATTAGGCGCTTTAAGAACGGTCCTGCAGGTGCTGCAGTCTGGAATAATTAGACACGGCAGAGCAGAGAAGTTTGCAACCAGCTCTTCAATCCTGTGGCTGCTCGTTCATAGAAGGGGTGTCCTCTCAAGCCCCCACCCCCCGGCCCCCCTCTTGAGATGTCATGACTGGAGGTGGAGGCAGAGACCTGCGAGACCACCCACGTATCCACACAGACATTAACATGGAGCCGGGCGCCTTATCAGCTGGAGACATCAGGTCACGGAGAAAGAAAATGTGTGCAGAGACTAGTGGCAAGCAATGGGGGCCGGAGCACAGCTTGGGACTGTAGCTATTAGCGGGCACTTCATCAATCAGGCATGCATGCATGCATGCCACCGTGGGGGATGCGGTAATGAAAAGGCACAGGAACACTGATTGCCTCTCATTTCTGTAAACGGCCCCAGCCGCGCGGATTTGCCAATGCAAAGTGCATTAGCTGAACATCAGGAAATCCTTACTGCTCTGGGCAAGGAGTAGGGGGGGAGGTGGGGGGAGCCCATCGCATACTTTCTGTCCTGTGAAATCCAATGATGTACTCTCGCGTGCACGCACACATGCCACAGAAACCTGGCACCTGTGTAAATAATGTTTGACAAATGGTGCCCATCAAAAACTAAATTGAGAAAAGTTAGCCTGGAAACCATTTTTGTTTTGTGTGCGTGATTGCTGCAGTTAACCTGGTGCTGCGGCTGTTGATGAATGTGCACAGCTGGATTTGCAAGGGGGCGAAGTTCAGATGTGAATTCAGTGCCTTATATACAATCCGGGTCTGTCAGAGATCTGCAGACGTGAACATGCTGGATTCCGTGTCCAGTGACAGAACGGGACAAATAGCCCTTTTTTGAAATATAAAATACTCTTTCGGTCTTGGAGGCAGAGCTCCAATTAAAAGAACATTTTTTTGTCCCAGTGTACCTCCTTTTCTACTATTTATTACGACAGCCAATTGCTGCCACACACGGCAGACCCAATGATCAAAGAGGCCGATTCACAAACCAGCAACTCGGGTTTAGCCTGGACTGAAACCGGGGAGGGCTATTTGAATCAAAAGAAAGTTACTGGAATGAACTCTGGCGCACCTCCTTAACTTTCTTGTGAGTCAAATAGCCCTACTGATTGTAACTTCTTTATGAAGCACTAGCAGTTGTACCCGTGCTTCGCACAGTAATTCCTACTTCAGAGCGTCGAGATTGCACTGCAACATTATTGGTATCACGATCTACAGCCGAGGCAACACAGACCTGAACATAAGTCGGTATCTACAGCCGAGGCAACACAGACCTGAACATAAGTCGGTGTAGGGCTGAAGCGTGTAAGCTTTGTACTGTTGAGATGGCATACATATATTAACTTGCGTGGGAAATGAAGTTTCTTTAATTATCATGAGACATTTGCCACGATGTGACGGACACGGTGATTGCTGACACCATTGAAGAGACATGCACCATTTCCTGTCACCCGCATTACTTCAAAATCACCGTTTTGTGTCACCCGCATGACTTCAAAAGTGAGTGCCGCTAATGCCAGCTAGAGTGCTGATAGTGTGGAACGTTCAGGAACAATGACCTGCTGAAGTTTACATAGAACTACGGCAGAACTTCAGCGCGAAGAGCCATATGGCAGGGGTAAGCATTGCAGACCGCTTTAAAAAAAGAAATAGAAAAATGTATATTGTCTACTTTTAACATTGTCTACACCATGGAACCTACCCACATGCCAAATTTCATGTTTGTAGCATCGTGGAAGTATGCTGAACATTTTCAATAGGCACACACACATATCCACATATGGCAGGGGTAAGCACTACAGACCGCTTAAAAAAAAATAGAAAAATGTATCTCTTATACTTTTTACATTTTCTACCCCATGGAACCTACCCACATGCCATATTTCAGGTTTGTAGCATGTTGGGAAGCATGCTGAACATTTCCCTATTATATATTCTAGCCATACCATCCTCGTTGCCCAGATCTGTAGCTGACGGCACCTGGGGGTCTGCTACAGCCTTGTGTATGTTATACTGTAGCCTAACTGCCCATTTTTTTTTAAACAGCAATCTCCCGGAATCGCCTATACTGATAGCATAGGGCCGGACCCTGCTCCAGCCCTGTGCAGGGTAATGGGTGGGATTGGTCAGATTTCACTGTCGCCAGTGCATCCCATACTGGTATGCTGACCATGTGTCCTAACTTCCTATTTCTGAAAAAGTCGCAAATTGGCAATCTCCCGAAATCGCCTATTCTGATAGCTCGAGGCCAGACCCAGCCCTGTGCAGGGCGAATGGGAGGGGTTGGTCAGATTTTAGTATCGCCAGTACACCCCAGACTGGTATGCTGACCGCGGGCCAACATTTCAGCCCACCAACTGTTGTGGGGATAGCCAACAATTACAAAATCAGCAATCTCCCAGTATCGCCCATACTGCCAGCACAGGGCCGGACCCCGCCCTGTGCAGGGAGAGTGGGTGGGATTGGTCAAATTTCACTATCGCAAGTACACTCCAGACTGGTATGCTGACATTGGGCCGAAATTCCAGCCCACCAACTGGTATGAGGCCGGAGCCAAACCTGAGCATACAAACACACTTTCACAAATATATATATTTAGATCATTTGTACATTCCTGGCCAGATTCACTAAGTCTGAAAGCAGCATTAGACACCATAATTAGAAGACTGACATTTGTCTCTTTTTCTATGAATCACCAATGGCTTTTGCAGTTTCTTTGTGTAAAAACATGGTGGACACAAATTTAGTTAATATTCTTCTGTGGATTTATGGTCACGTTTTTAGGTCTGGCTGTAATGTGCTGTAGGTCTCCCCAGAAGCTTTAGTTGGGGTGTCGTAGAGGGTTAGAAAATCCCAGTATCTCTCCAAAGTGTGGCAACACTTCTGTAAGCTGTACCTGTACACCTTGCACTAATTTATCTTTTGTCTCACTCACACTTGTCAGGGTCATGTTTGTTTAAATATCCCCATATCCGCCGCTTTGCAGGAGGTAAGTCAGCCAGTGTCAAAAAGTAAAACAAATATTATCTCAATATTATCAAAGAACCCATTCTAGCAGAGCTACCACATGTCAGGATGATCATGTTTCATCCTTTCCATCTGTCCCTTCATAAAGGGCTAACCCTTTCCAAACCCACCTTATCAGCTCAAGGTACAACAACGAGGACGGCAGAGTGACCACTGGAATTGATTTCCACTTGGAAAATGCCAAACAGAACGGAAAACAAGCTCTAAGCTTTTTATGGAGTCCATTAACAATTCAAAGCAAGAAGATTAGGAGTTCATTGGAAAGAAGCAGACATTCAACAAAGGAGCAGAAGAGTTGTGTTTCACTTTCTTTTTGTCGCCACCGACTTTTAAAGGAGTTCCACCATATCAGCTATGGTGGGACTGGAAAGTCAAACGTCTGTAGGCACCTCTTCCTTGTTATGTTATTGTGATGTATACAGTACACTGCTGCAATTTGCATGGTCTCCAGGTGCTTTGTAGGATCTGAAAGAGATGAGTGGGTTAGGTTAATGGAGTGAGAGGAAAAATGAGATATAGCATTGCTGTTGTGTTGATGCTTTTAGACATGGAGTTCTCTGAGCATTGTGTGCAGGCCAGTTTCTAGGTGTTCTGTGTTGAGAGCATAGAGGCATTTGTGTTCAGAGTGGAGCCTCCCATATTGGTGCTACTAGGATGCATCGACTGGGACGTCTATATGTAGGTTGATTTTATAGGTGTAACATTCTGTTTGATGTTTGTTGTTGAGGGTCATCTGTTTGACTTGTGAAAGTGGCTTATAGGTGGAATGAGGATAGGGTGCTTTAGTGATGCGGTTGCGAATATCAGTGCAGGTTAGTTAGAGGAGCGCCCATTGAGCAACTTGGAGCATCCATCTGGTGTGGTCATTAAAATTATTTTGTTGGGGTGTCTATTGGGAGACATCTATGTAGTGGTGCTTTTAAAGAGATGTTCTGAGGCACCCTAGAGTGGGCTGGTATCTATGTCAGTGGACAGTGTGCACCAACTGATCTTGCCTAAGAATGGAGGGACACGGGGAGGAGCAAAGAAACATAGGGAACATGTAGTACTGTGTTCTAAGTAGACTGTGGGTGTTCCAGTAGTTCCAGAGTCAGCCCTGTGAAGGAAGAGCCATGGCGGGGTCCCTAGAACACCTCCACCGGCTATGAGTTCAAGGTACAGTATCTATGAGCCATTCATGCAAATTTCATCAGGCAATGGAGAGCAAAAACATGACAGGGCACTCATTTTATTGGGCATTATGGGGAGAAATAACAGCGGGACAGCAGGTAGCAGAACCTTAGCGGGAACAATTACAGTAGGATACATAGGATCACAATCTCAATGGGAAACAAGGCGGCAAATCCCAGTAAGGAGAATCACAGTGGGGCACCTGGGAGCAGCACTGTTAAAGGTAGAAATGTAAATGTTCAGCAGGTTAGCGAGGATATCAAGCCACATATAGCAAGGCATAACATGGCCTAGCATGTAAAATCACAAGTCCCCTTTCGACAATCAAACCAAGTGCATGGCCTCATATGCTGTATAACCTCATAGCTTGTCAACCCATGCCACAGTCTCTGTCCCCATCCATGCTTCTCCTCAAAGCACAAGGTGCCCTGCTGACTGCCTCACACATGACCCCAAAACTGATCCAGACCCCCTTGTGCAAGAAGCTGGTCACAGTACCCTCCACACAGACCCAAACATTCTGCAACTTGAGGAAGGAAAGAGTCACCAAACGTTCTTCTCCTTTTGACAACCGGTTGGAACTTTTATCGATGGCCTAACTGGTTAAACTGCACACTCTTTTACCAAATCATCCTTATTGCCCTCATTCTAGTTGAATTCTAAGTTGTTTTCTAACATCTTTTCGCTTCCTCTGAAAGTGGACCATGAACAGAATCATGTGTATGGACATGTCAGTATAAATCAATTAAGTGAAATCTATTATAATTTGAGAAGATTGGATATACCAACATTTGTATCCTTCTCTCTTTCCCACTTCCACTCTTGTAAGTGGACGTCAGTCTGTAAGTCCAACTCTACCAGTCCTTGTAATGTGGTCCACATGCCCCCTTTGCCAATTCAACTTTAATCGCCTTCTTTCGCTCTATGTTAAACAAAGACTCTTGAGATCTCCCTGTCCGTTTGCCCTCAGCAAGTAACTTTCTGACCCTAGTCAACTGTTGGAGAGCATCTATTGCTGCTGATCACATTTAAGCATCTTCATCAGTTGACTTGAAAGCTGCTTCATTAAATATCTGGTGAAAAACATTGCCAAGAACGCATTATAATTTTGTAAAACTGGATAAGGAACTGTCACCGAAGGCTTAGCCCAACACAAAGCAGATTCCTCATTATGAACCCAACCGTAGGTCGTTCTGAAACAAACTTGTGCAGTCACAAAGTAACTGAAAGCACACAGGCATCAACAAGCTACTAGATCCTGCCTAATTCTCCAGTAAAGAAGCCTTCAGACTGACATTGTCGCTTTCACAGTTCTGGACCTTAATTGCTAAAACACAATTGTAGCTCACAGTACTTCCAATTGGTTGTTTTCTTGTTTAGAAATATGTTGGCATAGCAACCTTTCAGGATCCAGGCCCACTGGCCTCACCCCTCCCTCGCCTTTTCCCGAACTGCCAGCTCTTTTAATTAACAGAAGGGAACACAAATTCCTTCAGAAACTCATCCCCAAAAGGGGGAAAAAAAGCATAACGGCATATACAAATACCATAGTGAACAGTCCATCAAGAGGACATGAGGAATCCACTGGCAGAAATAATTATAAACATATTTGAACTGGAGAGTAACAATCACTCTTGCCTTGAATACAAGACACTGGTCAGTGATGGAAGGAAGGCGTGCATCATAACTCAACCAAATGAACACAGCTTCATTATCTGATGCATTGGCTATCATAGAATAGTAACAGCTTAATCTGGCAGACATAGTTACAGAAAGACATTTAGGGCCTCATTATTACCGAGGCAGAACGGGTTAACGGGCTCCGGTAAAGGAGACGGACCCGTTAAACCCGTTCCGCCTCATTACAAGCTCCCCTTGCGGAACCCGGTAAGTAATGCCTGGTCAAACCAGGCGTCCTTACTGGGTCCCGCAAGGGGAAGAGGGAGCAAACAACGGGCCACTCGTAATCGGCCCGTTGTTTGCACCCTCTCCCATTCCCATTGAGCCTTGTGGGGGCTCAATGGGAATGGGGAAGGTCCGGGCCTTGGTTCCTGGAGGGAGGAATTACCGGGCCCAACGAACTCGGAATGGCCCGGTAATTCCCCATTCTGAGAACCCGAACCCGGTTGCCGCCAATAGCGGCATGGCTACCGCCAAGTCAGAATGAGGCCCTTAGTCTTCTTTCTACTTCAGCTTGTCCTCCTAATATTTGAGGAACAACTTAAGTCCCAAAAGAGCCCAGCCTCACCTCGCACAAAGCCCCAAATACCAAGTATGCCTTCAGTGCTGACACCCACAACTCAGTGATAGTCTTAATGCTCCTGGATGCCCTTCTGGACCTGCCACATCTGAATGCCACATTAAACATGCGTCCCAGGACACTGCACTGGCTCTGACAATGCTGAGCTCCTTGCTGGACTAAAATGTCCCGAATAGCATGTTGGGGCCCCAGGGATAATTTGGGATACATTACATGGTTTGGTGGTATTGCCTCCAGGGACATAAGTTGACCCTTAAATTAGTCTCCATTTTGATATCACCATTTTGATATCACCTAGGACTCTTAAGGTAAATGCCATTCGACTGCCTACCGGATCATCGTATGCAGTTATATCACCTCTGGTACTACTTTTGTGTGGAGGAAATTTCCTCCATTTAATAGCAGGTGCTTTGCAAGAGTTTCAATTTTAAAATTCTTAATTTGACGTAGGGCCTCACTATAAATTGGGCGAGTGGTAAAAATGTGGCGGCGAAGCTATTACTGCCGCATTAATGCTCTGCCCAATCCCGAGTTTGTGTGATACTCAGAGCATTCACCTCCAGCTCTGACCTTGAGGTAAATGCGCTGACTTTCCGCCCATTTTTCGTGCAATTACCACTGCGGTAATTGTGCCAAAAATGCCCCATTGAGTCCGATTGACTCAGCAAAAATGGGGACTTACCCCACCACTGCAACTTGTGATCCTGGTCTACTTTCCTTCAGCCGCCTGGGTCTACTGTTATCTTTTCCCAGTGTCTGTACTCCGCCTCTTATGTCCTCAGCCCAGACACCTGGGTCCTCTTTCCCCCCCCCCACTCTCTTCAGATTTTCCTCTGACCTCCCGTCTCCTGCTCCAGCTCCTTCTGATCACTCCACCAATAATTTCCAAATGTGCTCTGTCATTGAACTCCCACAAGCCCTTCCATTTATTGGGCCTGGTCTCTGCCTTTCAGCCACTCTGACGCAACAGAACCTATATGGAACTGATATGGACATTCCCTGACGGGCCGTGCCCATGCGTATGGCTTACAGTTCTAATGGAGAACTTGGGGTTGGCTGGTCCCTCCCCATGAGTGGTCATCTCTCTGCGTTTGACACTCTGTCCCTACTGTCTGAGTTGACTCCCTTAGCCTAACTGGTCTTGGGTGTATGAGGAGCCCTTGTGAAGCAAACTTCCATTGCAAGACTTGTATCTCCTGGTTGAGGTACCGTTCTTTTCACTTGAAGTTTTATAAGGGATTTCTGCACCAACTCTAAGGGAGCCTAACATGCAGGTGTGGCCAGCTCGGCAGGATTTGATTGGAAAAGGTGGGCAACACCGTATTGGTATATATATAATATATATAGAGCCAGAAGACAATGGGGGTCATTATGACCCTGGCGGTAGGGGGTTAACGGGGCCGGTAGAGCTGCCGGCCCCGTTAACCCCCGACCGCCTCATTACGAGGTCTCCTCGCGGGACCCGCTAAGGACGCCTGGTTTTATCAGGCGTCCTTAGCGGGTCCCGGATGCAGACCAGGATGCAAACAACGGGCCCGTCATTAACGGACCCGTTGTTTGCATCCTCCCCATTCCCATTGGAAATGGGGATGTACAGGGTCTGAGTTCCTGGAATGGGGAAATACTGGGCCCTCCAAGGTCGGAATGGCCCAGTATTTCCCCATTCAGGAACCGGAACCCGAACCCGGTACCCGGAATGGGAGTAGCTATGCCGCGAATAGCGCCATGGCTACCTCCAGGGTCGTAATGACCCCCAATGTTTATTTAAGGTGCAGGACAGTTACCACCATATACATGTGGCAAAATTAACACTGGAGAAAACAATGGGGAAAAAACTCCTGAGGTCTGACCACACATTAACTTGTATTCAAGAATACTCAGTGAATATGACACCAATTCAATATCAAGTCAAAACAATACACAAAACAATATTTTATATCAGGTAGTCCCTCTTTATATAACTTGAACAGTTGCTCAAAGACAGAAGTGAGCTGTGTGCGGTCAGACCTGGGCAGTTTTTACCCCAGCGTTTTCTCCAGCTTGGCAGGATTGTCACTCAATTCCCTGAAAGAGCCAGGAACATTTAAGGCTGCAATGTGATAAGCCCCCACATACTGCATGTGGCATGGTGGAGGCTCCCAGAGAATCCTCCCCATGCTGCCTCGGGGCACATCATCACATGGTTTGAGGCAGCACTCGGCCTCCTTTGCGACCCCACCATCCTCCAGCAAGGTCAATCAGGGAACTTTGTCTCTCCTCTCCTCCCTCTCACTAGCTTTGCAGTCCTAGTTCCTAATATTCTTTCTGGATGTACTTGACAATCCTTGATGATATATCCCTAACTACATACTACTAACTTTAACAATGTCTAGGATATGGAAGTAGGGTGACCATTCACAATATGCATAATATGGAAAGATGAGCCAGGGAAGGTGCAGGAAAAAACGGATACATATGAGAATGGGGAGGGAGCAGACATTGAAGATGAATGACAGAGTTAAAAATGGGATAAAGTAAAGAATGATAATGAGCAGGGAACCCAAGAGGGTTGAGAAGTAACACTTAGGATGAGAAAAGCAGTTCAAGAACAGGGGCCCAAGTACCAGAAAAAGTATGAAAAGTGCAGAGTTTATGAAAGCTCGTTATTTATTTATTTATTTTTAAGCGTATATAGCGCACCGAGCCCAGAGCAAGTAGAAGTTACAATTGTTGCACATGAAATACCAAGCAGAGACAGCAGATAAAAGAGTTTACAATTGGACAGAAATTAACAATTAACATACAGATTTTACGGTAACAGGTGGGCGCAGGTTAGGGTGGTGAATAGCTAGACGAGATGGGTGGCTTGGTAGCTTGAACCTTTGGTGAAGAGGTGCGTTTTAAGTAGTTGTTTCCTGAAAATCCAGAAAGAGTCTTGAGCTCTGAGTGGTAGAGGAAGTGAGTTCCATAGTTTGCTCGCAAACGTGGGGAAGCTGCTATCGCCAGCCTTTTGAAGCTTAAATCATGGTCTGGCAAGGCGGTGCTGGTAGGTTGCTCGGGTGGGTCTGGAGCGTTGTCTCAGCGTGAAGTTGCTGGACAGGTAGGCGGGAGCCATCTGGTGGAGACAATTGTGTGTGAGGGTGAGTGACTTGAAGAAAACACCAAGAGAAGAAACATGACTAGTAAAGGGAGGAATCAAAAATGATGCCAAGATTGCAAGCAGAAGGAGATGGGAAGAAAATAAGTAGGGAATTGAATAGAAAGGGCAGGCAGATAATAATGTAGGAATGGTACAGGAAAGAAAGGGATTTCAGTCTTACGTGGATGAAGGAGAAGAGAGTGGGTGAGCGTCCAGGCTTGTAAACAGAGAGACAGTCCGAAATAGAAGTGGGTCACTAAAGGTTGAAAAGGAGAGAAACATCTGGGAATCATCAGAATAAAATGGACAGTGTAAGCCAAAGGAAAGGATGGGAGAGAAATGATGTAGAGAGAGATCTTCTGATAGGAAAAAGGCCATGTGCAACTCAATGCTGGAAGAACTGGGTTGCCCACTCAACAGTAGATCCAAAGCATTAATACTATGGATTCCTGACTTTAGTCCGAAGCTTGTGACCTACAATGGAGATGGAAAAGCACCCCAGAATAGAAAACGCTTCTTGACATGCCTAGGTCAATAAACCTGAACGCCTTTATGTACGAAAGGGGAGGATTCTTAAGGGGGAGCTGGATGAGCAAATCATAAATCATCATAAATGTAACATTAGGCGCACACATTTTCTATACAACATATTTTAGGAAAGGAAAGGGGTCCATTCTTTGACTATGCAATCATCTCACCTAAGGATTGGTGGTGCACACATATACTTCTGCCGTAATGACCAGAACGTCCATCTGCAGGTAGAGCTAACAATGAACATTGTTCAAAGTAAGAAAGGCCCATTTAGGATCCAGGGCGGGCTAGGCTATTCCAAACACACAGGCTGTGACCTGATCTACCTTCTTGATGCAGGCAAATTGCCACCCTGGACAGAGAAATTAAATGAACACTGAAATCCAGCCGCAGAAGGTTGAGGGGATCTACACGGAACTGGTAAAGCAAAAGCTTGAATGTAGCAGGCCTCTGGAAGGTCAAAGCACAGTAAAAAGAAAAAAAGGATCCATAAGGTTCTGGAGTGGTGGGAGGAGAAAGTCTCAAGAGGCTGCCATCATATTGTAAGTCATATATATACAGAAAAGGTTGGAACTGACTAGACATTTTTCAAGAGGTTTCTAAGGTTTTGAAGAGCAAGCCTTCTCTAATGTGCTCTGAGACTGTCTCCTACTCAGTGTGAGGATACATATTTTTAGATCCTTTTGGGCCTAGGTGGCAAAGGGAACAGAAATGAATGAGGTATATGCACAGCCAACGATTTCGGAGATATATGCACAGCCAACGATTTCGGCAGAGGGATTGGGTTTAATATTATAGATGGGTTTTCCACGAAGTTCTAAAGCCATAGTTTTTACACTCCGGTCTTGGACTACCATCCACAAAAAGATCTTTGGGTGACATTTCAAAGTCAATGGTAGGTAAAATAAGTAAACCTATTGAGAACCTCCTTAATTGGAAAGCAGCCAGGGAAAATGCTTTAGGCAGTGACCTTTTCAAAGCTTTTGTAGATCCCAAGAGTGTTGAAAGACATTTCTGCTAGAGCTACAGTACCCAAGTCCTGGAAAGAGGGGACTGATAGCCCAAGTTATAAAAACCTCCTTCAGGCCAAATATCCTGCTTGATATACACTGTTCACCCATGGATAGCTGACAAAGCACCCTACAGCAACAACTAAGGTAAGATGGTACGGGCGGTGAACACAGCCATTACTGTGCTCAATTAAAACCCTGCCACTTATCCATTACTAGCACCATTAAATGATCACACTGTTTAGATGACCTACTGCACCCTCTAGATAGCCAGATAGATGCATTGGGAGTTAAATGTCTGGCACACATAGTTGGATTTTGGGGGCAGGAAATGTGTCGCACTTAGATGTATTTTGGGGCAGGTAGTGTGTCGCACGCAGATGGATTTTGGGGCGGGTAATGTGTCGAATTAAGATGGATTTTGACACTGGACAATTTATGGCACTCGATCATTAGCCCGTCCATTATGCGCAGATGATTTGGAAAAGAGGAGATGACAAGAGACGCTAAGAAAGAGGCATTGTATGTAGCGTTGCCTATTGCGGTGGAGGAAACAGGAGTTAAGCAGGCGTCGGTGGAAAGAGTCCAGTGGAAGATGGTGTGAGGGACTAGAGAAGAGATTTATCAGAGAGGAGAGGTGCATAGGAAAATAACCAACTGTTGTGAAAAAGAGGAGGACCTTTTGTAAAGCGGGATAGGTGAAAGGGAACACTACCAGGAGGCAGAGAAATTAGGAGGTGGCAAGCGACCATAACAGAAGGTGGAAAAAGGAGGGGAATGGGAGGATAGGAGGGAAGTGTTAGTAATGGTGAAGAGTAGATTTACTAGGACCGCACATCTATTGCAATTAGACATGCTATAGCATGTGGAAGATTCATGATGTTACCCTTTCTTTGCTCTTAGAAGAACTGTGAGGATAGCCAATGATTTGAACAAAGATGTAGGTGGGTAGCCCTGATATTTCACTTAGAAGATCTCGGAGGATAACCTTGTACTTAGAAGATGTATTAGGAAAGCCCTCTTTTGCATTTAACAGATGTATCAGGATAGCGTGCCTGTCCCACTTAGCCTTGATATTTGACCAGCATGATTGTTGATGTTAGCTCGTCTTTTGCACTAACATTTGTGCAGATAGCCACGGGTTTGCACAATGATATGTGGGTAGCTTGATATTACACTTTGAAGATTAGCACGTGTTGCACTTAGTAGAAATTGTGTAGGCTGGCTCCTGTATCGCACTTGAAGAACGGTGGGGGTTAGCACATGAATTGCACTTAGAATATATTGGGTAGGTTAGCACATGTGCTGCACTTAGAAGAAATTGTGTAGGTCAGCAGGTGTATTGCATGTGAAGAACTGGGAATGCTCACATGTATTGCTCTTGGAGGAAATTGGGTAGGTTAACACACGTATTGTACTTGGAGGAAATCTGAAAGTGGTACATGTGTTGCACTTAAAAGAAATTATGTTGGTTAGCAGGTGTATTACATGTGAAGAACTGTGAAGACTAGCATATGTATTATACATTTGGAACTGTGAAGACTAGCACTTGTCCTGCTCTGGAAGAAATTTGGATGGTAGCACATGTATTGCACTTGAAGATCTGTGAAGGTTAGACGGTTTTCAGGGTGGGCAGTGTGCTGCAATTAGATGGATCTGGGAATGGGCACCTTGTGTAGCACCTTATAATGCTGGCCTGTCCATTGCGCTCGAAGATATATGATGGTAACCTTTCCATTGCACTTAGAAGAGATATAAGTTAGCCATTGTAACACATGAAGATATATGCAGGTATCCTTGATATTGCACTTAGAAGATGCCTGAAGTTAGCCCATTATAGAACTTAGAATATATTTAGTAAGACTATTATGGTAGCCTGTCTACGTCTTTTAGAGAATCCTATGATCCCAAGATCTTATGGTAGCATGTCTGTCACACCTAGAAGATATACAGAGATAGTCGGTGTAGTGTGCTTAGACGACCATGAGTGTGGCCTGTGCATAGTGCCTAGAAGAGCCTTTGAGGGTAGCTTGTCTTTTCACACAGACTATCTGATCGCACAGCGAGAACAAAGATAAACTCCATCTGGGCTTAATATACGTATAACGCACCACTTCTGTGGACATCTGCCGCAGTCACGGCTATCCATCCACACACATTAGAATGCAGCAGCAACTATGACAAATTTGGTCTAGCTGGACACTTAACGTCTTCGCCTCCATACCAGACTTGCCTCAATACCTCTGCCATTAGAATACAGTGACAACCTGAAGTATGCTCGTAAGGCCGTAACATATAAACTAATGTTTATTATTATTCTTATGCAACTGGCGCCCTGCTCTGCCGCTCACAGTCTCCTCTCCCTCTCTCCTTCGCGAACCTCTTTCAAACCCCAACATTCTATACTACCCGAGCAGGCAGGGACGCCGTATACATGACAACCAATACATTCTGTAAACATGGAACAATTATAGAATGATGCGTGCATGGAATACTACACAACCTACAACAAAATTCGGTCTAGCTGGACACATAACGAGAGTCTCTCTCTAGCTCACTCTTGTGACCTCCCTCAACACCCATGCACATGCCTGACCTCTTGGGTTGCTTAATGGAGCCTAGCCAGCCCACCTCATTTCTAATCTTGGCCAAATGCCTACACGTATTCTAAGCCTTTTCTGATAATTTTCCCGTACCTGGACTTTGGTCCCAGAGGGTGAGCCCACCACAAGTGCATTGAGACCATACAAATGGGAAAAGGCGCTATATAAATGACAACTATTACTACTATTACTATAGTTCCTGGCTGCTTTGCTTGAAATCAAAGAGCATTTTGGGAACATAAAAATAGACATAGATGTTTATTTTTAACACATATGTATGTGATAATGATGTAAAAATGCAACTGTTTTGAGCACACAATGGGCTTAGTTTTAATTTGTCACAATACTCACCCTAAGAGTAAAATGTCTGCAAAATATGAATCATATATACCAATTTGGAAATTCTTTTATATTGGTGTGAGGCTTGCGCTTAGCAGAAAACAACTTTCACTCACTGCAAAACTTTGCTTCTGTTGGTAATTAGTTGAGAAAAACAGCTTGGTGCTGGGGTCTCTTTTAGGCCTCCCCTTCCCTAGCAACCTTGGCATGTCCCGGGCTGTGGGGCCCCAGCTACAATAAGGACAAGTTGTGGTCTTAATGGAGGATGTTTGGTTTCCCACAAGGCCTCTTCTATGTTACCCAATCTCTGTATAACGACTCCCATGTAAGAGTGAAACGGCAAGTCGCTGAAGCATTCTCAATTGAGAAAGGAGTTGGTCAAGATTGTATTCTACCTCCTTATTATTCATCTTATACTTAGCAGCCATGGAGCACTGCAGGCAATGCTTTACCCCCTCAAACGTGGAGGGAGAATGTTCAACACCCTTTTTTTTGCTGATGCCCACCCATCTCCCTTGTTAGCGCCTTGCTCCCATGTATTGATCTCTTGTGATCTGCTTCTCTCACTGTGCACTTCCACCGATGACTAGTCAAATGTTCTGTTGCTTCCCGAAGCTAGTTCCACGTTCAATAGATACTGCATCATAATAATAAGAATCATTTTTTGCAGCTGAGCCATGGAAAACACCAAGATTGTTCTCTTTGGTGGCACGCCATAAGCTTTGGCTCCTGGTTGATTGACAGGGATGAATTTAAGATTGATACAAGTTAAAATTACTTGGGGAATTACTTTCTTGAAAACGGGTCTTGGGTCTCACCTATCAGAGTGACTGCAAGTAAGAAGAAGACCGCATGTGCCATTATTTATTACTCTAGAATTTACGGAGGAAAATCCTTGCCCACTACACTGAAGGTTTAAAATGCTAAGTCTGCAGGAGCTACTCTGTTTGGGGCAGAGATTTGCGGGGTAAGGTCTGCTGAGGCCAGTGGTGGACCTGCCTACAGGGAAGTCTGGAGATTTCCCAGGGTGGGGAAGTTGGGGTGGATGCTGGGGGGGGGGGGAGGGCTCTGAATCATGGGTCTCTTTTCTGAGAGTGCTCAGAATGTGTTAAATTGCTGCTTTCAGCGCAGTCAATTAAGATGCTATTTTAGCTTGCACGTTGTAAAATGGGGCCACTTTGAAATAACATCCGGGGCCTCTTGTAATTCCCAGTCCACTCCTTCCTGAGGCTCTTGACTCCATCGAAGCAGGTCTTAAAGGAATAGTGCGCTAAAAAATGTCATTGTCCCCAGTGTTCGAGCATGTGGTTTTAAGCAAAATGTGATCAATCGTAAAAACATTTCCTATGCACTTTACCTTAGTTTTCCGCACTTTTAACCATGCAAAATCAACAAGTGGGGTGCAGCCATCTTCTGCTAATCTTATCCGTGGATCGATCGCCCTAAATTCAAGTGCCCCTGCGGCACTAAATCATGTCACCCGCCCCTGAAGCTGACATCACTAGACGCGTACGGCACATTTCACAACGCATATGCACGTCGGTTCCATGTCGCCACAAAAATATCGCCATGCAAAAATATCGCCGAAAAATTGTCGTTTTTTGTGGCGACATTGCATGGAACATGCGGGGGACACCCCCCCCAACCCCCAATTTTGTATTTTTTTATTTTTTATTTTTTAAAAACATTTTTTATGCCCCTGTCGCCATATATATGGTCACCCAAATAATATCGCCATGACATTTTCCCTGCGATATTATTTACGGCGACCATATATGTGGCGATATTATTACCATTCTCTGTGCGCCACCTAATGACATGACTCCAGGGAAATGGCAGGATGCCTCTTTCCTCAATAAGTATAAACAGACCGTTTCTCATCAGACAACATCAGATTTGCTTTTTCAGTCGTTTCTCTGGTTTTTTTTTGTATAGCCTGTGACTCGTTTCTGCGGTGTTCAGCTATCTTCGTTCCACGGAGCCCCTGCAAACAGATACTTATACTAGCATTACTATTGATTTCAATTTTGTTGTATAATGGCAAGAATACAGCCCTACCAGTACGAGCCGGAGTATTCCGAGGCAGAATTAGTTGATAGAGAAAGATGCAGAAACGATGGAGGCATCAGCCGACATTTGGGAAGACGAAACACTGCATCCTGAGCCAGTGTCTAGTTACATGGAAGACATTTCCACCTGGTGTACCTGCAATCAGTGCAAGGTCATGTCAACCGATGAGGAGAACTGCTGCGGCCGAAAAAACTCTGGATGCTTGGCCTACATACCGGAAGAAGACACACCACCGCTATGTGTTACTGAGCTGCATGACTTCAGGGCAGCCTGCCTCACAAGGTCTGTGTTGAGGATTATGATGGTGCTTATAAACGAAACAACAACAGTTCGCCCTTGCAGTCCAAGTAACGAGTAAGTGTACTCTAGCTGTGATGTCAT
Organism: Ambystoma mexicanum; assembly: GCF_040938575.1. NCBI lineage: Eukaryota > Metazoa > Chordata > Amphibia > Caudata > Ambystomatidae > Ambystoma > Ambystoma mexicanum. The sequence goes on along the minus strand of NC_090931.1, from coordinate 929,297,554 downwards.
TATGACCACTGAAGCCACTAACATGTCATTGTGTCTCCTATATTGTCGTAACTTTGATCTATCACTGCCAAATGAATGTAGTCTGCCAATTGAATACATGTCTCGCGCTTTGGGAAAATCAGCGTGTTCATCTTATGTACCTTTCACGTTCAACTAAGAAACAATATTTCTCTATGCCCCAAACGTTATGGATTGCATGGGTGTTCACTTTTGTAATGTGTCTACACTTCAAGGCCCAAGTTGATTGATCCATGAAATAACATTTGTACGGGCAACTATGCCACAGAATACAGGGTGCATTTTCAAGTATGGTTTGTACACTTATCAGGTTCATTTAAATACAGTATGTGTGTTTCTCTTCCACAGGTGGTACAGGCTGGTGGCCTAAGGTTCATTTACATGGTGGCTTTATGGGAGGCTTGGATTCCGTGTTCGACAAGTAATACCGCCTGTGTCGTTGGAGCCATTCGCCAAATTCCCCATTGACAGCGGACAGTACAGGGGATTTTTCCACACTGTGCTGCAACCCGAAGTATGCAATTTGTAGTATATTTGTGCCATCAACATCAGCAACAAAATAAAATACTGAAGAGCTTTTATGAATTGTTGTTTCAATTGTTCTGTGAATCAAGGACATGCTCACTTGTCTATGAGGGACATGAAAGAATGGTTGGTGCCCTTTTAGGCTCACCTCCTCTGCAACAATCCATCCCCCCTCCATTACAAATGGCCAAGGTGTCAAACACCATGTACACCTCAAAGGTATATTCCGCACAGGGGCCCTTGTATACATGGCCTCCCCAGACCCAGTGTCTCGGGGCTCCTCTCAAGCAGACCACGCTCCTGAAATCCACATAAGTGTGTATCCCTTCGGCAGTGTTCCGGGCCCTTTTCTGCATACCTCTTGCCCGTTGGTTATTACATATGTTATGTTTCGAGAGTGACGAAAGCGGGTTAGGGGGGTCAAGGATCGTCTACTTCCCTACACTGGTAAGATCGCTGTCTGTCTTCCCTCTGTTCACCCTGCTTTGCCTCATCGCGCTTTGAAGCACTTGTGCATGGGCGCGTTATAAATGCAATATCATATCATCATATCTTGGTTTGTTTCAGACAGACACAAATGGAATCTTAGGTCACACCAGGCTTTCAGTGGCTTGTATTATCTGTTTTACTTACCTTCAGTGTAACTTTTGTCCAAAAATAAATAAATCACTAGCACTGTTGATGGGTAAAAAAGTATTCATGATCACACAGCATCGGTGGATGCCAGCAAAAAATTAATTTATTATTTGGGCCTATTTCTAATGCCACGTTGGTTGGCCGGGCTCATCGCACCCATGGAGTGAAGGTCAATTTGTGTGATGTTGCTTGTGGGTAGTTCACACCTACGCGTCTACCAGGCACACACGCTCGAAACAAGATGCAATTGTAATTCGACCTTGGACGAAAGGGAGGAATCGCTATGGTTTGAAGGACAGGAGTCGTCGAATACCGGCAGAAAAGATAACATTCACTATTTTGAAACTGGACATTGTAACAGTTACTTTCAATATATGCAAACCGTTGTTCTGAGCAGACACTGCATCACGCCAAGAGAATGGAGCAACCAAATATAATGTAAGTATAACTATTCAACATTTATTTTGCGATTCGAAGCGGCAATTGTGATGTATGCAGATGGAACAATTCAAGGACGTGTGAATATGCCATTTGATGAAAAAACTGTACACAACAATTTATTGCGTAGATTAAATGTATACCCCGACACCAGCAAACACAACCTGTATGCAGGCTAGTGATGACTAAACCACTTCGTCCCATGGCACAACAGGGTGTGCTATCAACGTTGTATTATTGGATGTGCCGGGTGCAAAACATTTTCCAAGCCAGTTTCATTACATTATTAAAAAATGTAGCAGGCGCCCCTCTCTAGAATGAACATGGCATGATAACCTGTTCTGTGGTTTTTTCCCACTTTGAGACTCCGCAGCCATTGCTTTTTGCTCACTGTACCTTTCACAGATAGGAAATATCTGTTTGCATATCAATCTTTGTCCCGTCCATATGGGCAGCCCAGCACCAAAATGCTGTGGCAATTCCCTTCTGAACAAGAGTACCTACAGCAACCCCATACACGTGTTTCAGCCTTGCTGGGCCTCACCAGTGAGGTGGAGCTGTGCGTCTCTGAGCATAGTGAGCATGGGGTCCACATCTGGGTTCCCTCTGGGAACCTAGGGGTACCAACCCCAAGTTCGTTGCAAATATTCTGTTATAATGCCATCTATCTGTTCCATTTTTCCATCAGCTTCTGCATCCCATTGGGAGCTATACATACTCCACAGAGCTAACCTCTCAAGCAGATCGTAGTCCCAAACACCCCAGATGTTTTCTGTGTGCTTTCAATGTTTGTGGTTTATGTTCGTTATTAGGTTTCATCCGTTGCAGAATTACAGGGTAAATGCATACATTTGAATAAAGAACGGCTACTAAAATATATTTTTATTATGTTTGTTTTCTACACAGCTATATTTTGCCTAAATGGATGGATTTCCATTACGCTGATGTGGGACGATCGCCCGGGACTGATATGCCCTTTGGCGGTACTAGCGACAAGGAGCAACCTGTCATCGTTTACGGTCTAGCAAGAAGCTGATGCCGAAGCCTTGCGATTCAAGGTGTGTCGAATGCGCATCTTCTCCCGAAAGGAACACTGTGCGCGTCATAATAAAGCTTTGATGTTCTAACCCAAGGATATTAAAAAATTGGTGCTTAATCGAACTTAGCGAATCATGGTTGTGCTCAGAGCGTTTTTTGTGAAATAAAAGCACATTATAAATTGCAGAGTATTATGATATGATATGGCATTTATAACGCCCCTATACAAAAGTGTTTCAAGGACCTTTAAAAATAGTGTTTTTATTCTATTTTGGGATGCATTGTGCTGTGAGAGGATGTGTGTGTTGATATTCCGGGCTCTGCATCAACTGAAGTTAAGATGTAGGTGGTGACTGGGCGCGTTTGACTACGCTGCCCACTAACATCATGAAAATAGGTGGAGAATATCACTAGGAATAATGTCAGCTTCAGGGGCGGGTGATATGATTTAGTGTCGTGAGGGCGATCAATCCACGGATAAGATTAGCACAAGATGGCTGCGCCCTGCTCATTGATTTTGCAGGTGTAAAAGTGTGGAAAACTAAGGTAAGGTGCATAAGGAAATGTTTTTACGATCGATCACATTTTGCTTAAAACCACATGCTCTAACACTGGGGACAATGACATTATTGAGCGCACTATTCCTTTAAGTGGGCAGTGATGCACTTTTCAATGTCATGCCCTAGGCCTGCAAAATATTGGGATTGCCAATGTTGGAAAATACTTATTTTGCTGCAGTTCTTTATTCTGCTAAGAAAATATCAGCTCCAGAAGAGTCTTTCCTGACAAGGATTCTAAGGGAAGGATTGTGCACCAGTCCTAAAACTAGACCATTGGGGTCTAAGCACCGGGCACAGCAAACTGAGAATTTGGATTGGTGCCAGATGGTTGCTAATCCCATGCAAATGTTTTGTTAAAGGATATTTATACCGCGCACTATCACCACCGGAATGGTGCCCTGGCGCTCTGGCGGATGAGTTATGGGTATATGAGTATAGGGATTATAGAATTATTCCAGGAAAACTAACTATGGTCTTGGAACACCTGAGCACCCAGAGGTCATTGGCAACGTATAGAAATGCAAAACCATGTTTGGGGTGTGAAGCCTGTTTGACAGCAATATTAAGTCCCGATCGATAGAGTTAGTTGGTAATTGGGCGTCTGAGCCACTTAAGAACAGGGAACAGATGCTGAAGATTCAAAGGAGAACTCATCACACCGGAAGAGTGTCATTGTGGACTTCTACACGAGAATGATTTGATGCATTATTTATTGTTTATTATGGCACCAAAAAGGCGCATTGTACAGGGAAAGTTGCACAAGATTCAGACCCTAATTGTCCAACATATGATGTTTTGTGCTCAAAATGTGTCGCATTTATTCTCTCCAAAAGAAGAAAAATGTTTCGCTGGTCACACTTCTACACAAACCTGTACACAAACGTGTACACTAAACATAATTTATAGTTAACACAATTAATATCAAGTACCAGAAACGGTATTACAATAAAACACCTCACGTGCCTACATGTGTTTCGCTGTGTGTCTAGCAGGAAGTCCAAATTGCTAACCATATATTGTGAAGGAATTAGAAACTCATATTTGTGGTGGGAAGAAACAATAACAGGACGTTCTAAAAATAGATATTTTGTATTGTGAAGAAACAATAGGATGTTCAGACAAAAGGGATGAATATGAATTCACGTGTGAAGGATCAATGCATTACTGTGTATGAATAACATGTGTTTCTGCAACTAATGTGTCAGAAACATTGTACACAAATCAAATTTAAATTTGCAACTTGTGGGTAAACTACTGTGCCTTGAGAAAGCCCACGTACGGGAGAAACATATGCACTTGCCTCCAGTTGGAGAATGTTGGCACCAATCTGAACACACAGCATGTTGGAAATAAATCAAAAGGGAACTAAGATGAATGGGCGCTCCATTTGTATAGAAACAGAGCATATGCGCAGCACGCTCACCTACCTATTCGCATACAATATTATTTTGTAATAAAACACCTATATCACGGTACAAAAGAAAGTGATATTTTTATGGGTGGCTAGTAACTTGGAACTTGAAATGTTGCCCTGTGCTTATTATAGCTGTTATTGGTTAATCATAGCATAGTATTGGCCCTGATGAAGGTTTGTTCTCTGGGCTAACATTATATAGATCTTTTGCCAAAACTGGTTGGCCACATATGATAGGAATGCCACAATTTTATTTTATTTATTTTGTAATTTAATTGTTTAAAGCGCAACACGAGAGCAGCAGAGCGCTGTACAGAGTGTGGGTAGATGGCATTTGGGCTGGCATCATTTAACAGTAGCGCAGTACTGTGAGGTCTGTATGTCAGTATGGGCGTCCATTCGAGTAAGTCCTTGGTCAGGTGTTGTTGTTGAAAGAGTCATGTTTTGAGAGATTTGAGAAATTGGAAAATTGTGGGGGCATTCTGAGCCGGGATCGAGTTCCAGAGGGTGGGTGCATGACAAGAGAAGGATTGTTTGCATGTCCTCTCTTTGCGGACGAGTTGTGATTCAAGCTAGTTGGTCGATTTGCTGTGCAAAGAGCATGTGCCACCAGATTTGTGGAACTTAGCTGCCAGGTACTCTGGTGTGCTACTCGTGACTGCTTTGTAGATGAAACGTGCAGTCTTGAACAGTATCCTGGCTTGGAGTGGAAGCCAATGTGGTTTGCGTATGATGGGAGTAATTCGGTCAAATTCCAGTGGTCCCATAATAAGATGTGCTGCAGCATGGTGGACTGCTTTTAGGGGAGCCAAGTGAGCAACTGGGAGCCCTGTCAGGAGAGCATTTCCCACATCTATATGCAAGACCACAAGGGACTGCACTACGACCCAGAAGTCCTGCAACGGGATGAAGAGTTCGATTTTTCAAAGGGTAGAAATTCTGATGCAGGCTATTTGGGCCTTCTTATCTATGTATTTCTGGAAGAACAGGCTGCTGTCAGTGGTGAAGCCTAGGCTAAGAATTTTGCTGAGCCAGTGAGTTGTGGATCAAGTCTTTCTAGGCACATATCATCGAGCCATTGTGTTACCACTCCGAGTAGGCCGAAGATACAGAGATAATGACCTTGGAGATGTTGGTGGTATACGATTCCAAACTCAGCCTTCCATCCCAGCTCCCCTGAGTACAAGACTCAGGCTTCCTTAAAGAGGGGCTCTTTTCCACAATGTACCTCTCTGCTGTTTTAGTTAGAACAGACAGAGATGTCAATTGAATAAAAGAGCGGGGAGAGAACACACCGCCAATACCAATGCTGCAAAAGAATACCAAGATATTAGACAGTGTTGATATTATGCAAGTAATTAGAACAGATGAAATGATGGGACAACTACCTATATAGATATTGGAGTGGAGTTGAATTTCCCCGGGAATTATCTAAATAAAGAATAACACAAATGAGTGGAATTGAACTAATTCAGTATCGGTTCCCACTATAGCTATAGGATTGATAACCACTGACCTGAAATAAGATAGTAGAGTAAGAGGAGTCCAGGATTCCGAAGACAATGACAGCAGAAAATAACAAACAGGGAAGTTAGTACAGGTAAGTAACCCCGAACGGCACGAGGGACGCACTAGTGCCGGGTTGGTGCAGTTCAGGAGGGCGTTCATGTGCACTTAAGAGCAATCACAAGAAAAGTCACTCAATGTCCCAGAATCCAACAGAAGACAATATCCAAGGAAGGCAATGGGTATGTACCTGAGTACACGAGTATAGCTGAGTAGCTGTTGAGATGATCCGGATAGAAGACGGCAATTGAAGAGCAGAGCGGCAGCTGGGAAGAACCGCCAAAGAAGAGAGCCGTATCCAGTAGCGTTCCGAGTCCAACAACCAGATGAGCACGACAGGAATAAAGGATGAGACGAGGCAATCCAAAAGTCAGGCAAAGAGTCAAAACCAGGAGTTCAGATAAGGATTCGTGTAAGAAAACACGAAGCGGAAACGGTACAAAAACCGCGTGTAGCTGGTAACGCTAATTAGCAGCAACAAGCCCCTTGGAAGACGGTGGTTTTATAGTCGTAAGAGGGGCGTGGCTTGCTGTACGTCTTCCACGTACAAGACGTGTCAGGTGACCTGGAGTGCGTCAACGTTTGTACAGACGCCATGGTAGCTTGTACCTGGACCATAGAGGAGCCTGTAAAGAAGTTGTATTTTGCAAGGATGCCCGCGGGGAAGTCTGAAGTGTAACAGCATCCTCCCCCAAAGACACCGGCAACCCCCTGGCGGAATGGAAGCTCCTCAGAAGAACCGGACAATGCAAATTGGAGAGTGGCTCCCAAGTACGATCCTCAGGCCCATACCCCTTCCAATCCACGAGGTAGAACAACGTACCCCTAGACACCCTGCAGTCCAGGATACGCGCATTAGTTCTCTCAGTCTGCCTATCCGTTTGAGGATGGTAAGCCGAGGAATACCTGTCCTCAATACCCAAAGAAGCTGTAAGAGCCTTCCAGAATCGTGACGTAAATTGCGTGCCATGATCGGAAACAATAACCGAGGGTAAGCCAAAGAAACGAAACACATTCGTCAAGAACAGTTTAGCCATTTCTGGAGCTGCAGGCAAACCCAAACAAGGTATGAACAATGCATATTTAGTAAAGCAATCAACGATTACCCAAATAGTGTCATAGCCCTGAACGTCAGGAAGTTCCACAATGAAATCCATTGACAGCATCTGCCAAGGTTTGTACGGCACAGGAAGAGGTTGCAACAATCCAACTGGTTTGGCTCTAGAAGTTTTACACTGAGTGCATATGGAACAAGTCAAAATGTAATCCTTTACATCACGAACCATGGAAGGCCACCAAGCCCAACACCGTAAGGTTTCAAGAGTTTTTTGACTTCCTGGATGTGCAGCAATCAAGGAATCGTGAGACCACTGGAGAGCTAATTCTCTAGCTTGACCTGAGGGTATATAGACGCGCCCTTGAATGAATGGCATACCTTGAATGATTTCTAGATTGAGGTCAATGATCTCTTTTGGATGTTTTGAAACCCAATCAAGGATGATTGAACGCAAAGAGGGCTGAACCGAACAACCACAAACAACCTTGTTTGGTAGAAGAGGAAGAGCTTCGAGCTGTTGAGACTGACCACCCGCATGTAAGCGTGAGAGAGTATCAGCCGGAACTTGGGCTTTAGCAGGACGGTATGTGATAACGAATTGATATTGTGAAAAGAATAAATGCCACCGTGCCTGTCTAGCCGTAAGACATTTAATAGATTTGAATGCTAACAGACTGTGGTGATCAGAGTATACAGTTACAAGGTGTTTGGCCCCCAAAAGATGATGCCTCCATTCCAAGAATGCGTCTCTGATGGCTAAAAGTTTGCGTTCTGTGATGGAGTCATTCTTTTCGTAAACTGTCAATTTACGAGAGAAATGGGCAACAGGATGGATCTCTCCCGAATGCGGACAGGTTTGAGACAATACCGCCCCAATGGCATAACCTGAAGCATCAGCTTCAACAAAAAAAGGAAGCTCAGGATCAGGATGTTTGAGGACAGGAGCGGAAGTGAATGCTGATTTTAATTGATCAAAGGCTCTCTGAGCTTCTGAAGACCATACAAATGGTACTTTGGCACTTGTCAGAGAGGTAAGTGGTGCAGATATTTCAGAAAAGCCATTGATGAAGCGTCTATAGAAATTTGCAAATCCCAGGAATGATTGTAATGATTTGAGTGAATTGGGCACAGGCCATTCCAGGATCGCACTAATTTTGGATTGACTCATGCGCACATCATTGTTAGTAAGGTCATATCCCAGAAATTCCACCTCTGAGGCATGAAATATGCACTTTTCGGCTTTAACAAACAATCTATGTTCTCTCAGACGTTGGAGTACTGTCTTGACATGTTTCTCGTGGTCTTCCTGGTTTTGAGAGTAAATCAAAATGTCATCCAGGTAGACAACAACAAATTGATCAAGAATGTCGTAAAACAGATCATTCATGAAAGCTTGAAAGGTGGTCGGGGCATTATATAAGCCAAAAGGCATGACAAGATACTCAAATAGACCGTAACGTGTTTTAAATGCAGTCTTCCATTCATCCCCCTCTCTCATGCGGACGAGATTGTAAGCTCCTCTGAGATCAAGCTTAGTGAATATTTTGGAGGAACCCAATTGATCAAGAAGAACAGAAATCAGAGGAAGAGGATACTGGTTTTTTATGGTTGCTGCATTCAAAGCACGATAATCGGTACAAGGACGTAGATCCCCTTCCTTCTTAGGAACAAAGAAAAGTGGTGATGAAATTGGTGATTTGGCAGGACGAATAAATCCCATGGTCAAAGCCTTGTCTATGTAATCTTTAAGGACTTTGTCTTCTTTGAGAGTGAGGGAGTATACTCTGCCGGATGGTATTTTTACTCCCGGAATTAGGTCTATTGGGCAATCATAAACTCTATGTGGGGGTAGAGTCTCCGCCATCCCTTTGTCAAAAACATCTGTGTAATCTGCATATTGAGACAGTATCACAGAGGTAATGTCATGATGCCCGCTCCCGGGGAGCCGGTTCAAGCCCTGCGTCCCCGAAAGCGGACATCCAGTCCCCAAGGAAGGACCCAGCAACCCCATATAGGGGCCCTTTGGACAGTGTCCTGGCGCCTATGGCGCCAGGCTCATTATGGGAGTGCTTGGGTGCACTTACCTGATGCAGACCATGCTGCAGGATCCCGGCCTCCTTGAGGCCTGAAAGGAACTACTTTACCTGTGGGACTAATTTACCATCCGGGCGTGGTCGGGGAAGGATACATACCTCATTGGAGGAAGGATACATACCTGGAACTTCTTCCAAGGCTATTTAAACCCCACCCGAACAGCCACACGTGCTTCGCGTTGTTCTGCATCTAGCAGCTGGACGCTCACCGTGTCTGCTCCTGCATCCTGACTTCTGCCACGCCTGCCAACATCCTGGATCACCTGCAAAGGAAGAGAAGAAGAGAACAGAAGAAGGAAAAGTCCGTACCTGCAAAATCCGCATCCCAGAGGCATCTCGCCGACAATCCTGAAAAGGAAGACTTTTATTTAAAAGCTCATTGCGTCGATCGCTGCAGCGCCGCATTCCACTCACCTTTACAGGGCGCCTCCATGTTCAGCAGTGATCAACCGGATTTGCAGTCACGCCCCAGCGCCTAGGGAGAAAAAGACAAGAACAAAAGGTGAGAGAGAGAAGGGAATAAGGAAAGCTAAACCTCCATGTTAAGACTTACCAGTTGATTGATTCCCTCTTCATTTCGGGTCCACACCGCATCCTGGCATTTCTGGACCCCGGCCCCTAAGGGGAAAAAGAGACATCAGCGTTAATGAGCGAATGAAAAGACATTACCAAAAAACGCTCATTAAAGACTTACCTGATTTCTACAAGGATTTCACCTCTCATCTCGGGTTGGGGCCTGTTCCCCGGCATTCCGTACCCCGGCCCCTATGGGGAAAAAGACACTAGCATTAGTACATTAATGCATGGACACAAGGGGAACCTCTTATCAAAAAAACTTACCTGGAAGCCAAGCAAGTTTGGTTCTCACCAATCCAAAAATCCAGTGAAGTAACTGGATACCAACGCGCCCCTGCATCAGAAGCAGGATGGAGAGCTCGTCCTTCCAGACCCTAAGGTGAGACGCTATGGGGAAAGAAAGGTTTCGAGGAGGGTGAGAGGGGAAAGTGGGAGGCCGATTGCATTACCCCGCAGACAGTTAATCCCCTATTTTCGCCTACAGAAGGATACTTCTGCGAGCCAGACAAGCCAGATTTGGGGGCCCGGTCCAGTCCGTCTTCTGAACCCTGCGCATCACCTTAGAAGAGGTCACAGCAGCGCGAACCAGGCCAGCGCCTCCGTGGGAGTCAGGTGAGCGTTACAGGTAACGTTTTTAGAGACAGCTCCAATATGCATCGTAGGCAAAACTAGCGCCCTGATTGGACTATCATGTGTAATACCGAGTAATGTAGTACATCGAGTGTTGCACATATTGGAAGGAAACTGAATCTGGGATGTCGACCAGTCGATGGCAGGATTATGAAGTTTCAACCATGGAATGCCCAGAATGACTTTGTAAGCTGGTGCTTTAATGATATCAAATGATATGTCTTCAGTATGGCCTTCATCAGTACTCATATGTAGTGGAACTGTTTGGTGAGTAACCGTTCCTGAGACAAGAAGTGAACCATCCACTGCATTCACTGTTTCAGGTATAGTTTTGCGAACCAGTGGTATTCTTGACATGGTGACAAAACATTGATCAAAATAATTACCTGTTGCACCTGAATCGATCACAGCTGTTGTCTGGAATAAAACACCATGATCTAAGGAAAATGTAACTGGTAGGCGGACTAAATGACTCGGATTCTGTAATGTAGAGTCCAAGGGTGAGTTTCCCAACATAGGGACTCTGTCTACTGTCGGGATTTGGCGTTTCCCGTCTTTCTTTTAGGTTTTTTGGTACACTCCGGTAATAAGTGATCAGAGGCCCCACAATACATGCAGAGATTGTGTGATCGGCGATATTCTCGTTGAGCAGGGGTAAGTGGCCCCCTAACCGCCCCAATCTGCATGGGTTCAGGCGCAGGAGATGACGAAGACGAGGGCTCTGCTGAAACCGTGCTGAATAATGCTGTTTTATTTTCACCGGGTCTTTCGGACTTGCGAGCATCAATCTGAAGGACAAAGTCTAGCAGTTCCCCAAATGCCGCAGGCACTACAGGAACAGTGGAGAGGATGTCCTTTAATTCATCTGAGAGGCCTTGATAGAAGACAGCTGTCTTCTTTTCTTCAGGCCAGTCAGTTTCTGCTGCCAACTGATTGAATCGTGCCAAATAAACCAATAAAGAATTGTTTCCTTGTCGATGTTTTAAAAGTTCCAAATCAGTAGCTTGAGTAGTATAACGTGTATCGAATACTTTACAATTGTGATGCCCTTCTTGCTATGATGAGTAAAGAACATGACTATTAGATTCCAACAACGGGTTATCCCATGCGGCTGCGGTGCCTCCCAAATGAGACAAAACAAAAGCTGCTTTGGTTGTAGATGTGGAAAATGAGGCGGGGCGACACAGAAAATGCAATTTGCATTGATTTAATGAAGGTTCGGTATTGTTTAGGGTCGCCTAGGAAGCGTTCAGGAGGAGCTAGAGGGAACTGGGTGGTAAGCATGATTGGGTTTGATTCCTGCTGTGGAGGTGGAAACCCTGAACCTGATGCTGTAGCTCCAGCACCAGCCATCTGTGACGCTGGTGTGGTAACCAAAGCCTGCATGGCGTCCATGCGTTGGCGCAGTGCTTCTTGTGCATTGGTCATGTCGGTACGTAGATCCGTGACCATTTGCACGATTTGATTCAAAGCATCACTGGCCTCTGTGGACATTTTTTAAGGCTGCTAATTCTGTTACTCACCACTCCGAGTAAGCCGAAGATACAGAGATAATGACCTTGGAGATGTTGGTGGTATACGATTCCAAACTCAGCCTTCCATCCCAGCTCCCCTGAGTACAAGACTCAGGCTTCCTCAAAGAGGGGCTCTTTTCCACAATGTACCTCTCTGCTGTTTTAGTTAGAACAGACAGAGATGTCAATTGAATAAAAGAGCGGGGAGAACACACACCGCCAATACCAATGCTGCAAACGAATACCAAGATATTAGACAGTGTTGATATTATGCAAGTAATTAGAACAGATGAAATGATGGGACAACTACCTATATAGATATTGGAGTGGAGTTGAATTTCCCCGGGAATTATCTAAATAAAGAATAACACAAATGAGTGGAATTTAACTAATTCAGTATCGGTACCCACTATAGCTATAGGATTGATAACCACTGACCTGAAATAAGATAGTAGAGTAAGAGGAGTCCAGGATTCTGAAGACAACGACAGGAGAAAATAACAAACAGGGAAGTTAGTACAGGTAAGTAACCCCGAACGGCACGAGGGACGCACTAGTGCTGGGTTGGTGCAGTTCAGGAGGGCGTTCATGTGCACTTAAGAGCAATCACAAGAAAAGTCACTCAATGTCCCAGAATCCAACAGAAGACAATATCCAAGGAAGGCAATGGGTATGTACCCGAGTACACGAGTATAGCTGAGTAGCTGTTGAGATGATCCGGATAGAAGACGGCAATTGAAGAGCAGAGCGGCAGCTGGGAAGAACCGCCAAAGAAGAGAGCCGTATCCAGTAGCGTTCCGAGTCCAACAACCAGATGAGCACGACAGGAATAAAGGATGAGACGAGGCAATCCAAAAGTCAGGCAAAGGGTCAAAACCAGGAGTTCAGATAAGGATTGTGTAAGGAAACACGAAGAGGAAACGGTACAAAAACCGCATGTAGCTGGTAACGCTAATTAGCGGCAAAGAGCTCCTTGGAAGACGGTGGGTTTGTAGTCGTAAGAGGGGCGTGGCTTGCTGTACGTCTTCCACATACAAGACGTGTCAGGTGACCTGGAGTGCATCGTGTTTGTACAGACGCCATGGTAGCTTGTACCTGGACCATAGAGGAGCCTGTAAAGAAGTTGTATTTTGCAAGGATGCACGCGGGGAAGTCTGAAGTGTAACACATTGTTGGTCAAGTTGTTTTTTAGCGGATGGACCGATGAGAATGAATTCAGTCTTGGATGAGTTTAGTTTGAGGTAGGATGTCAACATCCAGGATTGGATGATGGCTAGATTATCGCGGAGATGATTGATGTCCTGCGCACTATTTACTCACATATACAACTATCACTTGCATATTGATGGATGGCTATATTGGGGTCTTTCAGGAGAGTCCCCAGAGGCGCCATGTAAAGGTTAAAAAGGATTAGTGAGAGGATGGAGCCTTGGAGGACTCTGCAGTAGACCTGGAGTCGGTTAGAATGCAATGAGTTCATCTGTACAGCCTGGTGTCTCCCTGAGACTTAGTAGGTAAACCAATTCAGGACAGTGCCAGAGAATCCCATCCGGTCAGCAAGGAGGGTGAGAAGGAGGCGGTGGTCAATGGTGTTGAATGCAGCCGAGAGGTCAAGGAGGACAATGAGGTATGAGTTGCCCTTATCCATGATTGGGAGAGCTGGATGCTACAGTTGGGGCAAAACCCTGACTGATAGTCATTTAGGAGGTGGAGTTGTTCGATTCTGGCAAGTAGTTGTGTAGCAACTATTTTTTCCAAGATTTTGCACACTTAACAGGAGGTTCGTAATGGGCCTGTAGTTGCCCAGGTCGTCTGTATCTAGGATTGGGTCGTACGAGACCGGTCTTGAGGGTGTCCGGGAAGGATCCTTCTGCAAGGGAGGCATTGATGATGCTGAGGAGAGCATTATGTGCCGGACCAGTCAATTGTTTAATGATGGAGGCTGGAACAATATTGTCAGAGCAAGAAGTAGGTTTGAGGAGGCAATTTGTTTTGGGGAGATCTGGGGGAAAGAGAGGAAAGAATTCAGTCAAGAGGGGCAGTGTGCCTGCCAGGTGCAAGGGATGCTAATGCTGCGAGAGGTTGATCCGATTGTCTCCAGGATTTTGTCTATTTTTTTCAATAAAAAATGTTTTGATTCTGTCGCATTTTTCCAGAGTTGCTGGTACCTCTGGGTTGGGTGAGGGTTTGGTACAATGCTTTACTACAGTATCTCAATACCACAATATTTTACTACTGACATACAGAACATCCCCAGAATAATTAAGGGGATCTGCTTTAGAATACCATAAAAAAGGGACTAAAGTTGTGTCTTTCATTTAATAATCATGTACTTGAAGTATTCAATGCATGGTGATGGTTTAAAATTGATTTTGTGAATGACTTTTATGTATTCTCTGTTTTTCTATCCTTATTGTTGTAGTAGATTCAATGAGGAAGACGTGATATGAATGTGGATGGATGAGTGAATAACTTTATTGTTTGCATTTATATATACAAACTAATTTGTGCTCTAACGAGGCCTGAATGTGAACATTGAATGGACCTACGTCACATATTTTAACTGAACAGATCAATTGTTAAATAAATACAAGACATTAAGCAGGTCTTCTGGATTGAACACCGGTGGAGTACAGCAGTCTGTAGACAACTGCAATGATGCACAAAAGACTGCAACCAACCTCTGAACTCCACACATCCAGCCGTGCAAGCATCGTAATTATTTCCCTATTGTTTGTGTTGTAGGTGAAAACCTGATGAAGGGATACTCCAGTTCCGAAACATGCTGTGTTGTAGGGAAAGAAGTTCATAAGTATGTACAACCATATCATACATTTGAATTAATTATAAAAATAAAACAATTGAATGAAAAAGTAAACTGGTCCTGGTTCCTGAAAAATAACGTATGGAAGGGTATGAACATCCATTGTTTGGACAGTAGGCTGCAGACCGCTGCATTTAAACAGATAGAGCAGTGCCAAACTGATACAATGAATGATGTCCAATGAGTCCTCCAAAGACATAGATCCTGAATCAGCTGCTAAGAGTGTGTGTCCCTGTCCAAAAGGGCATCGCAGCCAATCCAGAACCACATCAGACATTGCTACTAAAATACGTCAACGTGCACTTGCAGCCCCGTTAATGTTAAAGGTATATATATAGCGCACCATCACCAATGGAATTGGTCTCCAGTCGCTCAGGCGGATCTTCAAACAAAGTGGTGGAGTTGGGTTAGTGGGTGAAGAGGGCGTAGAAAAGTGAGAAGGTGGTGTCCTGTTGCAGCTTCAGTTCGGTTTTCACCGTGCGCTGAGCCTGGGTGTGAATATAGGATAGATGCGAGTCCTCGTGTGCTGTTGTTGCCATTTGTGTTCATTGTTGTTGCGGTGTGGTGAAGTGCGTGCGGTTTGCTGTGAGAGAAGTGGTTGTGTGGGTTTTTGTGTGAGTTAAGTATGCAGAAATGTAAGGTTTTGGTAAGTGGGTTATATGTCTCTTAATCCTTGTTGTTTTATGTATCCGGTTGTCAAATGTGTCAAAACAAATACTTTGCGGTGAAGCTAGACTGAGCTGCACATAGAAATCCCAGCTAATGCTCTAGATGGGCTTTGAAAGATTCATATGGCTTTTTCCCGGTCACCCACCTGGGGCTCTTCCTGTTTAAACGTAGCATGCCATAGCATAACTCTCAAGGATTCCATTGTGCCTCACTAGTCGGGGCTTACCACCTCATTTACTAACCATGTGCAGTAGAGCACAATGGCCCACTTGCAGCACTGGTTTATATATTTAGGTATGTCCCAGTGAACAGCCTGTGGCCTCTCATTACCACTTTATAAGCTGAAAGGCAATCTTTGGGCCTCATTATAACCCTGAGGGCAGCAGTGCCTGTAAAACAGGCACAGCTGCCGCAGGAGTTGCATTTTTTGCGGCACCCGTTAATGAGGAATTACCGGGTAATTCCGACATTGCCGGACCCGGTAATTCCTGCATTGGCGGGTGCTGGTGCCCGTCAGTCCCCATTCCCATTTGATCCCATAGGGGCATGCTTACCGGTACTGTAGTTCCCGGACCGCCACGCTTATAATGAGGCCCTTTGACTCACCAAGAGCGTTCGATTTATTTCCAGACCGGCTCAGAAAGAACCACTGTCATGCCGTTGTTCTTCAAGCCTTCTCTTCTGATAAAGCGGACTTCCTCCCCCGCACCCCTCAGCCCCCTCTACCCCATCTCTATGTGTACCATCCGCTTTGATTCGGGGCTCTCGGGATGAGTGAATGAGGTGTTTTCCAAGAGAAATGCGATCACTTGTTGGGCCTGGAAAAAGTGTCTCATATTGGCACGTGAAATGCCCAGTACAGCACAACTGTGTTAGGGCGTGTTCTTGTTTCGTTGTGTGACACGCAAGACTGATTTGCCCCTTCTAGGGAGAAGAAAAAGCTCATTTAATGTTAGTAAGGTTCAGCAAGGCTTGTAAAGCATGACTTTATGGAATGGTCTGGAAATGGTTTGTTTGTTTTAGAATATACATTCTTACACGTGGTATGTTTCTATAACGCTACTGAGTACAGTCAGCCCTCGCAGAAGGATTCCTCGTGCACACATTTACTGTAATTGGAAGCAGCTTCGTTTTTCTGCTTCTAACAGTTTATCCAGTTACTGCACTTGGAAACACACTGCAGCAAAGTGCTAGCGCGTAACCCTGGATGGAGCCCATATGCTTCAGTACATTGTTATTACTGATGAGCCACTTAAGGAAACAAGTGGCTGGCCCACTGACAAACCACACGGGACACTCGGCATCCAGCGACCCTTATTTATTTAGTTAATGTACTGACGCCAGGCTGAACATCGCCCTTAAAGGGACTGAACAGCTTAACATTCCTCCTTTACCATAACAATTATTACAAACAGCAACTACTTCTAACTCACTATATGATTCTGTCATCCCCATCTCATCTAAGATATAATTGTTCAGGTGCTAGCCTTTGGCTTGGTGCGGGATGTGCTTTCTGGATGTTGGGGGCTGCTCCGGGTCACCGGGCAGCCCCATACTCATGTCGGGGAGCACCGACGGGATCCACAGGGGCGGCGATCACGCCGCTGACACAAGGGGTAGGGGTCACCCCACCCAATCCGGATCACCGGATCTCCGCACATGGCCGGCTGGCAACCGGCTTACCGCGGCCCCCGGCTCTGGGGGCACCCAGGCCGGGGTCGCCACCCTGGCCCGACTCACAGGGCCAGGGGAACACAGGGGGACGGCATTGCCCGGCAGGGGCACCGTCCTGGAGCTGGGCCCCGTCCTTGGGCCCAGCACACGTGGTGAGGCACCAGCGTGATGAGGCACCAGCATGGTGCTAACACAAACACACACACGCAGAGTCCAGTTGGTCTGACTGACGAGCCGGAAACGGCTCGTTCTCTTTATTAACTTGGTCACGTGGTTCCCCACGTGACCAAGACAACATACTGGACGATACCATGTTTCCCAACAGGGGAGACAGGCAACACTGGATATCGCGGCACTGGATCCCCAGCTCTGGAGGTGGTACTCGGTATCTCAGTCTGGCTCTTCATACTGCAGCATGCGGAAGTGCGCAATCACAGTCATTACAGTGGCCACTTGAGTCATTGGGCCATTCATTTCTAGCCGCCCCCATCTTCCGGGGACAAGTTAGGTTGATTCCTGGTGATTGCCCACGCGTCCTCAAACGTCACTGCTTTCAGGGTCTCTTCCATTTGAAACACCCTCCTCCCTCCAGCTCAGGGGATCTACCCAGTTCTAGGATTCTGGTGAGACTGATGGCAGGTTCCCTCAGAATCTGCTTTCTCAACTACATTGAAACACAGCAGCCTTTCATCACCTGTGCTCTAATTTCGTCCTCTTCGTTCTTGAGTGTGCAGGTGAAGGCTAGTTAGCTCAGCCGTGCGTGAAACACATTTAGCGTTTCATCTTCTCCTTGCTTGCATCACACAACATCAAAGGTTCTTAATCAGAAATAATAGCGCATGCAGCCTTCACAGCTTGATAACAGTTGCTTACAGGGCCTACATTCTTGCATATAGTAGTGTGGATCTTTTGCCAATATAAGCACCCCCCCCAACATCAAAGTACATTTCAAGCCTTTCCACCCAAAGTGCTCCCCTCTGGCCTTAACTGAGGGGGCATCTACAACGTCACAATCTAGAAAGGGGATCCGAGATCATTGCTGTCTAATAAAGACAGCTGGTCCTTGAGCTGCCCCTGCATCTTTTGCCATGATTAAGCAGTGAGGATGTGAGAGCAGTGGTCGAAGTGTACAAAAAGAAGTGGTGGAACCCTGTTCCCAACTGGCCTAATCCCACTGCCCACAACCCCCATTGCCACACCACCTTCCAAGCGCAATACACACCCCCAAACACATGTGCCTGCGGTTTAAGGGAAAGTTCACTGCAGTGCACTGAAAGTGCAAGTTTCAACTTCTTCCTAAACTTTTATTTTAAATAGAAACCATTCTGGAACGGTTTCTTATTGAAATAAAAGTATTGGAACAGTAAAACTTAATTAAAAAAAGTAGAGGAGCACCACTCCTGCCCACTTCGACCACTGTGTATGAGCAGCACGTCTATTCCTTCTTTGGGCAATGTCTGGTGACAAGATTGATGAGGCCTTTTTACAGGACACTGATTTAGCTAGGGTCAGGATTGGACTTGGACAAGAAATAGGCCCAGACACCCCAAAAAAAGTGGCCCACACATCGCCTCAATAAATTGACCCACCCCTCGCCTCAAAAAAGTGGCCCACAAACCATCATCCGTGAATCGCGTCAATTCACGACTTTACAGAAAATGCTACTTATGGAGGGTTCATGTACCTGTTGCATGTTATGTTTTGTGTAAACGCTTGAGCAAGTGATAACATTCCTTTTGTTCATTTAAAAAAAAAAATCATCACATAGCTTAATACTTATTTTGCAGAACCAGGCTCAAAGCATGTCATGTAATGGAAAGCATGGGATGTTCAGACTGCAGTGTGTGGAATGCCCACATAACCGAACGCGCTTCCTGGTCATGACATTGGCAGTTAGGTGCCATACGAATATCACAAATAATGTAACATTACAAAACATAACGTAACAAATCAGGCATGGCATTTGTGCTGTCATATACAGTGTCATGAGCAGTGTGTGGCATTGGCCGCATAATTCTTGTATCGGGATAAAAGTGCCGTGCGTGGTTAGCTTAAGAACCATAGCTAGTGAATGTTTAGCATTCTGTTGCTCTGCACACCACATATAAGGGTCCTTCCACCAAGTGTTTTCACTGAATTGTTGATGTTTTTCATGACATGCATTATCATGCGTACAATAGCCATTGTTTTTCCAGTGGCTATGCTCAGTGCACACTTTATAATATTCATGTCCCTTAGGTATGCCCAAGAGCCCCAAAGCCACTCCATGAGGCTACTGGGTATACCTCGTTGTCATGATCAGTGACCAGTTTGCCTTTAGAAATGCACTGGCACAAAGCACTACCCAGTGTGGCCACTGGGTAGGGCCTGTGACCACAGCAGCAACATTGGCCTGGTGGATCCCCAGACACCCACAAGCCTGCTTCTCTGCCCACTAGGCATTGCCTGCAACCATGTTCAGTAGGCATTTTGCCTGGGGCATCAGCCATGCTACAGGCACCCCTAAATCGTCCATGGTGGCCAAAGGGCAGGGCTGAAGTATAAATCAAATGGCAACCTACCTAGTGAAATTCCTGAATAGATCTTATCGGGATACATTCTTAAGACTGAGATTGAATTTGCTGCATACCAATGAGATCCTGGAAATAAGATGCCTGGTCGAATCCAGCCACTGTCGATTTTGCAATACGAGGGATAAGGAGGAAACCCTGTACCATCTATTAATAGACTGCAAAGCATTGGAGGTGATCAGAAAACTCTTTCTGGAACCGCTGTGCTTGTAAAATCAATCCTTAACCAGAGATCAGTGGTGGTCACTTTTGTATAATGGAGGAAAACCAGCAATAGTGATTGCAGTAGTGGCATTTATGAACAAAATTCTGCCACACCAAAAAAATATAACTGGGACTGCAGCAGCAATGGTCAATCCAGATAAACTCAAACGAACAAGGAATTTGATTGATGACTGAGGACGTAGAACTCACAAATTACTGTCTCATAAAGGGTCTGACTCTCATGCAACGGACCAATTCAAATGAGTCAGTAAAACTTTACAATTTGGAGGATATTTGGAATGTTGGAATATCTTATTCTTTTGTAAAAAATGTAAATTACAATTAAATCAAATAAAAACAAAATAAAAAAATGAAGAGATTTCAGGGCTGGAGAGATACGATCCCAGGGCTTGAGGTCAAGGACAAGTCTTGCAGTCCTGTTCTGGGAGAGTTGCAAAGGGTGGAGAGTAGAAGGGTAGAATTAGAAAGAGGACGTTGCAGTAATCCAACCTGGATAGAGCCAGGGCTCGAGAGACAGTTAGCTTCTGGGGGAATCAGAGGAAAGGAAGAATACCACGGAGGAGGTGCAGTTGGTAGTTGACTTTTTTGAGACATCAGAGATGTGGGCAGAAAAGGAGAGCGTGGAGTCGAAGATGACCTAGAGGTTCTTGGCCTCACAGGTGGGGGTAGGGGAAGGGCCAAGGGAGGCCGGCCAGAGAGTGACAGGAAAGGAGGGTGACAGTGTGCCTATGAGGAAGATCTCAGTCTTGCTGACATTAAGGCAGAGATCATTGGCGGCACATCACCCCTGAATGGCAGATAGGCAGTCTGAGATGAGAGAAGGAGAAGAGGTGGCAGAGGGAAGCCTGAAGATGAGTTGGGTGTCACCCGCATAGCACTGAAAGTTGGACCAGAGAGAGGCAATGTGATGGGCGAGAATTGCTAGGTATTGGTTGAAAAGCCAGGGTGAGTGGGTAGAGCCCTGGGGAACACCACAGGCAGAGAATGAGATGGAGGAAAGGAGGGACCCAAGTTGGACCTGGGAGGGTCGATCAGAGAGGAAAGAAGTCAGCCAGACCAGATCCTGATCGGTGATACCCAGGTTGTCATGTAGACGGTTGAGCAGGATGGTATGGTTGACAGTGTCGAAGGCAGAAGAGAGATCGAGTAGAATGAGGACAGAAGCGATGTTAGAGTCAAGGTTGGAGAACGAATGTCCAGGAGAGCAGTTTCCGTGCTTCTGGCAGCTCTAAAGCCAGACTGATGGATGGATGCAACCAACAGATTTGGAGTGAAGGTTAAGCTGCGAGATGGCCAGCTTTCACACGTGTTTGCCCAGGAAAGGTGTTATAGGGCAATAGTTTGCGGAGCAAGAAGGGTCAGCTGTGGGTTTCTTGAGAAGAGGGTGGACAAGATAGTGTTTCAGAAGGGAGGGGAAGGCTCTTGAAGTGAAGGAGTCGTTGCATAAATCAGTCATTGCAGGAGCAAGGGTGTCAATGTGGTCCTTGATGGTTTTGGAGGAACAGGGAAGAACCTGTTTTGATGAGTGTTACGCTCACCTGGCTCCCACAGGTGCGTCGGTCGGACCCGGACAGCTGCGGTCTCCACCTACATGATGCGTAGTGCAGCGATAACTGACTGGATCTGCCCTCCTAATCTTGTCTGCTTAACCCGTAGAAATATTCTCCTGCAAGTGGAGAGATGGATTTAGCCACTTGTGGATTCAAGTGATGGCACCCCCACAGTCCTCCCCAACTAATCACCTCCGAAATGCCCTCACAGCAATCTCACCTTATATTCTTGAAAGATGAGCTCTCCATCCTGCGTGGATTTGCAGAGGGGCATCGATTCCATTTACTTCACTGGTTTGAAGGCTTGGGAGAGTTCCGGAGAGTATTGACTCTGAGGTTCCTGGTGAGGACCAGTAAGTATTAAGTTCATAGATTTCAGTATGTCCGATGTTCACTCTTGTTCCCCCCCCTTCCTTTCTTGTCTTGCAGCTGGCTCGTGAAAAGATGCTCTTGTGGCAGCTGGTGGTGCTCAGGTAAGAGTCTGTATTACCCGGCGCTGTCCGGTAAAGGTTGCACGAGGAAAACGTGTTGTTTTGTCTCACTTTACAGATGCGGCACGTGAAAATATGGAGAGTCACAAAAGGATGCCTCTGGTGGTAAATCAGGTAAGTCTATGGTGGTAAGAATTATATTTGTTGGTTCCCTCGGCTCACCTTGTGGTTTTCTTTTGTCTCCTAGGTGCCGAAGTTCGGCGAAGAAATGGTGGCAGCGCCGACCCGAAAGATGCTGTGAAGACTGGTGAGTATGGCGCGGCGCTGCAGTTGGAGGTGCGGCGCGTGCAGAAATGATGTTCCTTACAGGTCCGGAGACCAGATGGATCCAGAATCAGGTGTGGAATAGAAATAAGTTCATTTTCTAACCTTGTCCCTTTCTTTCCTCTTTGTTTTAGGAGCCCCGGATTTGAGGCGGGCGTGGCAGAAGACTGGATGCAGGCTGCAGGCACGGTGAGAGTTGCGCTGCTGGATGCAGAATAACGCAAAGTGTGTGTTGCTGGTCGGGTGTGGTTTAAATAGCCTCAAAAGTAGCCCCAGGTAAGAAGTCCCTAGAACCACACCCGAGTAAAAAATAGTCCCTGTAGAAAAATAGTCCCTTTCAGGCTTCATGTTGGATTGGAGTCATTTGCAGCATGGCCTGCCTGAGGTAAGTAATGACTATGAGCCTGGCGCCTCAGGCGCCAGGACTGATTCCAACTATGAGCCTGGCGCCTAAGGCGCCAGGACTGAACCCAGATAGCCCCTAGCCGGGACTGCTGAGGTTTTACTAAATGTCTAGATGCCTGCTCCTGGGGCTGATGGACTTGGTCCGGATGCCTGGGGGTAGGCATCATGACATGAGACTTTAATAGATCGGACTTGTCTAGAAACCTCATCAGGGGAGAAAAGAGGAAAGGAAGAGAAAGAGGATGGGGGGCAGCTGCAGCAGGGCCGGATTTCACAGAATGGGTTCACACCCATGGCTTCACACCCATGTTGCACTGGTGGCTCCCCAGGCCCACGAAGCAGTGTACCGTAACTGCAAGCACTACCACTCCCTGAATGTGCAGATGACCTGTGACCCCCACCTGTACATCACCCACTGCTGTGCCTGCTACCCTAGTTCCACCCACGATGCCATGGTCCTACGGAACAGCACACTGCCAAGATACATGGAGAGGCACAGAGGACAATGGATCTGAATAGTCAGTGACTAGAAAAGTCAGAACACATGCGATGTGAAGCACATGCCAAAGGGAGGGGGGGTGGAATAACTACACAAAGGATGGCATGACAAGCGAATGTGAAATCCGTACCTGACCACCTCCTGCATCAACGTCAGAGTACAGGCCAGGGAGCATGCACATGTTGGACTTACCTGCATGGAGAAGCTGATATATACTGTCATGATTCCTGCCCCTCATGTCTCCAGCCCTCCAAGATGTCAAGCTGGAGCCAGGCCACGATCAGCTACATAGCCCTCAAGGGCCTCTCCATCCCTCCAAAGACCCACTTGGAGTCAGACTTGACGCTTGTGGCACCAGACTCACTCACTCCCATAGGATAACATTGGGGATTGGACTTGTAGTGCATTGATGGGGACAAGATGGATGCCCCCATATATTTTGGTTCCCTGAACTGCATGTGCAGTCTAGTCTTTTGGGTGTGGTTCAGCCCAGAGACACCTGGGATACCCAGAGACTATTTAAGCCACGTCCAGGCTGAGAAACATGCTTTGTGTTTTCTGCACCTGCAGCGTGACACTCACCGTGTTCGGATCGGTCTCCAGTAGGCCTGCATCTTTCTTCTGCGCTCAGCTCCTGCAAGAACAAGAACACCGTTAGGAACAGCCTTACCTTGCGGCGCTTCTGCCCATCATTCATCGCTCTTTCTGTTCTGCGGGCATCTTCGGCGGTGTCATTCCCATCCCGGCACGCTGCTTCCTAAGGAAAAGGGAAAAGAACAGAAAAAAGGCATTAGTAAGCATTCAGCAATCTTTGCTTATTTTTAAAGACTGTAGGACCTTCAAACGCTTACCTGAATCCCAGCCGCTCTGGGGGAACTCTGTCTCCGGAACTTCTCATCCATCTGCAAGAGGGAAAAGACACTTCAGGTTAGCGTGGAAACATCTAGAGGCACTGCATACCGCGCTTACTCACTGCATTTCTTCTTCATAACCGGCATCCACGCTGAAAACGTCGCAGCACCTAAAAGACACAGAAAAAGAACTCAGTTCAATACAAATATGAAAGGGTCGCATCGCGCATCGCGCTCTCACTCACCTTCAGCGCTACTCATCTCAGCAGCACGTCGCCATTCCCAGACACCGGCAATCATCTAAGGAAGGAAAGGAACGAAGTTAGAGAACTGTTCAAAAGACTCATTATACTTACCTGTCGGACTCTTGCCAGTGAAGTAACTAGGCAGCAACGAGCCCGCATCAATCAACGCGCTCCTGCGCTGAAAGCAGGACGGAGAGCACACTTTCCAAGAAAACAAGGTGAGCTGTGGATCAAAGGGAAGCTTTGGACCCCAGGGAAGAAGAGGTTCAAGCACACAGAGACAATAGGGAGTTAAACTCTACCAATCCTGTGTTTCAGGCCCAGACTCCAGTCGAGTAGACTCCAGGGAAGGGTTTGAGGTAGTAAGAGGTCCGAACAGGCTGAGTGACGTCCCCATGGATGCCAGGTGAGCGTTACATACACACACAGTAGCAACTATAAACACCAACATGACTACAGGTACCACAATGCAACATTCACTTACCAAAGCAATGCTGACAAATGGCCACATTGCCTCACACAACAACCCTGCCAGTACCACAGCCATGCACCCATGTGCGCCCAGCCCACAATGGAGACCAAGTGGCCCAAGATGCTCAGGGAGGGCCCATGGACATGCACAGTGGAAATACACAGCCTCATGACAGCCATCATGTCAGCTGCACATGTCACTGACGTACACCTTAGGTAACATATGCTGCAAGGGACCAGGGTGCATGCAAAGCAGAAACGGTGCATGACATGAGTGACAAAGCATGCAAAGACATAGAATCGACACATGACTTGAAATTAATGCACATTTGCATGCACACGTTGTCCATTGCTCTGATATTGTATAAAACCACCCCTACACCTTACACAGTGACTAATGCCTGTGCTTGCCCCCATGCAGGTGACTCTGGATACCCACAGTTGCCCTGAAAAATGACCCCTGTGCATTATCCACAAACACTGCAGGATAATGCCTACAACCACTCTCACAGCAGGACCCGTGTGTGCATCAAGCGTACCTTCGGCCTCCTGAAGGCATGTTTCCGCTGCCTCGACTGTATCGGTGGAGCCCTGATGTACGTTCCAAAGATAGTGGGTAAAATTGTGCTTGTGTTTGCCATGCTGCACAATATCTGCCTGAAGAGGAATGTTCCACTACTCCCTGACTTGGACATGCCACCCCCAGAAGATGAGGATGCAGTGCGTGTGGCAGAGGCAAATGCACGCATTGCCAGAGATGACGTGAGGGATGGGGGATTGGCCCGCCAGCGACTGATAGACTATTTCTCCTGACACTTTCACAAGGGACAAGCCATGCATAACTGTGTGAGAGACCACCTCAATCAATAAACACGGCAATGGTACAATCAGGAATGTCCTGACATTGATGAAGTGTTTATGGAATTAAGTGCCCCAACTATACCGCCTCCTACCTCCCACTCCCCATCACACTATCCCCCTCCCCCTCCTACCACCAACTCCCCATCACGCTATCCCCCCACAACCAACTCCCCATCACACTATCCCCCTTCCTCCTTCACATCACACCATACCCCTCCCACCACCAACTCCCCATCACACTTTCCCCCCTCCCACCAACAACTTCCCATCACACTATCCCCCTCCCCTCTCCCACCACCAACTCCCCAGCATGGCCACTCATGGCAATCCATGTCTCAGAGTCCTTCACAGCTGTGGCCTCTCCCCCCCCCCCCCCCCTGCAAGCCACCAGTGATTTTGGTGCAGATGGCGCTGTGACTGATGCCTCTGTGTGCCCTGCTGTGACCCTTCTGTGGGTGCGGTTGAAGTGGAAGGGACGGAGCCTTTCCCCAGGTTTTGTTGGCGTTGCACCTCCGTGCTCTGCCGGATGGCCTCTGCCAGTGCAGAGACTCCTTCTGTCATCTCCCTGATCCTCTAGGCGTACAGTGTCAGTGCGGCTGTGCTGGCAGTTGTCTCTGTCCTGTTCCATTCGATGGTCCACACAATCCTGTGGGTGGCTCCTTGAATGCTGTCCCTGATGGCCTGCAGGTGTTCGGGGTGCATGGGGCCAATTGCCTCCATCTCCCGCTGTCTGCGCTCCATGTCCTCAAGCCTCTGCAACAGCATGCTGCATGTCGGTGTGTACTGTGTGGGAGAGGTGCTCTGGACTGGGCCTGGGTTGTATACAGGGGAGCCATATGAGGGAGTGTCAACGTCCGGCTCAGGTGGCTGTGCACGCCGGCGGCAGCAAGGGCTGCCTTGGGCCTGTGGATCCTGGTGACGTGTAGGGTTATCCGGGGAGTGTGGATGCTGGCAGCATGGAGGGCATTCTGCGGTCTGTGACCCTTTGGCAGGTGGTGACACCGGGCTGGCGTCCCCCTGAGACGACTCCAGTCACCCTGTCAGCGGGTGTGGCTTCTGTGTCTGTGCCTCCGGCTGCAGGTGAGGGTGCAATGTGCCTTGCACTGCTCCTGGTGGCCTCTAGAGTGGACGTTGGCTTGGTTCTGCTGTGTTGCGGTGTTGCAGGATGGGACATCCACCTCAGTGTAGCCTGAGTAACCCTTTGCGGGGTGGTGGTGGTGGCAGGCCATGAGGTCCTGGATGTGCCGTCCCAGATTGGCATGCCTCCTCCTCCTCCTCTGATGCCTCTGGCAATGCATGAGTGTCTGTAGGGGACATGTCCTCAGGTATGGTTCCCCCATGTGTGTTTTTAGCTATTGTACAGAGTGGTACCCCACAAATATGGGCAAATGGGCATGGTTGGCATCATGGGGTTGCTTGTCGCGATCAGTGTGTGACATATGGCTGGTTGGTCTTTGGCCTGTGTGTGGGGAGGGCAGGGTGTCCATGCTGGGGCAGCTGACATCTGGCATGCATGCTTGTGGTCCTTCATGCCCCAACATCCCCTCCCCGGGTGGCACTTACATGGTGGAGGTGGGGGTGGTGGCTCAGTCCATGGCACTGTCATGGCTCTATGGGACACCACTGTGCAGCCAGCAAGACTGCACTGTGGTGCACAGTGATTGGCAGGCTGAGCACATGTCAGTGTGGGGGACGTGCAATTCCATGTGGCCTGTCTGCCATGCCAACACGGGGCAGGCCAACTGGGCCTGCAGCATGATGGTGTGACTGCTGCACAGTGTTGTGGTTACTCATGCACCTCAATCCCGCTGGCACAGGGTACGCCAGAAGGGGTGTGGTACGCATGGCATTTGTTTGGGTCACTTGCCCCCCCTTCCCGTTGCTGTGATGTGATGCTCAGGGGTGCCCTGCCTCATGGCTGCTGTGGAGGGTGGCTGATGGCCAGCCCCTCACTCCACCCTGTTACCATGCCCAGCTTCTGGGTCTGCTGACATGTGTCCCTGTCCACTGGGGCATCTTATGCTGGGCTGTCATTTGTGTGCACACACTTCTCTTGGGGGATCAGGGTTGTTGACTCAACTTCTGCCTCCTGGCTAGTGGCACCCACCTCGGCACTGCCGACTCCCTCTATCCCTTCGATATCCAGCACCGTACTGCATTTCTCCTCCCAGGCAGTGAGGACCAGTGGCTCCACAGTGCCTCCTCCAGTCGTCCGTGACTCCTGGTGGTGGTGTGGCAGCAGTCACCATACCCTGACCCTCAGGTCATTCCACCGCTTGAGGCAGTTCTCTCCCTCACGGGGTACACTTGCCACTGCTGTCACCTTCCGGCAGATGGCATTCCAGATGGTTGTCCTGCGCTGCCCAGTGGTCTTCCGCTGCCAATTGCCATAAAATTCCTCACAGTGGGCAATTACCTCATATGTGAGAACCACTAGCTCCCCCTCACTAAATTTGGGTTTGCACAGGCGATGTTCTGCCACCTTGCCGCTTAGCCTCTGCTGGGACATTCTTGTTTCTTTACAGGACCGGGTGGCTGCAGGAAGAAGATATTTAATGGATTGTGTTTTTAAAAATGTCTCCCGCAATGCTACCCGTCCGGGCGATGATGCAATTTGCGCCGGTGCTATTAGCACCAGGATAGCTGGCGGTAGCGCTATTAGCGCTGGTTTCTCAGTGGTAAACTTTAGTTTCCGCCGGGCTTTAATAGCATTACCGCCAGAGTCGGGGCATGTTCACACCAGGTTGGGATGCAGCACTAAGACTGCCGCACAACCCGGCAGTAACGCTATTTCCAATCGGCAGAAAATTGCACGGGATTACTGCCCAACTTGTGATGAGGCCCTAAATCGCGGTTAGCGCTTCCAGTCTCTTTCTATGACCCAATCTGCATTGGTGCACTCTAATATACATTTTCCTTAAATTTGTGTGTTTATCAGAGAACTGCAATACATTGCCAGTTCCACCAATTTCACAATCATCAGATTTGTCCCCTGCAAATGCAATCCTGCTCCGACACCACTGCTTGTCACGAGTTTCAAGAACATTCAAACGCATGCGAGTAATGATGCAACATCTGGGATTTTTGGCCCCGACTTATTTTTTTTTAAACCATACTTTTCAACATCGTCACAGACATTCTCCCATTTTATATGGCTAGAAAGTAAGATCCATGGAGGTAGGGGCCTGAAGAAACACCATGGCACTGTGAAATTGCTCTCTTATTGCACCTCAACCCCGACTCCCTAGGGAGGCATGTATTCCTGTCTGCTCTCGCTCTCGTTTATAGCTGGCCCTAATGATTAAATATCAACACGGTGCAGCATTGCAGCATGTTCCCGTGGGAGCCCGTTTCTTGTATTCCAGCAGGCTCTCTTCTACTCATTCTGTTGAAAGAAAGCCCATCCTGCCATTTTAAGCTAGGCCCCAGAAAGTGAAAAACTGAAGCCCATTAATCTACAATGACAGTCCATTCCCATGCCCCTTCCTCTTGAAATAATTTCATATTTAATAACTATATCCTTAGTTTATTCTCCTTTAGGTTTCAGCCTAAAATGTGTGCACTGTCCGTGAACTTTGCCAGTAAAGCTTTTTGTAAACTATAATAGAGGATGTATGCTATTACTTGATAACCTGCTCTTCTTATGTTATGTAATGTAATATGTAATGTGGTGGTATGGTATTTTATCACGTATAATATAATTTGAGCTGGCCTATGTATCTGTTGGTAACAACTTGTTTATGTGTGACGTGAATCCAAGTTTAATAAACAAAGTTTAAAAAAAATAAAAAATGGTATGCTATTTTATGCTAATTGGCTGTTATGCCGCACACACCACCACGGTATTGATCTTAAAGTGGCAAAACCATGTCCTTAAAGTGACGAACAGTGACCCCCTACCACAGCGCATAACAGACTTTGGTCTGTAGGACGAAAAGGAAACGGGGAGAATGAAAGCAGGGGAGGGCAAAGAGGGGGAAAGACATAGGACAAAACAGAGATAAGTCGGAACAAAATTAGACAGATAAGAGATTGCCGTGATCTACCTATAGTTAAACGTGTTTAGACCATAAAAAATGATCATGAAAAGGAGCAAGAGATGTCATTATTGGGTACTCACTTTATGTCATGTTAGGGAAGCTTGTATAGCGCACTGTCACCCGGTGGGTATCCTGGCGCTGAGAGAAAGAGGAAGCAAAGGGAGGAGAAAGCCACTAAAAGAGGGTTCAGTAGCCAAAGCAAATCGGTGAGAAAAGAGGAAAGTTTTAAACAATTTCCAGAAGTGTGGGAAATCTTCAGTTAATCATCCAGAGGCTGGGGCAGAACTGAGAAGGCTCAGCCGCCCACTTTGACTTTCTTATTTCGAGGGACCACCAGAAGACCAAGGTTTGCCAAGCGAAGGGCCCTTGTGGGAATATAGGCTGAGATCGTTAGCCTGGAGGAAAGCCGCTCCCTGCTTATGCAGTGCTCAGTGTGTCAGACAGACAGACTTGAACTTGATACGACTCTCGACAGATAGCCAGTGGAGCTGGGTCAAAGTAGGCAAGGTGTGGGAAAATCCAACAAAGCCCACCACCAAGTGTGCGGCAGAATTCTGCAAAATCTGAGCCTACGGATATAGTAATTAGGCTGAGCGAGAAAGACTGCATTGCAGTAATCGAGGACTTCCGAAATTGTGGTAGCAATCACAAGGCCCCGAAAGTGCAAAGGTAAGAAAGGAATCACCTTCTTGAGCAATTTGAATTTTAAAAAACTCAATTTGAAAATGGTGCTGACCTGTAGCTCAGGAGATAAAGAAAAGCTGTTTTTTGTTGTGTCTTGCTTCCTTTCCTGTATGCATGCTGCATGAGAGTGATGATGTCAGAGTGGAATGTTGAGTGATTGAGAAGAATGTTGATGTTTGTCCAAGGTTCTCACCTAGGCAGTTGATAAGATGTAGCCAGGGTAGTGAGAGCCAGTGGTGTTCTCCCTTAAGGCCATGGTTCCCTTTGATTATCATACATAATGACCTGATGTAACCTAATTTCCTGTAACTTAATAAATTACCTATGAAGTAACCTGCAGCCTCAAGAACCCTCATTACTCCTTTATAACAGTTTTAGCGCCAAGGATTTTTAGGGAGTTGAAAGGCATTGGCATATTGTCAGGCTAATAGGCCAGAAGTCTGGGGTCCATGCCAAGCTCGTGCTATGGGGCCTATGATCATGACCTCAGACTTCTCCGCATTGAGCTTAAGCCAATTAGAGCTCATCCAGCTGCTGATTGATGCAAGGCATGATCTAAAATACCTGGCAGAGTCAGCTGGGTCCTGATCCACTCTCAGGATAAGTTGGGTGTCATCTGCATAAGAGTAGAAATGACACCCATGGGAGCGGATCAGCTCCTCCATGAGCCTTACATAGATATTGAATAGGAGGGGTGAGACTACAGAGCCCGGGGGATGCCACAGGTCCCAATGAGAGAATCTGGGAACGATGGGAATAAAAATTGATAACTAACAACAAATTGCAACTGAACCCTTCAAGACAGAACTAATCCTATTTGGTCCTAACCATCTAATGAACATTTTGTTGTGTACTCCATCTCCCCCTTGACTGTTTGGTTTCCTTTGCACAATCAAAATGCAAAATACAGCTGTGATGACCGTATGCCAGCAAGGACCTCTGTGGACTCAAGGAAAATTGCCACCAGAAGTCATATTCCAGGGCACACAGCAGTCCAGACGAGAGTGCTGCTGGAGCTGAATAGGAGCTAAAATGAGGCACAGCTGGGCTGAGAGAATTGTGCTGGACATCCGCCTGGAAGCAGAATTTCAACTGGGCCTGTTCTGGGCTGGGAGACCCATGAACACGCAGCAACTGGGACAAATCACGAAACTGGATGATCACAGGAATTAGAAAGCAAGTTGAAACCAGTGGTAATTTAAAACAATGTGAAAGCCCAGTAGAAAAGACCTTGGAGGGTCAGGCATACAAATGAGCTGAGTTAGAGCAGAGAAGGTAACACACAGCAAGGATGGAGACAGAACCTTAGTACACAGCAGAGATGGTATTGACGGCACCAAAGATAAACACTTGACCAGCAAGAAGCAGGTAGAATCCTGGACAAACTTGGCAGGTTGGCAATTGGTGATACTGAAAGAACTGAAAGGCTTAATGAGCTGTAAATCCTGGGAAACTTAAGACGAAAAAGAGTTCTTAAAGGAGAGAGGGGCACTATACCCTTGTGAGTGGGGATGGAACTATATTCCTTATTAGTGAGAGGGCATGTAATTCCATGTGGTCTGTCTGCCATGCCAACACGGGGCAGGCCAACTGACCATTTTTTATGGTCTAAACACGTTCAACTATAGGTAGATCACAGCAATCTCTTATCTGTCTAACTTTGTTACGACCTATCTCTGTTTTGTCCTATGTCTTTCCCCCTCTTTGCCTTCCCCTGCTTTCATTCTCCCCATTTCCTTTTCGTCCTACAGACCAAAGTCCGTTAGGTGTCCTGGTAGGGGGGTCACTGTTCGTCACTTTAAGGATATGGTTTTGTCACTTTAAGATCAATACCGTGGTGGTGTGTGCGGCATAAGAGCCAATTAGCATAAAATAGCATACCATTTTTTATTTTTTTTAAACTTTGTTTATTAAACTTGGATTCACGTCACACATAAACAAGTTGTTACCAACAGATACATAGGCCAGCGCAAATTATATTATATGTGATAAAATACCATACCATACCACCACATTACATATTACATTACATAACATAAGAAGAGCAGGTTATCAAGTAATAGCATACATCATCTATTATAGTTTACAAAAAGCTTTACTGGCAAAGTTCACGGACAGTGCACACATTTTAGGCTGAAACCTAAAGGAGAATAAACTAAGGGTATAGTTATTAAATATGAAATGATTTCAAGAGGAAGGGGCATGGGAATGAACTGTCATTGTAGATTAATGGACTTCAGTTTTTCACTTTCTGGGGCCTTGCTTAAAATGGCAGGATGGGCTTTCTTTCAACAGAATGAGTAGAAGAGAGCCTGCTGGAATACAAGAAACAGGCTTGTTGGGTGTCCTGACCCACGTTTGGACTATTATGCTGCAACATTTGGTGCTGTGGGCTTAGTAAATCCAAGAGGGCGGAAAAGCCCACATTTGCACCAGAATCCTGGAGAACCGTGCAGTTTTGCGCACAGCAAAATGGTCCCCTGACCTGCCACCCAACAGTGCAAAGAAAGATGGTTCTGTTCAAAACCCGTTTTTATTAATGTCAAAAATTGCTAAGATCATGGGCCCGGAACCACCAAACAAAAATCCAACTATAGTTGAGCGTTTTACTTTACTCTACTACAGATCCACATCAATGCCATGTCAAGCAAGGATCATATACTATCAAGTAAAATCCTTTCTTTTGGAAATGCATTAATTCAAGACGGATCCCAAAAATAGGTGCAGTGCCGGCATTGGACACAAACCGGCGCTAGCGGTCTAAACTCTGACTGGGGACCTGTGTTGCAGAAGCTAAACAGCATCCTGAGCTAGCTGGGACTTCAAAGGTTTGTTCCCAGGAGGCAGTCTGATTCAATTAAAACAGTTCAAAGGGCCTCTGTCCATGGGAAGCATTCACACCAGCCCTTACCAGCAACAGCCCAGGAGATCACATGGTCATGCTAACCAAATGCAGAGTGACCCCCTGGTCTGCTGACCTCAGTCAACAAAATAGACTCTTTCCATTGAATGGGGTATGCAGATTTTAGGTGTCTACTGTCCACACACTGCTCTGGGAGAAGCCAGACATGTGATCTCTGACTCACCAAGCTTCTGGGGGCGGACCCAGACACTCTTTTGTGAATGAATTGAAGGCAAATATGTGTTTTATAAAAACATTGATAACTAATTGTAACCAGATGACAGGAATGTACAATTTGGAGATCCTTAAAATGGAAAATGTACCTACAATTTGAGTCTAATCTCAATTCCGTACAATGTTCTGGGACCGAACCCCACAATTTATTCATGTTGCAGACACTGGGTTTAAGCTAGAGACATGGAAATTTACTGGAATATGTGTAGACAGACAGGGTACCTCTGTGTAAATTTGGGTAAAAATCCAATATTGGTAAACCAACCAAAAAGCGCAAAATGTTGTCATTTCTTAATCCAAGCTCTTAGAAACATCAGAGTTGGAACAGAAACTACCCTATGTGATATATGATGTGTATATGTAATGTCAACCACTTTTGTATCTGGGAAATTTGTTTAGTTATGAAAATGATTTTCTAAGGTAAAATCAAAGGGGAGTGTTCTTTCTGTATGCCATAAAGATGACTCACTCTGACTCACTGCTCCCTTCTCAAATCAGGTCAAAGAGAAATCCTTGACCTATCAAATCGTGAGTGGGTTGGGCAAAGAAAGTTAGCATCCACACCCATTTTCAAAAGACATAAACAGAGCCACTGGAAGCCAGACGGGGAGATTCACCTTCCACTTTCTTGCGGGACGCTTTGCCGGGAGACTCCAGACTTCAAATGCATCAATCTCCAGAGACTACAGAACTTTGAACCAAGAAGGCCTACTGCAAGCAAAAGTATTCTCAGCAGGCCTCAAAATCATTTGCAAACTATTCAACAGCCGGGCGAGCTGTTTGAATTCTTTGCCAAGAACTTTTGCCAGAACCGGTAGCAGACCCAGAAAGCAGTGCTGTATCCAGAGAGACCAGAGATCCAGAGAGACCAGACCCAGACCAGATTGCTGTGCAGTGCTGAGAGCTGACCCAGATCGCTGTGCGCAGAACCAGTACCCAGTGGCAAGAGAACCGCAGCCAATCCTGACCCGATCCGTGACGAAGTCGCATTCCTGTCCAAAATATAGTGCGAGTACTCGCCAGAACTGTGCAAAACCAATCTCTTAGTTTAAAATAATCTAATTCAAACTATTTTAACCTATTGAGAACTTCATCATAGAAATTGTGTCCCTCCTGTTGATTCAAAGCTGCAAAACTGTCATCTGTCATTCTGAGCTTTACTTTTATTTTGAGAAACTACCTTCACGAAATCGTCCGTATCTCTTGCACCGTTAGTGCTAGAAGCGAGATTTAACTTTCATTATAAAGCTAAGATTCTAGGCTTTCCAGCAAACCCAGAACCGACTTCCTATTCATTATACGTCTTCCGTAATCGCGCTCAACGCACTCAGAAAAAGTTCAGCGATTTGCGATTTGGCTCAAATTTCTTCACGTGTCAAAATAGCAGCTTCTTGCTTTCCTTTGCTGAAATTCGTTTGCAACCGGACAATCATTCATAGAGCATTGCTAAAGTGATCCTGAACAAATTTGAAGTAGCTATCACCCACCCTGAATCTCTTATAGGGAATTAAAATCATTTTTAGCATATTTTTCCCTTCTTTGCATACCACCTTTAAAGTACTTTGCCTGTGTTTAAAATCATCCCTGTTTCTCTAAGCTTGCTAGGGGGGGAACTGAATTCGTATTGTACTGTGATTGTATTCCTGAAGACTGTGTGTGTTACTTCCACCTCCTTACATTGCATAGAGGGGGGGGGGGGGAATTGCCAAAAGGGGAAAAGTGATTATATTATGTTTTGCTGAAATCATATCAAGTTTATTCCTGTGTTGCTTCTTTTCCACCTTGCATTTCCTTGTACCATATAAAGCATTCTCAGCTACCTTATCCTCTATACTACTCCTAAGTAATTAAACCAGTGTGCTAGTATAACGTCATCTATTGTTGATCACTCACTGTCATATGTCTAAGTGTCAAATATTAATTTATTATCAAAGTGTGATATATATCTATTGTTTAATTTTTCAAATAAACCTTTTCAATTTGCAAAACAAACCTACTTCTTTGCTCAGTGGCGTCAGGGGGATTCTCAGAGAGGGGCGTGATACAAGGGTTCATCATCCAGATTATAACTTGTCATAAAAATATATAAATAAGGGCTTCCCTTGAGCAATCCCAGACAAGGCACTGACCTAGTGGGAATGCTTGATTGGGGTCATTAACAGGCTCCCACGGGAACATGCTGCAATGCTGCACCGTGTTGATATTTAATCATTAGGGGCAGCTATAAACGAGAGCGAGAGCGGACTGGAATACATGCCTCCCTAGGGAGTCAGGGTTGAGGTGCACTAAGAGAACAATTTCACAGTGCCCTGGTGTTTCTTCAGGCCCCTACCTCCATGGATCTTACTTTCTAGCCATATAAAATGGGAGGATGTCTGTGACAATGTTGAAAAGTATGGTTTAAAAAAAATAAGTCGGGGACAAAAATCCCAGATGTTCCATCATTACTCGCATGCATTTGAATGTTCTTGAAACTTGTGACAAGCAGTGGTGTCGGAGCAGGATTGCATTTGCAGGGGACAAATCTGGTGATTGTGAAATTGGTGGAACTGGCAATGTATTGCAGTTCTCTGATAAACACACAAGTTTAAGGAAAATGTATATTAGAGTGCAACAATGCAGATTGGGTCATAGAAAGAGACTGGAAGCACTAACCGTGATTTAGGGCCTCATCACAAGTTGGGCAGTAATCCCGTGCAATTTTCTGCCGATTGGAAATAGCGTTACTGCCGGGTTGTGCGACGGTCTTAGTTATGCATCACAACCTGGCGTGAACATGCCCCGATTGTGGCGCTAATATCGCTACCGGCAGCTATTCTGGTGCTAATAGCGCCGGCGGAAATTGCATCATCGCCCAGACGGGAAGCATTGCAGCAGCCATTTTTAAAAACACAATCCCTTAAATATCTCTTCTTCCTGCAGCCATCCGGTCCTGTAAAGAAGCAAGAATGTCCTAGGAGAGGCTAAGAGGCAAGGTGGCAGAACATCGCCTGTGCAAACCCATATTTAGTGAGGGGGGCTAGTGGGCCTCACATGAGGTAATTGCCCACTGTGAGGAACTTTATGGCAGTCAGCAGCGGAAGACCACTGGGCAGCACAGGACAACGATCTGGAATGCCATCTGCCAGAAGGTGACAGCAGTGGCAAGTGTACCCGGTGAGGAGAGAACTGTCTCAAGTGGTGGAATGACCTGAGTGTCAGGGTATGGTGACTGCTGCCATAACACCACCAGGAGTCCCTGACGACTGGAAGAGGCACTGTGGAGCCACTGGTCCTCGCCGCCTGGGAGGAGAAATGCAGTACGGTGCGGGGCATCGAAGGATAGTCAACACCCCCCAACCCCCAAGAGAGTGTGTGCACAAATGACAGCCCAGCATAAGATGCCCCAGTGGACAGGGACACATGTCGGCAGACCCAGAAGCTGGGCATGCTAACAGGGTGGAGTGAGGGGGTGGCTATCAGCCACCCTTCACAGCAGCCATGAGGCAGGGCACCAAGGGCACCCCTGAGCATCATAGCAGCGGGAAGGGGTGGCAAGTGACCCAACCAAATGCCATGCATACCACACCCCTTTTGGCGTACCCTGTGCCAGCGGGATTGAGGTGCATGAGTAACCACAACACTGTGCAGCAGTCACACCATCATGCTGCAGGCCCAATGCTTTCAAAGTCTGATTGGCACCATGTCCTCTATTGGTGTGCTGGGCACTATAGCCATTGGAAGTGAGAGCAGTAGTATATCCATTACAAGTGAACTGGTAAACTATAGCCAGGAACAGAAAGAAGTGAGAAAGGCACTTACGTCCTGGTCGGATAACAACCGTGAGCCTCTGCGCTATATCTCTGTGAATGATATTGAGTAATATGCCTCGTGGGTACTCTTTTCCTGAGACCTTATTATGAAATAGTAAACCGAGGGAGAACATTTGCCCCATTAGAATGAGTACCCTGGCACTTTATAGTTGAACCCATCCTAACAGCTTTGCTAAGGACATTCACAGGGAGGAACACCCCGTTTAGTTGGAGATAAACCCCTTGCCCTTATATGCGTATATCCCAACCACCTTCTGAGTTTTAATAAACAATGTTTGAAACCCGACTTATCACGTGACCTGTTTTGCCCCTTCTCTGCATTGGTCAGACTTGTCTTTTGGACAATGGCATTCATGTACCAATTATATCCTGTTTCATAACTCTGCTATCACGGGCATCAGAGGGAGTGGATGGATGCTATTATCATCATCACCGTCCTTCAACAAATCATCAAGTGTTGGCATGAGCAAGCAAGGCCTGACAACCCTATTGGGGAGCATGCAGCTAAACACCCCCATTTTGGTTCCATCTTCTTCAGACTGCCCTGGAGGCCACACCTTATTCAGTTCGGACAGTGGAATCTTACCTTAAGGATCACAAATGCCTGTTCTACTTTGTTACCATTCTCTTGTGGGTGCTGTTGTACAGCGTCTACTGTGCTGCACGCAGGTCATTAATGCGTGTCATCAGCCATGGCAAGAGGGGATATCCAACTGTCAGGAAGGGATATATGTACTTGACAAATGATCCACTACAGGGATATTGAACATGAGTAAAATGCTAATTTTGCATTGCTAGGCACTTTATCCACATGTGCATGCATTCCACATCTGGCACCCGTGGCCACCATGAGTGTTGGGGTAGGGGGGCATGAAGGAGGTAAGTTTGTCATGTACCTAGTAGTCACATGCATCTGTCGAAATGGAACCCCATGAATCTTGGGGTACTGTTATTCTGCAGGGTCATATAGGATCATATAGGCATGTGTGGAGGTGGCACTGGAGAGCCCGGCCAAGATGGCGGTCTCTCACTGAGCCCCGTGTGTCGGCTCCAAATTAATCCTGCAAATTGCGGCTTTAAGTCAGCCTGGTGCGCACAGCTGATGGGAGCAGAGTGTGGCCCCCCTGTACTGTGCAACTCCTGGCTCTGGCAAACACCTGTGAGGCGAGGTACTGGCTGCAGCACCTGGCGAGACGCTGGTGGTGCAGACCCCTGTGACTGGCCCCCCTCAGATGAGGACCGGCGGTGGAGTGGGCTGGTGCCCCTCTCTCCCAGGAGTGGCGATCAATCTGATCCATACCGACACCGGGGCAATCGCAGTGTTCGGGCAGGACCCAGCTTGCTTTGTGGGGGCGAGGCCGCCCAGGGAAGGTCTCTGAGAGGAGGTGGCAGAGACAGGAGAGGCCGAGAGCAGTGCAGCGGCGTTTCAGCAGTGGAGGCAGCCTGCTCCTGGGGCCATGAACATCTGGGTCAGCTCTGCACGCCCAGGGCCTCATATTTCTGGTGGCATGTGTGCCCTGGCAGGCTCCTGTTTTCCCTGCAAAGGTGGGGCAGAGGCAGAGGAGGCCAGGGCTCAGTGCGATGGAGCTCCAGGGGGCAGGGGCAGTTTGGAGCCTGCTCCCAGGGTTGTGAATATCCAGGTCTGCTTGGGTGTCTTGCGTGCCCTGGCGGCCCCCTGTCTTCCCCATTATCCTGATGAGGTGCTGGTGGGTAAACCCCTGCCCCCTTTTTGGAGGCTGCTGGGGGGTCCTGGTGGTGCTGAGGCCACTGTACATCCTTCTAGCTGACTCGCGTTGAGAGAGGGCAACACAGAGCAACGTGGAACATTGGGGAGCCCTGCGGGAGGATAGTGACCCCTGAGCCTGGAGGGAAGAGAAAGCTGACCTTCGAGGGGGGACAATCTTCCAAGACCCCTAGATTGCAGAAACAGGCGGAAGCGTCGAGACCCGACGGGGTGATGGCTGAGGGGGGCGATGGCTGGGGGAGCCACCCCGGGGCCAGAGCTGGACCTCAGGGAGATGTTCCTGGACCGCAAAGCAGGCATTGGGGGGGGCTGGACTCCAAATTGGATTCACTCTCTTCCACGGACTCTTCCCCCTGCAACATTGGCTGG
This sequence comes from Ambystoma mexicanum, assembly GCF_040938575.1. Taxonomy (NCBI): domain Eukaryota; kingdom Metazoa; phylum Chordata; class Amphibia; order Caudata; family Ambystomatidae; genus Ambystoma; species Ambystoma mexicanum. The sequence continues at coordinate 929,258,105 of NC_090931.1, read as the reverse complement.
ATAAACACGGCGACCGCATAGATGAAGTGGAACAGAGTTTCCGGCCTGGAGGATGGATCGACATCGCTGGCGGCCAAGGTGTTGACCCTCGAGGTGCAGCTCAGGTCGGTGGCTGCTAAGAATGAGGACTTGGAGGGAAGGGCCCATAGAAACATTTGCTTGGTTGGCATCACAGAACGTCAAGGGCAGATAAAGATGGAGGAATTTGTTGAATCTCTGTGCAAAGAGGTCTTTGGGGGGGTCCGAGCTCTCTTCCCTGTTTGTGGTTGAAAGGGCCCACCATGTACTGGCTGCACCACCGGTGCCTGGGGCGGCCCCCCGGCCCCTCATTGCTTGCCTCATGAACTACAGGGATCAGGACACGATTCTTGTCTGGCCAGACAGAAAGGGGACATCCAATATGACAGTGATACGATCCAGATTTATCTGGAGTTCTCTGCAGCAGTGCAGATTTCAAGGGTTACCAGTCATTTGGTCGACAACTGTCACTCCTCAGGGAACCTGGCGGCTTTGGTCTAAATGGAAGCTGCATCCTCCATTGCTGGTTCCTTCACGCACGTCGAAGCGCAGAGTACGGGTCTAGTCTTTTCTTCTACGCATTCCGACGCCGGTTCTTTAGCCTCTCACTTCCGGTGTCGGATGCGTTGCAACGAACAGTATTCCTGATCGCCTGCGCTGCCATACTCCTTGTACTTCGCTCCTCAGAGTTTTTGTCTCCTTACCGTCTCTAGTCTCCCCGTTCTATTTTTCCTCCCTTTCTTATTTCCAGCTTATCCTCTCGCCTCCATATCCTCGCCCTTCCTCCTCCTACTTTTTCCGCTCCCGTCTTCCGCAGGTCCCTTCCTCCCGTCTTGTGGTGTTTTCCCTCAGGCTTGCCTTCTTTCACTCCTTTCTACTCCGCCCTGTTACGGGGCTATGGTATTGCAGGGCTCGTGTCTCCTTCAGAGACTGCAACCCAGCCACGTGAGAGACATCACGTTGGGAAGTACGTAAGAAGGAGGGGAGGGAGCATTGGGGCACTTCATGAATGTACGAGAATAAAGAAAGACGTATATCCTCCATCGGTGTGTCTGTCCTCCTTTTAAAGGCCCAGTCCGGGCCTAACATCTGGCGACGAGCTGACCTACCAGACCGCCGAGTCCTCCTCCTTTGCGAGCAGCGAGCCCGCTCCAATCCACGCCGCGGGCTCCTTCCAGCCCGGCGCACAAGCCTGATCCCAGGCCCGCCTCCTCCTCACTGTGCAGACAGCGCATCCGCGCTGCGGACAGTTCCGCCTCCTCCACCTGCGTGGTCCCAGCGACGTTGCCTGATCCCAGGCCCGTTTTCCTGGAAAAGAAAATCGTATGAATAAATAAAGAGCGGGTGACCCCACGCCCGCGTCGTGAGACACAGCAACTACACCACCAGCCTCCAGACTACGACAGAGAACCCACGTGCCAGGCGCCACGCGACCCTACAGAAGCTGACCGCCCAGGAGTGTTTTCCCGGGGCGCCCTACGCCGACTGCACGACGACCCACCAGCAGGTGCAACAGAAGCCTGGAAGTCATCAAAGGTGGGTCAGACAACACTGCCACCACACATACTCAGGCACACCCTACCTGCTGCGTAAACCCTCAGCATGAGCTCGCCTCAGGCCCAACAACCACCAAATGCACCAGCCCCTGCAGGGAACACAGCAACGACAGCATGGCGCATGCCTCCCCAATTTTCAATGATGCCACAAGCAGACAAAGGTCCAAGATGGACTGATTGGCTAGAAGACTTTAACACCTTCATTGACGCTGCAGGGGAAATCAAGTCCCCTCGGCTACGAAGCATGTTCCTAAATCTGGCGGGAAATGACATCAAAGTCCTTACCAAGACCATTCCCCCCGCAGAACAAGCTGACTTTCCAACACTAATAGCGGCCATAAACAGAAGATTAGTTATTGAACCCAACAAAGACTATGAAAGATACATACTCAACCTATGCACGCAGAGAGTCGATGAAACCATTGATGAGTTCATAACCCGCCTACGAATAAAAGGGGCCAACTGTCAATTTGAAGCCTTCTCACTCGACGAAGCCATACGGTTGAGGATTATTGAAGGCTGTTTGTCTCAAACCTTAAAGAAACAACTCCTAAAAAACCTATCACCATAGAGGAAGTGAGCCAGATGACCAGAATTCTAGAGAGAGTCGAAAAGCAAGTGTCCCAAATTTCGAACACCGCCTCGACGAGACAAGAGAAAGCCGAAACCGTTGCAGCGCTACAGGCCAGCCACGCAAGACAAGGGGACAAAGGCGCCAACCCCAACTATTCCACGACGCCCAGGACCCAACGCCAATGCTACCGCTGTGAAATGTCTTTCCCCCACACAGGGACCTGCCCCGCCATATCACAGAGATGCGGCAACTGCGGCAGAGAGGGACACTTCCAGTCAGTCTGCAGAGAAGGCAGACCATTCCCAACACAAGTTCCCAATCGCCCCTCAATTCAAAACACCTGTCAGGAACCCCCTAACCCAGGCCTACCAACCACGTCCCTACGCCCAGAATCCACAGAGGTACGTCAGAGTAGTCGAAGAGGTGTACCCCATGGATGACAGTCAAGAGCCCGAGGGTGAGGAGCAAGTGTCCCACATCAGAGACGAATATGACGGGCCCCCGACGCGATTTTCACAATATGAGGGAGGCTCACAAGGGGGCCAACAGGAATTCGACCAATACAATCAGTATCCACACAACGAATATGTGAATCTCATCATGGATGAAGGCGAAGCCCGCGAGGCACCCAAGATACCCGTTGACATAGCAGGGCAACAATTCTGTTTCCTCGTAGACTCGGGGGCCACCGTTAACATAATGGGTGAGAAGGAATTCAATCAGATCACCAGCCGGCCGCCCCTGACACCCTCAAACTCTAAGATCTACCAATGGGGTGCCACAACTCCTCTGCAATCGATTGGATTTTTCAGCCGTCGGCTCATCCATGATAACCAATCCACCACGACGGACATCCCCGTCATTCGCAGCCCTACCAAAGGCAGATGCCTGCTCAGTTACAGAACAGCGTCGTGCCTGGGACTCATCGACACACATGTCTGTGAAGGGGACAAAATCCGTTCGACAGACCCAGCATGGGAGACAACAGAGAAAGTGCTCTTCCTCTCACCAGCGCTCAGCCAAACTGAAATGATGTCGCGAAATGACATCCTGAAAGAGTTCCCTCTCATCTGCAAAGGCCTAGGTCAACTGAAAGGACCACCTGTGAAACTCCACATAGATCCCATCGTCCGACCTGTACCACAACACCCGAGAAGAGTCGGGTTCCATCTTCAGGCCGCAGTGTCAGCAGAATTCAATCAACTCCTAAATGACGGAATAATTGAACCAGCCACGGGTCCAACCCCATGGGTATCCCCATTGGTAATAGTACCAAAAGACGGTGGACGTCTTAGACTCTGCGTCGACATGCGCATAGCCAATACAGCAATCCAGCGCGAAAGGCATCCTGGGCCACGAATTGAAGACATGATAGTTCAATTGAATAAGTACACCCTCTTCTCAAAACTGGACTTGAACCAGGGTTACCACCAGATGGTACTCCACCCGGAATCCAGTGGGATCACCACGTTTGCCACACACGACGGGTTGTTTCGGTACAAACGCCTAAACTTTGGCATCTCGTCAGCTGCGCAAATTTTTCATGAAGCAATCAGGCAACTCATACGTCCGATCAAAGGCACACTGAATTATAGTGACGACATACTGGTATTTGGGCGCACCCGTGAAGAACATGATGCCGCTCTTCGTGCCACGTGCAAAGCCATCCAAGACGCAGGCCTCACGCTAAACGTGGATAAATGCAGATTTAGCAAAAGCAAGCTAAAATTTTTCGGTCACATCTTCTCGGCCGACGGGATGACACCAGACCCCGACAAAGTGGCCACTATTTTCAATCTGCAAGCTCCAAGACAGATTGCCGATGTCCGTTCTTTCCTAGGCATGGCTGGGTATTGCGCCCGATACATACCCCACTATGCCACCATCACGGAACCTCTTCGGAAGTTACTCCAGAAGGACATGCTCTTAGCCTGGACCGCTGAATGCCAGGATGCGTTTGACTCCATTAAACAGTCCCTAGTAGAAGCGCGGAAACTGGCCTACTTCGACCCAGAATGGCACATTGAAATAGTGGTCGACGCGAGTCCGGTGGGACTAGGGGCTATACTCGCCCAGACCAACGGCACTGACGCTCACCCGAGGCATGTAGTGGCATATGCCAGCAGAGCACTTGCGTCCCCCGAGGCCGCATACTCCCAAGCGGAAAAAGAGTCTAGCAGCAGTCTGGGCATGTGAACACTTTCACAACTTTATCATCGGGAAAAGATTCACCCTCATAACGGATCACCAGGCCCTCCTGTCGCTGTTTGGGAACCCACGGACGAAAATGCCCCCCAGAATCGAACGATGGGGCATCCGGCTGCAGGAATATGACTATCACATCATTCATCGACCGGGGGGCGAGCATAATCCAGCCGACTATCTGTCGAGACACCCCTCCGGAACGTCAACACCAAGACAAGGTGACATAGAATACATAAGCTATGTCACCACCAACGCACTACCTCCGGCAATGTCACTGGAAACAGTGGCACTCGCAACAGCAGCGGACCCATCCATGGCCTTGGCGATTGAACTCACAGAACACAAGTGGAAAGACTACAAGAGAGCATTGTCAACACACCCAGGAGCAAACCGAGACGAATTGGAAAGGATTGCAAGAGTTCACTTGGAGCTGGCCGTACAAGACAGCACCATACTTCTCAGAGGGTGCAGAATAATAATCCCAACGGCCCTGAGGTCTGAAATAATCAAGACAGCACATGAAGGGCACAGAGGCGCAGACAACACCAAGCGCCAACTACGACGCCACGTATGGTTTCCTTTTCTCAATGCCTTAGTTGATTGATGGGTAAGAAACTGCATGGCATGCCAATGCACAACCAGAGAGGAAGCACCCGCACCTCTACAAGTGACACAGATCCCGGAACGTCTGTGGGTGGTGGTAGATGTCTACGGGCCCCTAGAGTCAGGAGAATACTTACTCCTGTTCATTGATGAACACTCACGTTTCCCCATCGTCAAAAGGTCATCATCCACCGTCTTTGCACAAGTAGCGGCGATCTTCGATGAAGTAGTGAGCGAATGGGCATACCAGATGTGATCAAATCTGACAACGGACCCCCTTTCTGTGGACATGACTTCTCAAAACTGGCAAAGCACCTGGGGTTCAAACACCAGAAAATAACGCCACTCTGGCCCCAGGCGAATGGCATGGCGGAGCGGTTCATGTCATCTATCAGGAAAACAGTACAAAGAGCCAAGCTAGAAAATGTAGATCTCCACCAAGCTCTGTGCAGGATGCTTCGGGACTACAGGAACACGCCGCATGAAGCGACGAACAAGACCCCGGCTGAACTTATGGTAAAGTACCAAGTTCGCACAAGGGTCATTCAACACCCGCTGAACAGACCGGAAACAGACACACAACTCCTAGAAAGAGACGCGCAGAGAAAAGAACGAGCCCGCACCCAAACCGATGAAAAGCGGCAAGCACTTCCGAAAGACTTTCAAGTAGGAGATGAGGTCTTTGTCCAACAGCCAACGGTGAAGAAGAGCGACCCTAGGTTCTCCCCGCAGACACTACAGGTCACGGCCATTAGAGGAACAATGGTGACCGCCGAAAACGAAGAAAGAGAAATCACAAGGAACTGCTCAAAGTTCAAGTTGGCAACAACCACAGACTCTGAGAGACTCCAAACCCCAGACCCTGAGATGATGACAGTGGATGGGCGAGACGCATTGTGGACGCCTCCAAGGTTCTCTCCCCGGCCAGGAATCAAGAGGACAGAGAGACCTGAAGAAGATCCTCAAGAAGGCACCAGCACCCGGCCCCAGCGCGCCATTAAGAAACCAGCACGCCTGGTGGAAGAGTGCTGAACTCGATGCAAGGACATTTCATCCGGGGGTGATGTTACGGGGCTATGCTATTGCAGGGCTCGTGTCTCCTTAAGAGACTGCAACCCAGCCACGTGAGAGACATCACGTGGGGAAGTACGTCAGAAGGAGGGGAGGGAGCATTGGGGCACTTCATGAATGTACGAGAATAAAGAAAGACGTATATCCTCCATCGGTGTGTCTGTCCTCCTTTCAAAGGCCCAGTCCGGGCCTAACACGCCCCCCTCCTTTTCTTTCAGCCTTGCCATTCTGTGTATCAACCTCCTTCTGTACAACGGACTGCCTTGCCTCTTCCTGATTGACATTATCATGTACTCTTTGTGTACCGACCCCTGCCTGTCCAACGGATTGCCTGCCTCTTCCCCCATTGATTTGTTGCTACCGGAACTCTCTACCTGTGTTTCTCAGGCACTCAACTGCAATTTATACGTCAAAGTATACTACCCCTGGAGTTTCCTGATCTACTGATCTCTTCAGCAGAGGAATACCTTACTGGGGTTTTCTATGCCACTGGCTTTTTCCCCACTGTTCAACGGCTGAGGAGGGTAGCCACAGTTCACCCATTGGGTGTCACAGTGACGTCCTTTCACGGTCGTCCTTATCTACAGAAAAAAAAGGTGAAGACTCGAACTCAGGATAACCCGAAGCTTGCATTACACCGGAAAATCAGAGGTGAGGAGTAAGGGGAGGACAGGGAATCAGACTCTTCACAAGTGGAAGAGGATATAACAGACATATTTGACAGTTTGCAACGCCAACAAATCATTATGGCCACTCCGCAACAGGTGCAGGAGTTAGTGGCAGCAGTCCAGAACTTGAACTTAGAAGTTCAAAATCTCAAAGGCGCAAATACCACTTTACAGCAGAGAATTGCAGAACGGGACCCACCTACTACGGATCTACCTCCATTACCCCTAGTCTCAGGGAAATGTGATGGGACGCCCAAGAGTCTAAAGGAGTTCTTGGATGCTTGTAACCTGCATTTCTCCTTGCGTTCCCAAACATTCTCTTCGGGGCATGCTAAGGTCGGGTTTATGATTACTCACATGTCAGGCAATGCCCTGGCCTGGGCTACCCCGCTGGTCAACAGAGCAGATCCCGTGTTATAAGATTACGAAGCATTCAAGACATTGATGAAACAGACCTTCCTACGTACCGAGAGCATGTATTTGGCCTCCGAGGACCTGTTGGACATCAGACAAGGGAACTCAGACTTAATGTCCTACATCACGTTGTTCAAACAAATTGCCGCAGGGGCGGGTTGGAAAGAACAGGCACAATACGCCATATTCGGGAGAGGTCTGCGAGAAGAATTGAAGGACGAACTAGCACGCATAGAAAGACCTCTCACTTTCACGGATCTTATCACAGCCACATTGCGGATAGATTTTCGGTTAACCGAACGGCGAGCAGAGCGTCGAAAAACAAAGATTGGGATCCCTATACCTCCAGTTTCCCTCCCTCTGACATCACCTTCCTCGACACGCTCCACTCGTGAAGAGCCTATGCAGATTGGTACTACCCGCGCCCCTCTCACGGTTGATGAACGCAGGAGACGGCGAGAAGGAAGTCTGTGTATGTACTGTGGATCTTCGACTCATTTACTTCGAGACTGCCCAGATGTACCCCCGAGACGCTCGGGAAACGAGCACCCTCGGTAAGTTTGGGGACTCACTACCGAGGGAATAATCCTAGTCCCTTTGTTACCCTTTCAATCACTACCATGGAAGGTAGTAACGATGACCGTCTCATGGTGATGGCAGTTACCCTACTGATCGGCAAGACCTCGATTCAGACCCAGGCCCTCCTGCAGGCAATTTCATAGACACTCAGTGGGCGGAAAGTCACAGATTTATTCGAGTAGCCAAGACCGAGGATCAGAAGGTAGAGGGTGTCGACGGCGAACCATTAAGCTCAGGCCTGATCACTCATTCCACAGACGTCCTCACCATGTGTATCATGGAACATTCTGAACGTCTATCCTTTGACATTATCAGAGCAGCTCACTTCCCTCTGATTCTGGGCATAGGTTGGCTTCGTCGACACAACCCTTCCATAGATTGGACCAGAAACCTTCTAAGCTTTCACTCAACCTTCTGTAAAACGAACTGTCTGCCCAAACCGACCTTTGCAGCGGTACGAACAGCCTGTGGAGTGGAATCTAAAACTATACATTGTTTACCCTCCTTTCTCAAAGAATACACCAATGTAGTGACAGAGAAAATTCCTCTAGAGCTTCCTCCTCACAGACCTGAAGATTGCAGGATTGATCTACATCCTGGGGCCTTGGTCCCCCTTTGTCAGATGTTTCCTTTGACACTTCAAGAAAGAAGGTATCTGCGAGAATACCTAGACAAGAATCTGGCCAATGACTTGATTAGGCCTTCTAGATCTCCTGCAGGGGCCTCTTTATTCTTCATCCCCAAGAAAGACACACAGGAACTACACCCGTGTATCGATTACAGGGGGCTAAACAAGGTAACCACTAAGGACAGATATCCCATGCCACTTATATCCGAAATCATTCACGCCGTTCAGTCGGCCACAATATTTACTAAACTGGATCTACGTAACGCTTACCATCTGCTTCGTATCCAATCTGGGGATGAGTGGAAAACTGCGTTCAGGACCCCCTTTGGACTTTATGAGTATCAAGTAATGCCTTTTGGCCTTGTCAATGCTCCATCCATTTTCCAACGCTTCATGGACAGACTCTTTTCTGATCTCTTGGGACACTCAATCATCATCTACCTAGATGATATCCTTCTCTTCTCTCTCACCCAAGAAGAACATAATATCCATGTCCAGGAGGTGTTTCACAGATTAAAAGACAATCATCTCTGTCAAACTTGAAAAGTGTGCCTTTTTGCGGCTAAGTCCATTTCCTACTTAGGTTACATCCTTTCCTCTGAGGGCATAGCCATGGACCCACAAAAGGTCAATTCTATCCTAGACTGGCCGTCTCCTAAGACCGTTAAGGACATCCAGAGATTCCTTGGCCTTTCTAATTTCTACCGAAAATTCATCCCAAATTTCTCTCAACAGGTACTTCCAATGACCACTCTTCTCAAGAAGTCCTCCTCTCCGTTCCAATGGTCCCCCCCAGGCGGAGAAGAGTTTTCAACAACTTAAATGGACCTTTTGTTCGGCTCCTGTCTTAAGACAACCCGACCAGCACAGCCCGTTCATTGCGGAAACTGACACCTCTTCAGCCGCAGTAGGAGCGGTCTTACTACAAGAACACCATGGTAAGGAACACCCGGTGTCCTATTTCTCCAAAACCCTAAACATCAGACAACGTAACTACTCTGTTATAGAGCGAGAATTACTCGCCATGAAATTAGCCTGTGCTGAATGGCGCCACCTTCTCCAAGGTGGGGAACATCCTTTTACCCTTCATACAGATCACAAAATTCTGCAAGTATTACGCCAATTTGAATGCTATAATACCAGGCAGGCAAGGTGGGCACATTTCTTCGCCCAATTTGACTTCGATATTACCTATATCCCAGGCGAACAAAACCTGGTAGCTGATGCCCTGTCCCGACGCAGTGACTATCTGTCTGAACCGGAATCCACGACTGAGTTGATGTTTTCAAGGTCTCAAAGAATTGGAGTTATATCTACTTTTTTACAACAAGTCAAGGACGATTCAGGAGGAAGATTCAAAGATGAAATGCATGACAACCTGACTGAGTAGGTCGTTAAAGATGGACTTTATCTGGTAAACGACAAATTGTACCTACCCACGCCAGCTTTAAGAAAGATCGCACTATCCTGGTGTCATGACTCCAAGTTTGCTGGACATCGTGGCATTCGTTGCACTCAAGATTATCTGGTACGACATTTCTTTTGGCCCAACATGAGGGAAGATACCAAACAATATGTCCAGTCTTGTACCACCTGCCTTCGGAACAAATCCACCACGCAACGACCTCTGGGATTGTTGGAACCCTGTGCCATTCCTACTGGACCTTGGACCACTGTATCTACCGATTTCATTGTGGATTTGCCAGAGTCGCAAGGTTGTACCTGTATAATGGTGGTGGTTGATTCCTTCACCAAGTTGGCACATTTCTCACCCTTACCCAGAGTTCCTTCTACCTCCTGTATGGCAGAAATCTTCTTGAGAGACATATTCAAGTTACACGGTCTACCTACTAAGATAATTTCGGACCGAGGCAGCCATTACACATGCCATTTCTGGTCCGCTCTCTGTAAAGGGTTGGGCATAGAGAGAGCTCTCACCTCGGGATTCCATCGCAATCTAACGGACAAACGGAGTGCCTCAACGGTACGTTAGAGCAGTATCTCCTGTGTTTTGTTAACCAACAACAAGACAATTGGGTCCAGTTACTCCCGACGGCAGAATTTTCTTACAATCACGCTAGACACTCTGCCCTCGGAATTAGCCCTTTTTACTGTCCTTATGGTTACCATCCCCGCACCCTACTTCCATTAGCTCACATAGAGAGCTCAGTACCTTCTGCCGAAGCCTCATTGACAACAATCCGAGAGGCACATAACAAGGCTAGGCTGGGATTGAAGGAGGCCCAAGAAAGAAACAAGACCCAAGCGGATAAACACCGTAGACCAGTTCCTGAATGGGGTGTTGGGTCTAAGGTACTCTTGTCGACCAAATTCCTACCACGTTGGGTACGTCCCTCTAAACTGTCCCCTAGATATATTGGACCATACAAGATTACTCGAGTCATAAACCCTGTAGCCTTTCGCCTACAGCTACCGTCAAGCTTACGTCGAGTTCATCCGGTGTTTCACACTTCTCAACTAAAGACCTTTGTTGAAGATAGATGGACCCGTAAGACAAGCAACACTTCAGTACCTAAGGATCCTTCTAAATATGTGAGGTGGCCCAGATATGTGACTCCCGGTATCATAGAGGACGCTTGGAGTATCTAATCCACTGGAAGGGATACCCTACTTCGGAAAACACCTGGGAACCTATATCTCATTTGAATACCCCCCTGCTGTTAAATAAATTCCACCGTAGTCATCCGAGCAAGTCAGGAGGGGTGGACCTTAGGAGGGTGAATATTGTCACACCTCAGGGAACTTGGCGGATTTGGTCTAAATGGAAGCCGCGTCCTCCATTGCTAGTTCCTTCACGCACGGCGAAGTGCAGAGTACGGGTCTAGTCTTTTCTTCTACGCATTCCGACACCGGTTCTTTAGCCTCTCACTTCCGGTGTCGGATGCGTTGCAACGAACAGTATTCCTGATCGCCTGCGCTGCCGTACTCCTTGTACTTCGCTCCTCAGAGTTTTTGTCTCCTTACCGTCCCTAGTCTCCCCGTTCTATTTTTCCTCCCTTTCTGATTTCCAGCTTATCCTCTCGCCTCCGTATCCTCGCCCTTCCTCCTTCTACTTTTCCACTCCTGTCTTCCGCAGGTCCCTTCCTCCCGTCTTGTGGTGTTTTCCCTCAGGCTTGCCTTCTTTCACTCCTTTCTACTCCGCCCCCTCCTTTTCTTTCAGCCTTGCCATTCTGTGTATCAACCTCCTTCTGTACAACGGACTGCCTTGCCTCTTCCTGATTGACATTATCCTGTACTCTTTGTGTACCGACCCCTGCCTGTCCAACGGATTGCCTGCCTCTTCCTCCATTGATTTGTTGCTACCGGAACTCTCTACCTGTGTTTCTCAGGCACTCAACTGCAGTTTATACGTCAACGTTTACTACCCCTGGAGTTTCCTGATCTACTCATCTCTTCAGCAGAGGAATACCTTACTGGGGTTTTTTATGCCACTGGCTTTTTCCCCACTGTTCAACGGCTGAGGAGGGTAGCCACAGTTCACCCATTGGGTGTCACAGTGATGTCCTTTCACGGTCGTCCTTATCTACAAAAAAAAAGGTGAAGACTTGAACTCAGGATAACCCGAAGCTTGCATTACACCGGAAAATCAGAGGTGAGGAGGAAGGGGAGGACAGGGAATCGGACTCTTCACAAGTGGAAGAGGATATAACAGACATATCTGACAACAACCAAATGGTCGAAATCCAAATGGTTCCCACCCCCAATCCCCCCTTTTATATATTAATTTTTTTTTAACCAAACAAAACGAAACAAAATATATAAATAAATGAAAAAAATTTCGACCATTTTTTTTCGACCATTTGGTGTCGACCAAATGGTCATTCGATCTTTTTTTTTCGACCAAATGAGCGGACACTGATTTCAAGATGGTCCTTTGCGGAGGTCAAACGGCCCCTCAGAGACTGCAGTATTCCATTCTCCATGCTATTCCCTGCGAAGCGCAGTATCAGCACAATGGGAAGACACATTTCTTTACCTCCCCAGAGGCTGCAAGCTCCTTCTTGGATGAGATTGGTGGGCGTCCCTGCCCTGACAGATCGGGACCCTGCAACAGGGCGTGGGACCAGGGCTGGGAGGACCCCTGAGCCCGGGTCCCCCAACAGATGATCCGGGGAGAGAATTTCGGAATGGTTAAGCAACTGTTTATGTACCGCTGACCCCTCTATTTGCTCCCAGTCTACCTGGAAATATGTTCACTACCCACGGGTAGCTGGGCCGATATGGGCTTGGTTGGGTCCTAGCGCCCCAAGCGCAGCACTGGTTATGGCTTGTGGGGGGGAGGGAACATTCGGGCAAGTTGGGGGTTGCCTTTGGGGGTGGGTCAGTGGTAGTTCAGGGGGAGAGGGGATCACAGAGGTTGGTTGCAGGGAGCAGATGGTAGGGTGTTGGTTTTGTTCTGTTTGTTAGGAATCCGATTCTTAACCTGATGTCTCAGTATCATGTCTCGCAATCGAAGGTTGACCCTGCTCAATGGGTGGCAGGCTTTTGGGAGGGGCAATGCTGTTTCTGACAACCGGGTATCTCTGGGGAAGATGACATTTAGGGTAGGAACATGTTACATTAGGGGGCGGAACAGCCCCTCCAAGATTAGGAAGGTTGAAGAGTACCTCAGAAGGCACTAGGTGGGAGTGACCTACATCCAAGAAGCCCATCTTACTTACTCCTCTGAACACAAATGGGGCATCCATTAAGGGTCACAGGTATATTTCCTCCTACTCCTCGTATGCGAGGGGAGAACCTATCCTGATAGGCAGGGGGGTCAAGTTTCTCCTGGTTCAACAGCGAGACACAATGAAGGGATGGCCCTGCTGGTATGTGGTGTCCTGGAGGGAGTGCTTGTGGCACTGGCGAGTTCGTACAGCCCAAATGGGAAGGCTTTTTCTGACAACTGGGTATCTGTGGGGAAGATGACATTTCGGGTAGGGACATGGAACATTAGGGGGGAACAGCCCCTACAAGACCAGGAAGGTTGCACAGTACCTCAGAAGGCACCAGGTGGGAGTGGCCTTCACCCAAGAAGCCCATCTTACTTCCTCCTCCGAACACAAATGGGGCACCCATTGGGGGTGTCACAGGTATTTTTTCTCCTACCCCTCCTATGCGAGGGGAGTAGCTATCCTGATAGGCAGGGGGCTCAAGTTTCGCATTGTCTTGACAGCAAGAGACAATGAAGGGAGGGCCCTGCTGGTATGTGGTGTCCTAGAAGGAGTGCTGGTGGCACTGGGGAATTGGTATGGCCTAAATGTGGACATTGCTAACGCTTTCGACTGGGTGATGGTGCAGCTGGCCGGGTGTCAAGGCACCACCATCGTGTGGGGCGGGGACCTAAGTATGATGATGGACCCTCTCGGGGATAGATCCCGGGTGGGTCAGGGTCCTGTTTCCAGGGCAAGCTTGCAGGTGCAGTAAATACGCAGGACATATAATCTCGTGGACGGATGGCGATGCCAGCACAGGGATGAACCAGTTTACACCTTCCACTCCTGGGTTCACGGATCCAGCTCTAGCCTGGACTACCTAATGGTATCCCGTGAGGGAGAGCTCACGTGGGGCAATAGTTGGATACTCCCTCAAACTCTCTCAGATCATTCTCCTTTGCTTCTGGAGTGCGGGCTGGGAAGGGTAGTGAGTGGGGGCCATTCTTGGCAATTAAAACCTGATGCACTGCAGGACCCACTGTTCTGCCAAGAATTATGGGAGGAGATCCAGTTTTTCTTTCAGCACAACAAGGGCTCTGTCTCCTCCGCAGGGGTACTTTGGAAATGCCTTCACTCTTACGTCAGTGGGGGGGATTTTCTGAATCATCAAAAGGAACCATGCGGCGTGGGAAGGTTCAGCAAAAGAATTCTGATGCTGACTATGCATCTACAGCAGACCCTCAGACCCTGGCAAAGCTCCGCCAGGAGATCGACGGGTTCAGGGCCAATGATGATGGGGATATCTGGGTTTCTGGGTCAGGCCATCAGATACGTCAGTACGGGGAGGGGCAGAAATCAGAGGCCTTGTTGGCTCAGTTATTAGCGGCTGAAAAGCAGCCCCCGCAAGTAGAGTGAATTAGAGACCCCAAGGTTGGGCCTGTGCTGCAGAATTTCGAGCGTTCTACAGGAACCTGTATGAATCCAGCAGGACTCAGATGCCCTGCAACATTATTTAGAGGGGGTGGAGCTGTACTGGGTTGAGTCGCTACTCCATGAACCTCTCAATCAGGGGGTCTCATTGGAAGAGATCCTGGCTGTGATCAAGGAGCTCCTGCGATCAAAGTCTCCAGGTCCGATGGTCTAACCAGGGACTTTATAAGGAGTATGCCCCAATCCTAGCTCCATTGCTCCTACGGGTAGATGAAGAATTGCTTGCTGTCGGGACTTTTACACAAACAGGGGAAGCCGGTGAGTATTGCGCCTCATACCGGCCAATTTCCCTAATTAATATGGACAACAAAATATTCGCCAAAGTACTTGCTAGCCAGCTGCTCCCTCTGATAACCCACTTGGTGCTGGCAGACCAGGCTGGGTTTGTCTGTAGGAGAAACACCACGTTTGGCCTTCCCCGTTTCTTTGAGGTTCTTCCAGCACTTGAGCAAACATCACAAGTGATCGCTGTTTTCCTAGACGCCGAAACGGCCTTTGACTCAGTCGAGTGGCTCTTCCTATTTGTGGTACTCTAATAAAATAATGGCAAGCTTTTGAACTGGTTTCTCTACTATATATAAACCTCTTGGCGAAAATTGTTGTAGGGCTAGAGAGTTCCGAAAGCTTCTAAATGGGAAGGGGGATGTGGCAAGGCTGCCCGCTCTCCCCACTTTTATTTGCCCTTGCGATGGAGCCTCTGGCAGCGATCCTGCGAGACCGCCATATTAAGAGGGGTGTGAATCTTGGCCCGCACAGGCTGAATATCTCATTGCATGTGGATGATGTGCCCCTCTTTATCGATAACATGGCAAGCAACTTGAGCCCTGTGATGCGGGAGGTGCTGAGGTTTGGGGAATTCTCAGGTTTGAGGATCAATCACTACACATCTGTGGTGTTACCCCTTATGAAGGAGACAAGGAGGATCGATGATGGTTTCGGACTTGGGTGGGAGTCTTCTGGGGTCCGATACCTGGGGCTGCAGGTGTCTCGCAGCCGGGATGACCTGTTTCACGACAATTACGGGAGGACAATTGGGAAGCTCCAGGAGGCGTAGCAAGATGGCGGACCCTCCCGCACACGCTACTAGTCTGCATTTCCATTGTCAAAATGATTGTGCTCGCAAAATTTCTGTACCTTTTTCCTCAACATTCCCCTGATGCTATCAGGTAGCATTTTCCTGCATCTGTGTGGGTTCATCCTTGACTTGCTGTGGGCGGGAAGGTCTGCAAGGGCGGCGTATACCACATTAATACAATCGATGGCAAGGGTGGAATAGCTCTACCAGAAATTGAATGATACGATTGGGCATTGCGGGCGCACTTTCTTGGGCACTGGTATGCCATTCATATTGTGAGGCTGCATGTTACAGGTGGAGAGAGTGCTTGCCGCCCAGGACCTGCTGCATGCGATGATTCTCGGGGTGTCCTGAATATTGCCCAATACCCTGAGCATTGTCAAGATTACCTGTGCAGTTTGGAAAAGAATTGCAGGGAAAAGTGATGTTTCTATTCTGTACTAGCCTCTCCTCCCGGTACGACATGTGCCTGGTTTTGCCATAACGTGTGAGCGCATCTATTTGCATTGGGCGGGCAAGCTTGGTATTGTCACCTTTGGGGTTATCTTAGTTGGCTGTGAGTTTCTCTCCGTGCAGCAGGCAGGGAAGCGAGGGGCGACCCAGCACTGGATGCTTTTCTTTATTTCCGTGTACGACACACGCTCAAGGCATTATTTTCCTCATTCCCCGTGCAACCATCGGCGTGGCCACTATTAAGGAGGGTGATCCAATCCCAAGGGGAGGGCCGCTTGGTCTCGCGGATATATAGCAGCATTATGTCAGATATACCATGGGGAGGGAGGTGCCGAGGAGACGGTGGTAGAGAGACCTGGGCAAGACCATAGAAGATGGGGAGTGGGCATATATATTAAGACAAACCCAGAAAGTATCACTAAATTCCAAATTCAAGCTAATGCACTTTAATTTCCTACATCCGGTCTTTCACACCCCCATCAAGCTCCACAAACATTTCCCTACCGCACCAGCTGCCTGTGCCAGATGTGGCTTTGTACTGGCAGGATTTCTCCATCTGGCCTGGGAGTGTTAGCGGGTCTCCAACCTTTGGTCAGGGGTACTGAAGAAAATGTCTTTGATCACTGGGAAACCTTTGGAGCAGACCCTATGATAGCTCTTTTCGGATGCACAAAGGCCCTGCAGCTGGGGCTACTGCTCATGGTAGCTCGCAGGAGGGTGGCCATGGCCTGGTGGCAGGGCCACTCCCCCAGTGTACAAGGGTGGCTTCAGGATGTTGCAAATTGTCATGATGTGGAGACTGCTTTTATTCAAACTCTGCCACTACACGCCCGCTGGAGGTTTGGGGTTCATATATTCAATATTTGATTGCAACAGCGGACTGATACTGTAGGGTGGAAAGGTGGCAAAACCAATGTCTCATGTATTGCTGATGTGTACAATATTAGCCTGGGTGGGTGGCGGGTGGAATCGGACTCCTTGTATGTTTGTTTGGTTGGGAAAAAAAGTATTAAAAAATATATATATATATATATCGAAAAAAGAAAAACAGGGGAAAAAGCTAATCAAAGCTTTTTTAAGCGGCACTCTTCTCCCAAGTAAAAATGGACCAGATGCAAAAAAGGATCTCCATCACACTTCCTTTATTTTGCCAGAAAAACACGGTGGACAAGCAGTTTCAGGAGAGAACAAACAATTACGCGTTTCACGCTTCCGGGCTTCGTCGGATTGTAAACATAGAAGACAGGTATCACCTTTTAACATTTCTCTGTTGTTGTAGTCCCTCTTCACTTTCATGTGGAAAATACATTTGCGCTTAACCTGGTTAACATGGGTGCCATATTGGAAATGCGTTCTTGCAACGTGCATTATCAACTTTCTCGCACATTTTGTGCTTACATAATTTCATCTGCTTAAGAGTTTTATTTATATGATTTTTTTGCAAAAACCCAACGTGACTGATGTTGAAATCAAAAATATATAAATAATCTTTGTTTGAATCCACAAATGCATATAATATTTTTGGAACACCACATCTTTTTAAAATTCTAAATGTTCAGGGTTATGATCCTTAATGACCTTAATGACAGTAAGTAAATAACCATTCCTGCATGGAGAATACCTTCACGTTATTGGAATAACCAATATTGGCATAAAATATTTAGTGTTCATATTGTATTGACAATTTGGCCATGCTTTGTCCATGTCCTTCCATTGCTATTTGCCGATGAATTATATTGGCCATAAAGTGCATAGAGCTTTATCATGACCATAAAGTGCATAGTTCTCAAGGTGCATGGTGCTGGAAATTAAAAGCAATGTTATAATTTACAAATATGTTACACAATTATTAATTGTTCTCCATCATTGGTATACATATATACAACATAAGGATTAATAATGGTCTTAAATTCATTGGGCTGACATGTTAGCCTGGTTTATCAGTAGTCTTTGTATGAGGAAAGAAAAAATAAATGAATGCTATTACCCGTTTTTACCTCAAAGTGCATAGTGCTTACAATTTATGTGGCATACAATTAGTATATAACATTCACTAATACATTCTTCTAAAAACCAGTAATGACAAAGTTCTGTAAATTTGATTGAATTTCATCTTTGCATTTCAGAACTAGTGTTCAAAACATTTGATCAGTCCCATTATGTAACTATTCGATTCTAAGGATTCAGTGATTATATTCTTTAAGAGTGCTTTCTTTAGTTGATTTTTTGTTCGTCACATTTCCAGGATCTGCGGAATTAAAAAATGCGAAGGTATCTGAGACATGGACTGATAGATGCTAAAATAGAGACCTGTGATTGCTGCATATATTAGTGTTTTAAGGAAAGCTCCTTGAAAAATTAAAAACGTATATTTTTCAAAGTTATATACAAAAATTAATACTTGTTTAAAACCAAATATCTAGTTCAAGAAAGGATATTATGGATACATATAGGCAAAAAATGGGAAGACATTTGTAAACACAGCTTGTTCCTAGAATGTTCTATTCTCCCACAAAAGTATAGAGTTCTTCGTCTTTGTTGTGGCCTCCCGGGCTCTTAGTATGGTAATCAACAATGTATTTGCATTCAGTTTGTCGCAATTTTCTTTCTCGATTGCCACCTCTCGGATGTGGGGATATTTTGTCTATTCCAAAATATTTTAAAGAAGATATATCCCCATTGTGCTTTTCTTCAAAATGTTTTGCGAGAGGATAAGATGGATCTTTGTTTTTAATGGCTCGGAGGTGTTGCAACACGCAGAGTTTTACTTCCAACTTTGTGCTTCCGATATACCAGGGGTTACAGTCACATGTAATTACGTACACAACGTAAGATGTTGAACAGGTGATGTGTTTAGTTATTGTTACCTTTCTCTGTGTCCGAGGAGGTATATAATGTTTGAGAAAAATCCCATGTTTGCACTTGGTACATTTGTAGAACCCCTTTTGGTTGCTTGCTAACCACTGTGTTGTAGATTGAACAGGGGTTACAAAGAGACTTGGTGACAATTCTGATTGTAATGATTTGGCCTTTCTGAATGTCACACTTGCATTTGGCTGAATGTACTTTTTTATGTCCAAATCTCTCTGTAATAGTGACCAATGTTTGCCCATAATTGTTTTAATTTCTCTGGCCCCGTTGTTGTACGTTGTGATAAACCTTATATTATCAGATTTAGTGTTCTGTAATTTCAATTGGCTTTTCTCTTTGTTTTTTCTTAAGATACCCCCTCTGGCTATTGATTGTTGACTTCTTATAGCCTCTTGCTACAAAGTTGGCCGCTGTTCTGATTGCATTTTCTTCAAATGTTTTACTCTCACTGCAATTCCTTTTCATTCGCAGGAATTCACCGTATGTTATAATGTTTTTGAGGCATCTTGGAGGTGCACTGTCTGCATGGAGTAATGAGTTGGTACTTGTTGGTTTTCGGTATGTGTGTGTATATATATATATATATATATATATATATATATATATATATATATATATATATATATATATATATATATATATATATATATATAGGCATGTGGGGATCCTGGGAATCAAGCAAAGGAGTGGATGAAGCAAACCTTTTCCCAACACATAATTTAGCCAGTCATGGTACGCTGCTACTTCTGTCCCTGGCACATTTGTACATCTTGAGTGAGTTCTGCTAATATCTGGGTGTAATCCAGGGCCCCAACTACATTAAGGAAACCAGCAATGCTATTCAAGCTTGCCTAAGCAGTAGCCACCGTGTTCTGGGTGGTGGGAAGGTGTATGTGCTCATGGGACAGAAAGGCATCCAAATACCTGATTGGGGACAGGGAAGGTGGGCTGCGAAATCCACGCAACATTGCTATGTATTGGTATGGTATGGTATTTTTATTTATAAAGCGCCTACACACAGGCAAGTGTTTCAAAGCGCTCAAGGAGGGTGGGAACATGGGGAAAAACAACAGTCGCTCAGAGCCCTTGAAATAGTAAGTGCGTACAATACATTTAACAGTTTGAGATACAGCAAATAGGCCTGACGGCATTTCTGCAGTTTTGCCAGTGCAATGTAGGGTTGAAGACAAGGGAGAACAGACGGATGATCTTCAGGCATGGTGTGTACGGATCGTGCAAGTGCACAGACGGTCACAGGGATGGGGGGGATGTCCAAGTGCCCCCAGTCAGTGGAGACTGGGGTAAGTGCAGAGAGAGCCACTCTTGGGTTATTTCTCAAGTGCAGTGAGTGTGTGTGGGGTCTAGTGCCCTGAGGCAAGTGCGAAAAAGGACTGGTGTGGGTGCCAGGGACCAATGAGACTCTGAGGTACACCAGGCGGCCAGTCAGCAGGCTGTAAGGAAGTGGAGGGAGAGAGGGAAAGAGCAGAGAGCTAGGTTAGCAGGGTAGAAGGAGAGGGAAGGAAGAGGAGAAGAGGAAGGTCTTTAGGAGTTTCTGGAACTTAATAAGATCAGGTTCAAGACAGAGGGTGACACAGAGGCTATTCCAGAGGGAGGCACCTGCTGAGATAAGGATCTCTCTCTAAATCACTGCTTGGAGAACCGGCTCACTTGCAGGAGGTTGGAGGTAGATGAGCTGAGGACTCATGAGTGACAGTATTTAGGTAGGCAGTGTTGCAAGTAGGTCGATCCTAGACCCCAGAAAGCCTTGTGAACAATGCAGGGGGTCTTGAACTTGATCCTTGCAGCCACGGGGAGCCAGTGAAGGGATTTCAGCACCGGAGAGATGCGGTCCCTGGGCTTGAGTGTAAGGATAAGTCTTGCGGTTCTGTTCTGGATGAGTTGCAGAGTGCATAGGGAGGAAGAAGGGAGGTTGAGGAAGAGGTTGTTGCAATAGTCCAGCCTAGAGAAAACCAGGGCTCTAGAGAAAGTGAGCCGCTGGAGGAAACTGAGAAAAGGCAGAGTACCTCTGAGGAGGTGTAGCTCATAGACTTTTTGGAGATGTCCGAAATGTGAGAGGAGAAGGATATAGTGGAGTCAAAGATGACCCCAAGATTTCTTACCTCGCAGGTGGGTGCAGGCGCAGGGCCAAGTGAGGCCAGCCAGAGTGAAAGTGGGAAAGCGGGAGCAGGGGTCCCTATGCGAACGATCTCTGTCTTACTGGTGTTGAGGCAGAGGTCGTTGGAATGACCTATCTGCACAGAAAGGCACATCAACACCATGTTCAGGAGGGGGAGGTGGCAGAACAGTACTGAGGTTGTTGCTACTGTATACTTCAAGGTATGACAGTGCTGATATTGATGTCACTTTATAGCAATGTGGAACTCCCTCCCAAGAGAAATACAAAACATGATGGACCATCTAAAATTCAGAATACTCCTAGAAACCTGGCTGCTCAAGTCAGAACCGGACGAAAACGAATGAGCAACAACCACACCCCTCAGAATGAACACACATGTTGCAAGACGGAGGACTAAAGCATACCTTGACAAGTGCAGGGAGGTGGAAAAACTTCCAAGTGGGAGGGAGACTCGGGTCTTCATGGAGGGCCTTAACGGGGGCTAATGAGAAAGATGGGAGCGTCCTAGGTGGAACCACAGACAAAGGGGATAAGAGTTGAAGGGGATAGAGTGGTCAACTAGACAACTGCGGAGTGGAGTGGGGTTACTCAGACACACTATCAGTCAGCTGCCCTCTGTTTCGCACTACCCCAGCTCCCTGACAATCTACACAAGTGTGTCTCCACAGGGGCGTAGACAAGGTAGAGCCTGAACGGGCAAGGCTCACCCAAAAAAATGCCCACTCAGCAGCGCTGTGCGAGCATTTTCAGATGTTAATGTCACTGCAGTGGGCCCAACTACATTAGCTTGAGGCCTCACTTGTTACATAATCCTGGCTATGAGTCTGTTTCTCCAGTGATTAATGCCATCGCTGAGATGATGTGAGTGGGCATGCTGAAAAGAAAATATCAATGTATGGAGCTACCAGAGTGAATCATTAAACTATATTTTTTTCGGGAACGTTCATTCAAGCAAACTGCATCTTTTTCAGACTATACAAAATTAGATTTTCTTTATGCAAAAAAGGTACTGTTACTGTGGTTGCTAATTATTGGTTACCTGTGCTCCTCAACTGACATCATCTCCCACTGCATGGCTGCAGTGGAAATGGAAGACATACTCGCCCTTAACTCCTGCCAGACAATTCCATGGCAGACATCCAAACAGTAGATTTGTTAGTGAAGATACAGGTTGTACATGTCAGTCTTATTTTTTCTATAAAAAAAGACCCCATAGCAACCTTGATAGTGTACCAGAGTGCTAATGGCAATAATGTTGTGTTCAGTGGGCCGTGGGGAATCGTGATTCCTCGTTCAAGGGCCTTGTGAACCTATGAACTCAGGCGTCGGCCCACCAAACACAGCATTATTGTCTAACTAGATCTCTGCTGCTAATGTTTGCCTCTTTTCCCTTCTCTTCCTCTGTCATGTCAAAAATTCACTAAAGCTCCTTCTAAATACTTCCCTGTCGTGCGTTTGCCCTTTTATGTGAAGTTAACTTCATATTTATGCGTCCACTTCACTTTTTGCACCTCAACGAGCTGCTGAAAAATCCATTGGCGCCATCAGTGATGAGCGGCAATCGAAAGGAAAAATAAAAAGAAGCCCTTACTTGTATTTATTTAGCAGTCGTTAAACCCAGCAGATCGCAAAATATTCTAGAGAATGTCAGTTTGTCACCAAGAGAAAATTGCCTCGCTCAGGGACGTCATTTGAGGGTCGCCAGAGTTTGCAACTGCGACCTCAGAGGTCTCCCTTGCGACCTCTGTGGTCTCCCTGGCGACCTCTAAAAAAATGTGGGAAAAATGTGTTTTTGTTTTTTGTAAAGCAAGCTTCTGGGCTGTGGCCAACACCATGTGGCTCTTTACTTCTGTGGTGGCTGGCTTTCTTGTTCAGGCCCCTTAAAAAAAGAAGAAAAATAAGAACAGGAGTGCCACAAGTCTAACACTTTCAGCACTGACCCTACACAAAAAAGAATAGGAATACCAAATAATGTGTCTTTCTGGAATTCTATACAATAATTGCTAGACTCATTAAAGGTTTATTTCAGGCACCCTTCACGCGGTGAGTATTTAGTCTGTTCTTAAACGCCTCAACTTTCATCCTTCTGATATTGACTAAGTTTCAAAAAACTTTATACAAAGAATTGCCAGGACTGATATGAAGTCTTGTTTTGTTTTAGGTCACCTAATTGATTTGCATTATTTGAACCCTCTGATGAACCACCCCCAAAAATGTGGAGAAACATGTGTCGAGTGACTACAACATATTTCAACAACAGTGAACAAGATGTATTTCCTTTCTACTTGAATTTTATTACTAAAAACTATTGATCTTGGCGCAAAAAATCAGATTTTTTACTCTTCTTCATAGGTCACATGTAGTGGGACTTTGTGTGGAATTATTTCACCCTGCATTTATTAGGATTGTAGCTAATATTGTGTAAGTGTTATTGTTTCTTTTACCACTGGGGACAATCTTGAGTTCTTCTTCATGGAGTATTGTGGCGTATAGTTGTCCTGCAGCTGGCTTACAAAGGCTGGTTGTACTCTTAATTAATCTGAGAATATATGGCTTATCTCTTGGGAATCGTTATCTCGTGATTTCTTTGGAGAATCCGACAGGATTCCCCCCAAGAACCTGCTCTGGGACCCTTCTTATGTGGCCAAGGGAAGGCAGGCGCTCTCTGATCTCAACTCCGTGGGTGGTGTACAGAGGGAGGATCACATGGGGGGGATACGACCAGGAAACTGCGAGGAACACCTTTTTAACTTTCCCCAGAAACCTGCCATTTTGATGGCCTTTTGCGATTTCAAAAAAGTAAAGAAATTAAATGTTCCTAAAATGAACTGCATGCCTCGTAATACCTCAGGTACTGTAAAGAAGAAGAGGGCTGATGAGGTATGCAGGAGTCAAGGTCAGGCAGGCAAGCCTAATAGCTTGTGGCCAGGTCAGGCAATTAGTTCTAAGGACCTGTATCTGAAACCAATTAACCACCTGAGGGGCATAAAAGGCTGCAGCAGGAAGGAGCAGTAGAAAAAAGCTGGAGCAGGAGCTGGAAGGTCGGCAGTAGTAGAAGCAGAAGAAGCAGATCACGAGGATGGCAGTTCACAGAAGGGACACTGGAGTAGAGGAAGAGCAGATTTCACCTGCAGGCTCTGAGTTGGTCTTGTGCTCACAAACCCTGTTTGGCTGTCGCAGCACTGGGAGAGGCTGGAAGAAACGGGCAGTCTTTCCAGGTGTGCCTCATTGCTGTGAATGCAGCGCTGAAGTTGTGCATCCACCCAAGGCCCATCTGCAGAAGCAAGCTGAGGGAATCTGGAGAGTGGAAGACTCTCCTTTGATGAGGCCAGATCGGAGACACCCGTGCAGTAAAGGGGTGTGTATCCCAAGAGTGCCCTAGAAGTAGCAGTATAAGAAATGAAGTCGGGAAGCAGAAGCAGCCTGCAGTGGTCGTGATTGTGGAGTTGGAAAAGGGGGCTCTGTACTACAAATTAACAGAAACATATTGTCAGTAATTGTAACCAGCTTTATTCGCACTTGTGTATACATCAACGTGAGTAAAAGTTGTTTGCAGAAGTGGGAAGTCTTCCTAACAAGGGAAATATATCATGCGATTATGCTAACAAACGTAAGGGCTTGTGCATAGTAAAAGCATCTCTTTTCCCCATTGTTAGAAGTAACTGGTTGCAGAGCGGTCGCGTGGCTCCAATTGAGGAGGAGAACGCTGCCAGTAAACTTATTAAAGCAGAATTGACTTTCCTGAAATGTTACAAGCACGATTTGATGTTCGCAGAGGTCATGCATGAAACAGTGTTTCCCTAATGCCTTGCAAGCGTATTGCTGACCGAAAGGTGGGAAGGTGCAACCTTTGAAGTGGCAGTTCAAGGTTCAAACGAAATTGTGTGTGCCTATTTTCATTACCATTAAGAGACGTGAATCTTGTAACATCCTGAACAATAAAGTAAAAGTTAGAGAAGTGGCTAAAGCGGAACAAAGAGCACGTTTTATCCCAACCGAATAGACCAAACCCTGTTAAAGTGAATCTTACTCATTTAAGAACAACATACCATCTTTTTAAGAGTCCCTGCAGCTGCTGTTAACCCAGATTCCTCTGGTATAACAGTGACAAGGTTATCCAAAACTAAAAGAGTGATACTACAGCCTTAGAGTACTACTGGGGAGAAAAGGTGTATATGAGCTTGTGAAGGGAGATGGGTACTTGTTCAAAAGTCGATATTTAAAATCTTTAGAACTGAGACTATTCCAGTGGAGAAGAAATAGTCTGGAAGTTATAGACAGATTTTGTGGTAGCTACAAGACAGAAGGAAAGGCATAGTGGCTGTCCTTTCTTACCATACAAGAGAGAAGAGTACCTTGCCAACCTGTAGAGGTCTAAGGCTTGCTGAAGTTGCATAAAATTGTAGCTTTCAGTAGTAGAAGTATAACTGTGGCTGTCAACATTCTTGTCAGAATGGTAGCAGTTAAATATAGCAGAAGCAGAAGTCAACTATGGAGCAAGGGAGCCTGCTTGCATAGTAGCATTAATAGAAGAGAGTTGATGTACAGAGAGCATACCCAAAGTAAAAGCATCCTGACAAACTATGTAAAATATGCCACATAAGTTCTAAGCAGAAGAGTTGTTGCTTAACAGAAGTGATAATTTTGTCTTCACCATTGTCCATCTTTTCCTGGAAGGAGTTTATCCAGGAACCCCAATGGTGGTGTTGTTTTCTTTGTGGAACTTGGAAAGTGAATCCTTTCATCAAGAGAAGAAGTAACTGTTACCAGTGGATTTTTATTTGTGTGAACTTTTGTTTCTTTTGACCTTTTCAAGACTTTTCTTTTCCTTGGAAGAGATTGACTTTTGGACATTCCGGGGGGAGCAAGGTCTGCTAGGGACAGGTAGAAGTCATTCAAGACAGTGGTTCTTTGATAGCCATTTTTTAAATGTTGTTTTATGTTGCTTTGAATGTTTGTGTTGTTTAGTGGGAGGGTTGGTTTTGTGTATGCTAGACATTTTTACGTTAGATCCCAGACTAGGGTAGGGAATCCCCTGGTAGAGTAGGTTTAGTTAGAGTTTATTTTATAATTTTGTTTGAAATAAAATGTCAAACCTTGAGAAAACTAAACACAGTCGAGAGTGTCACATTACTGACCCTTCACATTTCTCTCTGCCATTTATTTCAGCATTTAGAGTTCTCATGAAGCTTTGAGGCCTCTTGTTTAATTAGAAGCATATCGTGGCTTCCATTTTGGAAAACATGGCTGCCCATTACTGTTGCATTTCTATGTTAGTGAGCTATATTTGCATGTCGTTCACATTGCATTCAACTTATACATTGCTTATGTTAGTATACCTCATGTTTTATGGATGTTATATTAATTCTTTTTCATGTATAAATGCATGTGTTACCCAGTGTCTGCATTCTTCATGTTGAGTGCACATTTGCTTTGTGTCTAATGCATACACATGTATTGTCGCAATGTTAATTTAGTTAACCTGTGCCATCTTAAGCTTTGATTGTGTTAATTTCCTGCTGTATCTGCCTCGGATAAGGGTGGTATGGCTGTTTTAGTGAGTAACATTTCTCATCTGAGCAGTATTGAGCTGGGGGAGGGGCAGAACCCAAGTATGACATATCCACTACCTGTGAACATTCGCCCCTCTGGGTGAGTCCTCGGCCACACTCTTTCTTCTGCTCTCCCCCCTTAGGGCTTTTTGGATATCCATATCTTAGTTGCCGTCAAGCAGACTGTCTGTCTGACATCCACTCCACACTCCAGCTCATTTATGAGCATTCTCGATTGGAAATACAATATACCCAGTCTTCAGTGTAATTGTGAGGCTCCTGAGGAGTAAATTTGTTCCTGGAGGGTCGGTAGAGCTTTCCGTTGCTTGGACAAGAGGGAGGTCATCTGTTTGGGTATACTCGTGTATGTGAGTTTCCAAGTTTATTACTATTTTCATTCCTACTGCCTTTCCGACAGTCTTTTTGCATTGGCTTATTGCAACTCTTAGAACACAGATAGCAAATAGTACTAGTATTAAAATTGTCATCAGTGCCTTGAATGCCTTAACCAACAAGGAGGGGATCCACGAGTAGAGGTAATTTAAACTAGTCATCATAAGCAATATTGTCTACCTCCTCCACCATTCTTGTGCATATTTCTGTTAAGGTGGCTATGGCCTCTGTGAGGGTCACATTCTCCTCATCGTGGTTGGGTATATATATGTGCAGCAAGAAGGCACATTTTATGCATACACACCCCCCTCCATGGCTGTTATCAGATGGAGAACGTACCTGTTATTGTCAGGAATGGCACTCTGTCAAGAGTGGCACAGGGTACCCAGGTAGATTTTGGGTGGCTGTGCCGAAGTAAGGTAGCAAATAAGCACACACAGCAGGGAGTAAAACAAGAAAGAAGAGTAGGAAACTGTAGCTGTGAGCCAAAAGGGGCAAAAGATACAAAGGTACAAACAAACTGGATTCCTTCTTGGGGTGTATGCTGAAATGGGAAAGAGTGTTCCACGAACCTTAGGAAACTCCAGCCTTCTGTACAGATTGCTATAACAGAGGCCCACGCTGTATGCTCATGGCTGGGAACAACAGCAGTGGGTGTCTGTAACACTGAAAACGTGACAAGGGAAGGGGCAGAGGTTACCTGCCGGAAACCAACAGGCAAGCTCTGTACAAAGGGATTACATAAGACACATGAGAAGACATGAACAGATATATCCAGCGAAAAGGAAGTCAATGAGCAATCTAGCAGAAGGAAATGAAGGAAAGGCAGTTAGACTGAAGTAGATAACCTAAGGTGGAGTACAGAGGTCTCAAGGAAGAGAACAAGGGAGCAGCAGTCAGGAAAACAGAAGGGCTGCAAAGTAGGAAGCAGGTCTGCAGTCAAGAGTGGGACTAGGTGCAGGCAAACTGTAGTGGACTGCGGAGGACTGTAGTAGGCTGCAAGGCAGGGAGTCCAGAAGAAACAGGACAGAGAGAGATTAGTAGGAGGCGACAGACAGGGAGCCCAAAAGAATAGGGCCGCGAGGTAGGGAGCCCAGAGGAGCAGGGCTGTAGGCAGCTAAGAGTAAACAGGCTGTACTGCAGAGGAGTGTAGCAAGCCGCAAGGCAGGGAGTCCAGAGGACAGGGGCTGTAGGCAGCGGAGGGAGCAGGCTGCAAGGAAGGAGCCCAGAGGACAAGGGCTGTAGGCAGCGAAGAAGTGCAGGCTGTAAGGTAGGGAGCCCAGAGGACAAGGGCTTGGAGACAGCAGAGGGTTGCAGGCTGTAGGGCAGGGAGCCCAGAGGACAAGGACTGTAGGCAGCCGGAGTGAGGCAGGCTGCAGGGCAGGAAGCCCAGAGGACAAGGGCTTGGAGACAGCAGAGGGTTGCAGGCTGTAGGGCAGGGAGCCCAGAGGACAAGGACTGTAGGCAGCCGGAGTGAGGCAGGCTGCAAGGCAAGGAGGCAAGGAAGAGCAGGGCAGCAAGGAGTGAGCCCAGAGGAGCAGGGCCGCTGGCTGTAGTATGCTGCGAGGCAGGAGGCCCAGAGGACAAGGGCTGTAGGTAGAAGGCAGCGGAGAGTGATCGGCTGCAAGGCAGGGAGCCCGGAAAGGGCACAGGATCAAAACAGGATAATGCAGCAACAGGAACAGCATACAAAGTAGCGGGTCAAGGCAAACAGGAGCAGGGAGATCTCAAGATGCAAGACACTGTGCTCCTGCAGGCAGCTGCTTATATACAGCCCTGTTCTGTTCTGGGGCAGGCTAATTGACAGCACCTGGGGCAGCACACCTGATGACAATCTGCCTCTTCCCTCTCTGGTCCTGAGCAGGTGGAAGCAGCACTGGCCGCTAGGGCTTCTGGGGATTGTGGTCCCAATAACGATGAATGAGAATAGCCAGGAATTGAGGACTGTAGCCAGGTGCATTATGGTAAATGTAGTTAATTGAATAAAATAAGAAAGAACCAAAGTTGAGCAAATGGAAATAAAAGACCAAGGCGTGAAAAGGAGTTGTTCAAGGATTATTAGGAGGATAAATGAGTACCAAGTAGTCCATGATGGTTGTGTCATGATGCCTACCTCCAAGGAGCCAGGTCCGACCCAGCAACCCCAGAGGCAGGCAGGCATTTCCCCCAGGGAAGTGCCAGCGGGCCCAAGCTGGGGCCCTTTGGACACAGTCCTGGCACCTTAGGCGCCAGGCTCATGTTGGACCCCTGTCCTGGCGCCTTAGGCGCCAGGCTCATAAAGCTAGACATGTGTTCAAGTGTTTTAAGGTGCACTTACCTGATGCAGACCATGCTGCTACATCCAGGCCCTCTTGAGAGCTGAATGGAACTACTTTACCTGTGGACCTACTTTCCCCTGGGTGTGGTCGGGGAAGGATACATACCTGATCGGTGGAAGGATACATACCTGGATCTTCTTCCAAAGCTATTTAAACCACGCCCGATCAGCAACTCACGCTTCGCGTTGTTCTGCTCCTCGCAGCTGGACGCTCACCGTGTCAGCTCCTGCATCTGGACTTCAGCCACGCCTGTCAGCATCCTGGGTCACCTGCTAAGAGAGAATTGGAGAGAAAGAAGACCTTACCTGCTAAAGCTGCATCACGGAGAC
The DNA here is from genome assembly GCF_040938575.1 of Ambystoma mexicanum. NCBI lineage: Eukaryota > Metazoa > Chordata > Amphibia > Caudata > Ambystomatidae > Ambystoma > Ambystoma mexicanum. The sequence goes on along the minus strand of NC_090931.1, from coordinate 929,228,512 downwards.
TTCACACCGACGATCCTGAAAAGGAAGACATCATTTTAAAAGCATTTCGCTTCGATCGCTGCAGCGCTGCATTTCACTCACCTTTCCTGGGCACCTCCATCTTCAGCAGCGATTATCCGGATCCACAGCCACTTCCCAGAGCCTAGAGAGAAAAAGACAAGAACACAAGGTGAGAGAAGGAAGGGAATAGGAAAAGCTCAGTTTCCTTCTAAGACTTACCTGTTGGGTCATTCCCATTTCATTTCGGGTCCTGCCACTTCCTGGCATTCCGGACCCCGGCCCCTATGGGGAAAAAAGACAGACATTGAATGAGCGAATGCAAAGACATTACCCGAACGCTCATCCAGAACTTACCTGTCATTTACTGGAACTGCACATTTCACTTCGGGTCGGCGCCATATCTCCGGCATTCCGAACCCCGGCCCCTAAGAGGAAAAAGCGATTAGCGCTTGCTGCAATAAGACAATGAACATTATTATAAGGCTTGAACTTTTGAACTTGCTACAGAACTCTTACAGCGCCTTACCTGAATAGTCAAGCTTATTTGAACTCCCATCAAACCTCAATCCAGTGAAGTAACTGGGTTTCAACGCGCCCCTGCATCAGAAGCAGGATGGAGAACTCATCCTTCCAGACCCTAAGGTGAGACTTCACGGGGAATCGAGGAAGGGTATAGTGGAGGGCTGGAAGGGAGTGGGAGGCTTGAGCATTATTCCGTCAGTAGGTAATACTCCCTTTTCACGCACAGGAGAATATTCCTGCGAGCCAGTGAGTCCATCTTCAGAGTCCTGCGCTTCAACATAGAAGAAGCATCAGCACTCGAAGCCAGACCTGCGCCTCCGTGGGAATCAGGTGAGCGTGACAGGTTGCCAATGCGTGTGCTAGCGGCGCGGGCATGACAGTTATGGAGGGCCATGAGTGGCATTGCCCTTAGATCTTCTTGTATGGCAGTAAAGCCTTTTGCTGTTGTGTTTGTCTGCAACAGCTCCCAGCTGGTATCTGCAGCCATTTTGCATTGGTTCAGTTTGCAACCCAGCAGTAAAGATGGTTGTAAAGAACATTTCAGTTCTGCCAAACAATGTATGTTCATCTGGTATAGCGTCATATGCATCTTCCATCTTCATTGAGTTATAGTTGCTCCTCTTCATGCCTGCAAGTGTGAGGGACCTCTTATGTGTGTTGTCATTGTGGGAGAATTGCCAATCTGTACTTCACTCTGGAGTACTACCAAGGTTGGTGTACTTATTACCACTAGGGAGCACAAGCCTCCCCAATTTGGAGAGAGCTGCATATAGGCTCTTGAACTACAGGCCCAATAGTGGTCTATTTATACAGATGTGCCTATTCTCATGCCTGGCACATCGAAAAATGCATTTGAACCCTTTGGTTTCCCCTACTTTCGCTGGAACCGTATTCCTGAAACATAATGTGGCATTCTTCACAGGTATTATGGGTATGGGGCCTGCTTCAGCCTCTGCTCATGTAAGCAATTTGGAATATTCAGTCCATTCTTTCAGGCATACATCATTTGCATTTTGCACTAGCTTTACTGGTACTGTCAGGAGTGCTAGTGCTTTGCACCCCATCATTCCTTCGAGCCAACCTTCTGAGGTGAATACCTGTCTGTATATTGTTAACTGGGGTCTTTCCAGCCATCAGGCACCTCTTGTCCTGCAGCAATTATGCACTGTAATAACGTATGGTCAGTTATTTTAACCTCTCCTCTATTTGGGCCTTTTAATCTGCATTGCATCACCTTATCTTTTCTTGCAGGATTATCCATCATAGCCTTTTGTTTTATGTAGCTACCCTCCTAAGGAAACATCTATTTTGTCATCCGTCGCAAGGTGGCCCATCTTCTTTGAAATTACCCCTAGATGTGCAAAGTGCCAAGTGCATTAGGCAGTGTGCTCTATGTGCAGGTATTTCTCTGGCTACAAATTTCCTGGAAGTGCTCATGGTGTAGGGAATGAGGGAACACACAAAAACTCTCATCAGATGTCTCGCTCCCTACTTTGCTCATGTGCTGGTACAACAAATTATTAGTGACGTGGGCAGAATCAGTACAATATTTGCTCAGGTGCTTAGTCATCCAGCATACTTCTTTTTAGTCTCCTCATCTGGACGTTTATTACACGAAATTCTTCTGGTGCCATTTCGTTTATCATTGTTATAGTGCTTATACTCATGTTTACTGGTCTAACAGTATTATACATGATAGTTTCTCTTGCTGTGATAAAAAGAAGTCTATAAAGACTACAAAATGTAAAACAACATTGCTATTATCATTAGGGTATCTACTTTCTGCAAATTTCTGCAAGTAAATTCTCTTCTAAGCACTAAGAGAGAATACCCTATATTATTCAGCATATGCATTCTTATAACAAGAGAAACATTTCTTTTGTAGTCTTAAGAAAACAAGTGTTCACAAAAATAACTTGTCCATATTGAGAGAAAATGTAATTTCCAACAATATACAAGCCTTTAGGTTGAGTAATAATGTATTTATGCAGAGGTTCCACGCTCCTACTAAAGAATATGTGCTCATAAAAAAGGACAAGACCAAGTAAATAGTATTGCTATAGGGAACATGTGTTATTTATCTTTTACTGTAGAAGTGTGACACTTTATTATAGGCTAGGCAAGCGTTGTTGAAGGGATGTTGAACTGACTTGTCTGTATTTATTGAGAAAACAATGTGTTTTTATTCTTCTTGATGCTCATTGGCTCTCATTCTTGACCTTGTTTGACAGACAGGAGCGTCTCTTCTTTGTAGAGTTTGACGTCACTGAGATGAAACCGGGCATGCCTTCCTTGAACTTTCACTGCAGTCTGTGTAACCGCCTCCACGATGAACAGTTCTTCGAAGCAGGGCTTGTGCCACTGTTGTGTAAAGTTCTTACACAGAACCTTAGCCCCTGTAAACAGTACTAGTGGTTTCAGTAGAACATCTGGATCAACTTGTTAATCTGCTTCATCAGTCTTTGTTGTAACCCCTGCCACATTCGTACCTGTCGAGACTTACATTTATGAGGTTCCGTCATAGCCATCAAATAATTGTGCATTTCTTTCCCCAAAACATTGGCAGAATTCTCTGCATCATTTTGAGCTCCAGTGGGAGAAGAAAGGGGTTTATGCATTTGGCATTCCGCCACCAGCTCAAGTGGAGTCAGGTGATGGTCAAGGCAGGCTGATTGTATAATGTAAATAGGGCTAAAGGAAGGCAATGGAGCCAACTTTTTTCAGTGTTTCTTTTAGTTTGGCAATTAGGGCCTTAAGAAGGTTGCCGAGGCAATCGCAAATGCTGTTTGCTTGTGAGTGAAAAACTGACGCGAATGCATGCTTTATACCTAACAGGATAGTGATGTGCTCAAATACCTAATTTACAAAATGAGGTCCATTGTCAGCCTGGAACTCTTTGCATACTCCCCATCTTGGAAATACCTCTCGTACGAGGAACTTTGCAGCACATATGGAATCTGGATGGGTGCATGGACCTGCTTTCATCCATTGTGAAAAGGGGCATACAACCACTAGCATTTACCTGTAGCTGTTACAAATTTGGAGCATATCCACATAGTCGATATACAAATTCTAAAATGGTCTGGTAACACAGGGTATTGCTCCGCTCACTGTTCGCAGAGTATGCCCAGCAGTGAATTTCTGACATGTAAAACAATTTACAATAAAATAAGTGAAGTGCCAAATTCAGGACAACCCAGTCCTCCGAAATCAGTACTGCAAGACACTCTCTTGATGTACGCTGGGTGATACAATTGGTCTAGTACTTCTGTAAGTATTCCTAGGGGCATGACTGGTTTTCCAGTGTTGTCCTGCCTCCACATGACATCTGTGGGGGACAATGAGCACCTCCTTAATTTCCATAACTCTTGTTCTTCTGGTTGTGCCTTTGCTTGTAGTTTGGTCATTTGTGCTATGCGTAGCGCATTAAAACGCTCTTTCATCAGCATGTTGCATGCACTTGTGTATTTGTTGTGTGCAGTCACAATGTCAGTGATTTGAGGAAAATATAATGCTCTTTTTACTTCAATCTCGGCAGTCTCATTGCCACGAGAAATCAAATCTGCGACTCTGTTGTGTGCTGTGCACTTCACCACAGCACTGGCCGATGGGAGTTGTAGTGCGTCTATGAGCCTGTCTAATAGTGGCACATGCTGCACTGGTGTGCTGTTTGCATGTAGGAAACCCCTATTCTTCCAAAATGTCAGTCCTGTGTGTACTGTTGATGTCACATAGGCAGAGTCAGAATACATTGTTACTGCCTCTTCATTCGTTTCAAGTGCCAAAACCAGTGCTCCCAATTCTACCGCTTTTGCTGGGAAATGTGCTGGCAATCTCATACTTGTATCCATCTCAAAGCTGACATTCTCTTTAGCCTTTACTACTGCTGTCCAACTGTACCATTCACCAGTGCTCTGGTCTATTGACGATGACCCGTCAATGTAGAGAATTATCCCCCTACCTAGCACATTTGCATTACCATGTGGTATTTCGTCATGGTATTCTGTGTACTTAGTGCAATCACGTACGTTATCTCTTTCCTTTACTGGTTCTGCTATAAATCCATCTGGATTGACCACTCGGCACCTGACAATTTTAAACCTTGGGTTTGATATAATTACTTCATACCCCGAGGCTCTTGGTGTGATCAATGTGCTTTTGGGCTTTTCAAGTATGACAAATAAGACATGCTCAACATATAATGTAACTGTGCATCCCATAGTTATACTGGCAGAGTTTTCAATCGCAAAGGCTGCTGCCAGCAATGCTTGTCACAGGGATAATGACCTCTCATAACTGGATCTCAAATCCCACCATAGAATGTTCATGTTTGTGTCTCATGGAGTTTTCTGTACAAGGACAGCCATCATCACTACTCAATTTGAATGAGAGAATAAAAAGAATTCTTCATTGTAATCAGGGATCCCTAACATGGCAGCCGAGCTAATTGCTAGCTTCAATTTGTCAAAGGTGCCTATCATTTTGCCAGTCCAGGCTACATCACAGTTCTCCTCCTGTGCCTCCTTTTGTCCTTTTAAGAGTGGCCTTACATATGTGCTGTAGTCACAAATCCACACCCTGCAATAATTGCAAAGGCCTAGAATTTGCTGTAACCCTTTCACTGTCTCTGGCTTGGGTGTCTTCATTATTACTTCTGCTCTTTCCGGTGTCACCTTCCTTTGATATTAGCTGGCCTATGTATGGGACTTCTTCCTGGCAATATTGCATCACCTCAAAAGTCGACGACTTGGAGAAACGTGAGATGATCCAACTTAAGAATCATGGGCCTAAAAGATGTACAAGGCAAATCCAACCTCGCTCCATAACTTTGTGTGAAAATACTGATTAACGGCCTGTTTGACGAACCGTTCATCCCAGAAATCTCGTTTGACCAAAACCAGCGAGCAGGGGTCCCTCCAAATGGCCCACGATCGGTCCTCACAAAATGTCATTAGTACAAGCAAAAGGCAGACATCATACAAAAGGCCAGGGAGAAAGACCTGCTTCTCTTTGAAGGATCGCAGATCTGAATTTATCAGGACTTATTGACCACGACCAAGACCAAAAGAAGGGAAGTCACCCGCTGTCAAGATATTCAATATCAATGGGGGCTCCCCTTTGCGCTGTCTTTCAAATTCCTGGGCGGAGGAATACAGGGTCGCCTCACAGGAAGAAGCTGAAGGGGTTCTGCAGCAACTAACGACCATGGCTCCAAATTAGCTGGCATTGCAAATATAACTGGTTTGTATAAAGGAAAACAAGATGCTCGCCTGAGAAGAAGCCGATCCCCAGGCACGAGAAAATTCTGCAGATTCAACACTCCATGAACTGATCAATCTTTTTGTGAACTCATCCGTGCATGGCTGGCAAAGCTGATCGCAATGGTGATTGTTGCTGCCTGATCCCTCTGACCCCGGATGCCATCTGTATCTTTTCACGCAATTTTGTGTGTGTTGACATTGAATGTTTTGATAAGCATTATTTCTCTTTTTTCCTTTCTTTTCTTTTCTTTTCTTTTGGTGCTGTTATAGAGCAGTTGCACCCGGGCAAAGGGCCACATGTTAGCGGTTCTAATATCCCAGGGCTTCTCTGATCTGGGACCTTCTCATTCCTCAACGAAGTAATGGTGGGGCACAGAAAGCTTCTAGGGGAAATGGGACAACAATGGAAATTGTGGATTAGCCTAATGCTCCTTTGGGAGGTGGGATGGAAAGGGACGAAATGGGATGGGATTATTTAACTAATAGTTTGGGGGTCGGACAGTATGTAAATAACATTGAGGCAAAGGGGAGACATAAAAGGTGTCACCAGCCTGATTATCTATGCATTGTAAGGGAATTAAAGTGGGGTCTCAGAATGTAAAGGGGCTAATTTTGCAAAAGAAACATTCAATGGTGGTCCGGTAATTCAAACAGTCAAATTTGGATATTCTCTTCCTGCAAGAAACCAAATTTAAATCGGGGGAAGAATATATGCTGAGAGGCAGAGAGTTAGGGAAAACGCTATTGTCCTCAGGCCCCTGTAAAAAGGCAGGGGTGGGAATACTGGTCCAGAATACCCTCAGGTTGGAAATATTGCAGATTAGAAAAGGAATGGAAGGATGGTTGCTTAAAGTGAATGGCACAATTGGTCACACAAATGTTATATTATGCTCACTCTACGCTCCTAATCAACAACAGCTCACCTTTTGCATTGAAGCCATGACCTTTTAATTTGTGGGGCCGATATGGACCTAATTATGGACCCTCCCAGGATCGGTCCTCTCAGAGAGTAGGGGCAGCCATGCTACCGAGAAAAGAAGGAGATGCCCGTAGCGATCTCTTAAAGGAACATTTTCTTTTTAGACTCCTGGAGATCGGTACACCCTCACAGAAATGCATACACGTTCTACTCTACACAGCGCAAAACATCTACTAGAATTGACTACATAATATTGGATGCTGCACAGGACCATTTGATCAGGGAGGCAACATACAAATAGGGGGATGGTCCGATCACGACATGTGCACACTAAAAATAGAGGTCGGAACTAGAGCCCCGATAGATAGGTGATGAGTCTGTAATGACATCTTATGTAGGGGCCCGGTCTTTAGGGAATCCCTCGGAAAACAAATTAAAGATTCTTTTTAAACTTACAAATATGGGAGGAATGCAGCTAAAGCCACCTACCGTTGTCTCCTGATCTCAGAGGATACTGCAAAGAAAAGAGAGAGAGTCCTACATCAGGTTGACTTGAAACAAAAGATTAAAGGGAAGGACGATATGTTGCAGCGGACGGGGAGCCACTCAGAGGTAGTAATGAATGAGATAAGAGACCTGAGTCAAGAATTGGGAAACATCTGGAGGGGGAAAGTGATAACCCATTTGCGCTTTGTGAAACAGAACTATTTTGAAAAGGGCTATAAAGCTCATGTGGAGTCTCGCTTGAGAGGACAGACAATGGAACAAGCAGTTTATAAAATCAGAAACAACAGTCGTGATGTCCTTAACAACCCTGAGGACATTGCACTGCATTATGGTGAATATTACACACGGCTTAACACATCTGAATGCCAGGGTGAGGATAAGGCAATGCACGATTATCTTAATGTGATCCCCCCTTTCCACTCTAACCATAGAAGAAAGGACAGCGCTAGATGCGCCCATCACGAGTGAGCAAATACTCAAAGCAATTTCAAAGTTGAATGCGGAGTCAGCACCGGGACATGACTTTTGTAAAAGGCATGATCCTTTTAGTCCCATTCTTGGACAAACTTTTTAATAGTATAATGGATTGAGGGAGTTCCCCCAACACATTTACATAAGCACTCCCAAAGGAGTGTAGCGATAAATTGGAATGGCGGGCTTACAGACCCATATCTCTAATAAACACATATGCCAAGACGTATGCCAGTGTCCTGGCCGAGAGATTGAATCTTTTCCTCCCCAAACTAATAGATACTGCTTAAGTTGGCTTCATCAGAGGTGGGCAGGGAGCAGATAATATCCGCAAATCCTTAGATCTCATGGTTGGGAGGGGAAGAGGGACCCGAAAGACGCAGTACTAATATCAGTCGATGCCGAAAAAGCTTTCAGCAGAGTCCAATGTCAGTTCATGGAAGCAGAAATATAAAAGACAGGCATGGGGCCTAGAGGGCTGACTGGGGCACTGGCCTTATACCGCAATGCTAGAGCGAGGGTAATAGTTAATGGGGTTGCCATGCCGGAATTCGTCTTGAGCCATGGGATGCGTCAGGGCTGCCCATTATCTCCATTCATTTTTGCACTGAACCTCGATCCACTGGCCATAGCCATCAGTGCCAACCCCCAGGTACAGTCTTGCAGGCGGGCGGCAGAAACTATAAACTAGCAATATATGCAGATGACATTTTGTCATACACAACATCTCCACACACATCAATTGCTCCATTCTTGGAAACCATCTCGGAGTATGGACATATCTCCGGATTCAAAGTCAATCTATCCAAAACTGTGACACTGCCCATGTCGGGTATTCCCACACTCCTAACGCAAACTCTGAGAAATCATGGAATACAATTCCAGAATGGCAAAATAAGATATCTGGGAATATATATCACAAATCTTGATAAGTTACACGCGAACCACCCACCTCTGTGGGATAGAATTAAAAAAGACCTGTTGTCATGGTTGAAGATCACCTTGTCTTGGGTAGCCCGACTTGTCACTATAAAAATTAATGTCCTGCCTCGATTGCTATTTTTGTTTCAATCCTTAACAGTAATATTGCCAGCCTTGTTTCATGCTGAAGTGAAAGCAACTATGCTTGGATTTCTCTAGGCAGGGAAGAGAATGCGCATTGCAGATTCCACTCTTACCTTACCCAAAGATAACGACAGAGTCAGACTACCTGACCTTTACGAATATATAGGGCCGCCCAGGTCCGGGTTCTAATTCCAAGCAATGGGTTACCTTGGAAAATCTGCTCTTTGCCCTTATCACTGTGGGGGAATGGCTCTGGGTCCCCTCTAAATGCAAGCCTCAGAGGATACGCTCTCACCCAGTACTCGTGTTGTGGCAACTCTGGAGTAAATCGAGAGGCATGGTGTGGGTAACTTCGCCATTGCCTCTTAGTTGTATCTGGTCACCTGCAATCAGGGATAAGGTAATAGATCCCTCTAGATTGCAACCATACTACGAAGCAGATCTGATCAGGAACAATCAGGCGTGGAGAGATGGGAAATTCATATGAAAAACCGAGTTGGAGAGCACCCTTAACGTGGCCACTATGCGTCCCGTGTTATATCTACAGCTGAAAAGAGTTTTGACAGATCACTGTTGGGGTAATTATCTGCGCTACCCTTTGACCCAAATTTGAATGGGCCCTTAACACCCCTACAGACTCCAGCCTTTTCTGTGACTTGAACAGGTCATTCTTGAGAAGGAGGCACATAGGTACACCGAATACTCGAAAACCGACTGTCTACCGATCTCCAACTCGTACATGAAATGGACACATGACATATTATCTACAAGGCCGTTTGGACATCTTCCATAGCGGTCCAGTAGAAGATGCATAATTGTAGACTCTTGGTCCAGTGGCACCTAACTCCCTCGAGACTTTCCAAAATGTTCTCTAAAGTTAGCCCTTTAAGTTGGAGAAACTGTGGTTTGAAAAGTATATGCTGGAAAAGACATAGATGGAATAGAAAGGAACCTTACCCCATTGCTGGTTTTGTTTGGCATTAAACGACCATGTGATGAACATCGTTTGATGCCCCATATGCAGAGGAATCTGCCTCACCATTCATTGGAAAAGGAACTGCCTTCCTACATCCGCAGAGTGGTTGAATAAAGCATATGAAATATATAACATGGAAAGTCTAACTGCAATAATATTCGAATAACATACCCATATTGACATGATGTGGTTACCTTTCTTAGAATATTATAATTTACACAAGCAGACAGACATAGTGTGAGAGACCCCACCTGACTCTGATTCGCAATATCTAATTAGACCCTATAAGATGCAAGTTTCTTGTCTTCTTACTGACCAAGCATGTATCCTTTGAATGTTGTTTTTCTGATCTCCTTTAATGACACTACCTGGAACCCCATCCCTTTCACACTCAAGACAACTATTAGCCATTGTCCCATTGGTGGGGTGGGAGGAGGGGTATGTTCTTAATAGGGGACGTGTATCAAGCGAAATGCAGTTCTATCATTGTGTTGTCTTGTTTTCTGCCTTTATGGAAATGTGTTTGCACGGAAATATGTAAAAGGTTAGTACAGTGAACAAAACTGTTTTTGTTTTCAAATTTTCCCTTTGTTGAGCTATTGTTCCTCTGTAAAATGTTCAGTAAAATAAACAACATTTTTAAAACGAGGGGGATTCACAACACCCCTATGGTAACCAAGTATGTTTTTGTTTAATTCTACTATAAGTGAACAAGGTCAACTACTCCGATTCTTCATGGAAGGGGATGGAAAAGAAAGCTTTCTTTCAATCTAGCACTGTAAAATATGTAGCTATGGATGGGATGGTGGCTGGATTTGGAAATAATGGGAACTCTGCTTCAACAATATTATTCAGGGGTCCTAAGTCCTGGAAAATCTCCATGACCCCCCTGTTGCTTTTTTAACCGGCTACTGTGAGAAACCTTATGGTTTCTCCCTGGCTGGTCCCCGGGAATCTGTCATCCGAGTGGCCAGGACACAGCCATCGCTATTGGATCCAGTTCCTGGAGGTAGACCCGTGAGGGAGGATCACCTGGATGGGGGGGTCCTTGGGGAGTGGGAGTGCAACACCGACGGGTGAGACGCAGTATCCAACTTCCGTCAACACCTTTTCCCCATCCTGCCATGTAGGATATTCCAAAACACTGCCCCCCCTCTTCCCGCGCAAACACTTTCGCACAACACGAAATAGAACAGACTAACACCAAAGCGGTTTTTCTGACATGTCCCAATACAAGAGTCGGGCAAATTCAGGCAATTGACCAGAATCAAATACACCTAACAGAACTTTCCCTTCGCCACGAGGATAAAAGGTGGACCATGAGAGCACAAATGGAGCAAGGCAGATCACACGCTAACTCAGCACGGCAGTTCAAGAGGAGGCGAAAGATGGCGACTACCGAGAGAGTGTGTATCTCTGAAAGATGCAGGAAACTCCCCACTTTGGGCTAGGGTATTAGTATAACTAATTTGCCCAGAAGAAAGAGTCTAGAGGAGTTTAGTTAATTAACAAAGTATCAAAAGAGTTTATTGTGCCTGATACAAAATTTTAATAAACAAATTAATCGTGATTTAATCTGCACATAGCACATTCATTACATTGCAGGAGGATTAAGAACATAGTGATCAATATAATTCATACAATTGACAATAAATCATTTGCTCATTCATCCACATACAACCATCATACATACACATTCCATACCATTTATATACCCAACAACAATACATATATTGTAAAGCCTGTTAAAAATCATAGCTAGCAGCTTTTACATTTTTTTGTAAAGTGCAATCAATGTACATGACCACTATAGTTGTCATAAGAAGTGGTCTACTGCAGGGGTGGGTCAATTTAGATGCCAATACATGACCACATCCCCAATTTTCTCGACCGGTTTTGACGTTTTTTGGATCATTTATCAACGTCTTCATCAGGAAAAAACAAGTTTTACAATCTTAGGGCTGCACAAAGCAGCTTCCCAGGTTGCCAACAACATATGTAGCCATGGCCAGGTTAGCCTTAGGTCAGCAGAATCACGTGGGGGACAAGGTGCTTGCCGCAGAGAATTAATTCAATCACAGTTCCCAAGTGGACGTAAGCCCCGGAATCAACAAGAGGGAGAGGGTTCGTGGATGAGTCTCAGTTCTAAGTGCATCCCGAAACCATCACGTTAACTACTTATTCAGTCCCCGAATGCACATGGTTCATCTCGGGCCTTGCTAGTCGGTGGCTGGCTGAGAAGACTCTGCAACAAATGGCGGTGCTGCGCAGCTCTGGCTCCGTGCACCCACGTGACCTGATCCCACCCACACTCAGTCCAATGAAATGTTATTGGATGGCAGAGCCAATACTGAGTGAAATGGGATGTACTCCTGTCCGAGAGGTACCGAGAGGGTGACAAGGAGAGAAGTAACCTTGCCCTTTCCGATCAAGGCCCGTGAAACCTCTGCAGATGGAAACATAAGGCCGCGAACAATAGCCAACGTGTGTTCCAGCAGATGTCTAGGTTACGCGAGACCCTCCTCCTCTCATAACCAAGCTGGGTAAGGATGCTGGTCTTGGTGGTACCAACCTTGACTCCAGGGATAAAGAAAGGCAAGCAGTTCATCACAGCATGTGAGTCGAGGGGAGAATCAATAAGAAACTGGACTGTGTTGAACGAAAAGTAGCCAATGGCTAATTTGAACTTTGAAAGACTTAAAGATACGATTGAAGAAAGAGAGGGAAAACCAGCAACAGAGAAGTCCGGCACCACATGGGTGCTCTCATAGGAAACTCTGGGCGATTACCCAATGGTAGAAAACTACCATAACCAGAAGGCTTTGGGAAAAGGCGGAGAGATAAAAGTGGTCATGCAAGGGTCTTGTAAAATCCTCAGTACTGTCGAAAGTCTTTGACAAACAGATGAATAGAAAGCTAAGGGAAATTAATCCTGCTTGGTGAAGTGAACGCATGAACAGTGTGTTAAGAAGGTTGGCAAGAGTGAACCCGGTAGAGGGATGCTGATGAGAAAGGGGCGAAGCCTAATGTCCCTATGAACAGTGTGTTGATCGAAGTGAACCCGACTACGGGGTGTCTAAAGTGAACTGTCTGTAAAGGTTGGCGAGAGTGAACCCGGTAGAGGGAAGCCCATCCAAAAGGGGTGAATCCCAAAGAATTGTTTAAAAAGACATTAAGATTTGTGAATGCAAGAAGTATTGGAAGATAAGGGGAAGTGAACTGTCCCCCTTGTCGTATGCGGGCCGAGTCCGGCCGAGGGAGATCTCGGGGTGAAGTCATCACCCAAAGTTCATTGAGAAAGGAAATGTTAAGTTGATTTTTTTTTTGGGCATACGTGAGGGGTCGGCACCCGGAAGAGGGGGACCCAGGGGCGACGCCATCACCCAACATGAACTGTGGAGAAGAACTTTTTGTTTGTTTTTTGTGGAATGCATCAGCCACAAAGTCAGGAGACTTTTTTTTCCTATGAAAAGAGACTTTACCATCGAAGAACCTGATAGCTGAAACGGAAATTGTCCGCTTGTGCTGAGAAAGCTTGATCGTGTGCTGTGCCAGCTGGAACGGAGCTGTCGGCTTACACTAAGAAAGCCCAAGCGTATGCTGTGCTCCAAGATCCCACCTTGTCCTATGCTGAAAACTTGGGGAAGGGAGACCCCTGCAAATCACATCCTGACTTATTATTTGGAACACTTCTTTTCTTTATTGAGGCCCTATCCCACACTCTTTCTATAATTAGTTGTAAGGAATTGGCAATATGTTTTTCTTAGTATTGGCCCTTTTATTTTGACACAACACCACTAGGACTGCCCTATTTTTCATTTGACGGTTGGCGCTTGCTCTCCATCTTAGGTTTAGGTGTAGCATTTTTCCACCCTGCATGTGGGGGCCGATTCATGGAACAAATGTGTGCCAAAAATCTTGGCGCAAACTGGCGCAAGCGTGAAAAAGCATGCGCACGCGTGCGATTCATGGAAGGGCCTGCGCGTGTTTACTCCGGGATGTGCACCAGATCTGAGCGTGGCGCACTCGGGCGCACACGTCACAGCAACATCCCGAATTCCGTGCGCAACGCGCACAGCAATAGCGCACAACGTCAGCGAACACACCAAAAATGGGGCGGAACACGCGGAATGGGGAACAACGCGTGAAAAAGAAGGCATAACTGGGAAAGTACTGCAGGGAAATATACGGAACGCCCACACGCACGCAAACAGCGCGTATTTGTGGAATCGAATACGGGAAACCCGCTCATGGCAAAAGACGCGCACAGGCGTCAACACGTCCGCCACAGGAAGGCAGGTGGAAGCGTCCCCGCGCACAGTATAAAAGTGCACGCAAACAGCAAACGCGTATATACAGCTATGATGAATGCCCCATTTGTCGCACCACTGATCGTGGGACACCGCAGGAGGAGGAGAATAGCCAGGCCCCGCACTTTGTTTGCCCGAGGACCAGCCTTTTTGGGATGCCTGATGACCAGTTCTATGGCAGGTATAGGTTTCCACCTCGTATCATCCTAGACCTGGTCAGGGAGTGGGAAGATGACCTTACATCACCCACCCTGTGCTCCCAAGCATTGAGCCCCTTGGAGAAGGTGCTTAATGTCCTGCATTTTTTGGCCACTGGGTCATTTCAGCGGACAACTGCCATAGTGGGAGGGGTCTCACAGGCCACGCAGTCACGCTGCCTACACCAGGTGTTGGCAACCATGACTGCGCGCCCCTCTGTCCGCAGGCACATATACATGCCCAGAACACCTGCAGAAAGGCAGGCCGTGGTCCAGGACTTTTACAGGGTGGCACACTTCCCCAAAGTGCTTGGTGCCATAGATTGCACCCATGTGGCCCTACGTCCACCTAGGGCCACTGAGCACATCTATCGAAACCGCAAGCACTGGCATTCCATCAACATACAGGTTGTATGCGATGCCCATGGAATCATCACCTTTGTCTATGCAAACTATCCTGGTTCTACCCATGACTGTTTAATATACAGAATCCCTGCCCTGAGCTGGGCCCTGGAAGCTGGGAAGCATGGCGACACATGGCTCCTAGGTGAGTACAAATGCCTGTGCACATGCATGCATGTCACCCACAGACAAATACACAAACCCAACTAATCGCAACCATTATCACCTCCCCAGGGGACAATGCCTACCCGCTGAGCAACCACATGATGACGCCAATCCGGAACCCCACCACACCACCCCAGGTAAGATACAACGCTGCCCATATTGCAGCCAGGCACATAGTGGAGCGCACATTCGGAGTGCACTTCCGCTCCCTTGACCGCTCTGGCGGACAGCTACTATATGCACGCCCAGTAGTGTGCAGGATCATTGTGGCCGCATGTGTCCTGCACAATGTTGCAACACGGCGGGACGTACCGGTGGACATGGTGGTGCCCCCACATCCCCAACCACATGCACAGGTGATGCCCATGGGAGGGGAAATGGCACGTGGCGAGGCAGCCTGGACCCAGCTTGTGGCCACATTTTTCACCTACACTCCCACCCCTGCGGAGTGCACACAGGCCTGGCACATACCAGGTGACAATCGATGATGACAAAGAGACAGTCAACTGTCACAACCTTACCACCCTGAGAATGTTGCCACAGAAGTGCTACATTGTGTGCATCCCTAGCTACTTAAACATAACCAATCCTGTGTGACCAAAAGGAACATATGCAAGGTGTGTATCACACCACCACCTGCAAAACAGGCCATGACAGTCACTGGTATGTCACCCAAACCCTGCCAACCCACATCACCCTTGTCTGCCACACCATGACATGGCATGCAACAGCAAAAGCCCAACACATGACCAATTACATACGAAGTGACATGTAATAAGTGGAAAGAGGGCTGAGACAATCACGCCTGACAAGGAATCAGATGAAATGACTGACCAACAACCTCCCACACATACCAAGTCATACACAAATGCTTGCCACCAGTGGTAGCATCAACAAAAGACTGAATGCCTGTTCACATGCCCATTGTCCAAGCCTAATCCACTAATCCCTAACACATGTGCTGTGTGTGTCTCCTGCAACACACTGATCAGTACACAACACAGTGAGCAGCCATTGTGTTGGGGATACATCTTGAGCATCACATAAACAGGACAAGCAACAAAAATAACCTATTGATGCATGTACACGATGCCCAAATGGTAATTGATCATGCGATGCAGGGACAAAGTGTGCCAGAAAAGGGTATCTGTGTGCATGTGTGGGCATGGAAGGGTGGTTGTACGTGTGGTGGAGCATTGTGTAAGTGTGTGTCAGTAGGGACATGCACTCAATATATGCATGTGAAATCAAGTGACCCTCAGTGTCCTGTACACTTCACATGTGAACATAGCCCATGTGTACGCCCCAGCATGTAAAACCACAACAATCCCCTGACACCTAAAAAGTAAACACAACACAGGAGCTGCCATTCACCAGCAGAACACATCATGTACATAGTACCCCACAATGACAATGTCAGAGAGTGGGCAAACACTGTAGGCCAAGCTTACTGTCCAACAACAAAAGGCCCTCCCTCATGTACACATCACCATGACCTTCTGAATAACTGTGTCTGGGGTATGTAGCCTTCTTCCTCATAGTCTACCTGGCTTCAGGATACCCCAACCACTTGGTTTCCATGTTCTACCTTGCATGTAAATAGGGTCCAGCCCCCTCAGAGGCCAACTTGACTGGTAAAAATACCAATTCGGAGAGAAATCCAAGGAGCCAAACCCCCAAATCAGGGAAAAAGCCTGTAGCCAGAAAAAAACCCTGATAGAGTCTCCAGGAGATGATTTGACGAAGCAGAAAATGTACAAGCACATGTCCACAATGAGTATGCAACAACGGATGGGTAGTATCACAGCTCCGCAGTACAGGTGCAGGAGTGGGACAAAACATCCACCGCCTCCGCGGTCTGGGCGTCTGCAAGGTAAAACTTACACAGGCTTCCGAAACCCCGGCAGGGAAAGAGGGTCAGAGATCCATTGTTTGGATAGGCATTGGTATTCAGGATAACCGGAAAGAGGGGCAGGAGAGGGGAGTTGGATGGGCAAGGGAAATCAGACAAAATACTAAATACAACTATTGACAATAACACAATCTCAATCAGAGAAACCCTGTTCTTCATGCACATTGTACAAAATGGTTGAAATGCGAGCCAAAGAGAGACTTATCTCTGGGGTGAGTGCTGGCCTCCTGCCTGCGCACTCTCAGGTCCAGTAACAGGAGCAGTAAAATGCAGCAAAGAGAGCGTGAGTTACTAATCTGTGTGTGTTTACAGCACACACATAACACTATTCATGCCTCAAACTAAGTGACTTCTCCACAAACAAACACTCTTGTCTGCTTCTTTGTTCTTATACTATTGCTTGCCCCCATGATGGTTCATACAATGTCAATGCAGTAAGTCAGCCGCACGTGGCCCCGCGGTAAATGGAAGACCAATGTGTTAAGAATCACACATGATATAATGGTCCTTGGTTGAGCTGCTAGACACGTTTGGCGAGCTGCGACTTCAGTACAAGTCGTGTTCTGCCAGCCGCGGATTTCAATAGGTAGTGCATGTGGCAATTAGCATATGCAAATAATATGCACAGCACTCGAGTCTGTGCATTGCTGGGTGCCCCCGTGCGCTGTATTAGTTTCTGGATAGGAACGCTACTGCACTAACAACTCAGTTTCCAAGGAGCAGTGGGGACTCTAGGATATGGGTGACGCCCCCCGTGCGTGTGCCCCTGACAACTTGTAAAGCTACTTGGCATTTGTTCCTCAACGCGTCTTACCTGTACTGTGCGCTTCTTCCCCAAAGCCTGGTCAAAGCTCCCCAGCACTGGCGCTACTTACCTTGCATGTGCAAGGGGCCTGGAGAAAGTTTGGCTGGGGTGTGGCCCCTCGTGCTGCTCACCTTGCCTGGAGCTCCTGGAAACACGTCTGCTTCTATCGGACGTCTGAGCACAAGCCCTGTGCTTCTGCTTGCGCACGCATGGGCACGTGTGCACCACCCAACGTGGCCAGGTTTCTGTAGTTCTTGGCCCTGTGTCTGCTGGGAAAGGTAGTCTGTAGGCTCATTTTCCTTCGGAAAGGGTAGAAAAGCTATTAATAAGGCTGGAAAGTTCCCAGTGTGTGTCTTCATGCTGGTTGTCACTGGGCCATGTTTGAGACCTACATCCGACCTCCTCCCACCATCAGTGTGACTTTGACAGTCAAACGGTGCAGGCTACTGTCTACAGCATGAAGTGCATCCAGCACATATACAGGCAGGAAAAGAACACACATCACAATCAACATCAATAAATGGACATATCAATTATGTACTCACCAAAATTGATTACATACATGCGGTGGAGAAAAACTACATTATCCCCACTCGGGGTGTTAATACAAGTAGTACAGCAGCAGACAGGCCACAGATATGACGAAAATCAAATGCCCTTGTGTAAATGGTTAAGGGAAAGAAGATTCAGCCTTGGAATCCTCCCATCCCTGCACACTTTTAATAGTTTGGGGAAAACCCAATACTATTCTTTAGACACAAAAATAGAGTAAATATATATTGGTAACAAAAGTTAGGTAAACAAATTCAGAAAGCAGAAATATTTTATAAAAAAATAGTATAATTCAAGAAGAAATCTTGTTTTGCAAAAGAAGAAACAATATGGCATCATATAATAAACATCAAAGAATTAAAGGATGATGGAATCCGATAAAATCGGTGACGCTTTTCAGGGATGTTTTCCTCTTCTTCTGGCCAGAAACGGACTCTTTAAATAAAGAGAAAACAATAATTCACAATCATGTAAATCAAGGATTTAATTTTTGCAAGTACATAGAAACCTCTTCTGCATGGTAAACATTTAAATCAATCTGTTACATTTTTCGGTTTAATTCTCTTACATTGCCAGTCACAGAAGTATATACATTTATCATTGAAAAGACAGAGTTAATGAGGTTCCATTATTAGAGTGCTCCAAACCCTCAGTAAGTATTAAAAATCAGGGGCTCTCATAGGTAATCCCCATTGAAGTGGGATGACTGTGATGCGTCCAGTGCATTCTCGCCTTTTGATTTTAAAACTGTTCTGGTTCTCATAGAGAATTAAAGTGATTTGAATAACAACCATCAAAGATGTCTGATCGTATACACGATTTAGGTAAAAAATATCAAAGATGCCACGCAATAACCGCAGAGCATCAAGGAACCATCCAATCGTTTCAGAAATGGGAATCCATATATATCCCCCAGTCAGAGGTAGGAAGCGCACCTAAAGAAAATAGAGCATTAAAGATAAATCTATCCAAAGCGGCAATCAGCTATGATGGTGTGTTCCATGCTCCAACATAATGTACCTGTGGTGCGTGCATTCGGCAGTAATTAACGAGGATGGCGATCGCCTTGTCCTCCTATGAAGATTTAATGTCTCATCTGAATCTTAAGCCTTAGGATAGTTACAGGTAGCAATACTAATGCGCTCTACCTCTATCTCAGTAGAAATATGAAAAGAGGAAAAGAGAAAATATAAGTCATAGACGGACTGTAATTTATCTGTGTGACTATTCCCAGATCATAGTTAAGGAATTACCTGTTCATGTTGTCAGTATGCCATTTAAATGTTAAGTCAACAAATGCCGTATTGACTCGGTAAATGATGCCGGTTGCAAAACCGACACAAGGATACGTGCCTCCAGGTATCGGAAACTGAAAGAAAAATGATGGGAGAAACTAAGGATCACATACTTTGTAGTAAGCCCCCAGAGCAGTGGTATTCAAACTGTGGGTCGCGACCCCCTAGGGGTCCGCGGGTGCATCCCAGGGGGGCCCTGAGAGCTCAGCATGAAAAAAGATTTTTTTTTTTTTTTTTTTTTTTTTTTTTTTAGATTGGAAGAAATGGGCAGGGGTGGCCCACATGGGCGGCTGAAGCATGAAACTGTCTCAGGCAACAATGAAAAAGTGGCCCACAGTTGTAAATGGATATTCATTCCTTTAGTCACAGACTGGGCCTCATTACTACTATGGCGGACCAGTAACAACGGTGCTGGTAAGCTACCGGCACCGTTGCTACCGTTCCGCCATAGTAAGAGTTGTGCTCGTGGGTGCTTGACAGCCCCCGCCAGGTCTGACCTCAGCTCGTCGGATGCACCAGCACCGTTATTAACGGTGCCGGTGCATCCGAGCTCCCCATTCCCATTTGAGCCATATGGGGCTCAAATGGGAATGGGGATCTACCGGCACCTTCGAAAGGGCAATTATCATGTCCGCCTAACTCGGCATGACCTAGTAATTGCCCATTCGCGGGTGCCAGACCCGGATGCAACTCCAGTGGCAGCCGTGCCGGTTTTACCGGCACAGCTACCGCCAGAGTAGTTATGAAGCCCACTGTTTCAATAGTACCCAAAGGGGTGCTTTGTGTTAAAATGTAAGTAAATTGTGATATATTCAGCAACAATGGTCAACATTATTAACTGCATAGTTAAGTAACTCATCAAAATGGTCCACATTGGCCAAAATGGTGGCCCATTTTGATTGGCCCAAACTAGCATTTTACATTTTTGGTACAGGCATTGCCCTATAGGCCTGACCGAGCCTGGCGGCTCATCCATAATGGCAAGAGGCGCCCACCCAGTGGCCCCTCACCCATTATGGAGGAGCTAAGGAGCCAGCCCAGTGAAACAGTGAGCACTCCCTCAGCTGCTTTATCCAGCTAATGGAGTGCTCCTGGGCTGGCTGAACTGTCAAAGGGAAACACTGTTTCCCTTTGACAGTTCAGTTTAGTTCCCCAGCCGCACATGCTCACTGAGCCATGCAAGTGCTGGGGCGTTTTGCTTCGCCAGCATTGCATAGCTCATTGGAAATGCTGGCTGGGGCACTGCATGCCTGTATGTCCGAGGGGGAGCTCCTGCGCCTCCTCGCACATACGGACAGAGCAGCTGGAGCAGGCCGTTTCAGCACCCACACACAGGCCAATGCAGAAGGTACGTTTATGTTCATTGTTTTTATTTAAACATGTGTATGGATGCGTTATGAGTGAGTGTATGGTGATGGATGCTCATGTGAATGATAGAGTGATTGCTGTATGAATGTGCAGCGCCTTGCATATACACATAATCATGTTCATTGTGTTAGGACCAGTGGGGCCCAGGGGACAGGTATGGTATCTTTTTACCGGACATCTATCATTCAAAACCCTCTGCCTTGTCCACAAGGCTTTCTGGGGCCTGGGTCCAAAATACCTTCAGCTATTCCTCCGCAAATACCTCCCCTCTCGAGCTCTTCACTCCTCTACCTCCAACTCCCTCAGGGTCAGTCGTTTATCAAAGAAACGAGCTGGGGGTAGATCTCCGTCTTCGGCTGGGGCCTCCCTCTGGAACAGCGCCCTGCCACTCTAAAACTTGAGGAGAACCATCTTTCTTCCTGCACTTATCAGACCTACCCTGTCTGCTGCCTTAAACGTAGCACTTGCAAATTGCTGGCTGCACTACCACTGTTTGTTGCCTTTATTATTTATTTATTGTTATTTATCTGTTTCTCCTCTGCTTCGCACTTTCCACTTCTCCCCCCTTCCATGCACTTTTCCCCTCACACTTGCGCGTTCTCAATGTCACTGGGCCTAGTAAGATCGCTGTTTTATTCTCCTCTGTTCCCCTCCCTTGCCTTGTCACGCTCTGAAACACTTGTGTACGAGCGCGATAGAAATAAAATATCAATGCCTGCCCCCTGGACTCCCAGCAACAATTGCAAACTGTTTGGCTATTTACCCATTTTTTGTTAAAAGTATGCTCTACAATGCAACATTTTAACCTATTATTTTAAAAAAAATTCACAGGGGGAAACCCCCCCGAACCTCCCCTTAATGCCCCTCCACTTAAAAAAGATTCACCAGCCGCCACTGGCCCTCAGACTGTGTTGGGAACGGGATGGGGGAACCGAGGGACTATGGTGGGAGCACAATGGGCGGGAACCATGGGATAGTGATGGGAGCAGAGTGGGGAGAGCCCTGGGTGTGTGATGGGGTGGGGAGAGACCAGCGACTGGGTAGGAGTGGGATGAGGGAGCCCAGCGACTTTGATGGGAGCAGGTGACGGCGCGCAATATATACTGTCCATTTGGCATTTCTGGGGGGTCCCGACCTGCCCAAATTATGCTCAGGGGGGCCCTGGCCAAAAAAGTTTGAAGACCACTGCCCTAGAGAAAGCTAACCAGAATTACGGGCACGCGTGTACCTGTAGGCCTGTGTACTGCTGTTAGCTGGGTCTCTCTGATGGTCGGCGTCTTCCACTTCTGTCATGGAAACGTTGTGCGCCATCTTGAAAGGATGTAAATAGTGCGTGTTGCTAACAATATAAAGAGGACTATGCACGCAAAAGTCGTGCATCTTCCATATTGCAAGTATATAATGGTAAATTTGTGTATTAGTGACTGTGTCTCAATCTGTGCAAGACGTCAATATTAATTAAAGTGATAAGGTAACTTGCAGCACTTTACTGATGATGTTATCAAGGGAAAATAAGTCAGAGGGAGCCTAATGTCCTTCTGATGCATAAATGGGTGGGCAAAGTGTTCTCTCACGGACATAATGTCTCTCCAGGTGGAAACCAGTTACAAAACTAGGTCCTAATGCATATTCCGAAAGGGATCTAAACTTGATGTGGATACAGAGTACCAGGAAGCAGGCACTCGTAGAATGTATAAAGAGAGATGGCAATGGATACATAGACGGAAAACAGTCATCCCAAGCAGAGAGTACTCAGATTGCCTATTATGATGATCTTAAACATATAAGACTAAATAATGATTTACTATATGTATCTATAGTGCTTTGCTTGCTCAGTTAACAATCCATGATTTTAACTTTGATATCTTTATATAATCAACTTTACTGACATCTAAATTTAGTGCACAGTTGAAGAGTAAAAACGAAGATACATTATTAAGAACAACTTATACTCAGTGAACATACATAGTGAAGGACATTCCCAAAGGCAACAAAAAACTTCATAAGGCTATCCATCAATTAACATTGGTTTATCTGTACATCAGATATTCATCAGACATTGGAGGGTTACAAAAAACAATTGAATGAGAAATCCTCATTTAGGTCCCATGGATGTAAGGAGCCCATAGTGTCAATCCAGTATGCTTCTGTTTGTAATAGCAAAGATTGAAAGTCTCCCCCTCTTGTGGGGCGCTTGACTACTTCAAGTATCTGGAACTTGACTTGTGCAATGGAATGTTTTTGAGAGTTGAAGTGGCGAGCCACTGGTGAATGTTGGTTATTGCACCATATATTGGATTTATGTTCAGTCAATCTCAATTTCATTTGTCGTTTAGTCTGGCCAACATATGCCTTGCCACAAAGGCATTTCAACAAATATACTGCTCCTGATGACATACAGGTAGAATAATCTCTTAGTTTGATTTTTTTGCCATTTCTAGGGTGTGTGATTACATTACCTTTGATGACATTATTACAGTGCGTACATCCCAGACAAGGAAACGTGCCCATTTTCTTGGTAGATAGAAATAGCTGTTTGTCTTTAGGAATTTGTTTCGGCCTTAACCAGTTTATCCCTAATATTTTTTCCCCTTTTGAAGCACATCATAGGTAGGCTGGGGAACAGTTTCAGAAGGGTTTGGTCATTATGAAGAATATTCCAATGCTTCTTAATACTTTCTGAGATTTGAAAACTTTGTCCTAAAAATTTAGATATGAATAAAAGTGGAGTATCTTCCACTTTCGAGTTAGGTTTTAGTAAGTCTATATGTGTTACCTCAGAAGCTCTGTGTTTCACCCTTTCTAGATTTTCTGGTGGACAACCTCTAGTCTGAAATTTGTCAATCAGGTTAATGCATTCATTGTCAAGATCAGAAATTATTCTTTCGAGTTGCAAAATCTGGCAATAGGGAATGCTTTGAAGCGTTGCCCTAGGATGGAAGCTTGAATAATGCAATAAATTGCTGGAATCAGTTAGTTTATGGAAAATGGACGTAGCAATTCTGTTATTGGTAATTCTTAGGTTGACATCTAAGAAGTGTAAACAAGGGTTACCAATTTCTATGGTAAACTTAATTCTTGGGTGTACAAGATTGAGATATTCAAAGAACAAGTCAAGGTCTTCTTGTGTGCCACACCAGATGCAAAACATATCGTCGATAAACCTCTTCCATGTAAGAATGTATGAGGACCAAATAGGGTGTTCCAGTACATGTTGGCTTTCAAAGTGAAACATGAAAGTATTAGCGTACACAGGTGCCATCCATGAGCCCATCGAGGTGCCAGATGTTTGCAAAAAATACTTCCCCTGGTACCTAAAGTAACTGTTGTAGAGAATCAGGTTGAGTAGTTCCAAGACAAATTGAGGGTTGCCTTTCAATCCTGGGCTGTTAAGGAGCAGCCATTCAACATAATCTACACCCTCATTGTGAGGGATTGATGTGTATAAGCTACAGACATCAAGACTGAATAGTATGCAGTCTGAGCTAAGAGCTGTAAAATCTTTTAGACCATTAAGGAAATCTGTTGTGTCCCTCAAGTAGGTGGATGATGCCTGTATGAGTGGCTGTAATAACTTATCAATGTAGACTGCCAGGGGATCAAAACACTTTCTGTAGCAGCGACAATAGGCCTAAGGGGTGGGTTGTGTTCATCTTTATGGATTTTTGGGAGACCATAAAAAACTGGTGTTATCGGATAGTGATTAGTTAAGAATTTAAAGTTTTGTCGCTAATCCATAAAAAACTGGTGTTATCGGATAGTGATTAGTTAAGAATTGACAAGTTTTGTCGCTAATCCATTCATTCTCCTTAGCTTTATGCAATGTTTTATTAATCAAATCTCTAATTTCTGGTAATGGATCCCTGTCTAGCATTGCATAGGTGTTGGTGTCGTTCAAGAGTTCTGTGCATTTAGCCATGTAGAAGGATGTGCCCATCACTACTATTGCTCCGCCCTTATCTGCGGGTTTGATGGTAATTTCTTTGCTTTTGGCTAAATCGTCCACTAGATGGAGCTGGCAATTCTTAATATTAATCAGTGTTTTTCTCCTGTAGTCAATTCTATTAAGATCTTGTAGAACACACTTCTCAAATAGATTCAAAACTGAATTTTGCATGTTGGGATCTAATACACTTTTGGGTCGCATTTCTAATGTGTCCTCTTGACTTATTTTGGGTTCAATTTCAATCTGTGAATCAAAAAAGATTTTGAGCCTGAGTTTTCTCATCAATCTATGTAGCATATTCTTTCTTGAAATAGCGAAGTATTACATGTGGGTACAAAGGAAAGCCCCTTATTCAGAATATTGAGTTGTTCAGATGAGAGGATTTTGCTGGAAATGTTAACAAGAAGATTATTTTCCTTTATTTGTTTTTCTTTTTTGTTGGTTGCTTTCTTCCCTCTCCTGGTCTTTCTCTTGTGTAAATGGTTGTAACACCGACCCATCCTTGCAAGCCCATGGATAGCGGAAGCAGGAGTGGCATATGGGAGTCAGGATCCCAAGCTGCAAACACATACACAAGTCAAGCTTGAAGGGCCCAGCTGGAACAGACAGTGGATGCTTTCAAAAGCCACAAAGCACCACACGTCACATGAATGCACAATAGACAAGCAATTTTAGACTATATTAACTAATTGAACTAACTATAAAAAATGAAATTAACTAATTAAACTAACTATAAAAATATAAAAAATGGCCACATACGACCCAGGGGGCGGGGGGGGGCACCCAGAAGGGAGGGAGGTACAGGGTGCACCTCAACACCAACATGCGATGATGTAGAGAGAAAATAAAAACCTCCATGGGCTCAACGCCTGCACAGCCTGACCTGTGTAGGAGATAACTCGTCGTCCTCCTCGCCCTCTGGCTCAAAAGGTTGATGTGGCACAGTACCCTGACCACGCCTATGCACAGTTTGCCCCTCGTCGGCAGCAAGTTTGCAGGATGGGTGAGCCTGGTTCTGTGCGCCGATGACACATAGGTCAGCATGTAGAACCTCCCATGATACGCATGCTTCCTCTTGCAAGGTAACACGTGTAACACAGAGTTCTTCCAGCAAGGCCTGGCTGGACAACTGATACAACTCCCGGCAAGCACGTAGCTCAGCTGAGATGGTATGCTCAAGCTGCTCCAACCTCTCCTGACCGCTGCCTCTGGGTCATCAAGAGCACACCCAGAGTAGATTTGAGGGATTCATAGTCAACCCTCATGGCATCCATGTGTGCCTCTGCATGAGCAGCAACTGCTTGATGCAAATACACCATTTCAGCCCGGTGTGCCCTGTCTGAGGCCGTCATGCCCATCCTGAACGAGTGGGCCGTGGACTGTGCCGCCCGCTGCTGGAGATCCACCTGCCTGGCAGGGGGGAGCACGGATTGGGCCACACACTCCATGCTCTCAGCGATGTTATCAATAGCTGCCCCCTGGTGTTTGGAGTTGGCAACCATGGCTTGCTCCCACTTAGTATAGCCTAGTGGCGCGCGGCCACTGCGTTGCTGGACTTGACACCTGCGTGGCCCAAGGAGCCGTCATCCTTGTTGGGTTGGCACCGCCTGTGGCTGCAGGACTACATTCCTCCAGTTACGTGATGCCCCGGGCACATCAGCAACTGGTGTAGAGTGTGACTCTGCGTCCCGATCTACCACAGGCAGAGGTCCCACCACCGTCTGGCCCCTCATTGCAGGTGTCGCGGACAGAGGAGCATCCACATCAGAATCACTCACCCTTGATGAATGGACCCGACGAACATCCAACTCGACATTGTCGTCAGAGTGATCATCCGGGCTAGACTCATTGCCCGCCCTAGACACGATGGTCTCGAACACAAGTGGGTTCTCATGGTCTACCACCCCATGACCCCCACTTGTGCTGGGGTGCTGGTGTGATAGCAACCCTTTGTCCGGCATGACAACACCATCCTCTGGCTCCATGCGTCATCATCTGAAAAGGGGGAAAAAAGAAACATGTCAGAAGCACATAATCCACACACACACATAGACATCACATTGACAGGCAACACATGAAGCAGACATGTCACACACAAATGAGAACCTGCCATGCATCCAGTGGCCTTGATATGCAAAGACATCCCAAAAGCAGAAATGGATGTGTATGAATAGCAAAGCCTACACAAGTACAAAAAGTAGTATATGAACCCCATCAGACACCACCTCGGTCAGGCACATGTCACAGGCAGAAAAGACAGATGGCAACAAAGAGATGGCACATACCATAAGCATGTCTGAACTGCAAATTGACCACTGCTGCAAGTGAATTCAAACACACAATGACACACGTAATATGCATGTACACATGCATCACTAAAACAACATCACCAAAATAGCTCCATCCATCTGCAGCTTGGCCCGTACCGGGTGGCATGGGCAATGTACATATAGTGAATGTCCCAAGCAAAGCAAGCACCTGCAACCAGGCATGAGGGACCATGACTCCCAATACGGTCCGAGCTGCAGGACATGAAGCCTCCACAACACTGCTCAGGGCACATTGTGCTATGCATGTGCCCTATTCCATCATTCCTTGTGTAAAAATTCCACGGCCAGGCACCACCATATTAGCTAAGTGTGCCTGGGCGGACACTTACTGCACTACAGTGCACCTTCAAGGTCATGCCAGTTGAACATAACGTGCGCAATGCAATAATCTCACCAGCATGAACGTCAATCAACTACATATTAGTCAGTCAACAAAAAAGATGCGGAAGACACGTGTAAATGAACACTTTCACACACACATAAGTGAGTAGTCGCAATGTTGCACTACACAACGTTGAAGCTGCTTGCATATGTACACGTGAAAGCGTTTAAAAACTCACCTTTCCCCATACACCTGTCTTGTGAACATGAACAGAATCCAATACAGCAAAGCAAGCAGCTACAACGCTGCTTGCTTTGATGTATGTGGAAGTGTACACATACACACGTGAAGGCAACCCCACAGTCATTACAACCCGATTGGCAGGCTACATTCAATCTGCACCCTATGCCAGTTGGTATAGGCCACAGATTGACCAATCAACTTTTCTAAACAACCACTAGGGAGTTCCATTACTGAGTACATGTGTCACAGGATGCACCTGTGCCCGTGGCATTCATGACAGAGAAGGGATGATAATCTGACCATACATGCCAGGTCACTTTGACATTGCATCAGTGAGTAGGCATGTAGAATGGTGTAACACGGCTCAGAAGTGGGTTGATGCAGTGCAGAACATGTGTACGTTACCCACTATCTACATGAACTAGTACATTATGATGTCTATCAATAAACGGGAAGGCAGTGTAACGGCAAGTTCAGGCATCACGTGCAATGGATTGCATGGCTACAAGCAAACCCCCCCCCCCTTAAGTGAAAATGCAGGGAGGCATTGCATGGCAGCGAAAGGGTGACCAGAGACCTGTGTATTGACAGGCAGTGTTGACTAGCGTCAATTGCACCATCTGTGTCAACTGCCTACACACCAGATGATAATGGGACAGTAAGCAGGGCACATGATGAACCCTCACTAGTACACCCATGTATGCAGAAGCCACTAAACCAGTTGAACAGAGTCAGGGGGCCTGAAACAGGGGGAGGCCTGTGCCCCACACAGACTGACAACCTAAACATGTGTGTGATGCAGGGCTTAGCCAGAGTGGCCATGGAATGGATGATCAAATGCCATGAAATGTAGGTCATCCTGGACACGTACTACAATGATCATCCAGTCAAGGACACATAGGGGCATGCATGGAATGCACATGGAGCATGAATGGGCACTCATGTCCCTGCGGAGCATCTGCCATCTGCACAGTCCGAGTGAGACACCCTGCATCAAGGACAAAGGATGTACCCCACTGTATGTGTCTGGCAGGTTGGCAGGTTGGCAGGGGGGAAGTGTTCATTTCTACAGGAGCATTGAAAAGGCCATTGCAGTACTCCAACATGATACCCACCAGCGCCATGGTGAAATTGGGGTGCAGAGGGGTGGAAGAGCAAGGGAGCATGCCTACGTGGAGTACCCGCATGCAGGCAGAAGACACATGCACGGCAGTCATGCGATGACATAGTCCCAGTGCTGAGTGGAAAGACACCCCAGGCTACATGCAGAAGTGCCAGTGAGCTGGAACATGGACCGAAGGGGCAGCCGGGTGACTAACATGTGAGCAGGGCGCAGGTGTGGTGAGGAGGACAGTCCCCATCTGCTCTACAAGTCCAGCATCCTGCACAGCAGGCAAGCATCAGTGAAGCATTGCATGACTTACACATGAGCACCATGTACACATAGCATGTAGTGGCAGTCAAGCATAACACATCACATAAGCAAACCACACATGGTCTGGACAAACACGCGACAACACTCACTGGATGGGGCATCAAAGTCCAGCATCTCTCCCACTCCTTCAACCAATTCTGCCAGTTTGAACCCTGCAACGATTGACTCGTGCAAAGTGAGGTCTTCCTCCTGAGCTGGTGACCCACCGCCAGTCAACCCAGTCACGGCATAATTGGAGGCACGCTTCATCTTAGCAGTGCGTCGGAGGTCATCCCAACGCTTTTTGCACTCTTGAGCTGTGCGCACCTAATGTCCGAATGCACTCACACAATCCGCAACTTGCTTCTAGTGGGACATACGATGGGCAGCCGTAGTGTGACAATTCGGCCCCACTAGGATATCACGGTTGTGGTCCCGCACGTAGTCCACAAGGAAGTCCAATTCTTGCATGCAGAAAGGCTTCTTCCTCGACGTCCGGAGGCCGGAGCTGTGTCTGGGATCCCAGCCTCTACTGCAGATGCAACCTTCCTCCTCTTGGACTGTGGTGCGACCCTGACTGGCAAATGCTGCCCTGATCAGTATGGGCAGTGGCGCTGGTGGATTGAACCAAGGGAGTGGCAGGTGGAACAATGATGGAAGCCCTGACTTGTGTCGGTGGCTGCTGGGTGCCCCTGACTTGACCCTGCGCAGCAACATCCGCTGTGCCAGGGTCATTGACCGGGACTGTCCTGGATGGTAGACTCACAACCGGGGTGGTGTCGGCTGCATCTGCCCATGCACTTACCAACACCCGGCTGCTCGAGGCAGCAGATGACAATACTGCCCTAGGGACACGTGCCTCAGTCAGGGCAGCCCTGCGTGCACTTACGGTGTGCCTCCTGACCTCCTGGAAATCTTCCTGGGACTCTTCCAGGTGCCAACACAGCCTGCGCTGGTAGACCCTGAGCCTGGGTGGTGGTGTCCACAGCTGCACCTCCAGCTACCACTACCCTTGGGCCCGTGGCAGTTGATGAAACGGACTGCCGGGTCACATGGGCGCCAGTGCCAGATGCAAGAACTGCATCTCCTGGAGCCGCAGGGGGTGGTGGCATGACTGCACCAACACATGGCACAACATCGTGCCGAACTGGCGCACCCCTTCCTCTTCCCCCTCTGCAGCCACCCTGGAGTCCCCCTACTCTCTGGTCACCCCGGCCACGTCCCTGACCACGCCCACCACGTGGAGTACGGCCAGCTGAGGCACCCTCACCTTTCGTGGACTCCCAGCCATGGCACAGATGGAGCAGTGCTGGCACAGATGGAGTAGTGCCGGCACAGATGGAGTAGTGGCAATGGGAGGTGGACACGACAATTGTCCTGGGCAATTGGGATGAAGGGGGTGGGATACAAGATGTTAACAGCACCCCTGTGCACCTGCAAGGCTGTTTATGATCCTGGTGATAAAGTGACGGGTCACGCAACGCTCAGACACCCCAAAACTGCAGTAAAACTGTGCACGCAATCCCCGATAGTCCCCGTGTGTGGAATTAACCTCCCGCAGTATGCACCTAGGGACACGAAAAACATGTACGCGTGGGACATGCAGGCTACTTTGACCTCAAACGGGTACGCGATACACAGGGGCACTCGCAGTGGGAAAAATAGCATGCGCGACTCACCGTCAGACTAATGTGATAATGAAAAACACGCCAAAAGAAGAGATACGTCCTTGATCGGCTGTGAAGTTGTGATGGCGCACGAAACAACACGAAGTAGCAACACACACGTCGGTCTACATGAAAGGCACGTACAGCGAACTGCTGGCCCACTCACCTTTAACTCGTGCTGAGGGAAATGCCCGCGTGCGTCACTTCACTTACGCGCTTAGGGCCGTTCCTCGAATTACAATGCATTGACACGCGGACGTGTTGTTTTTTCACGTGCTGATTCACTATGCACCCGTCACGAGGGAAATGCCTGCGCGCATTACGTCACAGACGCACTTACACGCTAAGGGCCTTTCCTCAAATTACATGCTGAAGTGCTATTTTTTCACATGCCAATTCACTCCGTATCAAGCTGGCCACGTGACAACACACTGAAGACCACGCTCC
The DNA here is from genome assembly GCF_040938575.1 of Ambystoma mexicanum. Taxonomy (NCBI): domain Eukaryota; kingdom Metazoa; phylum Chordata; class Amphibia; order Caudata; family Ambystomatidae; genus Ambystoma; species Ambystoma mexicanum. The sequence continues at coordinate 929,197,416 of NC_090931.1, read as the reverse complement.
TGCCCAGAAGGCCATTTACCTGCCCCCCAGAGCCCCGAGCCCGCTCCCACCTGCCATCTGCTGCTTCCTGCCTGCTGGCACGTGCCCTGCTATTTGGTGCCTGCACGTCAGCCATCTGCAGGGGTCCAGTTGCTGGAACCACACCTGCTGGAACAGAAGACTCCCAACTGAAGTTCCATCACTCCACAGCCCAGCCCCAGGACCCAGTTGCCCACCCACACCTGCCTCGGGGGTTGCCATGTCCGACACAACACCATATGGCACCAGTGGCAACCCCCAGCACAGAGGCAGAGGGCTGCCAGCTTCAATGCCAATGAAGTTGACATCCTGGTAGAGCAAGTCCTAGTGCATTATGATGCCCTCTTTGGAAGTTCATGCGCGGACAATGAAGGACAGAAAAGGATCTTGAAGGACATAGTGGCTGCCATCAATGTCGAGGGGGTGGCAGCCCGCGAGATGCAACACGTCCGGAAGCGCAGGGAAGACTTCAGGTCCAGGACCCTCAGCAAGGCCCGGCGCCACTTGACGGCAAAGCATGCAGAGGGGTGCCGGGTCCACTTACCAACATCCAGATAAGGGCCCTGGAACGCATACACCCTGCGCTCTACCTCCAGGTCCTTCAGAGGCAGACCCGTCCTGAGTCGAGCGGTAAGTGTCCATGCGTACTGAATGGATGCAGTGCAGGTTGAGGTGTGGCAGGAGTGTGCAGGTTGGACATATGTCTTGAAAGGCCCATATATGGGTGTGTATGTACAGGGACATGAGCCTCCCACATGTGAGTCCAGTCATGTGTGAGGCACATCAATGGTGTATGTGTTCAAATGCATGATGGCCAAATGCATGTGTAGGTGCACATATGTATACATTTCTGTGTATGTACTGTGGCATGTTTGTGGTGTGACACATGGATGCTGGTTCCACCTTCATGTATGTGCACAATGTACATGTGTGTATTTGACATGTGTGCCACTGTGATACACCAGGGATGCATGTGACACCGACATGTAGGAGGCTGATTGGCAGATGTGACATGGATGCCGATGATTTCACTGCGACAGGTGGTGGAGATGTACAGATGCATGTATGTCTGGTGGCATGTGAGCATGTGTTCGGCACTCCCGATTTGCATGTGACTTCAGGCTAAGCTTCGGATGCTCATGCTGTTCTTTGTGTATGGATGGTGCTGCCTGTTGCAACATTCCTGTTAATTTGCGCATGTGTGTGGGTTCAAATGAAATGTGTGTTGGGGAGTGTGATGCCATGTGTGAAGATTGACACTGCCACTCATGTGCAACTGTCGTGTGTATCAGACCATTGTACAGTGCCCTGATGCCTGTGTTCTGTCTCTTCCTCTCTGCAACGTCAACTGATGAAGAGGGCGGAGACAGTGATGTGGAGCACAGCGGCAGGGATCCCACCGCCAGCCGGAGATGCAAGGCCTAGCTCCACTCCCATGTTGTCATTTCGTCAGGGAGTGAGGAGTCTGGTGCCGCTTCCGCGGCCGCAGCTGCCGAGGGTAGGTCCAAGAGGCGGAGGTCGGAGGTGGACTCCTCGGCAGCAGAAGGAGCAGATGAGACCCCACAGGGGCCTATGGAGGAAGATGGCATGGAGTCATCCAGGTTGGTGGGTGTTTTGGTTGAGGAGGAGGCCGTGGAAGGGGTCTGGAAGGGGGATTCCACTGGTGCTAGTGGTGCAATCCAGGGGCAGGGACAGGAGACGGCACAGGCGGCCACGGAGGTGCGCTCCCCGATCCTGTGACTGCATCATCCGGCACCAGCAGGGATACCTTCATCCAGACCCGTTTTCAGGGAGGGGATGAGAACACAACAACTGGCCTTCCTCGCCCTGTGGACTTGGCAATCCGGGACCGTGTTGAGCCTGTCCTGGCTGGGGTGGCGTTGCGTCAACATGGCATTCGGAGGACATGCAGAGTTCTCGTGAGGACACTGCAGGTTATTCCGGATGCCTCGTTGACCGCATCGACCAACTAGGATGCGTCACCAGTGCTGGGTTCCTCCGTGTGCTAGACCTTCTACCGACCGCTCCTCAACTGAACCCCCTATGCGCCAGTCATCCTCCGTGCCATCTTCCTGCCCAAGTATCATCTCGGCACCCTGTGGAGCTGCCCCTGACCCAGCGGCCAGGCTGGTGGAGGACACATCTGGCCACAGTCAGGAGTTGGATGTCCAGCAGGGGTGGCCACCACAACAACTGGACCCCAGCAGGAGGAGGACTTGCAGACATCAACAGGCAGGGTACATGCACGGCAGCAGCAGGCTCAAGGTGGGAGAGATGATGGCTCGTGGCCATCAACATCAGAGGGGCAGGCATCGGTCGGAGGGCAGGAGGACCCTGGATTGGGAGTGTCTTCCGTGTGGCAGCGCTTGGGCCGGCAAATAGATGCGGAGGGCGGCGGGCGGAAGAGGCACGGCTCACTATGGTCAGGGCGGAGAACTCCCTGGGCAGGGCGTTGTGGTGGGCTGAGTGCCTCGAGGCAACTCGCAGGGAGTTGGAGGAGGCCACGGCTGCATCCCTGCGAGACCTCGGGCCAGGGAACAGGCCCGCCTCCGGGACATTGAACAGGAGTTCGATGATGCCCTGGTCCGGAACATCAACAAGTGAGCCGTTGGACTTGCCCGCCGCCTTTATAAATAGTTTTGTAGGTGTAAGTTTTCTTTCTATTTTTTTTTCCTTTGGGGCGCATGGACTATGCCCTGCCTTTTTGTATATATTTATTTATTAGGTAGGATTTAGGTTAGGTTTTCTTTGGATTGTTGGGCTCATGGACCCTTGATTGTTCATTTGTAAATAGTTTTGGACCTGGATTTCATTTTCTTGGACCCATGGTGGAATACTTTTCTTTTTTGGAACTCTGATTTTTGTTTGATGGGCAGACTCATTGGAGCCATTTTACTTTGGATTTTATTGGTTACAGCATTCATTTTCTTTTCCTTTTTTGGACTTCCGGACTTGGAATATTTTTTATTTTATTATTGTCTGCTTTTGTTTTATTAATTTGGTTTATTCTTCAATACACTTTTTTTCTATACTTTAGTTGTGTGGTCTTCTCTCATGTGTTTTGTGCATGTCACAATGTGGTTTTTCACAGTCATATGTCGCCATTGTGTGGGTCTGAGGGACATGTATTCATGAGAATGCTGGTTATTTATTTTCTATCATGACATTGGGAATTCAATGTGGAGTGGATGGAATGCTTGGTTGGGTGTTTGGACTGGGGTGGGATTTGGGTGGCCATAAGGGCCATGGGTCTGGAGTGTGATGACGTGTCGGGTGGGGGGACATGAGTCGTGGACTGCTGGCAGGTGCCTGTCTATGGTGGGTGGGTGGGGGACATGAGTTGGGGCCTGCTGGCAGGTGCCCGTCAATTTGGGGGACATGAGTCGGGGCCTGCTGGCAGATGCCCGTCAATGGTTGGTGGGTGGATGGTGGACATGAGTCGGGGCCTGCTGGTAGGTGCCCATCACTTGGGGGACATGAGTCGGGGCCTGCTGGCAGGTGCCCGTCAATGGTGGGGGACATGAGTAGGGGCCTGCTGGCAGGTGCCCGTCACTGGTGAGTGGGTGGGTGGGCGACATGTGTTGGGGCTCACAAGTGCACGGTGCCATGTGGGCTGCCAGCAGGGCATGGTCAGGGGTGTAGGGTAGTCCCCTGTGGTGTGGGCTGCCTGCAGGGCATGGGGAGGGGGGAAAGGGCACACCCAAGGGCCACACTGCCAACGCGCATGTAAAAGTCCACGCGCACCCCTCAGAATATGCATAAACCACCCGTGCTAGCAAAAACGCGTGCTTGGAATATGCTTATCCCACCTGCGCGTGTAAAACTCCCCACGCACCCCTCGGAATACGCGTACCCCAACCCCGCTATCAAAAACGCGTGCTCGGAATACGCGTATCCCACCCGCGTTAGCAAAAACACGTGTAAAATTCTCTGCGCACCCCTCGGAATACACGTACCCCACCCAAACTAGCAAAAACGCATGCTCGAAATACGCGTACCCGACCCGCGCATGTAAAACTCCCCACGCACCCCTCGGAATTCGCGTACCCCACTCGCATTAGGTTAAATGTGTGGGAAAAGTACCCCCTGTGATTTGGGGTGCCTGTGGGGCATGGGGAGGGAGGATGGGCTGCCTGGGCATATTCCGAGGCGTGCGCGTGGATTTCTACATGCATTTTACCTGATGCGAGCGGGGTACGTATATTCCGAGGGGTGCGCGTGGACTTTTACACGCGCATTGGCAGTGTGGGCCCTCAGGTGTGCCCTTTCCCCCCTCCCCATGCACTGCAGGCAGCCCACACCACAGGGGACTACCCTACACGCCTGACCATGCCCCGCAGGCAGCCCACATGGTACCATGCACTTGTGAGCCCCAACACATGTACACCACACACCCATCACCCAACCGTGATGGGCACCTGCCAGCAGGCCCTGACTCATGTCCCCTTGCACCCCCACCCACCCACCATTAATGGGCACCTGCCAGCAGGCCCCGACTCATGTCCCCCTTCACCCCCACCCACCCAGCAGTGACGGGCACCTGCCAGCAGGCCCCGACTCATGTCCCCCACCCACCATTGACTGGCACCTGCCAGCAGGCCCCGACTCATGTCCCCCTGCACCCCCACCCACCCACCATTGACGGGCACCTGCCAGCAGGCCCCGACTCATGTCCCCCTGCACCCCCACCCACCCAGCAGTGATGGGCACCTGCCAGCAGGCCCCGACTCATGTCTGACCCACCCACCATTGACGGGCGGCTGCCAGAAGGCACCGACTCATGTCCCCCTGCGCCCCACCAACCCACCATTGACAGGCACCTGCCAGCAGGCCCCAACTCATGTCCCCCTGCACCCCACCAACCCATCAATGACGGGCACCTGCCAGCAGGCCCCGACACACGGCCCACCAAACAACATGTCCTGACAAAACAGATCATGTCCCTAATGCCAACCCTATTCCCCCTTGCCCCAGTACAAGCATGCACACATCCACAGAAGCCACTCCCAAATTACCCATGCCATCACAGTCTTAAATGGACCACCATGTCCATGCAGGAACGCACAACGGAGCCACACAGTGGCAACACATGACTGAGATAATGTTCATTGAGACATGCACAAAACCAATGATAGAACACAACACCAATCTTGAAGTTAGCTAAAATGGATTACAACATTATGAACTGACATTGAAGAAATTAAACTTGAAAAACAATGTCCAATGAGAGAAATTAAAGAAGTGAAACTGTAGATCCAATGAAGTAAAAATGAAAAATGTCATGTTGGATTAAAAAGTGGTCCATTGCCAATGTCGATTAAAAAAACATAATCCAAAACAAATCCATGGGAACATTTAGAATAAAGTATGTACAAGTCTGTAACTTGTAAATGGAAGTCCAAATGGTCCATGATCCACAAACAAAAGGAAACCTACTAAAAAGTCCTATGAATAATGAACAATATACACGAAGTGGAGAAATGTCCATGAACTCCAAAATTAAAGTAAAAACAAAGAAAACCTTACACTAATGAACTATGTACAATGGCGGCAGGCAAGTCCAACGGCTCACTCATTGATGTTTGGGGCCAGGGCATCATTCAACTCCACGTCGATGTCCCGGAGGCGGGCCTCGTCCCTGGCCTCGAGGTCTCGCAGGGATGCAGTCATGGCCTGTTCCAACTCCCTGCGAGTTGCCTGAAGGCACTCAGCCCGCCTCAATGCCCTGCGCATGGAGTTCTCCGCCCTGACCATAGTGAGTTGTGCCTCCACCGCCGCTCCGCATCTATCTGCTGGCCCAACTGCTGCCACACGGAAGACACTCCCAATCCAGGGTCCTCCTGCCGATGCCTGCCCCTCTGATGTTGATGGCCCTGGGCCATGATGCCTCCCATGCTGAGCCTGCCGCTGCCTCTGATGCAACTCCCTCTGCCAGCACGACGGCATCCGGGATGATGGAATCCACCAGCGCCGTCGTGCATGTGCCCTGCCTGATGCTGGCACATCCTCCACCCGCTGGGGTCCAGTTGGTCGGGTGTCCACCCCTGCTGGACCTCCGACTCCCAACTGCGGCAGGGATGGGATCTCCACCAGGCTGGCTGCGTTGGTTGGGGCAGATCCACAGGGGGCCCTGCTGGCATCTGGGCCGGAAGACGGCACGGAGAATGACTGGCATATGGTGTGCACAGAGGAGGAGAGGGCTGCAAGTGTGGCTGACAAATGGAGGAAACCCCCGACCATGGACCCTCCCAACTGGGCCATGTTGTCACACAGCTCTTCGTGATGACGTGCTTGGTCCCCCCGGGAACCACGCACGTCATCACAAATGTCACGTGTGCGCAACACAGCACCAATCAGGACGGATTCCATCCAGTCACGGGTCCTCTCGTCCACAGGTAGAGGAGTGCCAGATGACATGGACCTCCCCCTTACCTGCGGACGGGCCTGGGACGGGGCATCCCTGCTGGTGCATGGTGATGCAGTCACAGTGTCAGGGACAGAGACATGCACAGGCACCTCCGCAGCAACCTGTGCTGTCTCCTGCCCCTGTACTGCACTACTTGCACTAGTGGTACCATCCCCATCAGGCCCCATGTGCAGCTCTGTAGCAGCCTCCTCCTCCTCTATGCCCACCACCAATCTGGATGGCTCTGCACCATCTTCCGCCATTGCAGGCCCCTGTAGGGGCTCATCCGCCCCTTCCGCTGCAGCTGTAGTGGCAGCCGCGGCACCAGTCCCCTCGCTCCTGGATGATGGTATTTCCTGGTAGGGTGACTGGGCCTTGCGTCGCCGGCCGGTGGAGGCATCCCTGCCGCTTTCCTCCACAGCGCCCTCTCCGCCCTCTTCTTCACTCGCTGCTGTGTAAAGGGATACATTGAACACAAGCATCAGGGTACTGAACTATAGTCCCCTAGACACAAAGCAATGGCACATGAGTCGCACTGTCAAATGTCACTTCCATCTTGTCCCTCCACAACACATGGGTTAGTTCAGGCAACACACATGCAGGAACAAGCATGGCACATGCAACATACGTTGGCATCCATATCCAAGGCACCATAGTTGCATCCAATGGTGGGCTGATTCTCACATGCACCATGGGACATGCAGTTCACATGCACACGCGTCACCGGAGGGTCATGCATTTGGCCCGGTATACCCCCAGACACAGTGGATACAGGGATGACTAGGCTGTATCAGTGAATCAACACATCGTCACCATGTGTCATGCATCCATGGCGCACACACTACTCAAACACACGGACATATACATCATGCATGTCCATGTCAACAGCACACATCTCTCACACCCCAAACATGTCAAATTACAGACACAGGCATGATATGATATGATAGGTTATTTATAAAGCGCTTAATACCCAGAGGTTTCTAAGCGCGGACCCGGGGATCGAACCTGTGTTGCTCTGTGTCATCTTGTTTCCAAGGGGAACACGTTGCCGCTGAGCTATCCTCCCGAGACCCTGCATGCATACATGTGTGCGTTCCGCATACTGCTCTGCATAATACACTGTTACACATGCACCATTCATGTGGGTCACGCCTGACTGGACTCACATATGGGGCCATCATGTCCCTGCACACACACATCCAAACATGACCCATTTCACACAAGCAGCCAAGTAGCTAACTACCAGCACACTGCAACATGCCCTTTTTTAAACATAAGTGCATGGCCACTTACCGCTCGACTCCAGACGTGCCTGCATCCTGAGGATCTGGTGGTGAAGCACGGGGCGAATGCGCTCCAGGACCCTCATCTGCTGGTTGGTAAGCTGGCCCCGGCGCCCCACTGCATCCTCTGCTTCCAAGAGGTGCTGGCCTTCTCGAGGGTCCAGGACTTGTAGTCCTCCCAGCGTTTCTGGACATGTTTGATGTCACGGGGTGCCACCCACTCCACGTTGATGGCACCCACTATGTCCTTCCAGATCCTCTTCCGTCCTTCCTTGTCGGCGCGCGATGGTGTGAAGAGGGCATCATAATGCCCCAGAACTTGCTCCACCAAGATACCAACTTCATTTTCACTGAAGCTGGTAGCCCTCTGCTTCTCTGGCTGGGGGTTGCCACTGGTAACAGAAGGTGTTGTGTCAGACATGGCAACCTCCGAGGCAGGTGTGGGTGGGCAACTGGGTCCTGGGGCTGGGCTGTGGAGTGGTGGTACTTCAGTCGGGAGTCTTCTGTTCCAGCAGGGGTGGTCACTGCAACCGGACCCCTGCAGATGGCAGATGTGCAGGCACCAAATGGCAGGGCACGGTGGCAGCAGGCAGGCAGGCAGGCAGGCAGCGGCAGATGGCCATTGGGAGGCTGCTCGGAGGTCTGGGGGGGCAGTAATTCGGCCTTCTGGGCAGGAGCGTGGTCTTCTGTGTGTTGTCGCGTGGCCAGCTTGATATGGAGTGATTTGGCACGTGAAGAAACAGCACGTCAGCGTGTAATTCGAGGAAAGGCCCTTAGCGCGTAAGCGCGTCTGTGACATAAAACGCGTGGGCGTTTCCCTCACCACGGGTTGAAGGTCCCACGTGGGTTTCCATCGCTCTGTGCGTGCTCTTCGTGGGATGAGGTACGTGAATTTAAAGGGTGCGGGTGGACTTTTACATGTGTTTTAGCTGGCGCGTGCAAGGTATGTGTATTCCGAGGGGTGGACTTTTACATGCATTTTCGATAGTGCGGGCGGAGTATGTGTATTCCGAGGGGTGCGCAGGGAGTTTTCCACGCGTTTTCGATAGCGCGAGAGCGGTACGTGTATTCCGAGGGCTGCGTGTGGACCTTTACATGCGTTTTAATGCTTGGGGGGAGCTGTATGCTGGTCCCCTGGCCTTTGCACAACATGTTAACCTTAGACATCAGAACACTGCTACCAAGCAGCCACTCAGCAAATGTGGGCTGTATGTATTCTAATTAATGACGTATACCAATATTTTCACTAAAATATCATATTTCAATTCATTTACTTAATCGCACAAGTATCAAAAACATTATTTTAAAAAAACATTTACACCACATAAAAAGGTATACAATGTTAAAAGTAGTTATTCCAGCACAGAAAGTCAAGTTTTACAAATACTTGAAACACTATGCAGTAGCAACTCATTTCCTCTTGCTTCCTACTGCATACAAAAAGTTAGCCCAACTTATATAAGTTTCTGTCCTTGATGTTACTATTAACTGGACATTCTTCAGGGGCAGAAATGTGTCTTGTGCTTCCTGTAGACTTCTCTCTATGGTCCCGGTTCCTATAACTTGGTCCCAATTGCAGCTTCTCTCTCTCTTTTGGGGATGATTATAAGATCTTTTTTTGTAACCGACCAGCCATAAGACAATGCGTCCCCAATTTGGGTCATGTATTGGAACTTGGTATCACTAATCTGTAGGTTATTGGTAATATCCCAGATCTGAAGTTTCTAATAGAAAATCCCAATCCCTGGCTTTCTGTCCACTCAATCGATAGGTAAGCATCTCACCTCGCGTATGTGTATCTCTGGCATATCTACAGTCTCCTGCTACGTGCAGCAATAGTGTTTCAAAGCGCGACGAGGCTAGGGAGGGAGAACAGAGGGAAGACAGACAACGATCTTACTAAGCCAAGTGTCATTTAGATCGCACAAGTGCGAAGGAAGGGGGGAGGAAGAAAAGTGCAGGGGGGAGGGAAAATGCAGTGCATGGGATAATAGAATAACGAGATAAATAAACGTCCAGCAGGTTGCAAGTGCAGGGTGGGTGCAGACATAACTGCTAGTGGGGGGACTGTAGGGATACAGAAAACAGTCCCCAGGGGCAGGGGTTGCCAGGGAGGCAGTGCAGGCATGCGTCTGGCAGGGCTAGGGCCCGAGATCAGATGGGTGGCCAGGTAACCAGTGCAGTCTCAGTAACAGTCAGGACTTTAGCAGGGGAGAGGGGGAGAGAAAGCGGAAGCAAAGAGGAGGGTTTTCAGGTGCTTACGGAACCGAAGATGGTTCCCCTCAAGTTTCAGGGAGGCCGGGAGGCTGTTCCAGAGGGAGGCCCCAGCCAAAGAGAGAGATCTGCCACCAACTTGTTGCTTGGAAAAGCGACTGACCCTGACGGAGGTGGATAAGCGAAGAGCTGGAGAGGGAAGATATCTAGGAAGAGAAAGTTGAAGGTATTGAGGCCCCAGACCCCAGAAGGCCTTGTGGACGATGAAGAGGGTTTTGAACTTAATCCTCGCAGCTTCTGGGAACCAGTGCAGAGATCAACATCTTATAGACTGCTGGTTCACAATGTGTTCGGCACGTTATGCCAAATCTTTACTAGGGAGGTACCTCCCATTCTTCAATTTTTAACTGATCTGTAAGAGTTATATTAAACATCACTTCATCATCCGAGTCGTCATCTGTAAACAAGCTTTCATCTGTTAAATCAGCTCATCTATGCTCTTCGTCAAGAGCTAGAACTGTTCTTCAGATTACCCCTTTCCTCACCAACTCCATGTAAAATTACTCTGTTTTCCCTCACTATTGCTGCTTCTAACTCAACTGTAATTACCTTCCTCCACATCCGTGGGTACTTCTGGTCAAAACACAAATTCTGTGGGTAACCGCAACATTCTGTCTTGTTTTCTTGGAAGCCATGCTAAAAATATGTGTACTCCATAAAGGAATTCTTTGGGGTTCAAAGGCACTCCTCTTTGTGCTTGCTGACCATAAAATGCTGTTATGAATTCTTGTGCATTCACATAATGAATCCCTTGTGTAGAGCATATTATCCCCTGGTCAGTAGATTATATTGTCATGTTTGCTCATCAGATCTCTCCCCAATATGTTACCTGGTGTCTTGTGGGAATATAATAATGGTGAGGAGATGTCATCTCCTCCTAGGGTAATGGTAAGGCATCTGTAAAAGGAACTGTATTTGTCACCCAAGAAAATCTTTGTGCATTCGTGGAAATGCCTGACATTGGGAAACTTCCCTCTTTAACACAAGATCAAGTCTCCCCCGTATGTACTAAGAAGGAAAGTATTTTATCACATATGGTCACACCGAGCCTCAGTTGCTCATGGGCCTGGTGTAATCGATAGGATGGAACACACCAAGTTGTTCTGTAGGCTGTCCTATTGTGGATACATGTCCAGTCCTGTGCCTGTGAAAGTGTTCCCTACCGCTGCTGTCACACCCACTATTCTAGGTGTAGCTGCCTGTGGCAATATGTTCGCATTCCATGGTGTCACTGCATTCTGTTGTGCTACTGCATTTGTCTTTATTGGTGTTTGCTGCATTGGAGCTTACTGTGTTTGGGGTGGCATCCCTTATTGCATTGGTTGCATTTGTGGGGCTTGTGTCTGATACTGCGTTTGATCCTTGGCATAACATTCAGGTGACTGTGTTGTATGGTGGGGCTATGCTATATCCCCTCTTGGTTCTGCTGCTTGCTAGGTCTGTTGCATCCCTCCACTGCATATCTGCATACGTGTGAGATGTGCCCCATCTTCCCACATGTCCAACATTGCTGTGGATGTCCTCCAAATCTAGGTTGCCCTCAATTAAACCCTCCTCCTTGTGGAGCTTGAAATCCAAACCCTTTGCCTCTGGGTGCAAACCCTCGTCCTCATGGAAAATAAATATACTCTGCCCTCCCTGCAAAATTTCTGTTCGCTGCTGGCTGTACCTACTGTACCCCTTGTGCATTAAAACGTTTTCCTCCCCTTGTCAATACTGCCCCTTCCACTGAACATTTTGACAATTTTGTGAAGTAACTTTGTTTGTCAATCTTCCTGTCCTCAACCTCCTTTCTGGCTTTCTCTTGCTTTAACTGACAATGGTGCCCAATCGTTAGTTGTATCTCCACCCATGGCTTCGCTTCCATTCCCACAATCTTTCTCAGTTGTCTTGGCACTTCCTCCGGAAGTCCCTGGGATAAAATATGATAAAAAATAGTTATGTTTTTGTCCCATGGTTCTCTAGTTTGTAACCACTATGTTTCCTGCATATCCTGAATATAAGCCATCGGATCTTCATCCGCTCTCAATTTACGAGTCATAATTGCACTCATGGCTGACGAGTCTGGGTACTGAACCCTGAATGCTCTCCATACGTCAACTCAACAATTATTAAAAGGTGCTCCATCATGGTTAGTATTCTGTGCTGTCACCCCAGGATATCCCGCTCTCTTCAAAATGCCATCTGATTGCTCCACTAGTATGGCAGCAAGCAGGCTTTTTATGTCACCTACTGCTAAGATCATTCCAGCTGTCATTCTCTCTAATTCATAGATCCATTTACCCAACCCTGATGTAAGTGATGGCAATTTACAAATTAAATAATTCGTGTCCCTTTGTGGCCACAGAATGTATTGTGGCAGTCCTCTCCCTTTCTCCTATAAGGGGAGCTGTGTAAACACAGCCCCCTGTCTAGGTCCAGCTGCACCCTTTGTCTTTGTAACTGCATCTGTCATACTAATTCTCTTCCATCCTGGAAAATTCCTCAGTCTAGTCATGTTCGGTATTCTCTCCTTTAAACTATTTCATTGCATCTTCGGAGGTCTGGGATATTCAACGGGCTCTGGCCTCCTCACTGGTTCTTCCAAATCTAACCACGCTATCTCTTCTCCTAGCCCGATGCTTGCAGAAGGGGCTTGTGCAGACTCCTCCTCTCCACTTTTCTCTTTTTCTTCATTTTCTGAAATACTGTAGTCACTGTCATCACCTTCATCATCTTCTCTGTCTTCAAAATATAATCTCCAAAAGGGACTTGTCCTTTACATTCCACTCATCACCTCCTCCAATATATTCCTTCCCCATCTTGCAGACACACTCCTCTACTCCCCTTTATGCTGCTGGTACCATCCCTCCTGCTCCTTTATAGATAGCCAATCCTCGTTCATATGGCCCCTTCTGTTACGTAGTGAATGTGCTTACACACATGCGCGAGACTCGTTCCGGCTCACGCATGCGCTATGTTGTTAAATGGAGGACAGAGACGGCAGTTACCGCCGGGACCCCATAACGAGCAGACGCGTCCGTGAGTCTCCTTACTGTGTGTGTGCTTGCTGTATGGGGTGGCCTGGGGTACCTCAGGGACCACAACATTGGCGACGTGGAGGTGATTGTGTATGTGTACGAGATCCCAGACACGTGGCATACGTCAGAGGGGTCTCCTCACACAACGCAGCTCCAGATCCTATGCAGCATGTTGGTGGCCATTTTATAATAACACGCGCAACCGTTGCGGCCCGTGAGGGTGCTTGTGCGCTGTCTGTGTGCTCCATTGGAACAATTTATGGAACATTCATGGCTACCAGCCACACAGTGGCCATGATCCTGATAACGTGAAGGTGTTGCCACACACTTTTCCTGCTCAGACTGGTCTGCGGGACTGGGGGGGAAGTTCTGCAAGGAGGAAAGGTAGCCCAAAGGACTGGGCGACATAGTGATGTGCATGAATATTACTGCATAAGTCCCATCAACCCTGGAGCAGAGTCATCAAGGTCAGTGGATGCTCCAAACAGCTGTGGTGTCATTTATTCCTGAAAAAGGTGCCCTGCAAGGCGTCAAAGTGCCAACTTAGTCATCCAGCCAAGTGAGTGTGGTACCCACCATTGTGAGAACCATCAGGCTTGCGGCCTCACACCGTAGCGTGGGGTGCCTTTGCGGCCTGGAAGGATGGGTAAGCAGGATAGAGAAGCCATTGCCCCTGCACAGATACCATGCAGACAGCAAAGCACACTGGTGCCAATGCCAGCATTTGACACTTCAGGGCCCCCATCCAAACTTGGGCCTAAATGGTTACTTTGGGTCAAGAAACTTGAAATGTTTTTCAGGGCTACTGGCGAGACTGAGGATGATGCAAAAGTAGCCACTCTGTTATATTCAGCAGGGATGGAAGTTCACTGCATTGTCGAGTCGTTAAACCTGCAAGTAACAACCTATGCAGCCGTCAACCTAGCTATGCAGAACCACTTTCTGCCCATGGCGAACGTGGACTATGACAGATTCGTAATGTGCACAGAAAAGCAGCAGAGTGATGAGTCCCTGAATCAATTCTGCGCAAGATTAAGACAACCGGCCAGCACCTGTCGATGGGAGAATGAGGAGGGCATGGTGCATAACCAAATCATTTAAGAGGGCAGTTCTGGGAAACTGAGGAGGCAAGTTCTTAGAGAACCAGGACTAACGTTAGCACAGATCTTAGACACTGGTCGTGCTTACGAGCTTGCGGAAAGCAGGGGAGCTAGGATGGATGCGGCTGTCTGCCCAGTGAAGAGCAAGGAAGCTTTCGCAATGGGAAGGACCACTCCTCCCAAACCACGATGGGGCCAAAAGCAAGAGAGTGCTTAAGGGGGAGAGGAAAGTTCCAGTGGCAAAAGAGTGATTGCAGAAATCGGCCAAGGCTGGAGCAAGGGTGTCAATGTGGTCCTTGGTTATTCTGGATGAGCAGGGTAGAACCTGCTTTGATGAGACTTTCACAGATCAGACTTGTCTAGAAACATTGTCTGGGGTGAACAGGGGAAAGGAGGAGAAAGGCAGAGGAGAGACATCATACTGTAATCCTAGTTACCAAAACCTCTGGGGTACGGGGATTTGCTAATAATGGTGACTACACATGCATGCTGTAGGGGTTACATATCTAATTGGGTAACGCTTGTCTGGTGGCTCCTCCTGCGACCACCTCTAAATTGATAACAATAAAAATACATCATCTCTACAATATATAATTGGCTGGCACCTTGCTTCTTGGGTGGCATAACATTAGATATTTTCATTGGCTGGCCTCTTACTAACCAACCTTGGACAACTGACAGGTCAGCAAGACATGAGCCAGAGAGGAGTAAGGGGAGAGAGGTCCACTCGCTGCTTTCCTTTCAATTAAAGAAGATACCATCCCTCATTTCTAGGCCATGAACCAGGTTGACCTTTGTATTTGGCCTTGTGTGGCATCTTGTGTCTGGGGATACACATAAAGAGTAAGGCAAGTGTCTTGTCTGTGTTCATTACTTATGAATAGACAGTGTTCTTCAATTATAGGTCATGTGTAGTGGGACCGTGTTTGGAATTATTTCACCCTGCATTTATTAGGATTTTAGTTAATATCGGTGCGAGTGTTATGGTTTCTTTTATCACTGGGGACACACTTCAGTTATTCTTCATGGAGTCCTTTGGCTTATATTTGTCCTGAACCTGGCTTACAAAGTCTGGTTGTACTCTTAATTCATCTGAGAATATATGGCGTGCATTTTAGGAATAGTTATCTTGCGCTTTCTCTCTGCCGTTCCTATCCTCCCTTATTCATGGTAACCTTGGCATGGGTTGCTGCTGCTGTCTGAGCTCTGCATGGATCTGTATTTTGTTATTTCAGCATTTTCAGTTTTCGTTTAATAAGAGCATATCGTGGCTTCCATTTAGGAAAAGATGTCTTCCGATTACTGTTGCATTTCTATGTTAGTGAGCTATATTTGTGTGTCGTTGATGTTGCATTCAGTTTATACATTGATTATGTTAGTATTCTTCATGGCTTAATGTTATGTTAATATTTTTCATGTATAAGTGCATGTGTTACCTAGTGTTTGTGTTCCTCATGTTGAGTGCACATTTTCTTCGTGTCTAATGCACTCCCATGTATTGTCACAACGTTAATTTGGTTTACTCATGCCATCTTCAGGTTAGATTGAGTTACTTTCCTGCTGTACCTGCCTGCAATAAGGGTGGACGGCTTTCTTAGTGAGTAACGTTTCTCACCTCAGAATTGAGCTGTGGGAGAGGCAGAAGCTATGGATGATGTATGCATGTGCCTCTCAACAAATGGCTTCCCCAATGTAGGCCAGTACTGCCACGTAAATACACCCATCCTGTTGGCTTTTCCCTTGATACCCATTCAAAAATTCCATGTCACAGTAAGAAAATATGTATATAATGGTTGCACTAATGTAGGCCAGTACGGCCATTTAAGACTACTCATCATGCTGGCATTACCCTTGACTTCAGTAAAGAAATGGCATACCACAGTAAGACAATCTGTCCAGACTGGCTCCACAAATGTAGGGCAGCATGGCCACGTAAGAACATTAATTGTGCTGGCTTTACCTTTGATGCCAGTATAAAATTCCATGTCACAGTAAGAAAATATTTCCTCCTGCCTCCATCAAACTTGGTGAGTACGACCAGGTAAGAACACTCATCATGCTGGGCTTACCCTTGATGCTCATAAAAAAAATGTCATGCCACAGTGAGGAAATATGACGAGACTGGCTTACCTGCACAAATAATTTGTGCATTGCAACCAGTCCAGACATGACAAACTGACCACCCCATAACAGAGGCTTGCTCTCCCACGCAGCGCACACGCATTCAAACAGTGTGCACATTCCCTCATTCATTTGCGTACCCATGCATCATTCACACACACTCTGCCTCTCATTCGCCTGTGCCCCTGTACAACATACACTCTCTCATTCACATGTGCACTCAAACAACATAGATGCAAACTTACAGGCACAAAACCTTACATGCACAACGTATTTTATTTTCATACCTGCAGCTCCGAGCCATACTCCAGATGACTCTGCTCACACAGCCTAGAGTAGCACAGGCCCTCCGGCTACAGCACAGCATATAACATGAACTTGGAAAAAGGGGAATATTTCAGATCCCTGCACATGCTTGGTGGAGCCAGAACAACTCGATCAGACTGCCCCTGACCTTCCAATGGACGGGGAGGCGGAGGAGTGTCCCTTATGCACATTCGGCCTGTAGCACCTAATTCTGCATTCCGCAATAGGTCATGCAAGGCTGGAGAAGCAAAATGCCTCCAGCCTTGCATGGCCCATTGGGCATGCATGTCAGGGTACTGAAAACTATGAAAGGGAAACCAGGTTTCCCTTGGACCATTAAAGCCAGCACAGGAGCGCTCCCTCGGCTGTATAATGCCTTTCCCACTTGACCCACGCATATGATACTGGACAAACCACACTACCGAAATGGGTCTTATTTGTATAATGCAGCTGACGGAGTGCTCAGTGTTTTAATCGGCTGGCTTGTCTAGTCCGTAATGGGTAGCGAGTCAGTGCCCCGTCGCCCGTTATGGACGAGCTGCCCCTGAACTAAGGTAGGGCCGTGGTATGCTATGGGTGGTGTCATGATATGTCAGTGATGCACACAACAGAAGCAGCTTAGAGAAGAGGTACTTTGATATGGCTGTGTGGGCATATAAGGCTATTTTTCTTTCTTTTTTTTTTTTTACTTTTTTATAATCACGTTAGCAATTTTTACAAGAATCCTGAACGTTCCTTAGGAGCTAAGAGATTACGGCAGAAGAGGAGACAGAAGCAAACAGAAGATGAAGTAGAAGTAAAAGAAGAAGAAACAGGTGAAGAAGAAGAGGAAGGAGATAGAAGAAAAGAGCAACGAAAATGTAGCGAAGACCGTCAAAAATAGTTAGGATGATCAAAAGCCAAAGGCGCACAAAAACAACAACGAGACGTTTAAAGTTCAGAGATCAAAGCTTGGGGAGGAAGGTTCCGCAGAGCCCCATCTTATGCCAGTTATAGCCTCAAATGCCAGGTGCGGTCCTATTATGCAGGGGACAGCCTCACATGTCCAAGCAATGCCATCATATGCCAAGTGCGGTTTTATCTGATGCCACGCACTCCTTGATATGGCTTACATAGTGATCTGGGAAGGCGCTGCCTCACAAATTCATGCATTCTCATCATTGCCTCTTTGACCCTGCTAACACTCGTCTCTCAAAGGGACTTTTAGACCCATTTACCTGCCGCCAATCAGAGCAGCTAGCAAAAATATTTTCTTTACACCACTTTAAGAATTGATTAATACAATAGTGATGCTTGTGAGTACTTGCCAAACCCCAAGTAAAACAAGCAAACGTATACTTAAAATGACTTTGCAATTTGCCCTTTTCATGCAAGTTCTCTGGCGCTGCGCTGCATTCCCTGTACACTGAGCTAAAGGCATTGTGACAAGGCAATATGGAGCTACCTTAGTGGACAACAGACTGGCTCTAAAATGGGGGATGTCTAGCAGCAGTACACACGACAACATGCCCCATGCCATTTGGGGGATGTTCATTAAGTCCTACTGACTACAAGTTCCAGAACGCATTGGAAAAGAAACGGGAATGAATGAGCATTTCCAGATTGACTTGGGACATGTTGGCATGTACTAAGTAGCAAACATTTACCCATGCAACAAACACTTGCACTCCATCAGACCGTAGTGTTTGATCAGTAAGGCAAAAATCTTCCCAATACAGGTTATTGATACTTAAAATAAATCCTGTGAATCATTTGAAGGTGACACCTGAAGATCATTGCAAATTCTTTTTTTAAAATAAATATTAAAACCTATATACTGCCATTGTGTAAATGAGACAGAGAGAGCACGAAGATAAAAGACAATCTATTAGCAAGCTTTTCAAAATTGATTAATAACTATGAATTTCTGGCCATTGAGTTTAGCTGCTTAAACCCATACTTCCTTCAGTACTTGGGAATTGTGTTCCTGCGGTGCTATAGCCAAATACTTGAAAGAAGTAAATATTTCAATATAGTTAACCCCTACTCCTTTCTTCATCAGCTGAAGAAGTATGGAGTGCCAGCGCTGCATTTCCAAATCAGTACACGCGAAACTTAACAGTACAAAGCACACAGATACCTGACCTGTGCTGCCCTCCTGTGGCCCTGAGATTTTCACTCAATTCCAGGAAGTAAAGATGTCTCTGAGAGTCCTGTTTTCCTTTCTATTCATGTCACTGCTCCTGTGCCTTGTGTCTAAGTTGCCAAGGGGTCACAAGAACAAAGCCAGGCGGATATCAAGGAGGCAGTCGGGGAAACATCTGCTATCGCTCATGAACCGAAAATGACGTCCATAGCCTGTGTGACCTCCCTTGTGCTGGGCTCTCCTGCCGTGCCATTCTCACCTCATGCTCTGTATACTCTGATGTGCTAAATTCTCCTCTAAAAGTGAGCCATGCTTATTTCACCTGACATGCTTCTATGGTGTGCCTCTTGAATTGCCCAACAGACAACAAGGCAGAAAAAGGGAACAGGGTGGCCTGATCAACAACATAGGTAGAGCACCAAGTGTAGAGTAGGGGAGTCTGGGAAGGGGGCAAGCAGACTGTGGAGTGAAGGGGTGAGCAGGAAGGTTGAGAGGGGAATGAAGCAGAGGTTCTGGGAGTGTTCCCTAGACAACGAGAGCGGGAGGTGAGTGGAAGGATGGGAGCTCCATCCAGATGCCCCCCAGCCCCGCCTCCAGTCAGCAGCGGTGTGTGAGATCGATGGGGTAATTGGGAGTGAGGGATATCCTTTTCACAACACCCAGTGCACGAATTTCTAAGAGCGATGGGAGTTTCCAAAAGGATAATTTGGCAAGAAGCACCTAGGACAGTTTCTATAACCTCTTATGAGTTGTCAATTTCACTTATGAAGCCCAGGTGTCTCACAGAAAAGTCAAAACAAATGATATGCTACAAAGTATGGTGTTTGGCAGGGTTCCCTGGGTGGGGGATAATGGGAGCCATACTCCAAAACATATGGAGAGCCACAGAATGCAGACCCCTGGTCTGTCAGAAGTGAGGCCCTGAGGGGTGGTGAGGAGTGGGGGAAGGAGGGAGCCAGGGGAAATAGGGGAGCGTGGTAAAGCACGGTGAGGAGGAGTGAGCCAAAGAAGCCTAGTGGTTAGCCAAAGGAAGCTGTATGGCCAGGGACAGAAAGAGTGGTGCAGTGCACAGGGAAGGGGGAACATTACCACTAAACCTTTCTCCAAAGCGGTTCAGGAAAGGTACAAAAACCCACATGTCAGCGACTTGATCTATAAGAAACTATATGGAAATACCATAGTGCAATTTCCAACTGGACGCCATGCCTTCCAATAAAAGAAACAGGAGAAAGCAGAGACTATTTATTTACAGCGAGGCTGAGATATGTCTAGTGACTTCTACAGGGTCCCGTTGCTGGCGTATACTTTATTACACAATCAAGCAACCTTTACAAATGGCAGAAAATAAATAGCCAGTTTTTTTATGCACCATCACAAAAGGTGCGTTTGTAATATGCAACGCTCGCACTTAGTGAAACACGGCACACATCTGGCCGTACCCTTAAAAACGCCACCACAATAAAAGACTTTGTTTTTCCTACACTTAACATGAGTAAGTACTCTTGCAATGCCCGTGAAACTTCGATTTGCATTCCATGAAAGCATAGCATTTTACCAATGTGTTCGTTCTGAAACTCTCTTTAAATTAAATTGAGCCTTACAGATATTTTTGTATGAGATGCGACATAGGAAGGCAAAGTCAGGCAAGCGGTGGCTTGTCACGTTGTAGATGTGCAGAGGTGTTTCAGTGTGTGTTATTCATGAGAAGAATTACCCTTGTTGGTTTGTCTTGGCCCAATATCGAAATCCCGTAGCCTGCAACAGGATCCAGTAGAAATGATTTGCAACTGGCCAATTGAATGTTCACTATGTGTGTATCAAATCCAGCGAGGTGTCCTTATGCAACTGTTTCAGCAGGCTCAGCTCCAGGGCTTTCCATCTGGCTAGGGCAGAAGTGCAGTCGGGGGCTCCAGTTTCCGTTAGGTGTGGAAGTAGCAGACACCCAGAGGCGCTACATCTCACAGGCATCACACGTTTGCCACGATACACAAGCTAGATTCTGTTTGTGTACAGAGACTGTTGACAGTTACTCAAACACTATGAGCGTGTGGAGCTTAGAAGTTACCAGCCCAACAATAGCAACCTCTGACAGGCCCAGGCTTCCACATAATGACACGTCCTAGTTAGGTGGGAAATGCACAAGTGGGTGTGCACGACAGGAGGATCTGAACGCTGTCCACACCATCATAGCCCTGACATTTTCAGGCACAGTCTACTGGACTTCATCAGTGAGGGGCCACTTGATTCTCTGGACACAGCAAGCAAGACACTCACTTGTGAGCATACACGCTCTCACTCAACCCAAAACGGGATGGCTGGAAGGTTTTGAATCAGTAATAAGGTTTGGCGTTGCTCTGGGTATCCATCCAGTGAATTGTATGCAAATCACTATGTGAGCAGTCCTGCCCGACTTAAACATGTCTGGGGTGGTTTCTGTTTCCACGCCTAGGGCATGTGCCCAAGCAGTTCGCACTGAACTGCACATTTTGGAGGCAGGATCAAGACTCATTTGCATATGGCTGGTTCCCTTCTGTAAAGGTGCAGATGTGCTAAACAATTCTGTGATGGAAGTCTGTCCAGAGAAGTGACAGTGGTAATGATTAATTTAAAATCTTGCATTCATCACTTTTTTGTGCCTACAGAATTGCATTTCTATTGTACCAATCTTATTTTTTCACCTATCTGCTAGTAGGTCTGCCCATAGAATAGGTACTTTAAAGGTCGTTGGTAAGGTTCTTCAGTTGATCGGTGTGCCTGCTGCAGAGATCTGTGTTCAACTCCAGACCACACGTGTGTATCCTGGGTGAGCCAGCACTGCGGCCTATCCTACTGAGACTGGTAAAATGAATACAACGGAGATGACTCGTGACCTCATGTCTGGGGGTTGCAGCAGTCAAGCTGCCAGTGGGCTTGAGCCATGACAGAACTTTTCCCAGTCTACAGCATGCACAATTAGGAGCAGCAGGGGTTCTCACTGGCCCTGGATCGGGGTCTGCAACCTTTGGATCGCCAGATGTTTTGGACTAGAACGCCCCTGAGCCCTAGCCAGCATAGTCGATGGTGGGAGCTATAGTCGAAAACAGCTGGAGAACCGCAGGTTGCCAACCCCTACCCTGGATTGTGGAAGAGGCGCAAGACAAATATGTGGGGGGTGGCAAGTATCCGCCGTGACCAAGACAAGTGTGTCTCCTCCCCGCTACCAGAATCACAATGTGGCCAGCAGGTGGAGACTCCATGGCCACGTGCCCCAGGCAAGTGAGGGGGAGGAAATGAAAGCATGTGGAGGAACTGCCTACACACAGTCAAGACTCAAGCCCCACACAATCCTCCTCACACTAACATGCTGAAATTCTACTTTCCACATCATGACTTGCATACAGACTCACTAACCGATCCATGCACCATAATTAAACAACCCCCTCCCCCCACCAGAGGTGTTGCTCCGCCTAGAAAAAGCTTGGGCTACTCTAATGTTGGGAAGGTTGGGACTCGGGGCTAGCTAGCTTTTAGTTGTAGCTCCAGAGCTTCTATCCCGGGCTACAACCAAAAGACCCGGGGCTATAGCCCCCTCATCACCCACATCCCTAGCAACGCCTCTGCCCCCAAGACACATTAAAAAAGGCACCAGGACAACTCTTCTACCAACTTGTACAACACATTTGGAATCAATGGACCCTCGCATTGTGGGCACTCAAGGTTCCCTACGGTCTAAAGACACCGCAAGGGCTCTCGACACAAACCACCTAGACACACACCTGCACGCAGAACACATATACTGCCATCCTGCACTAACCAACATAAGAGCAAAACCACCTTGCATTTCCCCTACGTCCGCAGTAATCAAGCCTGCTCCTCTTTTTCAAGTCTCATGGCACTAGGAGACCGTGCCAATGGCAGCGCAGTCAGTGTGATATAAAGTGTGGTATTATGACATAAAATGGCCTATTTCAGTTTCTGAAGCTGTGAGAACATTGAGAATGAATAATTCAATGAATTAGTATTTGTTCATTTATTCAATTGAAACATTCACACTTTACAACATCATATAAAATGTTATCAATATAAAAACGTTCACCCCAATTCATTCGACTAAATCCATACATAGCTCTCATCCATACACCTCCATTTCCTCTAGCTCCAGATCTCTACACACCAATAATCACGTAACTCTAACAGTGTTTGACAAAATAAACTGTAACTGTTTTGTCAAACACTTACATTTACGTGATTTTGGTGTATAGAGATATGGATCTACGAGAAATGGGGGTGTACGCATGAGAGGTGTGAATAGATTTAGTCTAATGAATTAGGGTGAACGTTTTTATATTGATAACATTGTTATATGGTGTTGCAAAGTGTGCATTTTTCTATTTAATACATGAACACATAATACATTGAATTATTTATTCTCAGTGTTCCAACAGCTTCAAACACTGATTCACAAGTGTGCTTTCTTCTGCTCTGTACAAATTGCTCTTGATCACTTTTCTGTTTAAAATTGTCATGAGAGCCTTTAAGCTCAAGACCCAATCAGGCATTGAGGCATCCCTATGTATAGTTCCTTATTTCAGTTCCTGTGATGTGATAAGAGGTTCACATGTGACAGCGCCACATGCAATGCGCTTGCTAAGAGGCAATTCAGCCTGTGTTGTGGGATATATAATGTATCAATATTACTATCATATATGGAGCCTTCACTGTATTCTTTTAAGCCATGCATAAGTGAGGTGCTATTTATGAAGTACGCACTTTAAAGAATTACTTCTTGATGATTCCAATTTTGGTAGCCAAAAAAATAATTAAATTAGACCCATTTCGGTTGTGTGCTTTGCCCGGTGTCATATATGTTGGTCAAGTGGGGAAGGCTGGCTGGGAGCCCACATTTTCTGGTTTCACAGTTTATAGTTTTGCATGATTTTTCCTTTGAGTTTTTTCTTTTGCACCAACATGCAAGGTCGTCTTCCTAGTACTGTGGCAAGAGTTAAACTAGAACTCTGTACATGGGAGCCAGGTTCAGGATGGTCTATGTTGGGTGGAGGAGGCTCAAACTTAAAGCGTAAGTATTGACTGAGCCAGAGGGGACACCATAGGAAAGGCCAATCTGCCCTAAGCATGTAAAAGTAGGCGTAAAGTGCGGGAGACCGGGGATGATGTGAGCCTGGGTTTCAAATGAAAGGTTAATCTGCCTGAAGCATATAAGAGTAGGCCTAAAGTGCAGGAGACCGGGTATGATATGAGCCTGGGTTTCAAATTAAAGGTTAATCTGCCCGAAGCATGTAAGAGTAGGCGTAAAGTGCAGGAGACCTGGGATGATTAGCCAGAAGGGACACCATTGGAAAGGCCAATCTGCCCCAATCATGTAAGAGTAGGCGTAAAGTGCAGGAGACAGGGGATGATGTGAGCCTGGGTTTCAAACGAAAGGTTAATCTGCCCGAAGCATGTAAGAGTAGGCATAAAGTGCAGGAGACCGGGGATGATATGAGCCAGAAGGGACACCATTGGAAAGGCCAATCTGCCCCAATCATGTAAGAGTAGGCGTAAAGTGCAGGAGACAGGGGATGATGTGAGCCTGGGTTTCAAACGAAAGGTTAATCTGCCCGAAGCATGTAAGAGTAGGCATGAAGTGCAGGAGACCGGGGATCATATGAGCCAGAAGGGACACCATTGGAAAGGCCAATCTGCCCCAAGCATGTAAGAGTAGGTGTAAAGTGCAGGAGGCCGGGGATTTTGTGAGCCTGTGTTTCAAATAAAACACTTCGATAAACTTGACACTAACAAAAAACAATGGTCTCCCATCCTGACAGTCCAAAATATTGCAACAACGTTTGGGAATGGAACATGTAGCTTACCCCACCGGAAATATTTTCATAACTACACTAGTTTTACCATAAGGTTTTACTTTCCTGGGGAAATTGCTGGAGAAGTTGACCTTGCCCCAACTCAACATTCACACTGAACTTGTTGGTGGTCTTCACGACCATCAATATGGATTCCGAGCATCCTGAGGCACGGAAACTGCTCTTCTGATCACCCATGAAGAACTGCTTGCATCCCTCGATTCCAACTCCCCAGCTGCCCTCATCCTACTGGATGTCTCCTCTGCATTTGACACGGTCAACCACTCCCTCCTCATACAAAGGCTCCATGACACCCTTGGTATCTCGGATTGGTTACTGGACTCGTTGACCTCCATCCTCAATGGCCACTCCTCCCAAGTCATCCTGGGCAACTTCTGCTCTCCTACTTCCTTCTCCTCATGTGGTGCCCCCCAGTGCTCCAACCTCTCCCCCTGGCTCTTTAACATCTACCTTACTCATCTGGCACTCCTCATCTCCTCCTTCTTCCCCAACTTCCAGTGTTATGCAGATGATACAGAACTCTTTTTCAAACTTCCTGCTGACCCTCTTGCACCTTCCATCATCCCTAACTGCCTATCTGCCATACAGGCCTGGTGCACTTCCAATGATCTCTTCCTCAATGCCAGCACAACAGAGATCCTTCCCATTGGGATCCCTGCTCCCGGCTTCTACCCTTCTCTCTGGCCTCCCTCCATGGGCTCACTCCTTTCTCCTTCTTCTGAAGCCAGAAACCTTGGAGTCATCTTCGACTCCTCTCTCTCCTTCTTCCCTCACACATTTAGGACATTGCCAAGAAGTCGCCAAGAAGTCCCACTTTCAGCTCTTCCTTCGCAAATGAATTCTACCTTTTCTCACCTTACCCCAGAAGCTCATTGTTACCCGAGCTCTGGTTCGCTCTAGGCTTGACTATTGCAATAGCCTCCTCCTGAATCTACCTTCTTCCACTCTGCGACCTCTCCAGCTAAACCAGAATAGGGCAGCACGACTTATCCTTGGTCTCAAGCCCAGGGACTGCATCCTTCCTAAAAAGTCTTCACTGGCTCCCAGTAGCTTCACAGATTAAATCCTCCAGAAGGCTGTCTGGGGCCCGGGGACCACACTATCGGCAACTCTCTCTTACTTAATATTCTCTCTCTAGACCTCTGTGTTCCTCTGGCACCAACTCTTTGTGTGTAAAGTGTTCCACTAAACAGAGGGCAGGAGGTCAATCCCTTTCCTCAGCTGGCTCCCTTCTATGGAACAACCTCCCTCAGCGTCTTGAACAGAATTTTCTTAAATTTCTTAAATTCCGGATGCTCCTCAAGACTTTCATCTTTACCTTCTCCTTCCACCCGTTTCTCTCCTCTGCTAATCTCACAGTTGCTTTGATTGGTTACCCTTACTCAACTCTCATGATGGACTTCCTTTGCATCTTGTACTCATGGTGGCCCTGAATCATGCTGTTCCCATCTTCATCTTGTATCCTGTCTTGCAACATTATGTTTTACTACTGACTTCTGCAATTATATTCACTCTCCCCTCTTGCTTCTCCACTCTTTTTGACTGCTTTCTCTCTGTTCTCTCCTTCTCCTTTCTCCCTTTTCCTATCTTATCCCCTCCTGCCCTTACTTTCTTCTATGAACTTACTCTATCAGAAATGTCCCTGGGCCTAGTATGATAGCAACCTCGTCTGTCTCCTCCGACCTCCCCCTAATTTTTTTTCCCTCCCCCTGCCCCCCCTCCCCCAACACTATCTGATGAAATGTCGTCAGGCCTAGTACGATAGTCGCTTGTTTTGTTCCTGCCCTCCCTTTCTGCACCCATCTCCCTCACCTTTTGTTTAACTCTCCAGCTGTACCAGAAATTTCGTCTGGCCCAGTACCATAGTCGCCTGTCTGTTTCCATTTCCTTCCCACTCTCCCACTCCATTCCTATGTCTTAGCTCTTGCACTATCTGAAATGTCGTCAGGCTGAGTACGCCGAGTAGGATAGTTAATTTCGCATGAACAGTAATATGGCCTGTAAGAATGTCATTGTATTTACCCTTGTTCCCTCCCTTGCCTTGAAGCGCTTTGAAACACATTGTGTATAGACGCTATATAAAAAAAAACTATCATATCATAACCATAAACTCAAAGGGGAGTTCTGGAGTCTCCCATTGGTGGCAGCACTGGGCCAGCGCATGAAATAGTAACAGGCTTCAGCAAATCCTGTGACAGCCTGGAATGGGGAGAGAGGTGGGAGAGGTGAGAAGGTGAGATGAGAGAAAACAAAGAAAAAGGAAGGGATGGGGTGACTAATGCCTGTTTTCTCTAAAAGGGCTGCACTGATTGCGTATTGGTTTTCGATAAGAAAGAAAAATTATATTTAGAAGTCTTGCATTGAGCTCCAGCTATTGTTTGTTGCAATGACTTTGAATAACACGACACTGCTCCTCTCGCCGTTTCTATTGTACAAACGAATACATTGACATCACATGCGTCCGTGCCTCTGGTCCAATGCTCGCCATAATGTGTGAATTGCACATTAGTCCACACATTATGCCGAGGGGTGCACAAGAGGCCCTATCCTGTTGTAACTTAGCCCCTCCTGGGGTCGTGCACGATCACGTGGTTAAATGACACGTGGTACACTGTGTCATGGCTCTAATAAAAGGGGGCGCGTGGCATCACGTGCACCAGTTACCAACCGACCAGTGCCTTAAGTAGCACTGCAAAATGAGCTGGGGCTCATCAAGGGGAGTGGCCTAACGGTGGGGGTCTCCTGCTGGCTCATTAGACCATGCCCCTTGATGGGCCCCAGCTCAATGGGCTACAGGCACCACCTCTAGGCAGCATTTTGTAGAGATCAGCACCCTCTCCCCACTAAGGGAGAGGGTGCTGATCTCTGCATTTCTTTTCTAAAGGCATGCCAGGTAGGGGACATCGCCTCGCCTTTTCAGCCTTACTGATGGGGGGAGCAGCGTCACGATTGAGGCTGAAAAGGTGAGGCCGCTGGAAGCAGAGGCCTTTTTTTTTCAAAATCCTGAATCTCCTGCTCATTCGCGTGAGCTTCAGGATTTAGAAAAAAAGGCCTCTGCTTTCGAGCGGCCTCACGTTTCTCTCCATAACGGTGGCGCCGGCCCACAGGCATCTCTTGCTTGAAGGGATGCCTCACAGGTGCAACGCCACCAGTGTGGATGAAAGACACAATCCTTTTCATGTAGTGGCCGGGGCTGCCACAGGAGATAAGTGAGCCCTGGCAGGGTGCCGCCTCAAAACGAGATTTCGGAGCCTGCCGGGACTCGGCCCGACTATCCACAGCCCACTTAAAGCCCTGCAACCGACTTACCAACTCCTGTGTGCATTAATTTCCAGCATGCAGAAAGGGAGTCCAGTCCTGCCGGCTCCCTTAACTGGCAACGAGGACTACGACAACTCGCACGTACCCTGGCGAAGCTGCAACATGCCTTCAGATCTTGTCCGATAGCCGTCAGCCTGACTGGCGAGGTTCTGTGGCGCATGGGCCCGTGGCTGCTGGAGTTCCCAGCGCTGGCCTACATGCACCGTCCAACAAACGAATTGTCAGGCACAGCTCTGCCGTCAAGATTAGAACATGCCGGAGAGCCCGGAGTGTGTGGCTACACAAGGTGTAATGTGTAAAGACTGGAGGGAGGTGTCTGTACTTCTGCTCTCTATATGGTAGAGGAGAGGCACAGAGGACCCCAGCCAAGATTCTCTATTGTGGTAGCAATGGACGAGCAAACAAGGCCTGGCTTCTCAGGAGGTTATGAAGGCTGGTTCTTAAGTACAGTGTAGTCCCCAAGACCCCACAAAGGAATATCCACACACTGTATTATTTAAAACACAGCCTTTATATAATTAATATTCAAGGTTATGTACACTATCACAATAACTCACTTTGTGCTCAGAAAATCTATAATGGCAAATATATACAGTTCTAAAGTGGTACCACAATTATTATCAGATCTCATTAAAGTGCATCAACGGTACTCTGGTCAAATGTCACACAGATCAAGGAATAAAAGTAACCAACAATAGATATAGGAGGAAAGCAGTTGGTTAGAACCATGGGCAGAATACTGGCCCCTTTACCTAGCCACAGTTCTGTGTGGAGATCCCCACACCTGGCAACCTGTAAAGTAAAGATATAATACAAGCCCAGTCCGTATATTGTTCTAAAATCTTATTTCCTTCTACAAGGTTTCTAGCCCTCCAATTTACCTGGTAGAGCAGAGTTCTTCGATGAGGCGTCAATGGATCCTTCTTGATGGACTCCCTTTAAAGCAGGAGCCACGGATCGTCGAGAGGTGTCGAAGAAGATGAACTTGGCGTCGACGGCATCAATGAAAAGATTGATGGTGCCGAGACCACGGTGTCGATCCAGGCGGTGCTCATCGGCGACGTCCTGCGAAGATGAGGTGTGCGGGGCACCTCAGCGTTTGATAGTTCAGGACCGCAAAGATCTTCTGAAGAACTGTGGCCCAACAAGGGTGTTGAGTCATCAAAGTCTTTGTGGTCTTCGGATGGCGGGAAACCCACCGGCGGATGCTCCTCGGCGCGTCAACGGCCTGGCCTTCTCCGGCAGGATAAGGCGGGCGGCAGTGCGGACGAGTGCGTCCGTGAATCAAAAGTCTTAGGCAAAGGAGCGTGCGGCTCCAGTCGTCGGCGGCACAGCGTGAAGCGGTCCCCTCCTCTGGGCAACATGGCTTCAACGGGCCTCGAGGGGTTACGGAGATATTCCAAACCCTGGTCGACAGCAATGGACTTCGACAGCGTTGATGTCTGGGTGCTTTACTTCATTCTCCTTGGCGGTCCCCATCTCCGGTCGGCAGCCTTTCGAGGGTCTGACTTCCAGGGAGCTTTAGCGAAGGTTAACGGTGCTCGATGGTCCCTCGGAGCACGGGAAGAGGGCTCCTAACCAGGTCTTCTCTCGGATCAGTCCTTGATGAACTCGACAGCTTTCAGATCGGGTCAAAGCAAATGCAGCAGCAGTTCTTCTTCTTCCAGCTGGGCATCAAGGATAAGCAGTTCCAGTTACTCTTCAAGTGTCAACTCAGCTTCTGAACTATTTCCAGTGGTGAGAGGTCCCCAGATATACTATTCTGTCTCTCATCCACACTGCTGGGTCACACTCTGCCGCCAATCATACAGAAGGGCATTCATGCAGTCAGTCAGCCAATCAGGCATACAGTGCATTCAGGCCATACTCCTCCCTCTCAGACACTCACAACAAGGAATGTGTATTGGGATAAGTACCCATCCATTCAACACTACACACTGCATTCATACCAGTTTTGGGCAGAGCTGTCTCAGTCATTGTGTCATACACCAGAAACTACACATCCACAACAAGAAGTGCATATTGGTCACACGCTCCATTCACCCAGGTCCCACCCACAGGGTGTACCCACAACATACAGTCACTGGGAAGGTGGCCTGGACTTCACAACAACACCATATATGGAACTTCTACCCAACAGCCAGTCAGGGGCAAGGGACAGAGTCGGGGATTCCCAGGACTTTGGAAAAACAAGGTAACAGGCAATAGAAAGCAGGAGGCCACAGGGGCCACCCTTGATTCCTATCAGGAATCAACTGATTCCAATGGCAGGGCCTGGATATCTCAAAATGGAGGATACTCAGAGCACCTGTCAAATTCAGCATGGAGCT
Organism: Ambystoma mexicanum; assembly: GCF_040938575.1. Lineage (NCBI taxonomy): Eukaryota > Metazoa > Chordata > Amphibia > Caudata > Ambystomatidae > Ambystoma > Ambystoma mexicanum. The sequence continues at coordinate 929,167,251 of NC_090931.1, read as the reverse complement.
GCCACCAGCCCATAACCTGCTCTGTGGTCCACACACAGGTGCCCAAAAACATACACTAGGGGCACAGGGTTGCACCCCCACCCATGGGCACTATAAGGGTATCCCATGGGCCTGTACACCAAACCAAAAACAGGAAATATGGACTCCTGGTAGAAAACAATACAGAACACAAATGAAAAGGGACTACAGGACAAGGACAGGGAGGCCCTGTCTCTCCAATGCATTTCCAGCATCACATAATGGTGTGGGGCAAACTGTAGTGATCGAGTGGTGTCTGCAGCCGGTACTCATGGGAAATAGCTCCTGCCCACGCACGTGGAGAGGCGGCCTACGCAACAGAGGAATAACACCTGTCTGTGGGGAGAGTAATCGAGGTGCACCCACTGCTGCTGTCACAGGGTGAATAAAGTGGGTTTATGACAGTGCCACACAGCTGGCATCCCTTTCCTGCTCCAATCGTACCACCTCCTGGGGGAGCACAGCCGAATCCACCACCAGAATGGCACCATGGCGGCCCGATCATCATGGCCCGGCAAAGTGCTGTCACTGCTGCTGATCAAACAAAGGAAGCAGAGGCGCAGAGACACCGGCATGGCCATGGTCGCCACCACCGCAATGAACGGCAAGCGGTGCGGCCTGTCGTTGCATTGAAACAGCGCATCTCAAGCCTGGAGGGGAAAAGGAAAAGGCGGCTCAGAGCGTCACAGTCCGGCAACCTCACTACCGCCACGGCCCTCATTTCAGAGAGTGTCTGCGTGTCCGGGCAGATGGAATACTACCCCCCCCACACCACAACAAGGTCAGCATCTCCCGGCCAGGGAGGCAGTCGGCGGCAAGGGTTGGGGCATAAAGTAATGATGAAACTCCCGCCTTGGGGAAAAAGGCCTTCATCAGCCTTTATCAGCCAACCAGGCGGCGCATGACAGCAAAAATGGCTTCCACCCACCGTCTTCCACCACTAGGCTGCAGCCAATGTGGCTTTTCCGGTTCCGGTTAATGTGTTCCAGAGAACCATGATGTGAGGTGTGGAAGCTGTGATCCCGCATGTAGCAAGTGGATTAAAGATGGCCATAGTAAAAGTTGGGCTCTTGCATGTATTCTATGCTTAAAGATGGCCCAGCAAAAGCTTTGTTTCCGTCATATCTGAAATGCTTAAACAGACCCAATACAAGCGAATGTCATGTGTACTCCACCTCTAATAAAGTGGTGTATCTATGTGATCAAAGAAACAAAAATGTATTGTAAGCGTTTGGTGCTATGTTTATGGTTGCAGCGTGTGATTTGTGTTAAGTTATACCCTTGGCTAGGATGTTGTAACTTAAGCCCCTCCTGAGATCGTGCAGTATTGCGTCGTTAGATGACACCGGGTACACTGTGTCATGGCTCAAGTAAAAGTGGCGCACGGCTTCACGCCGGTTACCAGTTACCAGTTACCAACTGATTTATGGACTCCTGTGTGCATTAATGTCCAACATGCAGGAGGGGGTCAGGTCACTTATCCTAAAGAATAAGTGAACAGGAGCTCAATAAAAGAAATGTTCTTCCACACACACTGATATTTTTGTAGCTACACATAAGAATTCTATTTGATCGCAAGATTTGGAAACTTTGCTTTTTTCCCCCCTCACATTGTCAGATGCGTCTAAACCGCCCTTGCTCCAAATGACCAGCACGAAATTGGCTTTCACGCCACTCTGGCCACGTCGAAAGGGGCTCTGCGGCCAAAGTGGTGCACCAAAACGTCCAGCGCCAAAAGGCTCATGCCAAAACACAGCGTACCGATTGTTTGAGCAGGACAGTAAGGCGTGACCATTTGTCGTTATACGTGGCTGATTTGCCACAGGTCCCGGTTTGGCGCACCGTGTCTATGTTTTGGTGCAAAGAAACATGCTATTAATAGGACACGTACTCCCTCTAATCCCTCTAATAGTGTTAGACAAATGGGACGAATGGGACCGCCAATCTCCATTTACTAGCTAAACGTCAGTTTTAAACCGTGGGAAGATCCCTGCTTTGCCTGCACTTTTTGCAGCATATGGGCCTTATCAGGGGTTGGGCTGAGCGTTAAAACTACAGTGGCAACGCTATTACAGCTGCATTACCGCTCTACCCAATCCCCAGTTTGGCCAGAAAGTGGGAGGTTTACCTCCAGCTTGTTGCTGGAGGTAAAAACCTCCCTAATAGCGCCGAAAAGGCCCAAAGAGTTCTATGGACTCTGAATAAATGGGGATTAACAGCGCCACTGCAACTCGGAGTCTGGTGCAAATTGTGCCGGACAGAGTTGCGGTCCCGGCGCATTTACCAATGGGATACCGCCCAACTCGTGATGAGGCCCTATGATCCATGCGCCAAGCAAACCGTCTGCTGGAAATATAAGTTTCTGAAAATCATTGGCAAACTGGGTGCAGCATGCCGCTCTCCCCATGAAGGAGCAAAGTTGGTCTTTGGAAGTGAGCTGTGGAGCAGCTGGAATTGTTGTCACCAAAAATAGGCCAGGGAGCATTTCTACTTCAGGAAAAGGTGCACCCCAAGTATTCAACTGAGCGTAGCCGAAAACAGCACTTCTGTAATGCCACCCGGATGTATTCTGCGCAAGTCTCCCAGCAGCCAGCTGCATTTTGGTGCGTCGGTCGGCTGGAGGGCAGGCTGACCTGTGCTCTACAGCATCTGATGGAAAGCTGAGCACTGCAAAAGCACAGAGGCTAGAAGCGCTGGCAAACGCTAGGTCACGCGTGGAAACACCTGCATTTTCAAACTCATGACACTGCTACTGATAAGGAAGATAAACGCTTCAGTAAACATGATGTCCACGCGGCAGCCCAGGAACCCATATTAACGCGCCTCTGTTCAAGGAGAAGAATCCGAATTAGGAGAACTCAATGTCTCCATGTTCCCAACGTATCAGGGAAAGCATCTATAGCCCTGGTGAACAAGGTGCTGCGAATCCGGGGCCTCTCGGGGTGGATGTGGCCTTGAGGAGCCTGGCCTTGCCTTTACTAGTCACTGTTGCCAAAGAAGTCCTGAGAAAATGGCGCAAAGCTTTGCCTGTGACTGCAGCGGAGTGCTGCTCTAGACTGAGCAGCAGGCGCCGGCCGCTCATATCTGACGCAGCCACGGAAGCCCTCGCGGCCGTGGCACTGACCGGAAGAGGAACTCTATGCATCTGTGACTGCACACCTGATCTTAGCCAGACTCCCTGTTTTAAAATTGCATGGAATGGGGTAACGAATAATGAACTGCTGTTATTGCCCGCATATGGGAGTGAAAAGTATTGGGATCTGGAGAAGGTACGTTTCGTTTCCCCCCTTTTCTTGCTCCCGTTATTCCCGCTCTTTCCCCCCTGCACTGGTACTCTTAATTGTACCCGTGTTTTGGCTTCCGGTTTTATTTTCATGGTTTCTCTTTCTCTCATCCCCCTCTCTTCCCCACCTCTCACCATCTTGTTCGCTTGATCCTGTCTCTCCCTCGCTCTCTTTCTCCCCCCTTTTTCTCTCCCTCGCTCTCTTTCTCGCCCCACCCCTCCCTCTCTTTCTCTTCACCCCCTCACTCTCTCTCACACACACACACACTTTCCTCCCTACCCCCTCTATCTCTCTTACGCCCTCCCGTTCTATCTCTGACCTTCCAAAGCGTGGCCCCCATGCGTGACCTCAGGTGCATTATTTGGTGACTGTGGCGTTGCCCGATGACGGGCGAACGCGGCGGCGTGACGTGTCACGCCGCCGCGTGGTGTTTAAATAAAGGGGGCGTTCCCGGCCGCGGCAGAGCGACCGGGAAGCCCGAACTAGCAACACCGTGTCTCCGTGTGCTATGTGTGACGGGGCTTGCGGGACCGCATCGGGGGCGCAGATACAGCCCCCCAACAGTGGCGACGAGGTGTAGAGGAGACCCGGGCCCGGCGGTGAATGACTTCATCAAATTTTTCTTACCGGAGCGGATCGAAGATTCGCTCCGATCAAGGCCGGGTCGCGAGGACGCACACGCGGCCGGCGGCCATTTTGTCTCGAGGCCATAAATCTTTCTCAGGCTCCGGTTTGGAGCAGAAACGTTTTATGAGCCTAATTTTTGGACACATTAAGAGCGGGTAGCTCAATCTGCACGCCCATATCCTTGTTATGGATTTTTGAGTTTTTCTGGGACTCATACGTCGTGTGGAAGCTCGGAGAAGGATTGGTATGACTGGGCTTGCATGAAACCAATCCATGCTCCAGGCTTAATTTTTGGAACTTCCTAAATTGGTATGGACATTCAATAGTGGTTGCATGACAGCTTCTTGATCACCTTCATCATCAGTGTGCGGTGCATCTCCTTCTTCATCTCCCTCATCATCAGGTACACCTGGCGTGGTGGGTCTTGCCGGATTTACCCCATGGTGACTGTTGGTGTGCTGGGGTGACCAGATTGAAGCTGCTGCACGAACGCCGGAATGGTCGTGGGTTTGAGTTGCGGCCCCCAACGCAGTAGGTGGGGGTGCCTGTGCGCTCAAGTCCATGGACGGATCTGATGGTTCAGACGGCGACACTTCATCAACGTCGCAACCCTGGGATCGTGGCCAGGTGGCTGCCCCGCGGACCGCCCAACAGCCGGCTGCTGCACCCCCAGGGACTCAGGCTCTTCCAGGTCTGCTGCTGGGTCAACCTGCACCCCCCATCATGGCTCAACTACCAGTGCCCACCGCACACGCAGCTCTGCAGCCCATTCCAGAGTTTGACGCGTCAGGTCCACCCTCAAGCATGGGGCCCCGATGGAGGAGATGGGTGAGTCGTCTTGATATGTACTTCAGGGCGGCACACGTGACGGATGATGACAGTAGAATCGCCACTATGCTGTATTCGGCTGGATCCGCAGTCCAAGACATTTTTGAGTCCCTTACGCCTGCCAACAACATGTATGATGCGGCCAAGGCGGCACTCCTTACTCATTTTCTCCCTCTTGCGAACGCGGACTATGAGAGGTTTGTCATGCTCTCGGCGAAACAAAAGGAGGAGGAGACGCTGGACACTTTCTATGGTCGCCTACGCCGTCTCTCTCTGGGATGTGCATGGGGGGATGCGGACGACATGATCCGCACCATGCTCATTCAAGCATGTTCGTCGGGGAAACTCAGGAGACAAGTCCTCAGGGAGCCTGGCATCACGCTGCCACGCATATTGGAGCTAGGCCGGTGCCATGAGGTAGCTGAAGCCCGGGCTGTCAAGATGGAGTCTGGATCTCGTTCAGTGAGGTCGGAGGAGGTGTGCGTCGTGTGGCGAGGTGGCCGAGGAGCGAGGCGTCCGGGCGGAGGGCCCCGAGACAGGGCAGGAAGAGCCGGTGAGTCATGCCAAAAGTGCGGCTATGACCTCCCTCACGCAGCGGAATGCCCGGCGGCTGGAAAGGTCTGTGGGAGGTGTGGACTGGCAGATCACTTCTCGAGGGTGTGCCGTGCAGCCCTGCCCGTGATGGTACCGAGAGGTCAGGCTCGGATATGGGCCCCTCGCCAATACCAGCAGCCCAGCGTAGCCCAGGTGGAACAGGGTGAGGGTGATCCTCAGGCGGAGGTGGCTGATGAAGAGGACGAGGAAAACATATTTTTGTCTCGAGTGTGGAGATGCTCAAAGGGAAGAGCAGAAGGCAGCCACGGTGTATCGTAGAGATCAACAACGCCCCGGTCCCAGTCCTGGTGGACACAGGTGCCTCTGTCAATGTGATGGCCAGGGAACATTATGACTCTCTTAGACCCCCCCCAAGTTTGGTAACGCCGAGGGCCCGTATATTTGCGTTCGGTGGTCAAGATCCCATACCACTGGATGGGGCGTTTGTAGCGAAGGTGGAGCATGATGGGTCGCACATCAAGGCTCGATTTTACGTAACCCCAGTCAGTAGCAATACCTTGCTCAGTTGTGCGGCTGCGGAAGCGTTGGGGATCGTAAGATTTGCATACGCCGTGCACCGAGAGGACATAAATGACCTCCTGGACCGTTACGCTAAACTCTTCAATGGGATCGGTAAGATGACAGGAGAACCGATCCGACTGCATATTGATGAGTCCGTGCAACCTGTTGCGCTGAAACACCGCAGAGTGCCCTTCCATCTAAGAGAACTGGTGGACAAAGAACTGGACAATTTGGTGCACCTCGATATCATCGAGAAAGTGGAGGGCCCGACACCCTGGGTGTCCCCGATTGTGGTTGCCAGAAAACCTAAGCAACCTGACTCAGTACGCATCTGTGTGGACATGAGGCTCCCCAATAAAGCCATCCGGAGGGAGCGGCACCTCACACCGACCATCGATGACATTATTGCTGAGGTCCAAGGGGCTCGTGTGTTCTCCAAGCTGGACCTCCGGGCTGGCTATCATCAGGTCGTACTCCACCCTGAGTCCCGGTACATTACGACCTTTACTACTCATCGGGGGTTGTATCGGTACAAGCGGCTGAGCTTTGGAGTGTCGTCGGCCGCCGAGGTATTCCAGAATATTATCAGGGGCGCCCTGGCAGATCTGGAAGGCGTCCTTAATATCAGCGATGATATTCTGGTGTTTGCCAAGACCGAGGTGGACCATATGCAGAGACTGGGAAAGACTCTAGACCGCCTTCTGTCGCTGGGCCTCACCCTTCACAGGGAGAAATGTGAGTTCCTGCGCTCGTCTATCGAGTTCTTTGGGTTCATTTTTAAGGAGGGTGGGGTGTCGCCAGATCCGAAGAAAGTCCAAGACATTAAGGCGGCGAAAGCACCTGAGTCGGTAACGGAGGTGAGGAGTTTTCTAGGGATGGTCACGTACTGTGGGCGTTTCATCCAGAATCTAGCCTCAAGATCGGAACCTCTTCGGGCGCTCACCAAGAAGGACACGCTGTGGCACTGGGGCCCCCTGGAACAAGCTGCCTTTGAAGACATCAAAGGTGCTCTCACCATGGAGGACACTATGGCATTCTTCGACCCAGCGCTGGAGTCGGAAATTGTGGTCGATGCGAGCCCTTTCGGGCTGGGTGCTGTGTTGACCCAAATAGACATCACTGGGACCATTCGACCTGTGGCGTATGCTAGCAAGGCTCTCACAGACACGGAACAGAGATACTCCCAAATTGAACGGGAGGCTTTGGCGGTGTTATGGGGCTGCCGCCACTTCCGGCTCTACGTGCTGGGGCGCCCGGTGACTGTGGTCACAGACCATAAACCACTGATTCCAATACTGGCAGGGTCCTCATCTAAACCCCCGGCAAGAATCGAGAGATGGATGCTTGCCCTACTTGAATACTCCGTCACCCTTGTTTACAGACCAGGAGCCAACAATGCGGCGGACTACTTATCCCGCCATCCTGGAGCGAGTGGGGGAGAGGGGTATGATACCTGTGAAGAGGAAGCGGACAGTCATATACGCATGGTTGTGGAGGCGGCAACACCAAATGCGATGTCCATAGAGGAACTGGAGGTGGCAGCAGCAGGAGATGAGTGTTTTCAAATATTGAAACAATCGATGCACAACGGATCCTGGAAGTCCATTCTGGAGGCAGTGGCCGGACGCACACCAGAAGCTAGAGCATCGCTGGAACAGTTGTGGAAGGTCAAGGAAGAGTTATCATTCTCTAACTCCGGGCTGCTGCTCCGGGGGGACCGCATTGTTGTTCCACAATCAAAGGTCCTCGAGGTGATCAGTCTCGCCCACCATGGACATCAAGGGGCCGCCAAGACCAAGGCGCGACTCCGCTCGAAGGTTTGGTTTCCCGAGCTGGAGAGAAAGGTCGACGAGTTCGTGGCAGCATGTGTGTGGTGTCAAGCGGCCGCCCCTCTCCAACGGGAGCCTGCCATTGAGGCCATGCCTAGGGGCACGAGGCCTTGGGAGATCGTTCATGCGGACCTTGGCTCGACGTCAGTGGGGACTCATTTCCTGGTGATAATAGATGAATACTCCAGATATCCAGAGGTTGAGTTTGTGGAGTCCGTGGCATTCGAGCATGTGGTGATCGCTGTTGAGAAGATCTTTGCGGCCCATGGTTTTCCACACACACTCTGTTCCGACAATGGTTCGCCGTTTCAAAGCGAGAGATTCTCTGAGCTGATGGAGAGCTGTGGAATACATCATAGGAAGGTGTCCCCACTGTGGCCCCGGGCAAATGGAGATGCCGAGAGACTGATGCGGACATTGAACAAAACATTCCGGATTGCTCAGGGACAAGGCCAATCCTTACAACGGGCCCTTTATCAGTTTCTCCGTGTGTACCGTACCACTCCACATGCCGCCACCGGAGTGGCCCCGGCGGAGGTGCTGTTCCGGAGATGCCCCCGAGGACTGCTGCCGGAAGCGGGGGACAGGGAACCAGGGGTCATTGATGATCAGCGAGTTGAGGTTGAAAGACGGCTTCGGATTGAGCAGGAAAATCTACGACGGGGCCTTCAACCTCAGAGGCTCGAACCAGGGGATGAGGTTCTAATCCGGAATAGACATCCCCAGGGCAAACTCTCACTACCCTACGAACCCGAACCATTGGACGTTGTGGCGGTGAAAGGGTCTATGGTCACGGCCTCTGATGGCAGGTCAGCCGTCACCCGGAACGTCAGCTTCTTCAAGAAGTTGGGTGATTCGCGAACTGAAACCCCCCCTGAACCTGATCCTCCCTACACATCGTTCAACGACAGCTTCCAGGACGAGTTGCCGGAGTCTCCCCTCCGAGGTGAAGCAACCGAGGGACATCGATTGCCGGAGGTAGGCCGGAGGTACCCCCAGCGATCTGGGCGTGGGAAACCCGCCTACCTCAGCGACTATGTTGTTGGACAGATGGCCAGTGAATTTGGGGATCCTAATGGGGGTGGCTGCAATAAAAGGGGTTCTGCTCTTCTGGGTGTGCAGTGAAGTTTTCATAAGTGTGGTTATTGGGTTAATAAAGTTGAAAGGTTTTGTGTTGTTTGTTGATCCTCCCGGAAAAGGAGGAGTGTGGCGTTGCCCGATGACGGGCGAACGCGGCGGCGTGACGTGTCACGCCGCCGCGTGGTGTTTAAATAAAGGGGGCGTTCCCGGCCGCGGCAGAGCGACCGGGAAGCCCGAACTAGCAACACCGTGTCTCCGTGTGCTATGTGTGACGGGGCTTGCGGGACCGCATCGGGGGCGCAGATACAGCCCCCCAACAGTGACCATGCCACAGCGATGTCTCGCAATGGAAACATTTCTTATTTGTTTCTATGCATCAGTACAGCGAAGACTCAAAGTGTTTGTGCAAATTAAAGAAGTGGGTATTTGGAGGGCATCACCCTGTCACCCTCCTTGGTTTTGCCTACAACTTCCAGTAGTTATTGGCCAAATGCCAAGGAAGCCAATTGTAGGTTGCAGGAATGCACTATGTTATGTTACAGGCTGGCCTTTCTGGCATTATATTGCAGGTTGGGCTGTGCCCAAGTGCACCGGAATTGGCTCTTGTTTTACCCTGTACTCCCTAGTTCCCCAACTTAACTCCAAACAGTAAAACGGGGGCAAGAGTGCTCAAGGCGCTATATCGGGAAAAGTAAAGTATGCATATATGGCCGACTGTAAACATGTTTATAGTGCTCATTTGGCCTGAGGGCCGTTTACACATAGGCTGCAGTGTAAGCCGCGTCTAGACGACCATCGCGCCAAATGACCAGCGCCGAATTGGTGTTCGCGCCACTCTGGCTTCGTTGAAAAATGCTCTGAGGCCAAAACGGCGGGCGCCAAAACGTGACGTACCGCACATGGAGCTCAGCAGCTCGTAGCGTGGAGCAAGGACGACACCCAGTGGACAAACAGATTCAATGTTTACAATTCTTGCCTGTGTTCTTCATTTTAAATAGAAAAGGATGGATTTGGAGTTTCTTCTGTTTGACAGAACAGCTACTTTATCAGAAACATAAACGATATGCCCAGGGCTCAAGGGTATCCAACAAAGATATGATTATGGGAGAGTGACGAGAGAGAAAACCCACGTACCTTTACTATTATTAAAAACACTTAAGCGCTAATGTTACACGCCCGTAACAAACACTTACTGGGTACTATTAATATGGGGTTATTCTTCAGCGCTCATACTGCGTTGCAGACACAATAGAGCGCCCTGGGGGGTGGGAGCTAGGGGAGCAGGGGGTTCATGGGATTAAAAGTACAATCAACTGCTATTTTAAATTCCTACTTTGTTTTTTCAAAACCACGTTATGTAGTGTGGGTGATTTTCTCTATTTGGTAGATATAACGTTCTGCATGGAGTAATTAGGGATTATTTACCCCATGTAGTATTTTATATGTACCCCATTCCTTATGTGTCTGAACTCATAATGAGGTGGTATTTAAAAAATACGTATTTCAAATAGCGCTTGTTTTTACAGTTACCAACACACCCGTAACGGGGCCCTTAGTCTTAGCGATGATGTAATGCAATTTGTCATTTGTATAGCGCCTTTATCCCACTGGTATGGCCTCAAAGCGTTGTAGGTAAATGCCCCCGGGGTACCATAGTCGAAGGGTTGGAAAAATTGATCAGAGGAGTTTAGAATGCGTGTTTGCATCTAGGCCAAAGCGAAGTTGGGTGGGGTGGCGTGGCCAGGTCCCTACTAGCTACCCATGTCAAGCTGGCATGTGCATGGGTGCTTTGAAGTTGACAAGAGAGTATGCAAGAGTAGTAGAACTCATTATGTGGCCCGCTAGACCGAATTTGTGTCATGGGGGATAGATGCATTCTAATGGCAGAGGTGTTGTGCAATGTGTCATTGGGAGTGGTGTATGATATGATATGATGTGGCATTTATAACGCGCCTGTACCCAAGTGTTTGTAGGCGCAACAAGACAGGGAGAGGGAAACAAAGGAAGGACACAATAACAATCTTACTAGGCCTTGTGTCATTCAAATTGCGCAAGTGCGGGGAAGAGGGAACGGGAGAAGTGCCAGGAGGAGGGGAAGTGCAGTTAACTCACAAGTGCAGCCAGCGGGTGGCTCAGAAGTGCAGAGAGAAGTGAGAAGGGACTGTAGGGTTGCAACTATAGACCCTTAAGTGCTGGGGAGCCCGGAGGCAGTGCAAGGGCAACTAGACATACAGGAGCCTGGGCCCGAGTTCAGAGGGTGACCAGGTGACCAGTGCCCAGAGCAGTCGGGTGCATCAGCAGGGGGGAGGAAAAGAGAAAGCAGAAGCGAAAAAGGAAGGTCTTGAGTTTTACATCGGAAGATCTTTTTCTCGTTCCCGTGAATAAATCCAATAGTCTTATATTGTGTGGGCACCATTGTTCTTTATATTCCTTTTGAAGGAATTCCAGTACCCCTCCCCAGTCCTCTCGGGATTTCCCATGATCCCCTTGGATGTTATAAGTTATTAGTTCTGGAGCCAGATGCGACCAGACCCTTCGCGTCCTATCTACAACCAATGGTGGGGATTCGTGCTTCCAGTTTCTAGCAATTTCCAACCATGCTCCTATTAGGAGGCCCATAAAATGTATTTTCTGCGGAGTAGTTAGCGTTTTGTCCCAAAAGCCCCCTAGCCATATTTCCTCTCCCAGGTGTTCTGTTCCCGGGAACATTCCCATCATTTGATTTTTTATCTCTCCCTAGTATGGGCTTATCCTCGGGCAGTCCCACCAGATATGTTTCCAATCTCCCTGCCCGCCACACTTTCTCCAACAGTTATTCGGGGAGGTAGCATACATCATATTCAGTCTCTCCGGTGTATAGTGCCATTGCACCATCATCTTCACCCACATTTCTCTCGTTTGGATGGCTCTTGTCAGTTTTGGCATCAAGCCCCACAAGTATTCCCACCTCTCTTTGGAGAGTGTGTAGCCCAGGGTTTTCTCCCATTTCTCCATATATAGCCACGTGGTAGGTTCCTTCAGTGCATGAATACATTTGTAGGTGGTGGAAACAAATTTGCGAGATCCAGAGTGCGTCATGATGTAGTTCTCAAAGGGGGTCAAGTCCCTAGTCAGTGCTTCTTTTATACGTGGAGTGCTCAGACAATGATGTATCTGATCATATTTATATCTATCTTTTGGTGTCAGATTCAACAGAGTTTTGCAGTCCTCGAAGGATCTGATCTGTTGATTCTGTTGCATATCTCCCACCATCTTGCACCCCCCTTCCTCCCACTTGCGAAACGCTCCCTTGTCCAATCCAGGGGGGAATTCGGGATTTCCAAACATTGGCATGAACGGGGCGGGATCCTTGGTCAGGGTTTCATTTGTCGTGGTGGCATCCCATACCCCCAATGCCGTCTTCATTATTTCGCTAATGTGGGTGTTTGCATGTCGGAATCGTTTATTGATCCACAGCATGTGCCTGGCGGATGTTGTCGCTACCGCCCTATCCTGCCTCTCCCAAATTTTCTCCCCCTGTTCCGATATCCAATCCCTTATGACCCACAGCTGGGCCACTTCGTAGTATTTTTTGAAGTGTGGCATGGCACATCCCCCCTCCTTTCTATGAGCTGTCAATTCCGCATTTGAAATTCTTGGGGTCTTGTTCTGCCAGACATATTTGGAAACCCCCTTCCTAAGTGCTTTGAAAAAGGCCTGGGGGGGTTTTTATCGGGAGCGCCTGAAACAAATACATTAGCCTGGGGAGGATTGTCATTTTCACTGCCGTGATTCTCCCCCACCAGGAAATCGCTAACGGGTTCCATTTTAGCAGGTCATTTTTGACTTTTTCTAGGATTTGCGGGTAATTGTGGGAATACAATTTGTATATGTGGTCTGTGAGGGTGATTCCTAGATATCTGATGCCCGAGGTGGCAATTTTCAGTTGACAGTCTGTGGCCGCTGTGTCGATTTGTTCTCTATTCCCCGCCAGAATCAACACCTCCGATTTTTGCCTGAAATCTCTCCAAATCGTTCTATGACTTCCATTAAGTGTAGGAGGGAGTTCTCAGGGTACCCTAAGGCCACCAACATATCATCAGCATAGGCCACCGCTTTATGGGTCTGCCCCGCCGTTTCTATTCCCTTCACCTCCAGCACATCCCTTATTCTTGCCAAGAGAGGTTGCAAGTATATGGCGTATAGAAGGGGGAAAAGCGGGCACCCTTGCTTCGTCCCTCTTCCTAGGTACACTATGTCCGATAACCCACCATTCACCGCTATCCTTATGGACGGGGAGTTGTAGTTGGCCCTAACCTTATCTATAAAACCCTTGCCCATTCCCATCTTTTGAAGAACCCGAAAAAGGTATGACCATTCTACTCGATCAAACGCCTTTTCGGCGTCTAAGGCTACCAGTGCTGCAGGGGTTTGTTTGATGCCTATCTTTTCAACTAGGTGTAGGACTCTTCTGATGTTATCGTGTGTCTGGGTCTGGCGGTTTGGAACAAATCCTGACTGGTCTTGGTGGATTAACCTGGGAAGTATTAGGGCCAGTCTGGTCGCTAAAATCTTCGTGTACAGTTCAGCATCCAGGTTGATTAAGGCTATCGGGCGGTAAGAGGTAGGGAGTTGCTCTTCTTTTCCCTTTTCATGAAAGACCAGCACTTTTGCCTCGTTCATAGACCGTGTCAGATCCCCCTTCTCCCCAAATTTATTATACATGGATGTGAGTATCGTGGGCGAGGATATCCCTATATGTCTTGTAGTATATGGCGGTGTACCCGTCCGGGCCCGGGGCTTTGTTATTCGGGAGGGACTGTATTGCTGCATATACTTCTTCTATGGTGATGTCCCTATCTAAGGCCTGTCTATCGTCTTCCGTCAATCCCGGGAGGTGAACCCCAGCCAAGAAGGCTTCTTGCAGGTCCTCCTTCGGATGGTCGGAGGAGTATAATTTTTGGTAATATCTGCCTAGTATCCTTCCTATCTCTTCCGTCTGTGTTCTAAGTTGGCCTGATTCTTCTTTCAGAGCTCGTATTGTCTGGGCCTGCTGTTTTCCCCTCAGCTGTCTTGCCAGGAGTCTATCTGCTTTGTTTGCCTTTACATAATACCAGTGTTTCGTATAGAGTAATGCCCTTTCTGCTTTTTTCTTTCTGAGTGTTTCCAATTGCCCCTGAACATGTCTCATCGTTCGCATGAGTTTCCTGGTGGGCGTCTGAATTAGTTCTGCTTGCATCGCCCCAATTTGCTCTTCTAATTCTTCTTCCCACTGGCGGTGCGCCTTCTCTTTCTGTGTTTTAAGCGCTATGAGATGTCCCCTAATGACCGCCTTGTGGGCGTCCCATAGTGTATCCATATTTGTTCAGGGGAGATTGTTAACGGCCAAGTATTCTTGGATGTGTTCTCTTAGCGTCTGGCTCATCACCGGGTCTCTAATGATGTCCTCTGGGAGGCGCCAGTTCCATAAACGGTGGCCATGTCTTGACCAGATAATATCTGCCCACAGCGGGCCGTGGTCAAAGAGTGTGATGGGTTCCATCTCAATCTGTTTTACCCTGCCTAGAAGCCCCACTGATACCCATAGGTAGTCTATTCTCAAAGCAGTATTATGTACATGTGAATAATAGGAGAAGGTTTTCTGTTTGGAGTTGCCATTCCTCCATGCGTCTGTCAGCCCTAGGTGCGTGAATTTCTGCTTTAAGTTTTTGGATGGGGTGCCTTGATCTCGATGTCTGGGTCCGGATCTGTCTAGGGATGGGTCCCACGCCATGTTTAAATCCCCACCCAGTATGATGTCCCCAACCGCTTGCTGTTCTATTCTATTCACGGTATCACTCATAAAGCCCTCCTGACCAGTGTTTGGTGCGTATACTGTGGCCAAAGTGAGGGGTCTGCCTTCAATTGTTAGAGTTATTATTAGGCATCTTCCCTGTTTGTCTCTCCAAGACGAGTTAACCTGTGCATGTAAAGAGTCTTTGAGCGCTATCAGTACCCCTGCTTTTTTATCCTGTGCATTCGCCTGAAATATTTGATTGAAACCCTTGAGACGTACCTTCTGCTTATCCCGGTCTCTAATGTGTGTTTCCTGAAACATTACAATATCATATGCGCCCTGCCTGATGGAATGTTCCACGTTTTTACGCTTATCGGGGTAATTGAGGCCTCTGACATTGTGTGTCAAGATCTTTATCCCCATTGGTGTTTACGGGCTATCTGGCATGTCCTATGATCCTTTCTCGCATTCTCTGTTTTTGAGTTATGCTCGGTTTTTCCCCTGTCCCCAACGCCCTTCCCCCCCCAAAACTTGCACAATCCCTAACTGGCGTATTTCCCACTTCCCTCCCACAACAACACTGAGGATGGCATGATTTCCTATTAACGCTCAGGCGTGTTGCCTTGTGCTTCATATCCTCTAACACTCTCAGGGACAACTTTCAAGGGGTTCCCAAACCCTTCCACATGACTTCAGTGACCCCGGGTCCTCACTCCCCTCCCGGCACCTGTTATATCGGACTCGCTTTTCCTGCTGTTATATTCTTGGCTCCTTGCGCACCACCTTATCATGTTTTCTGCTTCACCATTCCTGCCCTCTGTCGGTCTTCATTTCCTTTTACTGGGGCGCCGCACCCTTTTGTTTATCGTTTTCCATTCCCCCCTGCTCTTCCTCGCGAATGGGACCGTGCCGCTTGCTTGTGGGGAGTCGTCGTCCTGCTCCTGTAGATTTAATATAGTCAAACCTTCCTCTTTAGTGGTTACCCTTTTCTGCGCGCCGTCCCAGGTGAATAATAGTCCAAATGGAAACGTCCACTTGTACCTAATTTGACACGTGGTGAGTTCTTTTCTGATTTAGGCCATGTCCCTTCTTTTCTGAAGCGTTGATAGTGCAATATCCTGATAGAAATGTACCTCCTCTCCATTCATTCGGATATGGTCCATTGCCCTGGCCTTCCGTAGGATCTGCTCCTTCTGTGCATATCTCGTGAGGGCCACCAGGACATCCCTCGGGCGGGTACCTTGGGTCATCGTTCTCCTTGGGCCCACCCTGTGTATTTGATCTATCAGTATTTCTTCTTCCTCCTGCAGGTCAAGGATGTCTAGGAAAACTTGTTGCACAGCTGATTTAAGATCTTTATCCTCGACCGATTCTGGCATGTTTTTTATCCTGATGTTGGACCTACGCGATCTATTTTCTAAATCTTCGCATAGAATCTCCAGATTATGCGTCTGACGGGCCAGTTGTTCCTGCAATTCTGCCACTTGTTGCGTTTCTTCCTCGATGTTCTGTACTACTTTCTCTAGGGTATCCGTTCTTTCCCCCAGTCCATCAACTGCTGTTCTTAGTTCCTGGAGCGCTGATTTAAATTCGTTCTTCATGGCATCTAGATGCGAGTTCATGGAGTCCATAAATTGCAGCTGGAACTCCCCAAACCACGTTTTTTAGGTCTTCCTTCGTGGCCATCTCGGCGTGGGGAGCGTCTACTCCCGGGGCGCCTCTCGATGCTTTGTGCACTCCGGCCTTATCTGGGTTCCCTTTGTCTCCCCTCCAAAGGTGGACCAGGTTCTGGTCCTGTTTCTGCGTGTGGACGAGGGGGTTGTCTGTTTTTGCTTCCCTCTTGTCTGTGACATCTAGGCTTTAGCGAGTTTATTTCCTATGAAGCTTGCCTCGTGATAGATTAAGTCGCACCCCTCCGAATCTTCTACTTGCGTGTCTGTCCCACGCGCTCGAGGTTCTTCCCGGGTTGCCTCCCCTGTCGCCTGCCCCTGTGTTTGGGGCAGACGCGATATTGCCTGGGGCCTCTCAAGTGCTTGTTTCACGTCTGGGAGGGTCAGGGGGGGCTTCCCGGTTGCAGTGCAGGCCTTTTGTTTATTACTCCGGTAGGGAAAGCTCTCCCCCCTACTCCGTTATGGGCGGATTCCTCGTCTGTTGTGTTGCCCGTCCCCTGTAGAGGGGGGGGGTGTTGGAGAGGGCGGCAAGGGGCCGTTGTGCCCGTGGGCCCCAAAGACAATGGAGGACCTCTAGGAGAACTCGTGACTCACCCACAGGGGCTATCGATCCTCCGATCTGTTGATGGGGCCTCTCCCTGCCCGGTTACCTCTGGCGGCGACGCCGATCGGATCGCTGGGGAGGCAGGGTAAGGAGGCGGTGTTAGGGGGGCCTGCCGGAGCAGCCGTGTCCCCGGCCCCGACCTCCGCTACAGCCTCGTCTGTAAGCCTCGCCAATGCGCCACCCGGCTCAGGCCGATGGCGCTCCCAGAGCCCCAGGTCCGCTCCTCCGCCCAGGAAAGGGCATCGCCGCTGTTCTTTTTTTTCCCCCGGTCGGCTTGAGCAGATTACGCTCCCAGAGCCCCGGGTCCGCTCCTCTGTAGCGGGGGGGCGTTGCCACGTTCTTTCACCCGCCCAGCTCAAGCTGACGGTGCTCCCCAAGCCCCGGGTCAGCGGAGTGCGCAGCCTCTGATCTACCTCCCGGGTGGGTGGATCCTCCTCCGGGTCCCGGTTTCAGCTGGGTAAGTCTCTGGAGTCTGGCCCGGGCGCATAGTGTTGGTGCCCTGGGTCCGTAGACACCCCCCGATGGAGAGTGAGTCCGAGGGGGCGGACTCTCCGTTGGTCCGATCGCTGCCATTCGATGAGGACGCCGGCAGTAGTGGTCGGCGGGAGGCCCTCCCGCGTCTTGATGCGTCCGCCCTCGGGGTGATGCGCCTGGGGGAGCCGTTCGACTCCTGCCTCAGTGAGGTCCCGGGAAGTGCTGCAAGGGCTCGAAGCCCAGTCTAGGTCATTCGTGCGAGATGAGTTTCTTTCGCAGCTGCTGTGGCGCGGGAGGGGAGACGGAGCTCGGCTCACACACGTCCTTCCTCCACGGCGGCCATCTTGAAGTCTGAATGAAAGCTTTTAAATAGCATATGAAAGCTTTTCATAAACCCATGTGCAAACGACAAGTTGCTGTGAAGAACAAATACGGTATATTGCAAGTTAAGATCGAATCTGATGAAATGCACTGTATAGCAAGTATGAAACATTGCTGAGGAGTGTGAGAGCAATGTGGTGAAGGGAAAAGGAGCACCACAAAGTGAACAGTATAACAAAACTCATGGTGGCAAAGTCCAGAAACTGTCAAAGAGTGAAACACGTTGTGGCAAAGCAAAAAGGCTGGCAAAGAGAGAGCCAAGTGAGTGTGAACCAGAACATAGGTGCAGCTATAGAAGAACCTGATTGGGCAAGGAAACCTATGCTGTCCGGTAGCGTGAGCCGTGATGGGGGGACCGTGTGGTCCGACAACTGCGCCTAGACTGGGTATACTCTATCTATGAAAGCCAAAGAAACATACAGAAAGCAATTGATATGATATGATAAGATTTATAACGCGCCTTTACACAAGTGTTTCTAGGCGCCGGGGACAAGGGCCTAAACGAGATTGCTGAAGTGAAGCCAAAGAAAGAAATCTATATGAACTGTCAGTAACTAGAAGGGGTGTAAAGTTGACCTGGAACTGGGTTTTCAATATTGCTAGACTGAACTTAATTACAAGTTGGTAAACTGAGAAATCTGGTGTCTTGGGGAAGGAGAATTCTGAGACCAATTTTGAGCTGTGTTGTTTTCTTAGGGAAAGGAACCCTGAGATCTCGTTTTGGAAAATTGATGTTTTCTTGGTGACAGGAACCCTGAAATCTCGTTTTGGAACAGTGTTGTCTTCTTGGGGAAGGGAACCCTGAGATTCCTTTTTGAACTGTGTGTCTTGAAGTCAGGGAAGGGAACCCCGAGACTTTGTGGAACTGTCTTGAACATGGGGAAGTGAAGGTGGAAAGTAAGCCCAGAGCGGAAAGAAGTTCATAACTTTGTTTGGAACACTATTTCATTTGATGCTGACATCCCTATAGATTGTTTATCTTTAGTTGTGAAGGCAACTATAGGTTTTGGACACAGACAGACTTGTAAGTTAAACCCACTGACTCAGTCTATCCTTAATTTCTTTAGGTAGGGAAATCCACTTTACCATAGGTAGAGTTAGACCTTCAACCATCCTGACATTTAAGTTAATAAACCATTTTTGTTTGAGCTTTGAATCTGTTGTCTATGTCTTGCTGCATGATGCCTTCACAAAGGACATAGTTGTTTGCTTTATTAACACTTCATTGATTGCTGATCAAATCTTCTGGATGGCTCATTTCTGTGTTTGAGGTTTCAGGAGCTTAGGAATCTTCTGATGATTGAGCTGTCTCCAAATTGAGACTGTCCTGGGAGTGGGGCTTCCGTCTTGTTGAAGGCAGAGTAGGCTGGTGTTCTTAGGCCTCTGGTCCTGGTATCCCCACCTCTTTCCTGACTGGGAGAAAATGATTCCAATGTAGCATCTTCATATTTCATTGTCAACCGTCTCGCAGCCAGTAAACATGGAGACAACCCAACTGATGCTCAATGATATACAGTTTATCTTCATCCTGGTGTCATACTGGCGTTTGTTCCTCTGAGCCGTCTTGTCTGCAGCATTTACACCACTTTCATTGTAAACATTACTGCGGCAGGCCGCCTTCATTGAACGGTAATGTCGTAGGCACTTCCTGGACATATGCGAGGCTGACACCTGGAAGTGGAGAAAGAAGATCGTGTAAGGTAAGCAGAGAGACCGGGATTAGTTTTGTGTGCATGTGACAGTGATAGGGAGAAGCAGTGTGTGGAAGGGGGGATGGGATGGTGATGAGAGAGCAGGATGGGGGTTGCAGTGGTGCCTCCCGCAGAACAAAGGATAAGAGGCACGGGGAGGAGGGCAGGGGAGTTAATGGATGTTGCAGGGGTGTCCCCCGCATAGGAGGAGGGTAGGGAGAGGGCTCACAAGGCAAATTATGTTTCCCAGCAGCGCCAAAATCGAACTTGGTAAACCAGGCTTCGATCAAAACAGCCCCATCATAGATCCGGCTGCAGCAGTCTGAGTGAACTGTTGGGCTTGCTCTAGGTATCCTTGGAGCCACCTCATGCTGCCTGTTAGATCTGCACACACCCCAAAACACAGCTCTACAGGCAGTCGTGTGTTGCTTCTGAACACCAGAGAGTACGTTTTAACCCCTTAACTGCCAAGGGTTTCCCCCCCCCAGTGCCTAGGCCTTTTTTGGTGATTTCGGTATGTCGCCATTCAACCCCTTGTAACTTTTTTGTTACATGAGAAATCTTGACCAAATTTGGCCCCTTTTCTTCCTAGTTTGCTCTATGGGGGGGAGAGAAAATAACCAAAAAGGGAGCACATTTTGTGTTTTTTCCTTGCAAGAGCTAGGAACAAATGGTTTGCTGTGCTGAATTCTCCATTTTCGAACAGGTTGAATGGAAACCAAAAAACATATTTTTATATGGTTACCATCCATTTTGTGAGAGGTAGGCAATTTTGCCCTTTTGTCCGATAGGATATGCGTGGGCGGAATGGAAGAGGAGGGTAGGAAAGCTGAATGGGAAGACAGAAAGGCATACATTTCTGAAAAGTAGAAAAAAATCCAAGTTTAGGAAGGGGTGATTTGCACAGGTCAGGCAACAAATATGTAGGGAAAATTCCCATAGTTTGGGGAAAAATTGGAAAAATGACAGATAAAAAAGGTATGTGGTGGACATGGTTGGACATGTAAGGCAATGGCTTCTGTGAATTTTGAGAAAAGCAATGCCCCGCTACATTTCCCCCGACTCTTCTAGTTAGAAAATCGCCCATTTTTCGTAATGTTTCACAAAACAAGCAATACCACAAGCCCAAAACGGAGACATGGTTCACAGGATTTTTATGCTTACTGCCTAAGCAGACGTACTTAGCATGTGTAAATAAGGAAAACAAATGTGGCGAGTAATGGCAAGCATTCATTTTTCAAAAGAGCACAGGCAGACCTTTTAAAGGGTAGGCGACTTGTGCAGGTTACAAAAGCGTATAGTGCCTAAAGCAGCGACTAAATGTAGGTCACATGTGGGAAATTAAAGGGTTGTATGACAAAGTGCAGCAGCAAATTTATGAAAACGTTATGAAAACCAAGGGAACACAACAAATGTCCTACGTTTCCTTTTTCCCACAGGTGTCCCGACGAAAATTGTACCTCACATATGTGGGTGCATCTACCTGGGTGCAAAGGGAAAAGGCTAAACCACTGGTAACCCCAAGTGTGTCGGAAGAGCTGATTTTGCAGGAATTTGCTCTTGTGGACAACCTACAGATGTGGGCCTAGGGTGTCGCAGTCACCAAGGAAAACAGGGAACCCCATGCATTTCCGAAAAGAAGACACCCGTGGGAATCCACAGAGGTCTGACTTGCACGAATCGCCCCATAATGTTTTACCCCCAAGCCCTGGCAAAGTCTGAAATTTGGTGAAAAAAACACAATTTTCAGACATTTGCCACTGCCAACCCACTGAAACACGCTGCCACCGACACATGTCCTACCTTCCCGCGTTCCCACAGGTGTCCCGATAAAAACGTTACCTCAAACGTGTGGGTGCACCTACCTGGGCACAAAAGGGAAAAGGCTACACCACTGCAATCCCCCAAAGGGTTTGGGGAAGACAGCCTACAGATTTGGGCCTGGGGTGTTGCAGCCACCAAGGAAAACAGGGAACCCCATGCATTTCCAAAAAGAATACACCAATGGGAATCCACAGAGGTCTGACTTGCGCGAATCGCCTCTGAATTTATTACCCACAAGCCCCAAGCAAAGTCTGAAATTTGTTTGAAAAAACTCAATTTCCAGACATTTCCCACCGCCAACCCACTAAAACACGCCGCCAACACCACATGTCCTACCTTCCCACGTTCCCACAGGTGTCTCGACAAAAACAGTACCTCACATGTATGTGTGCACCTACCTGGGCGAAAAGGGAAAAGGCTAAACCACTAGTCTTTCATATATCAAAAGAAAAAAGTGCTGCTAAATGATGATACCACAGGTGCCAATGCTAAGCAATTGAATCTTGGAAGGGGTTATCAAAGCAGTAGGCCTTTGTAAACGTCAAATCCCACTTTACACATGTATTATATGTCAAAAGAAACACACCCACACAGTTAGGTTTCGTATAACAAAAAAGAATTATTATTATTGTTCCACTTTTCACAATTTAGAAAAAAAGAGAAGTACAAACATACAAGGACACAATACACACACATTTGAATGAATTAAAGAAATATATATATATATATGTTTTCCTTGTTAATGTACAACAAGATACAGTGGGAAAAAAAGGGAAAAAGAGAAAATCATACAAATAATTTGTCACATTTGAAATGTATTTCTCTAAAATTCAACCATGCGGATAGGTCTAGAAAGGTATAGACTCCGATAAATGAAGACCCACTGTGAGCGGCAGAGCTTGTGAACGAGCCCCGTAGTGTTAGCATGATTAGCTCGAAAAAAAAAGAGAAACAAGAAAGGAGTTCAAACAAGTTATAAAAGAACTTTTTGTGCCAAAACCATTGTTTATAATAAGGTCAAAACACAGCACTTATAGTCAGTGCTTGATGCCTTGAAATTGTACTGCAAATGATTTTCAAAAACAATGCAGATGACAAATTTGCTAAATATTATGTACACATTTCCTAATCCAATAGCCCGTTTTCTGACCTAGTCGATCACCTGTAGGGCCATTTAACTTTGTCAATGTATAGGTTCAGTGTCATGATCTCTGCTTCCAAAAGGTCAGGGTTTTCCCAACTCCCTTGGAAGCAGATCCATAACCCAGATTCCGAGTGCCAACCAGTCCCAATTGGGACCTTTTGGACCCAGTCCTGGCGCCAGTGGCACCAGGCTCATAAATATGCCCAGTCCCAGCGCTGGAAGCGCCGGGCTCATAATGCTTGGGTGGACTTACCTGCAGCAGACCATGCTGCTTACTTGCCTGCCACTTGAGCCTCTGATCCTCTTCTGTTTGGAACTACTTTTCCTGTTGGGTGGGGCAGGAGCCACTCCCTAGATTCAGAACACTGGAACTCTTCTGGAAAGCAGGAACTCTTTTCTTACCTAGGCGTGGCTGTGGAAGGAGACACCTAAGCACTACAGGAGGCTATTTAAACCACACCCGATGGATGAATCTTGCTTTGCGTTATTCTGCATCCTCTGCAGCAGAACGCTCATCGTGTCTTCTGCATCTGATCCTGGGCCTAAGGGAAAAGGCTTACCATCCTGAATCCAGTCTTCAGCAACACCTATAAAGACAAGAAAGAACAGGTTAGCATTACGGTCTTCAGTGACAGCTCTTCACTTACCTGGTCCATCGGCTGTCACCAACACCTCGCGCTGCATTCCAGCATCTGAAAGACAAAGGCTTACCTACTCTTCGTGCGCTCCGGAGGTCTTCACACTGCATTCCGGCATCTGAAAGACAAAAGCTTACCAACTCTTCGCACGCTCCGGAGGCCTTCGGCGCTGCATCCCGCATCTGAAAGACAAAACAAGGTGCGTTTAAAGACATTGGGGAACTTTAATACTCACGTGCCATTACTCCTTTCCACATCTAACCCAGTGGGTATTCCGGCACCCTGCAGCCGCTCCGAACTTGTACCTGCAAAATAAAAAGACAGTTAGAGCGCATCGTGAAGCAGGCAACAAGCGCTTACTTACGTGCTTCCAGGCGCTTCTATTCATCACACGGGTTCCATTTTCAACTCACTCCAGCCTGGCATCCGCCATCGCCGGAACCCTGCAAAACAAGAGACATCATTACTAAAGACTTTAAAGACATTAGATTTACTCGAAACTTACCGTTCGTGCAGTAAACGACGGACAGCAGTCCTCTGAAGTCAAGAGGCCTGCTCCCCTTATCCAGTGAAGAAACTGGTTACAGCACCCTGCCCCGAGGCAGATGGAGAGCATGGCGTTCACTTACCTAAGGTGAGAGCATTAACCTTTGGGGTTCTACAGGAGAAGAGAAAGGGAAGAAGAGAGAGACATTCAATAACCCAGTTCCTTAATCCCATATTTTCTATCTGCAGACATCTTACCCTTCGAGTCAGACATACAGTGCACAGAGGTCCAGCCCAAAGAGCCAGCAGTGTGTTACACATCACCTTTGAAGATACGGTATATGCCCAGTCAAGACCGGCGCCTCTACGGGAATCAGGTGAGCGTTACAGAATGCAAAGCCTACCACAAAACTCCCGTCCAGGCGCTATGGAAACCTCGGATACCGACCAGCTAGCCCAGTTACTTGGGGAACTAAGGGCAGAAGTGCATGCAGCCCGTCAGGAAACGAACGCTCTAAGAAGGGAACTGATTATTTCCGAGGAGCGAACTGATGATCTCGCTAGACAATTGCTACAGTCTCAAGCCGGACAGACCCCGTTACCCGCATCTGGGGGAAATCTTCCTTCTACATCCTCTATGAATCCAGTGCAGATCAACCTACCTGGGAATGTACCTCTGGCTCTGCCCGAACGATTTTCTGGTGACCCAAAGAGGTTTGCAGTATTTATCAATCAGTGCCGGTTGCATTTCTTATGCCGGCCAGCAGCCTTTCCAACTGATCAAGCTAAAGTAGCTTTCGTGCTTTCGCACCTTAGTGGCAATGCGGCAGACTGGTCGATCCCTCTAGTAAATCAAGATGATCCGGTCCTCCATGATTTTCAAGCTTTTCAGCTCAGTATGGAAAAACTGTTCGCAAGACATTCACAGGCGCAGGCCTTGGACAATGAGCTTCTTTCGTTGCGACAAGGTAATCAAGACCTTTTGGCTTATATTGCATCTTTCAACAGACTGATAGTGGAAACTCAATGGCCTGAGGACAAAAGGATTACGCTGTTTTATAGAGGTCTACGTGGAGAGCTCAAAGATGTGTTAGCCCAAGTAGTGAATCCCCCACAAGATTGTTCGGACTATATAGACTTAGTCGTTCAAATAGATCACAGACTGCAGAACAGGAAGGCCGATCGTTCCAAGTTTGATGCTCGAGTATTTTCCAAACCGCCAACTCCTTCCAAAGGAGTAGACTCCGGGGAACCCATGCAAATAGGGGGTCTGAAAGGTCCTCTGACACAAAAGGAGCGGGAAAGGAGAAAACAGTTGCAATTATGCCTCTATTGCGGAAACTCAGGGCACTTTCTTCGAGACTGTCCGGTGAAACCTGCCAAGAAGGCAGTAGGAGCTGCAGTTACCAAAGTTACAAACTCTGAGCAGGGAAACGACCTTGCCCGACAAGAATAGAGGTCCTCTTGCCGAGCGTGAAAACCAGTTCCGTGACCTCGCATTTCGTGATACCTATGGTCCTCATTAGCCCTGATAATCCGGATCGATTACATGCAATTGAAGCTTACGTCGACAGCGGTGCCATCGGCAATTATGTGGATCATGAAATGGTTTTGAGGATGAATCTAACTCTTTTTCCCAAGGCTGTAAAGGACGTCATTACTACGGTGGATGGTTCGGAGATAGCCTCCGGGCCAGTAACGCATACCACTCAAGAAGTGACGCTAGTAAGTCAAGATGGACACCATGAGAAGATCGTGTTCGATGTGATCAAGGCCCCTCAGTTTCAGATTATTCTAGGAATACCTTGGTTAGAGAAACACAATCCTCTGATCGATTGGCGAGCAAGAACGGTCCAGTTTCCAGAATGTGTCTCTACTTGTCACCCTCCACCTGGTGTTGCACTGGCAGCAATTTCTTCAGAGACTCCCCAGTTACCTCCCGAATACCTAGAATACCAAGATGTTTTCCGGAAGGATCAGGCTAACTCTCTACCTCCTCATAGGTCTTATGACTGCCAGATAGACCTGATACCTGGATCTACTCCTCCTTGTAGTAGAATTTATGCCCTCACCGAGCCTGAGAACCTTCACCTTCGACAATACCTGGATCAATACCTGGCAAATGGGTTTATTCGTCCTTCCAAGTCCCCTGCTTCTTCAGCTTTGTTCTTCGTTCCAAAAAAGGAAGGAGACCTTAGAACTTGTATAGATTATCGCTCCCTGAACCAGATCACCGTTAAGAATAGATATCCGTTACCTTTGATCCCTGAACTCCTGGACCAAGTCAGAAAAGCATGCATATATACAAAACTGGATCTTAGAGGAGCTTACCACTTGGTACGAGTAAAAGAGGGCGATGAATGGAAGACGGCCTTCCGCACCAAGTATGGGCTATTTGAATATCAGGTCATGCCCTTCGGACTTTGCAATGCCCCGGCCGCCTTTCAATATTTTATGAACAATGTCCTCAGAGAGCTCATAGATGTATGTGTTGTTGTTTACATTGACGACATCCTCGTTTATTCTTCATCGGAATCTGAACACCGGAAACACGTGAAAATGGTCCTCGAAAGATTGCGGCAACACAAACTTTTCGCTAAGTTGGAAAAATGTGTTTTCAACGTGACTGAAGTTGAATTCTTGGGATTCATATTATCACCTGGCGGAGTGCGTATGGATTCAAAGAAGGTCGATGCAGTTCTCAAACGGCCATCACCATCCTCCGTAAAAGGTGTGCAAAGCATGTTAGGCTTCGCTAACTTTTACCGCAGGTTTATCCCCGAATTCTCTCGGATAGTCCAGCCCATCACTGCCTTGTTAAAGAAAAACAAACGTTTTGAATGGTCTACCGAGGCGGAACAAGCTTTCCAGGATTTGAAGACTAAATTTATCTCTGCACCAATCTTAAAACACCCTCGCCCGAACTCCCCTACATCGTGGAAACTGATGCTTCAAGCCTTGCCATGGGGGCAGTTCTATCACAAAAGGACCCGGTAACCAATCAGTTGCATCCCGTGGCATTTTGGTCCCGCAAATTCTCGCCTCCTGAAATTAATTACACGATTACTGACAAGGAACTTCTGGCTATCAAGTCTGCCTTTAAGGCTTGGCGGCATTATCTGCTGGGGGCCCGACACACCGTTACTGTGATTACGGATCACCGAAACCTGCAATATTTGAAAACCGCAAAAGCCCAATCCTCTAGACAACTCCGTTGGGCATTATTCTTGGCCGAGTTTGACTTCATAATTACCTATCGACCTGGTACAAAGAACGGTAAAGCTGATGCCCTTTCTCGGATGGGAGTGGAAGAACACTTGATCAACCCTAAACCTGTACCAATCATTCCCGAACAAAGAATTCTGGGTGTAATCGCCACAGAATCCATAGAGGAAGTTAAGGATAAAGCCAGGCAACTTGTAACTCTAGCAGACATACAGAATTGGCATCTGCAGGGAAAGGACTTTGCAGTAAAGGACAACTTATTGTATTTCCAAGAACGATTATACCTACCCAGCACAGATTTACAGAAAAAAGTAATCTCTTGTTATCACGATTCTTTAATGGAAGGACATCCCGGTATGGCCAAGACCTCAGAAAAGATCAAGCGCTACTTCTGGTGGCCATCTTGGAAAAAAGATATCAGAGACTTTATAATGTCCTGTGGAGTATGCGCCCAAAACAAGAGTCAAAAGGAAAGACCAGCAGGCCTCTTACGCCCTATTGACATCCCACCTCGCCCTTGGCATACGCTTTCTATGGACTTCATCACCGATCTACCTCCATGCTCCGGATACAATACGATTCTAGTAATCGTGGACTTATTCTCCAAGATGGCGCATTTCATTCCACTCAAAGGCTTGCCAACAGCAGCAACTCTGGCCTGAGAATTTCTCGAAAACATCGTCCGGCTGCACGGTTTTCCTTCGGTTCTAATTTCGGATCGAGGTAGTCAATTTATTTCTCATTTTTGGCGAAGTTGCTGTCGGTCGGCTCAAATTGATGTGAGACTATCGACCAGTCACCACCCTCAGACCGACGGACAAACCGAGAGGACCAATCAAACTCTGGAACAGTATTTACGCTGCATGCTGCAACAAACTGAAAAAACTTGGAAAGACATCCTTTGGATAGCCGAATATGCCTAAAATAACTCTGTCCATTCGGGAACTGGGAAAACCCCGTTTTTTCTTTTGTACGGCAGTCACCCTCGAACCTCGGAGTTGGATCCCCTCCAAGATCTTGAAACACCAGCAGTAGACTACCTGCATTCTACAATCACCCAAGCCTTTAAGGAAGCTGTTTCTCACCTTCAAAGGGCTAAAGAACAATACAAGAAAGGAGCAGATCAACATCGGAAGGAAGCCCCTCAATATCAAGTAGGGGATCAAGTCTGGTTATCCACCAAGTATCTACCTCTAAAAGGGCCACGCACATTCAACCCAAGATACCTTGGTCCCTATTCCATCACTACCATAGTAAACCCAGTAGCGGTCAAGTTGGACTTGCCCCCGCACATGAAGATACATCCGGTCTTCCACGTCTCTCTATTAAAACCCGTGCAACCTCAAACCCGACTAACTAAATCTCCAAAACCTATCCTAGTTGATGGAGAACTCGAGTTTGAAGTCAAAAGCATTCTGGACTCCAAGATCTCCAAATCTAAACTATTTTACCTAATTGACTGGAAAGGCTACGGCCCACAAGAGAGATCCTGGGAACCTGCTGAATATGTCCACGCTCCTCGCCTAATCAAAAGATTTCACCGAACATTTCCTGACAAGCCAAAACCCCCGGAGAAGCCCGGTTTGGGAGGGGCCTTGAAGGGGGGTACTGTCATGATCTCTGCTTCTAAAAGGTCAGGGTTTTCCCAACTCCCTTGGAAGCAGATCCATAACCCAGATTCCGAGTGCCAACCAGTCCCAATTGGGACCTTTTGGACCCAGTCCTGGCGCCAGTGGCACCAGGCTCATAAATATGCCCAGTCCCAGCGCTGGAAGCGCCGGGCTCATAATGCTTGGGTGGACTTACCTGCAGCAGACCATGCTGCTTACTTGCCTGCCAGTTGAGCCTCTGATCCTCTTCTGTTTGGAACTACTTTTCCTGTTGGGTGGGGCAGGAGCCACTCCCTAGATTCAGAACACTGGAACTCTTCTGGAAAGCAGGAACTCTTTTCTTACCTAGGCGTGGCTGTGGAAGGAGACACCTAAGCACTACAGGAGGCTATTTAAACCACACCCGATGGATGAATCTTGCTTTGCGTTATTCTGCATCCTCTGCAGCAGAACGCTCATCGTGTCTTCTGCATCTGATCCTGGGCCTAAGGGAAAAGGCTTACCATCCTGAATCCAGTCTTCAGCAACACCTATAAAGACAAGAAAGAACAGGTTAGCATTACAGTCTTCAGTGACAGCTCTTCACTTACCTGGTCCATCGGCTGTCACCAACGCCTCGCGCTGCATTCCGGCATCTGAAAGACAAAGGCTTACCTACTCTTCGTGCGCTCCGGAGGTCTTCACACTGCATTCCGGCATCTGAAAGACAAAAGCTTACCAACTCTTCGCACGCTCCGGAGGCCTTCGGCGCTGCATCCCGCATCTGAAAGACAAAACAAGGTGCGTTTAAAGACATTGGGGAACTTTAATACTCACGTGCCATTACTCCTTTCCACATCTAACCCAGTGGGTATTCCGGCACCCTGCAGCCACTCCGAACTTGTACCTGCAAAATAAAAAGACAGTTAGAGCGCATCGTGAAGCAGGCAACAAGCGCTTACTTACGTGCTTCCAGGCACTTCTATTCATCACACGGGTTCCATTTTCAACTCACTCCAGCCTGTCATCCGCCATCGCCGGAACCCTGCAAAACAAGAGACATCATTACTAAAGACTTTAAAGACATTAGATTTACTCGAAACTTACCGTTCGTGCAGTAAACGACGGACAGCAGTCCTCTGAAGTCAAGAGGCCTGCTCCCCTTATCCAGTGAAGAAACTGGTTACAGCACCCTGCCCCGAGGCAGATGGAGAGCACGGCGTTCACTTACCTAAGGTGAGAGCATTAACCATTGGGGTTCTACAGGAGAAGAGAAAGGGAAGAAGAGAGAGACATTCAATAACCCAGTTCCTTAATCCCATATTTTCTATCTGCAGACATCTTACCCTTCGAGTCAGACATACAGTGCACAGAGGTCCAGCCCAAAGAGCCAGCAGTGTGTTACACATCACCTTTGAAGATACGGTATACGCCCAGTCAAGACCGGCGCCTCTACGGGAATCAGGTGAGCGTTACATTCAGGTCCTCATGTTTTCAACAATGCAACAAATTAAAATAACATCTCAATGTTAATGCATCACTAATCATATGCAAAAATCCTTATTTGGTTTGCCAATGTTCCAATTGTTTAATGGAAACCCCATTGGGTCTGCCAACGTGGGCAGGAGACACTGTGGTGAAGAAATATTCGTACACTACTGGAGGTGATCGAGGAACCACCTATGTCTGCTTGTACTGTCGCGTTTCGGTGGTAAACAAATCAAATAGAAGCACCTTCATCAGGGCACAGGTATGTGACAGGGAAGAAAAAAACAAAAGGCGACATTTTGAATTCTAATGCCTGTGCTGTGTGCGTGCGACGGCGTACAACATTCGTAACAGTAGAATTTAATCTAAAGGGTGAGGTTACGGGCAATCAAAGGGAACCCCTCATAGGTGTAACCAATGCTTACCGTGAGGGGGAGAGAACCAGAGATCCATGGGGGTCATTACGACCCAGGCGGTAAGTACGCCAACTTTACCACCATGGTGTAAACTACGTTTACACCATGATGGATGGCGGATTTACCGCCCCATTCCAAGGTGAGTGGGGCGGTAAATCCCCATTTCCCATTTTACCCTTCCCCATTCCCATTTTTGCCCCATAGGGCATAATGGGAGTGGGGAAGGCGCTAATTACGCCACCGTAAATTACGGTGGCGTAATTAGCACCAAGGCGGTTTAGCGCCATGGATTTTAACGGCTGCGAGAAGCAGCCGTTAAAATCGGAATCAGGCGTTAAGGGTTAACGACGGCGTTAACCATTA
The DNA here is from genome assembly GCF_040938575.1 of Ambystoma mexicanum. Taxonomy (NCBI): domain Eukaryota; kingdom Metazoa; phylum Chordata; class Amphibia; order Caudata; family Ambystomatidae; genus Ambystoma; species Ambystoma mexicanum. The sequence continues at coordinate 929,136,721 of NC_090931.1, read as the reverse complement.
ACGCCTGAGTTGTAGTGAGGCCCCATGAGTTTAAATGCTTGCTCCCGCTGCAACAGGCTAGGCATGAGCACAGTCAGTAAATTCACTGTTGTTGTGGTGTTGCTGGTTGGGGAGGCGCATGTGTTCTGAGAACAGCAGACTCAGAGGGCCCGTTTCTGGAGAAAAGAGGTGGTGTATAAATATGCTGGAGAGTAGATGTCTCTACATATGTGTGTTATATTTACAAACTACGATCTATCTATTTTGCACAAGTTGTGTGACATTACTACCCTAAAGGTTCTTACCCATGCGAGGAGTCTAATGGGTCTGTTTGGTGGGTCCTCCTGGAATGCAGGGTCCCATGTGTTTATGCGTCCATAGGATCCACTAGACTGGTTAGGAAATTAATAATCCTCTAAATCCAACAATCTGATCTTTGATCTATAGTGTGATGTCCCAGTGTAGCATAGCGCATGCACGAGCCTCGGTTGGGACCACGCATGCACAGTTGAATAAACGGTGTCCGTGCGGGCAGTTGCTGCCGGGGCGCGTAACAGGCAGCCTCGCGTCCCGTGCCTCTCTGTATGAGTGCGTGTGTGCATGCATGCGTGGGGCCCGCCCGAGGTACGGGTGGCCATACAACAACTGGCGACGAGGCGGGACGCCACCGGAGCGTTCGCTCGATGCACACGGCATGTTGACCATCAGCGACGTTACGACGTGGTGAGTCACGGACCCGGCGGGAGCATTTCGTCGATGTTCTAGCAGCTGCTATATAGCAGTAGCGGCCTGAAAAGGTGCTTGTGCGCTGCTTCTACTACCTCACAAACAATTTTTGGGAACTTTTGACCGTCTTCGACACCCAGAGGACGGCCCACTTCTGACAGACACTAAGCGCCAGAAGGGGAGCAAGGACACGTTATTTGCCACAGGATAGTAATTGGAGGTACGTGCACTGCCCACCCAAGTCAGGTTTGTGGCCTCTAAGCCACAAGGAGGTGCCTGTGCGACCTGTAGACATGGCAGGAAGCGACGGAGAGGTGGAAGCTGCGGCAGTGGTGGTGAAAACACAACAGGGGTCGTTACTGCCGATGCAAGAGTTTGATGTGTCAGGTCCCCCTTCGAAACTGGGCCCAAGATGGTTGCTATGGATGAAAAAACTTGATATGTACTTTACAGCGACCGGGATAACTGATGATGATGCGAAGAGGGCCACCCTGTTGTATTTGGCGGGTTTGGAGGTCATACGCATATATGAGTCCTTAACCTGCAGGTAGTCACCTATGATGCAGTCAAGACTGCTTTGGAAAACTACTTTATACCGCTCTCCAATGTGGATTACAAGAGATTTCTCTTCTGTGGGGAGAAACAGCGGGAAGAGGAGTCACTTGATCAGTTTTGTGCTCGACTGCGATTGATGGCCACCACTTGTCGATGGGACAATTATGAATCTATGATAAGGAATCAGGTTCTCCAAGGATGTACATCTGGCAAGTTAAGGAGGCAAGTATTGAGGGAACCGGACTGGACCCTGCAGCAAATCCTGGACAGTGGCAGAACATACAAACTGGCGGAGTCGAGAGGCGCTAAAATGGACGCAGCAGTGCATCCGGGGGCATCTGAGGATGCGTTTGCTGTCGGGAAACGGGCTATGTCGAAAGACAAGTGGGGGCAGAGAAAGCAAGAGACTCGCCCTCCAACGGGGTCTGACTCTATCTGCCAATACTGCGGATATGACTTGCCCCACTCCGAGGAGTGTCTGGCCAAGTCGAGGTCATGTGGCCGATGCAATGGACCCAGACACTACGCCCGGATGTGTCGCGCCCCTGCTCCGGTGTCAGTGCAGAGGGGCCCGGCCAGGGCACAGGGTGGTGGTTCGAGGAGGCAGAGGAGCATTGCAGCCTTGGAGCAGGAAATGCAAAGACTACAGTTAGCTGAAGAGGAAGAGGAAGAAGTTTTCTTCATATCGAGCATCGCTTCAGGTGCAAGGAGTAAGAGGCAGCCCAAATGTGTTGTGGACATTCAGGGAGTGCCGACACAAGTACTCATCGACACAGGGGCCTCAGTCTGTGTGCTTGCCTCGGATCATTAGCAGCGGATCCCGGGGCCTCCTGCGCTAGACGTTTCAACTGCAAAGATCTTCACGTTTGGCGGGGACACTCCGCTTCCTATCAGGGGCGTATTCGTAGCGCCTGTGTCCAAGGACGGGAAAACCATAAAGGCCCGATTCTTTGTCACAGATGTGAGTCCCCACTCTCTACTCAGCTGTGCGGCATCCGAAGCCCTGAGCCTGGTTCACTTTGCAATGGAGGTCTATCAAGTGGACATTGAAACGCTGCTGGACAGGTTTGCAGGCATTTTTGAAGGGGTCGGGAAGCTGAAGGCACCCCCGGTGTGTCTACACATTGACGATACGATCAGGCCAACGGCCCGCAAGCATAGGCGGATCCCATTCCATCTTCGTGAAAAGGTGGAGGAGGAGCTTCGCTCGCTTGTCAGCATGGATATTATCGAGAGGGTGGAAGGGCCGAAGCCCTGGGTTTCACCCATAGTGGTTGCACCCAAGCCAAAACAGCCGGGGCGGTGAGAATTTGTGTAGACATGCGCCTCCCTAATGCCGCAATTAAGAGGGAGAGACACCGAACGCCGACCCTCGATGATATCATAGGGGAGTTGCAGGGGGCGAAAGTCTTCTCGAAATTGGATCTACAAGCGGGCTATCACCAGCTGGAGCTCCACCCTGACTCTAGATTCATCACGACTTTCACGACACACGAAGGTCTTTACCAATTTAAGCGCCTGAGCTTTGGCATTTCATCAGCTGCCGAAGTATTCCAGAACACCATAAGAGGGGCGCTCGCAGGATTAAAAGGCGTTTTGAACATGAGTGATGACATTTTGGTATTCGCCGACTCGGAAGCAGAGCACATGAAGAGGCTCGAGAACACGCTGAAAAGGCTGAACGATCTGGGTCTTACCCTGCACCGTCAAAAGTGTGAATTCTTTAAAGACCGGATTGGGTTTTTCGGGTTTATTTTTCACGCAGCGGGTGTGTCACCTGACCCGGCAAAGATCAGAGACATTCGTGAAGCAGCGGCACCATCGTCCCCCACGGAGGTAAGGAGCTTCCTGGGGATGGTGAGTTACTGTGGGCGCTTCATCAAGAGTTTGGCTTCCTTATCTGAGCCCCTAAGAGCATTGACCAGGAATGATGTTGCGTGGAAGTGGGAAAGCAGAGAACGGGAGGCGTTCCGGGCCCTCAAGTACGCCCTGTCGGATGGGGACACGATGGCGTACTTTAACCCTGCCGTGGAATCAGAGATTGTGGTCGATGCTAGTCCCGTGGGTGTTGGGGCAGTACTATTGCAGCCAGATGAAAGAGGGGACATGCGGCCCATCGCATATGCGAGCAAGACTCTCTCCAACACCGAGAGGCGATATTCGCAAATTGACAGGGAGGCACTGGCCATCCTGTGGGGCTGTCACCATTTTCGCCTCTACATCCTGGGCAAGCCCGTGGTAGTGGTGACAGACCACAAGCCGCTGCTACCCATCCTAGCGGGTGTGTCATCGAAGCCACCACCCAGGATTGAGAGGTGGATGCTGGCCCTGATGGAGTATGGGGTTCGACTGATATATAGACAGGGCACCAACAACCCGGCGGACTATCTCTCACGTCACCTGAATTCGGAGAACATCGACAAGGACGGCGGTGTGTCGGACTGCCAAGGGCTGCTCTGTCATGTGATAGATGGGGCGCTACCAGTGGCGCTGACGAGGCTAGCCATTGCGACTGAGTCCTCCAAGGATGAGGTCTTCGGCATAATCAAAGCAGCAGTAAGGAGTGGTGATTGGAGAGAGGTGCTGCGCAACAACTCCCGACGTCAACCGGAAGCCCAAAGGGATCTTCAGGCACTCTGGAGGGTCATGGATGAGCTCTCTATTTCGGATGATGGACTGATCCTCAGAGGGCGGCAAATGGTGATGCCACAGGCCTTAAGGATGCAGGTGTTGGAGCTAGCACACATCGGGCATCAAGGGGTTGTCAAGACCAAAGCGAGACTACGGCCTAAGGTGTGGTTTGCCGATTTGGAGGGGAGGGTCGAGAGTTTCGTGAGAAGGTGCCTGGCATGTCAGACGGCGACCCCAGGAGACAAAGCCCCGCCGATAAGCTTGATGGAGCGAAGTGAGAAGCCGTGGGGAACTGCCCACGTGGATTTTGGCTCGACGGGTTGTGGCATGTATTTCCTGGTGGCCGTGGATCAATGGTCTAGGTACCCGGAGGTGGATGTGGTGGAGTCGACGGCGACTGAGTTTACCACGAGAGCCCTGGACAAGATGTTCGCCACGAATGGCTTTCCGGAGATACTTTGCTCTGATAATGGACCGCCATTTACCGGCAGCCTGTTTGCCCAATATCTCCGGGAAAGGGGGATACATCACCGCAAGGTATCCCCGCTATGGCCCCGTGCCAACGGAGAGGCCGAAAGGCTAATGCGTACTTTAAACAAAGTACTCAGGATTTCTGCCAATGGGGGTGATGACCTTCCGACGAAGCTCGTGGAATTTTTGCGAGAGTACCGAACCATGCCCCACCAGTCCACGGGGGTTGCCCCTGCGGAGGCGCTGTTTGGGCGCTGCCCGAGGGGAATGATACCGGAAGTTGAGGGGAGGAGTCCAGGCGTCATAGACAATGAGAAGGTTCGAGAAGAGCGCGCAACGCACAATCAGAAGGAAAGCGAGAGACGAGGTCTGCAAGACAAGGAAGTGTGCGTGGGAGACTCCGTGCTCGTTTGGAACAGACACCCTGGGGGCAAGCTATCTTTACCATATGAACCCCACCCGTGGAAAGTCACCCATGTGAAAGGGACCATTGTGACGGCGGCTTGTGAAAGCGGCACGGTCACCCGCAACAGATCCTTTTTCAAAAAAGTGAACACGGCAACAGATACCGTGGGTCAGGAGGATGGGCCTAGCCAGGAGGCAGTCCCCGAGGATCCGATTGATGATCCCACTGGTGCCGTCGCCCCTTCTGGGGACAGGGGCCCTGGAACACCAACGGTCACTGCAAGGTATCCCATGCGCAGTGGCCGGAGACTGCCTGCTCATCTCAAGAACTATGTCCTGGACTCAGGAGATTGAGCCGAGATTGCAATGGGCCGTCAACAGTGGCGGGTGGGATCCCGTTCATGTGTTACCAGTTATGTTTGGCGCTGCACCATAATGTTATGTTGTTTTGTTGTTAAAAAAAAGGAAGGGATGTGATGTCCTAGTGTAGCATAGCGCATGCACGAGCCTCGGTTGGGGCCGCGCATGCACAGTTGAATAAACGGCATCCGCGCGGGCAGTTGCCGCCGGGGCGCGTAACAGGCAGCCTCGCGTCCCGTGCCTCTCTGTATGAGTGCGTGTGTGCATGCATGCGTGGGGCCCGCCCGAGGTACGGGTGGCCATACAACATATAGCAGAGCGTGGGGGTGGAAAAAGAAAGAGAGGAGAGGGCGATGTAGTTTAGTATTTTGAGTGTAGAGAGGTAATTAGAACCTCACTCACTGTCCTTCCGTTTAATGGAGAGCTATTCTACTCGTGTTATTGCTACCTGATTAATGAAGCATACCGGCATCGATCGCGGTGCGTTCCATAAATTATATTGCGTGATTCTGGACGTCGGATGCCGCTGTGTCGTGAATCACAGTCGTGTGTTTTTTCAGAGTGAGTCAGTGCCGGTAAAGCTCAGGGCCATGTTTTTCCTGCACAGGAGCCGCGGCGTTTCACTCTCACTTAATCAGAGAGCGGCCGCTTTAATGCCAGTCCTCGTTTGCTTAGCTTGTTCATGTTGCTAGGATACATGATAGTGCACTCTTCAACTGCGTGCGAGGGTGTGCCCCCTTCCAGCCAATCCAAACTCCACACAGACATGCTGCTGTAGGGTGTGCATGCGGGAGCCAATCTGCAGGCTTCTAGTGTCACACTTGCAAAAGTAAAAGTAAAGTCCCCCTGCGGCAGAGAGAAAACAAAGCTTTTTCGGCCGTTGATCTGGAGCATACAAAACCCATGATTAGCTCCTGGTCGAGGGGGAGAAAAACATTCCTCTTGTTTCTGAAACCACCTACTGCTTTACTTGATTTACCTGATCCAAGATGGTATGTCATGTGAAACATTACCAAGTTTGTTCCTCGTTTGTTGTACAAAAAACCTCTCATGTCGTGGCATATGTGTAATTGACATGCCTATCAGTATATGGTGGTGGTAGTTGGTGCACATATATAGTATACTTGCAAAGAAGTCTGTGTTACAATGCCAAATCTCATTAGTGGTATTGGGTCTACACCACATAATGTTGCCTTTGCTAGGCTCCAGAATAGTAGAGATAAGTAGCCTAATTGGCAATAGTTAAATGCATGTTAAATATCAGGCTGATTATGTCGCTGGGCGTAACGCTGCAGCAGGAGTGGCAATGTGGGGCAATATAAAGTAGGCCAATAAATCAGGAGCTGAGACGGGAGCGTCTTGACAGGTCTTTAATCAAACTCGAACTGCCTAATTGGCGGTAACCCCGCCTCCTCAATCACGTGGGTCGCAGCCCACTCATAACTGCAATACACAGAGGACTGTTCCTCTTAAACACAATAACAACAATGGAAGTAGGACATTACATCTCCCCCCTCCTTAACAAAGCACTTTACCAGTGTTCAGTTGAATTCTTCAATCCATCTCGTGGGTCTGCGGATGACCCGTTTGGATGGGCTGCGCACAGTTGGGGCCTGGCTCACTGGAGTGCCGTCACTATCACTGCCGCTGTCATCAGCGTATCTTTCCTCTTCATGATACTCAGAGTCTATCTCTGTAGAGTCATTTGGCAGTGTCATTGAAGTGCTGACGGGGTTATCCGTGTTGCTAAATGTCCTGAAGAAAGATGAGTTCCTGGTGACCGTGCCCTGTGGGCTGGCTGCCGTTACCATCAAGCCCTGGATGTGGGTTACTGTCATGGGGTCCGGCTTGAAGGCAGGCATGTCCTTCGTGACTTGTTTTTGCCTTACTAGTACTTGATCCCCAACGCAGATTGGGCTCGGTCTGGCCTGTCTCCTTGCATCTGCATATTTCTTCATTTTGTCTTTGCTCTCTCGATCTTTGCTTCTGGCATTCTTTGTGTGCATGGCTTCAGCCTTGGCTCGTGTGTAATGAGGGAGCCTTGTTTTCCCGCCTTCTCGCCTCTCGCGGGGTGTCACGTGATGAATATTGAGGTTGATGTCTGGAGACTGTGGGCGAATGTCTCTTGCGGGATCTCGAGCTTCCTCTTGCCGAGTTTTGATCTTGCCTCCGTGTGTCCCTGTTTGTGTCCACTGGCTGGAAGAAGTTGATGTTTCTACACACTGATTGGAAGTGATTTTCACCTCCGCACTTGTCACAGTTGTGTCCAATGGCAGGACAATGGCCGACATGTGGAAATTTAAAGCCGCACCTGTAGCATTTTTTTTGTTCTGCGGGGTAAGGGTCTCTTGATGTCCTGATGGGGCATACTGAAGCAGTGGAGGCAGAATATGTAATTTTGATGTTACCTAGTGATTCCGTCTGTTGCATGAGAGCAGAGTCAGCTTGTGCGAGTTGTAATATTTCTTCAAGTGTTCTGCTTTTCTGAAGTAGCTTTTTCCTAAATTCATGTGACGCGCAGCCAGCAATGGTTTGAGATTTTAATGCTTCATCCGTTGAATATTTGTCAAAGTCGCAATATTTTGCTGTTTTCCTTAGACGCATTACAAAATTGTCCATATTTTCGCCGCTTTCCTGTGTCGATGTGTGAAAGATGTGTCGTTCATAGTCAACATTTCGCAGTGGTGCAAAGGAGGCATTTAGTGCGTCAATGATACCTTGGAAAGTGTCAGTGTTGGACTCAGGCATCTCAAAGACGATGTCATGTACTACTGGGCCCAATGAATGGAGTAGGATGCCTCTCAGTCGGCGCTCCTCCCTTACACCTGATGCATCTATGTAAATGTGCAGTTCTTTGAGCCATCTGGCCCATCTGGGGGCGAGACTGCTGGTGTCCGCCATGTCAAATGGTGGCAGAGCTTGTAACTGTAAGGATTCTGAACCACTATCTTCTTTGTGAGTGGCTTGGCGAGGTGTGGAGCTGGAGGAAGGGCTCAGGATTCCACTGTCTGGATTGTCTTCAGACATGATTGATTTCCTCCAGATTATGGCAAAATCTTGTTTGTTTGTGGGTGTCACTTGGCTCTGTGAGGTGCAGATTCGTGGAGACTTTCAGTCTGCAGTTCTGTGGACGTGGGCAGATGAATGAAAGATTTCCTGCTTGGCGAGTCGCTGTGCTTTTATTGGAAGCGCACGCACGTGGCTGGGCCGTGTCAAATATTGCAGTGTCAGTTTTATTGCAGAGCGCGTTGAACGCTGCAAATGGATTCGCTTAGAAATGTCCCTGCACTGCGTTTACGGGTGCACGTGTATTGATACGCCGGCTCCCTCATGTATTACGCGGTGCACGTAGCACGTGTGCCGGCTGTCTCAGGCTGCTCACGCGAGTGCCGTTTAGTGGGCCGGTGTTCCTTACTTGGATGAGTTGCTTGCGTCGCGTGTGTTGCGAAACAGCTCTGGTGTCTTAATCAGGCGTGATGTGACTGCTTCAGCGTCGGAGTGGCTAGTTGTCTCTCCGGGCTCCGGTGCCGTTCTGCAGAAACCTCGTCGCCATTGTTAAATATCAGGCTCATTATGTCGCTGGGCGTAACGCTGCAGCAGGAGTGGCAATGTGGGGCAATATAAAGTAGGCCAATAAATCAGGAGCTGAGACGGGAGCGTCTTGACAGGTCTTTAATCAAACTCGAACTGCCTAATTGGCGGTAACCCTGCCTCCTCAATCACGTGGGTCGCAGCCCACTCATAACTGCAATAAACAGAGGACTGTTCCTCTTAAACACAATAACAACAATGGAAGTAGGACATTACAATGCATATCGTGGAGGAACCTGCAAAGCTTGCCATTTTAGACAGGGGGAGGCAAATATTGCTCATTTAAGCCCTTGTTTACACTGTCTAATCTGTGAATCTACCTACACACCAGGTCAGCCCCAAGTCGTTTGGCACAGCAGACTTTGCAGGAATTTCCTCTTGTGGACCACCTATAGATTTGGGCCTGGGGGGTTGCAACACCAAGGAAAACAGGGAACCCCATGCATTTCTGAAAAGAAGACAACCGTAGGAATCCACAGAGGACTGCCTTGGGCGAATCGCCTTAGAATTTATTACCCACAAGCCCCGGCAAAGTCCCGAATTTCGGAAAAAAACACAATTTGTGTTTCAGACATTTCCCACCTGGAAACTACTGAAACACGCCGCCAACAACACATGTCCTACCTTCCCACATTCCCACAGGTTTCTGGATGAAAACAGTACCTCACATGTGTGGGTGCACCTACCTGGGTGGAAAAGAATAAGTCCAACGGCAGGTACAGGAAGCCCAGGCAGGTCCGTTCCCCCGAGGGAGATTCTGTAATGCTGCCTACCCAGAGATCCAGGATGGTCGAGGTGATGTCCCTGGCCTTGGGTGGCTGTCCCTCATGTGGGTTGACAATCTACAAGTCCAGCTGCGGTTTTAGGGAGCCTCAGCAGGGTCCCTGTCCTTTCCCAGAGGGAGAAGGTTTAACGCAACCCAGCCAGAGCTCAAGGATGGTCGGGGGTGATGTCCCAGGCCTCGGGCACCTGTCACCCATATGGGTCGACCATCCACACGCCCAGCAGCGGCTCCATGAAGCCTCGGCAGGGTCCCCGCCCTTGCCCAGAGAGGGAAGCTGTAACACAACCCAGTCAGAGCTCCAGGGTGGTAGAGGGTCATATCCCTGGCCTTGGGCAGCTGACTCCCATGTGGGTTGAACATCCTCAAGCCCAGCAGTGGTTCCAGGGAGGCCCGGGACATTCCCCATCCTTTCCCAGAGGGAGAAGCTGTAACGCAGGCCAGCCAGAATACCAGGATGGTTGGGGATCATGTACCTGGCCTTGGGCACCTGTCTCCGATGTGGGCCGACCATCCCCAAGCCCAGCCTGGAGCTCTGGCTGGGCTGTGTTACAGCCTTTCCCTCTGAAGAAGTATGGGGACCCTGCCAGAACTGCCACTGGAGTTGGGGACTGTCGGCCCACATGGGAAACGGCCACCCAAGGCCAGGGACATCACCCCTGACAAATTCTGGAGCTCTGGCTGTCTCCCATCTGGTTGGACCATCCCCAAACCCAACAGCAGGTCCAGGGAGGCCCGGCAGGGTTCCGGACCTTTCTCGGAGGGAGATGCTGTAACGCAGGCCAGCCAGAGCTCGTGGATAGTCGGGGGTAATGTCGCTGGCCTTGGGGGGCTGTCTCCCACGTAGGTTGACCATTCCCAAGTGCCACGGCAGTCCCGGGGAGCCCCGGCAGGGTCCCTGACCTTTCCTGGAGGGAGAAGCTGTAACGCAGGTCAGCCAGAGCTCCAAGATAGACCAGGGTAATGTCCGTGGCCTTGGGCGGCTGTTTCCCATATAGGGCGACCATCCCCAAGTACATCGGCTGTCCCAGGGAGCCCCGGCAGGGTCCCCATCGCTTCCCCCAGGTGAATTCTATAACACAGCCGAGCCAGCGCTCCAGGATTTGTCGGGGTTGATGTCCCAGGCCTTGGGTGGCTGTCTCCCATGTGGGTCAACCGTCCCCAAGTCCAGTGGCAGTTCCGGCAGGATCCCCTTTCTTCCCCGGAGGGAAAGGCTGTAACACAGCCAAGCCAGCGCTCAAGGCTGGGCTTGGGGATGGTCGACCCACATGGGATATGGGTGCCCAAGGCCAGGGACATCACCCCCGACCATCCTGGAGCTCTGGCTGGGCTGCGTTACAGACTTTACCTCTGGGAAGGGATGGGGACCCTGCACGAGCCCTTGGGACTGCCGTTGAGCTTGGGGATGGTAGACCCACATGGGAAACGAATGCCCAAGGCTGGGGACATCAACCCTAAATGTCCTGGAATTCTTGCTGGGCTACGTTATAGCTTTTCCCCCAGGGAAGGGATTGGCACACTGCCGGGCGTACCTGGTGGGGAAACGTAAAGCCCAGCCTCTTTCGCGGGCAATAAGAGATAAGAGGAGATACCCTATATGATGGAAGACAGCTCTGTATAATAGATTATACTGGTGATATTGTTGTTGTTTTTTTTTTTAAAACAACATTTTATTAGATTTTACAGATTAATACAAAAATCACAGTGCAGCAACAAGTACACGATAATTCATATTGTCATGTTTCCCGAAGGTGGTTGTCGAATACATGGAAATGTTAGAGGCTTCCTGTGTTTGTGGGAGACCGCTTTTCCCCATAGCACCCATTGTTCAGAGAAGCGGGCTATGTTGCAGCCATCTGGTGAGAGGGGGCCTCCTGGTAAGGGCTGGAAATTTAGCCGCAAAGTCGGAAAACGGATCCCAAGTGGTCAGTATTCTATTCAGGGCGCCTGCTCGGATGGCTGAAATTTTCTCGCCCACTGCTATGTCCCAACATTTGAACCACCGCATCGCCGTTGATGGGCCCCCTTCATCTTTCCATAGCTTGGCCATGGCAATCTTTGCCGCTAGGAGCAGGTGGGAGCATAGGCTGGATCTCTGCCCTGACAATGGGTATGCGCCGCCTCCCTCAGTAGAACAATCCCTGGATCCTAGGGTAAGGAGAGCCCAGTGATGTCTTTACTATGTTTTAATATTTCTCTCCAGTATGATTCTGCCTTTGGGCAGTCCCATACCATGTGGAATAGTGTTCCGGGAGCAGGGCAACCGCGCCAGCAGCATCCCGAAGCGGTTGGATCAGCCTTTTGAATCTGAACTGGGGTCTTCTAGTATCTGTAGCATAATTTATAGCCACCTTCCCTATTTGTGATGCATTGAGAGCTTTTGTGCAATCTCGTCCATATTTTCCCCCACTCTTCAACCTCTATTTCACGGCCTAGATCTTTTTCCCACTCCAACATGAATCTTTCTTTTTTCCCCGGGTCTGACCTGTCAAGGAGGCGATAAACAGCGGAGATCCTACCCTTGCTAGTTGGTGTGGTTAAAGAAAGCTCGAGAGCTGACAGGTCTCTGGCGCATTTTTCTCAGATTAGCCTACCAGACATCCAGTGCCTGATCTGAGCATAGTGGAATCTTTCCCGTTCCCCTACTCCAAATTTTACTTTACAATGTTTAAATGTGATGGGGGACCCATCCTCTAGGAAATCGCTAGTTCTAACCAACCCGCAATCTATCTAGGACTGGAACTCTCGTGGGTGTCTACCTGGTGAGAAGTTAGGGTTATTCCATATAGGTGTCAAATGACCCAACGACCCCCGGAACCCCCATTTCCGGGAAGCTGTTTACCAACACTGGCTCATGACAACGGTGGCCGCCAAGGGGCCGCTGTTTGCCTCTAGGTTTATGTTCGGTAGGTGTGGGAGGTCTGCTAATGGGACCGGGCACCAGAGTTCTTCGATTTGCCTCCATTTCGGGGGGTCCGATTCTTGCACCAAGGCAAATGCGTGCGATAGTTGGGCGGCTAGGGTAAATCTAGCTAGGTCTGGGACTCCCAGACCTCCATGTGCCTTCCCTCTTAGCATGATTCGTTTGTTGATTCTAGGCCTCTTCCCACCCCAGACAAAGTCTAGGATCTTCTTTTGCAGATCGGCTAGGGCCGGCCCCGGGATGTGTATGGGCAATGACGTGCAGTGATAGAGCCATCTGGGAATCAGGTTCATTTTGATCACTGTGATTTGCCCAAACCCGGAGATCTCCTGGTGTTTCCACCTCTTAAGGTCATCCTGCAGGCTGCGTATGAGTTGTGGGATGTTGCTAGAATATAGGCGCAAGGGGTCTCTTGTTATCTGTACCCCCAGGTATTCAATTGCACCTTTAGCCCATGGGATTGACAATAGGGGAACTAGCGATTCTTTCTCTTCAGATGTGAGATTGATATCTAGGGCAGAAGACTTGGATCGGTTCACCTGAAAACCTGACAGAGCACCAAACTCCCTGAATTCTTCTCACAGCGCTGGCAGGGATTTCTCTAAGGATGATGCAGTGATTAACACATCATCTGCATATAATGCTATTTTATATTCATGGTCCCTCACCGATATCCCCTTTATATCCTTATTTTGTCTGAATCTGGCAGCCAGTGGCTCCATTGAAAGGGCAAAAACCAGAGGAGACAGCGGGCAGCCCTGCCTGGTACCCCTGGATATTTGTATGGGTTCTGACCTTATGCCATTGACCCGTAGCTGTGTTGTGGGACCTTGATAATTAGCCATGGCCCATGTGACAAACTTGGGGCCAAAACCAAAGTGTTCAAGGACTGCCCAAATATAACCCCAATCTACTCGGTCGAAGGCCTTGTGTGCATCTAGTGAGATCACTGCCAAGCCAACCTTTGTTTTGCGAGTACTTTCAATTAGATTTATTGTTCTCCTGATATTGTCATGGGTGCTTCTGCCCGGGATAAACCCTGTTTGGTCTTGATCAATTAAATCCGGGAGGATCGCGCCCAGTCTTTTCGCCAATATCTTCGTAAATATTTTGCTGTCATTATTCAAGAGAGATATTGGTCGGTAGGCGTCAAGAGACTCTGGATTCCTCCCGGGCTTGTGTAATAGAATCGTGATCGACTCAGCCATTGAGTCAGTCACGGAACCTGTAGATAAGAAGGAGCTATATGGCTTAGCTAACTGTGGGGCCAGTAATCTGGCGTACATTTTGTAAAAGTTTGCGGAGAGGCCGTCTGGGCCCGGCGCTGTGGGTTTCAGTGATTTGATAGCCTCGATGATTTCTTGCACATTAATGGGCTCTTCCAGGGCTTCCAGTTGGGTCGAACTCCGAGTGGGAATGGCTCTTAGGAATTCCGGCAGCCCATCCAGGGCCACGGGATCACCGGACATAATGGATTTATGGTGCTTCGTTAGTTCGTTGATTTTCCCAGCGTCGGTGTAATACAACTTCCCGTCGTCTCCTCGAATCCTTGAGATATTGTTGCGGTTCTGCGTCTTCTTCAGTTTCTGCACTAAGACTTTGTTAGCTTTGTTCCCTTTGCTATAATAGAATTGTTTCGTATATGCTAGGGATTTAGCGGTGCGGTCGGCGCAGTGCATTTCTAATGCTAATTTAGCCTTTCCCAGAGATCTTTCGGACTTCCTGGTGAATCGAGCTTTCAGTTCCGCTTCTCGTTGAGACACTTCTTTTTCTAGCTTGGCCATAGCAATCTTTGATATACGTGTCTGCTCTGCTCCTGCACCTATTAAGGCTCCCCTGACCACCGCTTTCATTGCATCCCATATGATGTTAGTAGGGGCTGTTTCCGTGGTGTTTTCTGCAAAATAGTTGGTTATTGTGTTTTCGATTTCCGATCTGATGGCTACATCTAGCAGCAGGGAATCATTTAATTTCCAGTGACGCCGAGCAGGGGTTCTTTGGCCTGATATAGCTAGATTTGCGGAGACTGGCGCGTGATCCGAAATCATGCATGTATGTATCTCTACGTTGTTTAGGCATGGGAATAATGTTCCGGACATCAAAATGAGGTCTATTCTTGAGAAGCCTTTGTGCACGTTAGAGAAGTGCGTGTAGTCTCTTAAGTTGCTGTTAAATAGTCTCCAAATGTCCACAGTCTCCGTCTCCATGAGCAGCTCGGCCAGAGCCAGGGCATGCGTGATATCTGCCGCCGTGGAGGGGAGGGTTTTATCGATCTCTGGGTTTGGCGTGGTGTTAAAGTCCCCCCGATAAACAGATGGCCTTCGCGGAATGCTATGACAGTTGGGATAAGGTTCTTGATTAACTTGTTCTGGTCTGTGTTGGGGCAATAAATCGTGGCAATTGTAATCGGTAGTTCTTCGAACAGCCCCTTGAGCAGGAGGAAGCGACCCTCCGAGTCTCTCCGTATCGTGATGTTTATGAGTGGGACTTTGTCGCTTAACAATATTGCAACCCCTCTTTTTTTCACTCCCGCGGTGGCGAAGTAGGCTCTTTTATATCTTATGCGGTGTTTGTCTTCCTGCAGCAAGTGAGTTTCTTGGAGTAATACAATATCTCCAGCCAGATGCTCGAGCCGATGTTCTATAGAGCGGCGCTTCCTTGGTGAATTCAAGCCTTGTACGTTCCAGGATAGGATTCGTATCTCGTTCAGATCAGCCATCGCACAGGCTTTCCTGTTGCTTATGCAGGCTAGTCCATTCTGCCACCGGGATTGCGGAAGTGATACACAAAAACTGCACTTGTGCTGAAACAGGACATGTTTTCGTAATCTCGTTGCGCACTGTGTTGGTATTCCGGGGAACGTGTCTTACTGTGAATGCTGTCTGAAGCCGTGGAATGGTCCCACTCAAACCCCCAACTATCCCCTCCCCCCACCCAACAATGAACTGGTAGGAGAACCGGCATCCTACCGCCACCGGGGAACTGGTGGCACCAATGCTCCAACTGTTGGCTAACTGGGCCGCAGAATTCCGGTTTGATGAAGCTCTGCCAAAGTTCTTTCATCGCTCACCTAGAGAACTGTAACTCTCCTCCCATTGCTGTGTGTCAGTTTCCGCCTCCGAAAGGAGAGGACCTGACGAACAAGGATGGAGCCCATCGGAGCCCGCCGTGGGGGCACTCAGCCCAATTCGCTGCTTTTCTTCGGGGGGCCCTGGGGTCTGTGCTTCCTGTTGGATCTTGTCCATTCTCCCCGCCTGTCGCCCTCTGGATGCGCGTCAGCTGCTTCCTCGGGTTCAGATTCTTCCCCTGCACTCTTTCGGCCCATCAACCTCTTTGCTTCTTTCATTGAGTAAATTTGCCTCTGGGCCCTCTCCCATCTGAACTTCACTGAGGTGGGGAATCCCCATTGGTATGGGGTTTTCTTCTCCCGCAGCCATTCTGTCAACAGGCGCATCAGCTTCCGCTTTTGGAGGGTCTGCATCACCAGGTCCTGATATAGAGATAGAGTCGTGCCACGAAAGGTGATTTGCTGCAGCTGCCTAGCTTCCCGCATTATATCTTCTTTTATTTGAAAGAAATGTATTCTAGCAAGAACATCCGGGGGGAATTTAGATGCTTTCCTAGGGGTCGCTCTATGCACCCGGTCTAGCTCCAGGGGCGAGTTATCGGTAGGTTGATGATAAATCAGAACAGCTCTGTCACATAAGATTTCAGGTCTGCATCAGCGATCGAGGAGGGGATCCCTCTGATACGGATGTTGTTCCTTCGTGAATGGTTTTCCAAGTCCTCCTGCTTTGCTTCAAGGGCGTTGCATCTGGTTTTGAGGGCGGAAATTCTGTCCCTGTCCTGTTCACTTTCAAATTTTTGCTCACAGACCTCAGATTCCAGACCAGCGATACGTTGTTCCACTTCCCCCATCCTTTTATCTAAGGCGCTGATTTTCTTCGAAACTTCTTCTGTCCCCTTTTGGATCTCTCTAGTTAAAGCTGTCAGCAACTCCTGGAGATCAGACTTGGTGGCTGCCTGTACTGCGCTGGGGCCTGCGTCCCCCGCGGCGGACTCGCCGCTCTCAGTAGGGATAGCCGGGGGGTCGGCCCTTTTGGCCCTGTCCGCAGCCGCGTTGACCATGAGGGTGGAGATGTCGGCTTGCCTGGACGATTTCCCATTTTTGGGCATGTTGTTGGTTTCGGTGATGCTGTACCTATTGGCCCCAGTCTAGGTGGGTTTGCTAGTTTTCGTGTGCCGCAGTGAACTCTGTATGAGTTTGCTTTGCTTGCCCACAGGGTGCTTGCCGACTGACGGGCTACCCCCGCTCCAAAGACTGGAGACCACTTGGTTTATGGTGCAGAGACTACACCGCCGATAACTGGTGCTGGTGCTGATTTCAGGCCCAGGCGGGATCGGAGGTCGAGATCACTATGTGCAGGGCCCGCATACAACGAACTTCATGCTGCTTAGCGGGACCCCTACCCCTCCTGACTCCTCACCTCCGTCCTCTGGCCGATGCGGCATGCAGGTCTTTTAGGGAGCGGGCCCCGGGCCGGGTACTTTATTTTGAGCGGGGCTCGCCCTCCCACCCTTGGTGATCAGGCCCAGGCCCCCAATCGCTGAAGCGTGCGGACGCGCCCAGTGTATGGCGAAGATGTGCTGTTCCACAGGGTGGTTGCAGGCTCCGGGTCGTGTCGAAGGGGAGCGAGAAGGCAGAGTCACAGGAGCCACCCCCGAGCTCAGCACACCCCGCCGTGTTCAGTGGTCCCCCGCCCTATGGATGGGAGGAAACTGCGGGTGCTCCGAGGCCTCGGGGGACCGGGCCAACACTCCGCACCACACCGATGGAAAGCACCCACTCTACTGCTAATATAATGTAAGTGGCGCCCGTTGCCGCCCACGACGGGAGCCGGAGGCTCGTCCGGATGTTGATTCCTCGCTGCGTGGGCTCGGAGTCCCGTCCTGATGTTTCAGCCCACGCCTCCTCAGCCTGGGCCGGACGGCGGGCACAGTACGAGCCCTGGTCGCCGAACAGCCACGCGTATGCTTGCAGTGTGCGGCTCCTGTTCTCCACTCCACAGAGATACGTGGCTCTGGCGAGTACGAACCCCTTTGAGGATTTCAGTGCTTCTAGGCCAATTGGAAATGCTGATCGCAGCTTCAGTCCGGGCACCTTGGCCTACGGCCCCAATTCATGCCGTCGGCGACTCCGCACGGCAGAAAGATACGGCGGCCATCTTAGGAGCTTGGGGGAACTTCTCGGCTAAAACAGGCGAAAACCTCTTCAATCGGCCACGGATCGAAAAGTCCCCAGCGCGACAGCCGCAGGGAAGCTTCCGACACATCCTGTGTCAGTTGCAGCTTTTAACGGGCCGCTTGCCGGTGTGAATCAGTTACGGAGCATTGGGCCAGCCAGAGCTCTCAGGAAGCCATGCAGTTCGCGCTGGCTCATAGCCACGCCCCTGTTGATGTTGTTTTGATATATGTTAGGACAATAGAGGTGTTTTATGTGTTGATAGAGTAGCCATTAGGATTGTTTGGAAGTATGTATGGAATGTATTGAGTTGAGTTTTGTTGGTGTGAGTTAGAAGGAAATTGTGTTGAGATTGTAGCAATTGAAAAGGAAGGGAGAGTAAGAAAGAGAGAAATTGTGGGAGTTTGTTGAAACAGCGATTATTGGAAATAATTGGTAAGTTGAGTTTATATTATTTGCCAGACACCCCTATTGTCCATTTTTGTAAGTCGCTTACCAAATATAAATGAAACAATTTAAAGTACCATGTGCAATGTGTTAAAGACACAGCTGTCAAAATGGTCCAGCCGTGACCTCAAGAAGGAACCCACTTGAAGCATCTGCTGCAACACATTTAAAAAAAACAAATTCTTGCATTTGTTACTCGCCCAGACCCTTGGGTATCATGGCGAGGTTACAGACAGTTTAAAATACATACATTAATGGAGCCAGCGGTGCGCGGTTATATTGACACAAGTTACATAGCATAAAGTCATGTGATTACAGTTATTAGCAAAGCAGAACCATATACATAAATGTAGACCTATTTACAACATGTTGTGGTGGCTAGTTATTATTGGTATTGGTTGAATAGCCAGGTTTTCAGCATTTTTTTGAAATTCTTAAGCGATTCCTCATTTTTGATAGTGAGCGGAAGAGAGTTCCAGTGTTTAGGGGCTAGGTGTTGGAAACTAGCGCCCCCGCTCTGGTATTTTTGTAGCGGGGTATTGCCAATAGTGAGTGGTTATTAGATCTTAGGGGATCGGGTAATTGTTTTTTTGGTGATTACATGGTTTAAGTATAAGGGTGCATTTTCATGGAGGAATTTGAAAGTGATACACAGAGTTTTTAATATGACTCTGGCTTTGATGGGTAGTCAATGGTGCTCTCTTCTGGTTTTGGAAATGTGGTCAGTTTTTCTTATTCCAAGGGCAACCCACAGCTCTTTATTTTGTATCAGTTGCAATTTATTGAGGTTGGTGGTGGAGGTACCGAGTAGTAGTACATTGCAATAGTCAAGTCTGGATAAGATCAAGGCCCTCGCTAGAGTAATGCAGTTGGAGGGTGTCAGAAATTGGCGGCTGAGGGAGATAAGTTTAGAAGTGTTTGATGTGGACGATGAAAGTGCGCTGATGTGAAAGGTTCGAGTCCAGGTAAACTTCTAGTGTCTTTACGTGTTTGAGTACTGGAATGGTGGTGCCATCTATGTTGATGGCGGCGTAGTCTGGATGAAGGGCATTTATTTTGGATTGGGAACCCACCATGAGAATCTCGGTCTTATGATCGTTAAGGCAGAAACTGTTTAAAGCCATCCAGTTTTGGATTATAGAGTAGATTGCATTGCTAGTCAACATATCTTGGATGTAGTCCCCTGAGAGGGGGATAAGGGTCTGGGTGTCATCTTCAAAGTTAATGTAGATGACACCCATATCGTCCAGCACTGAGAAGAGGAGCTTCAAATAAGCGTTATAGAGTGTGGAAGAGAGGCAGGATCCTTGAGGGACACCTATGGGGACTGGTATAGGATCTGCAGCTTCTTTGCCTATGGACACTCTAGATGTTCGTTCTGCCAGGAAGGATTTGATCCACGTGGTGGCATTCTTGGAAAAATTGAAATCTTTGTCTAGAGTGGAGCAGAGTTTGTTATGATCCACAAGGTCGAAAACTGCAGATAAATCCAATATATATATATATAGTGTTGAGCACTAGTTCTTGTGAGACTGCCATGAATTGAAAAGTTGGTTTGGTGTTTTCATTGAGAGTGGGTAGGTGATTATCGGTGGCATGTTTGTCTACTAGGAGTTGTTTTTTAGTTAGGATTTTGTTTTGAAGTAGGTTGATCTTGGCTGCAAGAGCGTCTTGGATTGTAGTGCACCACTCTTTGCTGGTGTTGGTGCAAGTAGTGGCTGGAACTGGATTTTCCAATTCTTTTAGAATTGAAAATAATTCTTTTGAGACAGATGCAGCGTTGCTGATCCGAGCGTTGAAAGCATTGGCTTTATGGGTGGTGATGGCTTTTTTGTAGGTTCTGTTTGCCTCCCAGTAGGCTGTTTCAGCTTCTGGTGTGGGATGTTTTCTGTAAGTGTGTTCATGGGCACGTTCAGATCTCCGGAGAACGACACGTTCCTCATTGAACCAGAAACACAATAATATTTCTGTGCGTTTGGTTTTTGGAGTGAGAGGTGCTACTGGGTTAATGGTGGACGTGAGGCAGTTGTGATAGGCCTCTGCTAGTGTGTTAGGATTGTCATTAGAGATAGACCACGTGTCTAGCGCTTTGGAGAGCACTGGTTGTAGGTTTTCAGGTGTGAGTTTGCAAAGATTTCTAGTTTCATAAGAATTAGAGATTTTGGATGTGGTTACGGGAGGTTCAGTAAAGTTGATATTGTGATGGTCTGACCAGTCTAGTGGGGTCATGGAATCGATGGAGGTGTCTGTGTTGAGCGAGAGGATCAAATCCAGGGTTCTTCCTTTGATGTGAGTGGGGGAGTTCACTGGCTGGATAAAACTCATATCCTTCATGGAGGAATGTAATGCCTCTGCTTTGTGGTCATGGCTGTCGTTGAATCCTGAGTTAAAATCTGCCAGGAAGACATATTTAGTGTTGGGTTTGATGAAGGGTGCTAATACTAGCGGGATGTCTGTCGCTGAGTGACTTTTGGAGTTGGGAGCTGTATATATGACTACTATGTTGATGGTTGTTTTACCGTTTATGGGAAGTTTGGCTAACAGTATTGCGTAACTCACTGGGTTTTCAATTGGACATGATCTTAGTTGGAGTTTGGTCTTTGCGATGATGGCAACACCACCTCCATGTGAATTGGTCCTGTCAGTTCTGAGAATAGTGTAGTCTGGAGGGATGGCTATCGTGAGGAGGGGGCCAGAGGCTTGGTGAAGCCATGATTCAGTGACAACTAGTATATCGAGCTGTGATTCTGTGATGAGGTCATGTATTTCAATGGTATGGGCTCCTAGGGAGCGGGCATTTATAAGGGCACATTGAAAGGTGGTGGGGGGTTTCAGTGTAGGTTTTTCTTCTATTTCCATGGCCATAAGTCTAGGGGTAGTACTTGGTTTAGAGTTGGTTTTGGGTATGGAGAGGTAGACACTTGGACATGATTTGGTGTGTGTAGTGGTCGGTAGTGTGTCATGAGATGTGTAATAGTTGGCTTGGTGCTGGGTTTGAGCTCTTAGGCGCGCTCGTCAAGCTTTTCCTGTACAGGTAGGGAGTGGTTTACTTCATAGTTGCCATGCTTCTGTGTGGGCTTGGTGCGTAAGAAGCAGCGGGGGAGTCATAAGTGGAGGACTGAGTGTTGGCCTTGTGTTTAGTGATGGTGATGTGATTGGTCGCACATGGGAACAGTGATAGTGAGGGAAAGAATGGTGTGGGGCATGGGATAGGATGGTTCCTTGGGCAGGCTGATTTTGAGAGGCCTAAACCATTGTTGTGTACAATGTAATGATTTCCCGAGCAGGGAATATGGTTCGGGATAAGACAGAACGGGAACATGATAATAGTTAACCAGCCTATCATGATTGGGTGCAGCTAAATGTTAGGTGGTAGGGGTTAGTCTAATCCAATACTGGGTATGAACGACGGGCTAGTTTGGCAGCTATGCGAGTGAGCTAGTCTGGTAATTATGCAGATAGGCTATTTGGTGATAGAACAAATGGGCTGGTCTAACAGTTGTACCTGTGGGCTAGATAACAATTGGGTAAATAGGCTAATCTAGCAGTTAGGCACATAGGTTATTTGACATGTGGTTAAACAAACGAGTCAAACAGTTATGCATGCAGGCTTAATAGCATTTAAGCAAGTAGGCTAATCTAGCAGTTGGGCACAAGGGCTATCTAGCATTTGATTAGATAAGCTAGACGAACAGTTATGCATATATTTAACATTTAGGCAAGTAGTCAAGTGTGGCAGTTAAGCATCAAAGCTATTTGCATTTGGACAACTAGGCTATTTAGCAATTATACATATAGGCTGATTGATATTTAAACACAAAGGCAGATTCACATTACGGCAGATAGCCTGGCCTAGCTGTTATGCACATGGACTGTTTAGCATTTGGACAATTTGGCTGGTCTAACAGTTAAACATGGGGGCTGAATAACATTTATAAGTAGGCTGGTCTGACAATTATGCTCATTGTTTAGTTAATTTGGCTGGTCTGGCACTAGGAATGGAGTGCAGTGCTGGCAGTTAGCAGTCGTATATGCACCAAGGGACATAGCCGTGGCTATTATATATAGTAGTATATACTAGTCTGACAAGGGAGGGATAGACTATGTGAGCCATTTGTTTTGGTACTTATCACTATTGTTGTAGCCTTGGGACTAGTTGACACGAAAATACACATTAGAATAATAGCGAGCACAGTGGCAATAATATTCTGGGTGACAAATAACAGAGTAGATACTAGTTGGCTAAACAGCAAATGGTGGAGATAATGACAGTGGTATAATGGGTAGACACAGTAGTGGTGGCAATGTTGCTATGAGAATTCGCTGGCATTAACATTTGGGTCAAAGCAAATTTATCTGAGCCGTGAGCGTACGTGTGCGAGGCCACAGGTGCCCGGCTGATGTCTGATCAGGTGGAACAAATGATGCTGCGGGTGTGCACAACGTTCACGTGCCCTTGCTAGAGTACTCACTTGAGGAATGAATGCCAATGTGGGCTGGTGATCGTAGTCTGGATCGGGGTGGTGCAATAGTCCAGAGCTAGTGAAGAGGCTACAGTAGGTTAGCCCCTAACGCCCCGAGGCAAACAGGAGGCAAACAAGGCCTTTCTCTTGGCCTTCCTCCGCAGACAGCTTCCGCCTGCAGAATATCTACATGCCACACGTAAAGGAAGGTAATTACAGAGCAGTCTGAGCATACTCGACCTGTGCAAAATGTTTGAGGAGGAGGAGCAGGACAAAAAGTGCATGTGAAGCCCACAGCACCTTCTCCCCCTCAACCATGTCTGTATTCAAATGTGTCAGAATGATATCCATTGCAAGCTGCTGCCAGTTACAGTAACCCCCAAGGTAACAATAAGGAAAGGGAAAAGGAAAGTGGCACAAAGGAAACCTTAGCAGAGTGTGTAGACATGATACAATGCACATTTCAGAAGCACAGCTAAAGGAAGCATAAAGGGCTAGGGGTAAGAAGTTGTACCAGAAAAGTGGGTGGGAGGATAGATATTGTTTAAAATAGAGGGACAAAATACTGACAATGTGAAGGCCTTAGAGGAGGAGGAGCAGGAAAGCAAAAGAGAAGGGTATAGAAGGGAGGTTAATTCCAGCATTAGTAGAAGAGTGGTTGAGGACAGAAAAAGAGCAGAGTGCATGAGAGGAGTTCCAGGTAATGTCAGCAGAAACATAATAGACAAACTAGAAAGAAGAGTGTATGTGAGTGGAGGAGCATGCTACAAAGTGATAGAAGAGGAAGAGGGAGAGGAGGAAGAGTGGGAAGATGAAGAAGAGGCAAATGAAGAGGAGGCAGTACAAGTCCCTCAAACAGGAGCACCCGGAACACCGGAGTATCCACTAACAGACTTAAGGGATGAAAATCTAATACGAAGCAGAGCACCATCACTCCCAGGGCTCCTCTCAATAAATTCAGGAAGGACAACAGCATACATAAATAGATTAGGAAATGTTCCTGGCTGCCGAGCAAGCCACATGGCAATAACGTTGAAAGGGAGAAAGGGTGAGGCTGTACCCGTACGCAAGGCAGGGGTGACACAGCTACCATTGCCGTGGCCACAACGGATACAAACAACTTGATGGCTACATTGCCATTGCAGACAGCAGGGAAGTGGATCTATGAGTTGGAGAAGAAGACGACAGGAATGACAATAGTGGTAGGTGACATGAAGAGCTTGCTTGCTTCGATATTGGGGGAACAGATGATGTCTGGAAAAGAGCGGGTTATCCTGGTGTGATGGCACAAAATAATGCACATGATGGTTTGTTGTTCAACAATTGCAGAGAAGACATATGCAGGGTATTGAGTGTGTAATACTCTGATATATCAGACATGAGTGCGATTATGGCACGTAAAATGAGGACGGATGAAGATCCAGCAGCATATATACAAGAAATACAGGAGAAGTAACATTTAGAAACTAGGGAAGGGTGGGACAAAAATATGCCCATATTTTTCCACATTTTATCCAGGGTCTCTCAGACGAAGTGCAGAAAAAGCTAAAGAAAACAGTAGGGATTGAAATGAAACAATGGCCTAGATACAGTTGAATATATTATTGTCAACTGTGACAAGAAAAGGAGAGGAACAAGATGGAAGAGAGGCAAAGAGAGGAAGCTTAATTGGTACAAAAGAAACTGTCAAAGGTAGCAATGGAGGGAGCGGTGATAACAAACGTTAGGAGAGAAAATTATGAGCAGGAATATAAACAGCAGGGGGCAAATGGATATATGGGAGGAAGAGGAGAAGGTAAATATTACCCCAGGGAAGGGGATTTGTACCAATGGGAAGAGGGTATGGATTTGGAGGTTCATATGGAGGAGGGTTTGGTGGAACGGTACCACCATTCGGAGGAATTGGAGGGTTTGGAGCACAGTGTTGGATGTGTAAGAAGGTTGGACATTATGCCTGGGCAAGTAGTAGCAGAGGGGCAATGAACGGAGGGTGGCAACAACCCGGCACAAGAAGGGGCAGTATTTCCCCCACAATATGTTGAACTGACACAGCAAGAGCAAGGCACATTTCAGTGTACACAGCGCAACCTTTCCAACAGCATACACAACAACTGCAAATGCAGACACAACCACAGACACACTAGACACAACAGCAGCATTTACAGCAACCACAGCAAGCACTGAATCCATTACAAAAACAGACACAGCAGTCCAGGCAGTGGGAGATGAATATATTGCCATAATCTACAGTATCCACCGCAAAGTGTGTGACAGTGGAGGGAGGAAACCCGTTCACAGAAACAGAGAAGAGCATGTATCCACAATAGGTCAGTCCAGAGAGAAGCTTGATGAGTTCAGTGCTATCAGTAACTCCCAACCCAGAAGAGGAACAATAGGGGATAGAATATTTTCCTTTTTGGTTGACACTGGGGTAACAAAATGTTGTATCAGGGAAGGAGAGTTTCCACTGTACAAATAACGATGTACGTACAAGGGTTTTCTGAGGCTATGATGAAGGTTGCGTTTACAGAACAGCTATCTATAATGATGGGAGAAGACACCATGGCTGTGCCATTGTTCTATTCTCAAAAGACACCAGTTAACATATTGGGAAGAGATCTGATCAGTAAGTTAAACATAGCAATATCATTTATTGGCAAATGAATAATATGTTCAACACCAGCCATTTATTATGCAAATGCAAGGGCGTTTATACTGGCATTTTATGGATGGAAAGCATTACGAGAGATACCCTTGAACTCAGAATTGTTCCTATATGGAGTACAGGTGTTGCTAGGATGGCTTCCACAGATACAGGATAAATTGTTACTGTGAGGGACCGGAGGGGGGTCTGTACTTCCGCTCTCTATTTGGTAGAGGAGAGGCACAGAGGACCCCAGCCAAGATTCTCAATATTAGTACGTGGTCGAACAATCAAGGCCTATCTTCTCAGGAAGGTGATGCAGGCTGGTTCTTAAGTACAGTGTTGTCCCCAAGCACCCACAAAGGAATGTCTGCACACTGTATTGGTTAAAAAAAAAAACAGTCTTTATATAATAAATAGTCAAGGTTATATACAATATCACGATAACGTACTTTGTACTTGGTTATCTATAATGGCAAATATACAGTTCTACGTGGTACCACAATTACTATTCGATCTCGTTAAAGTGCATCAACTGTACGGTTAAATGGCACACAAATCAGGTCGTAAAGGAAGCCAACAATAGAGAAAAGAGGAAAGCCGTTGATAAGAACAATTGGCAGAAATACTGGTCACTACCGTTAAACACAGTTCTGTGTGGAGATCCCCCCCACCTGGGCAACCTGTAGAAAAAAGATACAAGCCCAGTCCATATATTGTTCACAAGAGACTTCCCAATAGTTCTGCAACCCCAAAGTACCTGGCATTGTAGCATTCCTCGTCAGGGAATCGACGGCCCTTCTTGAGTGTCCTCCCTTTAAGGCAGGAGTCACGGGTCGTCGAATGTCCGACAGGGAACAGGGTGAGCTACGACAGTGAAGTGGCAGCTTCGTTCCTAGCGGTGCTCGTTGACGGGGAAGCGTAAACGCCCTGCAAGGAAGAGGCGTGTGGGGCACCTCAGTGTCGATAGTTCTGGACCACAAAGAGTTTGAAGAACTGTGGCCCAGCAGGGGCGTCGAGTCGTCAGCGTCTCTGTGGTCTTTGGGTGGCGGGAAACCCACCGGTGGATACTGCCCGGTGCGTCGGCGGTCAGGCTTTCTCCAGTGGGATAAGACGGTGGCGATGCGGACGAGAGCGTCCTTGGATTCAAAAGTTCTTAGGCAAACGGGAGCACAGTGGCTCCGGTCGGCGACGGCTGTCATCGACAGTTGGCGGACAACAGTCCAGGTGCTTCTCTTTGGGATTCTGCGGCAGTCCCTGTTTTGGGTCGGTAGCCTGTCGAAGGTCTGTCTACCAGAGAGCTTTGGCAAAGATCAGCTGGTGCACAATGGTCCCTCGTAGCTCGGGAAGAGGGCGCCTTACCAGGTCCTCTCTGGGTCTGTCCTTGGAGACCCAGCAGCTTTCAGATTGTGAAGGAGAGCAACAGCAATTCTTCTCATCCAGCAGGGCTTCAAGGTTAAGCTTCAGGTTAATCCAGTTACTCGTCATAGTGGACTTCAGCTTCTGAACACAATTCCTAGCAGCGAGAGGTCCCCAGATATACTGTTGATCTCCCATTCATTCCGCTGGGTCATACTCAAGCATCCAATCATGGTGAAGGGCATTCATGCAGGCAGGCAGCCAATCAGGCACATGGTGCATTCAGGCCATTCACTTCTCTCCAGACACTCACAACAAGTTATGTGAATTGCGACAAGTACCCAGCTATTCAACACTCCACACTGCATTCATACCAGTTTCTGGCAGGGCTGTCTCAGTCATTGTGTCAAACACCAGATACTAGACACCCACAACACAAAATGCGTATTCGTCACACACTCCATTCACCCAGGTCCCACCCACAGGCGTACCCACAACATACGGTCGTTGGGAAGGCTCCATCCAGTCTGGTCAGCACTTCTCCATACCCAACAGCCAGTCAGGGGGAAGGGGCAGAGTCAGGGCTTCCCGGGACTTCAGGAAGATCAAGGTAACATGCGATGGAGGGCAAGAGGCCTCGGGGGCCATCTTGTCTCCATCAGGAATCTACCGATTCCAATGACAGGGCCTGGGCATCCCAAAATGGAGGATGCTCAGGGCACCTGTCAATTCAGCACAGAGCTGCCACCAGCCCGTACCCTGCTCTGTGGGCCAGACACAGGTGCCCAAAAACATACACTGGGGGCACAAGGTTGTACTCCTACCCATGGGTGCCATAAGGGTATCCCATGGGTCTGTTCACCAAAACCAACGGAGAGAGCTGCACCGCCAGGAGTCCCACATGAACTCCTGCGAGGAAAACACGACAGGACACCCGGTAAAAAGCAGTAAAGGACAAGGATACGAAGGCCCAGTCCCTCCAATGCATTTTCAGCATCACAGTTACGATTACCCACATCGATTTTGTTCAGATCAGAGGTACCCACGGATGTGGCAGAAGGAGAGATCATAACGATCATAACGATACACTTAGAAGCAGCAGTGGTACGAGAGGACAGGGTAGTGTTACATGGGGCAGATAAGGAAGGTGTTATCTGGCATACAGCCATAGCATTAGGCTCAACACTACAGTTCAGTGACATGACTGATGATGACTTATTTGAGGATGATGACACAAATGATGAAGTAATTTTTGAAACATCCATTCCATACCAATTGAAATACAATACATGACAGTACCACAGATAATATTGTTGGTTAAAAGGTACCATCATTCATGCAACAATAATTGTCAAATGTATCAAGTGCATTATGTACTGGCGGCCCATATGATGTGGGCCTGTTGAAGGGAATTGGAGCAGCGCAAATAAAATTGAAAGAGGGAGAAATTGTCCCCTGAGTCAAACAATACCCCATGTCAAGAGAGGCAGATGGAGTCATATATGAAACAATTTCCACCTTGATGCGACAAGATATCATTGTGCCATCTGAATCCCCATGTAATACAGCATTGTACCCTGTGAAAAAAGCGATGGGAGGGTCTTGGGGATTCATACAAGATGTATACCCCCTAAATAACATTGTGGAGGCTGAATTTACCATTCTACCCAACCCAGCCACAATTCTGTGTAACATACCACCCACCGCTACACATTTTTCAGTGATTGAAAAAGGGCTTCTTTTCCATTCCATTGCATGTAGATTCTCAGTATCTCACTGCATTTAACTATCGTGGGATTCAACTCCAATTCACAAGACTCCCATAGGGGTACTGTGAGTCCCCCAGTGTTTAGGGTGATACAGATGGACCCAGTACCATTATACAGTATGTCAGTGATTTGTTAGTGTACAGCACCACACAGGAAGAGTGTAGGTCGGACTCAGTGACATTGTTAACATTATTGGCAGACAAAGGCTACAAGGTGGACAAAGAAAAATTGCATTATTGCAAGGAAAAGCTGCTATATATGGGCCAGACAATATCAACAGAAGACGGAGGGTGACACCAGAAAGAGAAGAGGCAATTACACGCACCACCCGTCCAGTGGCAGTGAAATAGTTACAGCAATTACTCAGGCTATGTAACTATTGTCGCGTGTGGGTCTTTGACTACAGCACGTATGTTCGGCCCCTTCTAGAAGGATTGAAAGAAGCACCGAAGGAGAAATGCCCCATAATGTGGACAGACAAGATGATCATTGTTTTGAGAAATGGTTAACACCAAGTCCTTACGCACCAAGTCGAAGGTCCAGCCTCTCTAAGGCTTAATTATTGACAGTCTTGTGTTAATTTACACAAGAATGTATTTGTTGTTAAATCAGGTTATATGTACAGTTGTGCCAACATTACTCTCTCTCGGAGGCACGTGCAATTGTTTCACCCTTTCTTTGGGCTTTCTCAAGGCACATAAATATACAGTTTTACTCCTGTACAGTTATTACTTTTGCAGATGTGAGTTTGTCTTCAGTCATATACAGTGCATATTAGTTGTTGCCCATTCTTATATGTGTTTTAACATTGCACTGCATTTATTCACAATTTAATTTGTTTGTATTTCAATTCAGAATTATATACAAGTTTTCATTTAAAGATAGATTCTAGCCATTGTTAATTAAAAATTGTCATCAGTCATTGAATAATTACATATATTGTTTGAAATTTGCAGGTTTATAAAGAGAAGAAAAAGGATAAAGATGGTAGGGAAATGGAGGACAAATTGCATTATTTTATAGGCAACGACCTGGGTCATTTCATTAAAGCAAGGAATTTCATTTCGTACTTGGTTAGGTATTTGTTTCTGCTCTTACCTAGTCATTGTTTGGTATTTCCTAAATCGGGTAAGCCTTCTTAGTCAGGCAAAAGTATTCAAGCTTCAGTATTTCAATCTGAACGTAACCTATGGTGGGGATGATGGGAATGTATTTTATGATTTTGACACTCCCCATTGGTTCTTTAGTGCCGGTACTTACAGGTAGTTCCGTAGGTGAACTCCTGCTTGGTTTGCTTTACCTTCTTCAGATTATATTTTTGGCATTCAGGTTATACATTATGGTGAATTTGTTGAAGTCGAAGTGACAGGATTTTTATCATTAACTTGGGCTATTCATAACCTTTCATGTAGATTGAAGTCATATTTCTATTAAGAAAATCAGCCTGGCTCTAATTAGTCCAATTTAAAGAGTCGTGTTTAGATTTACAGTTGCTGGGTTTACCCCATCCCCATACCTTCAGTGGCATAAATATAAAGTGTGCTGTGGCAATGTGGCCCATAGTGTGCAGTTTATATGTATAAGTCTACATTTAAGATGATTGCAGTAATTTTATTCTAAAAGCCATTCATTGCCATCTGTCCATTAGATTCGGGTCTTGAAAGCGCATATTGTGCAGTTTGTCGGTATAAGTCTACATTTGAAGTGATTACAGTGATTTTATACAAAAAACATTTATTACCATTTGTCCATTGGATTCGGGTCTTGAAAGCGCATCAATGCTACGTAACCCATTTGTTTAAAGATTAAGGTTTAAATCCATGTTAGAAGCAAAGTGAATTGTAATTACAAAAGATAGTAGTTGCCGTCTGCCCATTATGATCGTTTCTCAACTATGCATTATGGCTTACCTATTCGGTTAGTATCTGCTTCTTCGGTGGGGTTCTTTCAGTTTTGCAGCTGCACTCCACGTGTTGCTCTTTGCATAGTCATTCCAAACTTAGTTATAAAAGGTGCAATGGCCGCCTCTCGTTGTGATACATGATGATGTCATCACGTTAGTGAACATGCGCCATCAATTTCTTATTGTTATATGTGTATTGTAAGCCTAAATCCTAGAAGTCGCTTGGATAGGCCATTGGGTAGCTGTATAGTTAGTATTAAGTATCTATTGTGTGCGGTTTTATCTCTGATAGGCAAAATAAAAATACCTATGCAGGATTGAATCAAAATTAGTTGTTCATACTTACTGACCCTCTGATTGATCAGGTCGACTCTTCGTTTCAGGACGTGTCATTTGTGCCATTTTCTAACTTAACCTTTTTAGTGTCATATAATTTTGGTCATATATTATTGTTAGGTATTGGTATCCTAACATATCCCACGTAGCTTATCAGAATTGTCAATCTGTTCTGATAAGTGTTTGTTCAATGCAGGGGTCTGTTGATATATTATCTACATTAGCCCAAATTACAGTTTCGTCCAAATTATTGATTGTTTTTTTAGCGGTTATTAATTCATATATAAATTATATGAGAGCTTTTAGTCCTTGTTTACATTTAAGGTTTGTATTTATTTCTGTTACATGGTATTGTGGTTATCTCTGTTAACTGTGACATATGTTCCTGGTGACCGTTGCTGTGATAATGTATTACATTTCTTGTCTTAATAAACAATCATTGCAAGATTATCTATGTTGACACATGGTGCTGGTCACTGTTTCTGTGAAGATACATTGATGACATTGGATGACTGTTGTTATGAGTGATGTTTACAGGAAGTAATGCATTTCATTGTCTGTGTTTAAACCTCCAGAGATTGTTCTCAAGATACATAATGTGTTAGCTTCCTGTTGTCTTAATACAAAAAGAGAAATTAGGGAAAGTCCCTTAAAGAACCAGTGGATAGGGAAATAAAAGAGAAAAAAACAACCATTGGTATCCACTGAGCTGGAAGTTTTGTTTGAAAATTAGTTTAAATTGATTTTAAATAATGATATGTATCCGAAACGGATATCATAATTAATTCAAGCCTGTATGGATGCTGAAAACAATCCAAAAGGTAAATGTGTTAACCATTTTTAATTATGTTAGAAATGAGAAAAACATCAAATTTAAAATCAGCCAAGGAAAACAGTTTTTGAACACAAAATTAATATTAAATATTTTTCTTAAAGTGAGAAAGTAAATAGTCAAATTGTCAAATCCAGTTAGTAAGTAAAAGAAAACTGCGAACACAGCAAAAACAGAGAGAAAGAAGTAAACATGAATCAATCCAAAATACAAAACATAAAAAAAAATTAAAATCTGAAAACGTAAAGATGGGTGGCATATATAACAATACTTAGGGTGCCACTCATATAACCACTTATTTGGTTAAACAAACTATTGTTTGTTAAATGCAGGTCTGTCGATGTGCTAGTGTCAGAGAAAGTTCAATTGAGCTGGACTTCAACAGTTTCAGACAAAACATGTGTGGGATGGATGGTTTGATGTCCGAGAAGAGTCCAAATGAACTTCAAAAAGTATTTGAGACAACATCCAAATCACGTTTCGGTGAGACTGCCACCTGCTGGGCAAAACATTCTGATAGTAGCCTTCATCAGGGCGAAAAAAAGGAAGGAGGAACTGGACCCTGTGTGGAGGCAGACACATTAAAAGAAAAGAGGTTTTAGGTGATTGTTTTCAGAGTCTTTTTGGGCTACATTCAAATAAATCTCGTGTTTTAAGGTTGCATTCCATTAAGTTAAATTTTAATTTTAACAAAGCCATATAGTGCATTGAGAAACCAATGCTATTTAGTGTTTCATTTTCTGTATTCAAAAAGGTTTGAAATAAAGCCCTTGAAAAAGGGGGAAAGGACCTAAAGAGAAAGTACCTTAAATGAAGAACTTTAATGGCAGAATTGTAGAACTGTGGAGATGGGCGCATTTGATAATGGCTCCAATCTCGCCGTTCCCATTTGGATAGCAAGGTCATCTAATTTGCGTGTTTCCTGATAGATAGAGAAAAAAGCGATGTCCTGTGAGTTTTATATTAAAAAAGGTTTTCAAAAAATGTTTTCAAAAAAAGTGTGTGGCTATGCACAAAAAAGCATGTGTGATTGTGCAGAGGCGACTAGTTGCTGTGGTATGATATTTTAAGTTTAAATGCACATTTTCTCACCTTGCAGACTTGCTTGCACAGAGATAGCAAAAGTTCAGCTTGTGTCGGTTACCGCGGCGGCCCTTCCATGAATAGTAGCGCACTAATGGCGAACCGCAGTTGAAAAGCCCTGAGTCATGGTCGTACCAAATGACTCGAAAGGCAGCGCGTTAGGATTGGCTACCTGACAGGGGTGTGCTGACTGTGCGTGGCTCGATTGGTCAAATGACCGTATACGCGGAAGGCTGTAAATTGTTGTTCATTGGTCAAAAAACAGCGTCCCTTAGTGTTTGCTGTCAACCCACACCATTTCGGGTTAATGTTTGAAGTGCTCGCACAGTGACGAGCCCCTTGGTCCTACAACTGAGAGGCAGCCTGAGTTCCGAGCAAGCTCTTGGTCACGGAAATGGAAAAAGTTGCCCAAGCAGTCATCTTGCCATTTATTTATTAAAGTTCAGTACTGTTGAAACATATCTACTTATACAGGTGGGTGTGGCACAGAACACCCAAACTTGGTGTTCAGTATAATCCATGTGGGGTATTTGCTAGGATCTTGGCATATTTACTGAAACCAGAGAAGTTTAGAGTTCACAGGGGCCAATCCAGCCCAGTAATGTGTGTGCATATATCATGTGGAGGCTGCAGAGTCTGCATGGTAATGAACATTTGTGGAGTACTTGCAAAAAAATGCAAGAAAGAGTTCAGAAATCATGGAAAAAAATCACAAAGGTATATGGCAGGGTGCTGATCTTGTTTGTGAACAACGCTAGGACACGGCGGAAAACTCCCCAGTGTGAAGTGCTAAATTTATGTGGCAATGCACTTCTGAGGTGCCATAAGATTTAAAAACTGTTGTAAATCCAGAACAGGTTTCAGAGATCTTGTCACGATCCCTCATCATGCGGTCCCCAGGGCACTCCCTCATCCCCAGTCCCGCCCTTCTCTCACTTCCCCCCTTCCCCGGGACTCACGTGGACTCACACACGTCTTGCGGGCACACCCGCGCCTGGTCCGTAATAGGACGGCTGTCAGACTACGGCCGTTCCTACATTGGCAATTGCCTTGGCGCATAGGATCGCGAAGGGCTAACCCTGAGCTTCCGCATCGCGGGACTGTGAGGTCACGTGATGCTCTTGCCCGATCACGTGACCATGCCACGCATCACGTGACCAGAAGCGCGAGTACATAAACCCGGAAACCTGGGTATTCGTTGCTTCTCAGCTGTGCTCTGCATTCTGTTTGGCGCTACGGACTTTGAATCATCTTTGGATCACTCACGGAATCGACCTGGCCTGCTTTACTGGACTCCTCTTGGATTTACCCCTTCGGATTTCTTTGCACAGTGATACACGGCTCTCGACCACGGACTGTTATTGGACTGCCTCCTGGATCACCCTTTTGCACCCTGCTTCTTTGAACTCCTTGCCTCACAGTTCACAGCTCCACAGCTCCTGCTGACAGGCGAACAACTGAGCCTACTCCTCTTGGGGTACTGCCGTCCACGTGGGTTCCGGACCTCTCCACTAGGTTCCTCATCCCCTCCTTGACCCTGACTGGTAAGACCTTTCCAGTTATTCTAATACTGTAGGTACTGTTTCTTGCTTGGTACTTAATCCGCATTTTCTTGCAGCAGTGTGGGGTCCCCGAGGTTCGCGTTCCCGGACTTGGACATTCGAACATCTTCGCCTGTGACCTCAACGGCTGCACAGAGAGTTGCGTTAAGTTCTCCCTGTGCGGCATTTGGGGACGGAGGCCTCTACTGCCTACACGACACTCAAGTCTCAACAGACTGAGAAGCCTATAGTCGTGTAGGCAATGGAGGGGAACGCTGAAGACCCCATGTCTGCTATAGTCCAAGCCATTACAGTGCTACGAGCCGATATGGCGGCAGCCAACACGGCTATCCATCAACGTCTCGACCACATACAAAGTACCAGACACCCTTTACCCCCAGATGTAGAATTCGGAGACACACCCTCTGTTTCTCGACCTGTTCCACCTCCGATTGTTCCCCAGAATCCCGTTCCCATGATGCTACCTACTCCATTCCCATTGGCGGCCCCTGAGAGATACCACGGGGATCCCAAGAAATTTAGGACCTTCCTAAACCAATGCAAGTTGCATTTCCTGTGCCGGCCTCAGGCTTTTCCAGATTCCACCACGAAAGCGGCATTTACCCTTTCCCATTTGGCTGGGATTGCCGCTGCATGGGCCAACCCCTTATTGGAGAACGATAACCCGGCATTATATGATTTCGATCTCCTCGTCACCGAGATGTCCAGGGTTTTTGATACTAGACACAAGGCCCAATCTCGAGATCTGGAACTTCTGGATTTGTGCCAGGGTAGGGGTTCTCTCATTGAATACATAACCCGTTTTAACCAGCTATCCGCTGAAACCTCTTGGCCAGAGGGCAAGAAAGCAGTCGTCTTCTATAGGGGCCTCAACAACCCTATGAAGGACGCCTTATCAGTAGTACCCTCATTACCCACTGCATTCCAAGATCTGGTTGACTTGTCACTCCAGGTGGACGCACGTAGGTCCGAAAGAAGAGCGGAAGCAGGTTTCACTCACTCCTCCCCTTCTCCCATGACAGTTCCTTCTTCTGACTCCTCCCAAGAACCCATGCAGATCGGGGGGGTCAGGAGTCCGATATCTCCTTTGGAAAGGGAACGCAGGAGGGCGGATAACGCTTGCTACTACTGCGGCACCCTAGGTCATTTTGTTAAGGAATGCCCACGTCGTCCCAAAAACAAGCCACAGGGTTTTCGGATAGCTCGATCATAGTACCGGGGACGGGATCGAGCTATACCACAGACACCCCGAACCCTACACCCTCTTTCGGGCGTATCCGGCCCATTCATGTACAAGCCACTCTACAGCCCACAGCGTCCGTTTCACATCCTGTTACTCTGATAATTGACTCTGGGGCCACGGGAAACTTTATCGACATTTCCTTGGCCCGTTTGTTAAACCTGCCCCTTTTGACCAAGACCAGGCCTGAACCGGTACAGGCTGTAGATGGCTCGTCCTTGATTTCGGGCCCAGTCAAACAACAAACAGCCCCTTTGCTATTAACAATACAATCCAGACATAGGGAGACCATTAGTTTTGACCTTATCACCACGCCACAGTTTGGGCTCATCCTGGGAATCCCTTGGCTTCAGGAACATAATCCCCTCATTGATTGGAAATTGGGTTTGGTTCATTTTGAGTCGGCTGTCTGCCAGCATTTCTGTCTTCCCACAGACGCACACAGCGACAATCCCGCCCAGGCTATAGCTCATCTTACAGTACAGGATCCGCAAGATACACCATCAGAACACGTAGTTGGGTTAGTGGCACTAGACGTTCCCCAGGTCTATCAAGATTTCGCAGCTGTCTTTGATCGTGGCTCCTCTGAAACACTGCCTCCACATCGCCCGTACGATTGCCCTATCGATCTACTCCCTGATACAGTGGTTCCCACGGGGCGGATCTATTCCCTCTCGCCATCCGAGGAAATGACTCTCAAGGAGTACATTAGGAAGTCCTTGAGCTTAGGGCACATACGACCATCCACCTCGCCTGCAGCCAGCCCTATCTTTTTTGTGCCGAAAAAGGAAGGCGATCTACGCCCATGTGTTGACTATAGACGCCTGAATGCTATCACGAGGAAAGATCGGTACCCTATTCCCCTCATCACGCCCTTGCTGGACCGACTCACACACGCTACCATTTTTACAAAACTGGACCTCCGCGGAGCCTACAACCTGGTCCGCGTCCGTTCCGGGGACGAATGGAAAACCGCTTTCTGTACCCGGTACGGCCTATACGAATATACAGTCATGCCCTTTGGGCTGTGTAATGCCCCGGCGACCTTCCAGAGGTTTATGAATGATATCCTGAGCGATATCTTAGATGTTTACGTCGTGGTTTACCTCGATGACATCTTAATTTTTTCTCAATCCCTGGAAGAGCATGTGCGACACGTTCGTGAGGTATTAACACGCTTACAGAAACACTCACTATATGCCAAACCGGAAAAGTGCCTGTTCCACGTTGGTAATGTTGATTTCCTCGGGTTCTGTATCACTCCCGGGGGGTTGTCCATGAACCACTCCAAGGTTAAAGCGGTTTTGGACTGGCCTATTCCTGCGAACCTGAAAGCCCTTCAGTCCTTTTTGGGTTTTGCGAATTTCTACAGGAGATTCATCTCTGGGTTTTCTTCTATCGTGTCTCCCCTCACTGCATTAACCAGTCCTAGAGTTCCCTTCCTTTGGTCTGATACACAACAGAAGGCCTTTGATTCACTGAAGACTGCTTTCACCACAGCCCCTGTTCTTCAGCATCCCGACTCTGAACTCCCTTTTGTCGTGGAAGCTGACGCCTCCTCCTTCGCTCTTGGTGCTGTCTTATCCCAAGCATGTCAGGCCACGGGTCGTCTGCACCCTGTTGCATTTCATTCCCGCAAGTTTACCACCCCCGAGTCACACTACACCGTGACCGAGAAGGAGTTGTTGGCGGTTATGGACGCTTTCCGCGTGTGGCGACACCATCTCTTGGGCGCCAAGTATCGAGTCACGGTGTTTACTGATCACCAGAACCTGCAGGACTTGGCTTCCCTGAAGTGCCTTAACAGCCGTCAGGTGAGGTGGCACCTTTTCTTCGCAGCATTCGATTTCCAAATTCGGCATCGGGCTGGTTCCGCGCACGGCAAGGCCGATGCGCTGTCCCGCTCTCCCGGGGGGGTCTCTCTTCCCGTATACCCTAACACAATGTTGGACGACACTAAGGTCGTTTGTCTATGTACTCCCTCGATGCCCTTAGTGGACGCAGTACGCAAGTGGGTGTCCTTACATCCCGACCAGCTATCTGAGTGGGATCCGGTGTTCCAGGATGGCCTCCCGTTTGTGCTGAACCGCCTATTCTTGCCCACTGCCGACACACGCAACATGGCAATGGAATGGTCGCACGATGCCCCTGTGAATGGTCATCCTGGCCAACGCCGCACGTTATCCCTCCTGAAGCGTTGGTGTTGGTGGCCGGGCATGAAGAGGGACGTGGATTGTTACGTCAATACATGCACCATTTGTACACAATGCAAAACCCGTAGGGGTCGCCCGTTAGGCCTGCTTCTCCCTTTACCAGTGCCCCCGAAACCATGGCATACGGTAACCATGGACTTTGTCACGGAACTCCCTCGGGTACAGGGTTACGACACTATTTGGGTGGTGGTGGATTCCTTCTCAAAGATGGCACGCTTCATCCCCTGCAAGGGTATCCCCTCTGCTTCCATCCTGGCCACCCTGTTCTTTGATACCGTCTTTTGTCTTTTTGGGTTACCCTCTGTCCTTATATCAGACCGGGGATCGCAATTCACTTCTCGCTTCTGGCGCGCTCTAACTAGGTTGTTGGGTATCGATGTCCGGTTCTCTTCGGCCTACCACCCGGAGACGGATGGTCAGACCGAAAGGACTAATCAAACAATGGAACAATATCTCCGCTGTCTG
This sequence comes from Ambystoma mexicanum, assembly GCF_040938575.1. Classification (NCBI taxonomy): domain Eukaryota; kingdom Metazoa; phylum Chordata; class Amphibia; order Caudata; family Ambystomatidae; genus Ambystoma; species Ambystoma mexicanum. Next base: position 929,098,741 of record NC_090931.1, on the reverse strand, counting down.
ATCCTGCAACAACAGTGCTCTTGGTTGCGTGCCCTCCGACACGCTGAATTCGCTTATAACAATGCAGTTCATGCATCCACTGGGTTCTCCCCCTTCTATGTTCTCTATGGCCAACATCCCCGCACATTACCGATCCCTGACCTTGCGGCCTCCACCAATCCGGCCGCCAGCGCCTGTCTTAGGGATTTGTCCTCTATCCACGACCAGACTGCTTTACATCTCCGTGAGGCTCAGTCTTCCATGAAGGTCCAGGCAGATAAGAAACGGCTGTTGGCTCCGTCTTTCTCGGTGGGTTCCCGGGTGTGGCTTTCCACTCGTCACTTGAGGCTAGTGGGTTGTAGGAAGTTGTTGCCCCGTTTTGTGGGTCCCTATGTGGTTTCCCGGGTTATCAACCCTGTCACATACCGACTGGTTCTCCCGGGTTCTTGGAGGGTACACCCTGTATTTCATGTCTCCCTTCTCAAACCGTGTCCGGCCCCGTCCCGCTTGCGCGCCTCTGCTGCCCCGGTGTCCTTGGCTTCCCCAGACGAGTATGAGGTTTCCTCCATTCTGGGCTCCCGGGTCTGCAGGGGGCGCTTGCAATACCTGGTTGATTGGGTCGGTTATGGTCCGGAGGAGCGCTCTTGGGTTCCTGCTATTGATGTCCACGCTCCCCGGTTGGTGGCTCGCTTCCACCGGGATCACCCTTCCTGCCCACGGGGTCGTGGGCCTTTGGGGGGGGGTTCTGTCACGATCCCTCATCATGCGGTCCCCAGGGCACTCCCTCATCCCCAGTCCCGCCCTTCTCTCACTTCCCCCCTTCCCCGGGACTCACGTGGACTCACACACGTCTTGCGGGCACACCCGCGCCTGGTCCGTAATAGGACGGCTGTCAGACTACGGCCGTTCCTACATTGGCAATTGCCTTGGCGCATAGGATCGCGAAGGGCTAACCCTGAGCTTCCGCATCGCGGGACTGTGAGGTCACGTGATGCTCTTGCCCGATCACGTGACCATGCCACGCATCACGTGACCAGAAGCGCGAGTACATAAACCCGGAAACCTGGGTATTCGTTGCTTCTCAGCTGTGCTCTGCATTCTGTTTGGCGCTACGGACTTTGAATCATCTTTGGATCACTCACGGAATCGACCTGGCCTGCTTTACTGGACTCCTCTTGGATTTACCCCTTCGGATTTCTTTGCACAGTGATACACGGCTCTCGACCACGGACTGTTATTGGACTGCCTCCTGGATCACCCTTTTGCACCCTGCTTCTTTGAACTCCTTGCCTCACAGTTCACAGCTCCACAGCTCCTGCTGACAGGCGAACAACTGAGCCTACTCCTCTTGGGGTACTGCCGTCCACGTGGGTTCCGGACCTCTCCACTAGGTTCCTCATCCCCTCCTTGACCCTGACTGGTAAGACCTTTCCAGTTATTCTAATACTGTAGGTACTGTTTCTTGCTTGGTACTTAATCCGCATTTTCTTGCAGCAGTGTGGGGTCCCCGAGGTTCGCGTTCCCGGACTTGGACATTCGAACATCTTCGCCTGTGACCTCAACGGCTGCACAGAGAGTTGCGTTAAGTTCTCCCTGTGCGGCATTTGGGGACGGAGGCCTCTACTGCCTACACGACACTCAAGTCTCAACAGATCTAAGGCAAGGCGCTGATCTTGTTTGTGATCACGTGGAGCATGGTGAAAATGCTGGACCTGGGTGGCACTGCACTTCTGAGGTGCCATAAAGATTGACAGTCTGTGATGGGTGCAAGACAGGGGACGTGAAACAAGATTGCTGGTCTTGTTGTATGATCACGTTAAAGGCAAGAATTCTTCATTTAGGCCATGAATGTGGCTCGATAATCTATGAATCCACCTAGCCTCTTTTTGCTGGAGGCAGCATGATATATTTGAGGATTCCTTAACCACATCTAAAATCCACCATTTAATATCATTTGGGGTGTGGTATGCTTCAATAAAATGATTTACTAAGGGTGCCGATACAGTTTTGCACCTGATCCGAGAACGATGCTTGGAGATTCTGATGTTCACTGGCCGACAATTCTGCCCTACATATCGTAGTCCACATGGACATTCAATGCAGTAGATAACTTGTTTGGTTTTACAATTAGTAAGAGACTTCAGGACCCAAGTTCTGGTTCCAATTTTGAAATCTTTGATTCTTGTGGTGAATTGAGAAACTGAACACGACCCACAAGGGAAATGTCCAACCGTAGTTCGCAGGTCCCACAATCCTATCCTTAGTGCTGGCTTCTTGAATTTGGAATGTACGAGTTTGTCTCAAACATTTTTGGCTCTTTTGAAAGCGAATCTAGATTCTGGTGTGTCAGGCAAGCTCAATTTCACAATAGGCCAGTATTTACAAATCAATTTCTTAATTTGGAAGGTATGGGGACCATGAGTAATGATGCAAGTAATTTTATTTAGTACCAAATTGAGTTTGTATGTGGTGTCCAGAGTTAATAGGATTTCTCGATCAGTGAATCTTGCTCTTTTTTGAATTCCAGAGATGAGTTTTTTTTGGGTAGCCTTTTTCTCTCGGTCAGGTGGTGTTACGCTCACCTGGTTCCTACAGGGGAGTCGATCGGACCCGGACAGCTGCGGTCTCCACCAATGTGATGCGTAGTGCAGAGATGACAGTCTGGACTTGCCCGCCTAATCTTGTCTGCTGGACTCGTAGAAGTATTCTCCTGCAAGTGGAGAAAGGGATTTAGCCACCCGTGGACTTTAGTGATGGCCCCCCAACTGTTCTCGTTCTCCCCACTGATCACCTCCGATATCCCCTCTTGGTAACCTCACCTTATGTTTTTAAATGATGAGTGTGATGCTGGAAATGCATCGGAGGGACAGGGCCTCTGTATCCTTGTCCTTTACTGCTTTTTATTGTGTGTTCTGTCGTGTTTTCCGCGCAGGAGTTCATGTGGGACTCCTGACAGTGCAGCTCTTTCTTTTGGTTTGGTGAACGGACCCGTGGGATACCCTTATGGCACCTATGGGTGGGGGTACAACCCTGTGCCCCTAGTGTATGTTTTTGGGCACCTATGGGTGGCCCACAGAGCAGGGTATGGGCTGGTGGCAGCTCCATGCTGAATTTGACAGGCGCACGGAGTATCCTCCATTTTGGGATAGCCCGGCCATGCCATTGGGATCAGTTGATTCCTGATGGAAAACAAGATGGCCCCGGTGGCCCTTGCTTTCTATTACCCATTACCTTGTTTTCCCAAAGTCCTGGGAAGTCCCTTCCCCCTGACTGACTGTTGGGTGGGTGGAAATGCCATATATGGTGTTGTTGTGAAGGCCTGGCCAGACTAGCTGGAGCCTTCCCGGTGATGTATGTTGTGGGTACCTCCTGTGGGTGGGACCTGGGTGAATAGAGTGTATGACGAATATGCATTATGTGTTGTGGGTGTCTAGTATCTGGTGGTTGACACAATGACTGAGACAGCCCTTCCCGAAACCGGTATGAATGCAGCTTGGAGTGTTGAATGGCTCGGTACTTGTCCCAATACACATAACTTGTTGTGAGTGTCTGGAGAGAAGTGAATGGCCTGAATACCTCGTGTGCCTGATTGGCTGCCTGCCTGCATGAATGCCCGTAGTCGTGGTTGGATGCTTGAGTGTGACCCAGCAGAATGAATGGGAGATCAACAGTATATCTGGGGACCTCTCACTGCTAGGAATCGTGTTCAGAAGCTGAAGTCCACTACGACGAGTAACTGGAGAAACTGACGCTTGACCTTGAAACCCTGCTGGACGAGAAGAATTGCTGTTGCTCTCCTTCGCAATCTGAAAGCTGCTGTGTTCTCAAGGACTGACCCAGAGAGGACAGAGAAAAAAGCGATGTCCTGTGAGTTTTATATTAAAAAAGGTTTTCAAAAAATGTTTTCAAAAAAAGTGTGTGGCTATGCACAAAAAAGCATGTGTGATTGTGCAGAGGCGACTAGTTGCTGTGGTATGATATTTTAAGTTTAAATGCACATTTTCTCACCTTGCAGACTTGCTTGCACAGAGATAGCAAAAGTTCAGCTTGTGTCGGTTACCGCGGCGGCCCTTCCATGAATAGTAGCGCACTAATGGCGAACCGCAGTTGAAAAGCCCTGAGTCATGGTCGTACCAAATGACTCGAAAGGCAGCGCGTTAGGATTGGCTACCTGACAGGGGTGTGCTGACTGTGCGTGGCTCGATTGGTCAAATGACCGTATACGCGGAAGGCTGTAAATTGTTGTTCATTGGTCAAAAAACAGCGTCCCTTAGTGTTTGCTGTCAACCCACACCATTTCGGGTTAATGTTTGAAGTGCTCGCACAGTGACGAGCCCCTTGGTCCTACAACTGAGAGGCAGCCTGAGTTCCGAGCAAGCTCTTGGTCACGGAAATGGAAAAAGTTGCCCAAGCAGTCATCTTGCCATTTATTTATTAAAGTTCAGTACTGTTGAAACATATCTACTTATACAGGTGGGTGTGGCACAGAACACCCAAACTTGGTGTTCAGTATAATCCATGTGGGGTATTTGCTAGGATCTTGGCATATTTACTGAAACCAGAGAAGTTTAGAGTTCACAGGGGCCAATCCAGCCCAGTAATGTGTGTGCATATATCATGTGGAGGCTGCAGAGTCTGCATGGTAATGAACATTTGTGGAGTACTTGCAAAAAAATGCAAGAAAGAGTTCAGAAATCATGGAAAAAAATCACAAAGGTATATGGCAGGGTGCTGATCTTGTTTGTGAACAACGCTAGGACACGGCGGAAAACTCCCCAGTGTGAAGTGCTAAATTTATGTGGCAATGCACTTCTGAGGTGCCATAAGATTTAAAAACTGTTGTAAATCCAGAACAGGTTTCAGAGATCTAAGGCAAGGCGCTGATCTTGTTTGTGATCACGTGGAGCATGGTGAAAATGCTGGACCTGGGTGGCACTGCACTTCTGAGGTGCCATAAAGATTGACAGTCTGTGATGGGTGCAAGACAGGGGACGTGAAACAAGATTGCTGGTCTTGTTGTATGATCACGTTAAAGGCAAGAATTCTTCATTTAGGCCATGAATGTGGCTCGATAATCTATGAATCCACCTAGCCTCTTTTTGCTGGAGGCAGCATGATATATTTGAGGATTCCTTAACCACATCTAAAATCCACCATTTAATATCATTTGGGGTGTGGTATGCTTCAATAAAATGATTTACTAAGGGTGCCGATACAGTTTTGCACCTGATCCGAGAACGATGCTTGGAGATTCTGATGTTCACTGGCCGACAATTCTGCCCTACATATCGTAGTCCACATGGACATTCAATGCAGTAGATAACTTGTTTGGTTTTACAATTAGTAAGAGACTTCAGGACCCAAGTTCTGGTTCCAATTTTGAAATCTTTGATTCTTGTGGTGAATTGAGAAACTGAACACGACCCACAAGGGAAATGTCCAACCGTAGTTCGCAGGTCCCACAATCCTATCCTTAGTGCTGGCTTCTTGAATTTGGAATGTACGAGTTTGTCTCAAACATTTTTGGCTCTTTTGAAAGCGAATCTAGATTCTGGTGTGTCAGGCAAGCTCAATTTCACAATAGGCCAGTATTTACAAATCAATTTCTTAATTTGGAAGGTATGGGGACCATGAGTAATGATGCAAGTAATTTTATTTAGTACCAAATTGAGTTTGTATGTGGTGTCCAGAGTTAATAGGATTTCTCGATCAGTGAATCTTGCTCTTTTTTGAATTCCAGAGATGAGTTTTTTTTGGGTAGCCTTTTTCTCTCGGTCAGGTGGTGTTACGCTCACCTGGTTCCTACAGGGGAGTCGATCGGACCCGGACAGCTGCGGTCTCCACCAATGTGATGCGTAGTGCAGAGATGACAGTCTGGACTTGCCCGCCTAATCTTGTCTGCTGGACTCGTAGAAGTATTCTCCTGCAAGTGGAGAAAGGGATTTAGCCACCCGTGGACTTTAGTGATGGCCCCCCAACTGTTCTCGTTCTCCCCACTGATCACCTCCGATATCCCCTCTTGGTAACCTCACCTTATGTTTTTAAATGATGAGTGTGATGCTGGAAATGCATCGGAGGGACAGGGCCTCTGTATCCTTGTCCTTTACTGCTTTTTATTGTGTGTTCTGTCGTGTTTTCCGCGCAGGAGTTCATGTGGGACTCCTGACAGTGCAGCTCTTTCTTTTGGTTTGGTGAACGGACCCGTGGGATACCCTTATGGCACCTATGGGTGGGGGTACAACCCTGTGCCCCTAGTGTATGTTTTTGGGCACCTATGGGTGGCCCACAGAGCAGGGTATGGGCTGGTGGCAGCTCCATGCTGAATTTGACAGGCGCACGGAGTATCCTCCATTTTGGGATAGCCCGGCCATGCCATTGGGATCAGTTGATTCCTGATGGAAAACAAGATGGCCCCGGTGGCCCTTGCTTTCTATTACCCATTACCTTGTTTTCCCAAAGTCCTGGGAAGTCCCTTCCCCCTGACTGACTGTTGGGTGGGTGGAAATGCCATATATGGTGTTGTTGTGAAGGCCTGGCCAGACTAGCTGGAGCCTTCCCGGTGATGTATGTTGTGGGTACCTCCTGTGGGTGGGACCTGGGTGAATAGAGTGTATGACGAATATGCATTATGTGTTGTGGGTGTCTAGTATCTGGTGGTTGACACAATGACTGAGACAGCCCTTCCCGAAACCGGTATGAATGCAGCTTGGAGTGTTGAATGGCTCGGTACTTGTCCCAATACACATAACTTGTTGTGAGTGTCTGGAGAGAAGTGAATGGCCTGAATACCTCGTGTGCCTGATTGGCTGCCTGCCTGCATGAATGCCCGTAGTCGTGGTTGGATGCTTGAGTGTGACCCAGCAGAATGAATGGGAGATCAACAGTATATCTGGGGACCTCTCACTGCTAGGAATCGTGTTCAGAAGCTGAAGTCCACTACGACGAGTAACTGGAGAAACTGACGCTTGACCTTGAAACCCTGCTGGACGAGAAGAATTGCTGTTGCTCTCCTTCGCAATCTGAAAGCTGCTGTGTTCTCAAGGACTGACCCAGAGAGGACCTGGTAAGGCGCCCTCTTCCCGAGCTACGAGGGACCATCGTGCACAGCTGATCTTTGCCAAAGCTCCCTGGTAGATAGACCTACGACAGGCTGTCGACCCGATATGGGGACTGCTGCGGAACTCCAAGGAGAAGCCCTCGGACTGGTGCCCGCCACTGTCGACGACCGCCGTCGCCGACCGGAGTCGCCGTGCTCCCGTTTGCCTAAGAACTTCAATTGATCATCGGATGTTCTCGCCTGCATCGTCATCCGCTTGTCTCCCGCTGGAGAAGGCCCGACCGTCGACGCGCCGAGCAGCATCCACCGGTGGGTTTTCTGCCACCTAAAGACCACAGAGACGCCAACGACTCGACGCCCTTGCTGGGCCACAGTTCTTCAGCATCTCTTTTCGGTCCAGAACTACCGTCACCGAGGTGCCCCGCACAGCTCTTCCTTGCAGGACGCCAACGCTCTGTCGTCGACAAGCACCGCTAGGAACGAAGCTGCCACTTCCCTGCCGTAGTTCACCCTGTTCACCGTCGGACGTTCGACGACCCGTGACTCCCGCCTTAAAGGGAGGGCACTCAAGAAGGGCCATCGTTTCCCCGGCACCGAACGCCGAGTTCCTCGACACCTCTCGACGATCCGTGACTCCAGCCTTAAAGGGAGTCACTCAAGAAGGATTGGTCGACGCATCGTCGGAGAACTCTACTCCACCAGGTACATTGGGGGGTGGGTAAAACCTTAATAGGAAGAAGTGAGACTATTGAACATATGGACTGGGCTTGTGCTATATATCTTTATTTACAGGTTGCCCAGGTGGGGGGATCTCCACACAGAACTGTGCCCAGTGGTAGGGATCAGTATTCTGCCTACTGTTTCAACCATCTTGCGTTGCTTCCTATCTCTATTGCTGGTTTCCTCGTTATTAATCTGTGTGACATTTTAACCGTACAGTTGATGCACTTCAATGAGATTTGATAACATTGGTGGTACCACTTTAGAATTGTATATATTTATCATTATTGACTTCCGAGTACAAAGTGCGTTATTGTGATCGTGTACCTACCTTTGAATATTAATTATATAAAGACTGTGTTTTCAGTAATACAGTGTGTGGACATTCCTTTGTGGGGGTTCGGGGACTACACTGTACTTAAGAACCAGCCTGCATCACCTCCTGAGAAGCTAGGCCTTGATTGCTCGTCCATTGCTACCTTATAGAGAATCTTGGCTGGGGTCTTCTGTGCCTCTCCTCTACCATATAGAGAGCAGAAGAACAGACACCCCCTACCAGTCTTTACAATGAGCTCTCCATCCTGCATGGCATGCAGGAGCGCGTAGATACCAGTTACTTCACTGGTTTGAAGGTACTGGAGGAGTTCTGAGGAATATTGACTCCAGTGTCTATAAAGTTCAAAGAGTTCAATATGTCCGATGTTCACTCTTGTTCCATTCCCTCGTTAGGTTGCTGCTGGGTCCAAAAGAATATTGCCTGGAGGCAGCTGATGGCGTTCAGGTAAGAGTCTGTATTACCAAACACTGTCCGGTAAAAGTTGCATGAGTTTAACTTGCTGTTTTCTCTCCCTTTATAGGTGCGGCATATGAAGATGCAGCAAATTGAAGGATAATACCTCTGGTGGTAAAACAGGTAAGCCTATGGTGGCAAGAGATTGTCTTTGTCGGTTTTCTCGGCTCACCTTGTTATTCCTTTTGTTTTCCCCCCAGGTGCTGGGTTTCGACAAAGAAAATGATGGAGGCAGCGCCGAGTCGAAAGATGCGGTGGACTGGTGAGTATAACGTGGCGTTGCTGCTGGCGAAGCGACGCGTGCTGAAATAATGTCCTTTCCAGGCTCGGAGATGTGCTGGGTCCGGAATCGGGTAAGGAATCAAATAATATCCGTGATCTAACCTCTTCTCCTTTCTTTTCCTTTTGTCTAGGAGCTTCGGATTCGAGGCGGGCGTGGCAGAAGACTGGATGCTGACTTGCAGACACGGTGAGCGTTACGCTGCTGGATGCAGAATAACACGAAGCATGGGCTGCTGTTCGGGCGTGGTTTAAATAGCCTGCAAAGTAGTCCCAGGTAAGAAGTTCCCCAGAACCACATCCGAGTGAAAAATAGTCCCTGTAATAAAATAGTCCCATCCAGGCCTCATGTTGGCTTGGACTCATTTGCAGCATGGTCTGAATAAGGTAAGTAAAGTCTATGAGCCTGGCGCCTATGGCGCCAGGACTGAATCCAAACAGCCCCCAGCCGGGGCTGTTGGGGTTTTAATAAGTATCTGGATGACTGCTCCCGGGGCTGATGTACTCGATCCGGATGCCCGGGGGTAGGCATCATGAGAGGTGGCCAATTCCTCAGATTGTTGATAAAAATCACAGATGTTGGTACAGTTTCTTCTAATGCGAAGAAATTGCCCATATGGTAAGTTTTCTGGCAAATGTCGTGGGTGATTACTGAAAAAATGCAATCATGTGTTTCTTGCTGTTGTTTTGCGATAGAGGCAGCATTTCAGCCTTCAAGCATCATGTTTAATTTTAAGGTCTAAGAACGCAATTTCATCATTGCTTTGTTCCATCATGAATTGAATATGTCAATGTTGTTGAGCCAGGCCAAGAATGAGTCCAGTTCTTGTTCAGAGCCATTCCATATGAAGATGATGTCATCTATGTATCATCTCCAATTTACAATGCAGTTCTTGTAAGGGTTATTGTCACAAAGAATGTTTTGAGATTCAAAATGGGACATAAAGAGAATCGCAAGACTTTGGGCAAATGTTACACCCATTGCGGTCCCCTTAGTCTGTAAATAAAATTGGCTGTTAAATTCAATTTTTTTTGCATAAAGCCAATGTCATTAATTCTAAAATGAAATTGTGTGGAATCTGATCCTGTTAGTCAAATTGGGTAAGTAGTTGTTGCATACATACAATGGCTTGATCTTGTGGTATGTTAGTATAAAGCGACTTTATATCCATTGTCACCAGTTTTTGGGTGTTAGGATTGAAAAGGCGATATCGAAATATTTGGATTGTGTGTGTGGTGTCCCGTAAATATGTTTCAGTTTTGACATTTAGTGGTTTTAAAAATTTGTCAATGAATTTGCACAATGGCTCAAGGATGGACCCTCATCCTGATACAATTGGTCTCCCCGGTGGATTCTCTAGGTTCTTGTGTATCTTGGGTAATGCGTACAGTGAAGGCGTACGGTCTAGACTTGTGGTTATTTGAATTCCTTATCACTGATCCATCCTCAGTCGTGAGCATATTTAACCAAACTTTCTATTTCAGATCTAATTTCGCTGGCAGGATCTTTTTTGAGTTTTCTGTAACTTTCCTGATCTTGTAGTAGGTTGTTCATCATAGTAAGATATTGACTATGCCACCGCCTTTGTCTGCTGGTTTGATCACAAATTGTGGATTTTTTGAAAGTTCATCCAGAGTTTATGTTCATCTCTTGAGAGATTATGTTTGAAAAAAATGTCTTCTGATTTCAGCTTTTCAAGTTCCTTTAAGATGCATTTCTCAAAGGTAATTATTTCTTTGGGGACTTCATTGTCTGTGGTCTAAAGGTCGACGGAATATGTAAGCCAGTGTCTGTTTCTAAATTCTCTTCTGGGACATCTGCAAAAAATGCTTTCAAATGCCCAGTTCTGTTGGCTTAATGCCTTCTGTTGGTCTCCCAATCTTGGGTCTGATCCAATGTGCGTGACTCCAAAGAATGTAATATCCTTTATGTTGTTTCTCGCTCCACAGTGTTCTTTTTGCCAGTGTTCAGCCATGGCGCTCTTGCATTCCGGTGATGTTAGGTTTCCCGGGTGTTCTCTGAGTCTGATTCTTACTTCTCAAATCATACTTCCTACATACATTTTGTTACAGGCACATACTAATATATAAACTACATGTGGTGTTCTGCAGTTTATTAATTCTTGAATTGTTATCGATCGTCCTTTAGTTGTGGTGTATTTGTGAATGTTGTTAATTGCGTATTTGCACATACTGCAGTTGCCGCATTTGTAAAAGCCTTTCAGTGGTCTGCCAGTTAGTATGCTTGTTTGTAATTTCTGTCTATTTATGTCCATGAAGCTAGGGCGCAATCTAGTTCTAAGCATTGGAGCTTTGGTGTAGGTTATCATTGGTTTCACTGAGATGTAACTTTGTAGTTTGGGGTCCAGTTGTAGTATGTGCCAATTCTTTTGGTAGATTTTGCAGACTATACTATTGTTCTCTGGGAACTGGGTTATTAGTCTAGTTTAGTCATCATCAGGTTTAAGTTGTTTCACTCTCGGTGTAAGGAATTCTTTGCGATCCTCTGTGATGATTTTGTTTTTAGCATTTGATATGCATTGAGTGGGGTAACCTCGCATTATAAATCGGTTCTCGATCAGGTTGCATTCTGTGTCGAAGGTCAGATCAGTGCTGCAATTTCTCCTTGCTCAGGTGAATTCTCTTATAGGTATATTTTCAATAGTAATTTTGAGGTGGCAGCTTTTTGCATGGAGAGTAGCGCTGACCTTTTTTTTGCAAAACGTTCTTGTTTGTAAGAGTCCTTTTTCAATGTATACGCATAGGTCTAAGAATGTGATCTCTACATTGCTGGTTTTAACTGTGAATTGTAGTCCATATGTGTTTTGGTTAAGATTGTTGCAAAATTGGTCTAAGTCAGTTCTTTCTCCATTCCATATGATGAAAATGTCATCAATATATCTCAGACATTTGATGATTTTGTCAGAAAAGTTTGGGTGGGCCTGGACATGCTTCAATTCAAATTCACTGACAAATAGGTTTGTATGAGGAGTGGGGTAAGGGGTTAAAACTGGTGGGGAGGGGGTTGTAGAGGGATTATCAACAAAGGGAAATGAGGGGTTTGCAGGAGCAATGAAAAAAATTAAAGATTTGGTATTTCTTTTGTTGTTTAGTTAAGAATGTTTTGTTTTTTCTCAATTCGGTAAAATCACATGTAACCTAACATTATATGTGGAACACGTCCTATTTGCTGTTCTTGAGAAACCAAAGCCCACACTCACTACACAGCGGGCATCTGGTTATAAGGTTATATTGTCCAATCCATCAATAAACATTGGTCGATGACGGACGCTGAACCCTGCAAGATTTGTAGCCGAACCAGTACAGGGAAGATAATGGGTTCACAGCTGTTCTACATATACAGATATACATGACATGTACCCCCATTGAAATATATAAAGTTAGAGGGGAGAGGTGGTTCATCGACGGTCCCACTAGGGGTACAGACTTAGTTTCAGGAGGCGATGAAGCTGCGGATGCAGAAGCAAAAAGAGCAGCATACTTTCCAGATAGAAGAAATTACAATTGCCCCACACAAATGCATGTTCAGTATGAAGATAGCAGAGGGCTATAATGCATTTTCATTAACACAATTAGTGGAACTGCAGAGGCGCGCACCACAGACTGAGCGGGACCTGTGGATAAAAAGGGGATGATCACTATCCCCCAGTGACCTGGTGTGGTAACAAGACAGCACAGGGAAGCCTGTCATGCCACTTGAGTTGCTTACAGTAGCATTAGAACAGCTACACTACCCAGCACATGCCACAAGAGAATATGTAGCAGCAGATGTTTCAGAGCACTGGTTCATCCCAGACCTCCATTAGTATGTTGTTAACTTTGTTGTTAATTGCACCACGTGCCAAGAATATACCACTGGGCATACTTTAAGAACGGTGAGATGAGCAATACCATGCCCTCGTGGCCCATTTTGCCATTTGCACATATGTTGATATGCTCCAAAATTCTAATGGATACCAATACATGATTGGGGTGGTGTGTCCCTTTCCACGTTGGATAGAAGCAGGTCCATGTACCTATGTAGACAGCAAGTTGGCTGCCAAATTCCTTGTATGTGAGGTGTTCCCTTGATGGGGATTATGCGAAGTGCTGTGGTCAGAAAATGGTCCACACCAAATTAGCTATTTTCTGAATTGACATCCCTGCTTGGCATCAAGCACAAGCTTTGTACTGTTTACCACCCACAGGCCAATGGCATTGTAGAACGCCTAAACAACCTCTTAAAGGAACACATTGCAAAATTGAAAGATACCCTGAAGAAAATCTGGTTGCATTGCCTTCCCCTGGCACTCTTTGACTTAAACAATTAGGCAGGTTTGGACCACCACCTTACACCCCATGAAATTTTGACAGGCAGAAAAATGCACATTCCTATTGCTCCTCCCATATGTACTCGATTGGATGCAGAAAATTCTGCAACAGTGCTAGGCGACGAAATGCCTTGGTTATTTAACTGCCATGACTAAATGTCTGAAATGTATGTATCTCTCAACATATCAAGTTGTGGCGGGGGGCAAGAAGAAACTAGCAACAGCACAAAAGGAGTACTAGATGTGAATGTTGTAAGGCTGGGATGATAGCTCAGGGGCAATGCGTTTGTCTTGGAAGCAAGACAATGTATAGCAACACAGGTTCGAATCACAGTCTCACGCTTAGTAGCCGATCTCAGGTATTAATCGCGTTATAAAAAAATTATTATCATTATAATTATAATACCCCCCCATTGACCCTGTTTCCTGGAGATCTTGTTTATTTGCATAACTTTGTTAGCAAGTGGCACGAGCCACGATTTGAGGGCCCATTTACAGTCCAGTATGCAACACCCACTGCAGTAAAAGTGCGCTGCTAAAAGGCATGGTTGCATATAGGTGACGTTAAGAAGTTTGTAGGCATGGCCTCCCTGTCAAACAAAGAGGAGTCAGAAGAAGAAGAAGTGACCAAACCCCAGACGAGAACAAGCATGAGAGCTGACCAGCAATAGAAGCATGACATTATAAAATGGAACTATGTACTTTTCCTGAGCGCAAGAGAGATTATCCCTAATACAGCAACATATGACGAGAAGGAGATATCTACAGAAGATGGACTCGATCCCCATTATGATTGGCGCCTTTTTTCTTTTCATTTTGTTTTTTCTGGATGGCCTATACAGTGGCTGTAAAATGTTTTGGTAATGATGTCACTAATGTAGTTGCTAACACAAGTGAAGAAGTAGCTACAGTTAGAAGAGAAGTGACAGATGACGGACATCACCTAACAGACAATTTCCAAGATTTAACTCATAAGAATAGTAAGATGTGGTATCATCACATGACTAAAGTGGGAAGGGAAAAATTGGATGAAAATTGTTTCGTGTGCTCACTCCTTCCATATGCCTTGAGTGTTGTCAGATTGTCTGTGGCCGAGGAAGTACCAAAAAAGAGAGCACACTGCTTAACTCACATTGTGCTGTGTAAAACAAGGGGACCATTCCAGAAGAGTTCACCGGTTTCAAAATGGGTGACAAGAGCTGATTCCCCTTATGAGGTTTAATGTATTAAGGCAAAAACAATTGACCACAAGGTAATAAAATATATTCTACCGGGGAGATGGTAAAGAAGATGAGGTACACGAAGCAAAGGTACTATGAAAGGGGTGACAAGGTGGGAACACTTTTGGCAAATAGAGTGAGGGGGTGTAGGGTGGAAAGGAGAATAGGCGGAATACAGGGTGCAGATGGGAGTATGGGGACTACAGGGGATGAAATCTTTTCTCGGTTAGCGAAGTACTATCAAAAGCTCTATAGCAGACCGGTGGAGCCACTGGGGGATGAGTTGAGGGGGTATCTCACCGACCGCCGGCTACCCAAGCTGACGGGTGCAGAGAGGGAAGTCCTGGAGGGGTAGGTGACGCGGGAAGAAGTGTTGTGGGCGATCCAGAGACTAAAGGCTGGGAATACCCCAGGGGAGGACGGGTTCACAGCAGAGTTTTACAAGCAGTATCAATCCCTACTCGCTACGCCGCTGGCTAAGTTGTTTAACTCGGTTGTGGGCAGGGTAGGATTCCACCGACATTCCTTCAAGCTTTGATAACTGTCATCCCAAACCCTGTGAATATTTTTGCAACATTTGGGATCCAACCCTGTGAATATTTTTGCAACAATTGGGATCTAGCCCAGTGAATTGGACACTTTGGGATTTAACCCCTTTATTCTTTTTCCTGTTTCATGTAGTATATTGGCCAGGAATTGGAGTGCGCGCCTCACACCTCCTTTTTTTTTTTTACAAACTTTATTTTCTTCTCATGGACTGAAGTAACAAACATGCGTGCAGGAGGAACATACAGATATTTTGCGTTGTACTTTTATCCTCCCCCCCAGTCCTCTTTCCAAGTCTGTTGAAAGTCCATGAGTTTTTATTTTATAACATTCCCCCCTCCCTCTTTTAGTCTGTAGTAACGTTATGAACATGTTTCCTGGTTCCGATTTCTTACACCGATGGGTAGTGCGTTTGTAGTTCAGGCTTTATTTGCCTGGGTCTTTGGTTGCTGTGGGTTTCCTCGAGTTTCGGTGTTATCAGGGGCCTTATTTCAGAATGGATCTCAGCAGGTTAGGTCTGTGGAAGTAGACTTCCCTGTCTGTGACATAGTCTATGAATGGGTCCCACACTTCTCTGAATATCAAGTATTTGTTGTCCTTTATGGCCCCTAACTTTTCCATCGCCAGTATGTGCCATATTTTGACCCACCAGCACGCGACTATTGGGCTTTCCGGATTTTTCCCTCCTTGGGCCAGGGTTGTCTTTGCTGCGTTTAGTAACTGCGTGGTCAGGGCTGCGTTGTTACCTGTCTCTGCATAGATGCCCTCCACTGCGGTTCCTAACAGTATTACCTTTGGGTCGTAGGGAAGTTGTCTCCCAGTGATTTCTTTTATGTGTCCCAGTATTTCTTTCCAATATATTTCTGCTTTAGGGCAGGTCCACCACATATCGTACAGGTCACCCCTGTTACCACACTGTCTCCAGCAGTTGGGAGAGTAGGCCGGGTTCATTTTATTTAGTCTATGTGGGATTAGATACCATCTTGTGTATAGTTTGTATGAGGTTTCCTTGATTGTGGTGCATTTGGATGCTTTCTGGGCCCTCTTCCAGATTTGTGCCCATTCCTCCTCCGTGATAGGGGTTCCCAGGTCTTTCTCCCAATTGTCTCTGTATGAGAATCAGTCCTCGATTCGTGCGCTGTCTAATAACTTGTAAATTCTCGATATTGCTTTAGGGGAGTGGCCTTCGTGTAGAGTAAGTTCCAGTCCTATGGGGGTTCTAGAGGCTGCCTTCTTCACCCCACCCTGGGAGATCCAGTGCCTGATTTGGATATATTTGAATCTTTTGCTTTCCCCTATGCCGAATTTCCGTTTGCATTCGTCAAAATGTACTCACCCCTCTTTTTTTACATGTAATTTGTGGAGATCCGGACTCCAGAGGCTGCAGCACCGGGGACATTTTTCCCAACAGTGGAGAATCATAGTTATGGTTTTTTCCCCTCCCCCTGCTAAGGGTAAGATGTGTGCTCCTGGAGGGGGGTCTTTCCTTGGTCAACTGAATTGAACAAATTATTTCACTACAGCTCCCATAATTCTTAGAGACTGCATTAGCAATTTAATTGGACTCACCTGAAGTGAAAGGCAACACAGCCTCCCTGAAGAGTGTTGGGACATGAAAGCGCTAGGAGGAGGAGAACAGCAGTAAAAATGCAGCATAAGGGATCTAACCCTGTGAATATTTTTGCAACATTTGGGATCCAGCCCTGTGAATATCTTTGCAACAATTGGGATCTAGCCCAGTGAATTGGACACTTTGGGATTTAACCGATTTATTCTTTTTCATGTTTCAGGTTGTATATTGGCCAGGAATTGGAGTGGGCGCCTCACCCCTTTTTTTTACACATTTTTATTATCATTCATTCCAGATGCTCCTGGTAGTGATCCCACCGTCCTTCGCTGAGGTGAAGATGGCTATGCTAACATTTCTTTGGGCAGGGACAAAGCATAGGGTGGCCTAGAGGACCTTGGTCTTACCAAAGGATGAGGGGCGGTGGGATTCCCAGACCTAGAGACCTACAATAAAGCGGCTCAGCTCCGGGTCATGGTGGATCACTTGAATCCACTCTCTGATAAATAGTGGGCGCCATTGGATAATGTGATACTAGCCCCAGTTTCACTGGGAGAATGGCTGTGGGTGCCCAGATCCTGTATCCCACAAAGGGTTTTGCTCCACACAGTGCTAGAAGTCCTGTGAGTTACATGGAAGGCAGAGAGAGGGGGGAACAGGTGGCTCTCCTCGTGGCCATCATCCTTGAACTGCCTATGGGCCCCACCCCTGAGGGATGAGATAGGGGTGCCACTAGCATTCCAACTCTGGGATGAGGGGGGGGGGGCTCACTAGAGCCGGACAAATGTGGGAACGATGCACCTTTCTCCCGTTGATTACGCTGGAGGAGTATTAGAACGTGGGTAAACTGTCACCCTTTTGATACCCACAGCTGAAAGGAGTCCTATCGGACGCCCGGTGGAGTGAGAACCTGAGGAGGGAATTGACAGACTTTGAGCAGCTCATGTTAACAGGGAGGGGTGCTAAAGGACTAATTGCAGGATTATACAAGACAATCTTGTTGGCTGAGCCTAGGCACCCACTCCCGGCCAGGATCAGGTGGGGGGTGGATCTGGGGAGAGACATTGAGGATACATTATGGACACAGATCTGTAGAAGGGTTGAGCGGTCAACGATCTCCCTGCAGTACAGACACCAAGATTTAAAATGGATACAAATATGGCACTACCCCCGGCTAGAATAGCAAAGATGCGTAAAGGATATGACCCACACTGCTGAAAGTGCCAACAGGTATGGGGTGACTATATACACATGTGGTGGGGTTGCCTCAGAGTGCAGTCATACTGGAGGAAGGTCCTGTCGTGGATTAAGGGTGTTGATGGGATCCACAGAGAGCTTGCACCATGGCTCCTCCTCTTTGGGGTGTGGTTAGAGGAGGAGGAGGAGGAGTTGAAGGGGCATATGCTGCAGATTATGCTGGTCTACGTCAGATGTTGTTTGGCCCAACTGTGGAAAAACCCACGTATGCCACTGGAGAAGAAAAGGGTGGCAAAGATCAGGGCAATCTATTATATGTAATACCTCATGCATGTATTGGACGAGTCCCGGTCTAACATTGACGGCTTATGGCTTCCCTTTTTTGAGAAATATGGGCACTGAGAGGGAGTAAGACGCTGAAGATTTAAAGTTGGAACGGCAGGATAGGAATGTGCCTTGTCCTGTTTGATGTAGGGGATGTCTTGAGGGAATGAAACATATGCGAATTAGGCTATGCTCTGGTCTCGAAATAGACAGATTAGTCACCTACATGGCCAGCCGTCATGTCTGGTAGACTGACATATGCAGAGGTAATGCTGGCCAGTAGGCTTTGGAACTGCCTTTCACGAAAAAGGGGGCTACCCCAAGTTTGAACCTTGTGGACTCAATGAAAACCTGCTGCATGAGGTGGATGGGGGAAAGGGAGAGGTGGGAGGGGGACAAGACAGGCTTGTGAGGGGGGATTGGTTTTGGGGAGGAGATGTAACGATGGTTTGTACCACACTTTCCGAAATACCAATACAATTCAATTTGCAAAAAAAAATTATATATTATCAGGCATGCACACAGGTGAAGTGACAGTGAGAGACCACTCTTTGTTGCAATGTATGGACAAAAGAGGGAGAGAGATGCTGTTTTGTTGGGACAGACCTCAGTTGCACCTTACAGGAGAAGTGTACACCGCTCGAGGTTGGGTAGAAGGGATAGTGGGGTGTAGAGCAGAGGCACTCATAGGCTTCTTGTGGTACCCTATTGAAGGGGATAACAAAGAGTGCCTGGAATAATGGAGAAAATATGCTAGACTGTTGTCATGGGTGGAGGATCAAGAAGGGCCAGTACACATAACAAAAATAAAGAATGCTTCGCTGTGTTTCAGAAACATGGCACAGTACAGATAGTGAAGTATGGAGGGTGCAAATGCATCATGGACCTGCCGGTCATGAAAGTAGTCACAGCAATGTTAATGGACCATTTTTGGGCCTGTGGTTCACAAGCCTACATGCAGCTCCCACCCAGTAGGGGTGGCATCTGCTCGATAGTAGCGTTTCATGCACCAGCATTGGCAGTGCCTCAAAGTGATGTGGTGCAAATAGTAGATTGCCTTATGGTAAAACATTATAAAGGAGAGAAGAAAAACAAGAGGTCACAATGCATAAAAAGAGACACTTATCTTTCAAAAGCCTCTAACGACACACTGGTTGCTATCCCATATGCGCAAAGGCTGTTTAGCAAGGAGTCGAGGTTCTTTATGTCTTTCCTCGCCCCTGGTGTGCAAACGTCAGTGAATGCCAAATGGTTGCAGATAACAAGATGGGAGTTATTGCAAGCCATACATGCACTGCAAATGGGTTCAATGCTATTAAAGAAGAGCTGAGAGCAATCAGATTGATAACTCTCTAGAACAGGTATGTCCTGGACCGCCTCACTGCCATGGAGGGAAGCTTGTGTGCAAAGATTGGCTCAAGTTCCTGCTCATTTTTACCTGCCTGCCCACGATGAGCCGAATGGTAGCTTGGCGTAAGTAATAAATTCTCTGCAAAATTTTCACACAAAAATGGTCCAAGAAACTTTTACAACTGAAGATGAGGATTGGTTCAAGGCCTTGTTCCCACGGGTGCCTACCTGGCTATATAATACATTTAAAATAGTAATAGCAGTCCTAGTATTGGTACTAACAGGTCTCTGCATCTTACAAATAATCATAGTACAATGTAGAAAGACTGGGGAAAAGATTGGAGCACAACACATGATGACAGTGATACTGGATAGAGATAACGTGGTGCACATACACACTCAAACAAATGAACCACATGAAATGCACGTCATTGAAAGACCAATAGGGCACCATGGCACAATGTTTGAGCCCTCTCTCGACCGGATAATTATATTGAGCACTGGGTCGATTGTGAAGGGGATGGGGAGTGTTGCTTTATGGCATGTGTGCCAGGAGAATAAGTAGAAAAAGGAGGTAGCTTGAGGAGGACATGTAAAATATGGATACCCTATGATGAATATGACAGGATGAGGGAAAATAATGTAGGTGTTGTCAATAAATTGACCAGAGGGGGGAGTGGTGTGATGGAGATGAGAGTTGCATTGGCCCCACCCTCAGCAGCCCATCCGCCCCCAATCATGCTCCAAATCATGGACGAAAGTTTAGGCTGAGGAAGGGTCATCAAGCTGCTAACAAAACACCAAGGGCCACGTAGAGGCCAGTAACAGTAGAATAGGTTGTGTGACAAGTAGAGCGAACAAGTAGTTGCATTTATTATATACACAGATAAGTAACAATGAGTTGATGACACAAGCACATGAAGCACACACAACACACGACAGACACGAAGAATATTTGCACATACACATGAAAAATATCAGCACTTAGACATAAAAAAAATACATATAGGCACGAAGAACATTTACATGCAAGACACGAAGAAAGCAACATGGCGGAGAATGAACCAAAGTACTGCCATTACAGATCAAACCCAGCAAAGCTTCTATTCTGAAATACTGCAGCCTGACATAAATTGCTTACACACACAGTTTCCAGGACTCATGAAACTCAGAGAGCAGCCCCAGTGCCAAGGTCAGGTGCTGAGGGGAGTTCGGCATACCAGCTGAAAATCCACCAGATAACGTTTTCCATGGCATACAGCACCATTATTAAAGTTATATAGTTTCATTTGGTAGCAGTGAGAAATCCTTGAATGCCAGGTGCAAGTAAATACCATGCCAATTGATCTCATAATGAATACAGCACCCCAAGTGGATACTGCGAGGAAGCACACACATGTTAAAACAGTAGAAATGTCAGTACATACATGAAATTGGGTTTCGAACAGTGAACCGTGGTCCTCTACCACATGGCTGAAACAATAGTTATTTATTCCAGGGCTATTTAGATAGTGCAGCTGCCATTTCCCTAGCACATCCAGACACAGAGGCAGCACACCAAGGCCACGAACAAGACTGACATTGAAAAACTCTGAGCTGGGAACATGTGGGGGGTATCTTATTTAACTAAATCATAGCAGCCTGCCCATCTCTCCTTCCTCACTGTGTAACTTAGCACTGCTTGAAGTTGGCCAAGGCTGATGAACTCAATACTGTCCAATCACCTTGTGTTACTCGACTAACGTAGTACAACACCAACCAAAAAAGTGGCAAAGTGGAATGTATCATTTAATAGGTTGAATTTAGGAGGAGTCATTAGTTGTAGAAGAACCAATTATAATGAGGTACCCATATAGCTAACCATATATGCCATACTCTATCGTCCAATCCAAACTAGAATAGACCTTTTATGATAATAGTTAACTGTGACCTCATTTCTGATGATGTTTTGATATAAAATAAGTTGTTGTTCCTAAGTACCATTTTGGGATTGTATTTTGCATGCTCTCCCAGTACCTGAATAAAGCTGGGTTTTTCATGCCACTTGGAGTTACTCTGTTATTGTATTTTTTCTTAATTAGTATGTTTTGGGCCTATCCTAACACTCCCATAGTTGAGGTACATTGGTGTTTGGTGGGAAATACCTGCACGTAACGCATTGTTTTGCTTTTCCAAAAAGGTCCTGGATATATTACCTATTTTTCACTCCAGTACAATAAATAAAAAAAACTGTACACTTGAAAGGCAATTATACACACACAAACTCAGCTAGATTATAAAATGGCTCTTTATGGCCCTTTATTAAATTCTCTAACATACATAAATGAATACAACAAAAATACTACATAAAAAGGTTAGTAATACTTCACTGTTAAAGCGCCAGTCCTGAAACTCTTCATCCCTGCCATATCTGCACTGGGAAATTCCAAAACCAGGCGAACAGAGATTTGTGCTTAACAAGCAATACGTCTATCCTTTCCCCAAAGCTTCTTCTGATCTCCTAATCGGGTGCTCTCCAATTTAAACCTCCCACAAATGCAGTATAGTATTTTTCCAGAAAGTTCACCTGTTGCAAGCCTCCACAGGCATTTGGCCGAGATGTCACATGGAAAACTCCAATAGGTAAACACTTCCCTTTCTCATAGTAGCACGAAAAACAACATAACTCGCTTTCGGCTCCTACAACGTTATCAGGCAAAACAGTCCTTGAAGCACTGCAGACTAACATTCGTGAAAATAAACATGTTTTTCTAGTGATTCAAAGAATGCAAACAGTATTCAGAGCTCACATTAAAATGCAGTTTATATGCAGAAATAGGGCTACAACGCAAACTAACTGCCCTACAGCAATACGTGACGAGTAATCATCTGGAAATCAACATAAACAAAATAAAAGTAATGATTTTCCAAAATCGCGACAAAAAAGCCAGCAATTTCAGATGGCCAAATTGAAATTGAGGCTGTCAACTCATTCAAATACCTCGGAGTATTCCTGGACAGCTCACGTCTGGAAAGCACAATGCAAAAGGAACTGTTTGAAAAGATAAACAAATTAGCGGCACAAGCAAAAATCATCGACGGAAGATTCGGAAAATTCCCACTTGTGCCAACACTAAACTTCTACAAAATGAAGGTTGTGCCAACAGTCACTTACGGGATGGAAGCAATGCCCACGATTCCAAAGCAAATATGTGCAAAACTGGAGGCCCGGTTTTGGCAAAAGGTACTGAGATTACCTCAATCTCCATCAGGAGCAGCCATCCGGTGGGAACTCAGTCTCCAATCACTACAGTGCACAGTGGTGTGCAACACCATGATGCTTTTTAGAAAAGTCAGAATGGACACCAGTAACAGGATTTTCAACATGATCAAATGCGAAATGGACTGCAAAAACAGTGATCTGTTAACAGTATGGCAAGAAGAAAACCAAAAAGTACTACGTGATATAGCATCTGACGAACAAGAACTGATTCAAAATTCATGCAAAGTTCTAAGGAAATTCAAAGATGCAGATTGGGCAAAGACGATGGACATCACAGTCAGTTTACAACTTACTTCTCACTTACCATGCAACACAATGAAAATAAATCAGTTACAGAGTTTTATAAATCAATTTCCAAACAGACAGGCGAGAAACCTAATTTTGCGAGCACGACTGAACTTAATGAAAACCAATGAGATATTATACATCAGGGGACAAGCGCCGACAATGGCTGCCGATTCTGCGGCAACACAACACACCCTATCAATGAGACAATAAGACATCTTCTCATTACATGTCCAGCAACAGCTGCCAGCAGACAGCAGTATCTGTCTGATATGGCCGGCTTTGATATTGCAAATGAAGAAAACGCATGGTGATGTAGACTCATTGGAGGTGACAAAACCACGTGGAAAATTGCAGCAGCTAAAATGCTGGAATATATTGAGCAACATCTACTTAACAGAAAAGTGTGTTAGTGAACATCAAATCAGTCTAGACATTTGACAACGAAACCACGACACCATGAAGTGTCCACACAGACAGTGAGAAATTTGCCAGGGAAACACATGTTACGAATTGACAAGCATGTTTGAAATTGTGAAAAGCTTAATTGATTAAACAATTAAAAAAAAAAAATGCAGCTTTCACTTAGGCTTGATGAAAATGTCCATTGCTGTTCTGAGCGCACCCAGAATGCATTTCATACAGACTCCATGGGCCTCATTACGACCCTGCCGGTCCGGAAAGAACGGTGGTGGTAAAACCACCACCGTTCTTTCGCTTAGGTGGAGCCAACCACCACCGTTCTTTCCAGACCGGCTGATTAAGAGTCCTGCAGGCGGGAGGTGTCACTCCCGCCAGGTCTGACCTGGTGGGTTTAACACCACCCGCCTGCAGGCAGACATGGAAACACTGGCTCTGTCATAGACGGAACAGGTGTTTCCATTGTCCCCATCCCCATGGAGTCCTATGGGGCTCCATGGGAATGGGGACTTGCACAATTCCACCTCCGTAATTCCCGGGTCACTTGGGTCGTAATGCCCCGGTAATTCCGGGAATCGCAGAGGCGGAATGGTAATATGAGTTTGGCGGTAACCTGCTGGTTTTTCCGGCTCGGTTACCGCCAGACTCGTAATGAGGCCCCATGTTGTTTAGTCAGCTCAAAAAGCATTACACACATAAAGTAATCTGTCATCACCGGGATGTTATTGACTTCTCGCTGATTCACTTCCAGGCATTAAAAGGCGATACATACAAAGTCCTTGAGCCCTGAACTCTGTAGATGATGGTGGTAATCTGCAGGCTGAGCCACTGTCTTCCACGTGATGCACCTGGCGCAATTCTGGCAGTAGTATTGTACTACACTTTGGCTAACCGCCTTGGCCTGTAGAACTTCAAGTAGACATAACGTGAAGGTGTGGTCACTGCTGAGGTGCCTTGCTGGTCGTGGAGGCATACAGTTCAGATAGGCAGAATTGTCATGGTAATACCAGTGCAGGGCACGGTTAACGATTTGGGTCTCCGTGTAGAGAATGCCTTCTGCACAAATGTCTTCTACTCCCTCTTCAAGGTAGAATGCTCTGGCTCTTGTCATCCCATTTAGGTGCATACTTTCCTTCTGTCTTGGCTCATAGGAATGGGTTGGTGCACAGATCGGCTAGCTGGCATAGATGGATCGCGTCTTATGTCGGATGTGGTAGTTTGCGTGCCTCTGAACTGGTGATGTTACAATAAAGGGCTGGTACAGCTTCAGCTGGAGGTCCTAAGAAGTGAAAAGTCCTGGTTCTTTCTGGTTCTGGATAGATAACAGCCTGGCTGATAGCTCTGATGCCGGCAGTAGAGAACTCGCTCCATTCAATATACCAGGTGGAGTCTTCCTATTGAGTGTGAGACCTGGTAAATACGACATCAGTTTTAGTGCGCACAGGTCGGTATTGTAGCTTGAAATCATATGTGGACAATGCAGCAAGCCACTGATGTCCTGTGGCAACCAACCTCACTGACTTTAACACATATGTTAGCACATTATTATCTGTTCTCAACATTCACTTTGCCCACCATCTTTTCCATCTATAGAAGAAAGGTGACTGGCATACCAGAAATCCCATATGGCACCTGTATGAATTCATAAAATCCCAAGGCACAGATGAACTAAGGGTGGAACTACTGCATGAGCCTCTAAATGGAGTATGTTGGCACCTTTTCTCCTATTTCACGACTTTTGCTACGTAGTCAATACCATTTAATTAGTAAACAACCTATCTAGATCTCATTTGTGAACTAAATGTTATAAAGGCTGTGCCCAAGTAACCTAACAAATCCACTCCTTGTTTTATACCTACTGACTGTCTAGTGAATACCAGCCTTTGCTAGTTTCTGCTGCCAGGCTGCAACACTGAAATCATTTCCTACCAAGAAAGAAACCTATAAATAAAAAGGAGAAGCATTCCTTCTCTTTTTAACATTTTTAAGGGCAGGCGCACTGGACAATTTTCACCAACCCCACAAATAATAAGATTACAGTTAATAATGTACAGTTTCCAATTTCAAGAATTTAAATGCTAAATTTCACTCGCTCGTAATCTAGGACTACTGAAGCTAATGTCCACAATCCTTCAACACAGTCACCTCAGTATAACAGTATTCACCCTGCAAAGGGACACAACATGCATGCCATTACAATTTTGCAAAAAAATGAACGAAGCCCTTTTGTACCGGTGTTGTATGCTATCCTGCGGGCCATGATAGATTGTGGGAGGCAGTGTTCGGCAATCTTCGGAGTCACGCCCACTTGATGGCTACAGCCATACATGCAGCCCGAAATGAAAAGCTAATGTCATAGCCCGCCTACAGCCCGCCCTCCAACATCTCTGTTCAGGGATTGGCCAGAGCTGCCAGGTGGGCGTTGTTTCAGGGCCTTCACTCTGTCATGGGAAGCCGAATATCATACAGTATGGTATAATATACGGCTTCCCATGTTGTTGTTTTTTTTTTTTAATACTGTGCAAAGTCTGGGAGCCTAGTATTCGCTCAGTTGTACATTTGCGCACATGTTATTATTTTAAATGGTATAATCATAAGAAAGGTTGTACTGTTACAGTAGATGGGGCACTTAAACATGTTTTATGGCATAATTAACCTTTCTATATTTTATTCCAACATCACACTACAGTCAAAATAAGAAAGGTTGTACTGTGACAGCAGATAGGGCCCACATGTTATTATTTTAAATGGTATAATAATAAGAAAGGTTGTACTGTTACAGTAGATGGGGCGCTTAAACATGTTTTATGGCATAATTAACCTTTCTATATTTTATTCCAACATCACACTACAGCCAAAATAAGAAAGGTTGTACTGTGACAGCAGATAGGGCGCACATGTTATTGTTGTAATTCCTTTCCTTTTTTCCTCAGCGGTGCTGTTCTTCGGCATGCATTCAGCCATCACACACTACAATGGGGCATTTCCAACCGAAAGATCCCCTTCCCTTTACAGCTACAACTATCAATTCTGTGTCTGCTTCCAAGACGGATCTATGCGATTACTGTGCCCCAATTACTATGACCCCCAAAATATTGACTTTTTTATTTCAACCCCATTTTCACCTAATATATATGCTGGGAGAGACACCATCAGCCCCCCTACATGTATTATGGTAATTCACATCCCCTGTCTCCCTGGGGTTAACTCACAATGACACAAGTCGTCATCCTGTTTAACGTTTAATCTGGTCCCTACCAATGTATCGGCACCACCTACCTCCTCCCTTGACACCCCCATACCTTTTCATTGTTGGGGTGCATGATATCATGGCCTGAACGCAACTATGGTAATTCACAAAACCTGTAACACACATCCTGTTTTATGTTTACTCTGGTCCCAAATGATGTAGAGGCACCACCTAGCCCTTCCCTGGATACCTCCATACCCTTTGATTGTGGGGGTGCAAGATATCATGGCCTGAATGCACTTATGGTAATTTTGCATCCCCTGCCTCCCTAGGGGTTAGCTCACACTAACAAAAGTGGTCATCCTGCTGTATGTTTAATCTGGTCCCAACCAATGTAGAGGCACCATCTACCCCCTCCCGGAACACCCCCATACTGTCGATTGTGGGGGGTGCAAAATATCATGGCCTGAACACACCTATGGTAGTTTGCATCCCCTACCTCCATGGGGTAAACTCACACTAGCGCATGTGGTCATCCTGCTGTATGTTTAATCTGGTCCCAACCAATGTAGAGGCGTCCCCTAGCCCCTCCCTGGAGACCCCTATGCCTTTTGATTGTGGGGGGTGCAAGATATCATGGCCTGAACACACCTATGGTAGTTCGCATCCCCTACCTCCCTGGGGTAAACTCACACTAGCGCATGTGGTCATCCTGTTTTATGTTTAATCTGGTCCCAATCAATGTAGATGCACCATCTAACCCCTCCCTGGAGACCCCCATGCCTTTTGATTGTGGGGGGTGCAAGATATCACGGCCTGAATGGACCTATGGTAATTTGCATCCCCTATTTCTCTTGGGGCTATTCACACTAGTGCAAGTGGTCATCCTGTTTTATGTTTACTCTGGTCCCAATCAATGTAGATGCACCATCTAACCCCGCCCTGGAGACCCCCATGCCGTTTGATTGTGGGGGGTGCAAGATATCACGGCCTGAATGCACCTATGGTAATTTGCATCCCCTATTTCTCTTGGGGCTATTCACACTAGCGCAAGTGGTCATCCTGTTTTATGTTTACTCTGGTCCCAATCAATGTAGATGCACCATCCAACCCCTCCCTGGAGACCCCCATGCCGTTTGATTGTGGGGGGGGGGGTGCAAGATATCATGGCCTGAATGCACCTATGGTAAATTGCATTCCCTATTTCTTTTGGGGCTATTCACACTAGTGCAAGTGGTCATCCTGTTTTATGTTTACTCTGGTCCCAATCAATGTAGATGCACCATCTAACCCCTCTCTGGATACCTCCATACCCTTTGATTGTGGGGGTGCAAGATATCATGGCCTGAATGCACCTATGGTAATTTGCATCCCCTATTTCTCTTGGGGCTATTCACACTAGCGCAAGTGGTCATCCTGTTTTATGTTTAATCTGGTCTCAACAAATGTAGAGGCACCAACTACCCCCTCCCGGAACGCCCCCATACCTTTTGATTGTGGGGGGTGCAAGATATCATGGCCTGAACGCACCTATGGTAATTTGCATCCCCTATTTCTCTTGGGGTAATTCACACAAGCGCAAGTGGTCATCCTGTTTTATGTTTACTCTGGTCCCAATCAATGTAGATGCACCATCTAACCCCTCCCTGGAGACCCCCATGCCTTTTGATTGTGGGGGGTGCAAGATATCACGGCCTGAATGGACCTATGGTAATTTGCATCCCCTATTTCTCTTGGGGCTATTCACACTAGCGCAAGTGGTCATCCTGTTTTATGTTTAATCTGGTCCCAATCAATGTAGATGCACCATCTAACCCCTCCCTGGAGACCCCCATGCCGTTTGATTGTGGGGGGGTGCAAGATATCATGGCCTGAACGCACCTATGGTAATTTGCATCCCCTATTTCTCTTGGGGTAATTCACACAAGCGCAAGTGGTCATCCTGTTTTATGTTTACTCTGGTCCCAATCAATGTAGATGCACCATCTAACCCCTCCCTGGAGATCCCCATGCCTTTTGATTGTGGGGGGTGCAAGATATCATGGCCTGAATGCACCTATGGTAATTTGCATCCCCTATTTCTCTTGGGGCTATTCACACTAGCGCAAGTGGTCATCCTGTTTTATGTTTAATCTGGTCCCAACAAATGTAGAGGCACCATCTACCCCCTCCCGGAACACCCCCATACCTTTTGATTGTGGGGGGTGTAAGATATCATGGCCAGGACACACCTATGGTAATTCGCATCCCCTACCTCCCTTGGGTTAACTCACACTGACGCAAGTGGTCATCCTGTGTTATGTTTTATGATCATTGCCCCATACACATCTATGATAATCTGCATCTCCTGATACAAAAGGGTACCCACCTGTACAGCAGGTTTTCCTCTTTTCTATTTATTTGATTCGTCTGAACTATGCAGCAACAACTGTACATTCCATTAAATGTTCATATATATATATATATATATATATATATATATATATATATCCAACTCATATGCCAAATTTAGCCCCATCATACAACCTCATCTTGGTTTATTTATATTGTTATTCAGAAAACTCAACCTCCTCTTGATTCCTCCTTGAAAAGCACCTCCTTTTCATTTGAAATATTTCTCACTGAAGGCTCTCAATTCATGTTACCGTAGATCAGCAGAATTCAAACTGTGGGGCGCGCCCCTCTGGTTGGGCACATCCTCATGCCCAGGGGGGCACGCACCCATAGCCTGAAAAGGAAAACACAAAAAACAGGATACATTACAAAAGGATCGGGCTGTTGCTTCATCAAGCAGCAGCCGAATCCACGTCCCCTGTCTTTAGTGCGACAGGAGCCGGGCCTTTTGTGCGGCCTCAGGCTCCATTAAGAGCCGATTTAGGAAGACAAAACAAAAAAGCACACACCTTCTTTTGCCGTGATGACCAGTCATCGTGGCAAAAGAAGGTGTGTACTTTTTCTTTCGTCTTCATGGAAAGGCTCCTAATGGGGCCTGGGCCACACAAAGGCCCGGCCTCTGTCGCACTAAGGACAGGGGCCGGGCGTTTGTGTGGCCTCAGACTCCATTAAGAGCCTATTTATGAAGATAAAAGAAAAAGCACACGCCTTCTTTTGCCGCGATGACTGGTCATCACAGCAAAAGAAGGTGTGTGCTTTTATTCTTAATGGAAATCCAAAACATTGTGCACGACTATTGTTTGTTCACAGCCTTTCTGGTGACCTCCTACTCAATGTCAGGGCAGTTTCTAGCCAAATTGGTGCCCAGGGCGAAACATCAGAATGCACCCACGCCCACCCCCCCAAATTGCACACATCACTCACAAACTGCACCTCTGTTGTGTGACAAAACCGCTCTGCAATATGAATAAATAATTGCTATATAAATTAAGTTTGTTTCATTACATTGCAATTAAAGTAATTTACAGAATAATTTTAATGTGAATACTAGTCTAACCATAAGAACTATTTTTTGATAGAAGGTTATCATTCCAAGATTGGCAGTCTGGTACACTCTTAATACCTCTTTGAGAGTGGGAAAGGGGATAAATAGCACCAATGAGGATTCCTTTATGCTCTGCATTAAATCACAGAGCATTTCAGGACTATACCAGTGATCCGAGATCACTACATTTGATAAACCAGTCTGTGATAAAAGGATTGTATGTGTGAATCTCTAAATTCATGACGGATGTGTGGCTTGGTGCTCACATCACGGTTCACAATACTCACCCTAACATTAAAATGTTAGGAACCATGAATCATACATGCTTTTGGACAGCTTACGTTTTTGGAAGCAAGGATTAAATGGCTACAACATCAGCCACTCAAATGTGGTACAAGGGCTCTTTTGCTTCTTGTTTCTGAAGGAAGGGCTGGGCCTCAGTGTGGGCATCCCCAACACCAATGCAGAAACAACTTTAGGGAATTATATCTACAGACAGTGCAGGATACCGCACAAGAGAGACCCAATAAACAATGCACAGAAATGCTGCACAGAAAGGATTGTACCACTTTCAAACTTTAGCCTGATCAGTAATAAACTGATAAAGCGTTTTAAAAAGAAATGTCTTCTAATGCATGTTAGAGGGTCCACAAATCCTCAGCCGATACCTCCTCCATATTATGCAAGCCTCAGGGGTTATTTCGGCAAAAAAGAGCAGGCCCATGCTTTTTCTAACAGAGTTGGCATTAGCATCTCTTATTAGTGCTGGCCTGCAGCTAGTGAAAATCATGGCGTGGCAGTGTAGAAAGGGCATTTGGCCTACTGGATTTACAATGTGAGGCAAGTTCTTTGATTGCTTTATGTGTTTAAAGGTGGGCACAGTATGGCATGCTCATCAGAGCCACATACACACAACGTTCCATTGTTCTTATCTATGGACATCACGCATTCCGCAGCCATCTCTATAAATAAAAATAAACACCAGCACAAAGGTGCGGGGCAGGGGGGTCCCGAACAATTTATTTTTTGCTCAGTGTGGCCTTGGCATGAATAGTTTGAAGACCACTGCCGTAGATGTTCCCAAATACCATTTCCTCAGATGGGAAATCTTTGAAGTTTTTATTCTTCGAATTTGGTAGGGTAAGTGGTTAATTTAAAAAAGATAGATGGGGTGGGGTAAGGGTATAGGATAAGGTAGAGGGGAAGTGGGGGGCTACAGGGGGTCTCCCCCGCATATAAAAAAATGCAAAGAAAATATAATTCGAAGTTTTCTCCATAAGGAGAAATGTATTTGGTGAAATCACATACATCCCTCCATTCAAACTCAATATAATTTTTTTTAATGATATAACATAGCAGTGAACCTCTCCATTTCAAAGATTTCTATCCCCAGACACCGGGGTCTAGTTTTGTATTTATTGGAATCTCCCGATATGGTTCTGTATCATGCAGCACTCTCATAAATTACCCCACCCTTTTTTATTGTGGTGGTTCAAGATATTATAGCCCCATACCCACTCCTCATAATTGCATCCCCTGCCCTGTACAGGCAACTCATGGATGCACACCGGTTAAACCTGTTTTATGTTTGTGTTGCAAGGAATTGTTCTGTACCAATGCTTAGATTAACTTTTTTAATACAAACATTTTAAATAACACAGATTGACAACAATAAACAACTTTTATGAAAAGTAATAACTTGAAAACAGAAACATAACTGTTTTTAAATACTGCAATTGTTCATATGCAATTGTACATATGTTTTAAGAGTATTTTAATGCTCCTCTGTGGTGAAGTCTGTGATGCTCACATGAGATGTAATCAGGTGCTTGACAACTTCTTTTGACATCTGTTACACAGAAATTGTGCCTTATCCACGTCTACCGGTCTTTGTTTTTCATCCACACAGTTCCAGTGGAACCATAGTTTGCATGCATCACACGCAACCTGAAACAAGTTAAATCATATTAACGGAACCATTTTTATAAGTTTAATTTCATTTTGTATTCAAATTCTTCTTCCCATTTTTGCTACAAGCAGTCGATTGTTTCACACACTATCACAATCAGAAAGACAGACATTAATTGAATATATATCAAATAGTACAGCAGATATGGGTGTTAATCATATACTCTCATTAGATAATAAGAGAGAAGGCAAGATATATATGACATGTTTTACTTACTGTAATAGTATTTCTGATGACCAAAGAAATACACCATCACCAGACTGCGTATTAATGCTAATGACATTGGCACTGGCGTTTATTGTGGGCAGTCACCATTTACACCCTTCAATAGGCATTATTGAAGGATTGAGAGCTCCAACATGGGCCATATTGATTTATCCCAAAATAATATCTTGTGGAGAGTTTAGGATAACCATACTGTATGGTATCTGTACTGTTCATCACTGGAATACATGAATAACACAAAGCATCTTGAGAATGATGCATTTCAGCACCATTCTAACATTTTACTCAAAAGAAATATTTGTACTTGAGATACATACATCAAAGGTTTCAGGCACTTCCAATGGGTATCTTGCCTCACGTCCAAACATTAAGAAATATGGACTGTGCTTTGTGGTCATCTGTTTTTTTGTTCTCAGTCCAAAAAGTACAGCCTCCAAGTATATATCCCAGGTCTCTGGTTTCCTGTTTACCAATTTACTCAGTGCTCTGGAAACATAATACATTTTGTTAATTTTCTGGCAGCTTTAATAGGAATGAAATCACAGGTTGAGCTACAAGACATACACAATCCACCTGTAAGTCAAATATGTAGGACTGGAAATTAATTACATTCACTTAAATAATTATCACAACAAATTAGCACTCTTATTTCTTTGAATCATTGCTGGATTTGGTGATCAAGAATTGGGTAATATGTAGACGATGCATTTCAAATTGTTTAATGGTAAAGTGTTTTCAGATTAAACAATGTTTACCCATGACTGTAGCCTGTGACATAAACGTCTTGTATGCCTAGAAGCCAGATGTATTGTCCCAAAGATATTGATGGTCATTATGGAACGTTAAAATCATGAAGGTGCCAGTACTTTGCAAGCCCTCATGAGGAACAACGCTAACACCAGCAAGCTACAAGACCATGCACAAAAATGACCAATTGCAAAGGTTAATAACTTTGAAACAACAAGGATCATTAAAGGTTGGTGACCATATGCTGAGTAAATGGAGGATGAATGATGTGACTCCCACTTTGTATTTATTTTGGACATGGTGTTTCGACAAGATACATTTACAGTAGTCAGGGAATTACAGTAGAATATGTGTAATGGACGGTGAATCATATGATGTTAGGGGGAAGGTAGGATTTGGGGCAGTGCGTACATACAGGGGACCAGGTAGAGGTATTTACAGGGACATGACTTTAAATTGTTCAAATGTTCTGGCAGTATTTATGATACATTACAAGAATTCTAATTCTTCAAAAGCAAACCAAATATCATAGTCCAGATAGTACTTAAACTTACAATTGAATAGTTCCGTTCATTTTTTCTACAAGTCCATTTGTCTGTGGGTGGTATGGTGAGGAAAGACTCCGTTGAATATCTAGCAAACGGCACAGAGCTGTGTTGAGCTGTCAAAATAAATGTTACCATGAATATGTGCACAGTTGATGACCAGTGTATGCTGCTATTAAGATTAACTATTGTGATTCCATTAAAAGTACAGCATATTGAACTAGTAAAATAGGTCAGTTCTACGTTTTCCCTTTGTTAACCTGATTACCTGTGAAAAATGTGTAATGTAGTTTGTATACTCATTCCTGGTGAAAGTGCACATTGTCAGAGGTTGAAACAGAGCACCCTGATTTCAAGGTTTTTACCAGGTTTATTAACAGACTAAAAAAAGAAATATAAAGACAGGATGCCCTCAAATGAGAAAGGTGGTACCTTATAAACGTTATTGTTGCCTCCACTTTCCCAGTCTCCCTGCCGAATTCTGTCCACAAGCTGGCCAGGATACTCCCAAACGTAAGGAACAACACCGAAGCTTGTCACCCAAGGCAAGACTGTCAATGTTCCTAGTTCCTTGTTCATTGCAGGAGTCTTCGACTTTTGACAATTTACCTTCTTGGATTTTAGGGACGTGTTGGCTGAATTCCAGTGGGAGTTAGCTTTTCCTCTTATACAACCAAATGGGTCAGTTATCTAATCAAAGTGTCAGTATGGGTGAAACAATATGATATAAACCCCATTCTATATGCAATGATGGTCCTGGTCCTGAGTTCAAACCCTAGTCTATAAAGCAAGGGTCCATGGGGAGTCTGGAATCTGCCATCTCCTCTGACAAACAGCTAAGCTTGTTCTGTTGAATGCTTGCTGTTAGAGATAAACTCTGCTCCACGATCATTCCAAGATTAGGGACAGAGGCTGCCAAAACGTGCAATGCATTTGCGATATGCTAAGGTCTGGTATCCCCAAATGGGAAATTATATTACTGTGCCTTAGAAGCGGTGACAACCCAAGGGAAAGCTGCTCTATCCACCATCTTGCAAGCACATTGGAAAATGGCTGGAATGTTGCAGTCACCTGTGGCCCAGCCCCATCATAGCAGAGGATGCCTCTAACTTACCACAGCAGCCAGAGGCAATGTTGCTGTTCTTGGATGTATGCTGGGTAAAATTATTTTATTGTATGTGCCCCAAACTAAGCTTCTCTGATACTGTATTGAAAATACTAACATAATCCAGAGATGCCATGCTAAACCTTTTTTTGTCATCCATCAATCCATCACAAAATCCTATTAAGAATCATCTACTGAAACCCTGAACATGCTCTGCTCACCACTGTCTCTTATCAATGTCAGGTCAGATCACTAACGTTAAATATAATAAAACTTCACGACTGAACACTAGATCTCATTCTAGCTGTCCTAATAATTGAAGAAATGTTGTTCAACACTTATTTGGCCACATTCACCCTAGCGGGTGCCACTTGGCATCTCATTTTGTAAAACAGACCAGAAGGCCGAGTGGTTGATTCTGCAATATCAATTTAGGCAGTATACATAGATCTATGGATTGGGTTAGGGTAGGTTCTTAGCCACAAATAAGAGTTGACAATGTCTTAAGTGTGGATATTTACCATAAAGGTTGTATCAATGCATGTGAGAACTTTCCTTGTGTGTCCCCATAACTATCCAACTTGCTTCCCTTAACCTCTTCCCAGTTTTCCTAACGTCTCCAGAAACTCCCCCTAACCCTCTTCCACCCATTGCCTGCCTCGTGGTCCTCTGTTGTGTACAAAATCAGTAACCCGTACCAACCAAGCTGGGAAGGCTCTCCATTCAGCTTCCGTACTTGGGCAGTGAGTGTGGATACACCCACATTCCCCTTGCTGCTGACATTAAGCTCAACTAATTTGAATTCATTAACATTTAACCACACATCAGTCTGCTACAGAATTCTCGTATTCTATCGTACCCATGACCCCAAATGTCTTTGTTGACTTTCTGTCACTCCTGATAGACCTCTGCATTACTTTGATCGACAAGATAATCGCAGAGGTTTTGAACATCTATCCTCCCTCAACATCCTCTCCAGAACACCATGTCACTCTAAAGACCACTGTCCAGATACTAAAATGGCTTACAGCAGTCCATCCATGTATACCTGCAACCTGCCTGTTTGCTTGTCTGATACCTCCATGATATTCTTCCCATGCTTTGAACCTCCTCCCTCTTAGAAGATGCAAGCCTCAGCAAAAATCTGCCTCTTGTAATCTATCTAAAACATGTCATCCCCTTCTTAACAAAAAAGCCCTACCAATCATTCCCAGCGACAAAAAGCTGCTTAGTGATGGGTTCTTTGATCAATGCCTGCTTGGACTATGGCAATGCCCTTTATGCTGAAACTTTTAACCGCCTAACAGAAAAAATAAACAAAGTGCAAAATGCCACCATATGTCTAAGGGTGCCATTATATAAACACATCATGTATCCCTGCTTCGTAAAAACCCTTAATTGGCTACCCATGGATCCACCTTGAAATGCAACATCTTGACATTATAACAGTTAGAGGCAATTTGGTTTGCAGATTGCGCTTAACAAATTAATAAACAAAAGTATGGAACAGAGGATACAGGACATAGGAGTAATGCCCATCCTAACATTGTGTCTCTTCCCCACCCACTGGGCTTGGGGCAGCTGACAACACTTTAAAGGATATGGCTAAGGGCACAAGTAAATGCTTTAAAGCAAGCACCTTGGCCACCGATAGCTTACGTTTTCAATGAAGTTGAAGGTGCTGCCAGTTATATTTATATTCAGTGATAGCTTTTTATAAGTTTATCTAAGTTTATTTAAATGGGCTGTCTACTGTCCAGCACACTTACTCAGATACCTAGTGAAATTAAAATAAGTTACTCACTGTAGTGAACTTTGTAACCTTTTCCACTTTCCCATTACCTCATGCCCCATCACCATAGGAAATGATAACCCACAAGTATGGATTAAACGGGATGTCATGTAGAAGTACAAAATATTTTGTACTTGTTAAACAGGGAT
Organism: Ambystoma mexicanum; assembly: GCF_040938575.1. Classification (NCBI taxonomy): domain Eukaryota; kingdom Metazoa; phylum Chordata; class Amphibia; order Caudata; family Ambystomatidae; genus Ambystoma; species Ambystoma mexicanum. Next base: position 929,062,253 of record NC_090931.1, on the reverse strand, counting down.
TTGCGGGCAGAATGGCGCACAAATCCCCGTTTTTCGGCGCACAAATTCCATGAATCGGCTCCTTAAGCTTGATAAATTATCAGAATGGACAGTCAAAAAAATGAATCACATACATTTAACAGTTACCTCATTAATGAACTCTTTTCCATGATCTGTCAATATGCGCTTTGGTGCACCGAAACGGTAAACAAGTTTTACAATACAGTCGGCGACTTCGGCTGCAGTCTTGGATCTTAAAGGATATTCCTCTACCCATTTGGTTAAGTAATCAGTAATTGTATATATATACTGATTTCCATTTTTTGTTGAAGCTAGTGGCCCAATGAGGTCCATACCGACAAGCTCCCATGGTTCTTTCACCTATAGAAAACAATGATAGAAAATTTGAATTAATGTATGGAAGGCTAAAAGTTGAAGAAGCAAGACAATGCAACTCTGTAGGTAGGCGGCCAAGATATTCAAAGACAAAGAGGTATGGTGAGCCCTAACAAGCAGATACATGCGTTTCTGGTACTTGAAACAGGACTGATGAAGAGGAAGGTTCAGGAGGAAAATGAAGTCGTTTTTTATAAATTACCAGTATTGGTGTGTATTGGAGCTGTGTTTTAATATTGATTTTTTTCCATTTGACACTGAATGTAAATGTTAGTTATACACACATTTACCCTTACACTTTACAATTGTATCCTCTGAATCCATATAGTTCAGGAAAAATAAAAAGATGAACATAGTTTTCCATTAATTTGTAATAACACATCAAAACCTTTAAGAAAAGAAACTAACATGCAGTTAGAGAATCTTTGGCTTGCAGGCAATAATGGCAGACATTTCAAAGATCCTGATCACTTACTTGCACACCTCATCGATTCGGACTGAGCTAGATCCCTCTGTCTCCTTCCTGATTTAGCAATCCTGCAGTTGTCTAATCTCACTTTTCACCTCTTATTTCTAGCAGGGTGCACCATGCACGTATGCCTTTCTTCTACTTGTGCCCAGCCCCCGTGGGCACACCTGCTCTGAACCTACTACCAGTGAGGGTCATAGAAAAAAGAAAAATGACTTCTATTCCTGTGTGTCTCCCGTCTGTCTCACGGTAGCCTTCTGTGAACTTTTTGAATCCGGGTTCGAAATTCAGGGCAGCTGGGAGCTATTTAGGTCCTGCTTGCGGCCTAGAACCGCCTGATTAACTTGACACCAACAACTACCAGCAGCTACTTTTGGCCCCCCAAGCCAAATTATACCAAACAAACATTCCCATTAGACCTTATGTCTAAATAAGCATTATAACACATCTGTACAACATGTAAAAAAGCATAACAGGTCATAAATAATGGACAAAATGTTAAAATTGCACATTACGTAGAAGTTAGATTTGTGGAACGCCATGTACTAGCCCCTCACTCCCCAGTGGTAGCTCCTCCACAATGGTTAATGCCAGATACACAGGAGCTGCATTTAGCTCCCCCTTCTCCAAACTTAATTTCGATCCCCGTGAATGAATAAATATTGGGTATTATGTTGTGTTTATGAAAATGTAACTCAGTATCCAAACTTGTCTACGGGAACCCACCGTGGGGATGCTTCATTTAAATTTCTTTTTATTAAGCATTAATCACAGCAAATAGCTTGAAATCATTGAACAGAGAAAATAAGGCAACAGTCAAATTAATCCAGCGTAGATCATGCTAATGGATACAGGAACAAATCTGAGGAGCACAAAGGAAGAGGGTTGTGGAGTTGCTCCAGAGAACGGGAGCCCTTGTCCCCAAGAGGGGAGACTTTGCCGGACCTTGTTAACAGGACATGTCCAATGAGATAGCTGAGTGTTAGCCTTTCTACTCTCAGGCCTCCTCCTCCTTGCACCAGTGTTTGTAGAAAGGGGGCAGAGTTGGGAGAATCCTATAAAATAGGATGGGGTGTGAGTACAGGAAAGGGGGATACCACGTCTCACCACTGGCTGCACACCCCCACTCCCTGAAAATCCCCCACCCAGGTGATCCTCCTGCACTGGTCCACCACCAGGGTCTGGATCCAAAGGCGATGGGCATGCCCTGGCCACCTGAGAGAGAGAGAGATCGATCCCCGGGGACTAGCAGGTGAGACACCCTTTGGTTTCTCATAGCACTGAGTTCCACAATGTTGATGCCAAGGTTAAATAGGTGGCGCCTCCAATCTTGGCTAAATTGGAGGCGGGGACCACTAGGAGGAGGGCAGTACTTGACCTTAGAGTGTGGCTTGGGTGGTAAGACGTAATCTTTTCCTGTCAGTATTTTGGCCCAGCTTTACTCAGTGAGTAATGCACAGGATTTTGAAGGTGACCCTTGGTCCAGTCGGGAGCCAGTGTAGTGTCTGGAGTGCAGGGGAGATGTGATCCCCTGGTTTGAGCGCAAAGAGCCGTCTGGCAGCCGAGTTTTGGACTCTTTGGAGTTTGTTTATTTGGTGGGCCAGTGCATCCAGGTAAAGTGAGTTTGCATAGTCAGGTATGGACATGACAATCAACATAATTGCTGCCAGTCTATTGAGGTAGGTGAGGTAAGAAGATGCGTTTCAAAAGCGTAAGGTGCAAGTGGTAGGATTTGGAGACATTGTTAATGTGGTGTGACAGAGTTAGGCCAGAGTCCATTATGCAGCCAAGGCTTTTGACAATGGTGGAGTTTTGGAGGGGCTGATCCACGTTGTGAACTGCACCCTTGCATCCAGTGCCAGAGTGTGTCACCCTGTCTGAGTGTGCCACCTTACCCCGTGCTATACAAACGTGGGGCGAGAGTTTACTCCTAAAATTGTAGTTGTAGGGCAAGGTAGGAGTTTTCCAACCCCGTTCAAGTTAAAATAAAGGTTTTGAAAACTTGCAGCTCTTGTGTCAGTGTCTCCTTGATGATATCATGCCTCCCTTACATATAGGAATATGCATTGCGGGCAATCAGTTTTGCCAAGAATCTGGTATTGGTGAGAGTGAGCAGGCAGTCACAGGCCTTCGAGAGGGGTGATTGGGATTGGTGTCCAGAGCGTGGATGAGGTGGTGTTGTGGGTGGTTGGAGATGACAGGGATAAGAGCTGTATTCAAAGAGGGAGGTGGAAGGCATAGGTGACAGAGAGGGGTGGGAAAGGGTAGTAGGTAAACTGACATAGGCCAGAGAGGTGTGTCGAGCTGATGGTGAGGAGTGGCCCACTGCCTTTGTGTTTTCTGTGTTTGGGTGGGAGAGGTTTGTGCAAGAGGGTCGAGGGAGGCAGGGAAGGGGGTTGAAGCGATGGTTCAGGAAAGGGCAAGACGTGCCATACTCAGGGAGGGGAAGAAGTGGCAGGGGGTGGTCTTGTGATGGTGGTCGGGGGGATAGAGGGGTTAAATGGTCGAAGGGTCATGTTTGTCAAGGGATGTGTGGACGAGGAAGGGGAAATAGATGCTCGGTGGACTTCTATCCCCATAACCGCAAGTAAGCTGGGACAAGGAAGAGGAATCGAGTAATGCAGAACATAAAAGACCAAAAGCACAGGTTGCGCTCTAGTTGTTGGGAGCCCAGTCCTGTAGACGGGAGATTTAATAAATAAATAAGAATTAGAAGACATCTAATATACACTTAAACACAATGGTTCATACAAACTGGACAAAATGTACAAAGGAGCATCTTTGGTAGCTTCTAGTTCACCAGCAGTGGCTCCTGCCTAATGGGTGATGCCCGACACCCAGAAGCTGGTTTTAGATCATGCTCATAGAATCTCAGTTTTGAACCCTGTAATGTTTTGAGTAAAAAAAATGTAGTATTGTAAAATATCAAGGTCAAGAGTTAATAATTGGATTTTGTTTCAAGTAAGGTGTGGTATGCATGCAATTGAAATTTAATACTACAGTCAGCCAATAACTGGACTCATAAAATGGTATGCAAGAAAAAGCATATATTAATAGCATGCATGAAGATATGCAAAACATAAGATGCTTGAAATTAAATAAATGCTAATGGACATATCACGACTGCTTCTATAGACTTATTATGCAAAATAGCCAATTTATAGTTACCCAGTTCCTAACATCGGCATACATGTTTGGCCAGTAGTAGCGTTGGGCAACTGCATCACAAGTCTTATTAATGCCACAGTGGGCACCAATTCCACTGCCATGGAAATGTTTAAATATTTCTTGTGCCCTTTCAGCGCTAGACACCACTTTTTCTGAAGTTGTCGTCCCGTCCCTTTTAACAGTAACGTGACACAAATCTTCACCTGTAGAGAGGAATAATGGCAACATAGATGCGGATGAGAAAGGTATTGTGTATGAGCAGGATATATTATTCATATAAAAAGCCATGTAGGTGGCTGCTTCACCGTTTACAATCACAGAATTGATTTTAAGAATAATCTTTCTTTTGTGGTGTTTGTTCATCTATTGGTTTTATACAGTATACATTTGAACAATAATTAATTACTACAATGCACACACAAATCCACATATTTTAAAAAATGATTGTGCATTTGCAGATGCAAATATTTCAATGTGAACAAGGATGATTATTATTTTTTTTTATACTTTATTTATTGAAGAGCTTGACAACGCAACAACGGACACCAACAGTACATACTTGATCAGTGAACATACATCAGGTGTACATATACAGTCACAAATCATTCATGAGCAGCAGAACAACTGTTTAAGGTGACCAGGGGAATGACATCAATACAAGTAACATGAGTATAGCAATACAAAGGGACTAAGCAACTTCAGGAGGGGGGGATGGTGGCTCGCTGACCTCGTCCCCCGAACTGGCAGACAGGGAGGAGATGTATGAGCGAAAGGGGCCACACATATTGCTTGGTCTAGCTCTTAATGGTTGTAGTAGTACCCAGCATTATTCAGTGTCAGCAGCCCATGTGACAGCGCAGAGTCATTGTTCGTGTGCGGGGGTCTAGGCCGGAGCCAAAGTAAGAGAATGCACCAGGTGGAGAGAAGCAGGCACAGACTCGCCAGTCTCCTGGAGCCGCGGTTTAACATGGGAAGATCGTAAAAGAAACATGTCAAGGGGGATGGGGCGTTGGTACACTCCAGCATTGCAGAGTGAGATGCACACACTTCGGTCCAGAATTGGGTAAGTCGCGGGCATGACCACAGCGTGTGTATATAGTCTGCGCTATCAGAATTACATCTTGGGCATGTGGCGGGGTGGTACTGTGACATGCGGCGAAGCATGATTGGTGTATAGTAGAACCTGTGTAGGATCTTAAATTGCATGAGTTGAATGAGATGTCGTGTGTACAAGTGCACATATGTTCCCACCGTTGATCTGAAATCTCGGTTGCCAGATCTCTGGTCCACAGTTCCCTGAGCCTAGTGATCTGTGGGGATATCCCACTCTGAAGGGTAGCGTATAATCTGGAGACCTTGCCCCTGAGAGCCGTAGTGTTTAATAGTTCCGATAGTAAATGGTTATCTTGTGGAAGTGAAGGGAAGTCAGGGAGTCTGGACTTTTGTGCGCGTTACAGGCCCGCATAGTGTAACCAACGATAAGGCCTGCCCCGCAGGGACCGCGGCAGATTGGCCCATTCAGTGAAAGTGCCCTGTACACATATATCACAAATAAAATTCAGGCCGGCTTCCGCCCAGCGGTTCGCGGTCGTTATGTCAACCCGGGGGGAAATCAGGAAAAAAATTCAGGGGAACTCTCCGTGAAACGGCTGTGTGTCACCGGTCTGTTTCCACATCTTGCTTAAGGCTAGGGCCGTGGCGCCTATAGGATCGGTGGGTTCAAATCTGGGATCGCAGGACTATGGTAAGGATATTTTTGCTATCCACAGCAAGATGCTCCAATTTGACATGAAGAGGAGGGTCAGAGGGCATGAACCAGAATGATGCAAAGTGGGCTTGAGCCGCTATCCAGTAGCCCTCGAAATTCGGAGCTCCGAATCCTCCATTCGTTATTGGGGTGGTTAGTGTTGCTAGCTTCAGCCGGACCGCGCCAGAGTGTCATAGAAATGCGTTAATGGTACGAGTGAGTGTAGTCGAGAATTCTCGTCCCGGCCACAGTGGGACATTTAAGAACCTGTAACGTAGTTGCAGCAGTACCAGCATTTTGAGAATGGCTATCCTACCAGCTAGGGTAATCATCAGGTTCGTCCAACCCGCGCACTTCCGGATTAGAGTGGCTAGGTATTTACCGAGGTTAGCATCATACAACGTGGCTGGATCACGAGCGACTACTATGCCCAGGTATGTAAACGTATTCTGTGCCCATGTGAACCCCTGGAGATTCGATGGCGGGGTGGTAGCTTCGGTCAGCGGGAATAATACGGACTTGGAGCAATTAACTTGAAGGCCTGACAACTCGCTGAAATGAATAACGCCTTAGAGTATTGGGGGAAGGTTGAGCTCGGTTTGGCGAACGAAAAGGTGAGCTTCATCCACATATAGTGAGATGATCTCCGATGGGCCCGCCAATCGTATGCCTCTGTGTGCGTGCCTCTGGCGTATCCTATCGGCTAGTGGTCCAAATACCAGTGCAAAGACTAGTGGCGAGAAGGGGCAGCCCTGTCTCATGCCTCTTGCTATCGGGAATTGAGTTGAGCACATATTGTCGATGCGGACCCTAGCAACAGGGGAGGAATATAACAGTTTGATCCATGCTCTGAAACCGGGGCTGAAGTTGCATTTCTCAAGTACCTGCCAAAGGTATCCCCATGAGACAGAATCGAAGGCCTTCTGCATATCTAATGTTGCTGCAACTGCTTGCATGCTGGGATTAATGCGCGTCAGTACATTAGATGGTCAGCGTAGATTGAAGGAGGTAGCACGGCCAGGAATAAAACTGGATTGGTCCGGGCGTATAATATGGTGCATGTATGGGGCCAGACGCAAGGCTAACACTTTGGCGTAAATCTTAACGTCACAATTTATGAGTGACAGAGGGCAGTAGGAGCCACACTGTGTGGGGGGTTGCCCGGTTTGGGCAGCACTGTTATTACTGCTTCACAGAGGGAAGGGGCCAGAGCTCCCACAAGGAGTAGTGATACAAGATGGGATTTATAATGTTTATAAAATTCGATAGGGAGACCGTCGAATCATGGAGCCTTTCCCTAAGCCATCTGGTCAATGGCGGTAGATATTTCGTCTGATGTGATCGGGGCATCAAGGGTATCTCTAGTTGCCAAAGAAAGAACCGAGAGCGGGAGACTGTCCAAGAACGACCCAATGTCGGTTTCACTGGCTGTATCAGTGTTAGAGTAGAGCTTCTCATAGAAAGATCGGAATTCAGTGTTGACTTCTTGCGATGTCACATCCAGAGTGCCATCAGCCTTTTCTATTGCCGGGATAAGTGATGCACGCCGTTCAAGTCTGATCAACCTGGCAAAAACCCGACCTGGGCGTTCGGCCTCCCCGTATTGATGTGCGGCCTGGGGGAATCAAAGAACTTACGTTCCTGCTCAGCATGCGCACAAAACATATCTAGTTAAGTGCTAATATCAGTATGTAGACAAAAGAGTGAGGGTGAAGCGCGCACTCTAGTTCCCAGCTTTGAATAACTGATGCATTTCAGTTGCTGTTCTCCTCCAAGCACTTTCATGTCTCTAACAATCTACACTGAGGCAGTCTTTTCAGGTGTTACAAGCTGCCCTACCGCAATCAAAGGGGGGGAGTAGCCTCACCCCGATCCGAGGCAGCAGATACAGGATGTATGCCCTTCAATGGTTGCCAGCTGAGTCCAGGACACGTTAAGACGTGATGCCACGGGGGAGTGCCCCTTAGGTGCTGCAGGATAGGTCAGTCTGGTATCTGGGCCCGAGTCGCCCAACTCAATTAAGGGGAGCATGCACCATCACACAGGCACAGGAGGGGTCCACACATGTAGCACAGATCCTTACAATAGTATGATCGGGGAGGGGACCCTGGTGTACACGGCTTTGGAGTTGGCAGATTGATGGATCATAGGGACGTGGCTTGGTGTAAGCCGAATCCCCTGGCTGTCCCAGGCTCGACTGTAGCCCTCCACGTAGGTTCAAAAATGTGAAAATTACAACAGGAGGGCCAGTGCCGCTAGTTACTATGCCAGACCAGTAGTCCGCTTCAGCACAACAATGTCACAGCCTGTTGAGACTCCCAACACATTGTGAGCCGGCGCTAGTAGTAATATGCAGGCAGAACCACTGGCGCAATCAAGGAGCACTGCGCTCAGCCGTGCCCCCACGTGCCAGTTTGATGTATGCGCCCACAGCAGGCAGGATTTATGAAAGGAGAACAGTGGAGGCTGTCAGACAGTGCATGTCCGCGTCCTGCCACCGTGGATGCTTAACTATGAATTCTTGGCAGTAATGTGACAAGCCAGCTTGGGTCTGTGTTTAGTTAGGAGACCAGGAGTCGTGCGTGGGGAGGTTCGGGGGAGCCCAGCGCAGCGTATGATCGCTGACTCCACAGTCGCAACACATGGCACAAGAGCAGGCAGTCCGGACCGCCCGGCATGCTACAGCAGTAGGGGGCGAAGAAGTCCTTATAACCTAGGAGGGTTTGTTGATCCCCTGCTTCTCATGCGCCGCCACGCAGTATCCATGCACTGCGAGGCTCCCCGAAAGCCCCTGCAGTGCCGCCATTGCAGGTCCTACCTTGCCCAAAGATGCGTCACATCATGCTGGTGAGCGGCGGGAGGGGAGCAACAGGAGCGCCCAGAAGCTGAGCCAGGAACCGGCGCCTCAGTCTCCAGGAGCGAACCGGGAGATGGGGGCCCAGCGCCAGTCAGGGAGGATCTCCAGAAGTCAACTGCCGCCCACCGAAGAGCCGCAGGCGTGATGGGATGCTGTCTCCAAGTGGTGGAAGGGCTCAGGCGCAATGAACACAGTGGCGACCAGCAAGTATCCAACAGCCCGAATAATAGTGCTGCAATATGGCCGTAGAGCCTTCCCCCAGGCAGAGCAGCACAGGCGAGGCGCGCAGTCAGGGCAGTGACGCCCCTCCCCCACCAGGCCTGCGAAGCCTCGCCTCTCGATTGTAGAATGAGCAGTGCCGCGTGGAGCTGCGGCCTGGGTCCTCGCAGGGAAGTCCCGCAGCGGTCTTCAAGTGGTTGTAGCTCCCAGGTCTACGGCCTCCGGAGGCTGCAAGTTAGCCAGTATCTACAGGAATGGGAGATGTAGAGTTCAGCCCAAGATATTCAGGATTTACTGCACCGCAGCAGATCGTTTGCGGAAAAGGATCTTCCCTAACGTGGAGCCCAACGTTCAGGCGGCCATAATCATCGAGCGCAACAGCACCCCTAACAAGGATGATTTGTGACATGTCATGAATGGTTCAATCACAGCTACTGAGTAATATGATTGTGAATGACATGTCTGAGAGTTGTATTGTGAAATATTTAACGATTCATGTGTAAATAATAAGAGTGACCAAAGACATTTTCATTGATGATTACTGTGGCTAATTAAGCTGGTGATTTCTCCATGTTTTGAGCCTCAGTTTCACTGTAATTCAAATAAATATGAAAGAGCAGGCTTAAAATAGAAATATGGAAACATGATTTTACCTGATAATTCAAAATGTGAGGCTCTTCTTCGAATTGTGTGCTTTTCTGACTTTGTGGCACCTGATAGATATGTCGTATTTGACTTGTAATCAATTATTTCTTTTATTTTTTGGGGATCCATTATCTAAAAGAAAACATTGAAAATATGATGCTGGTGGAATATGGGAAACCTGAGCATATAAAACCAACGATGCATCCACCATGAAGGGTACAAAAGGTTACTTAAATACAGGATTGAAAACAGGAAGCCGTCACAAACGCCCCCCACCCTATACTCTACCACAATTCCCTGCCTACTGTGCTGGATCCTATGGATCCCTCACCAAATCCCTGACTAAAGTCTCCTCCCAGGTGGCCAGGGAAAGGCAGACACTTCCTGATCCTGAGCTTGCAGGTGGTGCTCTGCGGGAGGATCACTTGGGAGGAGACAAGGCTCAGAGGTGAGAGAAACCAATGGGGTAGAGACACAGTATTTAACTTCCTCTGAGGAAGACAAGTTACAAATGCCAAAATACCTAATTGCTTGTTGCCACAATAATCTAAATGTTCCACTTGTTGAACATATAAATGTAGGTAAAATCAGCCAAAGCTACAGTGGTATAAAAGAGAATACTCATTGTAAAGCCCCTAGAGCTCAATGGTTCCCTACCTCAAAAGGGGGTAATGGAAAGATGTCTGAATAATAATCACAAAAAGCCTAGAACCCCTTAATCCTCTTTTCAAACAAGAATGGTCACTCAATTGTATGAAATTCCTTCAAAAATGTTGCAGAAAATAGAAGGCAAATCAGCAAAGCACAAAGAGCAAGAAAAACTAACTTTGTTGCAAGGGATTTCAAGTCCAATAATTCCCTCATTACTGGGACGAGAAGAGGGATGGCAAAGAAACACCACTGTGGGAGTGATCTCCTAATTGGTGTAATTGACCTACACCTGAAGGGGACTGAGAGGCATAAAAAGCCCCCTCAGGTGCAGGCATTAAGAGAGAGAAGAAGAGCAGCGGAAGAGGAAGATGCAGCGTGGGCCTTGGTTGCAGCGAAAAGGGAAATCTGTGGCGAGAGAAAACACCAGGACTACTGGTCCTGAGAGAGTCTTTTCCATTGCCTCTCCCTGTTGTAGAGGTCGTTTGCCCAGTGACCTTTCATTGTGAAGAGTTTGTGCAGCAGGAAGCAGCAGAGGGAAGTGTTCCCTCTTCGGAGGTTCCAGGTGGCTGGGTTGCACCTGGCCCTCTCAGAAGCAGAGGAGGCTCCATTCCTGAGTGGCGTGAGCGGAGGAGGATCAGAGGAGGCTATCCACCTAACCACAAGGAGCCACTAGTACCGAAGACCTGTGAAAACCAAGCGAAGTGTAATCGAGCGACTTACCCGGTGAGTGCAAAGCTTGCAAGTGACTCTGGAGGTCTCAAGCACTGTCTATGTGCTCGCGGCAGGCCGCTTCATTTGCGAGTGTATGAAAGCAGCAGCAGCAGCAGCAGCAGTAACTTTGAATACTGAACTATACGAAACCAACAAAAGTGGTGCCTGTTGAAATTAAATGGCTGTATAAACAAGCGCATGACAGTATGGAAAGTCCAAAAGCCCCAAGGGAAAGCTTTAAACAGTCTAAAAGCTACAAGTAATAACCAAGCCAAGAGTGTATAGTCAATCAACAATACCAATATAACAAACCGCACTCAAGGCGAGAGAGCAATACTGGGAGGCTTAAGGATTGTGAGACTTACTGCTTATGTGCTATGAAACACAGATCTTATGCTGATAGAAACATACATAGCCAAAGCCGAGACAGAGGAAAAGTGAGACTATCTGTTTAGCATTATTTGTTTTTTGGTACAGAGGGGAAAAAAAGGTGACAAACAGGCTGCCCTCTGGAGAAGGTTATCCAGAGAGAGGGGAGCATAGTTGCCAAGAAGTCTTAAAGAGGACCGATGTGGTTTCTTGTTTCCCCACAACTCGTTTAAAGTTTTATGCTGAAGAAGCCCAATGAAGGTGTTGTTATTCTAAGTTGGAAGTTACCACTGAAACACTTTTTTCTGTTTTGTTGTTGAAGAGGTAGACAGGCAGGCGAGTATACCTGTAGGGCAGAAGTTGTTCCCTACAAGAACCCGGCAAAAGAATGAGCCAGGTACTAGTTGATGCAAGTGCTGAACTATGGTTCTAACAGAAATAACTCATACTGATTAGTGACATTTGAAGAAGAATTGTAAGAGCTGGTTGAAGAAAAAATACAATTCTCTTTTAAACCAAGATAGCAGTAAACCATTTGTTAGGCAGAATTATATGCAGTACCCTTTGGGAATACCACACACAATTAAGACTACAAGTGACAGTACAAATTCACCTTTGGTACAAGCCTGTACTACACAGTGTAACTAAGGAGGGTCTCCTGACTGTAGCTTTCCATATCTGACATGATTAATATTGCTTTTTAGTGATGTTTTAGCCTTGTGGTTAGTTGATCCAAGGTAATAGCAGCACTCTTAGTGTAATCACTATACTTGATCCTCACCGCTATACACCAGTGTTAGGCAGAATTATATGCAGTACCATTTGGGAACACCACACACAATTAGGACTACAAGTGACAGTACAAATTCACCTTTGGTACAAGCCTGTACGACACAGTAAAGTGGTAGTGATGGCTGAGCAACCAGACTTATCTCAAGAGTAAGTGAGCAGTATCAAATAGTTACACAAAGGACAGCAATTACTATGATTCAAACAAACACTGACTCAAGGTTTTCAAGTAAAAGAATATACATTTATTTTACTCTTCAGTTGTATAACATTTCACTAAGTTAAAGCAGTTTAAAAAGCACACTCTTAATACACCACTTCCAATAAGTTCCAGACAAGTTAAGCTCACAAAATGAAGTGGGAGCAAAATGGCACTCAAGCAATTTAAAAGAGAGGGAAAGACAAAGTTAATGGTAATTGAACCACACCAACAGGTAAGTACTCAGGGCAATTGAGCAAGAGGAACTACAGTGATAGAATCAGGTAAAAAAAAGCTTAGGGCCAAAGTCATTAGGTCAAAAGTCTTTTGCTCAAGATCACACAGTTCAGGGTAGTTCGCGGTAAAGTTCGTGCCACGAGTTCCGGACGGAGTTTGCCAGCAGAAAAGTTAGTTCAAAGAGAAGAGAAGGACAAGCCCTCGGATTGGGGAAAGATTTCACACTTTCCCAGCGGCTGGACGAAACAAACAACCGATTTGCACAGTACCTTGAAACGGAGAGGGAGCTGTAGCTGAGGCGGACGTTCCTGGTAGTTTCTGCAGGCTCACGGTTCCTGAAGCGACTGTCGGATTGACAAGAAGTAGGAAGAATGGAGGGTCCTGCACTACGCAGGGAAGAAACCAGCAGTAGAGCAAAGCAATGAATAAAAAATAGGGTAGTTACCACTGCCACCAGCCAAGTCTTGATGAAAAGGGAGCGAAACAGTGCTCCAAGTGAAACAGACAAAAAGGGATAAGAATTAACCCTTTCCAATACTCCATGTAAGAAGGGGTGTACTGGCTATGTGGTTTAAAGAGACTACATAAAGTTAATGGCACTTTACATGTTTCTCAGAGACAGTAGTCAGGTCCCAGAAATATTGAGTCAGTGGGAAGTCTGAAAGACAACCCTGTGTCACTGCACTGGAGGTGCTGTGTAACATAAAGAAATGATGCCCATGGAGTAGGTGAGGCTCCAGAGCCCAAGGTCACACAAATGGTAAAAACACACACAGCAAAACACATGTAAGAGTGGGAAAAAGGCTCACACTCTTACCAGGTGAAAAAAATAAACCGAGTGTATGAAAGCAGCAGCAACAGTAACATTGAATACTGAACTATACGAAACCAACAAAAGTGGCACCTGTTGAAACTAAGTGGCTGTATAAACAAGCGCATGACAGTGTGGAAAGCCCAAAAGCACCAAGGGAAAGCTTTAAACAGTCTAAAAGCTACAAGTAATACCCAAGCCAAGAGTGTATAGTCAATCAACAATAGTCTAGTGTTAACCCTGATGGAAATACCAGTGAGGGGATTTGAGGGGGGCGTGGCCTGGTGAGCATGGAGTAAGGAGGTGCTAACCTGCGGCTCCGGCCGAGATCCTGTAAACAGATCCTGCACTGGCGGTTATAAGACGCCACAGACAATACTAAAGACATCCAAGAGAAGCCAAAGGGATTCTACACACAACCGCAACAAATCCAGAAGAAATCGGACCCGAAAAGGAGGTGCAAAACTCTGTGTACTACTCCCCCCTGGGTCCCAACAAAATGGCGGACGGGACCCGGTGCTGGAGATAGAAGAGGGGGAGGGGCGGAGCAGACCCGACTCAATAGAACGAGAAGCAGCCTGAGAACGTCTGAATACAGGCAGAAAAAAACAGAGCTGGACCGGCTTATTAGACGCTCAGCGGTGCAGACCGGGCTGATATAAAGGAGCGTTCCTACAGCTCCACTACAGCGCTGTCTGTAAGCCTGCCCTGAGCGGGCGGCCCTGAGGAGCAGAGGAATCAGCAGGACCCCTGGCGCCAGGGGGGGGGGCCCGTGGGGAGCGGAGCTGCCGGAGGAAACAGGGGCTGGTCCACCTAAGAAGAAGCAAGCGGACCAGAGTACCAGCGCCACGCTGGGCTAGCAGAGAAGACCACGGAGACCCTCGAGTGCCTGACGAGAGGAGGAGCGGCGAAGGGGGACAAGGAGCAACAGACCCCGAGTTGCGGTACCAATGGACCACTGAAGAGACGCCAGCGTGGGAAGAGAGGACTGGCGCCAACACAAACGCTGAGGTGAGCGGGGTGAAAAGCGCGAGCAGCCGCACTACGCGGGGGATGCGAGGGACAGAACCATAATAGGAACGCTAAACTGGCTAAGTGAGATAAAGATTAGAAAGAGCACACATACGCTCATGCTTGATCCTGGACCCGACCGAATGGCCATAATCCCAACGGCCATGCAAAGCGAGTAATCCTGAACCCACGAGCTAATATTGGAAGGCCACATAAACATACAGGGGACAGGCTACAGAAGAGCGAGACACTATGAGTACTGTGCTGCTCCTAACAAACCTATAGCCTGGAAAGTAAACAACAGCCTGGCACTAACACCATTGATGTGCAGGCCTAACCTGGGGTACCACCACAGCCAAACAATGCATAACCTAAGGCACAACTGAGGAGTGGTCAAGACAACGCTGATGACCCCATGGGAGCGGAAGATAATGGTAGCACCCAACCATTAGCAGACTAACATAATAACGCCAGGCTGGAGGGATAAGGAACAGGAGACAGACCTCAGCGAGCAACACGCAAGACGCAGATAACCCAGAACACCTAGGCTGGGAGGCTGCTGACACTAAGTTGATTAGATCTGGGAGCGTAGCCAAGCCCGGAATATTGCTTAGAATTCCTGGAAAGTCCACAACTGAAACGAAACACACAGCTATCATGCAAATAGAGGACGCTGAGCACACCTCCCCAAATACCGTCCCTAGACAAGGCCTCTCCAGACACCTACTTGCGAATTGCCATGTCACCATCCAAAAACAAAGGGAGGGCATCCATAATGGACTCCTTTGCCGCACCCAAACCCCGCTCACCAATGGAGTTAACGACGGCAGAGCCTGAGACCCAGAGAAATGAGGACGGTGAAAAAAAGGACCACCAGGTTCTGGAAGCAATAGCTGCCTTAAGAACATTCATTGACACAAAGATAGACGAAGTAAAAGCTGACATGCAATTGATGCGGCAAGATGCATGCAACCTAGCAGAAAGAGTCACTACTGCTGAAGCCACGCTACAAGAGACGACCGAATCCATGACCGAACTAAAAGCTAAGGTGGCGGAGCTAGAAAAGAAAGTAGCAACGCTGGAGGCAAGGTCTGAGGACGCGGAGGAACAGGCTAGATGCAGCAACATCAGAATACTGGGAGTACCTGAAGGACAGGAAGGGCCAAATACGACCGGATATGTAGAATCACTACTACAACAAGAAATAGGTGCTGGCCGGCTGTCACAGGGATTCACGGTGGAAAGAGCGCACCGATCCCTCCAGAAAAGACCACCACTGGGCTCATATCCCCGCCCGATAATAGCGAAAATACTCAACTTTCAAGATAGAGAGGTGATACTCAGACACTCGAGGGAAGGAGGAGTGATAGAACGAGACAACTCCAAAATTACAATATATCCTGATTACACAACGGCGGTGCAGAAGGCATGTACAACTTCAATGGATGGAGGCCCATATCCCGATTATATAGCCAACTATCGGATAGACCTAACCCTTGCAGCCTAACCTTGAAAGAGAAATGCGAGAAAGACCTGACGACTAGCATACCCGAAAAGGAATGGGAAAGAGCGCTGACGTACCCGAAAGAGGTGTCTAGGAACACTAGATTCAAATTAATCCAACTGAACATCCAATACAGGACCTACATGATATAATATGATATGGCATTTATAATGCGCCTATACACAAGTGTTTCAAGGCGTGAAAATGACCCTGAAGCGATTAGCTGGGTTTGGCAGGCACCCGAGTTCAAAATGCCCACGATGCAGTGAGAAAGGTGCTGGCCTACTACACATGTTCTGGGAGTGCAACAAGATACAGACCTTCTGGACTAAAATAGAAAATACTTGCAGAAGAGGGGGTATGAACAGATACACCTGGACTCCAACGAAAGCCTCCTGGGAACATACCCTTGCCTGAGCAAACACAAACACCTGGTGCAACTGATGGACCTAGTTTGCATACTGGTCAAAAGGGCAATAGCTATGACGTGGAAATCGACTACAGGCCCAAAATACGAGAAATGGAGCAAGAAACTGGAAAGATGTGCAGAGGCGGAGACCGCAGCCTGGGAAAAGGGAATGGATAGATCAGAGGGTGACATCAGTGTCACGTTCGAAGCATGGAAAGCCCTACTAAGAGACATGTTCCTGCCGGCTGATGACAAACCACCTTGAATTTATAAACGGAACCCGTAATGCAAGAGCTGCGAAGCAAAACTCACTTATGGAACCACGCCATTGATGTCCCCCCTCGGCCCCCCAAGACGGAGCAAACCACTCCTGCACTTCCTAACTAGGAACCTAGAAGAGATCTCGCCTGAGAATCGAAGACAGTTTGTGTTGTTAACGTTATATGTTTGGTTTATTGATGCTCTGAAATATCCAAAATGACAAGGAGCTGAGGAGGACCAAGGGTCACTTATGCAAAGACCAGCTCTTGTCAGGTACGGGGGGCTGAGGGGAAGGGAAATGGGGGTAAGGGCAGGGGAAGAACATGAAACAGCTTGTGAGCAACGAATGGTAAGCATACAACAGGGGAGCAGAATATCGTACGAGACGAGATCCCCATTGCAGATCGCAGAGCTTACCTTGAGTCAGGAAAAATACGATGCTTGCTGTACACTTTGGAAAACTGCAAAAGAAGAAAATACAGTAAGTAATGGGCACGGGCAATGTACAAAAGAAGAAAATGAGGACAACTGCACAAGTTATATACACGGGCGCTGTAGGACAGCGATGGGCAGGGGCGGATCTACAAAGAAGATCACTGGACAATCCCAGGAACAGAGCTGTTGAGGGCGGGCTATCCCGTTATATATTCATTTCACGCTGTATGTATGGCTGTAGCATCTGTGGGTGGGCGGGGTTACCACTTGCTCATCTTCCAGAAATCCGAACATGCCATACCCACAGGTGCTGCATATGTACTCCTGGATGGATTCCAACTGAATTGTCTGTCAAGGAACTAGAAGTTAGATTCCATACACTCATATGGCTTTAATATGAGTTTGGTGGTATTAGATATGGTAATGCCACTAAACTCATTTACGTTACCAGTGCCTGCATGATTATGTAGTGATAAACAGTACCCGCACCTCCCTGGGATCCAGCCCCTTGTGCAAAGTAAATCACTCCTAATTACCTTCCCACACAAATAAGGTTTAAGAAGCACGATGAACTCAGTCTGGAAAAAAGCCAATCACACAGAATATGATGCTTGCATTTATTATCTACAATGACTAATGAAAACTAAGCAGCAATTTATAATAATGTGGAAATAGAAAGTGCAAGCTATATAATGCCAATTATCAATCACAGATGAATATGCAATTATTTGGTCTTACGCTCCTAATGAAATGTAGATGAAGGTACGATCTGATCACACCCAGGACCCTCGCCGCTATAGGTGCCCGGCACTCCTCAGCAGAGGAGGGGAGGACTGGCCAAGCCCCCACAGTCCTACACCAGAGCGGGGATGTGATGTTAGGAGCCTCGGCCCTGATAGCGCACAGCTGGTCGTCCAGGCACTGTCCTTGATACGCACGTCTTTCCAACAGTCCAGGATGAGTCCTCCCTCCCTGGTCCAAGTATAGTTCTCTTATTAGGAGCTGCACGTCAATCTTCATGACGTGTCAGCTCTTCGAGAAGCTTCTAGGCTCTTCCCTCCTGGCAGTAAACATGTTTTTTGCTTGGAAAGTTACAAGACTGGAAACAGCCAGTCTTGGCTCCCAGGCTTCGGGCACTGTGTTTTTTTTGCATTCTTGTCTTATCAGTGCACCTGACTCGCAGAGCGAAGACGGGCAAAGCTATGCCTGGCTCCCACGAACTGCATGGAGCCTCTTGCTAATGCTGGATGTTTTATGTCTTCAAAAAGGCCTTTGCAATTAACCCCTTGCAAGCATGCAGGCTCACCCAGTTTGAGAGTCCTGGTTGATGTCAGCATTTTCCTCCACGCTTCGAATAGGCTCTAATACACACAAGATAGCTCAGTGGGTTAGTGCAAATGCAGGTTACGGCAAGCGCCTAGCAGCTTATCACTACAGATTCAGAGTCATGTAAATCCTTCTATTAGTCCCCATTTTGGAGTGCCATTGGACTACATGACACCTGTAATTAATACATGTGGATATTACTGCAAGCAATAATGCATTTGTGGGAAGGTAGCTACCATGACACAGAAGCAAGTCTCAGGAGGATAGCTCAAGGGCAACGTGCTCGCCTTGGAAGCAAGACGACACAGCAACAAAGGTTCAACCCCCGGGTCTTCGCTTAGAAACCTCTGGGTATTAAGCACGTTAAAAATAACCAATAAAATGAAATAAATAAATAAGTGATAAATTGAGTTTCGGTAACAAAACTCAAAAGTGTGGCAGAGCGTGGAAACATCCGGTACTGGGGTCCCAGGGCTGCTGAGGTTTATAGCGGTAGATCCAAGGGACGTAGTGGAAGTTAAGATCCATGACGTGTGTGGAGGGAGGGGGAAGGACAGTGAGGAGTTTGTGGAGGGAGCTTACCTTGCATGCTAACATTGGCCCTTTTGCGCTATGTGAGTGTGGGGGGTGTCAGGTCTGGACTAGGCACAAAGGTAACTGGGACTCAGGACCTGCCATAATTTGTTTTTTGGAAACTAGTAGGATTTTGGGCTTGGGATTCACTTCCACAACAATCATAGTCAAAACGCACACTTTTGCGGTTTGGTGTTTCTTCCTGATAAAATCAAATGCATATATATACTTTTTTAAAACATGTTTATGGGTCTATGTAAATAGACTCAGTGTCAGCACTTATTAAAGATTGCAAGCTACATCTACAACCACACTACAGAACATCACTTAGGTATACACAGGCCCACTATCTGGAAAATGGCAACACTATCATCGAGAACAAGGGTCCGGCTAGGACAAACATGAGCAACAAGGCACCTACACAATGGAAGAACATGAATCACAGAGCTTACCTAGAGGCGGCAGAGAAAATATCGTGCTCGACTGCAAAAGAAAGTAATAAAGTAAATTATGAGCACGGTTGTTACAAAGAAGAAAATACTAATACTAGAACTGCGTACTTTATGGGCACGTGCACTCGAGGAGAGGGGCAGAGCTAAGAAAACACAGACAAAAATGAACACCAAGACACCTACAAAATGGGCCATCTTTACAAAATGCAGGCAATAACATTAATGACAGAGCTTACCTGGAGGCAGAGAAAATATCATGCTCGACTGCAAAAGAAGTTAATACAGTATATTATGAGCACGCAGGGCTGAAGACGAGGGTACACGCGGTGGGACGGAGTCCACCCACTTTTTTCGGAGGGTGGACTCAGTCCCCCCCAGCAAAAATGAGAAACATTGAGTATATTCTTTGAATTTAGGAATTAACACGAACCTCGGGGCTCAGAACCAGTCTTTACGTTCGCAGGGCGGACATTTCACCACTGCACTATAAAACCTTATGAAAAATAACAAACTACTAAAGCTGATATGTTCCATTTCAGTAGGGCATGTTCTAGGGAAAACTGGTATTTGTTCTTGAAGTTTAAAACATGCACACCTTTAAACATTTTCAAAAACACTATTAGAAGAAAATATCCTCTCTTGGTTTTGTGTGTTGATTTCTTGAAAGGCAAATGCCATTCGTCCTGTGCAATTTGGGTGGATATGCAAAGCCAATTCAATGTATTGTGCATTTTTCACCTTGATATGCTCATTTCTGGCGATGGCGATGTCGAATACAATTGCATTTTTTATGAGTCCCACTACTTCTTTCTTTAGGACTTGACCTCTGTGAGCACGGCTGCCTGAGTACTTTGGGCACGTGCGCTCGAGGAGAGGGGCGGACCTAAAAAACACGACAAAAACTAACACCGAGGCACCTACAAAATGGGCCATCTTTACAAAATGCAGGCAATAACATTAATGACAGAGCTTACCTGGAGGCAGAGAAAATATAAAGAAGTTAATACAGTATATTGTGAGCACGGCTGCCACTGCTACACAGAAGAAAATACTAATACTAGAACTGCGTACTTTGGGCACGTGCGCTCGAGGAGAGGGGCGGAGCTAAAAAAACACGGACAAAAACTAACACCAAGGCACCTACAAAATGGGCCATCTTTACAAAATGCAGGCAATAACAGTAATGACAGAGCTTACCTGGAGGCAGAGAAAATATCGTGCTGCAAACAGCGAAAATCCGTGAACAACTGCTACAGAAGAAAATACAGAACAACTGTGTAAACGATGGCACAGACGCCCGAGGACAGGGGTGGAGTTACAAGAAGATCACTGGCCAATCCCTGAACAGAGATGTTGGAGGGCGGGCTGTAGGCGGGCTATGACATTAGCTTTTCAAATTCGGGCTGCATGTATGGCTGTAGCCATCAAGTGGGCGTGACTCCGAAGATTGCCGAACACTGCCTCCCACAATCTACCATGGGAGGCAGGATAGCATACAACAGGGGCGCATCATAGGGATTGAAGCAGGAGCAAATGAAAGGGGAGAGATGCATGGATTGTTGCGTCCATCTATAGAACTGACGGCACATAATAGGTGCCTGGTGAGGCAGAATGGTAAGAAGCGTCTTCTGAACTGGTAAAAGGCCAGTGTGCGACATGGCACAGATCCGCCTACGTTTGTAGTTGCTCGTTGGAGAAGTATTATGAGCGGCCAGCAGTACATGAAAGCTTTTATTATGTGGTGTAATGTAAAGGCTGGAATGCTGTATCCTTTATGCATAGTGCATGGGTATAAGTATGCTTGGCATGTGGCAAACCTGTAGGGATTAATAAGATTTAGTATTTACAGGAACCGTGGACTTTGTCGGGGACGGTAGGATGATATAAGTAAATGATACATTTGTAATGGGTCAATGGTGAGTGAATAGATGCATGGATTAAGCGGTATGGATGAGTTATGGTTATGCAGGTCATGTGTGAAGGATAGAAATAACCTTGTTCAGGATTTGCAGCTTTTAGGTTGTGGCAAAGCAACAAGGACTTTTAGGTGGTATGATAACAAAGTTAAGAAAAGTTAGAACCGAAAAAGGCTATGGACTTTTATGAAAATGTAACATCTCAAATGTGTCATATATGTAATAGATGGGTGGTTGTCATGATGCCTAGCCCCGGGCATCCGGATCGAGTCCATCAGCCCCGGGAGCAGGCATCCAGATACTCATTAAAACCCCAACGGCTGGGGGCTGTTTGAATTCAGTCCTGGCGCCTTAGGAGCCAGGCTCATCATAGAAATCAGTCCTGGCGCCAGACTCGTAGACTTTACTTACCTTGTGCAGACCATGCTGCAAATGAGTCCAAGCCAACGTGAGGCCTGGATGGGACTATTTTATTACAGGGACTATTTTTTACTCGGGTGTGGTTCTGGGGAACTTCTTACCTGGGACTACTTTGTAGGCTATTTAAACCACGCCCGAACAGCAGCTCATGCTTCGTGTTATTCAGCATCCAGCAGCGTAACGCTCACCGTGTCTGCAAGTCAGCATCCAGTCTTCTGCCACGCCTGGCTCGAATCCGGAGCTCCTAGACAAAAGGAAAAGAAAGGAGAAGAGGTTAGATCACGGACATTATTTGATTCCTTACCTGATTCCGGACCCAGCACATCTCTGAGGCTGGAAAGGACATTATTTCAGCATGCGTCGCTTCGCCAGCAGCAGCGCCGCGTTATACTCACCAGTCCACCGCATCTTTCGACTCGGCGCTGCCTCCATCATTTTCTTCGTCGAAACCCAGCACCTGGGGGGGAAACAAAAGGAATAACAAAGTGAGCCGAGAAAACCGACAAAGAAAATCTCTTTGCCACCATAGGCTTACCTGCTTTACCACCGGAGGTATTATCCTTTAATTCGCTGCATCTTCCTATGCCGCACCGATAAAGGGAGAGAAAACAGCAAGTTAAACTCATGCAACTTTTACCGGACAGTGTTTGGTAATACAGACTCTTACCTGAACGCCATCAGCTGCCTCCAGGCAATATTCTTTTGGACCCAGCTGCAACCTAACGAGGGAATGGAACAAGAGTGAACATCGGACATATTGAACTCTTTGAACTTTATAGACACTGGAGTCAATATTCCTCCGGAACTCCTCCAGTACCTTCAACCCAGTAAAAACATAAGGTGAGGTTACCAAGAGGGGATATCGGAGGAGATTAGTGGGGAGAACGAGAACTGTTGGGGGGCCATCACTAAAGTCCACGGGTGGCTAAATCCCTTTCTCCACTTGCAGGAGAATACTTCGAGTCTAGCAGACAAGATTAGGCGGGCCAGTCCACACTGTCATCTCTTCACTACGCATCACGTTGGTGGAGACCGCAGCTGTCCGGGTCCGATCGACGCCCCTGTGGGAACCAGGTGAGCGTAACAGTGGTACAGAGTATGGAATTTCGTGTTGAAAGTCAGTTTGGAAGCGCACCGGTTATGTGTAATTTAAATCTACATTGCTAAAATTGGTATGGAGTGCTTGCGAAAGTCAGTTTGGAAGGGCACTGGTTATGTTAACTTTAAAGATGCTGTGATAAGATTTGTATTACGTGAGGCAAATCTTAAGATATGGAGCATTGGGATTCAATTATGATACAAGTTTGGTAATGTATCTACTACGTGGGTAGACTATGAGCAGCAGAAGTGGTATGGGTGTTATGCCAGAGTGATGCTTATAGTGCATGGGCATGGCGGATTTACCAGTAGGGGTGTTCTGAATGGTGTTTGATCTATACATGGGTGGTAGCGCCTCCGGTTTGGTACCAGTGTGACTGTGTTGTAAGTCACGCATGGTGAGAGGTTTGGATAAGATGGCTGTAGCCCTGGTTTGGTATGGGTATGACTGTGGTGTAAGTCATGCATGGTAAGTGATTTGGATGAGGCGGCCATTGTTGTCTGGGTGGTAGAGCCCCCAGCTTTGGGTTTGGGTGTGACTGTGGTATGTAAGTCACACATGGTGACAGTATGGTCAGTCTAAGTGGTGTGAGATATACAACAAAGTTTGTTTTTGCTGCTTCATTGGTGTTGTAGGTCCCTTGTGATCTTTAAACAACTCTTTTTCACCTGAAATTTGGGCGCAGGATGGTGATTGATCCTTGTATGAGATATGTTTCGGTGTGCCTGGCCAGCACGTCGAGTTCATGTGTGAGTGGAAGGGCACGATGTGTCGTGTATGCGCTTCTTTCTATAGAGTCAGTGTATGTGTGTGCTGATGTGTGAGAAAGGAGATGTGTTGTGTTTTTTGTGAGTGTGTGGTGTGATGTTATAAGGGAAGGAGATGTGTTGTGTGTGCTTGCTTAGGTATGACTACTGTGCTGGAATGTTAAAATTCACTTTAAACCAACAAGAAGATCCAGAGGAATTTCTAATGTACTTACTACAAATACTGGAAAGGAAAAACATACTCATAAATGAAATCTTTCACATTTCCTACATGTGGAAAAATACATACAGTCTGTGCAACCATGTCATTCAGGAACAAGTCCCTAATGAATGCTTCGTGTATGTAGCAATATCTAACTGTGCATCCGTTCCATTTCAGCAACCGGTGCAAAATGCAAACCATAGCATATTGTATACTGTTGTGTGTACTTGCTTGGGTATGATGGAGTATCTGTGATGTCAATTGGAATGTTGTCTTGTGAACCATGGAATGCTTGAGTGAAGTTACCTAGTCCAGGCAGTTGGAGGGTCCCCTGCCTGGGTGGTGAGTGCCGGTGTTTGTCCTGTTCTACTTGTCTTGCTTTATCCTATGTAACTTACTAGAAAGATAACTTAAGTACTTGTAACAAATGTTCAAGTAATGCTAAAAAGGCTGGAGGCTACATTATTTGATGTATGTCGTGCAATTCTGATAATCTTTCGAAGCTACGTATATACTCACATAGTCAATATGTAATATTAATGCTCTTAAAATGCAATGGCGATGGAACCAAAAAACAACTACAAATTTACTGCATTCACACACGGACAGGTATCACTTGGGAAGCAAAGCTTCACAACAGTAGTCATAATCTACCACACATGCAACACAACCAGTGGAAGCCACTATACTGCATACATTAGAAAGCAGTGGTCATGAAGGGAATTCAATGATACTTCCATCATTCCAAAGCAGAGATTACCTGCAAATCTTGCAAATGCCTACTTAATATTCTTGAAGCCAAAATGTAGTCATTGATGTACACACCTACTATACCTTACTCCCCACCAACCAGTATCTTCGTAATTGCACAACAAAAAAAGTTCCTTCTACACTGTCGACCTAAAGCAATTTAGCATACAGCAAGAATTGAAGAAATGCATTAAAATGTGTGTTGGACAATTTTATCCCCAATGAGTACACTCACACAAACAATACGTGTAGACAAATCACAGTAGCAGTATTTTCCACAGGATACGTAAAAGGGAAAGTACTAAGTATGAGTGTTCAAAACAATCCTGGGTAACCTCTGAAACCACCAAGTACACAAATGAGTCACCAGCTCTCTAAGAATACTCATACAACTGCAAGACATATGGAACTATCACTACATAAACCCATAATGGTAGACTACCATTCAGAATGTACACAGATGTGAAAGTAGCAACAGGAATGCACAAGCCTATAAACGTACCCTTTAGGAATGGGACACTGTAAGCAGTTAGAATACGCCACCTGGTATCTAACTGCAACCAGAATACTACAATATTATTTGCAACATTAAAACAACCCAACTCAACCTTCAACAACGGCTGTGCTACAAACATATCCTCAAACACTTCCAAAGTATGAGCAGTTACAGTAAGCCAACAGGTACGTAACTACCGTCATAATTCTGCAGTAGCACAGTACCATGCCACAATACTTGCAAACCAGCAGCAGCAAGCGAACGCATAAAGAAACAGTGCTACAAAAAGGAAGCAGGTAAACATTTACAAAACACCAACTGCTATACAACGCCACCCATCCTACCAACATGTATCAGCCAGAAATCGTAAACCATTAAATTTCCTCCTACTTCAAGAGTACACCTTAAATAGTGCTTTAACCACTCCAAACGTTACTGTAATTCATTGAGCACCATAGCAGCAAAGACATTTTGAAGTTTTTTTTTATCCAGCAACAGACCCAATGATTATGATATGATATGATATGGCATTTATAACGCGCCTATACACAAGTGTTTCAAGGCGCAACGAGGCAAAGGAACAGAGGGAAGACAAAGTCAATGATCCGACAATGGCCAGATGTCATTCAGATTGCGCAAGTGTATGGGAAGGGGGAAGGGAAAAGTGTGGGGGAGGGGACAGTGCAGTTAATGGGATAAAAAAATAAAAAACAATAGGTAAAAGTGCGGCCAGCTGGTGGCAAGTGCAAGGGAAAGTGCAGACATTGGGTGTCCAGTGCTGAAAGTGGCACTGAAGGGATACAGAAGACAGTCCCCAAGTGCAGGGGTTGCCCAGAAGGCAGTGCAGGAGTGCTACTGGCAGGGGTGGAAAAATGGATCCGAGACCGGAAGGTGGCTAGGTACCAGTGCAGTTTCAGTTTCAGCCAGGAATTCTGCAGGGGAGAGGAGGAGAAAAATCAGAAGCAAAGAGAAAGGTTTTGAGGTACTTCCGGAATCGAGATGATTCTCCTCAAATTTCAGGGAGGCAGGGAGGCTGTTCCAGAGGGAGGCCCCAGCCAAAGAAAGGCGATCTACCACCAACTCGTTGCTTGGAGAAGCGACTGACCCTGGGGGAGTTGGAGGCGGATGAGCGAAGGGCTCGAGAAGAAAGATATTCACGGAGAGAGAGTTGAAGGATTTGAGGCCCCAGAAGGCCTTGTGGACAATGCAGAGGGTTTTGAACTTAATCCTCGCAGCCACTGGGAGCCAGTGAAGAGATTTCAGTCCTGGAGAGATACGATCCCTGTGCTGGAGGCCAAGGACAAGTCTTGTAGTCCTATTCTGGACGAATTGCAGAGGGCGGAGAGTAGAAGCAGGCAGTTTTAGAAAGAGGCTGTTGCAATAGCCCAGCCTAGAGAGAACCAGAGCTCTGGAGACTGTGAGCTTCTGGGGGAAGGAGAGGAAAGGAAGAAAACCTCTGAGGAGGTGCAGCTGGTAGTGTGACGTCTTAGAGATGGCAGAGATGTGTGGAGAGGAGGAGAGTGTGGAGTCGAAGACGACCCTGAGGTTTTTAGCCTCACAGATGGGAGCAGGAAGAGGGCCAAGAGAGGCCGGCCAGAGAGTAAAAGGAAAGGAGGGAGCGGGTGCACCGATAAGGAGAATCTCGGTCTTACTGGCATTAAGGCTGAGATTGTTGGCGGCACACCACTCCTGGATGGCAGAAAGGCAGTAAGAGATCAGAGAGGGAGAAGAGGTGGCTGAGGGTAGCCTGAAAATTAGCTGAGTGTCATCCGCATAGCACTGGAAGTTGGGGTAGAGCGCCGCAATGCAGTGGGCAAAGAGTGCCAGGTATTGGTTGAAAAGCCAGGGAGAGAGGTTAGACCCCTGGGGAACACCACAGGTAGAGATAAAGATAGAAGAGAGGAAAGGGGTCAGCCATGCAAGGGCCTGGCCTGTGATCCCCAGGTCATCACGGAGACAGTTGAGCAGGGTGGCATGGTTGACCGTGTCAAAGGCAGAAGAGAGATCCAGTAAGATTAGGACACAAGGGGTGTTGGAATCAAGGTTGGAGAGCAGGTCATCATGGATGTTCAGGAGAGCAGTTTCCATGCTTCTGGTGTCTCTGAAGTCAGACTGATGATCATGGAGACAACCAACAGATTCGGTATTAAGACTGAGCTGGGAGACGGCCCACTTTTCCAAGAATTTATCCAGAAAAGGAGTGATGGAGATTGGGCGATAGTTGGCCGGGCAGGACGGGTCGGCAGAGGGTTTCTTAAGAAGAGGGTGCACAAGGAAGTGCTCAATGGGGGGAAGGGAAGACTCCAGTGGCGAAGGAGTAGTTGCAGATGTCGGCCAGGGCAGGGGTCAGAGGGTCAATATGGTCCAGATGGTTTTGGAGGAACAGGGGTGGACCTGTTTAGACAAGACTTTCATAGATAAGACTTGTCTAGAGACCTCATCAGGGGCGAACAGTGGAAAGGCTGAGAAGGAGGGGGGAGAGGTGGCCGAAGAGGGGCCAGAGGAGCAGCTGGGGGTAGATGGAGGGGGGAGAGGAGGAGAGAGAAAGGACAGGATGTCCTGAGTTTTAGAGATGAAATTAGAAGCCAGTGCAGTGCAGAGGGCCTGTGAAGGGAGAGGAGAGGTAGAGACTGCGGCAGGATTGGCCAGTTCCTTGCAGATTTTAAAGAGTGCAGCCGAATTGTTAGATGCCGCAGAGATTCGGGCTTGGATGTGTGCTCTCTTCTTGGTGAGGAAAGAGAGCCGGTATTGCCTTTGGAGCAGGCGGCGGCCCGTTTGTCAAAGGATTTACATGAAGCATGCCATTTCCTCTCAGCTACCCTGCACTCGCGTTTAAGGGTACCAAGGTCTGAGTCATACCAGCAGTTGCATTTGTCTTTGGGCTTCAGGCGGATCCTCATGACAGGGGCAAGAACATCGAGAGTGTCAGATATAGCAGAGTGGAGCATGGAAAGGGCTGTGTCAGGGTGTGAGTCAGCCGAAGGGGGAGGGAGGGGGAGAAAGTGGTGGCGAAAGCCTCAACTGACACATGCTTCATGGGTCGGATGACAGAGAATGTGGGTGGCAGTGATGGAGTTGGCTTGGCCTGAGGGATAGAGAGGGTGAGCTGGGAGGAAAGGAGAAAGTGATCACTCCAGGAGAGTGGAGTGGTGAGAGGGATAGAAAGGGGGCATTCTAAGTAGATCAGAGCATCCAGAGTGTGCCCTGCATAGTGAGTTGGGCCAGAGGGGAGAATAGAGAGTGAGAGAGAGTCTCAAATGTTGCGAAAGAGTCCAGAGGAAGGACATGGAGCATCAAGGTGGATGTTGAAGTCTCTGAGTAGGAGGAGTTGAGTAGTCGAGACCAGGAGGGAAGAGGAGAGGTCAGCCCATTCCGAGAGGAAGGAGATCTGACCAGGTGGCCGATAGATGGTAGCCACAGTAAGGGAATGGCTAGGAGAGAATGAGAGCCTGTAGACGAGGCATTCGAAAGAGGAGTAGGCCTGCGTAGGAATGACGGAGGCAGGGATCCACTTAGGGAAGATCAGGGCTACACCCCCTCAGGCACAGATACACAGAAATACAAAAACTGAGCTCATTGCACAGTACAATGGTTCAAAGTATAGTACTTATGAAGTACTAGTTATGAGGGTCCACAAATTAAATTAATATATGCAATGTAGTGGACTGCAAAGTAAAGAAATACCTGCTCTAACATGTTCTGTTTTCTTTTCCCACAGATAATGCAGCAACAATTACTACATTTCACATTCGATACACAAAAAACAGCACAGGCCCTCCCCAATCCAAACAGTAAGTATGCAATCATTGCTATCATATTTCTCTACAATGTCCACAGTGCAATGTGTGCACTTATTTCTGCCATACAGATAGCAATGCCACAATTTGCAATGCACACCTATATTACACTACGTAGCTTGTGCCTACGCCCTACATGCTTCACTACACCCAGTACAGGGTAGGGGCTCCAGCCATGCACTCAATATTGTAAACCCTGCCCACAACTGCCGCTGCACTGTACAACTATGCATACAAACATCTATCCACGTACCAGAAACCCAACACATAACACAGCCACCTACCCCTTAGCCACTGCAGTTGAGATTGCCTGCCATTTCTTCCACACAATAGGTAACCTGTTTTCTACGTACACTGTTCACTTAAGCCTATAATAAGTGGACACCCTGAATGCACCACACTACAGTAACCTACCTGATAATCTGCACAAACACAACAATGAAAATTGATCAAGGCATCCATATATCTTACATAACTGTTCTAACTGCTGCAACATTTGGCTCCTGGCATTGCACTGGCACAGTTTAGACCATTAGGTCATCTTCATTGTTATGTACACCATTGCAAAAGAAGGTCTCCAACACATATTCCACTGCAGCACATGGTACATAGCTTGGCAGCCATATTTCAAACACTGCGTTACTCCTTAAATGTTTAAACTTCTGTTTCCCTTTCTTATTGTATAATGGAAACACCATTTGAACACCATAACCCCCTTACAATGTTTGAAGGACGTACGCAGTAATTCCTTTTCTTTGATCAATGACAGCCCCAAACATGTTCATGCTGCAAGACACCAAACTGCATACGATGGGCCAGCCACCCACATATGCTGAGGCAGCGAACACACAGTCTGCCATCGTCCACCGTTGCCTCGTAACACACTGCACATATAAATGTTCCTTAGGGACTGTAAAAGCACATTTTATGTATGTTGCCATCTGTGCATTCAGGGCACCATGTGTATGGCACCATCATCTCTACTTATACGTCGTACTACCTTCACCGTAATGACACTACCGACATCCGGAAATGCATGCTACAATCGAAACACGTTGCCGGCGGAATCCTTTTTTTTTCCAGCAGCATCTCCGGAAAGTGAAACCTAACATACCTCTCCTTCAACAGGACAAATGCTCATAGTAAAACAGCCTTGAGTGGGAAGCATGCTTAGCTCCAAGGTCAGACACTGTATGGAATTGTAGAAAAAAAGGATAC
Organism: Ambystoma mexicanum; assembly: GCF_040938575.1. Lineage (NCBI taxonomy): Eukaryota > Metazoa > Chordata > Amphibia > Caudata > Ambystomatidae > Ambystoma > Ambystoma mexicanum. The sequence continues at coordinate 929,032,370 of NC_090931.1, read as the reverse complement.
ATAACTTACAGTGCAGTTGCTCTGCCATGTGCCCTGAAGGTAGTATGCAACGATTCCATACGCCGCACACTGCAATTTGTCGCCCACCCAATACAAGCATGGAATTTGCCGAAGTTGGGTAAGTACAACTTTACATCACATGTGTATTTCAATTCAAATGTATTAAGCTGCAGTTCTGTATGCATAATTATACATTTACTTTACTGCACACTTTCCCTGTGTGCATCGTACAGAGGTTTGTGATGGCAGTAATCACGCGCCGTTACAGTGGCATGTCTCCACCATTCCCCGTAAATTGCAACTGTGATTGCACTTTGGTTTGTTGCCATTCTTCCAAGCCCCCGTAAATCCAGACAAAAAGGACAAGAAGAAAAGGGAACACAATTCATGCACTGAAACAGCACTTGTGCAGTGCTACATTACCTGTTTTGCCCTTACTTGTCATGATCTCTGCTTCCAAAAGGTCAGGACTTACCCAACTCCCTTGGAAGCAGAACCATAACCCAGGTTCCGAGTGCCAACCAGTCCCAATTGGGACCTTTTGGACCCTGTCCTGGCGCCAGTGGCACCAGGCTCATAAATATGCCCAGTCCCAGCGCTGGAAGCGCCGGGCTCATAATGCTTGGGTGGACTTACCTGCAGCAGACCATGCTGCTTACTTACCTGCCAGTTGAGCCCCTGATCCTCTTCTGTTTGGGACTACTTTTCCTGTTGGGTGGGGCAGGAGCCACTCCCTAGGCTTAGAACACTGGAACTCTTCTGGAAAGCAGGAACTCTTTTTCTTCTAGGCGAGGCTGTGGAAGGAGACCTCTAAGTACTACAGGAGGCTATTTAAACCACACCCGATGGATGAATCTTGCTTGGCGTTATTCTGCATCCTCTGCAGCAGAACGCTCATCGTGCCTTCTGCATCTGATCCTGGGCCTAAGGGAAAAAGGCTTACCTTCCTGGAATCCAGTTTTCAGCAACACCTATAAAGACAAGAAAGAACAGGTTAGCACTACAGTCTTCAGTGGCAGCGCATCTCTTACCTGGTCCATCGGCTGACACCAACGCCTCGCGCTGCATTCTGGCATCTGAAAGACAAAGGCTTACCGACTCTTCGCATGCTCCGGAGGTCTTCGCACTGCATACCGGCATCTGAAAGACAAAAGCTTACCGACTCTTCGCACGCTCCGGAGGCCTTCGGCGCTGCATCCTGCATCTGAAAGACAAAAGAAGGTGCGTTTAAAGACTTTGGGCAACTTTATTACTCACGTGCCATTACTCCTTCCCACGCCGAATCCAGTGGGTATTCCAACACCCTTCAGCAGCTCCGAACTTGTACCTGCAATATAAAGAGACAGTTAGTGCGCATCGTGAAGCAGGCAACAAGCGCTTACTTACGTGCTTCCAGGCGCTTCTATTCTTCTCACAGGTTCGATCCTCAACTCTCTTCAGCTCGCCATCCGCCATAGCCGGAACCCTGCAAAAACAAGAGACATCATTACAAAAGACTTTTAAAGACATTTGAAGTACCTTAAACTTACCGGTCGTGCAGTAAACGACGGACAGCAGTCCTCTGAGGTCAAGAGGCCTGCACCCTTATCCAGTGAAGAAAACTGGTTACGGCACCCTGCCCCGAGGCAGATGGAGAGCTTGGCGTTCACATACCTAAGACATCTTACTCTTCGAGTCAGGCATACAGTGCACAGAGGTCCAGCCCAAAGAGCCAACCGTGTGTTACACATCACCTTTGAAGATACGGTATTCGCCCAGTCAAGACCGGCGCCTCTGCGGGAATCAGGTGAGCGTTACAGAACGCAAAGCCTACCGCAAAACTCCCACCCAGGCGCTATGGAAACCTCGGATACCGACCAGCTAGCCCAGTTACTTGGGGAACTAAGAGCTGAAGTGCATGCAGCCCGTCAGGAAACTAACGCTCTAAGAAGGGAACTGATTATTTCCAAGGAGCGAACAGACGATCTCGCTAGACAATTGCTACAGTCACAAGCCGGACAGACTCCGTTACCCGCATCAGGGGCAAATCATCCTTCAACATCCTCTATGAATCCAGTGCAGATCAACCTACCTGGGAATGTACCTCTAGCTCCGCCCGAACGATTTTCTGGTGACCCAAAGAGGTTTGCAGTATTTATTAATCAGTGCCGGTTGCATTTCTTATGCCGGCCAGCAGCCTTTCCAACTGATCAAGCTAAAGTAGCTTTCGTGCTTTCGTACCTTAGTGGCAATGCGGCAGACTGGTCGATTCCTCTAGTTAATCAAGATGATCCGGTTCTCTGTGATTTTCAAGCTTTTCAGCTCAGTATGGAAAAACTGTTCGCAAGACATTCACAGGGGCAGGCCTTGGACAATGAGCTTCTTTCATTACGACAGGGTAATCAAGACCTTTTGGCTTATATTGCGTCTTTCAACAGACTGATAGTGGAAACTCAATGGCCGGAGGACAAAAGGATTACGCTGTTTTATAGAGGTCTACGTGGAGAGCTCAAAGATGTGTTAGCCCAAGTAGTGAATCCCCCGCAAGACTGTTCGGACTATATAGACTTAGTCGTTCAAATAGATCACAGACTACAGAACAGGAAGGCTGATCGTTCCAAGTTTGATGCTCGAGTATTTTCTAAACCACCAACTCCTTCCAAAGGGGTAGACTCCGGGGAACCCATGCAAATAGGGGGCCTGAAAGGACCACTAACACAAAAGGAGCGGGAAAGGAGAAAACAGCTGCAATTATGCCTCTATTGCGGAAACTCAGGGCACTTTCTTCGAGACTGTCCGGTGAAACCAGCCAAGAAGGCAGTTGGAGCTGCTGTTACCAAGATCACAAACTCTGAGCAGGGAAACGACCTCGCCCGACAAGAATAGAGGTCCTCTTGCCGAGCGTTAAAACCAGTTCCGTGACCTTGCATTTCGTGATACCTATGGTCCTCATTAGCCCTGATCATCCAGATCGATTAAATGCGATTGAAGCTTACGTCGACAGCGGTGCCATCGGCAATTATGTGGATCATGAAATGGTTTTGAGGATGAATCTGACTCTTTGTCCTAAGGCTGTAAAGGACGTCATTACTACGGTGGATGGTACGGAGATAGCCTCCGGACCAGTAACGCATACCACCCAAGAAGTGACGCTAGTAAGTCAAGATGGACACCATGAGAAGATCGTGTTCGATGTGATCAAGGCCCCTCAGTTCCAGATTATTCTAGGAATACCTTGGTTAGAGAAGCACAATCCTCAGATCGATTGGCGAGCAAGAACGGTTCAGTTTCCGGAATGTGTCTCTACTTGTTACCCTCAACCTGGTGTTACACTGGCAGCAATTTCTTCTGAGACTCCCCAGTTACCTCCCGAATACTAGAATTCCAAGATGTTTTCCGGAAGGATCAGGCTAACTCTCTACCTCCTCATAGGTCTTATGACTGCCAGATAGACCTGATACCTGGATCTACTCCTCCTTGTAGTAGAATTTATGCCCTCACCGAGCCTGAGAACCTTCATCTCCGACAATACCTGGATCAATACCTAGCGAATGGGTTTATTCGTCCTTCCAATCCCCTGCTTCCTCAGCTTTGTTCTTCGTTCCAAAAAAAGAAGGGGACCTGAGAACTTGTATAGATTATCGCGCCCTGAACCAGATCACCGTTAAGAATAGATATCCGTTACCTTTGATCCCTGAACTCCTGGACCAAGTCAGAAAAGCATGCATATATACAAAGCTGGATCTTAGAGGAGCCTACCACTTGGTACGAGTAAAAGAAGGCGATGAATGGAAGACGGCCTTCCGCACCAAGTATGGGCTATTTGAATATCAGGTCATGCCCTTCGGACTTTGCAATGCCCCGGCCGCCTTTCAATATTTTATGAACGATGTCCTCAGAGAGCTCATAGATGTGTGTGTTGTTGTTTACATTGACGACATCCTCGTTTATTCTTCATCGGAATCTGAACATCGGAAACACGTGAAAATGGTCCTTGAGAGATTGCGTCAACACAAACTTTTTGCTAAATTGGAAAAATGTGTTTTCAACGCGACTGAAGTTGAATTCTTGGGATTCATATTATCACCTGGCGGAGTGCGTATGGATTCAAAGAAGGTCGATGCAATTCTCAAATGGCCATCACCATCCTCCGTAAAAGGTGTTCAAAGCATGTTAGGCTTCGCTAACTTTTACCGAAGGTTTATCCCCGAATTCTCTCGAATAGTCCAGCCCATCACCGCCTTGTTAAAGAAAAACAAACGTTTTGAATGGTCTACCGAGGCGGAACAAGCTTTCCAGAATTTGAAGACTAAATTTATCTCTGCACCAATCTTAAAACATCCTCGCCCAGAACTCCCCTACATCGTTGAAACTGATGCTTCGAGCCTTGCCATGGGGGCAGTTCTATCACAAAAGGACCCAGTAACCAATCAGTTGCATCCCGTAGCATTTTGGTCCCGCAAATTCTCGCCTCCTGAAATCAATTACACTATTACTGATAAGGAACTTCTGGCTATCAAGTCCGCCTTTAAGGCTTGGCGGCATTATCTTGTGGGGGCCCGACACACAGTAACTGTGATTACAGATCACCGAAACCTGCAATATTTGAAAACCGCAAAAGCCCAATCCTCTAGACAACTCCGTTGGGCACTATTCTTTGCCAAGTTTGACTTCATAATTACCTATCGACCTGGTACAAAAAACGGTAAAGCTGATGCCCTTTCTCGGATGGGAGTGGAAGAACACTTGATCAACCCTAAACCTGTACCTATCATTCCCGAACAAAGAATTCTGGGTGTGATCACTACACAATCCATAGAGGAAGTTAAGGATAAAGCCAGGCAACTTGTAACTCCAGCAGACATACAGAATTGGCATCTGCAGGGAAAGGACTTTGCAGTGAAGGACAACTTATTGTATTTCCAAGAACGATTATACCTGCCCAGCACAGATTTACAGAAAAAGGTAATCTCTTGTTATCACGATTCTTTAATGGAAGGACATCCCGGTATGGCCAAAACCTCAGAAAAGATCAAGCGCTACTTCTGGTGGCCATCTTGGAAAAAAGATATCAGAGACTTTATAATGTCCTGTGGAGTATGCGCCCAAAACAAGAGTCAAAAAGAAAAACCAGCCGGCCTCTTACGCCCTATTGACATCCCACCTCGCCCTTGGCATACGCTTTCTATGGACTTCATCACCGATCTACCTCCATGCTCCGGATACAATACGATCCTAGTAATCGTGGACCTATTCTCCAAGATGGCGCATTTCATTCCACTCAAAGGCTTACCAACAGCAACAACTCTGGCCCGAGAATTTCTTGAAAACATCGTCCGACTGCACGGTTTTCCTTCAGTTCTAATTTCGGATCGAGGTAGTCAATTTATTTCTCATTTTTGGCGAAGTTGCTGTCGGTCGGCTCAAATTGATGTGAGACTTTCGACCAGTCACCACCCTCAAACCGACGGACAAACCGAGAGGACCAATCAAACTCTGGAACAGTATTTACGCTGCATGCTGCAACAAACTGAAAAAACTTGGAAAGATATCCTTTGGATAGCTGAATATGCCTACAATAACTCTGTCCACTCGGGAACTGGGAAGACCCCGTTTTTTCTTTTATACGGCAGTCACCCTCGAACCTCGGAGTTGGATCCACTTCAAGATCTTGGAACACCAGCAGTAGACCACCTGCACTCTACAATCACCCAAGCTTTTAAGGAAGCCGTTTCTCACCTTCAAAGGGCTAAAGAACAATACAAGAAAGGAGCAGATCAACATCGGAAGGAAGCCCCCCAATATCAAGTAGGAGATCAAGTCTGGTTATCCACCAAATATCTACCTCTAAAAGGACCACGCACATTCAACCCAAGATACCTTGGTCCCTATTCCATCACTACCATAGTAAACCCAGTAGCGGTCAAGTTGGACTTGCCCCCTCACATGAAGATACATCCGGCCTTCCACGTCTCTCTATTAAAACCCGTGCAACCTCAAACCCGACTAACTAAATCTCCAAGACCTATCCTAGTTGATGGAGAACTCGAGTTTGAAGTCAAAAGCATCCTGGACTCCAAGATCTCCAAATCTAAACTATTTTACCTAATTGACTGGAAAGGCTACGGCCCCCAAGAAAGATCCTGGGAACCTGCAGAAAATGTCCACGCTCCTCGTCTAATCAAAAGATTTCATCGAACATTTCCTGACAAGCCCAAACCCCCGGAGAAGCCCGGTTTGGGAGGGGCCTTGAGGGGGGGTGTTGTCATGATCTCTGCTTCCAAAAGGTCAGGACTTACCCAACTCCCTTGGAAGCAGAACCATAACCCAGGTTCCGAGTGCCAACCAGTCCCAATTGGGACCTTTTGGACCCTGTCCTGGCGCCGGTGGCACCAGGCTCATAAATATGCCCAGTCCCAGCGCTGGAAGCGTCGGGCTCATAATGCTTGGGTGGACTTACCTGCAGCAGACCATGCTGCTTACTTACCTGCCAGTTGAGCCCCTGATCCTCTTCTGTTTGGGACTACTTTTCCTGTTGGGTGGGGCAGGAGCCACTCCCTAGGCTTAGAACACTGGAACTCTTCTGGAAAGCAGGAACTCTTTTTCTTCTAGGCGAGGCTGTGGAAGGAGACACCTAAGTACTACAGGAGGCTATTTAAACCACACCCGATGGATGAATCTTGCTTGGTGTTATTCTGCATCCTCTGCAGCAGAACGCTCATCGTGCCTTCTGCATCTGATCCTGGGCCTAAGGGAAAAAGGCTTACCTTCCTGGAATCCAGTCTTCAGCAACACCTATAAAGACAAGATAGAACAGGTTAGCACTACAGTCTTCAGTGGCAGCGCATCTCTTACCTGGTCCATCGGCTGACACCAACGCCTCGCGCTGCATTCCGGCATCTGAAAGACAAAGGCTTACCGACTCTTCGCATGCTCCGGAGGTCTTCGCACTGCATACCGGCATCTGAAAGGCAAAAGCTTACCGACTCTTCGCACGCTCCGGAGGCCTTCGGCGCTGCATCCTGCATCTGAAAGACAAAAGAAGGTGCGTTTAAAGACTTTGGGCAACTTTATTACTCACGTGCCATTACTCCTTCCCACGCCGAATCCAGTGGGTATTCCAACACCCTTCAGCAGCTCCGAACTTGTACCTGCAATATAAAGAGACAGTTAGTGCGCATCGTGAAGCAGGCAACAAGCGCTTACTTACGTGCTTCCAGGCGCTTCTATTCTTCTCACGGGTTCGATCCTCAACTCTCTTCAGCTCGCCATCCGCCATAGCCGGAACCCTGCAAAAACAAGAGACATCATTACAAAAGACTTTTAAAGACATTTGAAGTACCTTAAACTTACCGGTCGTGCAGTAAACGACGGACAGCAGTCCTCTGAGGTCAAGAGGCCTGCACCCTTATCCAGTGAAGAAAACTGGTTACGGCACCCTGCCCCGAGGCAGATGGAGAGCTCGGCGTTCACATACCTAAGACATCTTACTCTTCGAGTCAGGCATACAGTGCACAGAGGTCCAGCCCAAAGAGCCAACCATGTGTTACACATCACCTTTGAAGATACGGTATTCGCCCAGTCAAGACCGGCGCCTCTGCGGGAATCAGGTGAGCGTTACATTACTATGCCCTTTCAAACAATTACCAGTTCTACGCACCCTCGTTGTATTGAAAGTAATAACGGCCACAGGTGCACACAGCAGTCAACCGGCACACAAACATTGACAGCTCACATTTCAATGTTGCAGCTCCTGCATTCTCCTGCAATACGAGGAGACCCCCATGAGGGTTCTTTTTTTCTTTGGACACACACAGAGACATTGTGCCGTGGGTCTAACAACACTCACCAGCACTGTCATTTTTTGTAAAAATGAAACACATGAAAGGAGCATCTGGGGCAACCTTTCAAAGACATTTTGCTTTTGTGGAGCTGTATGACAATGACAGTATCACCTACAAAACAGAGAGCAAGGCAGTGGGTTAACATATGACGCTACTCAATAACACACACTACATGGTCCGTGAGGCAGCCACCTACTACGGTATCCTTCCCGCAATCTCTTCTCCTGTACGCTGCCACTATTAACAGCTACTTACATCTATTCTTATTCCTCTTTCTTCTCAGATGCAGTAGCGCGTGCCACACCTTCCACATTCCAACAGACGGGTTGTGGAAAAGCATTGCAAGATTACCATAAGCAATGTGTTTTCCGTTGTTGTTATCTGGGCCGACCGATATGGGCCTGTATGTCCATTTGCAGTTCCAGCAATACGAACCAAACTGCAAGCGTTTATGCTGTAATGCATCCCAGAGGCAACAGCTGCTACCTTGCAAAGAAAATGTGTTCTTCCACACGGGCCACCAAGCACCACAAAGTACTCCTTTCCCCACTTTGCTAGACAACAACAGAAGTACAGAAGTCAACAGACGGCATTGCTCAGTGGATTATGTTTGCTAAATAAAAGAGCAGTGATTGCAGCCACCTTACACGTTCACGTGAACATTCTTTAGCAAAATAAAGCACTTGCAACAATTCACAGTGTTTATTTTTTCGATCCTTTTGTTTTGAACATATTGCATTTCAAAAACGTTGTATTCGTAACTTTGACTGGACACCCATTGCAAATGATGGCATTGCTATGTGCATTGCAGAAATGAGTGCACACATTGCACTGTGGACACTGTAGAGAAGTATGATACCAATACTTGCATAATTACTGTTTGGATTGAGGAGGGCCTGTGCTGTTTTTTGTTTACCGAATGTGAAATGTTGTATTACTCATTGCTGCATTATTTGTGGCAAAAGAGAACAAAACATGTTAGAGCAGGTATTTCGTTACTTTACAGTCCACTACATTTCATATATTTATTTACTTTGTGGACCATCATAACTAGTACTTCATAAGTACTGTGCTTTGAACCAGTGTACTGTGAAATAAGCGCAGTTCCTGTGTTTCTTGCATAATCATTGGGTCTGTGGGAAAAAGAAAATACATGCTGGATTAAAAAAGAAAAACTTCCACATTTCTTTGCTGCTATAATGCTCATAATGCACAATGAGTTACAGTCACGTTTGGAGTGGTTGCAGCACTTTTTAAGGTGTACTCTTGAAGTAGGAGGAAATGTAATAGGTTACGATTTCTGGCCTATACATATTGGAAGGATGTGTGGCTTTGTATGGTGTTTTGTAAATGTTTACCGGTTTCCTTTTTTGTACCACTGTTTCTTTACGCATTTGGTTGCTGCTGGCAGTTTGCAAGTATTGTGTTATTGTACTGTGCTACTGCAGAATTGTGACGGTAGTTACGTACCTTTTGGCGTACTGTAACAGCTCATACTTTGGAAGTTTTTCAGGATATGTTTGTAGCACAGTAGTTGTTGAAGGTTGAGTTGGGTTGTTTTAATGCTGCAAATAACATTGTAGTATTCTGGTTGCAGTTAGATACCAGGTGGTGTATTCTAACTGTTTACAGTGTCCCATTCGTAAAGGGTACGTTTAGAAGCTTGTGCATTGCTGTTGCTATTGGCACATCTGTGTGCATTCTGAAGTAGTAGTCTACCATTATGGGTTTACGTAGTGATAGGTCCATATGTCTTGCAGTTGTATGACTATTCTTAGACAGTTGGTGACTGATTTGCGTACGTGGTGGTTTCAGAGGTTACTGAGGATAGTTTTGAACCCTCATACTTAGTACTTTCCCTTTGACGTATCCTGTGGAAAATACTGCTACTGTGATTTGTGCACACATATTGTTTGTGTGAGTGTATTCATTGGGTTCATTGCGGATGAAATTGTGAAACACACACTCAAGTGCATTTCTTCAATGCTTGCTCTATGCTAAGTTGCTTTAGGTCGACAGTGTGGAAGGAAAGAAAATGTTTGTCCACTTACGAAGGTACTGGTTGGTGCTGGGGAGTAAGGTATAGTAGGTTTGTACATCAGTGAGCAAATCTAGGCTTCAAGAATATTAAGTAGGCATTTGCAAGATGTGCAGGTAATCGCTGCTTTGGAATGATGGGAGTATCATTGCATTCCCACCATGAGCATTTCTTTCTAATGTATGCAGTATAGTGGCCTTCACTGGTTGAGTCGTCTGTGTGGTAGATTATGGCTACTGTTGTGAGGTTTTTCTTGCCAAGTGAAACCTGTCCGTGTGTGAAGGCAGTAAGTTTGCAGTTGTTTTTGGTTACATCTGCATTGTATTTTAGGATCATTAATATTACATATTGACTTTGTGAGTGTATATGTAGCGTTGAACGATTATCAGAATTGTATGGCCTACAGAATATGCTATGGTTTGCATTTTGCACCAGTTGCTGAAATGCAATGGAGTCACAGTTAAGTGTTGATACAAACACGAAGCATTCATTAGGCACTTGTTCCTGAATGACATGGTTGCACAGACTGCATGTATGTTTCCACATTTAGAAAATCTGAAAGATTTCATTTATGCGTATGTTTTTCCTTTCCAGTATTTCTAGTAAGTACATTAGAAATTCCTGTGGATCTTCTTGTCGGTTTAAAGTGAATTTCACCATTCCAGCACTGTAGTCCAATTCCTGCCTTATTCCTGAGACACTGTATATGGTGTCAGGATTACTTGACATTTCTGTGAAGGACGAGCATTTGCAAACACAACTGGTCTGCACCATTTGCTGGCATTTAGAATAGAACATTAATTGTTACATTTGCATAGCAATTAACACCTGTTGCATTGGAAAATTTGAATGGACCAGGTACTTCTGTGTCTGAGCACTTTGATAGAAGGGTATGTGGTTTCTTTGAAGATGCACTTTTTTGTGGGTGGAGTTGGGTATGTCTTGTCTTTTTTACTCCTTTTGTATGTGCTTTTGGTAGTTGATGAAGTATGTGCTGATTTCAATTTCTTTGGTGGTACTTTTGCCACATCATTTATAACTTCTGATTGAATGAGATTTCTTTTCAAACCTTTTGGTTTCTGAGGAATAGGGTACATTTTCAGATGGGGTGTGTAAAATGCACATAGTCTATTGTACTCTATGATGCAAGGAATGTCTGCGCTGACTGCAGTTGCATCAAAATTCACTAGATACAGACCTTCGAGTGTACCTAGCCGTGACAGTGCTACGTAACTCATGCCTTCTTTAAAGACTGTGCTACCAATATCAATCAATGCTTGATCTAAGGTTAGACCTTGCGATTTATGAATAGTTACTGCAAAAGCTAGCGACAGAGAAAATTGTTCTCTGAGTACATACATGTCTTTGAAAAGAAGGAATCGAGCCATTGTGCGTCCTATATTTTTAACCTCTGAAAGTTTGCCAAACTTGATGTTCACAAACTAAATGCTGCTGTCCTGTGGGTATGCCTGGAAGCCAACAACTGTACCAAGTGCTCCATTAACTAAACCTTGCTCTACGTCAATGTTACGCTTTAGCATAACTCTACAGTTGACACATAATATCCATTTTTTTTCCAAACCAGCTGTGTTGGACATAGAGTTCTCTTAGGTTTTTAGTCGTGCTATGCCTTGTTGACACATAGGTATTGTCTTACTGTATACGTCCAGTTTGTCTGTGGCATGAATTTCCACTAGTGGTTGTTTTTCTTTTTTGAGCATTGTTGCATTCAATTGTGCACAGCTTGCTAGAGTTGGCATTAAGAACATATAGCTGACATTTGTCTGAGCTAATTGTTCCATGGCATCAGTACCACATGTGTTACGCCCGTACAGCTCATGGATGCGTCTAGTATTGAGGGTAGACTGCGCCTCCTTTGATAGTACACCAATCCGTATGTTTTTTTAAATGTTGGCGTAGGTGAGGTCTGCAGACTGACGCATGTTTTGAGTTAGTTCTCTGTATTGGAAATGTTGCCAGAGATTTACATTCCCAATGCTTCAGAGACTTTTACGGCACAGTTTGTGGCCTAAAGTTTTGAAGATAGGTTCATCTTTCACTAGTGCTAATTGAAGGAGATCTCCAAAAACAATGACATGGTTTCCTCCAAAGAGTTCTTCGTAGTCTGTTTCGAGCACCTCTTGCAATCTGAGGTGAATCAAAGTCAACATTAGGTTGGAGACCATGCTCACCTCCTCTATTAGGAGCATTTTATTTTTGTTTCAACAGTCTGCATAGCTCCATAGCTGATTCTGCAGAAAGTTTATAGTACTCTAATTTGTTTTGGTGTTCTACTGGAAGGAGCAGCAATCAGTGAAGAGTGACTCCACCTATGTTGTAGGCAGCCAAACCCGTCGGGCGGTTACAACAACTGAAAGACTGTTGTTTGTTAATTGTTGGAGTTATTTACTGATCATTTTTATGAAGAATGTTTTACCTGACCCAGCTTCACCACTTACATACAGCACTGCAGGTTTGTAGTTGTTACAGGTGCAACTTTTACTTTCATGCTGTATACCATGTTCAGTTTTTTCACTCACTTGTAGAAAAATGGTACTCTGCTCATTCTTTAGTTGGGATTTCAGTACAGCCAACTGTTCTGCAGACTGCTCATACTGAAACATGGTGGTGGTTACTTCCGGCATGGCTAATTCTGCCTCATTTGCTAAGAGTGGCTGTCCGAGTGGTTCTTGGCTGCCTGTTGCAGAAGGTTCACTGCTCTCAGAAGTGTCTACATTTAGTTGTGCTTCAAGTTCTTCTTCTTGTTGGCGTTCATTGTCCAATATGGTTTTGTACCGTGTGAAGTTTTCATTTGTAATTGTACTTTCACTTGTATTGAAAGCATCTTCATAGGAGGCGTGGGTGGCTAACAAATCTTCTTGTGTTCTCCATGGTTTGAAAAGTTGCAGTAGAGCCATGTAGTACAGTTCTTTGTGTTGAGGAGTTTTTAATGACAACTTCATATGATTAATTAGACTGCGTTTGGTAAGATTCACCAGGCTGACTTTCCAACTTTCCACTTTGTATCTACCTTTTTCCTCATCTGGTTTAATGTTTTTTTGTATGCAATGTTTGGGCTATCTGATACAGGCAAAAGGCTTCTAAAGTAGAGGGCGCTAGAGAGCCACCCAAGATAGCAGCTCACTGAAAGAACTCCGTGCAGTGTCCTCTAAAGATCCTGAAAAAACGACGTTCTAAGTGCCTCCACAACCCGATCGCTGAAGATCCCCTGCTCCAGACGCCCTGTGGTACCTTGGAAGCAGCCAGCTGTGAACGGAACACACGTGGGCTCCAGTCCCACCGCAGTGAAGCCCGCACAGTGCCATCAGCGGCTCTTACGGCCCAGTGAGACGAAACCTTGGAGCTGCGTGTTCGGGAAGGCGCGGCCGGCGCAGTCCGAACACCGCAGCAACCCCGCTGCAACTCCCCGCTCATCGCAGAGGTAGTGAGTCGACTGCTGCCAAGCCCCGGGCGGTCTGTTGCGAGTGAGGAGAATGGACCGCAAGCGTTTCATCCTAGCAGCAGCAGGGGCAGGCAATACCCGTTCCCCATTAGCGGCCGTGACGGAGGCAGTGGGGGAGTCCGTCCAGCAACCCACAAACAATGTCGCCCATTTTGGACTGCCCAGCGAGGTCGACACCAGGAGTTGAGCGGTGCCGCGCCCTGCCACGGCCCACATAGCAGTGCCTTCCCGCAGGCGGCTCTTTGCCCGAGGTGGGGCGGACCCAGACCCTAACCCACGGTGGGTTAAGAAAGAAGCGAGGCAATGCCCCATGCGTCGCACATGCCAGCCCAGATCCTCCAGGTGAGTGCGGATACCGCACACAGGATTAACTCCCCCCTCCCCGCCAGACCCCCAGCACCTGCGGCAGACTCGCCGGAAAACCTGAGAACGGGTAAAGGCCCCCCTGCTCCCAGATGTGCAGACGGGGCCGCTCCCCCCAACCACTCCCTTCCTGACAGCTGCAGCCAACACCGGCAGTCCGTTGGTCCACGCCTGGAGCCCATCCTGAGCACGGGGCTGGCGCACAAGTGAGCTCTCCCTCTGCAGCCCTCCACCGCGTGAATTCACCAAAATCCGGCACCTGCTTACACCAATCCGGGCCGGATCCCACGCAAAAACCCATTCAGCAGCGGGCGGTCGGCCAAACCCCTCCACAGCCCATCAGTGGATGCCTGGGAGGCCCTTGGAAATTCCACGGCGGGCCCGGACTCAATCCATCCATAAATCTACCTTCAAGACATCGCAGAAGTGTCCCGCGGTGGCGGGCCCTCGGAGGGGATGAGGTCAAACAAGACTGAGGTGCATCACTGTGGTGGGAGAGTCACCACTGCCTGCTGATCCCACCTAAGAACAGTCCGAATGGTGATCCCGGCAAGTGCCCCCTTGAACTGAGCAAAGTGTCACTGTTAGCTGCGGGCACTGGCCGGGAACCCCGCAGCAGGAAAAGATCCCTGGGCATACCTCCCCCAAAACCACGCAATCCCACCGGCAGACCAACGCTCCTGGGAGAAACACTTGTCAGCCCTTCCTGACGCACCCTCCCAGCTCTGTCCTTCCTGCTCACCTTGAGGACCCACCAAATTCCCAGCCTGGAAGTTCTGCCCCGGATGCAGCCTTTGCTCTGTGCCTGCTCCGGGGCCCCCCCTTGGGATTCGGCTGCCCCGTCCACGGACTGCCACCACCCTCAGCTTAATCGGCTCCCTACACACCTGTGGCCCCGCTTTGGGGGAGCGTGTTGCGGACACTCACACAGAGATCCCCTGCCACACCTATACAACACACCAACTTCTTGGACTCCTCTTGCAGGGTCCACATCCAGAGGTCCATAGCCAGCCGCCCTACCAAGTGTGTTGACATCCCGTCTCCCACATTTGGGGCCACGACCATCGCAACGTCAAGCCATGGGTAAATCTGACAAGGCACAAAGGAAACTGACCTTTGAAACAGGGGCCGTCGTGAAGACTCGAAAGCAAACATACCCAACAACCGCTCAGCCAAACACCACAGATCCCGACGAGGCCTCCATGTCATCCCCACCGCTGGATATCCGCGAAATCCTTCTGGACCTCAAAACAGGGATCGGCAATCTCGATGCTAAACTAGACGCCCTCTCGGCTAAGGTTGACCTACTTCAACACAGGCTGGACAAGCACGGCGACTGACTCGACTCAGTGGAGCAAAGAGTGTCCGACCTAGACGATAACACAGCCTCTTGGGAGGCACTGGTGCCCCAAGCTCTGCACTGTTCCAGTTATTGGGTGAAAGGGGGAGGGGAATTTCTACAGGCATGTTGGGGGTTGCCCATCAAGGGAGGCTAGGGAAGGGAAGAAGACTTTCAATGGGGGGGTATACCCACGGGCGAGTTGGGGGTTGCCCGTGTGAAGATGGGAAGTTACATAC
Organism: Ambystoma mexicanum; assembly: GCF_040938575.1. Taxonomy (NCBI): domain Eukaryota; kingdom Metazoa; phylum Chordata; class Amphibia; order Caudata; family Ambystomatidae; genus Ambystoma; species Ambystoma mexicanum. The sequence goes on along the minus strand of NC_090931.1, from coordinate 929,017,105 downwards.
AGTTATGGGGAAGCACAGGAAGCGAGTCCACTGCTGGCCCTTCGGAACCACCCTCATCCACCAACTCAGACCATACGAATCCAGCCATTCCAAGATCCGCCAGCATAACTTTCCAGCAAACAGTGGAGGGAACAGGCCAGAACGACTAAAACCACCAGGAATCCGGAACAAATCCGAAAGAGCAAAGCCACCACACACCTATGGTTAACTTAGCTACATGGAATATTAGAGGGGGCAACCAACCAGCTAAAACACGAAAAATATCCCAATACCTCTGGAGACACCAGATAGATGTGGCCATGATACAAGAAACTCACCTCCTCCCCAGCTCTGAAAACAGCAGGGCCCGCTACTGGGGATGTCACAGGTACTTCTCATCATACTCCTCATTCACGAGAGGAGTTGCCATCTTAATAAGCAAAAGAGTAAAATTCAGATTCATATCCTCAGAAAAAGACTCAGAGGGCAGAGCACTCCTCATGTGTGGAATTCTGGAAGGTAAAGAAATAGTCCTTGTGAACTCCTACAGGCCGAACTCCGATAGTGCCAACAATTTTGACTGGGTGATGACGCACCTGGAGACCACTGGGTCAGCTACAATCATTTGGGGTGGCGACCTAAACACCCTGCTCGACCCCCACAAGGACAAGTCACAGAATGTCAGGACCTCGCCTTCCAAGTACAGCCTCCAAATTCAAGAAATTTGCAACACCTACAATCTAATAGATATCTAGAGACACACCCACTGGGAAACTCGAGATTACTCCTTCCATTCATGGGTACATAATACAGACTCACGTCTAGACTACTTCCTGGTATCGACTCAGGCCCAATTCCAATGGGGTCTTTGCCAAATCCTGCCGAGGACCTTCTCAGACCACTCTACCATCTCCCTCGAATGCAACCCAGATAACAGCAAGAAAAACAGACCATAATGGAGGTTTAAACCTGGATCCTTGCAAGATCAAGTCTACGCAGACGAACTGCGTGAAGAAATTCCCTCCTTCTTGGAGATAAACCAAACATCAGTCACGTCTGCCGGCACACTCTGGGAGACAATGAAATGTTACAACAAGGGGATATGCCTTGCGAAAGAGCAGGGCATATTGAAGCTCAACAGAAGGGAACTAACCTCCAGTGAAGCCAAACTGAAAGAATGGGAGCTAAAACACACCCAATCGAAAGACCCCAGCTCCCTGGCTGCCCTTAAGGTGGAACTTGATAACTTCAGGTCAATAGCAGAAAGAGAAATAAAGTTCCTATCACGAGGCCACAAAATCTGCCAATATGGTGAAAGCCAGAAACCTGGCGCCTTGCAGGCACGATTAATTGCAGCTGAGAGGAAACCCACCCTAGTGGAAAGGATACGAAATCAACGAGGGGAATTAGTCCACACAGAGGAAGAAATCGTCGAAACATTTCGCACATATTACCAAGAACTTTACAGTACCAAACACACAGCAAACCCTGCAGAACTCTCCCAATACCTAGACAACATTGAACTATATTGGACAGACAACGAGCTGAGAGAACCATTGAATGCCCCCATCAGCCTTGAAGAAATCCTTACAGCGATCAAAAGTCTCCCCAACACTAAAGCCCCAGGGCCCGATGGCCTGATAGGTGAATTCTACAACTTCTGGCCCCGCTCCTACTGCAGGTGTATGAAGAAGCGATGGAATTCGGAACATTGCCCTCAACTCTCCATCAAGCGAACATGATCCTCCTCCATAAAACAGGAAAACCACACGAAGATTGCGCCTCATACAGGCCAATTTCCTTAATAAATTTAGACAACAAAATACTTGCCAAAATCCTAACCTCCAGACTCCTCCCGCTCATGCTGGGCCTAGTCATAGCAGATCAGGCGGGATTCATACCCGGATGCAATACCTCCTTTGGGGTCAGAAGAATGTTAGGAGCGATGACGGCGCTTGATCGCGAGACTCGGGCAATAGCAGCTTTTTTGGACGCCGAAAAAGCTTTCGACTCAGTCGAATGGCCCTTCCTGTTTGAAGTCCTACGCCGTATGGGATTGGGCAAATACTACCTTAATCTTGTAGCCCTCTTGTACAAAGACCTGACCTGCACCATCACCATGGGAAGTACCAGATCCTCAGAAATACGACTACAAAGAGGGACCAGAAAGGGATGCCCACTGTCAGCAGTCCTATTTACGTTAGTGATGTAACCCCTGGAATCTGATCTTCGAGCACGTCAACTTCAAAGAGGTCTTTCCATCGGACCCCATGATCTTGTAATCTCCCTCTACGCAGATGGCATAGCTCTCTTTATACACAATCTGGCGGAAAACCTAAACCCAATCATGCGAGAAGTCATCAAATTCGTTAAATTTTCAGGTTTGAAGATTAACCATTCCAAATCCATTATATTCCCCCTAACCAAAACAACAACAATATTTGCAGATGACTTCAGATTCAGCTGGCAATCATCGAGAGTAAAATACCTTGGTATCTCACTGTCCAGATCCCACTCAGACACTATGCAAGACAACTACGGAACAATCATCGAGACACTACAAAGCAAAATAAGTAGATGGAAACTCCTTCCACTCACCCTGTGGGGCCGCGTCTCCCTAGTCAAGATGGTGATCCTCGCGAAGCTCCTTATGTGTCCAATAAGAACAACTTATTGGACACATACTACCCAAACAGGAGTGTTACTTTAGAAGCCTTTTTTTTTAACTTTATTTTTGGTTTTTATATAACAGAAACTCAATAGTAACATTGCACAGGTTACGTCCCGCTACCCCCCTGTCCTCCACGGCCCACGCTCCCTGGGCCTGCAGCTGTCCGATCCACCAGGGACCAATTCAGTTTATGTTCCTCAGCCAGCGGTTGTAATGTTACAGCAATCTCAAGGAGCCGGCTCTGGGGATGAGTTCCGCGATGAGCTCTGCTTTGGTTAAGTATGCTGTGACATATCGTGCAGCTGCAGTGAAATGGTCTGCATTGTACTGTACATCAACATTAGCATTCCATAAGAGGGCAATTATTGCATTATAATCATTGATGTACTTTGATGCTTCACTCCTTTTTATACAGTATGTGTTCTTATGAGACTTGCTTTCACACGATATCGAACTGAAGACATGAAGCTGGTTACTTGCCCTGTTGTTGAAACTGATCTAGGGAAACCAAAGTGGCATTTGGTGTACTATTTGCCTCTGTTTTTATATTTGCGCCGACTGTATTTGCCCCACTTGTGTCTTTGGAACTGCAAAATATGTGCATGTAGGTCACTATGTGTACTTTCCGAAAGGATTTCGCAAGTGACATATTTGTGAATGAACTGCAAAACAGTTTCATCACTCTCCTCACCAAATTTAGGAGCATTTTTTATCCACAAAAGCATGTGGATGTGTGGTGTTCCTCTGGCTTGATATTCTTTTCTCCAAAAGAAGCGCTCCACTTCTCCGAGGGGAGGAAGTGCTTTATTGCAAATGTAGTGCAGCATGGCAAGGAAGCGATGATGGAAGTATCGTGAAACATTTACTGGATCAAGAGAGCACATTTCTCCTGGTGTTTTCATGTCTACACCTGATTTGTTTTTGTTTGCTATGCGTAGGAAAGTGTGCAAGTCTTCCCATGCATACTCTGCGCAACTTAAAGTGACAAACCATGTGGGTGGGCCAAGGTTGCGTAGCATACACCGTACATCTGCCTGCCGTCGGAACCAGTACTCTTTCGTATCACGCATGTTCGCCAAGAGATTTGTAATACTTGACTGTAAAACTTCGTCCTTCTCTTGCACCTTTTGCAATAGCTGTGTAGCAGACATGTTTTGAAAATGGGAACCTGTTTTCATTGTGTGAGCAACTCCGTAACATAGCATTGCCAGTCACTTTCAAAGAGGAGGTGGAATATGTACTCCACGTTCTGTCTAAATCTAGGGTCTTCAGAATACATTCGTAAACAGCGGTATTCTGATGCTGTTATTTGTGTGCATCTTTCATCATATCTTCCACCTTTTCCAGTTGGGAAGAGTAGAGGAAAGGCTTGTGCTTCTACACATTTTTCCCATATACTGATTGGCGCTCCTTTGGCTTGCCGCATTTGATATGTTTCCAGTGCATCGTTTATGGTGTCTTTGGAGTGCAGTGGGTGATTTGTGTAGTGGTCTAAAATATTGGAGGCTGCACTAGGATCTAGATGCTCAAATTGGCCAGTTGTTGGGGGGTCCTGAATTACTTCGGTTGTTTCTCTCAGGTTTTCTTCAACATTTATTTCCTTGTAGTATTCATTGTTTTCTTTTAGGTATTGCAAGGCTTCCCTAACTTTGCTTAAGCGCACTAGTTGCTGTCATTTTTTTTTCTTTGGTAGGTACACCATTTACCAGGATAATCAAAGGCCCTCATTCCGAGTATGGTGGTAGTCATGGCGCTACTTGTGCCATGACTGCCTCCCATACCGGTACCGACTCCGGTTTGGTTCAATGGGGACTTACCGGTCCTTTCCGACATTGGAGGGACCAGTAAATCCCCATTTACCAAAACATTCCCCATTCCTATTGAGCCCTCATAGGGCTCAATGGGAATGGGGAGGGCGCAAATAACGGGCCGGCGTATGCCAAGCCTGTTATTTTGCGCCCAGGTCCCTTAACGGGTCCCGTCCTTAACACCTGGTCAGACCAGGCGTTAAGGAAGGGACCCGCTAAGGGACCTCGTTGTAGGGCAGTAAGGGATTACCGGCGCCGGTCTCCTTACCGGTGCCCGGTATCCCTTACCGCCCTACTCGGAATTAGGGCCAAAGACACTTTTATTGGCCTTTGCACTCGTAGAGTGTCTACATTTTCTTTGAGATCTAATGGTAAATAAACTACTTTCCCACGAATGCCTCTCAGTAGTTCGGTGGGAGGCAATTTTGCAGTTTTGGTTGAAGTCGTATTATTGTTTGAAATGGGTGCACTGTTTGGATTATAATGTTCTCATACAAATTAGGCTGTTGCAGTGCGTTTGGCAGTAGAAATACTTCCAAATTATTATTGATTGCCTGTGAAGGCCTTTGGTTATTGTCAGGTTTTGCAGTGCAGTAGGTGCACAGTATGGAGGTGGTCGTAAGTTCGCATTTGTTTTCAGCTACAAGGTACAGAGCTAATTGAAACCATTCCTATTCCTCATTGCCTTCGATTTTCTGCATTATATCTATAGTTTTGGTGCTCTTTCGATAGCAAGTTCTACGACAACACACACATACTTGGTTTGGCATTATCAGCTGCTTTGCTTTTGAACTTTTGTATTTCTTTTCTGTATGTGTGATATAAAAAAGTTGATAGCTGCAATGTTGTCAGTACTGTTGTCTGAAACTGCTGGAGTTTGTAAGTGCTCTTCAGTTCCACAATATTTCCTTTGGATGTGCTCTATTTCTTCGAGCACTTGTTTGGCTGTATTGTGTAGGAGAATATAATTTAAATGTTGCAGCGCTACAGCTGGACCTTTTGCATAGTATAGTTTGTAAACTACATTTCTGACTGTTGAATGGTGGGTTGCTAACATTTTGATACAGTGCAAGGTGCTTTTGCAAGCAGGTCCAGAAATACAGGCTGAGGAATGTCCTTGTATTCCCGTGTAGTTGCGTACTTGGCAGGAGTCCATAGTTTGCAGTATTTTTCTTTTTCTTTTGTCGTTGCCTTTGACATACTGATTGAGGAGTTTCTGCAAAGATTTGATTAAGCATTGGCAAACGTTGCACATTGATGTGCAAGGCCATTTGTAGGTGAGGCGTGTTGGTTTGGTGGAATGGAGAGTGACATCTAAGTTTGATGGGGATATTTCTGAAAGCAGTGTTTCCTCTTCCATTATGGTATTGTGTATCTTTTCATGCCCTCATCCACTCCGATGTAAGGCAATTTGGTTTGTTTGTTCTTGTTTGTGTGCTTCTTCATTGAAGTATGGCTCTTTGTTGGTGGTGTGACTCCACTCACCTGTACAGATGTGGCCAAAGGTATCTATGCTGATATTGTGTTTGTTTCGCAGTAGTGCTTGCAATTTACCAATTAATCTTGTTAGTGGTTTAATTCTGTTCAAAATTATTATAAACAATTACCGTTTTACGATCATTGCACTGTCTACAAGAGCTTCTGGGATAACTTTTCTGCGGTAGGTTTTGAGGGTTGAGCATGATTTCTGCCCTCTACTTATAAGGTTCTGAAGGACACTGTGGTGGAAAATATTTTGTAAAAGTAATTTTTTGCAATGCTCGCTTGTGCTAACATTACCATTTGTACGTGGTCTGTCAGCAGTTGTGCGTGTTGCACTGTTTTTAGTGCTTTTATTTTCATTCTCACATTTTGCCAGATGACCTGCACTGTCTGTACTGGTAGATGCCTCAATTTTTCTTAATAACTGCATTAGCTCTTCTCGTTCAACTTTCTCTAGAAGTTCTGCTTGCAGTGGATGGCTACTTTCTATGTTTTTAGGTTGCGTAGCTCTATTTCTGCGTTGCTTTCTGCAGAGTTGCAGTTTGGTAGGCATTGTGTAGTAGCTGTTGGTGAAGAAAGGGAAGTGTGGGTGTGCAGATTTTCAAATGTATATGTCTGCAATGTGCATGTGTGGGTCAATAGGAGGGTAGGCGTATAAATGGAAGTGTGTCAAGGTGCAATTGCCTGTAACTTTTGGTTGGGACCAGTATCTTACTATGTGGGGATTACTCCAATTGTGGCGACATACCAAACACTAAGCACCTGTAGAGGTATAATGAGTAAGAATGAAGTACATACTGGTGGATTGCTGCAAATCTGTATGCTACAATACAACAATAATGCAGTCTTCTAATAAGACGTAGAACACTGTGATGGTATTATACTTACTTTGTTGTTTGGTGCGAATAGCGTTATTGCAGTTTGTATTTTGAAGTGCACACGCCAGTGGCTTTCCCGAGAGAGGTGGGTAGTGCACCTCTATAAGAAGATGGTAAGAAAATATGTTGACTAATGATATAGTGCTTACATTTGTAGAATACATTCTTTAAAAGTATAGGGGATGTATTGGCATGAAGAGAAAGTGTGTGTGTATAAATGGAAGGCTTACGATATAAATGGGGACTTGGGAGCATAAGCATGCATGTTCGTTAAGGGGGGTAGGTGGATTATTTGGGAGTGTATTGTATGACCTCTTAGTGAAAACGTGTGTGTATTACTGTAGGACTATTTACTTTCAAAGTGGAGTACTTCGCATTCTGGAAGGATGACAAAAAGGTTCAGAAGATGTACAGATTGCAAAGCAGAATGTTTTTGTTTGTGCATTTGCATGTACTTCTCTACATATATATGCTTGGTACATGAGTGGAGCCATTGCTTCTGGTCTTTAATTTCCTTATGCGCATTTATGAATGTTACTGTTGTCAATGCAAACATACATTGGTTTATTTTTTTACTACTGTTGTAATCTATGAAGTGTGAAATGTAAGTGTCAGGAAACAGTTGGTATGCATGCAATGTATGCAGTTGGCTTAGTTTGGTCGAATACGCTGACTGATCCTTTTGTGTGCGATTTTGACAAATTGGATAGGAGGTGCGTTAATGGGGGAAAGCATCGTAAAAATGACGGCACAAAAGAACAGAGTACCCGTTTGCATATAACAATGGCTTCTATGGGCAAATGCCACCTTTGCTGCCACCTACCACTGTAGGAGCCATTTTATGGTAGATGATGGGAGAAATAACAGTAGGACTTTTGCGTACGTTATGGAGATTCAGTGGCAGGTACCCTCTTGCTACAAACTTATAACACAGTTGCAAATGTGCTGTACAAAAACTAGTAATACCTATAAGGCGTGGTGATGGGTAGCGATGCTGATGTATCTGGATATAGAACTCGAAGATCGTTTTACAGTACTTTCGCAAGCAGGTGCTTTTGATTTACAGGACACTTGAACTCTGTTTGTTTGTTTGTTTGTTTGTTTGTTTGGCTGCGTGTTTAACGGTTGGTATGGACTGTTCAACAGAGGTGATAGCATTAGATGCACAATTCTTGGATGTAATTGGTGGCTCTGTATGTGTCTGTTTACCAGTAGCCAATTAGGTACTGCTGGGAGAAGACTACTGTAAAGGGAAGAAGGACTGCCCTGCTTTACTGGGGCGCGGCCCTCACGGTAGTTGCGGAAAGTGCACGTCCTACATGCTGTCCTTCTTAATGTGCTTGCCATGGAAATGGGACTACAGATTATCGAATCAGGTGTATGTCTGCTTTTATGTTCTATGCTAGGATGTTCTTCTATACCCATGAGAACCTGAGTGCTTCTAGTGTGCCGTTTGTCAGTGCAGCTGATATTTTTTTTCTACCACTTTGAAATTAGTGTTCTGTTCCACAATGTAAAATGTAGGTTGCAGGCACTTGTGTAATAATGTAAGGAGAAAAAGCAGAGAGCAATCCTCACTAAATACCACTCAAAAAGGTGATTTTTGTTACTTCTCTTGTTGGTGCTTTCCATTATGCTGCATACCCTATGCCTTTGCGATGTTTGTTGCGCAAGTACAGACTTTGTACAGCCTCTGCATTTTCCCTTCCCATTCACGCACTTGCTGATGTTTCTATATGTTTTTTTTTCTTTGCTCTGTTATCACTTTTTACGACCACCCCTCCCTTTCTCGGCAGGTTGGACTCCACCCGATGTCAGCGAACAGACACACTGTTCACAACCACTGTGGCTATTAGTATAGAGCCACTGGCTTCAGTATGCTGTAGAGTACATCTATACAAACTAAGAGTATCCTGTTAAAAACAAATGGAATTCAGTGAAACAAACATTATTAAAGGGACGTTATGGTTAAGTTGCGCTACTAAACCCCTATCACCTTTACTGAAAAAACTATGATAAAGCAACGTTATGGTTAAAGGGTCTTACTAAAAACCTATGAAATTCACTAACAAAAAATGTTGTTAAAGGGATGTTATGGTTAAGTTGCACTACTAAAAAACCTATGAAATTCAATGGAAAAACGTTGTTACAGGGATGTTATGGTTACAGGTAAAACCGCAAAACCCCAGAAATTCCCCAGTTAAGGTAAGCTAAGCAACCATAACTCTCACTACCACTGTGCACTGCAAGGACTAACACCCATGACATCAAAGATATCAAATGTCATTGATGACATGACTGATGACATCACATGTGTATTTAGTTTTCATGAAAAGCCTCCACAAGGGATTGGCATCGTACTGTTGGAAGAAAACTATCAGAGATCATTGGACGAACTATTATGAGATAAACAGTTCATTAACCAATGCATTTCTTGCATTTCTATAAACAACATTGCATTACAGAGTTCTTTCCAGTACATGACCCAACTCATGATATTCCCATGTTGGATAGTGAAATGATGAATGCTTTCGTTTCAAAGTTTTGTGTACTGTACAACATGTAATAAGTAGCTAAGAATGCCTCACTTACTGCATAATCGTACTACTACACACAAAATATATAAGGAGACAACAATGCATACAAATATGAGCATCTACAGCACAGTACAGTTAGCAACACAGTAGCAGTACTACCAGAAAGTGTTCATACCCTAACTGATTATCTACATGCACATAAATGCTTGATGTGTTTCAGGCCTACCTCTTCCCCTATGTATATGTATCATATCATGTGCCTGAACCCTAAGGAAGGTAGTGTAACATCATATGAGAAGGGTAAGGTCAACAAATATAGTACCTTTTCCATTTTTAGTTCCTGACTCCCAGTGAAGAAAGCACCCGGCGTACATAAGTCACTGAACAAAAAGAGGGAGCCACACATGTGATGTCATCGATCATCAATGACATTTGTGATGTCATCTTTGATGTCATGGGTGTTTGTCCTTGCAGTGCACAGTGGTAGCGTGAGTTATGGTTGCTTAGCTAACCATAACTGGCAATAATCGTTGCCACAGTTGCAAGCCACTTTATCTTGTCAAAAGAACTTCACTGGACAGCTTCCAGACCAGGTTGGCAGAGAGAATTCTTCACAACGGGACCAGCTGGAAAATATATAAGTCTACCTTTTCTCCAGCCCTCAAGCCTTTTCTCTGATAGCCTAATCCGGTGCTCTCCAATTTAAACTTTATAGAAATGCATAATGGCATTGTCCCGAATATTCTGGCTCTCACAGTTCACTTATTGCCAATTCCCAAAGATTGTCGGCTGAACAACCTATGGTCATCTGAAGAGGTAAACACTTTGCTTTCTCATGGAACAACTTTCGGCTTCTGTAACTTTATAAGGCAGTAAATCAAAGCAGTCCTTGAACACGGCAAAGTAGCATAGAAAAAAAATGTATATGTTTTTCTAGTGATTCAAAGAATGCAGACCGTATACAGAGCTCTCATTAAAACTGAAGCCTTCACTAAGGTGTGAAGAAAATGTCCACTACACCCAGAATGCATTTCAAATAGCAGTCTCACATTAAAATGAAAACAAATATTAAATTGTTTCAAAAGCATTACATTCCACCCTTGGATATTTGACTACTATACCTCAGTGGCACTAAAGATGTCTTATGAAACCGACGTAGCATTATAGCTATGCTAGAAATGCATTGAAAACAACAACAAAAAAGAATATAAATCAGCAAAATCATAAAAAAGCAAGCAAAGCATGACGTTAGTTTTCTCCAGTATTTGGAATCAAAGAAAACAACCAGTCCCACCAATCCCGAGTGTGAAGAGATGTCACCTGCTTTGTCAAATCCTTTGATTTTTGAATGTGGTTTTGCACAGACTGGGAATGGTCACTCAAATTGAAACAGTGCATTCCTTCAAATGCATTACTGTTGATGTATGTGCTTGGAATACGTGAACACAGTTGCACATTTCCTTTCTTTGGTCATATCCAATTGCTAACACTTGCCAACTTCTTCTAGCTGACAGGCTATGAAAAAGCAAACATCCCTTTTAGTAATATTGTGATTTTATCCTTGTGTTATGCTACTCCCGAAATATCTCTCAAAGATGCAGTTATTGGCACCACAACCAGACATGTTGTCAGTAGGTCCACTCAATTGTGTGCATTTGATAAACAAAAATGTGTAATGTTGAGGACTTCTCGAGCAAGGTAAATCCATGTGTTTTCCGTTTGGGCAGCTTATACTTGGTTTATCCTCAATGCTTTGCGAATCTGTTTCTTTGTGCCTGCTGGGGCTGGTATGTCGGCGTTGACATCAAGTGACACATGAACCTCATTCCCCAACCTCGTCAAATTCAGCACAAATGTGGCATTTTGATTCTGCAGTGTTTTTAATTCGTCCAAATGGATACCATTTATAATGGCACTTACACCAGCCAGGCACAGAATTTGTAAAGCAAACTCAGAAAAAACATATCAGTGTTGATAATCATTCTCTTAAATAACATTTGTCAGCAGGAACATAGTCATGGAGGCTGGCAAGGAAAAATGGGACTAACACAATGCAGTCTCTGCCGGACGCTATGGCATCTGCGGGTACAGGTGGGCCACTAGGTTTTTCTACCCACACCTTTGCACCCAGTACCATGCAGTCTGATGAGCCAAAACCATGGTTCCCCCGAGTAGTGAACAATGTAGTGGGTTCTCCCTTTCTGATCCTGGACAGTTTGCAGGTATGACAATTAATTGGGCTATCCTGTCTCCTACATGGATAGGCAGTATCCGATCTCCACTGTTCATTAAAATATCTTTGATTTCTCCTTGATAGTCAGCATCTATCAGTCTTCTCAGTACTTGGATGCCCTTCAATGCTAATCCAGATATAGGGGTAATCAATCCCATGTGTTTCTAGGGAATTTGCACTCCAATCCCAGTCTCAATGACTATTATACCTCTGGGTTCCAATCTGATTTCTCTATGTGCATGCAAGTCTATTTATGCTGATTCTGGAGTTGCACTGTATGGGGCTAGAGCACCTGGCGTGATTCCCCAACACACTAAAGTTTCTTTAGCGGAATTAGGTTTATCTGCACAGTCAGTGTTAACAGGCACGTTAAAGTCGTCTCACTGTTAACTAGTGGGCGATTGTTCAGTACTTTTACAGCGTCAAACACGCAATCACGCCAACCTACCAAACTACCATTACCTGATTTACGCAAATTGTTCTTTCAACAAACCATTCATCCTCTCAATCAGGGCCACCCCTTGTGGATATGGCACACGGTAGAGCCACTCAACTTTGTTCTCCTCACAGTACTACTGAATTAACTTTCCTTTGAAATATGTGTCATTGTTACTCTGAAAGGGCATGCCATAATAGAATATGATTTGATCTACTAACTTAATGGTGTTCATTTGCGTGGCCCTCTTGCATGGCAACACCATCAACAATCCTGAAAAGGTATCCACAAGGGTACAGGCATGTTGGCAGCTTTTACTGATTGGCATAGGACCAATATAATCCATCTGCCAGATTTGACCCAGTAACTTGCCTCTTCGCAAAGTGCCCTGGACAATATGAGGGATGGGTCTGTGCGGGTGATGTTGACACACAGGACATTTCAAAATTATTGTTTTCACTACCTCTAAAGGGATATTGATCCCTCGAGCTTGTGCACACCTGCAAGTAGATTTTTCTCCCATGTGGCCACATTTCTGGTGAACCCACTTGGCCACACTTTCCAAATCACCTTCCTGAGCCTCTGCGTCCACAGATGAATTCTTGGTGTGTTCATCTGCAACATAATTAAACCATTGTTGTAATGAGTCAGTAGTACAGTGCACATGCACATGATACACTGTTACTTCACTTTGTGATAGCATTTCCCAGATATCTTGCCACAGTTCTTTTCCTCATAATTCTTTTGAATGAATTTTCCATCCATTCGTCTGCCATGTTGGCCACTGGCCACTGACCATGAATCTGTGTACAAATGACATTGACCAGGTGTCTTTTGTTTCAAAGCTTGTTAGAGTGCATAGAGTTCTACAAACTGACTGCTCTTTCCTTTCCATGACGTTGTCAAGATCATTTTTGTCTTGGGATTATATGACACTGCTTTCCAGGAGCGCTCAGTTCCTACATAGCAAACAGAGCCATCAGTAAACCAAGAATGCTCTGTCTGCTCCACTGTCAGATCTCCGTAAAATACTCCCCATTACACTGGAGACTTATGTACTTCGGTCACTTTCTGTGGTATGGAATCTATGGGTGGTATATTAGCCACTTGCTCATGTAATTTGCCAACCCTTCCCTTTCCTAATTTGGCTCTGTCCTGAATGTGACATTTCCATTTGATGATACTAACTTCCTCAGTATGTCCTATTCTGTTTGTCTTAGGAGAGCTCAACGCCCATTTCATAATTGGTATTTCGGGTCTAATCAGTACATCATGACTGTGAGAAACCAGAGGGTGTCTCACCCGCTAGTCCCCAGGGATCTCTCTACCAGGTAGCCAGGGCACAGCCATCGCTGTTGGATCCAGACCATGGGGGTGGACCAGTGCGGGAGGATCACCTGGGTGAGGGGTCTTCGGGGAGTGGGGGTGAGGCAGCCGATGGTGAGACGCAGTATTAACCCCTTTTTTGTTCATCTACTCTGTCCTATTTTGTAGGATACTCCGAGGTCCCAACTCCCCCCCCCCCTTTTTACACAAACACTGGGCAGAGGAAGAGGATGACTGAGACACAAACATCGTACTGGACATGTCCCGTTAATCGGGTCAGGCGAAGTCTGGCACTTGGCTTCAAGTCCATATACCTGATACCAATTAGCTATCCTCACACGGATAAAAGGCACCACCTAAAACACACTCTGAGCAAGGCGGAACACGCGTACAAGCAGGACTTCCGGGGCAAAGGCAGACCTACTGGAGCAGGGCAACGGACCAAGGGACAAGAGCAGCTGTTTGAAACCCCCAAGAGTTCCCTACTGGAGGTCGTTGCCTCCGACAAGCCGTGAAAGACACGTGGAGAAGGCCAGATCCTGTAAGTGAAGACTGCATTGTGTTTCAAGGACGACAGTGACCCTCCGAGTGAACGGCAGAGTTGCGGAGGCGAGCGCAAGCATGCAGGACTAACCTTGACTTGTGAATGGGAAATCGTAAAACCAAGAAAGAAACGCACACAGCCGGTGAGTTTGCAATCGACATGAGAAACCGGTGTGTGTTAAAGAATATTTGAAGTGGCAACATTATATCGCAGGTGAGGGCTGCACATGGGTATATGAGACGCGAAGAAAGCCAGACCTGTGAATGAACTTTTGAAGTAAGGACAGCTGTGAAATTAGCGATACTGAGAAACGGAGTTGTCAGGCAAAAGGAAGTAGCCCACTCAAACGTTTCTGTGAAAGGTACATTGTTTGTAGCAATAAAAGGGAATGAACTGCAAAAGCAAAATAAGCAAAATTAACTCAGAGAGAAGGGAAGAGTAAAATGCTGAACAGTGAACTTTGAGTCGAAGTGGTCTTGCAGAGGTCTGTAAAGGAAGCCATGCACATTCGAAAGTCTTCGACATCCAAAAACGGTCTAAGCCCGATTTAGGGAGACCTGAAGTGTAATAAGCATGGGGAAGGGAGCCCCCTTGCAAGTACTGTTGAACTTTGTTGTGAAAGGTCTGATCCTGACGGATGGGTACCGGCATGAGATCTGAACCTGACAGAGGGGAATCCACTTGAACTATGTTTGTGAAAGGTCTGAGACCGACAGAGGGCGAGCCCCATGAACTGTGTTTTTAAGGGGTCTGAGCGTGACAGAGGGGGACCCACGTGAACTGTGTTTTGAAGGGGTCTGAGCCCGACAGAGGGGGGCCCATGTGAACTGTGTTTTGAAGAGGTTTGAGCCTGACAGAGGGGGTCCTACATGAGCTTTATGTTGAAACATTATTTGGAAGTGGAAAGAGAGACTTAAATGTGGAAGGCCTGGCGGGTCTTGATTCATGTTTTGGAACTATTTATTGTACTGAGAACCCAAGACAAGTGTGTCATCCTGCCTACAAGTACCGCTGTGTGGTCTAATGTGGGGGAGGAGAGCTAATTCAACTACCTTTATTAATTTGAACACTGATTTTTACCCATTATACACATTTTGCACAAGAGATAGGGCAGTGTTGGGTGTTCTGACCCACGTTTGGACTATTATGCTACAACATTTGGTGCTGTGGGCTTAGGAAATCCAAGATGGCCGAAAAAGCCCACATGTGCGCCAGTATCTATGAAAACCGCGCAGTTTGTGCGCACACCAAAATGGTCGCCTGACTTGCCACCCCCCGGTGTAGGTGTGCTGGGTCAGAAGAGCCATGAGTGAAATGGGGTGCCAAAGAGAAAAACAGCAGTGCCTGTTCCCTAGAAAGCACTTTAAAAGCACCTTTTGTTTCTCTGAATGCCAGCTCAAAATGCCTATTTTCAAACATTGCAACACATCCAAAAATCTCACTGAACACCAGCGGACATCTGGCAGAATGAAGTATGTGTGCATACTATATCTGGGAAGATGAAGAGCCCAACACAATGTTCATAACAAAACTGGCTGAGCTATGCATGTCAGCAGTCTAACTGAAACTGGATTAAAACCACCAAAATCGAAATGTTTAAATTAACTGAGTGACCTACTTTTGAGTGTCACATAGTTTGTAACTGTTAAAATGTCATAGTTTTGAACTTAGAATCAGCATTCTAGCTGCATGTGTAAAAATTGTTAGTTTATTTGAATGCAGAAAACTGGGTAACTAGAAGTGACATTAGCTGGGGCCTGGCTTAAGGAACTGAATTCTGCCTGACATCTACCCCCACAGGAGTTAAAACCTGCTCAGCCACTCTTCCCCTTGCCAAAAGGAGTTGTCACCTCTCTGATTAGATTAGGGGTGGAGCAGCTACAGGGAGTTGAACAAAGGCCTGTCCTGGGCCCAGGCAGAGGGTTTATTGGGGGGAGGCCATAAATGGATTCCTCTTGAACAATGGGCCTTCCAGGGCCCAGGCAGATGGTTTATTAGGGGGACCGTAAAATAGCTTCCTCTTGGCAGAAGCTGGGAGGGGCAGGGTCTCTGAGCTTGGCAGAAACTGGATAAACTGGTTTCTACACCATGTGACCTGGGAAACCACACGCCTTTGGGGCCAGAACATAAATCTAAAAAGATGGATCATTCATAGAGCGGACTTGTGAAAATGTTAACAGTGATATCATTATTCTTGTAATTTTTCTGTGCACATTCGAAGACGTGTTAGGACCCGGTGGTATGTTCAGGGGGGGTTTTAGCGGAAAAGAGGATATTACTCTAAATGTATGTATGTTAAAAATCGGACACTCCACCACCTAATGCCCACACACCATGGGCACATCTGTGTAAATGCGGGGAAAAATCCAATATTGGTAACCCGACCAAAAAGTGAAATATGTTGCCATTTTTGAACCCAAGCTCCTAGAAACGACAGAATTGGAACAGGGGCTACCATCAGTAAATGTGATGGGTGCATGTAATTTCAAACCACTGTGTATCTATGAAATATGTCTTTAGGTCAAATATAGATTGTTTTTAATTTGACAGGGGAGTGTCCTTTCTGCAAGCCATTAAATGACATCGCTCTGACACTCCACTTCTTTTCCCCAATCAAGAGAGAAAGGAAAGCTTGACCAATGGGCAGTTGAGAGAGGGGCTGGCTAGTGATGCTGCACACACACCCACTTTCAAAAGACATAAAAAGAGCCACTGGAAGCTAGAGAGGACATTCTATTCCATCTGCTGCGGGACGCTCTGCCGGGAAAATCCATACTTTACCTCCATCAACCTCCAAAGAGCCAACATAGAGACTTCAATCTATCCACCTTCAGAGACCAAGACTTTACTTCAGAATTTGTAGCAGAGAGGTCAACTACAAGCTAAATGTCATGATCTCTGCTTCCAAAAGGTCAGGGTTTTCCCAACTCCCTTGGAAGCAGATCCATAACCCAGGTTCCGAGTGCCAACCAGTCCCAATTGGGACCTTTTGGACCCAGTCCTGGCGCCAGTGGCACCAGGCTCATAAATATGCCCAGTCCCAGCGCTGGAAGCGTCGGGCTCATAATGCTTGGGTGGACTTACCTGCAGCAGACCATGCTGCTTACTTGCCTGCCAGTTGAGCCTCTGATCCTCTTCTGTTTGGAACTACTTTTCCTGTTGGGTGGGGCAGGAGCCACTCCCTAGATTCAGAACACTGGAACTCTTCTGGAAAGCAGGAACTCTTTTCTTACCTAGGCGTGGCTGTGGAAGGAGACACCTAAGCACTACAGGAGGCTATTTAAACCACACCCGATGGATGAATCTTGCTTTGCGTTATTCTGCATCCTCTGCAGCAGAACGCTCATCGTGTCTTCTGCATCTGATCCTGGGCCTAAGGGAAAAGGCTTACCATCCTGAATCCAGTCTTCAGCAACACCTATAAAGACAAGAAAGAACAGGTTAGCATTACGGTCTTCAGTGACAGCTCTTCACTTACCTGGTCCATCGGCTGTCACCAACGCCTCGCGCTGCATTCCGGCATCTGAAAGACAAAGGCTTACCTACTCTTCTTGCGCTCCGGAGGTCTTCACACTGCATTCCGGCATCTGAAAGACAAAAGCTTACCAACTCTTCGCACGCTCCGGAGGCCTTCGGCGCTGCATCCCGCATCTGAAAGACAAAACAAGGTGCGTTTAAAGACATTGGGGAACTTTAATACTCACGTGCCATTACTCCTTTCCACATCTAACCCAGTGGGTATTCCGGCACCCTGCAGCCGCTCCGAACTTGTACCTGCAAAATAAAAAGACAGTTAGAGCGCATCGTGAAGCAGGCAACAAGCGCTTACTTACGTGCTTCCAGGCGCTTCTATTCATCACCCGGGCTCCATTTTCAACTCACTTCAGCCCGTCATCCGCCATCGCCGGAACCCTGCAAAACAAGAGACATCATTACTAAAGACTTTAAAGACATTAGAATTACTCGAAACTTACCGTTCGTGCAGTAAACGACGGACAGCAGTCCTCTGAAGTCAAGAAGTGAAGAAACTGGTTACAGCACCCTGCCCCGAGGCAGATGGAGAGCACGGCGTTCACTTACCTAAGACATCTTACCCTTCGAGTCAGACATACAGTGCACAGAGGTCCGGCCCAAAGAGCCAGCCGTGTGTTACACATCACCTTTGAAGATACGGTATACGCCCAGTCAAGACCGGCGCCTCTACGGGAATCAGGTGAGCGTTACAGAACGCAAAGCCTACCACAAAACTCCCGTCCAGGCGCTATGGAAACCTCGGATACCGACCAGCTAGCCCAGTTACTTGGGGAACTAAGGGCAGAAGTGCATGCAGCCCGTCAGGAAACGAATGCTCTAAGAAGGGAACTGATTATTTCCAAGGAGCGAACAGATGATCTCGCTAGACAATTGCTACAGTCACAAGCCGGACAGACCCCGTTACCCGCATCTGGGGGAAATCTTCCTTCTACATCCTCTATGAATCCAGTGCAGATCAACCTACCTGGGAATGTACCTCTGGCTCCGCCCGAACGATTTTCTGGTGACCCAAAGAGGTTTGCAGTATTTATCAATCAGTGCCGGTTGCATTTCTTATGCCGGCCAGCAGCCTTTCCAACTGATCAAGCTAAAGTAGCTTTCGTGCTTTCGTACCTTAGTGGCAATGCGGCAGACTGGTCGATCCCTCTAGTAAATCAAGATGATCCGGTCCTCCATGATTTTCAAGCTTTTCAGCTCAGTATGGAAAAACTGTTCGCAAGACATTCACAGGGGCAGGCCTTGGACAATGAGCTTCTTTCGTTGCGACAAGGTAATCAAGACCTTTTGGCTTATATTGCGTCTTTCAACAGACTGATAGTGGAAACTCAATGGCCTGAGGACAAAAGGATTACGCTGTTTTATAGAGGTCTACGTGGAGAGCTCAAAGATGTGTTAGCCCAAGTAGTGAATCCCCCACAAGATTGTTCGGACTATATAGACTTAGTCGTTCAAATAGATCACAGACTGCAGAACAGGAAGGCCGATCGTTCCAAGTTTGATGCTCGAGTATTTTCCAAACTGCCAACTCCTTCCAAAGGAGTAGACTCCGGGGAACCCATGCAAATAGGGGGTCTGAAAGGTCCTCTAACACAAAAGGAGCGGGAAAGGAGAAAACAGTTGCAATTATGCCTCTATTGTGGAAACTCAGGGCACTTTCTTCGAGACTGTCCGGTGAAACCTGCCAAGAAGGCAGTAGGAGCTGCAGTTACCAAAGTTACAAACTCTGAGCAGGGAAACGACCTCGCCCGACAAGAATAGAGGTCCTCTTGCCGAGCGTGAAAACCAGTTCCGTGACCTCGCATTTCGTGATACCTATGGTCCTCATTAGCCCTGATAATCCGGATCGATTACATGCAATTGAAGCTTACGTCGACAGCGGTGCCTTCGGCAATTATGTGGATCATGAAATGGTTTTGAGGATGAATCTAACTCTTTGTCCCAAGGCTGTAAAGGACGTCATTACTACGGTGGATGGTACGGAGATAGCCTCCGGGCCAGTAACGCATACCACTCAAGAAGTGACGCTAGTAAGTCAAGATGGACACCATGAGAAGATCGTGTTCGATGTGATCAAGGCCCCTCAGTTTCAGATTATTCTAGGAATACCTTGGTTAGAGAAACACAATCCTCTGATAGATTGGCGAGCAAGAACGGTCCAGTTTCCAGAATGTGTCTCTACTTGTCACCCTCCACCTGGTGTTGCACTGGCAGCAATTTCTTCAGAGACTCCCCAGTTACCTCCCGAATACCTAGAATACCAAGATGTTTTCCGGAAGGATCAGGCTAACTTTCTACCTCCTCATAGGTCTTATGACTGCCAGATAGACCTGATACCTGGATCTACTCCTCCTTGTAGTAGAATTTATGCCCTCACCGAGCCTGAGAACCTTCACCTTCGACAATACCTGGATCAATACCTGGCAAATGGGTTTATTCGTCCTTCCAAGTCCCCTGCTTCTTCAGCTTTGTTCTTCGTTCCAAAAAAGGAAGGAGACCTTAGAACTTGTATAGATTATCGCTCCCTGAACCAGATCACCGTTAAGAATAGATATCCGTTACCTTTGATCCCTGAACTCCTGGACCAGGTCAGAAAAGCATGCATATATACAAAGCTGGATCTTAGAGGAGCTTACCACTTGGTACGAGTAAAAGAGGGTGATGAATGGAAGACGGCCTTCCGCACCAAGTATGGGCTATTTGAATATCAGGTCATGCCCTTCGGACTTTGCAGTGCCCCAGCCGCCTTTCAATATTTTATGAACGATGTCCTCAGAGAGCTCATAGATGTGTGTGTTGTTGTTTACATTGACGACATCCTCGTTTATTCTTCATCGGAATCTGAACATCGGAAACACGTGAAAATGGTCCTCGAAAGATTGCGTCAACACAAACTTTTCGCTAAATTGGAAAAATGTGTTTTCAACGTGACTGAAGTTGAATTCTTGGGATTCATATTATCACCTGGCGGAGTGCGTATGGATTCAAAGAAGGTCGATGCAGTTCTCAAATGGCCATCACCATCCTCCGTAAAAGGTGTGCAAAGCATGTTAGGCTTCGCTAACTTTTACCGCAGGTTTATCCCCGAATTCTCTCGAATAGTCCAGCCCATCACTGCCTTGTTAAAGAAAAACAAACGTTTTGAATGGTCTACCGAGGCGGAACAAGCTTTCCAGGATTTGAAGACTAAATTTATCTCTGCACCAATCTTAAAACACCCTCGCCCCGAACTCCCCTGCATCGTGGAAACTGATGCTTCAAGCCTTGCCATGGGGGCAGTTCTATCACAAAAGGACCCGGTAACCAATCAGTTGCATCCCGTGGCATTTTGGTCCCGCAAATTCTCGCCTCCTGAAATCAATTACACGATTACTGACAAGGAACTTCTGGCTATCAAGTCTGCCTTTAAGACTTGGCGGCATTATCTGCTGGGGGCCCGACACACCATTACTGTGATTACGGATCACCGAAACCTGCAATATTTGAAAACCGCAAAAGCCCAATCCTCTAGACAACTCCGTTGGGCATTATTCTTTGCCGAGTTTGACTTCATAATTACCTATCGACCTGGTACAAAGAACGGTAAAGCTGATGCCCTTTCTCGGATGGGAGTGGAAGAACACTTGATCAACCCTAAACCTGTACCAATCATTCCCGAACAAAGAATTCTGGGTGTAATCGCCACAGAATCCATAGAGAAAGTTAAGGATAAAGCCAGGCAACTTGTAACTCCAGCAGACATACAGAATTGGCATCTGCAGGGAAAGGACTTTGCAGTAAAGGACAACTTATTGTATTTCCAAGAACGATTATACCTACCCAGCACAGATTTACAGAAAAAAGTAATCTCTTGTTATCACGATTCTTTAATGGAAGGACATCCCGGTATGGCCAAGACCTCAGAAAAGATCAAGCGCTACTTCTGGTGGCCGTCTTGGAAAAAAGATATCAGAGACTTTATAATGTCCTGTGGAGTATGCGCCCAAAACAAGAGTCAAAAGGAAAGACCAGCAGGCCTCTTACGCCCTATTGACATCCCACCTCGCCCTTGGCATACGCTTTCTATGGACTTCATCACCGATCTACCTCCATGCTCCGGATACAATACGATTCTAGTAATCGTGGACTTATTCTCCAAGATGGCGCATTTCATTCCGCTCAAAGGCTTGCCAACAGCAGCAACTCTGGCCCGAGAATTTCTCGAAAACATCGTCCGACTGCACGGTTTTCCTTCGGTTCTAATTTCGGATCGAGGTAGTCAATTTATTTCTCATTTTTGGCGAAGTTGCTGTCGGTCGGCTGAAATTGATGTGAGACTATCGACCAGTCACCACCCTCAGACCGACGGACAAACCGAGAGGACCAATCAAACTCTGGAACAGTATTTACGCTGCATGCTGCAACAAACTGAAAAAACTTGGAAAGACATCCTTTGGATAGCCGAATATGCCTAGAATAACTCTGTCCATTCGGGAACTGGGAAAACCCCGTTTTTTCTTTTGTACGGCAGTCACCCTCGAACCTCAGAGTTGGATCCCCTCCAAGATCTTGAAACACCAGCAGTAGACTACCTGCATTCTACAATCACCCAAGCCTTTAAGGAAGCTGTTTCTCACCTTCAAAGGGCTAAAGAACAATACAAGAAAGGAGCAGATCAACATCGGAAGGAAGCCCCTCAATATCAAGTAGGGGATCAAGTCTGGTTATCCACCAAGTATCTACCTCTAAAAGGGCCACGCACATTCAACCCAAGATACCTTGGTCCCTATTCCATCACTACCATAGTAAACCCAGTAGCGGTCAAGTTGGACTTGCCCCCGCACATGAAGATACATCCGGTTTTCCACGTCTCTCTATTAAAACCCGTGCAACCTCAAACCCGACTAACTAAATCTCCAAAACCTATCCTAGTTGATGGAGAACTCGAGTTTGAAGTCAAAAGCATTCTGGACTCCAAGATCTCCAAATCTAAACTATTTTACCTAATTGACTGGAAAGGCTACGGCCCCCAAGAGAGATCCTGGGAACCGGCTGAATATGTCCACGCTCCTCGCCTAATCAAAAGATTTCACCGAACATTTCCTGACAAGCCAAAACCCCCGGAGAAGCCCGGTTTGGGAGGGGCCTTGAGGGGGGGTACTGTCATGATCTCTGCTTCCAAAAGGTCAGGGTTTTCCCAACTCCCTTGGAAGCAGATCCATAACCCAGGTTCCGAGTGCCAACCAGTCCCAATTGGGACCTTTTGGACCCAGTCCTGGCGCCAGTGGCAAAAGGCTCATAAATATGCCCAGTCCCAGCGCTGGAAGCGTCGGGCTCATAATGCTTGGGTGGACTTACCTGCAGCAGACCATGCTGCTTACTTGCCTGCCAGTTGAGCCTCTGATCCTCTTCTGTTTGGAACTACTTTTCCTGTTGGGTGGGGCAGGAGCCACTCCCTAGATTCAGAACACTGGAACTCTTCTGGAAAGCAGGAACTCTTTTCTTACCTATGCGTGGCTGTGGAAGGAGACACCTAAGCACTACAGGAGGCTATTTAAACCACACCCGATGGATGAATCTTGCTTTGCGTTATTCTGCATCCTCTGCAGCAGAACGCTCATCGTGTCTTCTGCATCTGATCCTGGGCCTAAGGGAAAAGGCTTACCATCCTGGTTCCAGTCTTCAGCAACACCTATAAAGACAAGAAAGAACAGGTTAGCATTACGGTCTTCAGTGACAGCTCTTCACTTACCTGGTCCATCGGCTGTCACCAACGCCTCGCGCTGAATTCCGGCATCTGAAAGACAAAGGCTTACCTACTCTTCGTGTGCTCCGGAGGTCTTCACACTGCATTCCGGCATCTGAAAGACAAAAGCTTACCAACTCTTCGCACGCTCCGGAGGCCTTCGGCGCTGCATCCCGCATCTGAAAGACAAAACAAGGTGCGTTTAAAGACATTGGGGAACTTTAATACTCACGTGCCATTACTCCTTTCCACATCTAACCCAGTGGGTATTCCGGCACCCTGCAGCCGCTCCGAACTTGTACCTGCAAAATAAAAAGACAGTTAGAGCGCATCGTGAAGCAGGCAACAAGCGCTTACTTACGTGCTTCCAGGCGCTTCTATTCATCACCCGGGCTCCATTTTCAACTCACTTCAGCCCGTCATCCGCCATCGCCGGAACCCTGCAAAACAAGAGACATCATTACTAAAGACTTTAAAGACATTAGAATTACTCGAAACTTACCATTCGTGCAGTAAACGACGGACAGCAGTCCTCTGAAGTCAAGAGGCCTGCTCCCCTTATCCAGTGAAGAAACTGGTTACAGCACCCTGCCCTGAGGCAGATGGAGAGCACGGCGTTCACTTACCTAAGACATCTTACCCTTCGAGTCAGACATACAGTGCACAGAGGTCCAGCCCAAAGAGCCAGCCGTGTGTTACACATCACCTTTGAAGATACGGTATACGCCCAGTGAAGACCGGCGCCTCTACGGGAATCAGGTGAGCGTTACACTAAATCCCTCTTTAGCAGGCCTCAAATCATTGCCACTATTCACAGCCAGGCGAGCTGTTTGAATTCTTTGCAAGAACTCTTACCATTTGCCAGAGAGCAGTGTTGTATCCAGAGAGACCAGCTGAACCGGAGACCGCTGTATCCGGACCCACAGACCTGATCAGAACCAGAGACCCAGACCAGCAGAGTAGAGCTGACCCAGACGCTGTGCGCAGAAACCGTCCGTGGCGAGTGAAGAAAACCTGTTGACCAGATCCGTGGCGAGGCCCATTCCTTTTAAAATTATATTGTGAGTACCTAGCAGAACTGTGCAGAACCAATCTCTTAGTTAAAATAATATAATTCAATCTATTTTAATCTAACCAGAACTGCCTCCTAACTGTCACCTGTCATTTGCAAAGCTGTCACTTGTCATTTTCTAGCTGCAAGCTGTAACCTGTCTCTTTGAACTTTTAAAATTTCAAATCCGAAAAACGACCTTTATTTAATCGTCCGTATCTCTGGGCTAGGAACTTGGTTTAACTTTCCTCTGAAAGCTTTGAATCTCAGATTTTCAACAAGCCTAGAACCGACTTGCTACTCCTCATACTTTTGCCGTAATCACGATTCTCGCTCTCGCGAATTTTACCGCGATTTGCAATTTGGGTAAAAATCCAGCCACGTGTGAAAACAGCAGCTTCATTGCTTTCCTTTGCCAAAAATTCGTTTAACCTGCTAGTTACTCCTAGATCCTTGCTAAAGTGAGCCTGAACTCATCCCAAGTATATTTCACTCACCCTGAACTTCCTGAAGGGAATTAAAAGCATTTTCAGCATATTTCTCACTGCATTGTCACCATATTCAAAGCATTTTGCCTGTGTTTCAAAACTCCTATCTGTTGTATAAGCTGCTGGGGGGGAATTGAACTGAATTCTATTTGATTGCATTCCTAAGAACTGTGTCATCTTCATCTCCTTACAGTGCATAAAAAGGGGGGTGAATTGTCCAAGAAAGTGATTACATTGTCTTTTGCTGAAATCCTATCAAGTTATTTTCTGTACTGCATTTCATTCCACATTGCATCCATTTGAAACCATAAAAGTATTGTTGCTATCTTATCCATCCTATAACCACTCATCATTGATTATAAAGAAGTGTGCTAGTGTCGGACTATCCATTATTGATTATTGCTCAGATTAAGTGTGATATTCAATTATTAATTTATTATAAAGTGTGATATATATATCTATTGTTTAAATTATCAAATAAACCTTTTAAACCTGCAAATCAGAACTACTTCTTGGCTCAGTGGGGTCAGGGGGATTCCAAGAGAGGGGTAGTCATCCAGAACGCATAAACTGGACATAAAGATATATCAATAAGGGTTTCCATTCAGTATCCCAGACTAGGCATTGATTTAGCTGTAGTGTTGAATTGAATCCTCTTACAAATTGGGGGCTCGAGCTGGACGTTTGGGTTAGATCTATCACTTGTGCAGATTAATACAGTGTGCCAGCTGACCAGATACACATATCCGGTCGGATCACCACGCTGTGTTACGCTGTAAAGCACTCCTCAAAGGAACGCTCTAAGGAAAAGGTCTGTTTTGCAAAAATAAAATACAAACTTCTGTAAGTCAGGAAGGAACTCAAATTCCAGAATGACGACCTTGGTAGATATGAAAATAGCCAGAGAACACTTCTTACATAAGCTATTTGTGAGAGGTGAGTGGACTCATCAGGACCAAACGGTCTGGTTGCAGGCAATCGCGCAACAGGTCACTGAAACAGGGTCAGATATATGGGGAGATCAGGGTCCCCTACATGTGGCCCTGAGTGAACTATACATGGCCCCGAAGGCCAAGGATGAGCACCACAAGATTGCCATGGTAGCGGCATATTTATATTTACATATGGGAGCCATGCAGGACAAATGTGCTGAAGGCCAAGATCTGGCGAGTAGGCAACTGCTGGCATTACAGAAGGCCCAATCTGATCTGGACTCTTCTGAGCAGAGGCTGCTCAGGAGCCAGGAGTCAGAAAATGACAGCAGACGGTACATCACTAAAATAAAGGAGGATATGGATGTGCTGCAACAGGAAAAGGCGGACCAGGATACCAGATTTCTGGCCTTGCAGAAGGAGTACCAAGAAGGTTTGGACTCCCTACTGCAGAGCCAGAAAAAGCTGGAGCAACAGTTAGACTTCAATAGGGCATGTGCTGAGCAGGTAGTCACCCTGCAAAGCCACCTAGATAGGGAGAAGGCAGAGAGCAATAAACTGATTTTGAAAGACCTGGATACCCAGGCAGAGTTTGACCAGGAGCACCAGAAAACTGGTGCCTTCCAAAGGCAAAGGGACGACCTGGCGGCACAGATGCAGGCTCTTAGTCAGGAAAGGGATACCTTAGGCCAGGAAGTCTGCCACTTAAAAAGGAAAATGGAAGAAAATCACCTGGCCCTCCAGGGACTGGGTGACCTCCAAAAAGAACACCATAACTTGTTAGAGCACACCAGGAAGGTGGAGGATGCTCTGGCAAGAAAGGAGCAGGCCAATAGGGACACAGCTCAGGAGGTAACCCTCTTGCAGCAAATACTGGCCCAGTGCTCCAGGACCAATCAGGAAACGCAGAGAGAGAATGAGGCTCTCTGCCAGCACAATGATAGGCTCCAACAACAGGTAGCGATGCAGGAGAGACTGATAGAGTCTAGTAAGGCCGTAACTGAGGAACTGAAGGCGCAGGCTCTTGCATTGCAACAGGGAGCAGGGGCGGATAGAGACCAGGTTCGCTGGGAAAGGGAAACTCCTGAGCATAACCTCAGGAGCCCTAGTACCAGAGGCCTTTATCTCTCTCAGTCCCTGGACTCTGCCACCCCCATGCCCCCTGGCGCACATGAGCACCGGGCCACAGGGATGGCAGATTACTATCCAGCCAGAAGCATGGGGCTCATAGGCCAGTACCACCCAGGTATGGAGGGGCGGGCATATAGGTATGGGCACCCAAGCACAGTGCAATTTAGTGGGGAACCCCAGGAGAGTAGGCCCATTAAGGGCATCCTGAAAACCTCTGCCCAGTTAGGTCAGTGGGGGGGGGGCACCCATCAAATCCTGGCAGCGAGGTGGGATCTGAAGACTCCTCTGAGCGGTACAGGACACAGGAGACCAGGTCCCCACATTCTGCCAGCCACTCCCAGGCTCGCAGAATCCGGGAAAACCTGGAAGATCAGACAGAAACCTCTGGGAGCAGTGCCTCTGAGTCAGAGGATGGATGGACCAGGGTTACCCGAACCAAAAAGGCCAATAAGGCAAAAAGGGCCTTGCTTAAGGACCCATTGAAACAGATTAAGGCAATCAGGAGTGTCATCACGCCTTATCATAAGAACGCCAAGTACTCTGTTTGGGAACACTTGGAGCTCTATGAGCAAATGATGGAGACTTTCCATTTGAAGGACAGCAGTAGCTGCATCCAGTACGTCAAATGGACATTCTCCCCAGAATACTCCAGTTTCGTTGCGGGGCTGGAGAACCAAAATCATTTAAGATGGTCCACCTATAAGGCGGCCATCTTGAAACATTTTTCTGTTCACAGAAATCCTCAAGAGGCTCGCAAGGCAGCCTACAATTTGCAATGTGGGGAGGATCAGGCCCCACAAGAATTTGTGCAAGAACTGAAACGTGCCTTTGCGCAGACCACCAGAAGGGTGCGCACAGACAGCAGAGAATTTGTCAATACATTTTTCCATGCCTTGCCCAAATATATAATGACCCAGCTCGTGAGAGATTTTCATGAGAAAAGATCTTTAGACTGGGTCATTGAACAGGCTACCCGGATCTATGAGGTGCAGAAGCCCATAGAAAATAAAAGCAATACCCAGAAAAATCCCAAAACCAACAGCACCCCTGCTGCTGCCAAGGTGGCAGAGGTAAAGCTCACCCCCGTTTTGGATTTGGAGATGGGGGGGCCTAAGAACCTACCTGCACCTAATAATGCTAGGCCCAGAAGGTCCTCGGGCCAGTCACAGACAGGGAGTGAAAGAGGTAGTCCCACAAATGGGGTCCCTCGCTCTCCTGACTATGTAAGTCCCCGTTACAAGGGAAACAGACCAATCCTGGGTTATGTGTGGACTCCTCCAGCCCAAGGGGGGGATCCAGCCAAGCACCTGACCCTGGGAACTTCCCTCCTAACTTCCCACCGGAGGGCAGAAATTCTCCAAATCCTGGGCAGAACTTTTTCCCCAGGTATCCACCCAACTTCCAACCCCAAAATCATCCATCCTCCTTTCCCCAATTCCCTGAGCCCAGACAACCTAATACGGGAGAGGGGAGGCCAAGGGTGGAGGGGTACCAAAATCTTCCCAACCAGGGGTACTACCAGAGAAGGGATAGCTACCCTTCCCGGGCTCAGCCCAGGGGAGAAAATAGAGCCCCGTATCAGCCTGAGCGGGTTTCCCAGTTAGAGCGCCAGGTCCAAAATATGGTACGGGATCTGGGTCACATACTGAGGGCTCAACAGAACCCTCAGATGAGCATGCCACCGCAGAATGCCCCAAACTCTGGACCTGGTGCTCCAGAACAATGACGGGGGCAGCACCCCGATAACACACCGGTTCCCAGGGAGGAGGCACAAGGGGAAGGGGAGGTGTAAAGCCTTGGAGGAAGCTTCCTTCCCAACTTGTAAACAGCCCCTGGAAAACCAGGAACCGGAAACAAAATCTCCTGCCCCTGAAAGCCTGCCTCCCAAGGAGCAGAGGGGGGGTAGGAGAAACAAAGGACCCAAACAGACCTACTTTGTGGAGGAGGTTCAGGTCTTCCAATTTGAGGGAGAGGGATCCTCAGAGGATCCTGGGAAAAGGATCTTCTCCTTCAGAGATGGGGGAACTCCTCCCAAAGAAAAATGGGTCCCAAGGGATGTCAATTCGGACTGGGGAGATATGGAGACTGAGCTACCGCCGCCGATCATCTCATCCCAGAACCAACAATGCCAAAATCCCCTGGTTCCAACCCATCCTGGTGACTGCCTCCAAAAAGGGGGGGGTGGCCCGGAACCCGGGGAACCCACAATGGCTCTGATCTCCAGTTGCCAACTTTTTCTTTCAGATTCCCAAGGCTCTCCACAGAAGTCTGCCCAAATTTCTTCTCTTGCAATGTCCAAAACCAGAAAATTAGCCCACCAGTTGTCCAAAAATGTGCATTATCTGTGCCCCCTTGAGGAGAAGGAGGGAAGATATTATGCCCCGGTACAAGTACAGGGGCAGGGTAAAATTCTGGCACTGGTGGACACTGGATCTCAAGCTACCCTTCTGTCCAGAAGGGCCTTTGACAAACTGAATGCAGGAAGGGGAGAATTACCGAATTCCTCTCACCTCTCTTCCTGGACAACTGCAGAACTTTGACGGGAAGGAAATTCCCGTTGAGGGGACTGCAGACTTGGACATTAAAATTGGGCGACACAAGGTGAAACACCCGGTCATAGTAGTGACTCCAGAGGGCACCCCTTGTTTACTAGGGAATGACCTCCTGAGAAGGTTGTCACCCCTAATAGATTGTGTAAACAAGGTCCTCTGGACCCAGACTAGCCGACCAATAAAATTAAAACAGAGTGTCAACCATGTTAGTTTAAACGGCACCTGCCACATGGTTGAACAAAAATCTGACCAAGTAGAATTTCACTTCCAGAACAACCAAATTCCAGACGTGACAGTAATAGCAGTAGGACAACAGACTGGTGATGGGGGGTCCTCTCTATTTCTGAAAATCAACCTTCTTTCCAGTTTAAGGTGGTATTCCACACTGGAAGGAAACACCCTGAAATTCTTTACTAATCCACAATCAGGAACTCTCACTCCTATAGTCCGGAAAGATGTGAAATCAGCTCAGAGCCTGGCAGATATTCAGCAAATTGGAGAGCAGTTGTTCATCCCTGTTCAGTTAAATGATGGGAAGGACTCTGTTCTCGCTCAAGTGTGCGTGAACAATGGTAAGAGCTTCATCAGCGAAGCCATGTTCCGCCAACTCCCAAAAGATCCAGCCATTCCCACATTCAAACTGATAGACAAATGGGAAATGGACCTGGAAGCACCCAATTCCAAACATCTCCTGCCAAGCAGGTGTATGCTCAAAATCTCCATTGGCAACAAGAGCATAGTCCACAATTGTTGGGTCGTGCGAGACGTCACTGCCGCTTTTTACTTAGGCAGTGACATTCTCAATCGCTTTGCCATTAGTTTGGACCTAATAAACTTCAAAGCTTGGTCCCGATTAGCGGATAATCCCATGGGCTTTGATGATCCAGAAAAAGCATTTAGGTCAGCTCAATTGCTACCTTATGCAGTTGACATTCAGATCAAAGAGGAAGTCACCATCCCAGAAAGGACCCGACAATTCTCCCTGGAAGTGAAAGTCAAAAGAGGACAACATTTGAAAAACCCTGATGCTTACATACATCTAAACGCTTCTCTCCAACAGCAAGGGTTGGGGGTAAACCCAACTCCATTAGTCAACATAGAATATGACACCATTCTAATAGAGGTGGATAACAGCGACTTAAAGAGTATTACTCTAGCCGCAGGCACCATTATTGGAATGGCGGTTGATGACCGACATTTTTCCATCGATTTAGGAAATGAACTGTTAGGACCAATCCCCAAGGACTGTTTTGACAGTGACAGTGATGACAATACAACACCAGACAGGATTTTTCCCGGCATGGAGGGAACTTCCTGGTGTACACTTCCTGCCCCTATGGTAAGGAAGATGTGACTTGTGACTTCAGGAGGGATGAGGTGATTTTCCAGGTCCATGAGTGTTGCCTTTCCCACCTGAGGCCTCCAGTCCAAATCAGCACTCTGACCAGGGACTTCTCCACCCAGCTGGTGGAGGCCGCTGAGATAGCCAAACCAGAAGTCTTTCCAGGCTTCAGGCAGATGGTGGAAGAGAGAGTCAACCTAGCTGATGCCTGTGTGACTCTGGAACAGATGCAACAGTTGAAACAAGTCTTCTTGGATTTCCAAGATCTCTTTGCGGTAGACTCATATGACTGTGATCGCACCGACATCCACACAACAACAATTCCCACGGACCCTGGCATGACTCCAGTGTTTGTGAAGCAATATCGCTTGCCTCTCGCATCCATGGAGTCCCTTACTGAAATAATCAAGAACCTTGAGTCCAGGGGAATAATCCGTCCCGTCCACAGCACCTTCAATAATCCGGTGCTGGGAATATTAAAGCCAAACGGCCAGTGGAGACTCTGCGCTGACCTTAGGGAGCTCAACAAACGGGTCCATACTTCCCGATGGCCTCTTCCCTACATTGACCAAGGGCTGGCCCAGATTCAGGGGTCACAGGTATTCACTGCAATAGACCTGACCAATGGATACTGGACCGTGCCTGTCAGCAGGGAGGACCAATACAAACTGTCTTTTACCTTTGGGGGCCAGCAGTACACATGGACCCGGACTCCCTTCGGATACCTTAACTCCGGTAATGATTTCAATATTTTCCTACATAAGGCCATGCCCGACCTGGGTGCGAGGGGTAACCTGGCTTATGTAGATGATGTCCTCATCAAAAGTTCAACTGTGGAGGAACACATAGCGGAGATCCGTTATGTTCTGACACAGTTGAGGGCTGCCGGAGCAAAACTTTCCTTTCAGAAAGCACAGTGGTGTCGAACCCGTGTTAATTTCTTGTGGCATGAGATTACTCCTTAGGGTCTCTGTCCCCAGGAAAAGAAAGTGGAAGCCCTCCAAAAACGGAAAGACCCCACAACTCTGCGGGAACTAAGGAGCCTCCTTGGACTGACTAATTACAGCAGAAAGTTCATTGAGGGCTACGCAGAGATCACCAGACCCCTGATTCATCTCTTGAAGGCGGGGGTCAAGTGGGAATGGGGTCCAGAACAATCCG
This sequence comes from Ambystoma mexicanum, assembly GCF_040938575.1. Taxonomy (NCBI): domain Eukaryota; kingdom Metazoa; phylum Chordata; class Amphibia; order Caudata; family Ambystomatidae; genus Ambystoma; species Ambystoma mexicanum. The sequence goes on along the minus strand of NC_090931.1, from coordinate 928,985,298 downwards.
AGGCAGTAAGGCAGCTCAAAAGAAGCCTCTCACAAGCGCCTTGCCTAGCTTACCCTGTCAGAAACAAGGAGTTCTTCCTGGAGACAGGGTTCTCTAATACGTGCTTGATGGCAGTATTATACCAAAAGCATGACAAGGTCAATAAAGTAATCTCCTATGCGAGCAAAACTTTATCCTCTGTGGAGGAAAAATTCAACGATTGTGAGAAGGCACTCCTGGCAACGGTGTGGGCATTGAAGAATTACCGCCCGTTCATCCAGGGGGAACACATCATAGTGGAGACTCCACACCAGCCTCTGCAATATCTCCAAAGTGACAGAATCCGGGCCGGAAATGTGAGTAATTCCCGAATTACTTCCTGGATTCTGTCAATGCAAGGCTTTCCTGTGGAGGTCAGATATGGCCAAAACAAGAAGAGTCCCCTCGCGCAAGGTCTGGCTGACTTGCATGATTGTGCCAGAGAAAACTGTCTCGAGGACGAAAGTCTAAAAATAAAGGACAACATGGAGGCATACCTTAATTCCCCCCACAAAGTCTTTGAAGAAGACAAGTGTGAGGGAATGCCCACTGTGTATGTGGATGGATGCTTTTACCATGTTGACAACAACGGGGAAAAAGAACTGGTGGCCGGCGTAGGGAATGCATGGGTGAAGGAGTTCCCAGAACCCTCCGCTGGGTACAAAATTGGTCCCCGAAGTAGTCAGGTGGCAGAGTTGATGGCTGTGCATCAAGCCATCCTCACCGCTATCCAACATCAACTCCACGAACTGGTCATAATCACAGATTCGGATTATGTCCGGAACGGGTTCGTGGAGCACCTGGTTAATTGGAAAACCAGAGGCATGTTATGTGCTAACCACAAACCCTTGAAACATGGGAAGTTGATCCAAAACATTGATGATCTGGTCACCTCGAAGGGGATGACCATCTATTGGAAGAAGATCAAGGGTCATTCCAAAGTAGAGGGACCAGACAAAACTGGAAATGACTTAGCTGATCAGATGGCCAAAACCGGGGCCATCCAAGGGGATCTAATTGAGATTGAGTCCCTGTTGGGGGAAATCCAGGTCACTGCTATCACTAGGTCCCAGAAAAATGCTCACAATGACCTTTCAATTGCACAATGGAGCAAGGAGACCCCTGATGCTGATTTGATTACAGCTCAGAAGGGGGACCAATTATTGGTAAGTTTTACCAACACCTTGAGGACCCTGAGAACTTTCCCCTGACGGATACCGATTACATTGGGAAAGAGGACCTAAGAGTGTTGATGAAATGTCCAAAAATGTTCCGATTCCAAGACGGTTTGCTGGTAAGGAAATCCAAAGCTGGCCACGATCAGTGGGTGGTTCCTACCTCATTCCGAAGCCTGATGTTAAGTCACGCCCATGATGCGGCCACCGCCGGTCATAGGGGGTTTCACACAGCACTGGAAATCTTAAGAGAGGTTGCATACTGGCCACACATGGGCCAGGACCTCAACCAATACTTGAAGGGTTGTCTTGTGTGTGCACAATTTCAGCCAACATCCCTCACACACCGGGCGCCTCTCCAAAAGAGGGGGATGACACTGCCATGGTCAGATTTACAAATCGACTTCGTAGGCCCTGTGATTCGCTCCTCTCGGGGGAATAAGTACATGTTGACGGTTACATGCTTATTTACCAAGTGGGTGGAATGTCTCCCAGCCCCAAATTGCAAGGCAGAAACTGCAGCTGCCCTGATGATTAACCACATTTTTTCCCGTTTCGGTCTACCTCAAAGGATTGAGTCAGACAGGGGTAGCCACTTCACCAGTGAAGTAATGACAAAGATGTGGGAGATACTGGGGGTTAAAAGGAAGCTGCACATTGCTTACAGGCCAGCTTCTTCTGGAGCAGTGGAGAGATACAACCGAACCATTGTGAGCATATTAAAGAAGTTTGTGGCAGATTCTGGGCCAAGTTGGGATATCCGATTACCTCTAGTCCTAATGGCCATCAGATCTACCCCTTCATCTGCAACCAAAATGTCACCATTTGAGTTGATGACTGGACGCAAGATGGTGCTTCCTCAGCATTTGCTCTACAGAACCCAAGAGCAAACGTTGATAAATGCCTCCACAACTCATGAGTATGTGGAGAATTTAAGGAAACACCTTCAACATGCTTTTGCCTATGCTCAGCGGAATCTAGAAAGATCAGCTGATAGCATGAAGACCCACTATGACCTGAAAACTTCCAGGAAGGAATATCAGGTGGGGGACCGGGTCTATTTATACAACTTCCAAAGAAACCAGGCAAAGCAGCGAAAATGTTTGCCTACATGGAAGGGACCCTATGAGATTATAGACAAGATCTCCTCTGTGGCCTACAAGATCCGCAGCCCCAAAGGCGGTTTGGCAGAGGGGGAAGACAAGTGGGTCCACATAAACCAGTTGAAGTGTTGCCATCCCAGGCACACTTTGCAGCAACTGGAGGAGTCCTCGGTAATCCCAGAGGGTACCGCTCCAGAGTAATTCAATTCCAACCCTAAAAGATCCTACCTATAGCCTATCAAATTCTGTGTTTCTCAAGTTTATGTGTTCCTGTCTCTTAATTTAAAAAAAAATGTGCATGTTCATATCTGTTGAGTTCTAAAATATATATATGCCACCCCACTATATCAATGGTGGGGGAGAAATGTCCATGAATAGGTATTGCCGCTCTTCCTTTGTCGTCCTAGGAGAAAGAAAACCTGGAGACTGGCCAAGGAGGACGATCCGGAGACCGGGAGCAGAGACGCAAGGGGCCCAGTGTACCGCCCAATACTCCCATCAGGACCGGCGAGGAGAACCGACTGAGCCACCCCTGATGGAGGAAAGGATGCTGAACTTTGTCATCTGCGGAATTGGAAGAAGATGATGCGGACCTACCAGCACGTGGGTCAACATCCTTAGCACCCGACATCCCCTCGACTCAATCCAAGTGCAGTCGGGTGGGGGGGTTTGTTGGGTGTTCTGACCCACGTTTGGACTATTATGCTACAACATTTGGTGCTGTGGGCTTAGGAAATTCAAGATGGCCGAAAAAGCCCACATGTGCGCCAGAATCTATGAAAACCGCGCAGTTTGTGCGCACACCAAAAGGGTCGCCTGACTTGCCACCCCCCGGTGCAGGTGTGCTGGTCAGAAGAGCCATGAGTGAAATGGGGTGCCAAAGAGAAAAACAGCAGTGCCTGTTCGCTAGAAAGCACTTTAAAATCACCTTTTGTTTCTCTGAATGCCAGCTCAAAATGCCTATTTTCAAACATTGCAACACATCCAAAAATCTCACTGAACACCAGCGGACATCTGGCAGAATGAAGTATGTGTGCATACTAAATCTGGGAAGATGAAGAGCCCAAAACAATGTTCATAACAAAACTGGCTGAGCTATGCATGTCAGCAGTCTAACTGAAACTGGATTAAAACCACCAAAATCGCAATGTTTAAATTAACTGAGTGACCTACTTTTGAGTGTCACATAGTTTGTAACTGTTAAAATGTCATAGTTTTGAACTTAGAATCAGCATTCTAGCTGCATGTGTAAAAATTGTTAGTTTATTTGAATGCAGAAAACTGGGTAACTAGAAGTGACATTAGCTGGGCCTGGCTTAAGGAACTGAATTCTGCCTGACATCTACCCCCACAGGAGTTAAAACCTGCTCAGCCACTCTTCCCCTTGCCAAAAGGAGTTGTCACCTCTCTGATTAGATTAGGGGTGGAGCAGCTACAGGGAGTTGAACAAAGGCCTGTCCTGGGCCCAGGCAGAGGGTTTATTGGGGGGAGGCCATAAATGGCTTCCTCTTGAACAATGGGCCTTCCAGGGCCCAGGCAGATGGTTTATTAGGGGGACCGTAAAATAGCTTCCTCTTGGCAGAAGCTGGGAGGGGCAGGGTCTCTGAGCTTGGCAGAAACTGGATAAACTGGTTTCTACACCATGTGACCTGGGAAACCACACCCCTTTGGGGCCAGAACATAAATCTAAAAAGATGGATCATTCATAGAGCGGACTTGTGAAAATGTTATCAGTGATATCATTATTCTTGTGATTTTTCTGTGCACATTTGAAGACGTGTTAGGACCCGGTGGTATGTTCAGGGGGGTTTTTAGCGGAAAAGAGGATATTACTCTAAATGTATGTATGTTAAAAATCTGACACTCCACCACCTAATGCCCACACACCATGGGCACATCTGTGTAAATGCGGGGAAAAATCCAATATTGGTAACCCGACCGAAATATGTTGCCATTTTTTAACCCAAGCTCCTAGAAACGACAGAATTGGAACAGGGGCTACCATCAGTAAATGTGATGGGTGCATGTAATTTCAAACCACTGTGTATCTATGAAATATGTCTTTAGGTCAAATATAGATTGTGTGTAATTTGACAGGGGAGTGTCCTTTCTGCAAGCCATTAAATGATATCGCTCTGACACTCCACTTCTTTTCCCCAATCAAGAGAGAAAGGAAAGCTTGACCAATGGGCAGTTGAGAGAGGGGCTGGCTAGTGATGCTGCACACACACCCACTTTCAAAAGACATAAAAAGAGCCACTGGAAGCTAGAGAGGACATTCTATTCCATCTGCTGCGGGACGCTCTGCCGGGAAAATCGATACTTTACCTCCATCAACCTCCAGAGAGCCAACATAGAGACTTCAATCTATCCACCTTCAGAGACCAAGACTTTACTTCAGAATTTGTAGCAGAGAGGTCAACTACAAGCTAAATCCCTCTTTAGCAGGCCTCAAATCATTGCCACTATTCACAGCCAGGCAAGCTGTTTGAATTCTTTGCAAGAACTCTTGCCATTTGCCAGAGAGCAGTGTTGTATCCAGAGAGAGACCAGCTGAACCGGAGACCGCTGTATCCGGACCCACAGACCTGATCAGAACCAGAGACCCAGACCAGACCAGCAGAGTAGAGCTGACCCAGACGCTGTGCGCAGAAACCGTCCGTGGCGAGTGAAGAAAACCTGTTGACCAGATCCGTGGCGAGGCCCATTCCTTTTAAAATTATATTGTGAGTACCTAGCAGAACTGTGCAGAACCAATCTCTTAGTTAAAACAATATAATTCAATCTATTTTAATCTAACCAGAACTGCCTCCTAACTGTCACCTGTCATTTGCAAAGCTGTCACTTGTCATTTTCTAGCTGCAAGCTGTAACCTGTCGCTTTGAACTTTTAAAATTTCAAATCCGAAATACCACCTTTATTTAATCGTCCGTATCTCTGGAACCGTTTGGGCTAGGAACTTGGTTTAACGTTCCTCTGAAAGCTTAGAATCTCAGCTTTTCAACAAGCCTAGAACCGACTTCCTACTCCCCATACTTTTGCCGTAATCACGATTCTCGCAGAATTTTACTGCGATTTGCAATTTGGTTAAAAATCCAGCCACGTGTGAAAACAGCAGCTTCATTGCTTTCCTTTGCCAAAAATTCGTTTAACCTGCTAGTTACTCCTAGATCCTTGCTAAAGTGAGCCTGAACTCATCCCAAGTATATTTCACTCACCCTGAACCTCCTGAAGGGAATTAAAAGCATTTTCAGCATATTTTTCACTGCATTGTCACCATATTCAAAGCATTTTGCCTGTGTTTCAAAACTCCTATCTGTTGTATAAGCTGCTGGGGGGAATTGAACTGAATTCTATTTGATTGCATTCCTAAGAACTGTGTCATCTTCATCTCCTTACAGTGCATAAAAGGGGGGGTGAATTGTCCAAGAAAGTGATTACATTGTCTTTTGCTGAAATCCTATCAAGTTATTTTCTGTACTGCATTTCATTCCACATTGCATCCATTTGAAACCATAAAAGTATTGTTGCTATCTTATCCATCCTATAACCACTCATCATTGATTATAAAGAAGTGTGCCAGTGTCAGACTATCCATTATTGATTACTGCTCAGATTAAGTGTGATATTCAATTATTAATTTATTATATAGTGTGATATATATCTATTGTTTAAATTATCAAATAAACCTTTTAAACTTGCAAAACAGAACTACTTCTTGGCTCAGTGGGGTCAGGGGGATTCCAAGAGAGGGGTGTTATATAGGGGTAGTCATCCAGAACGCATGAACTGGACATAAAGATATATCAGTAAGGGTTTCCATTCAGTATCCCAGACTAGGCATTGATTTAGCTGTAGTGTTGAATTGAATCCTCTTACAGCAGGCATTAGTTTTTGTTAGCATAGGCCATTTTGATTTGACAGACTCTACTAGGACTGTTTTGTTTATCGTTTGATGGTCGAGACTACTCACATCTTAGTTATAGGGCAGAGTAGGAGTTTTCCAACCCCAGAAACTTCAATAAAGGTTTTATAAATTGGACCTATTGTGTCCGTGTCATACTTGTGATACTGTGATTCCCCTACATGACTCACTGTCAATTGCTCTGTATCAATAAGAGCTCAATAGCAAATGAAGTATTCTTATCACCTGCCTCAGGTAATTTGCGATTCCAAAATCCCAAAATTGTCTTGCTTTTGCAACAAACTCCAGTTAGCATAATTCTCTTGCACCAATACATTTAGCTCCACTTCTCCTGATTTCAAAGGCCACACATCAAGCACATGCTGTACCGTGTCCTTTGCCAAATCAAATGTTCTTTGCTGCTCTTCACCCATTCAAATTCATATTTCTTTTGTGTCACTTTGTAAAGTGGGGCTAAGATCTGCCCTAAATGTGGCATATGCTGTCTCCAAAATCCAAACAACCCAATGAACTGCTGAGCTTGTTTCTTGTTCACTGGGGTAGTACATTCAAGTATATTATGCCTGGCTTTTGGCACTATCTCTCGGTGCCCATTTTGCCATTTAATTCCCAAACATATCACAGTCTCTTCTGGCCCTTGAATCTTATCAGGGTTAATCTCCCAGCTTTCCTTCTTCAACCCATCAATGATTGCTTCCAATTGATTTAGCATACTGCGCTCACCCCTGCCCTGAATCGAAATATCAATTTAATATGAGATTTGTATATCAGGCTTACATGTTATTTTGTCTAAATGTTCTGCCACCAGCCGGTGACATGGGGATGAACTATTCAAGTACCCCATAGGCAATCTTGTGAAGATGTACTGACGCTCACCCCAAGAAAATGAGAACTGCTCCTGGCACTCCTCAGCAATTGGCACAGTGAAAATTGTATTTGCCAAACTTAACACAGCGTACCAGGTTCCCTCAAACTTCTGTATGTTCTCAATCAAAGTAACATTATCCGGCACTGCAGGAACTAAAGGGGAGTGTGTTTGTTTAACTCTCTATAGTCCACAGTCATTCTCCAACTCCCATACTTTTCTTTTATAGGCCAGAACGGATTGTTCTAAGCAGTAGAGACTGGCCTTAATTCCCTTGCCTCTATTGATTCTTTAATGGTATCCGAAATGTCACTATGTCCCCCGGGAATGCGGTATTGCTTCAATGACACACGCTTCGTGGACAATGGCACATGCACCAGAGGGATCTTCAATTTGCCTACAATAACTGGTGTGCAATGTAAGGAAGGCATGGTATCAAAGTAAGACAGACACAAGTGATCACAGTTCAAGGGTGTTTATTCAACTGTAAAATGGGTTGCCACAATCCCTGACAAAGTGAACATTGTGTTTTTTCCCCGCCAAATATCACACTTTGTCGAGGATTGTGGCTACTAAAAACTGGGGCAATTTGCGCAAGGTAGACCTCTGTGGATTGCTATTGGGTGTCCTCTTTTCGGAAATGCATGGGGTTCCCTGTTTTCCTTGCTGGCTTCGACACCCTAGGCCTAAATCTGTAGGTTGCCCACATGAACAAAATGTGCTGTGCCGAAAGGCTTGAGGTTACCAGTGGGTTACCCTTTTCCTTTTGCGCCCCAGGAAGGTGCACCCACACATGTGCTGTACCATTTTCATCGGGACACGTGTGGGGACGCGGGAAGGTATGCCATGTGTTGTTGGCGGTGTGTTTCGGCAGTGTGCCAATACCTCCCCGAAGGGAAAAGCTGTAACGCAGCCCAGCCGCAACTCCAGGAAGGTTGGAGGTGATGTCCTCGGCCTTGGACATCCATGCACCATGTTGGTGTACCGTCCCCTAAGCACAGTGGCAGCTCCAGGGATCCCCGGCAGGATCCCCATTCCTCCCTGGAGGTGACACCTATAACGTAGCACAGACAGGGCTGCAGCCTGGGCTTGCAGACGGACAACCCGCATGGGAGGTATCGGCTCCCAGGGAAACACCAATGTTCTGCTGGCATGGGGGCAATTTGTGGCCTGCCCCTGCAATTGTGTCCCAGCCCACCAAAATATTTGCCCAGAGGGCCAATTCCCACCCACACCAACAACAATCCAGCCCTAGTCTCACCCAACCCACTGACAGTGGGCCCTAACCATAGAATAATAAAAAACAGTACTCACATAACGTTGCAACTGCTCGCGTAGAAGAAAGCTGTAAACAAAACAAAAAACATTTGTTACCTACGGTCACACCAGCAAAAACACATCAATACTTTCCATGAATGCCCCCACTTGCAAGCCATCCCTGGTGGTCTACTGAACCTTACCCCCCAATGACAACCCATGTGCCCCTTCCCACTGGCTGATATCAGCCCCCAGGGAGGGCTGCATGAGGGGCCCCCCCACACTCCATTTGGGGTGGGAGAGAAGCCCACCCCAAAATGTCAGACAGGCCCCCAATGGATGGGGAAGTAGGGTTTGGGCACCCTAGTGCCAGATTGGCACACCAATGTGCCCCTCTGCGCCAAGGCAAGTTTGGTAAAGAAAGAATAAAATTGAAAATTTCAGGCTGCACTTTAGGGGGGCTGAGGGGCACCCTACACCGCCGGGGAATTTCGTAATGTGAAGGGGGGTGCCCCTCTCCACCCCCACCCCAATTGGAGGGGTGGCGCATCTCATGTAGCCCTCCCTGGGGGCAGATAAGGGGGGGCAGTTCTGCACTCCTCCCTGGGCTCAGGTGTCCCTTCCTAGGAGCAGATATCTGGCCCCACGGAGGGCTGCATGACATGGCCCCCACTCCATTGTGGGTGGGGGGATATAACCACCCCGTCCCATTGGAAAATTCCCTGTCGGTTTGGGGTGCCCCACAGCCCCCCCTAAAATGCAGTCCACCTTTTTTCCTTTGGTAACCCAACTTCCCTTGGCGCAGAGGGGCACATTGGTGTGCCAATCTGGCCCCAGGGTGCCCAAACCTTACTGACCCACCCACTGGGGGGCCTGTCCCACAATTTTTGGTGGCCCTCTCCCCCCTCACTCCAAATAGGTGGCAGGGGCACCTCATGCAGGCCACGTTGGGCCTCGTACAAACAGCTGCGTGAGGTACACCCCCCCTCCATTTGGGGTGAGGGGAGAGGGACACCTGCTTCGATCTCCAGCTTGAAATACAGCTGGAGATCGAGGCAGAGGAAGAAGGGCACTCACCTTCTCTCTTCACCGCGGCAGCCAAAAATGGCTGCCGCGATGAATTTACTATCATTTCATGCCGGCGTGCATTACGCACGCCGACGTAAAACTGAAGGTAATCCAGCCCCCTGGCAGTGAGGGGGGACCTCCTCCTCACATAGCCCGGGGGTTGGATTACAGTTTTGACTGAAAACAGAGTGCTAAAAAGGAAGAGCTATCTCGTCCTTGGCACTACGGAGGTAATGTCAACGACGAGATATCTCGTCCTTGGCACTGAAGAGGTTAAACTGTATAATGGGTGAAAAAAAAACCTGATCTAAACCCAAATCTAAGATGAGAGCAAAGTAAGATAAGGCAGTCCTAGTGGCATCTTGTCAAATAAAAAGGGCCTATACTAAAAAAGAATATTGCCAATCCTTACAACTAAGTTACAAAATAGTGAGGGGTAATGTTCTCAAGAAAAGAAAGAAGTGTTCGCCAAATGATAAATCAGCATGGTATGGCTGGGGTCTCCCTTCCCCATGTTTCTAGCATGGGATAAGGCAGGACCTTTGAGCACAGCACACTCCTGGGCCTCTCCAGCATGAGGTTACAGTTCCTTTCAACAATGCCAAGCCCTACTGGGGCCAAATTTCTTTCCTGCAAAGTCTCTTGCCTTTGAAGGCCTGCTGAATGATAAACAATAAACAAAACAAAAGTTCCTTTGGTAGTCCTTCCCGTTGGGTGATTACCTTTGGATCCCCGTCAACTGGGCTCTGATCCTTCTTTTAACCTTAGCCTCCCTCAATCAGGTTCACTATGGCCTTTCACTCAAAATCATATAATTCTCAATGTCTTTTTCAACAACTATTCATTGTGGACATCCCTCAGCCGGGTTTACGCTTGTCACCACAATGCTCATGGGTATATCACTATTTACCCTCAATTCGCAGGCATCCCTCTGTCGGGTTCACATTTTCCAATTTCACAGTTCAATCAGTTTTCTCCAATGTGTCAAAGACTTTCGAGTGTACGAGAGGTTTTGCTTGACCCTCGTTGGACCACTTCGACACTTCACACCGGTCTCTCCTATGGCTTCTTGGTTCTCGTAGTTTCAACAAAACAACATAACCCAAAGAGGTTTCAGTAAGAGTCCTTGTGCTGAATGGTTGGAGTTTCTTGTCTTGGGAGTCAAGGACGACACCACAGTGGCAAGCGCTTCTCCTCACTTTGGCTGTCAGCGTGGGAGGACCCTGTGTGTTGTTGACACCTGTCAGACCACACACCAGCTGAACTTCCTGGTCTTATGATTTCTCTTTCAGAGGTTTTGCGGGTCTCAGTTGAAAAGGGCAAGGGCAAATCCTTCTTCATCTTCCCTCCAGGTCTCTCCTCCTTTCTTCTCAGTTTGAACTGCTGGTCCGGAATAGCTGTTTCGTCGTGCTTTCGGCCTTGCTCAAAGTGTGCTTTTGTGCTCTGCCTTTTATCCCTGTGTTGAAAGGAAAGGGCCGTCAGGTGTGCGTAGTTATGGTCAATTGCCTGACTCTGCCAGACCCTTGTGTTGGGACATGTCAGGTAAACGGCTCTGGTGTTAGTCCCTTGTCTGTCACAGTGTAGGAAAGTGTTTGTGTTGGAAAAGGGGGGAATAGAACTTCTGAATATCCTACGGGGTAAGATGGGGTAAAGGTTTTATAGGAAAGGGGGTACTGCGTACCACCTGTCGGTGTCCCACTTCCACTCACCGAGGACTCGCCATCCAGGTGATCCTCCCGCACTGGTCCACCCCCAGGAACTGGATCCAATAGCGATGGCCCTGTCCTGGTCACCTGGATGACAGATCCCCGGGGACTAGCGGGTGAGACACCTTCAGGTTGACTTTAGGTTTAGGAGGTGAAAGGTATCAATTTGGAGGGAATGCATTGACTTGCTGTGCGAAACCTGAAGGTGTCTCACTCACTAGTCCTTGGGGATCTGTCATCCAGGCGGCCAGGACACGGCCATCGCTGTTGGATCGAGTTCCTGGGGGTGAACTAGTGCGGGAGGATCACCTGGAGGAGTGGTCTTCGGGGAGTGGAAGTGGGACACCGAAGGTTGGGACGTGGTATCCCCTTCCTTGTGACACCTTTTCCCCATCCCGCCTAGTAGGATACGTAGAAATTCTACCCCCACCCCAACATGAACACTTTCTCATAGCGTGAACAACAACGGACTAATACCTGAGCCGTTTACCTGACGTGTCCCCACACAAGAGTCAGGCAATTACTGACAACTACACACACCTGACTACCCTTTCCCATCCCCATAGGGATAAAAGGCAGATCACAAGAGCACACTCCAAGCAAGGCCGAACGCACGAGGATGCAGCCATTCCAGGACGGCAGTTCAAATGGTGTCATGATTCCTGCCCCTCATGTCCCCAGCCCTCCAAGATGTCAGGTTACAGCCAGGTCACGATCACCTACATGGCCCTCAAGGGCCTCTCCATCCCTCCAAAGACCCATTTGGAGTCAGACTTGGCGCTTGTGGCACCAGACTCACTCACTCCCATAGGATAACATTGGGGATTGGACTTGTAGTGCATTGATGGGGACAAGATGGATGCCCCCACATATTTCGGTTCCCAGAACTGCATGTGCAGTCTAGTCTTTTGGGTGTGGTTCAGCCCAGAGACACCTGGGATACCCAGAGACTATTTAAGCCACGCCCAGGCTGAGAAACATGCTTTGTGTTTTCTGCACCTGCAGCGTGACACTCACCGTGTTCGGATCGGTCTACAGTAGGCCTGCATCTTTCTTCTGCGCTCAGCTCCTGCAAGAACAAGAACACCGTTAGGAACAGCCTTACCTTGCGGCGCTTCTGCCCATCATTCATCGCTCCTTCTGTTCTGCGGGCATCTTCGGCGGTGTCATTCCCATCCCGGCACGCCGCTTCCTAAGGAAAAGGGAAAAGAACAGAAAAAGGCATTAGTAAGCATTCAGCAAATCTTTGCTCATTTTTAAAGACTGTACGAGCTTCAAACGCTTACCTGAATCCCGGCCGCTCCGGGGGAACTCTGTCTCCGGAACTTCTCATCCATCTGCAAGAGGGAAAAGACACTCCAGGTTAGCGTGGAAACATCTAGAGGCGCTGCATACCGCGCTTACTCACCGCATTTCTTCTTCATAACCGGCATCCACGCTGAAAACATCGCGGCACCTAAAAGACACAGAAAAAGAACTCAGTTCAATACAAATACGAAAGGGTCGCATCGCGCATCGCGCTCTCACTCACCTTCAGCACTACTCATCTCAGCAGCACGTCGCCATCCCCGGACGCCGGCCATCATCTAAAGAAGGAAAGGAACAAAGTTAGAGAACTGTTCAAAAGACTCATTATACTTACCTGTCGGACTCTTGCCAGTGAAGTAACTAGGCAGCAACGAGTATGCATCAATCAACGCGCCCCTACACTGAAATCAGGACGGAGAGCATGTGAACTGTGGATCAAAGAGAAGGGTTGGACCCCGGGGAAGAAGGGGTTCAAGCACACAGAGACAACAGGGAGTTAAACTCTACCAATCCTGCGTTTCAGGCCTAGTCTCCAGTCGAGTAGACTCCAGGGAAGGGTTCGAGGTCATAAGAGGTCAGAACAGGCTGAGTGACATCCCCATGGATACCAGGTGAGCGTTACAGAACACAAGCCTCACATCAAAATCCACCTGGGCGTCATGGAAACGTCAGAAACCGACCAGTTAGCCCACATGTTGGGGCAGCTACATTCCTATGTACATGCAGCCAGACAGGAGACCAACACCCTGAGGAGAGAGCTGATAGTAACCAAAGAACGCACTGATGATTTAAGCCGGCAACTTCTACAGTCACAAGCAGGGCATGCACCATTGCTGGGAAGCGTGCCCTCGATGCCAGCACCATCAGCCAATCCCGTTCAGATAACCCTTCCTGGGGCAGTTCCCTTGGCCCCGCTCGAACGATTTACGGGGGATCCCAAGAGGTTTGCAACTTTCATGAACCAGTGCCGCCTGCACTTCCTTTGTAGACCGGGGGCCTTTCCGATCACATGTCGCTTTTGTGCTATCCTACCTGAGTGGTAGCGCCGTAGACTGGTCTGTACCCTTTGTGGCCCAAGACGATCCTTTGCTGCATGACTTCAGGGGCTTTCAGCAGGAGATGGAAAAGCTGTTCGCCTGTCGTACTCATGGGCAGGCATTAGACAACGAACTTCTGTCCCTACGCCAAGGGAATCAAGACCTATTAACATACATAGCCACGTTCAATAGACTCGTAGTTGAAGCAGAATGGCCAGTGGAAAAGAGAACCATGTTATTTAATCAGGAGTTGCGGGGGGAGCTCAAGGATGTTCTCGCACAAGTAGTGAACCCCCCGAAAGACTGCTCAGAATTCATTGACCTTGTTGTTCAACTGGATCATAGGTTGCAGGACCGAAGAGCAGATCGAACCAGACCGGACCCTCGGCCTATGTATGTGCGTTCAAAGGACAATTTTGCCCGCACAACGGAAGGTTCAGGAGAACCAATGCAAATCGGGGGGGTCAGATCCCCCTTCACTAAAGCGGAAAGGGATAAAAGGAGATAGCAGCAGTTATGCTTGTACTGTGGAAGGTCAGGTCATTTCCTTAAAGAGTGCCCTGTGAAGCCACCGAGGAGGACGGTAGGGGCCACGGACAAGGAAGATACCATCAAGGAATCGGAAAACTCCCCAGCCCGGCAAGTGTAGGGGTCCACTTGTCGAGCAAAGAAAGTGAACTACAGACCTCCCAGTTTGCACTATCTGTGGTCTTGATCAATCACCAACAACCATCTCGGATGCACGCAGTAAGAGCGTACATTGACAGTGGAGCCATTGGGAATTCCATCGACCAGGATCTTGCACAAAGATGGGGCTTCCGTTACGCCCTAAATCAACTACCGACACTGTTACCACTGTCGACGGCACGGAAATAGCTTCTGGTCCAGTATCCCAATGCACTGCAGCTTTAACCCGTCTGTGCAAGGATGGACACCAAGAATCTATCGTTTTCGACCTCATTAAGGCACCCCAGTTCCGGTTGATTTTCGGAAAGCCATGGTTGGTAGCTCACAATCCTCGAATCGATTGGCGAGCAAAAGAATTGGCCTTTCCCGAGGCTTGCACCCACACATGTTATTGCCAAGAGAAACAACCAATAGACACCAGAACCTCCACGCTTGCGACTGTGGCAATCGGCACACTACCAAGTGAATACCAGGACTTTCAAGATGTCTTTCAGAAAGTACAGGCTAATACCTTGCCACCGCATAGACCATACGATTGCCAAATCGACCTGATACCCGGCGCATAAATTCCTTGTGGGCGAATTTACGCACTCACGGAACCAAGAAACCAGCACCTGAAGGCCTATCTTGACCAATACCTGGCCAACAGGTTCATCCGTCCCTCGAAGTCTCCAGCAGCCAGTCCTCTATTCTTCGTACCGAAAAAGGAGGGGGACTTGAGAACGTGCATCGACTATCGCGCACTGAACCAGATTACCGTAAAAAAACGCTACCACCTGCCACTGATCCCTGAATTGCTTGATCAAGCTAAAGATGCCCAAATCTACACAAAACTAGACCTGAGGGGGGCATATCACCTTGTTCGCGTAAAACAGGGGGACGAATGGAAAACTGCTTTTCGCACCAAATATGGCTTGTACGAATATCGAGTTCGAGTTGTACGAAATTGGCCTTTGCAACGTGCCTGCAGCATTTCAATATTTTCATGAATGATGTCCTACGGGAATTGATTGATGTCTGTGCTCTAGTGTACATCAACGATATTCTAGTATATTCCGCATCAAAGCAGGACCACGTTAAACACGTCCGATCCGTATTGGAGAAACTCCGTCAACACCAGCTCTACGCCAAGCTTGAAAAGTGCTCATTCCACGTCTCTGAGGTGGAATTCCTGGGCTTTATTCTCAGCCCGAATGGAATCGAATGGATGTACACAAGGTAGATGCTATCCTGAACTGGCCATCCCCAAATTCATTCAAGGGGTTTTAAAGTATGCTGGGTTTTGCAAACTTCTACCACCGGTTCATCCCAGGATTTTCGCAAATCGTGCATCCCATCACGTCATTGCTAAGGAAAAACAACAAAAAGTTCCAGTGGACAACAGAAGCCGAGGAAGCTTTCCAGGAACTCAAAGCAAGATTCACATCTGCCCCAATCTTACGCCACCCTCGCCCTGATCTCCCATACCTGGTGGAAACGGACGCCTCAAGCATGGCTATGGGAGCAGTCCTCTCACAAAAGGACCCCGAAACGGGCCAGTTATACCCTGTTGTCTTCTGGTCGCGTAAATTCACACCGCCTGAACTCAATTACGCTATCACAGACAAAGAACTCCTGGCCATTAAGTCAGCCTTTAAGGCATGGCAGAACTACCTCTTGGGCACCAGACACACAATTACCGTAATAACTGACCACCGGAACCTCCAGTACCTAAAAACGACAAAGGCCCAATCCTCACGACAACTACGTTGGGCTCTTTTTTTTGCTGAATATGACTACGTGGTTACATTTCCACCAGGGGTGAAAAACGGGAAGGCCGATGCCCTTTCCAGTATGGGGGTGGAAGAGCAAGGGTATCAGACCCCTGACCCAATAGCAATCATCCCGAGTGACAAGCTCCTAGGAATCACAGCAACCATAACTCAGAAAGAATTACATGAAGAAATCCAAAACCTGATGAGTCCGGAGCAATTACAAGCGTGGAGTGCACAAGGACAATATTACATGATAAAAGATCAGTTGCCCTACTTCAGGAATCGTTTATTCTTACCAACCCAAGACCTACGAGAACAAGTCATGTCCGGTTATCATGATTCCTTGATCGAGGGCCACCCCGGAATTGCTAAAACCCTAGCCAAGATAAAACGAAATTATTGGTGGCCCACGTGGCGTAAAGACATTATCCAATTCATCCTATCTTGTGGAGTGTGTGCTCAAAACAAGGCATCCAAGCAGAAACCGGCTGGGCTATTACAAGCACTGGAAATCCCACCAGCACCCTGGCACACGTTGTCCCTCGATTTTATTACTGATTTACCACCCAGTCAAGGGTTTAACACTATTCTTGTGGTTGTGGACCTATTTTCAAAAATGGCACATGTCATTCCTCTTAAGGGGCTCCCAAATGCTTCCACTCTGGCAAAGGTATTTCTTGAAGGCATCGTACGGCTCCATGGGTTTCCTTCAGTTTTGGTCTCAGACCGAGGTACTTAATTCATATCTAACTTCTGGAGAAAATGCTGCTCTATGGCCCAGATCGACATCCGGCTATCCTCCAGTCACCATCCCCAAACGGATGGTCAAACTGAGAGGACAAATCAGAGGCTCGAGCAGTATCTGCGTTTCATGTTACACCAAGCTGAAGGAAGCTGGTTCGACCTATTATGGACAGCTGAATATGCTTATAATAATTCCCTACACACCAGCACTGGGCAGACACCCTTGTATACCATGTATGGCAGGCACCCACGTAGTTCTGAGTTGGACGTTCCTACAACCCTGGAAATGCCAGCAGTCAAAACCTTGCACAGAACCATTTCTCAAACCTTTGAAAGGGCAGCTGAACACCTACTTCAAGCTAAGAATCGCCGAAAGAAGTTTGCTGATCAACAACGAGCAAAGGCCCCCAACTACCAAGTGGGAGACAAAGGGCCTCATTGCAAATCGCCCTGTATGGAAACAACAGTGGCGGTAAACCCGCCGCCACCGTTGTTTCCATGCCGGGAGATCACAACTCCTGTAGGCGGGAGGTGATGTTCCCGCTAGGTCTGACCTGGCGGGTTTAACACCGCCCGCCTGCAGGCGGACGAGGAAACACTGGCAGCATTACGAGATGCTGCCGGTGTTTCCATGATCCCCATTCCACCTCCGTGATTCCTGGGAAACCGGGGTTGTAATGCCCCGGTAATTCCGGGAATCACGGAGGCGGAATCGTAATACGAGTCCGGCGGTAACCAGGCGGTTTTACCGCCTCGGTTACCGCCGGACTCGTAATGAGGCCAACAGTCTGGCTGGCGTCTAAACACGTGTCCATTAAAGGAACCCGAACTTTCTGTCCAAGATACCTGGGTCCATTCACTGTCACCTCCGTGATAAATCCTGTAGCGGTCAGACTAGCTTTGCCGTCAAACATGCAGATTCATCCTGTGTTCCACGTGTCTTTCCTTAAACCTGTTCAACCTGGGACCCGGGTAGCAACGCCACCACAGCCAGTAGTAGTCGCCGGGGAGCCAGAATTCGAAGTCAAGGACATCCTGGATTCAAAGTACATCAGATCCAAATTATACTACTTAGTAGACTGGAAGGGGTATGGTCCACAAGACAGGACATGGGAGCCTTGTGAGTACATCCATGCACCTCGCTTTCTTAGACGATTTCATCAAAACCATCCAAACAAACCAGGACCAGACAGAAGAGCCACCTTGAGAGGGGCCTTGGGTGGGGGGAGTGCTGTCATGATTCCTGCTCCTCATGTCTCCAGCCCTCCAAGATGTCAGGCTGGAGCCAGGCCATGATCACCTACATGGCCCTCCAGGGCCTCTCCATCCCTCCAAAGACCCACGTGGAGTCAGACTTGGCACTTGTGGCACCAGACTCACTCACTCCCATAGGATAACATTGGGGATTGGACTTGTAGTGCATTGATGGTGACAAGTTGGATGCCCCCACATATTTCGGTTCCCAGAACTGCATGTGCAGTCTAGTCTTTTGGGTGTGGTTCAGCCCAGAGACACCTGGGATACCCAGAGACTATTTAAGCCATGCCCAGGCTGAGAAACATGCTTTGTGTTTTCTGCACCTGCAGCGTGACACTCAGCGTGTTCGGATCGGTCTCCAGTACGCCTGCATCTTTCTTCTGCGCTCAGCTCCTGCAAGAACAAGAACACCGTTAGGAACAGCTTTACCTTGCGGAGCTTCTGCTCATCATTCATCGCTCCTTCTGTTCTGCGGGCATCTTCGGCGGTGTCATTCCCATCCCGGCACGCCGCTTCCTAAGGAAAAGGGAAAAGAACAGAAAAAAGGCATTAGTAAGCATTCAGCAAATCTTCGCTTATTTTTAAAGACTGTACGAGCTTCAAACGCTTACCTGAATCCCAGCCACTCTGGGGGAACTCTGTCTCCTGAACTTCTCATCAATCTGCAAGAGGGAAAAGACATTGGCCCTCATTACGACCCTGGCGGAGAGGGGTTTACGCCAGCGTAATGCATGGCGTACCTCTCCGCCAGATTAGGACTTTCCGTAGCGCCATGGTGATTTTTACGCCCGGATTTTCCGGGCGGAATAATCCATGGCGCTACGGGACCCCTCGTTAATTACGCCACCGTATTCTACGGTGGCGTAATTAACGCCTTCCCCACTCCCATTATACCCTATGGGGCAAAAATGGGAATGGGGAAGGGTAAATGGGGATTGGGGACTTACCGCCCCGCCAAGGTCGGAATGGGGCGGTAAGTCCGCCAACCCCCATGGCGGAGTTGGCAGCTCTGCGCCATGGTCCATGGTGCAAATTGCACCATGGATCTCCGCCAGGGTCGTAATGAGGGCCATTCCAGGTTAGCTTGGAAACATCTAGAGGCGCCGCATCCTGCGCTTTTTTACTGCATTTCTTCTTAACCGGCATCCACGCTGAAAACGTTGCGGCACCTAAAAGACACAGAAAAAGAACTCAGTTCAATATAAATACGAAAGGGTTGCATCGCGCATTGCGCTCTCACTCACCTTCAGCACTACTCGTCTCATTAGCACGTCGCCATCCCCGGACGCCGGGCCATCATCGAAGGAAGGAAAGGAACGAAGTTAGAGAACTGTTCAAAAGACTCATTATACTTACCTGTCGGACTCTTGCCAGTGAAGTAACTAGACAGCAACGAGCCTGCATCAATCAACGCGCCCCTGTGCTAAAAGCAGGACGGAGAGCACACTTTCCAAGAAAACAAGGTGAGCTGTGGATCAAAGGGAAAGTTGGACCCCGGGGAAGAAGGGGTTCAAGCACACAGAGACAATAGGGAGTTATACTCTACCAATCCTGTGTTTCAGGCCCAGTCTCCAGTCGAGTAGACTCCAGGGAAGGGTTTGAGGTCGTAAGAGGTCAGAACAGGCTGATTGACGTCCCCGTGGATACCAGGTGAGCGTTACAAACAGAGGAGAAAGCCAGCGAGAACTGAAAGGATGCCAATGAGGGAGTTGCCCTTGCCCTTTTCAACCCAGACCTGCAAAGCCTCCGATGAAAGCAACATAAGACCGGGACTCGCAGCTGGGCAATGGTGTCACAGATGTCGGCTGTATATGGCACCCTCCCACCCCCGCACTCATAGCCAGGGCGGGGAGACATGGTTGACTTTGTGGTACCGTCCTTGACTCCAGCGGCAAAGGGACCACCAACATGTTCAGTACAGCCGGTGAGTCGGAAGAACCTGATAGTCGACCGGACTGTGTTAGGCTGAAGGTTGCAGTAGCAACATTAAGAAGATAAATAGACAAGAGGTCTTTTGTGAACAAACTTGGTACCATAGAGAGTGGTCTGGCACCACGTGGGCGCTCAGTCGAAGGTCTCTGGCTGGTACCTCTCTCCTGAACAATGAGACTGTGTTGAACATTGTGAGTAAAGAAACTACAAGTACCAAGAGGCCACAGGGAAGGCCGGTATAAGGTGTTAGGGTGGTCATACAAGGGTCAAGCCCAATCCCTTGTACAATCGAATGTCCTTGACACATTGCAGAAGTTTTGATATTGTGAAACAGGCGTGCGTGAAGCCTGACTTGCCGTAGGCTAACGGAGTGACCCAGCGAGACGAGATCGCCCTTCGGAAGTCTCTGTTTAAGGTTGGCAAGTGCATTGGAAGGTCTGAGCACGGATGAGGGGGACTGCACTAAACCGAGGGGGTTGTTTAAAAAGACATTGAGACCTATGACTATTATAAATAAGGACATGGTGATTGAAAGGCGATAGAATACCCTACTGAGGGACGTGAAGAGTAAAATTGTGAAGAAGGTAAGTGAACAACATTGTGATGACAAGTATAAACCCGACTGAGAGATGGCCATAGTGAGTGGTAGGTCTGAGCCCAACTTAGGGAGGCTAACAATTGAGGGAAGCATTGGAGCCCGGCTGAGGGGGATCCAAGGGTGAAGGGTAATCACACAACGTAAAGGTTAACAGAAGTAACTTTGTTTTGTTGTTTTGGCGTATCAGGCCCTCTGAAGCAAGAGACTTTGGATTAGAAGAGACTTGGACACAGAAGGCCCTGATACTGCGAAAAGGAACTGTAAGCTTGTGTCGGAGAAGCCCAGGAGTGTGCTGCGTTCGAGAGTCCCGCCTTGTGCCATGCTAAAAACATGGGGAAAAGAGACCTCAGCCATAACATCTTGATGTATCACTTTGTGAACACTTTTCTTTTCTTACGAACATTATCCCACACTATTTCGTAACATAGCGGTAAGGATTGGCAATAGGTTTCTTAGTATAGGCCCTTTTATTTTACTAGGCTCCACTTGGACGGTATTATTGTTATTTGATGGTTGTAGCTTTCTCCCATCTTAGATTTAGGTTTAGATTAGGGGCCTCATCACGACTTGGGCGGTAACGCCGGCGCTATTAGCGCCGGCGCTATCTGCCTTACCGCTGAACTCCCCGGCGCTAATAGCGCTGGATCACGAGTTCGGCGGTAATGTTAATCCCCATTCCCCATTGAGCCCATTCGGGAATGCCCCATTCCCCATTGGGCTCAATGGGGAAATTTCGCGCTAATACCGCCGGTGGATTTCCCGCCGGCGGTATGAGCGCAAATTTCCGGTGGATTTCCCCCCAGCCCAGAGCTGGGGCGAAATCCGCCGAAGTCCTGATTTGGCGGACCCTTAAATCTGGCGGTAATAGCGCTACCGCCGGATTTAAAGGATAGTTCCGGGACTTTTTTTTTATTGTCCCTACGGGTCGGCCATGTGTTTGTAAGCATAAATCGGTAGATCGTAGGAAACTTTCCTATGGACCTTACCCGACTTTTCGCCCATTATCGCACTCGAAATCAGCCTCCATTTTGTGATAATCCTATCATTCCGCCGCATCGACCTGGCTCACCTGCCTTTGCGGCACTAAATCAAATCCCCCGCCCCTGAGCCTGACATCAGCAGACGCGTACTGCCCATTTCAAGCACGTCTCGTGTCAACAATCGCTGCGCCTCAGCTATTGACGTGTTGCCATGGAAATGGCAGGACGCCTCTTTCCCCAATAAGTATAAACAGACCGTTTCACAACATACAGCAGCAGATTTTCGATTCCATTCCTCTCTCTGTGTTACTTTGAGTATTCTGTGACTCGTTTCAGTGCTCTGGTCAGCTACCTTCGCCGCTTGTAGCCCGTGTGAACACCTGTACCATCTCTGTAAATTATTTTACTATCTTTACCGCACAATGGCCACAATAATGCCGTATATGTACGAGCCCGAGTACACCGAGGAGGAACTACTGGAAAGGCAAGCACGCGAAAACGATGGGGATTCGGACGGCAGTTGGGAGGACCAGTCAACGGATGAAGAGCCTGGACCATGTCGCATGGACGGCGTCTCCACCTGGTGCACGTGCAATCGGTGCGAGCTAATGCCAACTGAGGAGGAGAACTGCTGCTGCCGTGAAAATTCCGGGTGCTTGGCCTACATTTCGGAAAGCGAGCAAAGTCTGCAGGAAGGCGAGCAAAGTCCGCAATGCATCACCGAGCTGCCAGAGTTCAGGGAAGCCTGCCTCTCACGGACAGTGTTGAGGATGATGATGGTGCTTATGCACGAACTTCGTGGCACTGTTCGTCCGCGTAATCCGAGTAACGAGTAAGTATACTCTGTTTGTGATGTCAGTGATGCCACCACTATTTCATGGTCGTCTCCCACATATAAAATTACATTTACATATCATTCGAACGCATGTAAATTGGTTCCATATAGTGCATTTTCTAGATATAATTTTTTTCTAAGAAAAATGACATGTGTTACCTGAATCGACATTGATAAGAAAGTTTGGTCAGTTTAATACAGTTTGCATCTTTTTTTTTCACAGGTGGTACAGGCTGGTGGCCTATCGTTGCTTCACTTGGTGGCTTCACGGGAGGCTCGGACACCGCGTTCGGAGAGTAATACCTGCCTGTGCGGTACTTGCCATTAGACAACATTTCCCCAGTGACAGTGGACAATACCGCGGATTTTCCCTCGATGTGCTGCAACCTCAACTTTACAATGTGTAATGTTTATTATTTATGTTTAACTAAAATCTAAAATAAAGCCCAACATATATTTTAGCAATGGTTGTTTTGATTTTTTAAATGAATCTAGTGTGTCTCCGTTGAATAGCCTTCCAGTGCCTTGTCTTGTCACACCACATGTCTCCGGCCAGCATCCTCCCTCACGCTGGCCGCACACCTTCAATCCACATAACCGTTGAACCCATATATGCAGCAGTCATACATATATTATTTTGTGGGTTGGCATCAAGCGTTGGCAATAAAAAGCTGTTGGATTTTATTGATACAAAACATGGTTATAGGTAAATAATAAATATGGTTGATCATAATAAATCCTCTTTTTGGGCACCGGGTACAGAGATGACCCCCATATATTCTCCTGGGAGGGTGAGGTATTTATAAACTCACCCCCCTGCCTTCCATGTAGTAGATCCTGCAGCCATCCTCTTACATTCAGTTAGATGGCCTCTCCTTGGTGAGGCCCTGCGGCAAACGGGTCTTGTCTGCACGACCACCGCCCCGATCCACCCCCCCGCCCTATCAAAGGCAGTTCACACCGGGGTACTTGTGCTGGCAAGTGGAGCTGTCAGGGAGCGATAAAGGCCAAGAGGTGCCAAAGACCATGTACACTTCAAAGTGGTCTATAGAGCATGGGTTGTAGTTCCCATGTCTACCTCCAGACCCCGTGTCTCCTGCCAAGCATCCCCCCTCACGCTGGACGGCCCCCTGCAATCCACATAAGTGTGTCTCCATTCACGAGTCTTCCTGTGTCTTGTCTGCACGACCACCGCCCCGATCCACCCCCCCGCCCTATCAAAGGCAGTTCGCACCGGGGTACATTCCGAATTGTGGCGCTGTATTGTGAGATGCTCTAAGACCCTGTGTACAGCAAAGGACCATCGCGTTCCTCAATACGAACTTTTTGGAACATGAGCAAATAAAAATGCAAATCGCTGAATATTCTCTAAACATTTGATGTCAAATAAATGTACTTTACCACATTTACAATCTTGCGGTTTGATTTCAAAGTACAGTTTCATATTCCGAATTGTGGTGCGCTGTATTGTGAGCTGATCTGTGTTGATTTCCGGGGTCTGTGTGGAGTCGCGTAGAAGACGCCTGGGCGCGTTTGCCTACGCAGCTCAGTCACGTCACGGATAGAGGCGGGGAATATGAATGTTTTGATAAAGTCTGTTTCAGGGGCGGGGGATTTGATTTAGTGCCGCAAAGGCAGGTGAGCCAGGTCGATGCGGCGGAATGATAGGATTATCACAAAATGGAGGCTGATTTCGAGTGCGATAATGGGCGAAAAGTCGGGTAAGGTCCATAGGAAAGTTTCCTACGATCTACCGATTTATGCTTACAAACACATGGCCGACCCGTAGGGACAATAAAAAAAAAGTCCCGGAACTATCCTTTAAGGGTTACCGCCAAAGTCGTGATGAGGCCCTAGGTGTTTATCTCACCCATTTTACAGTTTAATAAACAACCTTGAACTGTGATCACGTGTGTCTGTCTTACTTTGATACCATGCCTTTCTTACAGTTGGTACTGGGAAGGGATCCCCATGGACCCTTCTCCCTGCTCCTCCTCAGGAGGCGCTAAAGGCGAAATGTCACCTTTCTGCTTGGACACCACATGTCTCTTGACTTGTTTATAGTGCTCTTTCCCAGCATGCCCTCTCCTTTTGTACAACTCATACATCTGCCTGGTTTCAATACCATCACATTCTTCCTGTGGCACACCATCTTTCAACAATGCCAAAAACATGTATTTTCTGGACATCCGGGAATCTCTGCTATATTGTCTCCTGCCTTTTGTTCTCCTCTCACTGCGCGCTTCCCTCTCTCTGGGTTTGTCCTCACTTTTGTCGCATTCACCCAGATCTGACCATTGCTGTATAGCATCCACCACTTCATCAGTTGCCTTTCCAGTCACAGCCACCAGCAAAGTCATTATGATACTCTTATATATGTGTAGGGCAGTTCTAATAACCATATTTCTGGTTGACACTGACACTGGCACCACCCCCATATGTACCGGTTCATCCACAGGAACAGCCCACTTCATAGCATGTTCTCTGATCTTCTGAACAGCCTCTTTTAAAGTATACAATGTTTTCTCTTTAGTGGGCCGATCAGTGGTAATAGGATATTTCCTATTACACCCCTTAGCTGCTAGGTGTTATAAAGACACCTGCAGGGCCTGCCTATTCTTATCGGGCGGAGGCCCAGCCCACAGCACCTCCTGTATATTAGTATCAGTTGACAAAGGCAAAAAGCGTGGAGAGTCAGTAAAATAAACTAACAAGTCTCCAGCTCTGCCATCATACATACAAACCATTCAAGTCAGCAAGGGCTCGCCTGACTTTTGCCTCAATGGAGCAATCATTTCACCCATTTTCTGTTGAGTGAAATCCCCCAGTGTGGTTAAATCCACAACACCACCCCCTGAATTATGAGGGTGAGAGCCCAATCTCCGACTAGTCACTGGGTTAGCAGTAACAGTCTTCCCAACTTGTTTTGGTGTTGATTCTGCCTTCACTTCAAGGCTAGAATCTGTACCACTTGAGCACCAAATGTCACCGTCCCATGAATCAAGATCCCAATTCGCATCAGCAGTGGCAATGACTGCAGATACCTTATGTTTGTCAACACTGCCACCTTGTTTTTTTAGATTTGTATCTGGCCACACGGACAGCCGCCCTCTCAGCAATTTCCTAATACCTAGAGACCTTGCCACTCCAGATATTTGCAACTGTTGCATTAAAGAAACCTGTCTTTCTGCTGCTTACTCCTTTTCCAAACGCAAGACCCCTGCCTCTAATTACACATTTTTCTGATGTATCCTCTGTTAAGCATGGAGAATAATCCAGCCCGCCTCCCTAAAGCTGCTGACTCATTCCCTTTAGCACTGGGACCATTTGTAAACAATA
This sequence comes from Ambystoma mexicanum, assembly GCF_040938575.1. Taxonomy (NCBI): domain Eukaryota; kingdom Metazoa; phylum Chordata; class Amphibia; order Caudata; family Ambystomatidae; genus Ambystoma; species Ambystoma mexicanum. The sequence continues at coordinate 928,959,710 of NC_090931.1, read as the reverse complement.
AACTATATCAGCAGGCTCTGCACTGTTCAAGAATTCATCCCACGGCGCATTCAAACCAGCAGCACACACAAATTGCTTAGCTATTAAATCATATGGAGCTGCAGTCCAACCAGGAATGAACAGGTCACAAGATTGTCTGCCAGCGGAAGAAACCTTATCTAGCTTTTTAAATAAAGGCAGAATTACAGCCATTTACAATGATCTACATACAATGAATAATTCACTGCAGTCCAAATGAAGCCACTCAAAACACTTGCACGCAAAGCGCTTCCAACATAGCAAAGCTTTCACTTCAAAGAAGAAGAATGAAAAGAAAATATACATGCAATATTAATCGTGCATTTCAAGGTACGAGCACAGATTGATGGCTACCTGGAATGTAAAAGCGGAAGGCTGCCAAGATGTTCGTAACACCAATTCTTTTTGCTTTTTCTGGATAAGTGCACAGATGTCTATATATTACATTGTACACTTGGAATGCAAAGTTTTAAACACTCTCAGTTGAATTGTAAAACTGGCTCTTTAAGGCTGTTTATTAATGAATAATACAACAAAAAATAAAAGCAAATTAAATAGTCTACTTCACCGTTGGCTCAGCTGCAAGCTACTTCATCTCACCAAAAGAACTTCACTGGACAGCTTCCAGACCAGGTTGGCAGAGAGAATTCTTCACAACGGGGCCAGCCTTGAAGCCTTTTCTCTGACAGCCTAATCTGGGGCTCTCCAATCTAAACATTACACAAATGCATAATGACATTTTCCAGAAAATCCTGCCTCTCACAGTTTACCTGTTGCCAATTCCCAGAGATTGTCGGCCGAACAACCCATGGTCATCATAAGAGGTAAATATTTTGCTTTCTTATGGGACAACTTTTGGCTTCTGCAACAATATCAGGCAGTAACTCAGAACAGTCCTTGAACACGGCAAAGTAGCATAGACAAAAAAGTGTTTAAAAACCAAGTGTTTTTCTCGTGATTCAAAGAATGCAGACAGTATTCACAGCTCACATTAAAACTGAAACCTTCACTGAGGCATGAGGAAAATGTCCACTACACCCAGAATGCATATCAAATAGCAGTCTCACATTACAATGAAGCAAAAATATTACATTTTTTCAAAAGCATTGCACTAAGGTAGGGATTTCTCCTGTCTAAAGAAAACTAAGGGAAGTCTGTAAGTTAAAATCAAAAGTCTGTCTGTGTCAAAACCTATGCTTGCCCTCACATCTAGAAATAAACATGGTGTGGGTTTCCTTTTAACCAACAAAATAGTGTTCAAAAGGAAAGTCTTAGCGGGTCTCAGCTTAAGTTCTTTCCTAAGTTCAATGCAGTTCCAATAGCTGCTTTTCTTACCAATGTTCCACCAGGTCGTGAGGTTCCCTTCCCCAAGTTCAATGTAGCACAGTTCACACAAAAGGGAGGTCTTGATATTCCCTTCCCCAAGACAGTGTCTCTCAGTTCTTTCGGTTCTCAGGGTTCTTTTCCCCATGAATTCACTGTAGCACTTAAACGGCTTTCACTTGCTCAATGTTCACTATAAGAAAACAATAGGTCCACTTGACCCACCTTCTAGCTTGCTTCAGCATTCAATTGACCGTTCTCTGTGGTTTATTCACAAGGTCTTTTGCTTGTCATCATTTAGCGCTCTCTGTTCTAGTTGCAGTTGTCAACCACATTGTCCACCCATCACAGGTTGCACAACCAGGAACCCTGTGCTTCTCCTTGACTTTATTTGTGATATCTGTGATCTTCACAGTGGGGAACCCCCTGGTCTAGGCGCAGTTGTCAGACCACACAGTCCACCCATTATAGCTTGCACAACCAGGAACCCTGTGCTTCTCCTTGACTTGATTTGGGAAGTCTGTGATCTTCGCAGTGGGGAACCCCCTGGTCTAGGCGCAGTTGTCAGACCACACAGTCCACCCATTACAGGTTGCACAACCATTAGTCCCAATTGGCGTTGTTTGACTCCTTCACAGGCTCTTTGGCTTCGGGCTTCTAATTTCTCACACTTATATTCTCTTTGGTTAGTGTAACACTTTTCTGCATCACTCTTTTGCTTTAGCACAGATTTATGAGTCTTTCTCACATTGGTTGTTAGCATACTCAAGTGATTGTTCAATCTTCAATATGCTTTTGTTCTGCTCACAGTGCTGCTAACATACAATCTGACATTCAACATGTCGGATTAACTTCAAATTTCCGTTTGCTATGCCATGGTCTTATTCAAATAGCACTTTCCATTCAATTCAGTATTCAATATAGTTCATATTAATTTCGGTTCGTGGACCGTTACTTGCCTGCGGTCCCCTGGGAGCTCTCCGGTCTTCCCGTGTCCGACACTCACCTGCTCTTTGCGTCTCCACAGCGGCGGTTCCTGCTGCTCCCGCTTACCTTCCTGTAGCCGGGAAGCAGACCGCCTGTGCTTCACTTACTCACCAGGTACTTATCTGCACATGCCGGCATCCAGAATGGATGCATACTGCGTCCGTTCTGCTTCTCAGCTGTTTGGTAGCTCTAGCTGCCCACCTTCTCATTCTAGGACTGCCAGACCTGCAACCACCATGCAACTTGCTCACACCGGATCCTGCCGCTCCTCTGGGATCATTGCTGGCATTCAGATCTCCTCGTCTCGTTAAACCACAGTGGTTCTTCCACTCCTGCTTGCTTGGGACCCTGCCCTTTATACACCTGAACCCTTTTAAGGGGCCTCAGGTGTGAGTTGTTGGCTTGTCTTGCCTGACCACAATGAACCCAATCAATGGGACATGCCTCACCTTCAGTATTGGATACCTTCATACCCCTCTTCTTTGTCCCAATACTAGAGTGGTGTTAATTACTCCTTGTTGCTTCTTCCTCTTCTCAGTACTTAGTGGATACTCACAGGGAAAAATAGGGCATGAATGGAAGTAGCCCATGAAGGCTGAGGGAAGGGAGGGTAAGTCAATCTTAGGAAAGAGGGGATACCATGTCTCGCCGTCCGGCACCGTCGCCCTAATCCCCAAGGACTCTCCACCCATCACTTGTCTGCCCCCTGGGTCGGGACCCAAAAGCAATGGCCCTTCCCTGGCCACCTGAGCAGAAGATCCCTGGGTAGTGGTTGTGAGAGTACCTTCAGGTTTCTCACAGTTGTCTTTAATCTATGTATGTCCACTTATTTATTGTCCCGGTCACTGTTCCATTCCTGTGAGAAACCCGAAGGTGTCTCACCCGCTAGTCCCTGTGGATCTCTCTCTCTCAGGTGGCTAGGACACAGCCATCACTTTTGGATGCAGTTTCTGGAGGTAGACCCGTGCGGGAGGATCACCTGGGTGAGGCGTCCTCGGGGAGTGGGAGTGGGACACCGGATGGTGAGACGCAGTATTACTCTCTTTCCTGTAACACCATTATCCCATCCTACCCGATGGAATATATAGAAACTGAACCCCCCATCCCTTTTCCTGGACGAACACTTTCTCATGGACAGCCTGCTCTGGGAGAAAACAGACTCACACCCGAGCGGTGTACATGACATGTCCCAATACTATGTTCAGGTGAATTCAGACAATTATCGACAATCACTCACACCTGACTTCCATTACACTTCCCCACATGGATAAAAGGAGGAGCACAAGAGCACAATCTGAGCGAGGCAAAACACACAGGCAGGTACAGCAGTTTCGAGTTGGCATATGAATGAGGGGACAAAGACAGCCAGGCACGAGAGGTTCATGAGAGGGCAAAACCGTTGACCTTGTTGACAGGAAGCCACTACTTTCAAGAAACCTTCAATGCAGAAAACATAAGACCAGGCAACAAGGCTAAAGAATCCTGCATTGTGTGTGGGGATATCAAGAGTCCTCCCGCATAACTGACCAAGACGGGGAGAAGCAGCAGACACTGTGTCATCGTCCTTGGCTCCAAGAACAAAGAAGCGAAAGAGAACAACACAGACAGCTGGTGAGTTGGGGAGACTGGTCTGTGTTGAAATCAAGGTTGCAAGCGGCAACATTGTAACGTGAACGCTGGAAGGAACATTGGTGAACGCGTGTGATGAAAGATGTGATTGAAGCTAAATTGCTGATGAATATTTGAACATTAGAAGAAAAGATACAATACCATTGACAGAGTGGTCCAGCACTGTGAATGTGCTGAGTCGAAGGTCTCTGTACGATATCTTGATGAAAGGAAACGAAAGTAGAAGATCTATGTGAAGTGTATATTGTGTGAAGTGAATCGAAGTTGTCCTGCAACGGTTTAAGCAAAACCCATTGCACATTCAAAAGTCTTCGATTCTGGTATCAAAAGGGGATCCATGGTCCGATCCCGAATGAGGGAGATCAAATTGTGAACATTGTAGAAAGGGGGGCCTGTGGCCCGAGCCCAAAGGAGGAGACCAGTCTTGAACTTTTGAAAGTGAAACTTTAACAAAGGAAAATAACTTTTGTGTTTTGTTTGCTGCATCAAGCCCTCTGCGATAAGAGACTGTAATTTCGAGAGAGACTTTGGCGGAAGGCCCTGATCCCTTTGTGTTAAACTGTTAGCTTGTGGCCAAGAAGTTAGAGTGTGTGCAAAGCCAGCACGTGCTGCATTGCCCCGTGCTGAAAATGCTCTGCTCAACTATCCGGACATATCTTTCTTCAACACATTTCTTTTGCATAGATTGTTATCCCACACCATTTTGTATTTAGAAGTAAGGATTGGCAATATGTTTATTAGTAGAGGCCCTTTTATTTTGACAGACTCCACTAGGACTGTGTTATTATTATTTGATGGTTGTAGCTTGCTCCCATCCTTAGTTTTAGGTTTAGATAGGTGTTTTACCAACCCATTAACGTTCAATAAACACCCTTGAACTGTGATAATTTGTGTCTGTCTTCACTGTTTGAGATCATGCCTTCCTTACACTCCCCTCCACAACCTGGTCCGAATGTCGTTCAAACTTACGCCATTGTAAGAAGCTCACTGCTTACCTTTAAATCTGATTTCTCATCTAGTGTATGTTCTTTTGTGACCAAAAGAGAATTGTTCCTCCTGTATATATATAAATAAATGTAAAACTTGAAAATCCCCCCAGAGTCCTAAATTAGGTGTAAAACCAGGCCTGCATCTTCTGCACATGCATTTTTACAATAGATTGAACAATCTGGAGACCTGGAAAATCACCACCAGAGTATTGTGAAAGTGTATGACATTTCATTTCAATCATTAAACATTTGTCATTATAAAAGCAAATGTAGTATAGAGTCAAAAACAATTTGTAGAAACAGAAAATTAGATTTTAAATGTTCACAAATAAGAAATAAAACGACGCTCAACCTAAATGGGGCCCTCCCCTTCTACGTCTTGTAGCTGCAAGCCACAAAAAGTGTTTTACCTACAAATGCAGCTGGCTGTATGAGAAAGCAATGGGCGTGACAGTTGATTCATCCACCAGCATGTACATTAAAGATTACCCAGACTAGAATAGCAAATGTTGTCTTTATTCTATTAAAGACAGAGGCAAGCACCATGCTTCAGTTTCTTTCCTAACTCTTCAACACCATACAGTAAAACATACGTTAATAAATTACAAACCAACTGTGACGAATCGAGGGAATTCATCCCTTCTCCCCAAAGGGGAGCCTCCCCCTTTGAGGCTAGGGAGGTGTGCATGCTCTGCAAGACCCTTCCTAGGGGTCTGGGCAAGTGGGACCTTACGGGACAAGGACTACCGTTCCCCTGAGGAACTCCCGTACCCCTCTCCCATGTCCCCTGTCAATACATGGGACTGCCTGAGATGCTTAACCGCAATAAAAAACAAGACTGGGCTGAAGACAATGTTAACATGCACAATGAGTATCAAAGAAATCAAGCTGTCTCTTTAAGGACAAACCTCAACGTCTGTTACGACTGTTCTGTGTAACCGAACTGCCGCACACTTAGAGAAATCAATACCGGGAACAGCTATGGCTCAACCCGAAATCGGGACTTTCAATATGGAGGATCTGGAGACGGTAAGCCGCGCTCTAGTTGTTTTCACTCCTCACACCGCGGGACTAGCCCCGCCTCCAAGCTTCCGGAATGGTACTTCCGGCAACAGGATCCTCTGCACTACGCGTTGCTTCTCTACTCAGAGTCGCGCTGCGCATCGTAAGTTTTCGCTATCCTTCGCTAAACTTCCTACCTGAAGTAATTCCGCAGCTACCTCCCCGAGGATCATTCTTCTCTCACCTAACTTCTTTTCTTCTTACCCTTCCGTTTTCTTGGACTCATCAGAATTCAAAGTCTTCTCGAGCACAGCGGATAAACGGAAGTTCACCTACCTGTGTTTCCGACTGTCCTCTCCGGTAGTGTCTTTGTTTCTATCAAACTTTCGTTCATCAAGTCTCTCACTAGGATTCCCTCCTTGATCTAACGTTTCTATTTTATCCATATCAGCCTTTCAGTATCTTTGAGCCACAAGCCTTTCACCTGGCTCTGAACAATCTTTTCCTTGGGCTGTCACCATCCGGTCTAATACCAACCTTACCTCCGACTGACTAGAACTCCTCAGTAGAACATAGGCTTTTCAGGGTAAGATCCTTTCTCTTTCCCTACCACTTTACTTACTCCATTTGATATCTTACTCATCTAGATTCTATTCTTCTCTATCAGAAACCACCTTGACAAGATTCCGGAATTCAGCTCAACTAGTGTTTCCCCTCCACCACTCCACCAGCTGCTACAGGAATCCACGCTCTCTAGCAGCTCCTCACGGGGTTTTTCCCTTCGGGGTTTCCCCTGGGGATTTCACCTCAATCTAGCCTTGGGCTGGATTGGGGAGGAGTTTTCAGGTAATTCCCTCTAGCTTCTAGTTTCAAGAATCCCGATCACCACAGAGGTAAGTGTTATTCTCATTTGCCGAAAGATAATTTGTGGCAAGCAATCTTATTTGTATAAAGTTATTACAGTAAGCAACGCCCAGTTGACCTAGAATTCTCTTATCTTCGGCATTTGAGAAAGACGACTTCTGTGATGGATCAACAAATTCAGCAGCTCATAGCTGCAGTACAATCTCTGACTTCAGAGGTACAGAGTCTGAAACAAGAAAACGCCAATCTTCGACAGGCTCAGCATCAGTCTCAGCAACAAACTGCCCAGTTGGCTTCCCAACAGGCAGCAACTAGCAGGGTTCCGCATTGCTCAGAAGTTCCACCTGGTCCCTTACCAGGGGGTCAGTTTGATGGTAATCCACATAAGATAAAGGAATTCCTTGATGCTTGTTCAGTACAATTCGCCTTTAAGGCAGCCTTCTTCCCTACTGATCGTGACAAGGTAGGATATATGATTTCACAGATGGTGGGACCGGCCCTAGCCTGGGCTACTCCCTTGGTCACAACCAATAATGCCATATTAGATTCTCCTTCTGCCTTCTGCAATAGCATAAGATCTATGTTCGGTAGGCAGGAGATTCGGATAGCAGCCCAGGAACAACTTCTAGACCTCAGACAGGGAAATCTGGACATTCTGACTTATATTACTAGATTTAAACAGATTGCTAGTGAATCTACTTGGTCGGATGATGCACAGGTTACGTTATTCCGTAGAGGCCTGTCTGAGGATCTCAAGGATGAGGTATCTAGGGTTCCACGTCCCACGTCATTAACAGAATTCATCGCTTTAGTAATGCAAGTGGACTACAGGATAAAAGAGAGGAACAGTGAAAGACGTAAAGGGAAACCCTCTACTCGTACATATCCCTCTACTCCTGTAACACACAGAGGAAACACTAATGAGGAACCTATGCAATTAGGATCAGCTAGTCGAGGACCTTTATCTCCTGAGGAAAGATCACGCAGACGGACTCAGGGATTGTGCATGTATTGTGGTTCAAATTCTCACACTGTTCAGGAGTGCCCTATTACTCCTCCGAGACGATCGGGAAACGCCAGTTCCCGGTCGTAGGAGGAACCGCGTTCCGGGATTCTAAAGTTTCTTTAGGTTCCTCTTTAAACATGCCAGTCTTACAAGGTAACCAGCATTCTCACACACTAATGTTTGTATTACATATTACCCTCTCATTTGACAATCAGAAGATGACAGAGATTCCGGCTTTAGTGGACAGTGGCGCTGCTGGTAATTTCATTGATGAAATTTGGGCTAAACAACATCATCTACCCTTGTTTCATAAAGGTGAAGCCATTCCTGTTGAAAGTGTAGATGGTAGCCCTTTAACATCCGGACCTATCATTAACCAAACCGGGTCTTTAATCATGTCAGTTCTTACTCACGAGGAAGTTATTACCTTAGATGTTATACGAACTGCTCATTACCCTATCATTTTAGGATTACCTTGGCTACGAATGCATAATCCTTACATAAATTGGACGGCAGGTTCTCTCTTCCTGGGATCAGAGTTCTGTCTCAATAATTGTTTGGGGAAAGATAACAGGACTGTTCATTCAAGACCAGAGGAAGACAGACAGGTCTCTATTGTGGGGTCTGTCATTGGCCTTCCTGCGGAGTATCATACATTTTCGGATGTTTTTTCCTCCTCAGAATATTCCTTGCTTCCCCCTCATCGCAGAGATGATTGTGTAATCGATCTTATTCCAGACCAACCGTTACCCTTCGGAAGGATGTATATTCTCTCTTCGTCTGAGAAGATTGCCCTAAGGGAATACTTAGATCTAAATCTAAAGAATGGACTTATAACTGAATCTACGTCTCCAGCGGCGGCTTCATTATTCTTTGTACCCAAGAAGAATTCTTCGGAACTCCGACCCTGCATAGACTTTAGAGGGTTGAACAAGATCACCATTCCAGACCGATACCCGATGCCTTTGATTCCAGATATTTTAGAGGCTGTTAAGGGAGCTCTCATTTATACAAAACTGGATTTAAAGGGAGCTTACCATCTAATCAGGATCAAGAAAGGAGATGAATGGAAGACCGCCTTTCGCACCCCTTTCGGTCATTTTCAATACCAAGTCATGCCATTCGGGTTGTCCAATGCCCCAGCTATTTTCCAGCGATTTATGGATCATCTTTTTTCGGATTTACTATTACACTCTGTTATCGTTTATCTAGACGATATTCTGATCTTTTCAAAAAACATTTCTGAACATCAGTTCCAGGTCCAAGAAGTTTTACACCGACTCCAGAACAATCACCTGTTTTGCAATCTGGAAAAATGCTCTTTTCATCAGCCCCAGGTGACTTACCTGGGTTATATTCTTTCGGCAAAAGGTATTGCAATGGATCCAGACAAGATAATGGCAGTTCAAAATTGGGCTAACCCTCGATCAATCAAGGAAATTCAACGTTTTGTTGGATTTTCTAATTTTTATCGTCGGTTTATCCCCAACTTCTCGGCTCTTACTCAGCCTTTAACCAACCTTCTAAAGAAAGGAGTTCCGTATGTCTGGAATGAGAAGACGCAAAAAGCTTTTGATACTTTGAAGAAGAGATTTACTTCGGCACCCATTCTCATGACTCCTGATCAATCTCGCTGTTTCATTCTCGAAACTGATGCTTCCCAATATGCCTTAGGAGCGGTTCTCCTTCAAGAGGATGACCAAGGTTTAGAACGCCCTATCGCATATCTATCGAAGACTCTCTCTCCGGCAGAATTAAACTACACCGTTCTTGAGAAAGAGTTATTGGCGATTAAGAGGGCTTTTGAGGAGTGGAGACATTTGCTGTTGGGAGCTCAGTTTCCTGTAGAGGTCCGTACAGACCATCAAAACCTAAGGATCCTCCAATACGCTCAGACATGCAACAGCCGACAGGCTAGATGGGCTCACTTTTTCTCCCCTTTCAGAATAATCTTTTCATTTATACCTGGGAGATGTAATTTACAAGCCGATGCCTTGTCACGTAAAGAGATCACTCTTCAATCTTCAGTCAAACCTGAACCGATTTTTCCTCGCTGTGTTCTAAATCTCAAAAAGAAATACAAACCAACGGATTTTTTAAAACGCCTGGAACACAGCTCTGTTCCCTCCATTTTGAAGAGCTTAACTAAGAAAGAGTTGAGTTTCTTGTCCAAAAAGGAAGGGTGTTTTTTCCATGGGAAACAGGTTTTTGTACCTACCAAGGCCTTACAGAAGGAAGTTCTAAATATGTGCCACGACTCTAAATCTGCAGGACATAGAGGTAATGCCAACACCCGTGAATTAGTCTCCCGATATTTTTGGTGGCCGTTAATGCGAAAAGACATTTTAACATACGTAAGATCTTGCCCGGTCTGCCTGCAAAATAAGAGTCCTAGACACTCACCTTTTGGAACTTTGGTCAGAATGCCAATACCCACTCGACCGTGGGAAATCATTTCAACAGACTTTATTGTGGATCTGCCCATTTCCGAAGGATGTTCAACTATAATGGTTGTAATTGATTCATTTACCAAACTGGCTCATTTTCTTCCCTTCTCTGGCCTCCCTTCGGCAGCTCAAATGGCACGAACTTTCATTTCCCGAATTTTTTCTCTTCATGGATTACCTGAGACTATCATCTCCGATAGAGGCTCTCAATACACATCAAAATACTGGAAACAGGTCTGTCAAATTTTGGGTATCACCCGGGCCTTGAGCTCAGGGTATCACCCACAGACCAACGGTCAAACTGAGAGATTAAATCAGACCTTGGAAGCATACTTACGAAGCTACATCTCAGCAGCCCACAACAACTGGTTTAGTCTACTACCAATCGCTGAATATGCCTATAACAATGCGTATCATTCAGCAATTAAGACCTCTCCTTTCTTTTGTTCTTATGGATTTCATCCTGCCTCTTTCCCGGACAAAAGATCTTTGGATGACAAATGTCCAGACGTGAAGTCTCTCTTGGAAGGGATACATCGGGGTCAACAGGTTGCCTCTCAGGCTCTTAAATCTACTCAGGAAAGAACAAAGAAGATGGCAGATCGCCTTAGATCTAAGGCACCCGTAATACGACCTGGAGATCTGGTTTGGTTATCTTCCCGTTTTCTACCCAGACACCTTAGGCCTTCCAAATTCTCTCCTAAATTCATGGGGCCTTTTCGGGTGATCTCGGCCATAGGGGCCGCAGCCTTCAAGCTGAAGTTACCCAAGACATGGACTCGGATACATCCAGTTTTTCACGTTTCTCAGCTGAAGCAAGACATTCGAAGTATTTTCCATCCCATGGTTTTTTCTCGTCCACCACCTATTCTACACCAGTCTGATGCGGAATACGAAGTTTCAGAGTTATGTGACTCTCGCTTTCACCGTGGGAAACTTCAGTATTTGGTAGACTGGAAGGGTTACGCCCCTTCAGACCGGACTTGGGAATCAAAATCCAGTATCCATGCTCCTAAACTAATCAAGAGTTTTCACAAGAGACATCCTGGTAAACCAGGGGATAATGACTTTAAGAGGGGGCATACTGTTACGACTGTTCTGTGTAACCGAACTGCCGCACACTTAGAGAAATCAATACCGGGAACAGCTATGGCTCAACCCGAAATCGGGACTTTCAATATGGAGGATCTGGAGACGGTAAGCCGCGCTCTAGTTTTTTTCACTCCTCACACCGCGGGACTAGCCCCGCCTCCAAGCTTCCGGAATGGTACTTCCGGCAACAGGATCCTCTGCACTACGCGTTGCTTCTCTACTCAGAGTCGCGCTGCGCATCGTAAGTTTTCGCTATCCTTCGCTAAACTTCCTACCTGAAGTAATTCCGCAGCTACCTCCCCGAGGATCATTCTTCTCTCACCTAACTTCTTTTCTTCTTACCCTTCCGTTTTCTTGGACTCATCAGAATTCAAAGTCTTCTCGAGCACAGCGGATAAACGGAAGTTCACCTACCTGTGTTTCCGACTGTCCTCTCCGGTAGTGTCTTTGTTTCTATCAAACTTTCGTTCATCAAGTCTCTCACTAGGATTCCCTCCTTGATCTAACGTTTCTATTTTATCCATATCAGCCTTTCAGTATCTTTGAGCCACAAGCCTTTCACCTGGCTCTGAACAATCTTTTCCTTGGGCTGTCACCATCCGGTCTAATACCAACCTTACCTCCGACTGACTAGAACTCCTCAGTAGAACATAGGCTTTTCAGGGTAAGATCCTTTCTCTTTCCCTACCACTTTACTTACTCCATTTGATATCTTACTCATCTAGATTCTATTCTTCTCTATCAGAAACCACCTTGACAAGATTCCGGAATTCAGCTCAACTAGTGTTTCCCCTCCACCACTCCACCAGCTGCTACAGGAATCCACGCTCTCTAGCAGCTCCTCACGGGGTTTTTCCCTTCGGGGTTTCCCCTGGGGATTTCACCTCAATCTAGCCTTGGGCTGGATTGGGGAGGAGTTTTCAGGTAATTCCCTCTAGCTTCTAGTTTCAAGAATCCCGATCACCACAGAGGTAAGTGTTATTCTCATTTGCCGAAAGATAATTTGTGGCAAGCAATCTTAGTTGTATAAAGTTATTACAACGTCACTGTGACGAGGATATTTAAAGAGGAGGACACTCTGAGATTGAGGAGATAGAGAATCAAACGGCAGCAGGGTACGCCCCCTGGTAGTGTAACACAAGCAAGAGGCAGATCCAACGAGAGCCATGGAGCCTGTGAAGCTCAGAATGACTCTGAACTAGAGGATCAGATGCTGGGAAGACAGCGTACCAAAGCAGCGAGAAACCGAAGGTTTGGGAACCTGGAACCCAGTGGTGGCATGACCACGAGTAGTTCCTGGTGAGCAGGGAGCCCAACCAACTACATTGACACCAACCCACAGAGTTATACGCAACGGCGCAGGTTGCCAGGAGAGACGCAGGTCCTTAGCACAAAATGGAAGCAAGAAACTGCCGAATCGAGACGCTAATGGAGAAAACAACTGAGAAAGCAAAGCCTAGCAGGAAAGAAGGTCCCAAGTGACCACAAGCCCCAGAGATGTTCCCCCATGAAGAGAGAGATAATGGGGAGAACTGGGGACCTGGAAAGCCATGAGGGATTCTTTATACGCGTGGAAAAACACGTCCCTGTGAAATTGACGAAACTCACACTAGACTGTTGATAAATCTGAACTATAATGTTAACAGCAGAAATGTCGAAAGAGAATATTAATAAGCTGGGAGGACCACCTGGGGAACTGGGAGAACATCTCCACATTCAAAAGATACCAAAGGAAGCCTTTTCAGGAGAGAACACTACGTGATTAAGACAATTCATCACAGTGAAAGGGGTGGCAACATAAACCCAACACTAGGGAATACAAACAACACTGAGGAGAGAAAGAAGGCTAGGAGAAGCTCAGAAAAGGGGTTCACTCCAACACAGCTAACAGATAATGAGAAAGGGAAGAAGAACCCCTGGTGTCCCAGAAGCGACAGTTGGAGTCAGTTAGAGAGAGAATACTATGCAGAAACCACAAAAGTGGAATAAATACCCAATATTGTTAGGGAGAATTCTCTCTTTAGGCTGAATTTCCTAACCTAGTGAGTCCCCCAGCAGCTTTGCTGGATTTCTGGAGTTAGTTTTTTTTCCTCCTGCCAAGAGTGAGATTCTTTTTCTCCCACTCTTGGACATGATTTATGGTATTCCTTTGATTGGTAATGTGTTTTATGGGCTAGGGGTCCTTTACTCCATAGGGTCTCATGTGTTTTTCCTATGTGTGTTACACAGCACTCTCCGTGCAGTAACACAGGGGTGTCATAGTGACACCCCACCATAGACTCCATACCCTGGGACTGATTACTGTCTCCCAGGGCATGTGAAGTCACCATTGGCTTTACTAGTCCCAAATTATTAACAGAAACCAGTACAAACCATCATATTGTGGATGTACTGGTCGGGGCAATTCGATTGCCCCGGGGTCTGTTAGTCGAGGGGGCACGTCTCCGTCCCCCCTGATCGAGTTTTGGCTGGTGGGAGTGGAAACTACTTTTTATATTCGACCGCGAATATTTCCCTATGGGATTTTCCCATTGTTCGAGACTACCAACTTTAATTATTTAATTCTTATAGCCTCGAACATACCGCCGGTTTATTTAATTAATATTAATTCTCCGGTTGGTATTTTTTGCCAAGACTCAATTCTAAAATGGCGTTTGTGTTCTCTTCTGTGACTCCAAACCAAGTTGAGCCCTTTGTTCCACTTTTTGGCGGGCTTCTCCACAGAAGCCTCCAAAAGTGGTGCCACTCTATCTGGGTACCACAGGGGGTGTCGGAGGGGGTTTAGGCACCCTGGACTAAGTTACCTTGGTAACTCAAGTCGCACTCTTGTGTGATTGGCCCAAGTGGTGAGCCGGTCGGTTCACCACTTAGCATGTTTGAGTGACAGCTAGGCTGGGTGAATGGGGGTTTTCTGCATAAAAGCAGGGCTTTGGGGACTGGAACTTCAGAAGTCACCACAGGACCTGAGAATCCGACGAGCGAGAAGCTGAGCCGACCTACCACGACGACACCACCGGTGGAGCCCTGCGGAACCGACTCACCACTTCCCGACGACAGAGAAGATCTCCCGGCTGGAGAGGCTTCTTCCCCTGACTGGTGGGCACAACCAGTTTACCTTTCTTTCTTCGCACCCCAGCCCGGTTTGTGGTCGAACTGCCCGTGCCAAGCACCCCGGCAGCCGGATAGCCACTCACCATTGAACCGCGAATCACCGGACCGCTCCTTGTACCTGAGAATCTCCGCGGCTGGTTTCTTCCCTGGCAGTGCAACGGACTCCTGTCTTCCTCCACGACGAGATCCTCTCTTCCCCCGGACGAAGCACCAACTTGCATCCGCTGCCAGGAACAACTGCCCCCGCTGGAGCGTTCTCACCACTTTAAGGTACCGTGTCCGCCAGGCCTCCCTTTCTAAAGATTGCAACAAGGTAATAATAACTCCTTAACCTTCTGGACTGGGCTGGCCGCCTTGACCCTCTAACTGGTCCCTTTCTTTGGTCCAACTCCTTTTTGAATCATTACAAGACTTTTGTGCACTGCAACCGTGTGATCTTGGACACATTTCGTTTCGATCCCCTTAAAGCGGATCCAGCCTACTGACTCTGAATTCACGTTTTTTCTTTGCCTTCCTCTCTTGTTTTGTTCTTGTAAAAGTGTTGGGATCTGTTTCAAATTGTTCTCTGCTTTTCTCTCCCTTTTTAAAAACGAACTATTAGAGTGCCATCTACATTAAGCGCTCACTGCTGTCTGAAAATAAGTGTGGCTTTACTTAAGACTTGTCTAATATTCTTTTAAGGGAGTGTATATCTTTTAGTGACCGTGTTTTTGAATTGCTTACTATTAGTGCCTGTGTGTTTTTCTAGATGTGGTTTTAAATAAATAATTATATCTCTTTTACACCAAGCCCTGGTCAGTGTTTACTTGTTCTATTGTGTGCTCTTGACCTATTGTGAATACTCTGTATACTGCCTAACTATTCTTGAGGGAAGTCTGACTGCTCAGCCACAGCTACCAAGTGAATCTGTGTGGTACAGACTGCTACCAAGTGGGTTTACTGCCAAACACCTGTAGTCGTAAATCTTTTGCAGTGTTCCCAGAGGGAACTGCACAGGTTTCTGCCTAACAAATATAAAGGACAAACTAATACCAGAAAGGAGGAGCAGTAATTATCAAGAAGGGATAACCCAGCAAGAGAAGATACCAGGCAAGGTTGTACACGGCAAAACAATGTGGATATTAGGATAAAACAAACTTTACTGACAAACCCAGAGAAAATAATCCCACAAGATAAGGGAAAAGTCAAAGAACGTATCCAAGAATTACAAGCCCTGGTACAGACGATGGCTAGAGACTATTAAAAATGAGCTATAAGCAGAACACTACAAATCAAGTCAAACCTTGCTTCACCAGGCGGAGGGAGTTATTCTCCTGCCGTTAGTTGTTTTGAATAGTGGTAGGGTCAGGTAAGGTTAGTATTGGACAGTGGACTTTCTTTTGATTTGGACATTTCTGAATGACTGACGAGCACCTTAGTTAATTATAAAGGTAGGGAACACCCCGTAGTTATAGGGAGAGATAGGTCTTTTTGTATTATTTAATAAACCATTGTTGGTAGTGTCTTCAAAGTGTCCGCCCACTTTTTCTGACCTGCCACACAACATACATCTTTCAAACTTCTCTAAGGTTCAATAGTTAATCCAAAAATGTCCTCTCATAGCCATCATAAGGCCCTTCCCCTGCAGGAACCCTTTAAATCCTACCTCTTCCTAACCCCTTCCTCTTTCTTTGGTGATATACGTCCTCATCTGTTTGATCTGCTCCCAGATCAGAATCCTTTTAGCTGAACATCTGAACTTGTGAACCTTCTGAACTGAAACAAGGAACACAACTAACTGTCATGGCCACAGGCCCCAGAACACAAAACCCACACAATCTAGTGATGGGACAATGGGTCACTTGAAACACTTATGTCCCTTTGGGACCCATAAACACAGGGGCCCTGGCTGGACTCAGTCTTGACGCATTTGGCACCAGGCTCATATAGAGATGTGAGCAGGAATACTTTATTTCAGTGCACAAGCGCTTTTACTTTACAAGAACTTTCCAGGAGCTGAAGGCCTTTATTCCAGAGAACATCCTCATGTGCTGACTCATCGGGTGTGGCTCCCTAGACATGGTCTTCATGTGCTGACTTATCGGGTGTGGCAGGCAGGCTGAACCTGGTGGCCGTGGCTTCAGAAGCTCAGCTATAGAAGCTGCTCCATCCTTAAGGCGGTGCTTTGTGTTACTGTGCACTCACATGCAACGTGACGCTCACCGTCGCTTGGGCCAGTTTACTTACCTTTCAAACCAGACGTTCTCCTGCATACTCACCTCCAGGAAACCGGTGCTTCATCGCTTCATCTGCACACTCATCTCCTGACATCCAGTGATCTTGATCCCCACGCCGCAGCACTGCACTCTGCATCCATGAACTCGGACCCTGTGAAGAAGAAGAAAGACAAGGTTAGAACACCCGTCCTAGGACCGCGCCGCATTTGAACCCTGCGCGCCCCCTAGTGAACAATTTACCAGCTACTCTACTGCTGCAGCTTCGTTATTCATTCCCTCCGGCTGCCGCCTCGAGCTCCGCAGCTTCTTCCGGGCCGGCAACATCACCTGCAAGGGAAGAAAGAAAAAGAGCAAAAAGTGAAACGGACAGCAATACAAGACAACAAACTTTACAATACAACAAAAACAGACGAGGAAAGACAAAGGCAAACAGGAACACTTACCTGACGTATAGTGGCTTAGTCGCAACAGGACTGGACTACCACGTGCAAGGGACCAGTGAAGGAACTCGGTCCAGATCATACAAGTGCCCCTGCCAGAAGCAGCAGGATGGAGTGCTCACCAAAACTAATCAATAGAAGCAGTCCCGAGCAGCATCACCTATTACCACCAGTCACCACATAAGCGCAGAGGGCAAAGTTGGACCCGAGCGACCTCACCCCCGGGAGGGCTGCAGCCGTGCCCCAACGCCTCCGCAGAGACCAGGTGAGCGTAACACTAATTGTCCTCTTCTCTAATGTTCGATGTGGTTTGTTTCTGCTCCACACCTGAAACCTACCAAAAGAAAATGTTAAGGAAATGAAAAGTGTGAGTCCAAATTTGCAAAAGTCATCAGCATCTGTCACACTTTTGTATAATTTAAATGCACAGGATGGATAAAGCTCGCCTCATAGGCAGACATTATGCTAGTTCAAAGCTTGTCTATGAGCACAGTTGACACTCCCATTGGTGGCTTGAAATAGAATGTCTTAAAAGTTACATTACTAGACCAATCTACCATCTTCACGATTTCCTTCAAACTCACACCCACAGCAAAAAACATACACACCATAACCCTTCTATCAGAGGGTGATCCAAATTTAGTTATATCAATTCCTGCTTCTGCCATCACCCATTTCACCCATCTGGCAATCGTAGAGGTAGAGGCTGTCCAAAAGGGCGCTCGCTGTGCTATTAGTAACGGTGTTACATTTGTTGGTCTATGGTCTTCGTCATTCTCTCATAGGACCTCAGACAATTTGCCACTCAGAGCTTGGGTCTATCTGGGAAATACAGATATGAAACAGTCTTGCAGATGCATTTTGTATGGCCAGTTTTGGAGAAAATAAATTGTACGTGATATATCCAGTGCTCTCACGCCCGATACCCTCTTACAGGACACTAGGCACAACAGCGTAGTAATTTTGGCAGAGATATGCTTCAGCCCCAAGTCTTGATTACCTGGCCATTCCTCCATTTTTCTAAAGGTCTATCTTTACATCCCATAAAGCTGAAGACTGTAGCTCTGGGGGTCATGTAAACTTCATCCCTTTTATCAATCTACATAATGCAGGGTGTTCTCCTATCAGGTTCCTTCGGATAGGTGGTGACCTGCAGAAATTGCTGAGCTGTAGATGGCTATTGTTCGGATGCTTTACCTTCCTCAAAAAGTCATACTAGAAAATTCAGTACCTCTACTATGGGTACAGAAATGGGATGCAGACCTTGCTCCATGCACCATCTGCAGTATACTCCCCAAGCGGCCCTATAGCTCCTTGCTGTGCTGGGAGCCCAGGATACGCAGTGACCCCTGAGGCCACCTGCAAAATTCCCATCAATCTCCATCTAGTCCTGCAACCCTGTAGACTAGAAGCTCCAGTGTTCCTGAGGTCACTAACGGATGCACCTTACCCGACATCCTCATCAGCAATTGAGGAAAGATGGGTAATATCAACGGGTGATCTGGCAAGGTCTCCATTAGGACCAGAAACCAAACTTGTGAGCTCCATCACAGGACCATTAGGACCAGAGAGGTCTTCTACCTCCTTACCTTGCTCAGTACCCGTGCAATCAACACAAAGGAGAAAGGCGTAGATCCCTGTCACTCCCCACGATTATAGAAAGGCATTGATCGCTTCTGCCCCTGGATCCGGCCTCCAACTGAAAAAACACTGCACCTGGTTGTTGGTCCTTGAAGCAAACAGATATAGCTGGAAAGGGCCCCATTTCTTCTTGATATCCAGTAATATCTTCCTGTGCAGCTTCCAATTGCTGGATTCTGTTAAATAGCGTGAGTTCCAATTGGCAATCACGTTGTCCTTTCCCAGCTGTTACTGCACTGTCACAGATATGATATGATAGGTTATTTATAATGCGCTTAATACCCAGAGGTTTCTAAGCGCAGACCCGGGGATCGAACCTGTGTTGCTCCATGACGTCTTGCTTCCAAGGTGTGCATGTTGTGCCTGAGCTATCCTCCCGAGATTGCCAGGTCTGGTGTTAGCTGTGACCCCCACAGACCCACAGTGCACCAACACCATCCTGAGGAGGATAATAGAACCCCCAGGGCGAGGTGGTAGCCCCTGAACATGGTGAACCCTCAGGAAGCAACAACCCTCAGAACCATATGGAGAGGCAAACAAACAAGAGACTGTTTTAAATCAGTGTTTGAATGCGTGTAGGATGTATTGGTGTATAAAGTAATTAGTACCTGTTTTCTGTCTCGTAGTTGTATGGAAAGCAGGTGGGGCCCATTCTAGCACCAAGCAGCACCCAGCCACAACCGACAGCATGAGGGCGAACCCGTCAGCACTGGGATGCAGCGGGAAGAGCTGAAATCAGGGTAAGAGTTCCAGTAAGTGCTCAGTAGAAGGGAGAACCAGGGAAACTCAAGAGTCATGGGAGGTATGACGAATCTCGGGATGTCATCACTTCTCCCCGAGGGGGAGCCTGTTTCCATGCCATGAGGCAGGGTGGTGAGGCCACTACGCGATAGTCCCCCTGGGGGTGGTACTCAGCGGGAGGATCTCATGACGGGAGACTTCCCCTTTGGGGATAAAGGAGAACATCTCGGGAGAAGGCAGTATGACAACCCTCCACCCACACCTTGTACACCTTCCTATCCCATGTTACCCAACTCCCTATACCATACTTCTATGTATGTTTGTAAGCCTGAAAACGTAATAACTACTGAGACAGGGAAAAGCAGGGACTAGCTAAGGGAGACCTAGTTAATAAATACTGGGACGAGGAGGAGGTGCAGAACAAGGAAGAGCAATGCTGAGAACTTGAATGAACAGTCTAGTCTTCTATGTCCATTTATGAAAACAATGAAAGAAGGACTTACTATGTTATCAAGCCATCCCATGAGAAACATCAGGTGAAGAAGCTGTGAGCTGCAGGAGAAGAGAGACGGCGGAGACCGGAGAGCAGAAGAAGCTGGCGAATTACAGGAGGTGGCTCTTCAGGACCGGGTGTCGGTCGGTCCTTTGACATTGAGGCCAGGCAAAGGTAAAAAAGGCTCTGTAAGAAGGTGGACTCTGGGGTCCAAGAGCATACTTACGATAGCCACGGGTCATAGAAGCAGACGCGAGAAGCTGATGACCTTGGAGGAAGAGCGGACGGGCAACTCCAGTCCCAGAAGAGCCACTGCTGTATGCATGAATCCATAAAAGATAACGGGGGCGACGGTCGGACTGGATGGGGCGTAGAGAGGATAGCGGGGCCTAATCAATATGCTGAAAGGGTCGTGAGGCCTAGGAAGAGGCCATGGAGGGTCTGGGACCCAGCAAGATGTTGTGAAAGTTACACACATGATACCAGAGAGAGGGAAAACAGGGTTTGAAGAGAGAATTAGAATTGTGAAGATTTGAGGAATTCTCCCTCTGGCTGGTGGTCTAGTAAAGCCACTGACCAGCAGTAAAGGTTCGATGGCCAAGGAACAAGAGAACAACACGAGTCATCTTCCTCGTGGCAGTACTTGGGAGGAAAGGGCTGCAAGTACCCAAAAGAAGAAGAGAAATATGGGTCTAGGACTTGCACCCACAAAAGAAGAGGAGCATAAATAATCTTCCTCGTGGCAGTTCTTGGCAGTGGAGTGAACCAAGTCTGGAGATAGGCAACTCAGGGTCTGGGACCCCCAAAGTGTTGAACTGTAAAACTGAAGTGAGAGAGAGGTTAGAGGAAGGGAGGCATTCCCCCTGGTGATGTTGAATTGCATAATTAAAGTGAAAGTGAGGCATGGAGAAGGGACTCATTCCCTCTGGTGGTGTTGAACTGTGAAACCACAGTGAAAAGAGATCATGGGAAGGGAGTCATTCCTCCTGGTTGTATCAAACTCTGAAGTCAAGATGCCAGGAGAAGGAACTCCTTCACCTGGTAACTAAGGCAAGGGGACGGCAGCCATTCCCCTTGGTTGTGTTGAACCGAAAAAAAAATCTGATACATGGAGAAGGGAGTCATTCTCCTAGTTACCAAAGCTGAAAAGACTTTCTGATACAAAGTTTTAAAAGATAAGCAGTGTGCCCGACAGAGAGAAGTGTTGGAAGTTTGTCTTTTGTGTTGGAGGACAATTTTGACCCAGGGAAAGGAGTCCTCCCCCTAAGAAGCCAACACCTGGAAGTGAACCTTTACCCCCAATACATAAGAAGGGAGTCATTCTTCTGGACCAAGATGGTCTACTTTATCTCTAGTTTAGTTTTAAGTGTAAGGGTCAGAAGTAGGGTTTTAGACACAGGACGGTGGACTATCGATGTACGCAGACATTCTGACAGAACCATTAGTGTTTTAGTTGAGGCAGGGAACCCCCTCTTAGGAAAAGGGAAAGCTTTCTCTTTATTTTCTTGACTAATAAAAGTCTATAGCAATTACCATGCCACATGTGTGTCTCTCTCCTCCTTCTGCACCCTTACAGAGGTTTCTCAATATGACAATATGGGAGCCAGGCAGTCCAGAGGCTTTTAATATCCAGTACCAAAGTGTTTCAAGAGGGGGTTAAATCAGAAGAGCAAGGAAGAGGGATTAAACAGGAGTATGGGAGAAGAGGGGAAAACAGGGACAAGGTAGCAGAGAGGCACTGGTAAGGAGCAGCACCAATCCTCCGCGGTCACAGACCACAAGAACTGTCTGAAGCAGTGTTGAGGAGTGCTGCGTTCCTTGAGGAAGGCACCTATGAATGTCACTCTTTGCTCCTTCTGTCAGGGGATGATGAGACATGTAGTCTGCTCTGACTGAAGCCATACAGCGTGCGTACGGTGTGCTGGGCCGGTACATGACCGATATCCTCTTCTCCAAATGTTCATCTCTACAAGCAGTCTGGATCTGCTCCCCAATAAGTGGTTTATGTACCTGACTAACGAGATGTTGTCCATCCTCAAGAGCAATGAGAACCATACAGTGAATGTGCCTGCTAGGAGCTCCAGACATGTGATATGTAGCTCCAGCTCTCATTCGGACCAGCCAACCTCTAGTTGTTTTGTTGCTAAATCTGGCCCCCCAGCCTAGCTTGCTGGCATGCGATAACCAGGATGACATCCAGGGTTTTCCTGAAGATGGCTCTGCCATTCTATGCTTCCATATCTTCCAGCCACCAGTTGAACACCATCCCTGACTCTGTGCCTATCTCTACCAGCTAGTGGTATGCCCAGCCTTTCTGCAGCTGTTGAAACTTCAGTCTCTGTAGTGAAAGATTCCAGAGAAGATCACTTAGAAGCTGCTAGAAGCCCCTCAATCCTTGCAAGCTCTCTGACAGAAATGTGGCTCTTGATTAATGTGTTTCTGAGTTCTTTTTTGAAACCTCTTACCATCAGATTGGGCAATTCCAACATGCCATTCCATTTGTCATATGAGGATAGGTCAGGGGCAACGTGCTTGCCTCAGAAGCAAGACAACACGGAGCAACACAGGTTTGATCCCCGGGTCCACTCTTAGAAACCTGTGGGTAGTAAGCGTGTTAAAAATAGCCTATCACATCATATCATGCCCTTCTGCGCGTCCACTATAAATCCCAGGAAGTCCAGTCTCTGTGCTGGCTTCAATTCAGATTCTCCTCAGTTGATCAGGAAACCCAAGCTCTGCAGCAGCCGAATGGCTTGGTCTGTCTGTCTGCTCCTGAAGTGTCCCCACTTCCTGAGACATGATGTTATATTGTGTTATGTTATGTTATGTTAAAGGTACTTATATAGCGCACCGTCACCAACGGAATTGGTCCCCAGGCGCTCTGGCCGATCTGTAAACGAGAAGGTGGGATGGATTAGTAAGGTGAAGAGGGAGTAGGATAGTGAGAGGAGTGGTGTACTGTTGGCAGCTTCAACTCGGTAGACAGGCCGCGTGTGCTGTTGGTGCGGTTTGTGTTGTTGCGGTGTGAGAAGTGCGTGCAGCTTGTTGTGCGAGAGATGGATGTGTGAGTTCTTTTGAGTGAGATAAGTATGCAGAGAGTTTGAGCTTATATTGGTTAGTGGGTTATATGACATTTAACATGCTGTCATGATCTCTGCTTCCAAAAGGTCAGGGTTTTCCCAACTCCCTTGGAAGCAGATCCATAACCCAGGTTCCGAGTGCCAACCAGTCCCAATTGGGACCTTTTGGACCCAGTCCTGGCGCCAGTGGCACCAGGCTCATAAATATGCCCAGTCCCAGCGCTGGAAGCGCCGGGCTCATAATGCTTGGGTGGACTTACCTGCAGCAGACCATGCTGCTTACTTGCCTGCCAGTTGAGCCTCTGATCCTCTTCTGTCTGGAACTACGTTTCCTGTTGCGTGGGGCAGGAGCCACTCCCTAGATTCAGAACACTGGAACTCTTCTGGAAAGCAGGAACTCTTTTCTTACCTAGGCGTGGCTGTGGAAGGAGACACCTAAGCACTACAGGAGGCTATTTAAACCACACCCGATGGATGAATCTTGCTTTGCGTTATTCTGCATCCTCTGCAGCAGAACGCTCATCGTGTCTTCTGCATCTGATCCTGGGCCTAAGGGAAAAGGCTTACCATCCTGAATCCAGTCTTCAGCAACACCTATAAAGACAAGAAAGAACAGGTTAGCATTACGGTCTTCAGTGACAGCTCTTCACTTACCTGGTCCATCGGCTGTCACCAACGCCTCGCGCTGCATTCCGGCATCTGAAAGACAAAGGCTTACCTACTCTTCGTGCGCTCCGGAGGTCTTCACACTGCATTCCGGCATCTGAAAGACAAAAGCTTACCAACTCTTCGCACGCTCCGGAGGCCTTCGGCGCTGCATCCCGCATCTGAAAGACAAAACAAGGTGCGTTTAAAGACATTGGGGAACTTTAATACTCACATGCCATTACTCCTTTCCACATCTAACCCAGTGGGTATTCCGGCACCCTGCAGCCACTCCGAACTTGTACCTGCAAAATAAAAAGACAGCTAGAGCGCATCGTGAAGCAGGCAACAAGCGCTTACTTACGTGCTTCCAGGCGCTTCTATTCATCACACGGGCTCCATTTTCAACTCACTTCAGCCCGTCATCCGCCATCGCCGGAACCCTGCAAAACAAGAGACATCATTACTAAAGACTTTAAAGACATTAGAATTACTCGAAACTTACCGTTCGTGCAGTAAACGACGGACAGCAGTCCTCTGAAGTCAAGAGGCCTACTCCCCTTATCCAGTGAAGAAACTGGTTACAGCACCCTGCCCCGAGGCAGATGGAGAGCACGGCGTTCACTTACCTAAGGTGAGAGCATTAACCTTTGGGGTTCTACAGGAGAAGAGAAAGGGAAGAAGAGAGAGACATTCAATAACCCAGTTCCTTAATCCCATATTTTCTATCTGCAGACATCTTACCCTTCGAGTCAGACATACAGTGCACAGAGGTCCAGCCCAAAGGGCCAGCCGTGTGTTACTCATCACCTTTGAAGATACGGTATACGCCCAGTCAAGACCGGCGCCTCTACGGGAATCAGGTGAACGTTACAGAACGCAAAGCCTACCACAAAACTCCCGTCCAGGCGCTATGGAAACCTCGGATACCAACCAGCTAGCCCAGTTACTTGGGGAACTAAGGGCAGAAGTGCATGCAGCCCGTCAGGAAACGAACGCTCTAAGAAGGGAACTGATTATTTCCAAGGAGCGAACAGATGATCTCGCTAGACAATTGCTACAGTCACAAGCCGGACAGACCCCGTTACCCGCATCTGGGGGAAATCTTCCTTCTACATCCTCTATGAATCCAGTGCAGATCAACCTACCTGGGAATGTACCTCTGGCTCCGCCCGAACGATTTTCTGGTGACCCAAAGAGGTTTGCAGTATTTATCAATCAGTGCCGGTTGCATTTCTTATGCCGGCCAGCAGCCTTTCCAACTGATCAAGCTAAAGTAGCTTTCGTGCTTTCGTACCTTAGTGGCAATGCGGCAGACTGGTCGATCCCTCTAGTAAATCAAGATGATCCGGTCCTCCATCATTTTCAAGCTTTTCAGCTCAGTATGGAAAAACTGTTCGCAAGACATTCACAGGGGCAGGCCTTGGACAATGAGCTTCTTTCGTTGCGACAAGGTAATCAAGACCTTTTGGCTTATATTGCGTCTTTCAACAGACTGATAGTGGAAACTCAATGGCCTGAGGACAAAAGGATTACGCTGTTTTATAGAGGTCTACGTGGAGAGCTCAAAGATGTGTTAGCCCAAGTAGTGAATCCCCCACAAGATTGTTCGGACTATATAGACTTAGTCGTTCAAATAGATCACAGACTGCAGAACAGGAAGGCCGATCGTTCCAAGTTTGATGCTCGAGTATTTTCCAAACCGCCAACTCCTTCCAAAGGAGTAGACTCCGGGGAACCCATGCAAATAGGGGGTCTGAAAGGTCCTCTAACACAAAAGGAGCGGGAAAGGAGAAAACAGTTGCAATTATGCCTCTATTGCGGAAACTCAGGGCACTTTCTTCGAGACTGTCCGGTGAAACCTGCCAAGAAGGCAGTAGGAGCTGCAGTTACCAAAGTTACAAACTCTGAGCAGGGAAACGACCTCGCCCGACAAGAATAGAGGTCCTCTTGCCGAGCGTGAAAACCAGTTCCGTGACCTCGCATTTCGTGATACCTATGGTCCTCATTAGCCCTGATAATCCGGATCGATTACATGCAATTGAAGCTTACGTCGACAGCGGTGCCATCGGCAATTATGTGGATCATGAAATGGTTTTCAGGATGAATCTAACTCTTTGTCCCAAGGCTGTAAAGGACGTCATTACTACGGTGGATGGTACGGAGATAGCCTCCGGGCCAGTAACGCATACCACTCAAGAAGTGACGCTAGTAAGTCAAGATGGACACCATGAGAAGATCGTGTTCGATGTGATCAAGGCCCCTCAGTTTCAGATTATTCTAGGAATACCTTGGTTAGAGAAACACAATCCTCTGATCGATTGGCGAGCAAGAACGGTCCAGTTTCCAGAATGTGTCTCTACTTGTCACCCTCCACCTGGTGTTGCACTGGCAGCAATTTCTTCAGAGACTCCCCAGTTACCTCCCGAATACCTAGAATACCAAGATGTTTTCCGGAAGGATCAGGCTAACTCTCTACCTCCTCATAGGTCTTATGACTGCCAGATAGACCTGATACCTGGATCTACTCCTCCTTGTAGTAGAATTTATGCCCTCACCGAGCCTGAGAACCTTCACCTTCGACAATACCTGGATCAATACCTGGCAAATGGGTTTATTCGTCCTTCCAAGTCCCCTGCTTCTTCAGCTTTGTTCTTCGTTCCAAAAAAGGAAGGAGACCTTAGAACTTGTATAGATTATCGCTCCCTGAACCAGATCACCGTTAATAATAGATATCCGTTACCTTTGATCCCTGAACTCCTGCACCAAGTAAGAAAAGCATGCATATATACAAAGCTGGATCTTAGAGGAGCTTACCACTTGGTACGAGTAAAAGAGGGCGATGAATGGAAGACGGCCTTCCGCACCAAGTATGGGCTATTTGAATATCAGGTCATGCCCTTCGGACTTTGCAATGCCCCGGCCGCCTTTCAATATTTTATGAACGATGTCCTCAGAGAGCTCATAGATGTGTGTGTTGTTGTTTACATTGACGACATCCTCGTTTATTCTTCATCGGAATCTGAACATCGGAAACACGTGAAAATGGTCCTCGAAAGATTGCGTCAACACAAACTTTACCCTAAGTTGGAAAAATGTGTTTTCAACGTGACTGAAGTTGAATTCTTGGGATTCATATTATCACCTGGCAGAGTGCATATGGATTCAAAGAAGGTCGATGCAGTTCTCAAATGGCCATCACCATCCTCCGTAAAAGGTGTGCAAAGCATGTTAGGCTTCGCTAACTTTTACCGCAGGTTTATCCCCGAATTCTCTCGAATAGTCCAGCCCATCACTGCCTTGTTAAAGAAAAACAAACGTTTTGAATGGTCTACCGAGGCGGAACAAGCTTTCCAGGATTTGAAGACTAAATTTATCTCTGCACCAATCTTAAAACACCCTCGCCCCGAACTCCCCTACATCGTGGAAACTGATGCTTCAAGCCTTGCCATGGGGGCAGTTCTATCACAAAAGGACCCGGTAACCAATCAGTTGCATCCCGTGGCATTTTGGTCCCGCAAATTCTCGCCTCCTGAAATCAATTACACGATTACTGACAAGGAACTTCTGGCTATCAAGTCTGCCTTTAAGGCTTGGCGGCATTATCTGCTGGGGGCCCGACACACCGTTACTGTGATTACGGATCACCGAAACCTGCAATATTTGAAAACCGCAAAAGCCCAATCCTCTAGACAACTCCGTTGGGCATTATTCTTTGCCGAGTTTGACTTCATAATTACCTATCGACCTGGTACAAAGAACGGTAAAGCTGATGCCCTTTCTCGGATGGGAGTGGAAGAACACTTGATCAACCCTAAACCTGTACCAATCATTCCCGAACAAAGAATTCTGGGTGTAATCGCCACAGAATCCATAGAGGAAGTTAAGGATAAAGCCAAGCAACTTGTAACTCCAGCAGACATACAGAATTGGCATCTGCAGGGAAAGGACTTTGCAGTAAAGGACAACTTATTGTATTTCCAAGAACGATTATACCTACCCAGCACAGATTTACAGAAAAAAGTAATCTCTTGTTATCACGATTCTTTAATGGAAGGACATCCCGGTATGGCCAAGACCTCAGAAAAGATCAAGCGCTACTTCTGGTGGCCGTCTTGGAAAAAAGGTATCAGAGACTTTATAATGTCCTGTGGAGTATGCCCCCAAAACAAGAGTCAAAAGGAAAGACCAGCAGGCCTCTTACGCCCTATTGACATCCCACCTCGCCCTTGGCATACGCTTTCTATGGACTTCATCACCGATATACCTCCATGCTCCGGATACAATACGATTCTAGTAATCGTGGACTTATTCTCCAAGATGGCGCATTTCATTCCGCTCAAAGGCTTGCCAACAGCAGCAACTCTGGCCCGAGAATTTCTCGAAAACATCGTCCGACTGCACGGTTTTCCTTCGGTTCTAATTTCGGATTGAGGTAGTCAATTTATTTCTCATTTTTGGCGAATTTGCTGTCGGTCGGCTCAAATTGATGTGAGACTATCGACCAGTCACCACCCTCAGACCGACGGACAAACCGAGAGGACCAATCAAACTCTGGAACAGTATTTACGCTGCATGCTGCAACAAACTGAAAAAACTTGGAAAGACATCCTTTGGATAGCCGAATATGCCTACAATAACTCTGTCCATTCGGGAACTGGGAAAACCCTGTTTTTTCTTTTGTACGGCAGTCACCCTCGAACCTCGGAGTTGGATCCCCTCCAAGATCTTGAAACACCAGCAGTAGACTACCTGCATTCTACAATCACCCAAGCCTTTAAGGAAGCTGTTTCTCACCTCCAAAGGGCTAAAGAACAATACAAGAAAGGAGCAGATCAACATCGGAAGGAAGCCCCTCAATATCAAGTAGGGGATCAAGTCTGGTTATCCACCAAGTATCTACCTCTAAAAGGGCCACACACATTCAACCCAAGATACCTTGGTCCCTATTCCATCACTACCATAGTAAACCCAGTAGCGGTCAAGTTGGACTTGCCCCCGCACATGAAGATACATCCGGTCTTCCACGTCTCTCTATTAAAACCCGTGCAACCTCAAACCCGACTAACTAAATCTCCAAAACCTATCCTAGTTGATGGAGAACTCGAGTTTGAAGTCAAAAGCATTCTGGACTCCAAGATCTCCAAATCTAAACTATTTTACCTAATTGACTGGAAAGGCTACGGCCCCCAAGAGAGATCCTGGGAACCAGCTGAATATGTCCACGCTCCTCACCTAATCAAAAGATTTCACCGAACATTTCCTGACAAGCCAAAACCCCCGGAGAAGCCCGGTTTGGGAGGTGCCTTGAGGGGGGTACTGTCATGATCTCTGCTTCCAAAAGGTCAGGGTTTTCCCAACTCCCTTGGAAGCAGATCCATAACCCAGGCTCCGAGTGCCAACCAGTCCCAATTTGGACCTTTTGGACCCAGTCCTGGCGCCAGTGGCACCAGGCTCATAAATATGCCCAGTCCCAGCGCTGGAAGTGCCGGGCTCATAATGCTTGGGTGGACTTACCTGCAGCAGACCATGCTGCTTACTTGCCTGCCAGTTGAGCCTCTGATCCTCTTCTGTCTGGAACTACTTTTCCTGTTGGGTGGGGCAGGAGCCACTCCCTAGATTCAGAACACTGGAACTCTTCTGGAAAGCAGGAACTCTTTTCTTACCTAGGCGTGGCTGTGGAAGGAGACACCTAAGCACTACAGGAGATTATTTAAACCACACCCGATGGATGAATCTTGCTTTGCGTTATTCTGCATCCTCTGCAGCAGAACGCTCATCGTGTCTTCTGCATCTGATCCTGGGCCTAAGGGAAAAGGCTTACCATCCTGAATCCAGTCTTCAGCAACACCTATAAAGACAAGAAAGAACAGGTTAGCATTACGGTCTTCAGTGACAGCTCATCACTTACCTGGTCCATCGGCTGTCACCAACGCCTCGCGCTGCATTCTGGCATCTGAAAGACAAAGGCTTACCTACTCTTCGTGCGCTCCGGAGGTCTTCACACTGCATTCCGGCATCTGAAAGACAAAAGCTTACCAACTCTTCGCACGCTCCGGAGGCCTTCGGCGCTGCATCCCGCATCTGAAAGACAAAACAAGGTGCGTTTAAAGACATTGGGGAACCTTAATACTCACGTGCCATTACTGCTTTCCACATCTAACCCAGTGGGTATTCCGGCACCCTGCAGCCGCTCCGAACTTGTACCTGCAAAATAAAAAGACAGTTAGAGCGCATCGTGAAGCAGGCAACAAGCGCTTACTTACGTGCTTCCAGGCGCTTCTATTCATCACACGGGCTCCATTTTCAACTCACTTCAGCCCGTCATCCGCCATCGCCGGAACCCTGCAAAACAAGAGACATCATTACTAAAGACTTTAAAGACATTAGAATTACTCGAAACTTACCGTTCGTGCAGTAAACGACGGACAGCAGTCCTCTGAAGTCAAGAGGCCTACTCCCCTTATCCAGTGAAGAAACTGGTTACAGCACCCTGCCCCGAGGCAGATGGAGAGCACGGCGTTCACTTACCTAAGGTGAGAGCATTAACCTTTGGGGTTCTACAGGAGAAGAGAAAGGGAAGAAGAGAGAGACATTCAATAAACCAGTTCCTTAATCCCATATTTTCTATCTGCAGACATCTTACCCTTCGAGTCAGACATACAGTGCACAGAGGTCCAGCCCAAAGAGCCAGCCGTGTGTTACACATCACCTTTGAAGATACGGTATACGCCCAGTCAAGACCGGCGCCTCTACGGGAATCAGGTGAGCGTTACACATGCTAACATTCGCAGTTCTGTCTAAGTGTGGCACTCGCTAACCTTCACAATAATTATCTAGATCTGGGGCAGGATAATGTTCTCAATTCTAAGTGTGCCACATGCTAACATTAAAGTTCCATCTAGGTGTGACATGTGCTAACAGTCAAGTGATAATCTCATCCAGATAGATGATCAGGCTCATCCCTGACTCCCGCAGGGTCACCGATTTCATCAAGGATCTGATGACAGACCTAAAGCAGACATGTAAATTCCCAGGCATTACCCTGCTAGATGAACCGCAGGTACCTCACATGGTCCTGCTCTATGGCAATTGTCATTTAAGCATCCTTCAGATCCAGTCTGACAAACCAGTCTCCTCTCTTAGGAAATCCTCCAGCAAATGGATCCTCTCCATCTTGAAGTGGTGGTAGGTGATCCACTCATTGAGTTCCCTTAGGTTTATTGCTGGCCTGATTTTGCCTTTCGTGTGGATTATGAATTAGTTGCTTATGAAGCTGCCCTTCTCTAAGTACACTTGTACAATCACTCCCTTGTTCCAGAGATCATACACACCTTGATTTAGCAGCAGGTTTTCCGCCTCCGACATTACTATTGGAGCTGTCCTCCACTGGACGGGATCTTCCCAGAATTCAAGCTGAAAACCTTGAACTGTCTGTAGCTCACAGGCATTGCCTGATAGGTCCTTGACACTTTCTAAAAACAGCACAATCCTGCCACCTACCGACAGGTAGTCCCTCTCTTCTCTCATCTGGTGTAATAACAAGCTGCTGACTCACTGGTCTCCCATCACCTTACTCTGCCTTGCATTTGGAAGAAGTAGTCTGTCCACACATAATCCCAGCATTGGGCTGCTCCTCTTCCTTCTTGGGCTCTTTGCCAGTTGTCCTCAAAACCTGTAGCTGGGAATATCTTCCTAATGGAAGCCTGTGCCTTACCCAGGACAGCTAAGGTTAACACATATTTTCATAAATCCTTTAAGAACACCTCTCTGAAAAGTGTTGTGTTTTGAAGACCATGGAATGTGGCTGGGGTAGAATGGGAAGGAGGAATGGAATGTGGTGGGGGAAAGGAAGGGAGTTGATGATTATGAATAAAGGAGTAAAGACATGTGGATCATCTTGTGTTATTATTTGAGGAAGATGCTGTAATCACAGTTGTATAAGAGGAATATACAACATTTGGTGACGAGGAGATTCATAACCCACGGCACAGCTTACAGAGAAAGCTGACCTACGGAAGTGGCTGCGGGAACAGAAGACGAAAATAAAGGCAAAGTATAGGAGAAAGGAAACAGCATTAAGGACGGAGAAGCAACCAGGGGAGGGGTTCATAATTCAAACAAACTAGAAAGAAGGGCGGAAAACCGAAGTCAAAAACAACGTATAAGAGCTAGCAACAAAGAAAGACAGGATTCATAAAGTTAGTAAGAAGCACAGCGCAGTCGGCACATATGGACATTTAAGACTTAAAAGAACAAACTGTTTCGATGCAGAATAATTAATATAATTGGCCGTAGCACGCTGGCGAGAAAGGCATTTTTTGAGAAGAGAATTGGAACTCACCAAGGCACGGGGCACAGAGCTGTGAATATGGTGATATAGTTGCGTCTGCTGGAACATTCGAAAAAAGGACCCAGTGACGTAAAAAATGTGATGCCATATTTTTTTGGATGAAGAAAAAAAAAGCATAACGGTTGTCATAGCAACACAATGCGACAAACGAAAACAGACAGATTTACAGTGTGGCGTTGCAAACATCATAAAGATGCATAAAACGGAAATCGGAATAGATGTGATGCCGCAGAGGCAGTAATAGTGAAGTCAACACCAGTGACACAAATTAAAGAAATAATAAGAAAAACAACAGACTATAATAAAAATACAGTGAACTTAGTCGAATTGCTGAATGTGAACAATAAGTGAGCTGTATTAACTGTACTGTATAGCAAAGTCAAAGAAACAGGACAGTGAATGTCGAAGCGATAATCAGGTGGATAGAAGTAGCCAGTGTGTCAACATCTAGCAAATCAAGCTTGGCACACTGAAACATTCATGGTCAAATGAAAGAAAATGTTATCTAACGAGTGACAATACAAGAAATAGAAAAATAAATGTAGCACGGCCGCAGATGAACAAGTATTGCACAAACTGAAAATGCAAGTAAAGGAAGAAACTATTGAATAGGAAAGGACGAGCAAACAAAGAATGTGCGGACTGAAAGTAAAAGTAGAAACAAAGCTGCATCTGCACAGCAAATTCAATGTAGTTTCAAAGCAGCCTATTTTGAAACGAATAAGTGATGCTAATTTAAGCTAGTGAAAAAGCCAAGCATAAAACCACATGGGAAGAGGACACAAAACGCTCTAGTGTGATCAACCCAAATTAAGGCTTGGAGATAAATGTACTGTAAAGCACAACAAGAGCACATCATAATAGAATAACAAATTCGGGAACAAAATTCAAGCAAACAGATTCAAGGAAACACAGCATACCATACCACATCTGAGGAATAAATAAAATGTCTCCTGGCGATATAGATGGAGATATAAATTTGAGTCAAAACATGTCTGAACCGTCGATGTTCACAAACTCAGCCAGTTACCTGCACCGACCAAACCCGTTCAGCTTTGAGCAGTATGATGACCAGGGGCGGTGCTGGCAGGAATGGGTGGAGGAGTTTTAAGGATTTCTAAGAGCAGTGGGAAATGACATTTTCCCAACAAGTTAGACATATTTATGAATCTGTATTTAACTCTTTGCAGTCCTTGTCGGCTTTATTTTCCTATTTTGGTGATATTAATGGTGTGCCAAAAAGAAATTATTTGTATACCTAGATTCTGCACCCTAAGTGCTTATATTGCGACTGCAGCAATATCCCGAGTCAATTTTCTTAATGTAAAATGTAAACAGAGAGAAACAAATGTGAACAAATGAAAATTGACAAATACATGAATGAAATTCAAAGTTGCATGAATACTAATGCAAAAAATAAATATAATTTATGGAACAACAATTAATGAGTTATCTATATTGTTTTTACCAGAAGTGCAACCCACAAAAGTGCTTTTTCAATAAGAAAATTGACTCAGGATATTGCTGCAGTCGCAATATAAGCACCTAGAGTGCAGAATCTAGGTATACAAATAATTTCTTTTTGGCACACCATTGATATCGCCAAAATAGGAAAATAAAGCCGATAAGGACTGCAAACAGTTAAACAAACATTTAGTAAAAGGCTTTCCTAAAGGCAGAATCAGTGCATATACAAATTGATTAAAAACACCTTTTGAATATAAACATTTAAAATAAAATCAAAGAAATGTCGGATATTTTTGAAAGAAGAGAAGCTGAAGCAGAAGAGCTTCTTCGTAGACATAGAAAAACACCAGGATATGTCAGATCATCTCAGACCTAAACTTCATTAAGAAATCTGTTTGAGAGACTAGGAGCAGTCTCAAAGAAAGAATTAGCAAAATGGTGGAAGATGAAAACTTTAAGAATGTACATGGATGTGGGAAGAATACCACAAGGCTTACGGATCTGTATCTTCCCATCCTTTGAAGATGAGGACACAGAAGCTTTACAAGATTGGGAAACATTACTTACGAAGACCTCAACAGACATGATGATCAGAATTATATATCACTCAGCAATAGTACATGAGAAATCATTAGAAGAGATTAAGGAGTTGAAAGAAATAATTGAAAAATTAAACCTCCCAGAAATAACATTTAATAATTATCAGATTGTAGATGATTATCTTATAAAATTCACTGAAGAACTGAAATCCAAAAAACAAAAAGCATTTTTAAGAGATGAAATCGACTACAAAATTGGAAGAGTGTATACGTATCAGAGGGAATATGATATTAAAGGCAAAATTAAACCAGTTTCAAAAATATATCCGACAACCACTAAAGGTACAACAACAAAATCATCAACAATGCAATCATCTGATACAGAAACAAATATTGAAGTAGAAAAAGAAACTGAAGAAATTCCAGGTACATCGGACAGAGCACAAGAATTTAATTTTTTAGAGGAGGTTCGTCGACACAAATCTATCACAACATTTTCAACAAGGGGTGATAAACAGAAGAGGCATGAGATCCGGTACAAACGGAAGTACATCAACTAATTTCCCAAAAACAAGAGAGGAAAAAGAGGAGGAATGCAAAAACAAAGGAGAAGGACAAAAAGGTATGCAAACAAGATCATAAGGAAAAGGGACCAAGTAAATCTTGTATTGAATTTAACAGGACAACAAGTAGACAAATCACTTAATACAGTGCTTAATAAAGGACTAAACTATAGCCCTTTAAATAAAGCAGACTACTTTCACACGCAAGTGGATTTGTTTAAATTCTGTAGGAAATTACATTTTTTAAAAGTATTTTGCTGAATCAATGAATAAAAAAGAAAATAAATATAGAACAAGAAATATGACCACTCACAGTGGAAATAGTAGAAGGGACACTCAACATTATGAACCTCACAAAAGAAAATTACACGACAGAAATGTTCATGGAAGAACAGAATATTAATCCTTTTCAAACAGAAGAATCAAACCTAAAACTGAAATCAAAATTCATACCAAGAATGGCAGAAAACAATGTGATAGATATTTTTCAAAAAATGGTCAGTGAAGATCTAAGACAAAATTATCTCAACAAGAAATCCTCCTCCATAATCTTTCACTAAAGGAATCCAAAGCTATTGACTCTCTTGCAAAAAATCAACAATGGGTAACAAAATCAGCGGATAAAGGGGGAAATATTGTTCTCATGCAATGAAAAGATTATATAACAGAAGGAACCAAACATTTGAGTGATAAAGATTGCTACTTAATACTTTAAAAAAACATTAAAGAGTTCAAACACAATGGCACCTAATGATCAAGAATTGGGAAGAAATGGGCTTACTTTCAGAAGAAGAATACAATTACCTAGACAATACTTATCCAATCATGTCCATAATCTACTTCCTACAAAAAATGTATAATAAATGTGAAACATTTCCATCTTGCAGACCTATAATCAATGGGATAGGCTCACTAACGGAAAGAGCCTCACAATATATAGACCTTCATTTACAGCCGCTTACAGTAAATCTAGCATCATACTTGAGAGATAGCAAACATGTTATACAACAAATGGAAGAAATACCATGGGAAAAAAACGTTCTTTTTGTGACTCTCGATGTGGTGTCTCTTTACACTAGTATAGAGCACCTCAAAGGGATGGAAACAACGTAATTCTTTTTGAAATGAAGGTCGATCTAATTTCTTCAACAAAATAAAATGATTTTGGAAATGTTACATTTTGCATTAACAAATAATATTTTCATGTTCAACAAAATCATTTGTAGACAAGAGCAGGGTACGGCGATGGGAGCAAAATTTGCACCAGCTTACGCCAACCTGTTCATGGAACATTTTGAGATTAACCATGTGTGGCAACACTCAGCATTTAAAGACAGAAATTTTGTATACTGGGGACATTACATCGACGATGTATTAATGATATGGAATAGAGACAAAAAGACATTAGAAGACTACATCGGATACCTAAATTCAAATAATTATAACATCAAATTCACAGATAAAATCAGTTCAGAGAGTATTGAGTTTTTGGATCTGCAAATCTATACGGATGGAGAAAACATATTGACGGATTTGTATACCAAACCTACTGCAGTAAAGAAGGTTCTACATGCAGAAAGCAACCAATGAGGCATATAATTAAGAACATACCCAATGGTGAAATATTAAGAACAAAACGGAATTGTAGTTCAGAAGATACATTTGATGAACATGTATCAAATCTTAAGGAAAAGTTCACAAAGAGAGGCTACAAAGCAGAAGAAGTGGAAAGAGATATAAAAAAGCAGAAAAAATACCAAGAACAGAGCTGTTAAAAGAACGACCAAAAATAAGAAATACTCCAACAAACTTAGACTTCATCACGACTTATAATAGTGAAGCATTTGTCCTTGAGAAGGTCCTGAAAAAACATTGGAACATCTTACAAAATGATGAAACAATAAAACAAAATATAGAAATCAAACCAAGTATTATCTATCGAAGAGCTCCTACACTGAAACAGAAAATCAGTCCCAGTCACCTAAAAGAAGATAGAACTGAAACTCTCAGTCGATTTCTAAAATTGCCGGCACCAACAGGAACTCATAGTTGTGGCAATTGTGTCATCTGCATTCAAATAGAGAATGGAACAAAGTAAATCATGTTGCCTAATGGAAGATTCCAAAAGATCAAGAAGTACATCAATTGTAATACAAAATATGTAATTTATGCTATTACTTGTATCTGTCGGAAAAGATATGTCGGAAGTACCATCCGATCATTAAAAATCAGACTTCAAGAACATTTAAGAGCTATCAAAAATAATGATACAAGATATCCAATGGCAATACACTTCAATGAAGAACACCAACCATGTGAAATCAAAAAAATCAAATTTCTGGGCCTAGAAAGAGTTGACACACCAGAGAGAGGAGGAAACAGTGAAACTCCTGTTAAGAAGGAGAGAAGCAAAATGGATATGTACTCTGGATACGTGCCAATCTGGCCTGAACTCGGAAAATGAGATGGCCTACTGGCTATGAATATTATATTTCTTTGTTCATTATCATATAATGTCCATTCTACATATATTTATTGTTTACATTTAGTGTAATACATCAACCTTTCTCATGAATGTTGCATTCTGTAAACTGTTATCAACATTGCTGGTTCTAACTAATTACATTATTGCCATTTATGTTACTACTTTTTAAGTGTAGGCAACTGTTTTCAATCACACAAGTACTCATCTCTTCTTTTTTTGTTGCAGTCCTCTCTTTTTCAATTTTCTCTTTGTATTTGTTTATTTGACCTTTCTATATTTATACTATCTTTCTACTAATTTTACTTACCTTTCTCATCCCTCAAAAAACGAATCTGTTATTCACTATAATTCTTCATTTTGGCAAAAAACTACATATGTAGATCAGTATAACCACTAATTGAGGCACAATATCCAAGAGAAAGAACAAACAGGTTTTCGAACGAATAGACAAAAGAGAATTGCTGTCTGCTGTTTTTTGCGTGACGTCATCACGCAACGTAATGCAGTGACGTCATGCGTCACGCATTCGCAGGCTTTAAAAGAGAAAAAAATCCAGATAATCCACCAGCACGAATAAGAAGGTAATGTAACTGGAGTGGAGCTAGAAAAAGTTTCTCCTGGTACTCTGATTTATTTTTACTTAAGGGGAAAGAGATGTCAGATGCTATGACTCCCGTGTTTATTGTATTTGCTGAGAGAAAATAAGTAGTAGCCTCTTAAATAGAATAAGACTCTTGAAACGTAAGTATACAGATTCTAAGCATGACACATAATTAATGCATGGTCTAAAACCCTGATTTTTCACTGTTTTTAGATAAAAACATTTGGGATAATTCTGAAAATAAGAAAAAATAAGAAAAATATTAATGAAAGAATACATATGAAAATTCTGAGAGAACGATGGTTGACACATAAAGAACTGAAAATTAGGTGAGTGTATTAAGTAGGTCACATAACCTTTATAGATTATTCTCCAACCTCACCATTTCTACCATTTATTTTTGACTTAACTTTTGATTATCAATTCATTCTTTTCTTTTCACACTTTCTTTCTCAGTATCTCTCCTGAAGAACCACGGATACTCACCGTGGGGAAACACGTGTTCAGAGTAAAAAATGTAAACAGAGAGAAACAAACGTGAATATATGGAAATTGACAAACATATGAATGAAATTCAAAGTTGCATGAATACTAATGCAAAAAATAAATATCATTTATGGAACAACAATCAATGAGTTATCTATATTGTTTTACCAGAAGCGCAACCCACAAAAGTGCTTTTTCAATAAGAAAATATTTATGAATCTGGTAGGAAAAGAAATCAAGAGTGTCATCAAGGAAATAACAACGGAAGAGAGGACGTTGTATCGGATTCTTATTGCTGCCATAAGTGAACGATTGATAGACCCTCCTAATAGAGATTATGAGCACTACGCATTTAACCAGTGCACACAGGGGCCACAGGAGACAATTGCACAGTTTGTGTTGCGATTACAAGAAAAAGCAACGTATTGTGAATTCGCAAACTTTAATAATGAAGAGGCAAATAGGCTAAGAATAATCGAGAGTTGCATGTTGTCAGAGTTTCCGAAACATCTTCTAAGAGTACCCCTCCCGTTGAAAGATATTCTGGAATTAGCAAGAATGTATGAAATGGTTGAGGAGCAGGCGGCC
Source organism: Ambystoma mexicanum (assembly GCF_040938575.1). Classification (NCBI taxonomy): domain Eukaryota; kingdom Metazoa; phylum Chordata; class Amphibia; order Caudata; family Ambystomatidae; genus Ambystoma; species Ambystoma mexicanum. The sequence continues at coordinate 928,920,904 of NC_090931.1, read as the reverse complement.
AATATGGAAAACAAGAGGGAGCTGGATGCAATAGCTGACATCAAAGCTGACGTACAAAGATAATCTCGATACTCAAACATGTTTATATGCCAAAGCACATGGAATGGTATTGGCAGAAGTCAACCAGGAAGATTGTGTTATAGATGTGGATTTGGGTTTCCACACAAAGGTCAGTGTCCGGCCATTGGTCGAATGTGTATGCGAGGTGGTCGGGGAGGTCACTTAAGGGTCATGTGCAGAGAGAGAGTCTCTATATCACCAATCTTTAAATCCAATGCACAGTTAATATTAACTGGAGGGCAGTGCAGAAGCATGAAACATTTTGAGAATGGGGAGATGAGCTGAAGGGATTTGAAGAGACAGATGAGAGAGCAAAGTGATGTGGCCACAACTGATCAAGGATCAATGCCTAGAAGAAGAAGTTGGCTGCCTCGGCAAGAGATGCGGGACAATTCACAAGTCCTAAAGATTCCCTGTGAGGTGACAGGGTGTGCTCCCATTGAAAGAGTGAACGAATATCACATGAAGGACCACATTCCATGGCATGAAAGTTATAACTACATAAATGGTGAAGCAAATGGTGAAAAGGAAAGTGAAAGAAGAAGGACAAAGTTTGTCCAGCTTTCAAAAGGAGGGCTGAAGAATATCAGATGTCTGTAGATGAGAGTATAATGGTGCGGCAGAGGCAGCGAAGGAAGGGTGGGCTCTAGTGATGAGTCAGAGCTTCTCATTGTGACAACTGTTAAAAGGCCCCTGGTCACCGTCATGAGTAATGGTGATGCAGTAGCTGGGGATGCTTCGCTCTCTCATGCAATGTTCCAAGATGATTCGGATGGAGGAGAAACATGTGAAGAAAGATAGAATGAAGAACCACACGAGATACGTGGAAATGGAGAATCTGTTGAGATACGTGGAAATTGAGAACCTGTTGATGGAGAACCTGTTGGTCTCATGTCACTTAAAGACTGTGGACATTCACCACCTTGTTTAACTGGCGAGGAAGTTCGAGGGACGCTATTCGGCCTCAAAGAACTATTTGTAAACCCTTACGTCTGATTGAGCAGATGTAGAGGTGATCCTGCTGGACAGATGGAGGAGTGAACTTATATGATAAGCAAGGGGGGGAGGTTGTGGTTGGTAGAACATGGAATGTGGCCGGGGTAGAATGGGAAGGAGGAATGGAATGTGCTGGGGTAAAGGAAGGGAGTTGATGATTATGAATAAAGGAGTAAAGACGTGTGGATCGTCTTGTTATTATTTGAGGAAGATGCTGTAATTACAGTTGTATAAGAGGAGTATACAACAAAAGGTAGCCCATGGGCCACTGGCCTGGACTCAAAGGACTTCAAGTCGCTCTACTTCTGGTCTTTCTTTAACAATAGACCTTTCTTGCGTTGCATTGAAATTGAAATTGCACAGTTTGCATTTCCAAGTAGGCAGATGGCTCACTGATCTCAATTTGCCAAAACTGAAAGGTTCACCCCGCGCTTCCGGGTCTCTGGCCCTCTCTGCCAGGTCCATACTTTTTGCTAGAGTAACTTCTAGGTCCAACAATGTGCCCTGGCATATGTGCCAGGATCCATCTATTGTATTCTGTGAGGAATCTGAGGGCGACCTCACTTCTTTCCCCAACATATGCTCCTCCCAGGTGGCCAGGGAAAGGCTGTCACTATTGGATCCTGACCCTGGGGGTGGATATGCGAGGGAGGTTTAACTGGGTTGGGTGGAGGAGACTTGGTGCGTGGGGTTGAGGCACCTTTGGGTGGGACACAGTATCCTCCTCTTCCCTTTTCTGATGAATTCAACATCACCCAGGCCTGTATATGTTGTTGCCAGTCCATTCCCTATCTTTATTCATGTATTTACTTACTTATTGAACATTTGTATGGCGCCTATACAGCAAAAAGTGTTTCCAGATGCCACAAGACAAAAAGAGGTGGGGGGACAGAGGAGTAAACAACAATAATGGCCCTACTAGGCCTTGTGACATTCGGATCATGCAAGTGTAGTAACAAGAAGTGCAGGGGGAGGGGGCAGACAGGGGCTGAGCTAGTGCTAAGGGGAGCCCAGGAGGGTAAGTGCCAAGGGAATCAGGAGTAGGGGGTCAACTAGTGCGAGGACGCGGATGGACCAGACTCCGCAGGCTATTTAGGGAAGGGTGCCCGAGGGCAAGTGCAGGTAAGGGATGAAGGAGAAGACTGGTTGAAGGAGGGCCTGGCCGCGGAAGACTTATATGGGACACTGGCAGCCTGTCGCAGTGATAGGTGGAAATTAGCATGAGAGGGGAGATGGAAGGAGGAGGAGAAAAGGAAGGTCTTGAGAAGCTTCCGGAACTTAAGGAGATCCGGCTCAAGTCGGAGAGGGGCAGGGAGACTGTTCCAGAGGGAGGCTCCTGCCAAAGAAAGAAATCTACCCCCCACTCTCTGCTTGGAGAAACATCTGATCTGCAGAGATTTGGAGCTAGAGGACTGAAGGATTCTAGCAGGTGAGATATTTGGGGAAAGTTGGATGTAGCGAGGTCCCAGGCCCCAGAAAATCTTGTGGATGATACAAAGGCTCTTGGATTTGATCCTTGCGACCACTGGGAGCCAGTGGACAGATTAAAAGGCTGGGGAGATGTGGTCCCTGGGCTTGAGGCCAAGGATAAGTCTCACAGTCCTATTCTGGATTATCTGAAGAGGGTAGATGGAGGAAAGAGGGAGATTAAGTAAGAGGCTGTTGCAGTAATCCATCCTAGAGAGAACCAGAGCTCTGGAGACATTGAGTTTCTAGGGGAAGCTGAGGAAAGGGAGAATCCCACTGGGGAGGTAAAGCTGAAGGTGGGCCTTTTTGACAAGCTCAGCGATATGAGGAGAGAAGGAGAGAGCGGAGTCGAAGATGACACCCAGGTTTTTTGTATCAAATGAGGGTGAGGGGAGGGGTCCCAAGGAGGGTGGCCATAGAGTAGGAGGGAAGGATGGGGCAGGAGACCCAAAGAGAAGGATCTCAGTCTTACTTGCATTAAGACAGAGATTATTAGCAGCACACCATACCTGAATAGTAGTCAGACAATCAGGAATGAGGGAGGAAGGAGAGGAGGTAGAGGAAGGAAGCTTAAAGGAGCAGCTGTGTGTCATCAGCTTAACACTGTAAATGAGGCAATTGGAGATAAAGTTGGCCAGAGCGGCAAGGTAAATGTTGAAAAGCCACGGCAAGAGTTTAGAACCCTGAGGGTTGCTGCAAGTAGAGAGTGTGGTACAGGAGATAAAAGGGCCCAGTTGCATGGTATCAGGTAATATTATCCCCACCAATAATATCACCACATATATGGTCGTGGGGTAAGGCCATAGGTGATATTATTAGTGGGGATAATTTATGGGGCTAATGGGACAGGGGCTGCGGGGGTGTCCCTGCTCCATTTAAACAAATATGGGGTTGCGTGGGTGTCCGCCGCAGGTTCCATGCCTTAATATTGCCGCACAAATATGGCGATATTCCTGTAAACTGATATTTTTGTGGGGATATTAACACATGGAACCAGTTGCACTTGGAAGAGCCGATTCAAAAGGAAGGAGGTCAGCCAATCCAATGCCCGGTCCGTGATTCCCCGGGTATCCCAGATCCAATTTATGAGGGTGGGATGATTAACTGTGTCAAAGGCAGAGGACAGATCGAGAAGGATGAGAACGGAAGGAGAGTGGAAGTCAAGGTTTAAGAGCAAGTTATCGCAGGTGTTCAGGAGAGCAGTTTCCGTGACTCTGGCTGCTCTAAAGCCAGACTGGTGATCACAGAGACAGCCAACAGCTTCAGTGTGATGGATCAATTGGGAGATGACCAACCTCTCCAAGAGTTTGCCCATGAAGGGGTAGTGGAGATAGGGTAGTAGTTAGCCAAGCAGCAGATGGCTTTTTCAGGAGGGGGTGCACAAGGGAGTGCTTGATGGGTAAAGGGAAGGAGCCAGTGGCAAAAGAGTGGTTACAGAACTCAGCCAAGAAGGGAGTAAGAGAGGCAATGTTGTCCTTGATAGTTCTAGAGAAGCAGGGAAGCACCGTTTGGAGGAGACTTTCACAGTTGAGCAAACTGTCTTGGTGAATACATCCAGTGCCATAGGTGAGAAGGGAGAGAGTAGGGGGGAAGACGAGATGGGGGCCATGGGAGGCCTGTGTGCAGGCGGAGGAGGGAGGGGAGTAGAGGAAAGAGAGGACAGGATGTCCTGAGTTTTGGTTGTGAAATGGGAGGCCAGAGCAGTGCAGAGGGCCTGGGAAGGAAGAGGAGAAGTGGAGACTGCAGTAGGAAAGGCAAATTCCTTACAGATTTTGAAACGTTCAGCCATGATATGATATGGCATTTACAACGTGCCTATACACAAGTGTTTCAACGCGTGACGCAGCAAGGGAGGGGGAACATAGGGAAGACAGAGACAACAATCTTACTAGGCCAGGTGTCATTGAGATCGCGTAAGTGCAGGGGAAGGGGAAAATTGGGGGGGGGGACAGTGCAGTACATGGGATCAACAATAAAAAATAAATAGAATAAATAGCAGCAATAAATAAAAGTGTGGCCAGCTGGTGGCAAGTGCAAAGGGTAAGTGCAGACGTCAGGTGTCAAGTGCTCGTAGGCGACTGTAGGGATACAGAAAACAGTCCCCATGTTTCAGCCAGGAGTTCAGCAGGGGAGAGGAGGATAGAAAGCAGAAGCAAAGAGGAAGATTTGAAGGTGCTTCCGGAACCAGGGGTGGTTCTCCTCAAGTTTCAGGGAGGCAGGGAGGCTGTTCCAGAGGGAGGCCCCAGCCGAAGAAAGAGATCTACCACCAACTCGTTGCTTGGAGAAGCAACTGACCCTGAGGGAGTTGGAGGCGGATGAGCGAAGAGCTTGAGAAGGAATATATTTAGCAAGAGAGAGTTGAAGCTATTGAGGCCCAGGCCCCAGAAGGCCTTGTGGACAATGCAGAGGGTATTGAACTTAATCCTCGCAGCCACTGGGAGCAAGTGCAGAGATTTCAGTCCTGGAGAGATACAATCCCTGGGCTTGAGGCCAAGGACAAGTCTCGCAGTCCTGTTCTGTATGAGTTGCGGAGGGCAGAGAGTAGAAGCAGGCAGATTTAGAAAGAGGCTGTTGCAGTAGTCCAGCCTAGAGAGAACCAGAGATCTGGAGACAGTAAGGTCCTGGGGGAAGGAGAGGAAAGTAAGAATACCTCTGAGGAGGTGCGGCTGGTACTGTGACTTCTTAGAGATGTCAGAGATGTGGGGAGAGAAGGCGAGTGTGGAGTCAGAGATGTTGTTAGTGGCCCCAAAGATGCAGACTTGGATATGGGCCCGTTTCTTGGAACGGATGAAGAGTCTGTACTGCCTCTGGAGAAGGTGACAGGCCAGTTTGTCAGAGGATGTGTTGCTACAGGCCAAACACTTCCGTTCCACGACTCTGCACTTGCGTTTAAGCGAGGCTAGGTCAGAATCATACCAGCTATTGCACTTGGAAGCAGGCTTCATGTGGATCCTCATGGCAGGGGAAAGGATGCCAAGGGTTTTGGAGATGGAGAGGTGAAGGATAGCAAGGTTTTCATGACTTTTCTCCCAGTGAACACCATTTTGGTACTGAGACAAGGAAGAGACACACTAGAGCCATACCTTACATACACAAACAGCACTTTGGTACTATGACGAGGAAGATGCAACAAAGACTGACAACAGACCGCAGAAATCCCTTTGCACAGTCTAGTTGTCCAGTATCTATTTCTGCTGGCGGGAGATTTAAAAGCCAGTGCTCAAACTATGCGAGGGACGTGAAGGAGAGGGACTTGCATGCAAGAGCAGTCAGGTGTAAACGCTGTGCGAGGTCCAACCAAGCCTGAGAGGGCTGCAGAGCAAGTGCAGTGGGAAGCCAGTTGTAAAGCAGGCCGACGCGAGAGAGCTCTGCAGAGGAAAGCTGGAGCTTCCCTCTGAACCGGAGAAGCAACTGGAGAGACCGGGGAAAAGCCAGAGGAGCACTGCCGAGCAAACCCCAGCGTAGCAGATGCTGGCAGTATCACAGAAGCAGCAAGGTGCATCAGTGAGACCGGCAGGCGAGAAGGAAACTGTCTGTGGAGCCGCGTTTGGACCAGCACGACAGAGAACGCTTCCAAGGGAGACAACAAGCTTTGCAGCCCCAAACCACTCATCAGACACGCCAAGCAACACCAGTGAATCTGCCCAGAAGCGCTAGGAATACCGACACAGGTTTCTTGCGGACATTTACAATATATGGCAAGCGGTTAAAGGAAAGTGACTGTAATTATTTGAAATCCCTCATTTAAGTACATTTGAAACAAATACTGAATAAGTGCGACAAACAAGTAATGTACTGTAATAAAGCCAGAGAAAATATTAATACCAAACCACTCTGGCTGCACACATACCAAGTGCACCCAAGAACTATATGCTACCCTACTTACTCTCTCCACTGACCTGGACTACGGGCGCTTTGAGATCATAGCAATGGTATATAAGGCACTATACAAATGCACCATAACTTAACATAATAATAAAGTGAACCGGAGGAATCTGAGATGGTAAAAGCTCTGAACTTTCATTTAAACACGTTTTATTTGATGCTGACATCCCTACACATTGTATGCAATTAGTTGTGAGGGCAAGTATAGGTTTTGGACACAGACAGACATTTGCTTTGGACTTCCTGACAACGACTGTTATTAGTTTGTTAGGTAGGGAAATCCCACCAGAGTGCATGGCAAGTTAGACCGTTTTTTAACCCTCAACTTTTAGTTAATAAAGGTTTGTAAATACCATTTTATTCAGTTATCTGTGTCTACTTCATGATGCCTTCCCACTTCTTAGGGACATTTTGAATTTTAGGAGTTTAGGGTCCAGGACTGGGGTCTCAGTGACTTTGCCTGTCAGTGCCGGTCAGGGGCACTGATTCAGCTGCAGTTTTTCTGCTCTGGTCTCCGGTCCGCGTCCTCCGAGTCCCGGCACCAATGAAGGAAAAGCCACCCAGCGGTAGCTTTTGTTTACTACAGCTGGCTGGCTTTTCCTTCATTAGTGCCGCAAAAGCAAAAGCCAGCACAGGCGGGCATCCATTTCACAAAATGGATGCGCCCATGTGCTTGCTTTTGCGATTTTTGAGCTTGAATAGCTCCAAATTTTACATAGGAAGTTTAAAAAAAAAAGTGCTAGTATTTTTTTTTAATGTTGCCTATCTATTTTTTAAATACATTTTTTTACTGGACTATCCCTTTAATCTTTTTTTCCCCCACTTACATCTGTGCCCTTTGTTGCCCGCCAAAGCAGGTTTTGCAGTGCAGGGAACTGAATGTGCCATTGGAGCCACGCACCAACCGTCTTGCAACTGCTGCCTAGCAAATCTCCCAAGCATATACACTCAGTACTATTAAACCTAGGTCAGGCCATGCGCTAGAACCACCGTTTTCACCAAACACTGTTCTGGAAACGTTGGCAGCCCCTCCACGCATGCGCATCGCCGCCATTATGATACGGGGTCCTAGCGTTCCCCCAGCTCTCACAATCTTCTGGGGGCAGTTGCGGAGAGCAGACAGAGCACACTTTGTGTCCGCTTCTTCCACCTCCTGCTGTGATAAAGTCAAAAGAGCACAAGTGTCCCATGCCTACTCCTGCACCTCACTCTGTCCGTGCTAAACAGAAGCCAACGCCTCAGTGAATTGGGAGACCCGGCAGTTCCGCGATAGTGCTCACCCCGGCTGGCTCGTCTGTTTACACTTATGCACACACCTAAGAAAACGTAAATCAGTTAAATGTAATCAATCACACTTAATCTCCAAGGGTCCCGAGGAGAAGATGCTTATCTCTGCCGGAGAACAGCAAAGAAAGAGGCAGGACTTACTAGGTTCTTAGAGGCAAATGGCCGACGCTTATGGTGGCCCAGGGAGGACATTTTTAGATGAAAACTACAAAACCTCGGGGAGGTTTAAAGGTGTATTTTGGTTTGTAGTTTATTTACATATGTTTTTACTGTATGCTGCATACATGCCAACATTCTGTGACCAAAAATCTGTAGGAATCTTAAAGTTTCAAAAATAGTCAGGCGAGGAGGTAATGATAGGAATAGGGCGTGTCAGCAGCCCATTGTCATTGAATGAGCCCACCGCCGCAGGTGCATTCAATGACAATGAGGCGCCTGCCACGCCTTCTGCCACCATGCCAGCTCGGGGGAGCCCTTGAAAGACTCCCCTGAGTTGGCGTGGTGGAGGGCTAATGGCTCCTTTTGTGAATGGCACCCGTGGCAGAAGGGGCGCATTTAGCCCACTGCTGTGGTTGCCTTTGACATTAGAAGCCTGCATGCCGCGCCTTCTCCTGCTACACCAGCTCGGGGGAGCCCTTGAAAGACTCCCTGAGCTGGCATTGTGGGGGCTAATGGTGCCTTTTGTCAAAGACACCCGCAGCGGAGGGGCGCATTTAGCCCACTGCCGTGGGCACCTTTTACATCAAAAGCCTGCATGCTGCTCCTTCTCCCGCTACGCCAGCTCGGGGAAGGCCTTGAAAGACTCCCCCGAGCTGGCATGGTGGGGGGCTAATGGCGCCTTTTGTCAAAGGCACCCGCGGCGGAGGGGCGCATTTAGCCCACCGTCGTGGGCGCCTTTTACATCAAAAGCCTGCATGCTGCACCTTCTCCCGCTACATCAGCTCGGGGAAGTCCTTGAAAGACTCCCCCGAGCTGGCGTGGTGGGGGGCTAATGGCGCCTTTTGTCAAAGGCACCCATGGCGGAGGGGCGCATTTAGCCCACCGCCGTGGGCTCCTTTTACATCAGAAGCCTGCATGCTGCGCCTTCTCCCGCTATGCCAGCTCAGGGAAGTCTTTGAAAGACTCCCCTGAGATGGCGTGGTGGGGGGCTAATGGCGCCTTTTGTCAAAGGCACCCGCAGCGGAGGGGTGTATTTAGCCCACTGCCGTGGTTGCCTTTGACATCAGAAGCCTGCATGCTGCGCCTTCTCCTGCTACGCCAGCTCAGGGAAGTCCTTGAAAGACACCCCCGAGCTGGCGTGGTGGGGGGCTAATGGCGCCTTTTGTCAAAGGCACCCGCGGCGGAGGGGCGCATTTAGCCCACCGCCGTGGGTGCCTTTTACATCAAAAGCCTGCATGCTGCGCCTTCTCCCACTACACCAGCTCGGGGAAGTCCTTGAAAGACTCACCCGAGCTGGCGTGATGGGGGGCTAATGGTGCCTTTTGTCAAAGGCACCCATGATGGAGGGGCGCATTTAGCCCACCGCCGTGGGCGCCTTTTACATCAAAAGCCTGCATGCTGCGCCTTCTCCCGCTACGCCAGCTCAGGGAAGTCCTTGAAAGACTCCCCTGAGCTGGCCTGGTGGGGGGCTAATGGTGCCTTTTGTCAAAGGCACCCGCAACGGAGGGGCGCATTTAGCCCACTGCCGTGGTTGCCTTTGACATCAGAAGCCTGCATGCCACGCCTTCTCCTGCAACGCCAGCTCGGGGGAGCCCTTGAAAGACTCCCCCGAACTGGCGTTGTGGGGCGTAATGGCACCTATTGTAAAAGGTACCCGCGGCGGAGGGGCGCATTTAGCCCACCGCCGTGGGTGCCTTTTACATCAAAAGCCTGCATGCTGCGCCTTCTCCCGCTACACCAGCTCGGGGAAGTCCTTGAAAGACTCCCCGGAACTGGCGTTGTGGGGGGCTAATGGCGCCTTTTCTCAAAGGTACCCGCGGCAGAGGGGCGCATTTAGCCCACCGCCGTGGGTGCCTTTTACATCAAAAGCCTGCATGCTGCGCCTTCTCCCGCTACGCCAGCTCGGGGGAGCCCTTGAAAGACACCCCCGAGCTGGCGTGGGCAAAAAAAAAATGTACCAAAAAAATGTTGTTTTTTTTTTACTAAAAAAATCGGTATTTGGTACCAATAAATCGGTAGGCGGTAGGACTGCTTAAAAAGCGGTATCCTACCGCCTAAATCGGTAGGGTTGGCAAGTATGATGCTCCTGAAGCAGTAGTAAAGAAAGTGAAGGATAATGCTCGTCTCCTGTCTAGCCATAGAATGTTAGGCATAAGAAAACCCTATAGTTCTTTACGGGACATAGGGTTAATACTGAAAAAATATCTGCAATTACATATTAAAGAATGGTGGAATTTACTTTGTTCTACTCACCAAATGTAATCTTTTATTGGGAAACACTATAATAGAATGTTCAAATGTCAACGCAAATACAGATTTTCAACACATTCGTTCTAGAAAGTCATGATTCTATTAAAGACTCGGAGGCGAAGGATTATGCTCAATTCTACTCTTTACTTCTCGAGCAGCCAAAAATGACAAGTGAATGAACAACAAACTAACAATTAACTACATGTCCCAATATAACATGAGTGAATCTGTAGTTTGTGCTTCATGGGTTTGTTTTTCCACGTGACCCTTCCAGACCAGCATAGCTCTCAACCATTTGTGTCGCAAAGGTGGGTGAAATCACCCGATTTTGTTTTTGGTGGGTGAGACGCCCATTGGAATGAATGGGTGTGCAGGAGGCTGGGCGGGTGAGTCAGCCCTTTACAAGGCGGGTGATACCGGCCAAAAGCATGTGAGTTGAGAGCTATGGACCAGTCACTTTCCACAGTCCATCATAAACGCTCCCAACTTCCTTGATTCTTCCTCTTTGTGCCGCTGATCGACCTCTGCTAACTTGCGCCCCAACCTGTAGACATCTTCTCTCTTTCTAACACATTGATCACTCCTCACGAGGCCACTGGTTTATTCTCTGCCCCTGTCAAAACATATATAACATCAATGAAACGACTCCTCCTGGACGGGTGTGCAGTCACATATATTATTAATACGTGACATGGTCATTATCATCAACAATACATTGATAAGCACCTTGTTATCATTCATACCATTTTGTAGTGATTCAATGGGTGGAATAATCCTTTGCCTCTGAATCTTTAATAGAATCATGACTTTCTATAACGAATGTGTTGAAAATCTGTATTCTAAGTCAAGACTGGTAGGCTCTGATTATGCTTGTTTAAAGCTTACTTGCCACCAACGAGGCAATCTGATCTACTGGTATAAAATAAAAATTCTTAAAAGTCGATTCATTTGACCAGTCTGCCGCCTTCAAAATATCCTCTAGGCGCGCTCCTAACCTAAAGGTCATAGATGCCATGGGCCCCTCTAGTCGAGTGAGCTCCAAATTGACCCACATCAATGCCTGCTTTTTCCATGCATCATTTCACCCATCTTTCCCACGTGGCCAACGCCACAGCCTTGTACGGCTTCTTCACTGCTATCAGCAGTTGAGACTCTCCTACAAGTCTGACTTGTTCTGCCATGACCTCGTAAGCCTTAAGACATCTAACCGGGCACACTTTGGGTCTTTCTGGGAAAGCCACATACTCTACGGTCCTAATACCTGTCTTAGTCCTCTTTTCTATTTAAAATATAACCCCTGTGGGTGAGAAGGACTTTCTGTCCACCTCCTTTGCTCTGACCTCCGACACTCTCTTGCAAAGGAAAAGACACAATAATGTAGTAAGTTTCGCCCAGAGTGCTTTTCTGGATAGATTATTGTTATCCGACCATGATTTGAACATTCTCAACACCACGCTCACGTCCCAGAGGCGGGAATATTTCCGAGTTGGTGGTCTCATACATTTAACTCCCTTCAATAGCTTGCAAACCAGAGGGTGTTCCCCCACAGGTTTCCTTCCACGTATTCATGACCGGCCGATATCGCCGATCTGTAAGTATTAATTGTTCTATATGCCTTGGCCTGTGCCGCTTGACCGGCCAAAAAATTCACCACGTGAATCACATCTGTTTGTATGGGATGCACTTCCATCTCCATGCACCAATTACTCCATTTGCGCCAAGCCACTCTGTAGGCCTTCCCGGTCCCCGGGGGCCCATGATTCTCTGATGAATTCTTGAACTGTTCCCGAAAGACCTGGCTTGGCCCAGGATCTCCTGAAATTGGCCATGCTATCAGGTTCAGGTTCCCTGTTTGAACCAGTGGGTGAAGTTCTCCTGCCAGGACCAGCACGATGTCCTGTCTGTGTGGCAGTATAATTGGAATGTCGTAAGACATTTCCAGTAGGTCTGGGAACTAAGCTTGACCCCTCCAGTCGAGTGTCACAAAAATTACTGTCGCTTTCTGTCTCCTGACCTGCGCCACAGTTCGTGCTATTATGGCAAACGGCAGGAATGCGTATTCCGTCGCTGGTCCCCAAACCTGGAGAAAGGCATCCGTCTCTACCGCTTCTGGATCTAGCCTCCAGCTGAAATACCTGGAGATCTTCTTGTTCAGCCTCGAAGCAAACAGGTCTGTCTGGCAAAAGAGATTGACGAGTGGTGAGTTAGTTGTACTCATTTTATAATCATCATTTAAACACGGGGATGGTATACCTGGGATAAGGTTACTCACGATTCTGTGAGCATGCGAACAGCTTCTTTAATAGAAGACACCCTATGTTTTCAGATCTAGCACCAAGGTTGGTGGCTTTTCTAAAAAGAAGCTTTAGAACGTGTGAATACTGTTGGAAGTGACCGTGCCTTTGCACATACAACAGACAAAGAGGTATGACTTTTATAGCACTGGACATGACGTCACACACTTGATGGTGGTGGGGTGTGGTGAAGACAGCCTCTTTTTAATGTCACTAGCTGACTGGCTTAGCTCATTGGAAAATAAATGATCCCATGTTATATCTTTGAGAATAAACAAGAAACGCCCTACCTTTATCCTGTATATGAGAGAAGTCAATCTGACTTTCTCTCATTTTGTTTCACAGAACATGTCGCAACTTTTCCCTCATGGGGTTTGCAGATTGGGTCTATGGAAGAAACAATGGGTCCTGAAGAATATGATACACGAAAGACATCATTGAAACCGGTCGACCAGACATATGGATGCCACTTTACTTAGAGTGACACAAGTGGACTGATGCTCTTTTAGAAAGAATTGTGTTAGAATCAATGTTATAGATTCTGTGATTTCTTGTTGTAGATATGTTATGTTTCCCCTCGCACATTAACGAGAGTGGTGTGTGATGTGGATTTTCTTAAAATGTTTTAGAATTGACGATTGGGCCAACTAGGCACACCTCACGGAGGGCAATTAAATAAAATTTTCCCTGACGTAGAGTCCCACGTGACCTGCCTATTTGACCCAAAGGTGCAGGCGGAAAATAATGTGTTGTAGTTTTCGCAACTGCTGGTGTTTTAATCGGGTATGGCCAAATTTTGTATGATAGTAAATTGAAAAAATTGACGAAAATAGTATTGTGTGTTTTGTGTCCCTGCAAATTAACATAGGGTGAGATTTGCCCCCTGGTGGTTCTAATGCGTAGCCGGTGCATCAGCGCTTGCTAGGGCTAGGAACACCATGCAGGGCTAGAATATTTTGACCCCGACAGGATAAGGGTTTAGGTTGCATTAATGGCATTACAAAGTAATTAGCTCAAGTGAAGCAACTGTTCCCCATTCTGTTTTGTGTGATACAAAAAAAAGAGGCCTCTCTGGCGCATTATCTCCTGGAATACTGATTCCTCCAGCTGCCAATCACTGGAGTCTCTCAAGTGACTTGAGTTCCAGTCCGCAATCTGGTTCTGTTCTCCCAGCAGATGTTCTGCCGTTACGCTGACTCCTCTCTGGAGACATAAGTGCCAAAAGTCCTTGGCTATCTCCGCCAACATCCTGGATCTCGTCCCTCCCAGCTGGTTTATGTACCTGACTGCTGAGACGTTGTCCATCTTGAGCAAGATGGCACATCTCGCTCCTTCCCGAGTCCTACCACGGACTGCAAAGGATCCCGCTAACAGTTCGAGACAGTTGATATGGAGGTCCAGTTCCTCGCTCCACCATCTCCCGCCCGGTCAACTGGTCGCTGCACCTGGATCCCCAGCCCCAGCGGCTGGCGTCCGACTCTATTACCAGGTCCGAGGAGGAGCCAAATATCGCCCTGCCATTCCCCACCATTCCAGCTCCGTTCTAGCTTCCTGAGAAATGGGTACCCTCTGCTTGTAGGATAAACCCTTCCTGAGATGCTCTATCTTCAACGGGTATAACGCCCTGCAATGCAGAGGGCCTGGAAAAATGGTTTGAATCAAAGATGACAGACGGCCTACCGGTCTGGCTATCTGTCTCAGGAAAATCATTTCCTTTGCCATCATGTTCTTTATCTCTCTTTTGATAGAGTTCACCTTTTCTAGGAGTAAACTGAGAGTGCCTTGTACTGTTTTCGGAATGAAACCCAGGAATTCCACTGGGCTGGCTCTAATTCCGAATTCTCCCAGTTGATCAGAAAACCTAGTCCTTGCAACAATTCTGTCGCTATCCTGACTTGTTCCACTAACATTCCCCTGTCCTGGCACATTATGCATATATCGTCCAGGTATAGCCTCCCTGAAGAGTGTTGGGACACAAAAGCACTAGGAGGAGAACAGCAGTACACATGCAGCATAAGGGATCTAACCCTGTGAATATTTTTGCAACAATTGGAATCTAACCCTGTGAATATTTTTGCAACAATTGGGATCTAACCCAGTGAATTGGACACTTTGGGATTTAACCCATTTATTCTTTTTCCTTGTTCAGGTAGTATATTGGCCAGGAATTGGAGTGCGCGCCTCACCCCTCTTTCTTGCCCTACCACCGGCTTCATCAGTATGGTGAAGCACCAAGGGGCTGACGCTAGACCGAATGGTAAGCTTGCAAATTCCCATTTGTGTCCCTTCCAGAGGAACTGTAATAACATCCTCTGACTCTGATGGATTGGTATCGTCAGGTGCGCATCCCTGAGATCTATCCTCACTAGCCAGTCTCCTTTCTGTATATTCCTTCCATCTTGAAGTGTCTGTATATCAAGAATGAATCCAGTGCCCTGAGGTTTATCACTGGCCCGACTTTGTGCTTGCCTTTCACTAGAAACAAGTTGCTATGAATCCCTTCTGGTCCTCTCTGGCCAGGCTGATTGCCTTTTTTATTTTTAGTCGTTCTATCTCTCTCTCTAGCAGTAGTTTGTCTTCCCTGCTGAACCTTATCTGTTTGGGTGGGAACTCTTGTTTTGGTTCTTGCCAGAATTCCAAGCGAAAACCCTGAATCGTTTGCAGAACCCATGCATCTGAGGCTATTCCTAACCAACTTTGCTTGTGCAGCGCCACTCTCCCTCCCACTGGAGGTATCCCCGCTTCTAATGCTTTTGCTAGCGCGCTTTCTCTTCTCACCTGTGGCATTTTGGTGTTGCTGTCTGCCGCTGCCTCTCCAACCTCTGCCTCTGCCCCTTCCCCTGGAAGGGAAGAGAGGGTTGGCCCGCCGGTCTTCCTGCTCTCTCCAGTGACGACTTGTGATATGGGTACCGGCTGGCAGAGCAGCCCTTGCCTCTGGCAGCCTTATCAAAAAACATTCTTCCGAAAATGTTCTTGAGGGAGGCCTGTGCCTTGTCCATATCTCTGGGTTGATAGCTTCCTTCTTTTGCTTGGACTCCTCTGCTGGTTGCCATATCCTCGTGATCGATCGTACCACGTCCAGTAATTTATCCTGGCAGGGTCCCCATGAGCGGTCTATGCCCTTCTTGACATCCCTGCCATATGTCCCCAGGAATGTTAACATCCGTTCATTAATTTCGGGTGTCTTTGCCACCCCATCTGACACCCTGGGTCTGGGGCATTCCGCCCTCATTTTGCTTCTGGCCTCCTTACTCAGTGGGGCCCTGAGTCTCGTTTTCAGGTAGGCTGCATTATTCTCTGGGGGGGTCCCATTTTGATGACCTTGGATGAACCAAGGCATCAGGGTCAAACTCATCGACCCGAGGCTCTTCATTCTCAGGTCTGCCTCTCTTGCCCCTGGGCTCTCGCTCTTCACTCGAGGAGAAGGTTTGTGATTCTGGCGAGCTGTGCTCGTCCAACACTTTGCTGCTCATGTAGTCTTCGTCAGAGGTGTCCTCTGAACTACTGTCATATCTGGCTCTTGACCGTGCCTTCCTTTTGCAACTCTTCCTCTGTGGGAACCCGGGGGCTGGGGGCTGTGCGGTACGAACCCTACGGGTTTTCTTTTTTCTTCCCCCTTTGTTCCCGTGTGCTTTCCTCAGTTCCACCATACCCCGAGAGAAAGTCACCAGGTCTTCCATCATGCCCCTTTCCTCTCTCTCTCCTGGGGGCCCTGCCGGCACTCAATACTCTTTGTACCGCTTGACCCATCCTCATGCCACTTACAAGGGGGCCTTCTGAGTCTTCCTCAGAGTATCCCCTCATAATAGCTTTTATGCCATGTGTCTTGTCTTTGTGCAGTTGCCTTGTGATGACCCCATCAATTTCACTCTTTTCTTCGTAGCTAGGCGGGTCTAATGTCAAGTTTCAGTATTACTGTGCCCGTCTTAAAACATATATGAGATATATATATATATATATATATATATATATATATATAGCCTCACCCCTCACCTCCTCCTGGGGCACTTTGTTGCTGCTGAGTTAAAGTTTTTCCTGGGACTTTGGCCGTCTATTTCCTCCTGCACCGGTTACAGTTGATGCTGTGGTGCACTCTTGTGGCCACTAGATGGCGTACAGTTCAATCCATTCCTCTATGCTCTGCGGAATGTGTACTTGTTGCACTGACGTGTAGCTGTTTTACGAGCTCTCCGCTTGCTAATTAATTATATATTATCTCCTCACGTGTATTCAATGCTCCTACTCTCTGCCCACGGAAGTTCGCCATGGCGCCGGAAATTCCGTGCAGCAGTGCCTCCTACGGAGGCTTTGAAACACCAGAGCTTTTTCGCCCCATTGCGTTTCCTAATAAGCTCCGCCAATTATTATCAATGGTTCTGCGCGCCAGACGTCGTGCGGCGCTACAATACACTTCTAATCCTCAGTAATCTAATTAGTCACAACCACATCATAAATCAAGAAAAATAAATGTCACTTAGCTCAGCTGCTTGAGCAGCAAAGAAAGAGGAAGCATCAAGGAGTTCGGAGTGATTATGATGAACTGTGGAAAGTGATTGGTCTAGAAGGGTCACGGGGAAAAACAAACCTATGAAGCACAAACTACAGATTCACTTATGTTCTATTGGGACATGTACTTCATTGTTATGTTGTTTGTTGATAAAGTAGTAATTTTTGGCTGCTTGAGAAGTAAAGAGTAGAACTGAGCATAATCAGTGCCGCTGAGTCTTAACATAGAATTGACTCCTTTTATTGAATTTCTTAATCATAACGTTCCATCAATTGGTGTTCTACATATTGGTCTACATTTTGGTCCTAATTCCAGTGTACATAAACTACTGTGACTTTTCTATAATATGGCTTGTTTACATTTGTCTCTCCCGTCCTCTTGTGTATGTCATCTTTGCACTTGTTCTATTGGATTTTTCCATTGTTATAACGTGATTTGGATGAGCCAATTAAATCACAGCCCACTGTGAATTACTATTGAGAATATTTCTCTGCTAGAATTATTTCCAAATGGAAATTGATTAATACATACATGAATCATATGTATGGCAGCCCCATAGAAGGCAAACTTGAAGCCTACAACAGATGCCTTCTACCGAGTATCATGTATGACCTGAAGACTCTCAGTGCCAGACATGCAGTATGGCTGGGACAATTACAAGGAAATATATTTCGCTCCTTACTTGGCTTACCCAACTTAGTCCCAGTAGAGGCTCTATATGTCTCGAACTTGGGGTACCGACTTTGACATCACTTTGGAAGACCGCCTGCTGTAAGTTTCACTTTAAGATCAAATTGGAGGAAGACAACGCCAACTCTATGCTGGCATTGTTTGCTAAACATGCCTCATATAGACATAGAAATGTGGCCCACATAGATTTATTTACCACCGTGGAGTCACACCTATGTGAAATTGAACGTGTTATCCCCACTGAGTTAAATCTAGGAATTTTCCATAATGATCACAAATGAAAGACCAAGAATTGTGATTGAATATATTCTATAGCGAAACTGGCAGTAATGAAAAGATATACAGTATTCTCGACACAGGGGTATCCAGTGATTTTAACAAATAAAAAACAGAGAATAACTTTAATAAAGAAACAATAATTATGAAAAAATATATACATTTTGTTTAAAATGTATATAGGTGGGATAAGGGATAAGGGGTTAAAACGGGCGGAGAGGCGATTGGGTTGGGTTTAAAAGCATAGGGAAACGGGTTTGGGAGGGCCCCGGGAGGGCCCCCCCGACTCCCCCCCAAACTCCCCCCCCAAATAAAAATAAAATAAAACATTAAATATTTTTTGTTATAAAAGTTTTGTTATTAAAGCATTCTCTGTAATTGAATTTGTTATAATCACATGTAACCGACACAGGCCCAATAAATAGATCAACCACAAAGCTATTTGTTAAAACGTAGTCATCTTTCATTAAATCGCTTCTTCGTGTACTTACGTTTTAACATCCCTACTGTTTATGAATATACAGGAGCGTGGCAGAAAGTACCTCTAGAAGAAAGAAAGTGTCACATTTGCAAAACTGATGTTGAAACAGCCAGACATATATTGACTGGCTGTTCCAGCCTTATGACTGAATATCAACGAGGATATGTTTCCTTTTGTCATAGGTTGGGATTGTGAAATCAGATTAAATCAGCATTGGTGAAACTGCCGATAATATAGACATCCAGTATGTGGTTATGTAGGTTATTAATTCTATGTCAAGACCCGGTGGCTCGGATAATGCTTCTCTTATCTTTACTCAACTCGAGCAGCATTACAATAACAATATCAGTAGATCTTAGGGTATCTGCTGATTTGCTCTTTTGGACTTATAGAGCGCTGATGATAGCTAAGAAGCACATTTTAAAATGGTGGAAGAGCGACATTAGGCCATCTGTTGATGACTAGTTGCTTGATCCCTCTATCCTTTCAAGTAGGGAGAAAGTAGCATATCAGTAGCTTACAAAAATTGATAAATATGGTGCCATATGGGACGTTCTCAATTATTTGTACTCATTAATTTTTTGTGTGTTTTTTTTTGCTTTCTTTCTCTCTTTCCTCTCTTCTCCTTCACATTTCAATCTTTCTGTTAATTGTATTATTATCTTTCTCATATGTTGAATTGTGGAGTTTTTTAAATAAAATGTGTTAAACGATTAGTGGGAGAGAAGGGAGACATTAAAACATAGGATTAAAATGAAAAAAGGTATAGGGGTAATTATGAGGTTGGAGGAAAAATTATGCTGGTATGGGATTACTGGCACCGCATACTGCTCTGGGCTATTACGACTCAACAACCCGGTATTAGCGCCACTATTGATACCGTGCTCCCCCATACTGGCATGCGTGCGGGCACGTGGCCCTTCGGTCCGGCAATACCGGGATGGCGCTAACAGGAGAACATCACAAGTCATGCGGACATGCAAATACCGGCATCATGAAGGTGGTAATAAGGGATACCGGGATGTCGGCATCACGAACCAACCGCAAACAGCCATGTGCAGTGCTTCCAACTGCCACAGGTGCACACAATCAGAACAGGTGGAGGCAATGGTGTCTGGCCCAGCACAAAAGGAGCACAACCACACACCACACCCCTTTCCACACCAAAATTATTCCATTTGTAGTAGCAATATTGGGGCTGGAGGACATGCTTGAATTGCTACACCAGCAACAACAACAGGCACCACAGAGGAGACGCAGGAGGAGAAGGAGGGTGAGACAGGCCCAGCAAGCCCCACCAGTGCAGCCAGTTGTACCACGCAGGCAGCCCCCAATCCCTCGCATTAGAGCCAGTCCATTCAACCTAACCCCTGAGCAGATCCACACCCTGTACCGTCTGGATCGGGACACCATCAAAACCATTGTGGACATGATACACAACGTCATTGTCAGCCTGATTGAAATACGCACCGCCATCCCCCCTGTACTGAAGGTAGTGTCTGTGCCCCACTTTCAGGCCAGAGGCACCTACCAGCACACAGTGGGGCACATGCATGGCATATCACAACCCTTATTTTCTCGCATGCTGAACCAAGAGCTGGATGCCCTACTGAAGCACTGAAGGAACTACATAACCCTACCACGGACTGCCCAGGAGATATTTGACACAAAAGTTGGCTTCCATGCACTGGCAGGCATGCCAAGTTGTATTGGTGCACTTGGCTGCACCCATGTAGAATTGGTGTACCGCAATCGTAAGCTATATCACTCCATCAATGTACAGATGGTATGTGACTGCAGCAAGATCATCACACATTGTTGTGCCCGATTTCCCGGATCAACTCATGACTCAATGGTCCTGCAGAACTCCACGCTACATGGAGCGACATGCAGGGTGACGTGCCTGGCTTCTTGGTAAGTCACATGACAGGCACATGGCAGTGTAATTGGGGGAGAGATGCACACACCACCATGGCGTCATTGGTGTGGTGACAGCACAAAGTCCACATCGCAAAACACTGGGCCCCAAAACATCCCAAACTGAACATGACTACCAATCCCCATAGCAATGATGGAAGCTGCACACCAATTACAGCATGCCTAACTTACAACCAGCCCACATCCCACAATATGTCCACCACCCATCATCAGACTTCACCCTCTGTAACACAATCCAGCAACATGCTGTGAGTATGCACAATGTAAATGTCCACAGCAATTCACAACACAGGACAAGCATCCATGAGAGTGCGCAAATCAATTCCACCAAGGGTATACACGGCTTGTCACAGGGCCACCAGCACAGTAGCGCTGCATGTCACCATGGAAATAATAAGCGCTGAATGACAAATAATGCTGAGACTTCTGGCAACACTGCCAGTAACAAAATTATATCAATCACTACACATCACATAATGATAACAAACACAGCGGAATACATCCACAGTGCATGCAGAACATCAAGGGAGTGTACACCCTGTATCAACTGGAAGACGCAACCCACACCATAAAACCATGGCACAGCACACATTGTGGCAAGGTAAAATGTGTGCATACAACCAGGGACATGTGCATGTGAACAACAAAAATCTACAGGCATGTGTGATAAGTACAGGTGTCCATCAGAAATTGACTTACACATACCTTATTTTGCACCCATGCAGGTGACAGTGGCTATCCTTTGAAGACGTGGCTCCTCCCCCCTGTCCGGAACCCACAGAACAGGCACGAAGAGGACTACAATCGTTCCCATACCCGTACCCTTGTGGTCATCGAGCAGACATTTGGCCTGTTGAAGGCACATTTTCGCTGTCTTAGCCGGTCGGGTGGAGCACTCCTCTACAGGCATGAGAAGGTGGCCAAGATCATCATGGCATGTGTCATGCTGCACAACATGTGCATCCGATGGAACGTGCCTCTGCCCCCTGACATTGAGCAGCAACCACCAGGTGATGATGAAGAAGATGAAGAAGATGTGGTTGCACATCATTGCGGTGGCGATGCACAGGAGGGACGTGCTGTGTGCCAGTCAGTGATTGGCCAATACTTCTAAGAGACATGGGTAGTGAGGGTGACATGAATGTGGGACTGAGGGCACTGGCTGTGGGAGTTCATGCACACTATGCACTGTAAACTAATAAATGACACATACACAATAAGGAATGTCCAGGCTAGTATTTTTTCAGGTACACTGATGGGTGTATTTAACAGTAAGAAGTCGAAAGTGCTCATACGCTCCCCACACACCCCCTCCCCCAACCCCTCCCTCCACAACTCCCCCAAACACCCCCTCCCCCCACAACTCCCCCACACATGGCGTGCAATGTTATGGCACTCAAGTCTCCATAGGTGTGCACATGCAGGCTGAGCCTCCAACTAATGGCCTGCGTCTGACTCTGGGGGTGGCATGTTGAGGCGGCGCATGGTGCGCACAGACCTGCGCAGGGGGCTTGCCTGTGTGGAGCTCGAGGAAGACCCCGTGGGCGCATTCTCAACTGTCGGGGCAGGGCACAGAGCCTCCATGGCATCTGAAATCCTGCCAAGGACCTGCCGCACAGCTGACAGCTCCTCACATATCTTCTGTGTATTCGCCTCTATGGCCCCTTTCATTGCCGCAGTGTTGTCTCGGGCCTCCCTCCTAGTCACATTACCATCAGTGACATATTGTTTGACTAGGCCAGTCAGCTCCTGCCGGCGCACCTCTATCTGTGTCATCCTAAACTCACCGTCCCGGACCCCTGTGGAGGTGGGTGGCAGGTGTGGCAATGGGCCCAAATCTGGTGTGTCCTGTGTGGGGCTCCAGGCCTCTGCTAAAGCCTCTCCTCCCGGCTGGACATGAGAGGTACCATCGGGTGAGCTGATGGTTTTGTACTGGTGTTCTTGTGAGGGGCTTGGTGTGCCAAGGAATTCCATGGAGTGGGAGTCCTCCTCAGGGACACAGACGTCGCCTTGTGTAAGGACCTCATCGCCACTCTGTGGCGCAGTGGCATCTGCCTCCCCAACCAAATTGGTAGCTGCAGACAGAGTTCCATCTGCCATCGGCTCTACAGCTGCAGATTCTACAGGTGTTGGTACTTGTGGAGTTGTGGAAGACCCATGACGGCCCTGTACCCGGGCATCCAATGGTGTCTTTGTCCTCGGATGCAGATCTGCCTTGCCAGTACCCTTGGAGGTGGAAGGCCTGTTGGCTTCTTCCCTTGACTTGGCCCTCTTGGTAGGTGTGGTGGCCTGTGCTGCGAAGTCCTCTGCATCGCTGTCGGTATCTCGGCCTGTGGGGGAGCATAAGAGGGACAGCATCAGTGATGGTTGTACATGCATCATGCATACAATGGTATTAGTGCAGTTGTACACATTTTATGACTTGCTGTCCTACTCTTGTGGCATACAGGTTATCTGCCATTTGGTAGGGTTGCTCAGGCATACCTTAGGTTCAGACATGTGGGAGGTGGTGTCTGCTGTGAGACATGCCTTTGTGTTGTGGACTGCATGCAGTGTGACACATGCTGTTTCCCTGTCTGTGTTGTGTGTCAGGTATGGCATAGGCATGCTGCATGCATGTGGATGCGTAAGTGCTCGGGACGGCATCTAGGCAGGGATGTGTCCATGTGTGTGTAATGGGGCATGCATTGCCTCATGGCACGGTCACATTGGTGGACTATCATCATACTTTCCAATACTGTGTTTCCTTAGGACACTCACCTTCATCTGCCAATGACGTGGCTTCATGTTCCATGTCTCCCACACCTTCTATTGACTCCATCCTGATTGTGCTGGCGCAGGTTTCCTCCCAGCGGCTGAGTTTGATTGGGGAGTTGGAGCCACCGCCAGTAGCCAGGCCCTGGCTCCGGTTGGCCGACAAGATATTGCGCACTCTGAGGCGCAGGTCGTCCCAACGTTTTCGGACGTCCTTTACTGTACGGGGAGTGGTGCCTACCGCACTGACTTTCTGGGTCACCTGCTCCCAGATCTCCTTTTTTTAAGTTGTGCTGCTCTTTTCAGGTCTGTGGCAAAGACCACCTCTGCAGTCTCAGCCAGAGTGTCCGCGAGCATGTTCAGTTGATCCTCGGAGAACCGCTCCTTGTGCTGCTGGGCTGCCCCTTTCTTGATAGCCTTTGGCATGGTGCTGGTGGTGTGGTAGATGTTCTGGTGTTGGTTTTATGCTCCAGGTCCTGTGTATCGAGGATAGCAATGGATTGTGTTTTTGAAGATGGCCGCCGCGCCATTTCCCATTCTGGCGTGATGCCGTTACTTCCGGTTCCGGTATTAGCGGGCTCGCTATTAGCGGGCCTGCTAATGCCGGGCCCGTTATTTAGAGGGGGACGGAAGTGGAAGGGCTGTCAGCGCTTTCAATGATGCCGCTAAGGGATGTTTTAGGGACTTTTGCGGCAAGCCGTTCTGTCGATACCGGCATGCTGCTACACGCGTGCACGCATTCTCGTAATCGGCCGCTGTTAGCGGCGTCATTGTTACCCGGACCCGGTATTGCCTCCATGCCGGTAAAAACTGATTTTTACCGCAAATCTCGTAATGACCCCCATAGATTGGGAAAATAGGGTGAGAAGGGGTCAAGGGAGGCGTGGGGTAGGTGAATATATATATATATATATATATATATATATATATATATATACACATCTAAAAAGAGTTAAAGGGGAGAGCAGAGGGAGAAAAAAGAACAAGAATATAGAACTGTATTTATTGATGTGATAATAATGTCATTTCTGTAATAAGTTTGAATTGTTGAGTCTTTGGTAGTTCTTTTGTTATTGGTCTTCAAAATAAGCATGTGATCTTATTCCTCCAATAGTCTCTCAACACCTCCATAAATCTGTCCACCATCTTTATATCCTCCTCTTTCTTTGCTGCTCAGGCAGCCAGTTAAGTACCAATTGATTATTTATAAATATTGATTTGACAGTTTGAAATAATGTTGTTTTAAAAGCAGTAAGAGCATATCCGCAGTGTATGGTAAATCATTAAAGATTTACCGGTCAGAAACTTTGTGAAAGGAGTCTGGACCGGCATTAGGGGGAAAAGTAGACACAGCAACGGAGAGGAGGCGCGTTGGGAAGACGTATTTCTGACGCGCCCCTGCTCCGGTTAGCCGTGTCTACATCGAGTGCCCGCATTAATCAGAGGCTATCTCTCATGGGAAGAGAGATAATATTCTTACTTTATTCTAACGATAAGCAGAGCATTCTGTACTACACGCGCACAACTTCGGAGGCGGAGAACCCCTATCAGAAGGCCGCTCGATGGAGTGGAACAGCACCACCTGATGGCTAAAATATATAAAGTTGCAGAAAAGCAACGTAATTGACGGGCACAGACCCAACAATAACATGATAGGCGGAAAAGACTTGAATTAAGAACACTGCTCACACTATAAGTGTGTTCCTGAGAGGAATACAGGCCAAAAGACCCTGTGAATAGATATACAGTTTATATATATACAGTTTATATATATATATATATATATATCATACCTGTAGCAAATACTATTTTCATTTACAATGTCCCCAGCTCCAGCGAAGAAAGTAGGGTGCTAATGAGCCAAAAAAGGAACTATGCAGATATGGGACAGGTTATACTGACGGATCCCCACCAGATGGCGATTATGGAGGATTGGTTAATATTCTCTCAAAGCATGCAAGAGCTCAAATGAGCAAAAGGACAGGGGACAGAGAAAGGAGGAAGAAAAAGAGCCTGTAAGGTTAAACATTCCAAGACCCCCCCGACCACGCCACAGAAGAAAATGAAAAAAGCAGTGAAGTCTAAGATGAAAGTGCATAAATGGCATGACACATCCTAGGACAGCTCAGAAGGGGGTGAAGATTGGCAAAAACAATCCTCAGAGGAAGTGGAAGTGATATCTTCATCTGTGGATGAGGAAACTTCTAAGAAAAGGAAAATGACTGAAATAGAAGATGAGGCCGGGGACGAAATTGTGTCATGATCCGCAGAACACGCCCCTTTTGGACCTCATGGTCCTTGTCACAATGGGGCTTGCACTCCTTGATACTCCCAACATGGCCGTCTAACGTGCAACATCTTCCTTGTCCTTACGTCAGATGTAGCGTATTTACAAATAGGCCGCGCCCCTGCGGGCCCGCGCGTCTCAATTCTACTGCAAGCAGCAACTAGACGTGTGCTCCGTAGTTCGCTACACTGTTGTCCTTGTTCCTGGACCTCCTAATTCCATTCCCATTACCCTCTTCCTTCCTCCTTGTTCCCCGGACTCGTGTGCTGTGTGCTTACCCTCTTGGTTCCTGGATCCCGGAGTGTCTGAATCCTGGAGCTCTGAACGCACCCTGGAGCCAGAAGAGGCTCGCGCGGGCTTATATAAGGCCAGGTCCATGCGTAAGAAGACACCGCCCAAGAAATCCTACAAGGATCGCTCCCAGGTGAGAAAGGGGGAATTCCGTGACACTTTGAGCCGGATACACTGATACACCCATGCTCAGTGGAGTGGGTACCACTGGCAAAGATAGCTGCATATTTGAAGAAGAGACTGAGGACACCTTTATCGATAGAGGCTAGAAACAAATTTACGGCAGAATGCCCAAGATCACACCTGTCAGAGGGTGTTGCCGAAAAATGAACCCATAGACCCTGCGATACTGTCAGGATGGGCACAGATAGCAGTATGTATTTTAGGGAACGGAAACAGTGCACTCCTAACAGAGAAACGAAAATCAGTTCTGGTGAAAATTGACCCCAAATTGAGTGAACTCGCAAGATCGGAAGCAGCAGCAGCAGCGAAAGGGAAGCTCTTTGGGGACACTTTCATAAAAGAGCTTACAAAATTTGCGAACTCTTATGTGGCCATTGATAAGGCGCAAGCATCCCAAAAGAGGGTGTTTGGGAAGCACATTTTTGCACAGGCCGGCAGAGGAAGTGGCCGCTTAGCCAGCCGGTATATTCATCACAGGTCCTTCAACGACAGAAGTCACTAGAGGCAGGATGACCAAAGACCCAAACCGTTCTTGCCATCTTGGGGAAGAGGCTGGAGGCAACCAGAACGCCAGCAACAGCTAAACGCAGGTGAGACCAATGATACAGAGAACCTGTACAATAGAGAGAGTACCCGCAGTAGGCTGGAGACTGGCGCAATATGCAGAATACTGGCGTGCTTTATCATCAGTGATATGGGTCACGAATACAGTTCAAGGGTTTCAGATAGATTTACGTTCCAACCCATTTCAGGCAAGATGGCCAAACGTGTTAGTGCAGAGCGCAGCAGGCAAAGAACTTCTAGACACAGAAATAAAGGCCTTAGTAAAGAAGGAAGCCATAAAACAAGTTTCAGGGCAGTCAGATAGCTTTGTGAGCAATATGCTTTTGGTCAAAGGAAAACACAAGCTGAGACCAGTTATAAATCTAAAGGAACTGAACAGCTTCATATTGTACAGGCACTTCAATATTGAGGGTATTCACCTCCTCAGGGACTTATTAAAATGGGACGATTGGTTAGTAAGAATAGATCTCAGGGATGCTTACCTGACAGTTCCAATAGCTGCAGAACAGGGGAAATATCTAAGATTCAGATGGAATGGACAGATGTGGGAATTCACATGTTTACCTTTCGGACTAGCATCAGCCCCATGGTGGTTCAGAAAGTTGATGGAACCAGTAGTGATGTATCTAAGAGAACAAGAGATACGTACTGTTGTGTATTTAGATGAGATCTGCATAATGTGTCAAGACAGAGATGATCAAGCAACAGGTGAACATCACCCTGTATTTGCTAGAACGTCTAGGTTTTCTGGTCAACTGGGAGAAGTCAGTAGTGACTCCAGACCAGGCCATGGAGTTGTTGGGATTCTTGGTCAACACCCCTCGGCGTACCCTGAGTCTACTGGTTCACAAGGTAAACAACATAAAGAAGGAGATCACGAGTGTTCCAACAAGGGAAAGGTTATTGATTCGGGAACTAGCCAGATTAGTGGGACGATTAGCATCATCAATACAAGCGATCTTCCCAGGCCCACTCCATTACAGAGCCCTCCAGAGATTAAAGATACAACATCTCAGGGAGGAGGGGCGTTACGAACAGAGAGTACCTCTATCTCAAGAGGTCAAAGAAGAAATGCAGTGGTGGCTCCAGCATGTGGAGGCATGGAACGGGAGAGCAATATTTGGCTCATCCCCGGACCTAATAATAGAGTCAGATGCCATCAGGTTTGGCTAGGTAGCCTGGTGCGGAAATATGACGACCGGAGGGAGATGGTCGAGGAAAGAACTGCATATGCATATCAACTGCCTGGAACTTTTAGCAGGCTTGTTCGCAGTATAATGCTGGACACATGGGAATGCCCATTATTGCATTCTCCGCAAGATGGACAATGTGTCCGCAGTAAAATATATAAACAGGTTAGGAGGAACGAGATCCAAGATGCTAGCAGATCTAGCAAAGGCGTTCTGGCACTTATGCCTACAGAAGTGGATTTCAGTGACGTCAGAGTATCTGCCGGGCAGTCTGACTGAAGTAGCAGATTGGAACTGCAGGTTCCTAAGGGATGCCAGCGACTGGAAGCTGGATGAGACAGTGTTCCAAACACTGTGGGCAAGATGGGGATAATTTCAGAGGGACCTATATGCATTGAGGCTGAAAAGGCATATTCCTCGATTTTTCAGCTGGAAACCAGACCCGAAGCAGAGGCAACAGATGCTTTTCTGCAAGTATGCAGCCCAGAATTAGAATATGCCTTCCTGCTGTTTTCATTGATAGCGCGAACTCTGGCACAGGTGAGGAGGCAACGAGTATCGTTAATATTAGTGACACCGGCATGGAGGGGACAGTCATGGTTCCCAAATCTGCTGGAAATGTCATACAACAACCTGATTGCACTACCTATGATCGGATCGATCATTCGGGACCCGACAGGGAACAACTATCCTCTATGGGAGTCAGGCAGCCTCAACCTCATTGCGTAGGCGATATCAAGGGATCATGGGCTAGGCCACGACTATCGAACGAGGCTGAGCACATCATTGAGGAATTCTGCGCACCAGGGACCAGTAAGGCATACTGGTCTGCATAGTCAAAGTGGCATAGCTGGTGTATGGAGAGGAGCGTTAATTCAGCTAGAACAGATGTAGTACATGTAGCAATTATTTTTGCGCAAATGGCAGCGCAAGACAAAGCATACAAGACCATCAATACCACTAGATCTGCGGTATCAGCGGGACACGTGCAGTTAGAAGGACGGGCAGTAGGGGAACACCCCTCCATATCCAGATTACTGAACGGTATCAGACTGATGAGACCCCCACAGGATAAAATACGACCAATTATGGGATGTAGACAGAGTATTAAAGTTGTTCACAGCATGGCCAGATAACAATGAACTTTCCAGGAAAGAGTTATCAGCTAAGGTGACAATACTATTATGCTTATTGTCATGCAAACGGGTATCTGACGTAAGAGCATTAGAGGTTGATAGGAAAACATTTACACCCACAGGAGTGACATTCTATATATCTAGACAAACTAAAACGAATCTGAGCACAATAGATTATGCACCCTTAACTGGACAACCTAAATTATGTCCAGTACGATGCATACAGGCGTATATAAATAAAACAAAGGAGATACGTCCTGCAGCAATATCTCAGTTGCTCATTGCGCTGAAGAGACCTTTTGGGGCAGTAGCGCCAGCCACTTTAGCAAGATAGATGAGATGCGTGATGAGCCAAGCGGGCATTGACATTTCACACTATGGCGCCCCTTGAGCGAGAGGAACTATGGCATCCAATGCTTTTAGTGTAGGTGCACGACTGGAAGATATATTGAAGGTAGCAGATTGGACAAATCAGTCCACATTCAAAACCTCCTACTTCAAACCAGTCGAAAAAGGGTAACAACGTTGGTGGTAAGTAAGCTCCAAAGAAGCATAGTCCAAGCCTTTCGAGTCTTGACATAGAATCCAGATTTTCAATACATTCCTTTAAGAAAGTCATAATTCTATTAAAGATACAGAGGCTAAGGATTATCCCACCCATTCCAATCGTGAAAATGTATAATATAATGTCATGATTATGATGCAATTATGTGATGTATTTTGTCATGCAACACGATTACCCACCCCAGGTGACCAGAAACCTAAAATGTTATTCATTGCAGGTTCCATGGGAGATAACAAGCAGACGGGAACATGAGCGTCAGGACAAGATTAGATAAAGTTCAGCATTTACTGGTTGGGACGCAAAATGGATGATCAGTGAAAGAAAGCTGAGGATATTAAAATGGTGGACAGATTTATGGAGGTGTTGAGAGACTATTGGAGGAATAAGATCACATGTTTATTTTGAAGACCAATAACAAGAGAACTACTAAAGACTCTGTTTTTACATGGAACAAGTAGTTTTTTCACTTTATTGTTCTACTGATATTGTTATTGTAATACTGCTCGAGTTGAGTAAAGATAACATACATGCCAACCCTCCCGATTTAGGTGGGAGACTCCTGATTCTTCAGTAAAAAATATTGCTATTTTTCATGGTCTGCCGCCTAAAATAACTTTAGCCCCAATGCATTCCTATGGGGAAATGTACGTCTCCCGATTTCCCTGGCAAATCTTCCTCCCAGGTGTGTCTGAATGTTAGCATGTATGAGATAAGAGAAGCATAATTCAGATTTTCCACACATACGTTACCGAAAGTCATAATTCTATTAAAGACAGAGACTAAGGATTATGCTTTTCTCTCAACTTTACTATTCGAGCAGCATCATCAAACAATAACAGTAACACACAAATGCGAAAAAGTACAATCTCCATAGGTTTAGAGTCTTTTGTAGTTCGTAATGTTATTGGCCTTCTAAACATGTGACCTTAATACACCAGGAAGAATTCCTCTTTCTTTGGCTGATCCTTTCAGAACTTTAGCATCCCAACCGGGATGTAGAACCGCTCTCTTGAACCAAACGTCATGAACCTGTTGATTTATTATCCGCCATAGAAGCTGAAACACAAACTATATTTTAGTCTTCCGGACCTAGGGGTGGGTAATCGACATCAGCAAGAACAAACAAATGAGTCATCACTTTGTAAACATGTACTCACATCAAAACATCTTATTACACAATACATGAACTCTAGTACTGGGTGGGATAATCCTTTACCTCTGTGTCTTTAATAGAATTATGACTTTCTATAACGTATGTGTGGAAAATCTGAATTCTATGTCAAGACCCGGAGGATTGGATTATGCTTGTTCAAAGCTTACTTACCACCAACGTTGCCACTTTTTTCACTGGCTTAAAACAAAAAGGTTTTAAAAGTCGATTCTTTCGACCAGTCTGCTGCCTTCATAATGTCCTCTAATCTGGCCCACGCCTGGAAGGCCTTCACTGAATGGGCTCCATAGCAAACTGTATCTACTCCCGCTTGGGACATAACCCAATGGATCCATCTTGCCAGTGTAGTTGACGCAACTGCACCGAAAGGTTTCCTTAAAGCTATAAATAACTGAGTCACCCATGAGGATCGCAATTCCTTAACCGTGGACTCATAAGCTAAAATGCATCTCACTGGAAATAACTTGGGGTGGTCCGGAAATGCTTCATATGGTACTGATCTCAACAAGGTTTTTGTCCTTTTCACGATATGGAAAGTCATTCTCTGTGGAGATAGGTTTTTTCTATTAACTTATAATGCTCTCACATCTGATACCCTCTTACATGACAGTAAACATAGAAGCATGGCCAATTTTGCTGATAACGCTTTCCTTGTCAGATTGTTGTTATCCGGCCATAATGTGAACATTCTTAAGACCTTATCTACGTACCATGCCTGTCATATTTCTGTCCCGGAGTTCTAATTATTCTAACCCCTTTCAGAAGTCTGCAAATCAGTGGGTGTTCTCCCACTGGTAGTCCTTCTATTTCCGGGTGTCCTGCTGAAATAGTTGAACGGGCTGTTTAAATCGTCCAATTTGATTTGCCCTGAGCTGCTGACTGTGCCAAGAATTTGGCTATGTGTACCATATCTGTTCCAGAGGAATGTAGGTTCCTTTCCAAGCACCAATTGGGCTATGTTGACCAGGCTGGTCTGCAAGCTTTCCTGGTCCCAGGCGCCCAGGCCCCTTCAATAATCTGTTCATCCTCATCCGATAGTGCTGGCCTAGCCCAGGATCCCCTGAAAGTGTCCACGCAATGTAATTGAGGTTGCCTGTCTTCACCAATGGGTGACCCTCCCCTGCGTGGTCCCTCACTATTGGATCGAACCTCAGTAGCGCTATTGGGTTGTCGTGGGACATCCCTAAAAGATCCAGAAACCATGCTTGTCCCCTCCAATCTGGAGTGATCAGCACCATGGATACTTGCTGTCTCCTCACATGAGCCAGCACCTCGCACTCATTGCAAATGGGGGAAATGCATATTCCTTGCCCGGACCCCACTGTTGTAGGAATGCGTCTATCGCTTCCGCTTCAGGGTCTGATCTCCAACTGAAGAACCAAGCAATTTGCCTGTTCAATCTCGATGCAAAGAGGTCTGTTCTGCACAGACCCCATCTCAGTAATAATATCTGAAAAACTCTTTTGTCCAGCTTCCAATCACTGGCATCCCTGAGGAACCTGAAGTTCAAGTCGGCAAGCACATTCTGACTGCCTGGCAGGTACTCTGCCATCACTGATATCTCTCTCTGTAGGCAGAGGTGCCAAAATTCCCTCACTAGTAATGCTAACATTCTTTTTTTTATTTTAATCATTTTTATTGTTTAAATATTGAGTTTGATACAGATATCGACAATTTACAGACTTTGAATGAAACAAGAACCATAAAGAAATGACATAGTAAATGATTCTGGTAATTTATAATAGTATTTCTATATAGCTAAGTCATTTGTTAAAGCATTTGTTAAAATCACTTACGAATTTCATATGTACTATAGTAGGTATAAACCGCATTAACATAACAAGTAGTCTAAAATTAATAGTAGTATAAGTCTGCAAAGAGTGACTTATATGTAGTGAATATAGAGATTAGGGGGGAGACGTACCGGGAGACAGACAAGAGACATATAAGAATTAGGAGGGTAGAGGATAGGGAGGGGGAAAGGGTATATTGGATTATTTCATCAAAATTAAACTAATCATTTCGAATATTATTAAGTACAAGCATTTCAATATGAGTATGGAAATATAGATAAAGATGCATATATATGGGTGTAGATTCATGTACCATGAGCAGTTGCATTAAAACAGTTAAGATACCTGGTGAAGTAATACCATTTAGCATTATATTTGGGAATTGTGTTATGATTATTGGCCATGCACATTTCCAGTTTATGAGTGTTACAAATGGTGTTCCACCAGATTTTGGTAGTAAGCAAACTAGAGTCTTTCCAGTTAGCAGTGATGCATTTTAGAGCTATACAGATAAATAAATCATGTAGTCTAGCAGAGTCAGATGGGAAATAAGATGTAATAGCTATACTTCCTAAAAATATGTTAACAAAGGTAAAGGGCACATCAACACAGAAGATACGCTTGAGAAGCATCCAAATTTCCTGCCAAAATTTAACAATAAATGAACATTCAAAAAACATATGCATATACGTGGCTGGAGATATGCCACATGACCAACATTTTGCATTATAATTCGGATTAGACTTAGCCAGTTTGGCCGGAGTAATGAATGCTCTATGCATGAAGAAATAATAGTGTTGTGAAATATTTGCTGATACCGATATTTGTTTGATCTTAGCAAACAAACAATGCCATGTTTCGTCATCGAACATGAAACCCAAATCAAGTTCCCACTTCAGACGTATAGGGCATATCTTAAAAGTTGAGGTGAGCATATTGTATATTTTAGAGGCTCGAACTTCACCAACTATAGTAAGATGCATTAGTCTAAGAGCATCTGGAGTGAGAATTTCATTGGAAAATTGGGCAAGTGCATCAAGGCAGGAATTAATTAAGTTGTTATAAAATTGAAAGTCCTTCTTAGGAATGTTAAATGTGTTAGAGAGTTGTTGGAAGGACAGGATATGCGGGTCATCTATAATGTGTTGGATGAATCTGATACCTTTTTGAATCCATGTTTTGCGGTTGAGGATCTTATTGTTAATTACTATGTTTTTATTATGCCATAATAGTGGGGAAAGATGCTTATTTGGGGTTATAGTGTGGGGAAAGAGAAAGGTTTGTAAAGCTGAGATTGAAGCTTTAATAGGGTCTAACATTTTTTTAGATGAATGTTTAAATATGTATATATAGTCCGTGATGTCGTGTGGTAGAACTACTTGTTTTTCTAATGTACACCAGGTCGGGATATCAGCGGATATAGGGTCCATGAACCATTGACGAGACTGTTTTATAAGAAATGCATAGTGATATGACTTAAAGTCAGGAAATCTAACTCCTCCCATATCATAGGGGGCTTTCAGTTTCGTCAGAGCAATTCTTTTGCTTTTTCCTTTTCCCCAAAGAAAATTGAGTAGAATAGAGTAAACGGATTTGAAAAAGGAAAGGGATAATGGGACGGAGAGAAGTTGCAAATAGTATAGAATTATGGGAGTAAGCATCATCTTGATAGTATCTAAGCGCCCCCACCAGGAGAGGTATAGTGGAGACCATTAGGATGTTAGATCCTTAAGGGTGCCCAGTAGGGTTTCAGTATTGAGTTTGATCGTATTTGGGATAGTTGGGGCAAAACGAAGACCTAAATATTTGACAGAGCGACTGCACCATTTGAGGCCAAAAGTGGCAATATCATGTTTAAGGCAGTATGGATTTAGGGGCATAACTTCCGATTTCTGTGTATTTAATTTATATCCTGAGACCTGACCAAATTGCGATAATACACTCAAGAGGTTGGGAATATGAAGTTTGGGGTTTTTAATTAATATAAGAATATCATCCGCATATGCGGCTATTTTATTTATTGAGGTACCAACTTGAATTCCCGGGATGTTTTTGTTAGATCTTATCAATTCAAGTAGTGGTTCAAGAGAGAGGATATATAGTAATGGTGAGAAGGGGCAACCTTGACGCGTTCCTCTTAGTAAGGGAAAAGAGGAGGAAGTTTGACCATTTAAGTAAATAGCGGATTTGGGGGCAGAATAAAGAAGTTTAACCAGTGAAATAAATTTATCACCACACCCATGCCAACGTAGAGTTTGAAACATAAAATTCCAGTCAACACGATCGAAAGCCTTTTCCGCATCTAATGCAATGGCCGCATAGCCTTGAGTGTCTTTTTTGTCATTGGCTGCAAGGTTGATGGCATTTAGTAGGAGTCTTGCATTGGAGGATATGTTGCGTCCTTTAACATAACCTGTTTGGTCTGGTTTAACTAGACTTGGGAGAGAGGACTCGATTCTATTGGCAAGTGTTTTAGCAAAAATTTTGCTTTCAATATTAATAAGGGAAATGGGTCGATAGTTGCTAGGAAGAGTTGGGTCCTTTTCAGGTTTTGGAAAGATGATAAGTAAAGCTTCAGAAAAGGATCCAGACGAACATTTTTGTGATATGAAATATGCAAAAAGGTTTTTGAGCTTAGGTGTTAAGAGTTGAGAAAATGTGTTGTAGAATTCTGTGGATAGTCCATCTGGGCCAGGTGCTTTACCTTTTCCGAGGCCATGGATGGCTTTGGTAATCTCAATAGAGGTAATGTCCTTTTCTAGATGAGATAGATCAATTTCGGGGTAGGTGGTTCTGCTTATGTTGTTCAAAAAGGAATCAATGTTTTCTTTGGGAATAGCATAATCTGGAGTATATAGATCCGTATAAAATTTTCTGAAGCATTCCAATATTTCATCAGACCTATGATGCATCTTGCCCAATTTGACTTGAATGTGAGAGACTTGAACTTTTTCTTTTTTGGTTTTTAACTAAGAGGCTAGCATTTTACCTGCTTTGTTAGAGGTTTGATAAATCTTTGTTTTATATTTAAGAATGGTACCTGCAGCTAACTCAGTGATTTCTTTATTGATTTCAAAGCGTATCTTAATGACTTGTCGTAGGTTAGTTGAGTTAGTGTCAGTATACTAGTTTTGTTCTGCAATAGTGAGTTTAGAATAAAGATCATCGAGATGTTTTTTCCTTATTTTTTTTTTTTCCTGATAGGAACATTATGTGACCACGAAGGGCCGCTTTGAATGCATCCCAATTATTGACAGTGGAGGTATCTTGATCTTGGTTTTCGTTAAAGTATTTTTGAATGAAAGTATTGATGGATTGAATAGATTTAGGATCATTTAAAAGAAAATTGTTGAGTTTCCATCTGGAAGAACCTTTGTTCATATCAG
Source organism: Ambystoma mexicanum (assembly GCF_040938575.1). Classification (NCBI taxonomy): domain Eukaryota; kingdom Metazoa; phylum Chordata; class Amphibia; order Caudata; family Ambystomatidae; genus Ambystoma; species Ambystoma mexicanum. The sequence goes on along the minus strand of NC_090931.1, from coordinate 928,885,294 downwards.
TAAGGGAGAAGGAAGTGACGACTGGAGCGTGGTCAGAGATAATGATATTGGATATCTTGGAGTCTATAAAGGATCCAGATAGAGTCTTTGTAGCAAAAATATAGTCAATACGTGACAATGTGTTGTGTGGGGGGGAATGGAAGGTATAATCCAGATGTGAAGGATGAGATATCCTCCACGAGTCAATAAGTCCTGTCTCTCCTAGACATTTTATAAAGGATTTGTGAGTTTTGTTGGGTTTGAATAAGCAGCTGGATTTACGGTCCAAAAAAGGGTCAAGAACCTGATTGACATCGCCACACATTATTAAGTTGGTGAAGTCATTTTTCAAAATCATTTGTTTGATATTATTCCAAAAAGAGGGATCTGGTAGTGTAGGTCCGTAAATATTGAGAATAGATACTTGTGTCGTGACAATTTGCAGTTTTACCCAAACCAATCTGCCATTTGTATCTGCATCTTGGGCAAGGATTTTGTAGGGTTGTTTTTTACTAATAAGTATAGCAACACCATTTTTCTTGGATAAAGCTGGACTAGCAACAACCTCCTTCACCCAAAGAGACTTGAGTTTCATTGTTTCTTTGAGGGATAAGTGTGTCTCTTGTAGACAAGCTACTGTTGGTTTAAATTTATTCAAGTGAGATAATACTTTACATCTTTTCATTGGATTCTTGCAACCCTTGATATTCCATGTTATGCATTTAAAGATCATTTAGCTGGAGGAGATTTGATATTCATACACCTTATAGCTATCGTACATAAAAAAGCATATGCCATTGTTATTCGATTGAAATTATGTTTACACCAATATTTGTTCAGAGGGAAGGAACATTGGGGGTCAGGGAGGGGAGAGAGGGGTTTGATCTCGCTATGATGGTTAGTATACCTTGGCGAATGAATAATTTTTGAGATCAAACAGGACATGGGAAAAGGAGTTAAAGGGAGATATATATGGGGGATAGGAAACGCCTACCGAGTCGCTAACTAGGAAAAAGCGACTACCTGTGGAAGATGGACCCAAAAGAGCGCCCACCCCACATAGTTAATATCAATGTAAAATCAAAGCATTAGGTAATTAGATACTTATGAGTGTAAAAGTCAAGTGATGGAGATCCAGTTTCAAGTAGTAGATGAATTAGAGGCCGCCTCTGGAGAAGAGGTGTCCATGTTTTCATTTTTGATGGATTGTATGAAGAGCCTTAAGTCAGCGGGATCATCATAGTCTGCAGAGCGTCCTTCGAATGTAACTTTAAAGGAGCAAGGGTGGAACAGGCCATATCGGACATTAAGTTGTTTAAGAGCAGGCCGGAACGCCAAAAAGACTTTTCTTCTTTGTGCTGTACTTCTAGCAACATCCTGTGAGATAAATAACTTACTGCCATGCCAAATTAGAGATTTACGTTCTTTAACTGTGGAGATGATAAGTTGCAGTTGAGAGTATTCCAAAAGGTAAAATATGAGCGTTCTTGGTGGCTGACGAGCTGAGGGAGAGATTGAGGGTTGGCCAATCCTATGGGCTCGTTGTATATTAAAAGTAGTTTCCAAAGACAAATGTAGTATGGCCGGTAGGAATTTTTGTAGGAAGGCAATGGGGTCTGTGCCCTCAGCCCCTTCAGGAAGGCCAGAGATGCGTAGGTTATTACGCCTACTTCGATTTTCCAAATCTTCATTATGCTTTTGAAGTTCTTTGATGGATTTCTCCATTTGTGCTACCTTAGGTGATAAATCTTCAAGCGCGCCAATTCTTTTCTCTGCCTCATCTACTCTGTTGTTAACTCCCATCCACCTTTCATCTAGTTGCTGTAACTTAATGTTAGTGGTTTCCATAAAGGGTTTGAGTGCCCTTATTTCAGCAAGAATGGTTTCAATAGCGGAGTCTGAGATTCCAATTGGAGGTGGTGAGTCGCTTTTGGGTCTTTTTAGAGTAGTTGAGGAGGCGGTAGCGTCTTTGGTAGAGGCGCCATTTTTTTGGTTTGCTTTGCTGGTTGCCATATCTGAGAAGATGTTAACATGTACAAGTAGTTATGGCTTATAATTCTTTGTAGAAGATAATTATGATGACGAGTAGTATATAATTATTACATCCATATTATTCCCAAAGCTTACCTCTGACCTGGAGAGACCAAAAAGTGGAAAAGCACAGAATAATAAGGAATATACAACTGGAGATTGCAATAGATTTGTTGTTTAGAGCTGTTATCCATAAATAGAGGTTTGCACCAGTGGAGCTGTAGGAATAAACCGGCTGTATGATTATAATCCTGTCTGACTGTACAATATCGGAAAGTTGCAGCAAGAAGGCATGGTAGTGATATAAAGTTTAAGGGAGAAATGGGTTTTTGCAGAAGGGAGATTGACTGTCGTGCTCAGTATTATGATTTTCTGTGTGACTTTGTAGAGTAGCCTGTTCGCCCCTTTAATTACTTTTAGCTTCCTTAATAAGGTTGGAGACCCGTGTTGCCTCTATTATGAAACAAACTTTTCTGTCTTTCCTGTTATTTTAAAAGTATATATATATATATTTTTTTCTCCTTAGCCTTTTCCTTCAGTATGCTTTTATATAAAATGTTAATGCGTTCGCTTAAAGGCTGTTTCTTACTGTAATGTTGTTACTTTGTCTTCCAGCAGGTGGCGTTCTCGTGGGAAGGTGCTTGAAGTTTAGGCCCAGACTGCGTTGTCAGCTGATGAAGAGCGCCGCACCTCTCCTCACGAGGGGCGGTTCGCGTTCCGACGTCCTTCCGATGCGGAAGCCCGTGAGAGAAGCCTGCAGCGTGTGAAGCCCTTCCTGACGCCGGAGCCGCGGAGAAGTTCCACCGAGTGTGAGCGGGATGTTTATAACGCTTGGTATGAAGAATAAGGTAAGTTTCAATGTGATATTATGTGCCCTAATGCTATTTTATTTTTATGTGAGGCGGAGCCGATCCTCTAGGCAGCCATCTTGCCTCGGCGCCTAGCCACGCCCCCAATGCTAACATTCTTGACTTCATGCCTCCCAGTCTTTTTATGTATCGGACTGCTGACTCGTTGTCCATCTTGAGGAGCACGCAACATCGTGCCCTCTCCTGCGTCCAACATTTTACTGCAAATGAGCCTGCTAGGAGTTCCAGGCAGTTTATGTGAAGTCTCAGTTCCTCTTCTGACCATCTGTACCCTGTTGACAGATCTCCACATTTGGCTCCCCGACCCCACCTGCTGGCATCAGACTCTATCACTAGGTCCGGAGATAAGCCAAATATTGCCCTTCCATTTCAGGCATCCATGTGCTGTAACAACCACTCCAGTTCCTCCTTTGCTTCCCGGGAAAGGGGTATTCTTTGCTCTCAGGATACGCCCCTCCTGAGATGTTGAATCTTTCATCTCTGGAGGGCTCTGTAGTGGAGCGGCCCTGGGAAGATCGCCTGAATTGAGGATGCCAGGCGTCCCGCTAGTTTCTCTAACTCTCTCAGAGATATTGTCTCTGTCGCTAGCCTGCTCCTTATCTCCTTCTTGATATTGTTTACTTTGGTCAGAGGGAGGCTTAATGTCTATCCTGAAACCCAGGAACCCCATGTTCTGTTCCGCCTGTAAGATTGATTTCTCCCAGTTTATTACGAACCTTAGTTGTTGCAGGAGGTCTAAGGTGGTGTGCATCTGTTCCTTGATCAGTAGTCTGTCTTGGCACATTAAACAAATGTCATCCAGATAAATAATCAGCCTGATTCCTCGTTCCCTGAGGAAGGTTACTACTGGCTTTGTCACCTTCGTGAAGCACCACAGAGCTGATGCTAGCCCAAACGGTAGGCATGTAAATTCCCATATTTGCCCTTTCCACTGAAATCTCAGAAACTTTCTCTGATCTGCTGCCATGAGTCAGGTAAGCATCTTTGAGGTCTATTCTTGCTAGCCAGTCCCCTTGTTGTAAGGGGGCGAAATACAACAGGCAGGCATACAGGCATCACATGCATACAACAGGGGGGTGAAATACAACAGGCAGGCATACAGGCATCACATGCATACAACAGGGGGAGCGAAATACAACAGGCAGGCATACAGGCATCACATGCATACAACAGGGGGAGCGAAATACAACAGACAGGCATACAGGCATCACATGCATACAACAGGGGGGCGAACTAAAACAGGCAGGCCTACAGACATCACATGCATACAACAGGGGGGAGCGAAATACAACAGGCTGTCAGGACCCAAGATTGGAAACATTGGTATCGATGGCGGTTCAGACGGTGATCGGTCTAGTCCTCACCCAACATGGCGCCCAACAGGACGCTGGAGCTTATATATATATCCGGCTAAACCCACTTTTCGGCGCGTTGTATCTGTTGTTTCACGCTCTCAACGCTCCTACTTTGGATTATTGCCATCCTGTGTATACCTCCTAGTCCTCTTTACTCCCTTGTTCCTTCTCTTTATCCCTATTTCATTACCTTTCATTATCCCGTGTTCGCTACAGTTCTGCTCTGCGCTCACGAGTTCCGCTGTTACAACTGCTGCGGTACCCTTCCGCTTCCCGATTTCTTCTGTACTTTAAACTTCAACCTTCCTTACTTCACCCTGGTTACTCCGGCCGCGATGGTGCTCGCGCACTGTGTTCCGCGTCCGGAAACAGGAGATTTCTTACTTGACTTGCTGTTCCTTCAGCCCTTCTGACTGGTTATTTCTTTCTTTCACTCTCACGGAAGCGCTGTCCTGGTCGCCTCCGCGTTTCTTAAGCCTTGTTACTTTTCTACCTTTTTCTTCCCCTTTGGCGTAAAACCTTCTGGCAAGTTGTTCCTTTCCATTTCGCCGGATTCGTGGGTTAGCGCTGCTCCAGACTACTTGAGACAGTTCAGTTGCCTTCTCTCTGTTTTGGTACAGTAGTCCTTCTCTTTTGCTTCTAACTACAGTATCCCGTTACTGTTCTATTCCTTCCCTTCCATACCCTACTCACAGGGTCTGATACCCTTTACTCCGTGTCTTGGTTTCTTGTCTCTTGGATTCCTGCCTTCAAATACATTGACTATATCATCAACTCTGACATCTTGGAACTGCCAACAATTGAACTGTACCATCTAAAGGACCCACCTTCCGAACCCATCTATGGACTAGGGTTTTTTTCCGCCTTCGGGCTTTTTCCCTAGAACTGAGGCTGGCCCCCTGGGGTTCCCCGGTGATAGGTCCACTCTTCTGTCAAGGTGGCCTCCGGAGGGGCCAGACCTTATCTTCACGAAAAGAAGACCAGAACACCGAAAGGCAAGGTTCCAAGGACTAAGGAGAAGCCAGGCAAGGTTGATACTGATCCTAGTGTACGTACCTCGGAGGAGACAGGTGAGGAGAAGGGGGAGGTGGACTCGGATCAGGACAGTATACAACGCCCGAACCCTAACATGGCTTCCTTGGAACAATACCAAGAGCTGGTAGCGGCAATGCAGAATCTCACAGTTGAAGTCCAAGCCTTGAGAACAGAGAACATAGCACTCCGACAGCAGGTAGTCCTGCATAGAGACGACCGTGGAGACCTACCTGCGATGCCCCTTTCCTTTGGCAAGTACAACGGTTACCCGGGAGGAATGAAGGAATTCCTTGATGCCTGTGGTGTGTATTTTGCCTTCCGTACCCATGCCTATGAATCGGCAAGATCTAGGGTTGGATTCATCATCGCCAATCTCACAGGAAATGCTCTGGCTTGGGCCACTCCTCTTGTTGCCAGAAACTACCCTTCTTTGATTGATTATGATCGTTTTATAGAGGGCTTCAAGGAACGATTCGACAGACCAGAGGTACTATACTCCTCCTTAGAAGCTATCCTGGATGTCGAACAAGGGAACACAGACGTTCAGACTTACATCGCCCGCTTTCAGAGACTAGCAGCTAAGGCAGACTGGCCCGATTCAGCCCAACAAACGATATTTCGGAGAGGACTCCACGACGAGCTCAAGGACGAGTTAGCTCGTGTTGCCCGGCCAGTATCTTGTCAGGAACTGATGACCTTAGCTCTACAGATTGAATTCCGATTAACTGAAAGACGGCAAGAAAGAAGACGTTTCAGGAGCAATCCTCATTCTCTCAGTCTACCGAACCCTTCTCCAGCAACCCGGACCAACACCCCTTCGGAAGAACCCATGCAAGTCGGAACTACCAGGGGACCTCTTACGCCGGGAGAGCGTAAACGAAGAAGAGAGACCGGGTTATGTATGTATTGTGGTTCCGCCAAACACTTATTGAGAAACTGTCCGGAAGTGCCACCCCGGAGGAAGGAAAACTTCAACCCCCGATCTACAGCAAGGGAAGTCTCGGGGGAAGTGCCAAGTACCCTTGCAACCAATCAAGAACCATGAACAACCCTGAGGAAAACAACCTGATGGTGTTCCAAGTCAAGTTATGGTTGTCTCCTTCGAGTTCCATTGAGGTACTTGCTATGTTAGACTGTGGAGCTGCAGGTAACTTCATGGATGCGAACTGGGCTATAGAACATCACATAGCTACCAAACGTAAGATAACTCCCATTCCGGTAGAGGGCGTAGACGGTGTACCACTGTCATCCGGTCCTATCACCACAGAAACAATACCACTAAGAATGGAGATGAGCCATCACTCGGAATATCTGGTCTTCGATCAGATCAGAGCAGCACATTTCCCTCTGGTCATCGGTATTCCATGGCTAAGGAAACACAATCCCCACATTGACTGGAAGGCTAATAGAGTGAGCTTCAACTCACTCTTTTGTAAGTCAACTTGTATGGGCAACATGGATTCCTCCACTCATCCTGAAGCAGAACCACTTCCTACACCGAGTTCGACAATCATAGCCTCAGTTGCACCTCAATACCACGAATTCTCTGAGGTATTCATAGACATCCAACCTCGTGATCTTCCCCCTCACAGACCAGAAGATTGCGGCATTGACCTAGTACCTGATGCAGTGATTCCTTTCGGGCGGATGTACCCTTTGTCACTCCCAGAAAGGAAGATCCTACGAGAATATCTGGACTCTAATCTCCAAAATGGGCTCATTCAAGAGTCGAGATCAGCCTGTGGAGCCTCCTTGTTCTTTATACCAAAGAAAGACAGCTCCGAACTGCGTCCATGTATTGACTATAGAGGGCTTAATAAGGTGACAATCAGAGACCGGTATCCTATGCCATTAATTCGAGACATCTTGGAGGCGGTGCAAGGAGCCGTATATTTTACCAAACTGGATCTAAGAGGCGCCTACCATCTCTTAAGAATAAGAAAAGGCGATGAGTGGAAGACCGCGTTTCGCACTCCTTTCGGATTATTCGAATACTGAGTGATGCCATTCGGCCTGGTCAACGCCCCCGCTGTCTTTCAGAGGTATATGGATAAGGTGTTCGCAGACATGTTGTTTGTCTCGGTGGTGGTGTATCTGGATGATATCCTAGTATACTCTCGATCACTAAACGAACACAGGTCACTGGTGAGAAGGGTACTCCAACGTCTTCTTGAACACCAGCTTTTGGTGAAACCGGAAAAATGCAAGTTCGAGACCACTTCCGTATCCTACCTGGGATTCGTTTTGTCAGGGGAAGGCATAGAGATGGACCCAGCCAAGGTTAGGGCTATCATGGAGTGGAGAGAACCCAGCACTATCAAGGAACTACAAAGCTTCTTAGGGTTAGCCAAATTTTATAGAAGATTTATACCAACCTTCTCCAACCTAGTGCTACCTCTCACATCCTTGCTCAAGAAAGGAGTCAAGTTTGCCTTGGGAGATGAACAACGGAGAGCAATTCAGACTCTTAAGGAATGTTTTTCCTCCGCTCCCATTTTGATACAGCCGGATCAGACCATACCATACATCCTGGAGACGGATGCTTCGATAGGAGCTGTAGGTGCCATCCTATTACAGAAGACAGCTGATGACAATGAACACCCGGTGGCGTATTTCTCGAAGACCCTCACCAGTAGTGAACGGAACTACTCCGTCTTAGAGAGAGAACTTTTAGCCATCAAGTTAGCCTGCCAAGAATGGCGACATCTCTTACAAGGCGCAACCCATCAATTCGTGATCAGAACTGACCACCGCAATCTCCGAGTTCTACAACAAATGGAGTGCACCAATGCCCGACATGCCCGGTGGGCATATTTCTTCCTACAGTTCGATTTCATAATAACCTATATCCCGGGCACAGAAAACAAGAAGGCAGATGCCTTATCACGGAGTATCGGAGACGGTTCAGGAACCTACAATGAACATGACTACCTTTTCCCAAATCTCAAGATCGTAGCTTCCACTGTCTCATTTTTCCGAGATCTGATACCTCATTATCAGTCCGGTGCAAGTCTACCCGCCTCAGTCATCCAAGGCAAGGATGGACTGTACTATCATGGTCACGCCCTGTTCATTCCCACCAAGGATCTCCAGAAGCTCGTCCTTTCGTGGTGCCATGATACCCCCTTGTCGGGTCACCCAGGCATCAGAAAGACCTATGACCTCTTGCAAAGAGGCTTTTGGTGGCCAAAATTAAAGACTGATGTATATCAGTATGTTACCTCCTGCTCAATCTGTGCCTCTAACAAATACCGAACCGGTAAACCACTCGGACTCTTACAACAACATACTTTACCGTCACGACCATGGGAACATATCTCTACAGATTTCATCGTCGATCTTCCCCCTTCTGAGGGCATGACGGTGATTATGGTCACAATAGATTCATTTAGCAAACTGGCCCATTTTTCAGCCTTTAAACAAACTCCTTCTGCTTCTGAGACAGCTGATATCTTCCTCCGAGATATAGTCCGTCTACACGGTCTACCCCAGACCATTGTATCTGACCGGGGACCTCAGTTTACGTCCAAATTCTGGGCTTCGCTTTGTCAGGTCTTGGGTATCAACAGAGCCCTTTCTTCGGGATACCACCCTCAGAGCAACGGACAAACCGAAAGGTTAAACGCAAACCTGGAACAGTACTTAAGGTGTTTCTGCAGCAACCAACAAGAGAGATGGCATCGTTTCCTTTCTCAAGCAGAGTTCGCCTATAATAATACCCTGCATACCACTATCCAGATGAGCCCTTTTTTGTGTACGTATGGATTTCATCCCAGACACCTACCAGGGTTTGGCTCCCTAGCCACTAAGATTCCAGCTCTGGACGGCGTGATACAGGAACTTCAGGAGGTTCATGATCTCGCCAAGAAGGCACACCAACTCAGTCAACAATCTCAGAAGAGATGGGCAGATAGGAGCAGAGCTTCCAACCCTACATGGAAACCAGGACAACTAGTCTGGTTATCTACTAGATTTCTTCCTAGATGGGTTCATGCTGGAAAATTCTCCCCCCGTTATCTTGGACCATTTTCCATTCTCCAACAGGTCAACCCGGTTGCTTTTCGACTCAAACTTCCGGACTATCTCAAAAGGGTTCACCCAGTGTTTCACGTCTCTTTGCTCAAAGAGTACAAGGCAGACCCGTTCCTTAGACCCTTCCGCAAGAGTCGAGCCCAGGTACGTTCCATTCCAGAAGAATACGAAATAGCATATCTGGTGGACTCCAGATACCACAGAGGTCGGCTCCAATACCTGGTTCACTGGAAAGGCTATCCCGTGGAAGAGAGGTCTTGGGAACCAGTAAGTCATGTTCATGCCCCTAGGCTCTTGAGAAAGTTTCATCGCCTTCACCCGGGCAAGCCGGGGGGTTCCCCGAGAGGAAAGGGGTATACTGTCAGGACCCAAGATTGGAAACATTGGTATCGATGGCGGTTCAGACGGTGATCGGTCTAGTCGTCACCCAACATGGCGCCCAACAGGACGCTGGAGCTTATATATATCCGGCTCCGCCCACTTTTCGGCACGTTGTATCTGTTGTTTCACGCTCTCAACGCTCCTACTTTGGATTATTGCCATCCTGTGTATACCTCCTAGTCCTCTTTACTCCCTTGTTCCTGCTCTTTATCCCTATTTCATTACCTTTCATTTTCCCGTGTTCGCTACAGTTCTGCTCTGCGCTCACGAGTTCCGCTGTTACAACTGCTGCGGTACCCTTCCGCTTCCCGATTTCTTCTGTACTTTAAACTTCAACCTTCCTTACTTCACCCTGGTTACTCCGGCCGCGAGGGTGCTCGCGCACTGTGTTCCGCGTCCGGAAACAGGAGCTTTCTTACTTGACTTGCTGTTCCTTCAGCCCTTCTGACTGGTTATTTCTTTCTTTCACTCTCACGGAAGCGCTGTGCTAGTCGCCTCCGCGTTTCTTAAGCCTTGTTACTTTTCTACCTTTTTCTTCCCCTTTGGCGTAAAACCTTCTGGCAAGTTGTTCCTTTCCATTTCGCCGGATTCGTGGGTTAGCGCTGCTCCAGACTACTTGAGACAGTTCAGTTGCCTTCTCTCTGTTTTGGTACAGTAGTCCTTCTCTTTTGCTTCTAACTACAGTATCCCGTTACTGTTCTATTCCTTCCCTTCCATACCCTACTCACAGGGTCTGATACCCTTTACTCCGTGTCTTGGTTTCTTGTCTCTTGGATTCCGGCCTTCAAATACATTGACTACATCATCAACTCTGACATCTTGGAACTGCCAACAATTGAACTGTACCATCTAAAGGACCCACCTTCCGAACCCATCTATGGACTAGGGTTTTTTCCGCCTTCGGGCTTTTTCCCTAGAACTGAGGCTGGCCCCCTGGGGTTCCCCGGTGATAGGTCCACTCTTCTGTCAAGGTGGCCTCCGGAGGGGCCAGACCTTATCTTCACGAAAAGAAGACCAGAACACCGAAAGGCAAGGTTCCAAGGACTAAGGAGAAGCCAGGCAAGGTTGATACTGATCCTAGTGTACGTACCTCGGAGGAGACAGGTGAGGAGAAGGGGGAGGTGGACTCGGATCAGGACACAGGCAGGCATAAATGCATCACATGCATACAAATAGTGGGGGCAAAATACAACAGGCAGGCGTACAGGCATCACATGCATACAACGGGGGGAGCGAATTACAGAGGATGAATGCGCAGACATGTGCAGTGATTATAGAAGCCTAGGGTCTTGCCTTACTTCCAATGATGTTGCCATTGTAATGCAGAGAAAGAAGAAAGAGTGCATGATTGTGCGAGCTGATGTCCTTCGTTCCGAGGATATAATGGAGGGCTCCCGTTGGGCAGGGAGGAAGCGCTGCAGCATTCAAGCAGCTGTGGCCTTCTGAGGTGGCAGGGATCGGATGATGCGTGGAAGGAGTGGGCCTTGCAAGGAGGGCCGGCCAAGCCTGCCAGCTTTCCAATAGGCCAGAATGAATATGGCCTCAGTCTATCAGAGGCAGCAGCAACAAAGTTCACAAGTGCACAATGTGAGAGTCGCCATCTTGGAGTGGCCGGCTCCACACGTGCAAAGAGAGAAGTGAGGGACTTCAGTATGGTGAAAACATGCACTCGCCACAGTAAAAACACAGTTAAATTTAAATTATTCTTTTTTCTTGCTTCAGCAAATGCTGAACAGTGTTAAAGGCAGGCAATGGTAAATTCCTCACAGATGATGACTGCGCGGACGTGCGCAGTGATTATAGAAGCCCAGGGTTTTGCATTACCTCCAATGATGTTGTTTGGAGTGTTGCCATGGTAATGCACAGAAAGAAGAAAGAGCGCACAATCGTGTCAGCTGAAGTCCTTCGTCCCGATGATATAATGGAGGGCTCCATGTGGACAGGGAGGAAGCGCTGCAGCATTCTAGCAGCTGTGGCCTTCTGAGGAGGCAAGGATCGAATGATACGTGGAAGGAGGCCGGGGCCACGAGTAGGCCTTGTGAGGAGGGCCGGCCAAGCCTGCCGGCTTTCCAATAGGGAGGTATGAAGATGGCCTCAGCCTATCAGAGGCAGCAGCAACGAAGTTCACAAGTGCACAATGTGAGAGCTGCCATCTTGGAGTGGCCGGCTCTACACATGCAAAGAGAGAAGTGAGGGACTACAGTATGGTGGAAACGTTCACTCGCCAAGGTAAAAACACAGTCAAATTTACAGTATTCTTCTTTCATTCTTTTTTCTTTGTTTCAGCAAATACTGAACGATGTAAAAGGCAAGCAATGGTAAATTCCTCACAGATGATGAATGCACAGAAGTGCGCAGTGATTATAGAAGCCCAGGGTCTTGCCTTACCGCCAATGATGTTATTTGGACTGGTGCCATGATAATGCAGAGAAATAAGAAAGAGCACACGATCGTGCCAACTGAAGTCCTTCATTCCGATGATATAATGGAGGGCTCCCGGTTGTTAAGGATTTCAATCAGGTGACACATACCTTGGTCTCAGACTAGGATGTAGCGCTCAATTGATATGCCTTTCTCTTTATTTTATGCTAATTCAATTTGAGATGGTACACAACTTGCATCACACCCCCTTTTTCAAATAGCCCTGGTCACAATGGATCATGAACCAGGCCGGTTGGTGAAAATGCAATATTTATTTATTTTTAAAATCAAATTAAATCATACAATTTTAATATGGCGCAGCAATCACCAATGGGGTGATAATCATAATAGAAATGTAAGCAATTAACTTAATTAACCTTCTCCCAGAACATATACACTGCACAATTGAATAGGAGCACTTTTTGATTTCAGGAAAGATAGCACCCAATTTAAAGTTTCCCCCTGCAATGTTCCCTCAACCCACAAATAATCACAAATAATCGAATTCTGAGTGGATAGAAAGAAGCAGCAGGTAGTCAGGAAAAAGAGGGAGAATCACAATCCAACCTTCCCTCACAGAATAAGAGGCAAAAGGCCTAAAATAACACTCACATTTTACAACTAATTAATTAATGTGTGGTTAAATTATAATATACATATGTTTTATCACAATAGCAGGTATGTTATATCACTGGCAATCACAAGGCAATGGAACAGCAAAAGGCATACAATTCGAAAATGAGTGGAAAGTTTAGAGCATGCTGCAGCCAAGTGACACGTTGGAAAACTTGCAATTTTCTCAATTCCCGCTTTAAATTACCCAAACAGTTTTTGATAAAAACAGGTGAAATACTCTGATTTGGAATGGTTTTTGGGCTGGGGAATAGATATATATCACAGGGACAATATATAGGTGAAAATAGGTGTCTAGCTGGTGAATTGAGAGAGATTTGGAAGGTAGAGTGAGGTTTGTTTTTAGGACAATAGAGCAGTTAAAAGTGAGAAAATCGGTTTTGAAAGAAAGGAAAATGTTACTTACAATAAATTATCTAGGCTATATTGTTAAGGAGGAACACAGTAAGCGCCAAGGTTGATTCGCGAGGTCAACCTTGTCACCCCAGTGCTCAGCCCCAACAATAAAATATATAGAAGTTAGTTTGATTACTCCAAATATAACTAAGGGCATATTATTTACACCAGACAGATTGAAAAGAGAAGGAGCTAGCATTTAAACATTAAGGACAGGATACGAGGATAATTCTAACAGTTTCAACAAGTTACCAGGGTGTACATATGACTACTTAGAGAGTGGGATAAGGACAAAGGCAAGACAAGATAGGCTAGCTGTTTCTATGGGGTCGTGATTATACACACAGTCCACTTTTTGGTTTTGGGATTTTTGGATAGTCAACAGGGTCTGGTCACCACACGGCGGCACGCCTGGCAAAAGTCAGCTGGGCAAGGTCTTTTCACCGGGCAGCGAACAGCTGGGCAATTTGGGTGACTGGATGGCACAGGTACCGTTGGATGCAGTCAGTGGGCAAGCAGTTAGTGGGCAGCAAGCCGGTCTGAATTCAGGATGCAAAAGGTTCCACAGCTTTCCTCTTTTTAATGGGAGATTAGTGAGCAGATTCTGGATCACTGGCCTTGCTGGGAATAGGATCAGCAAGGCTCTGGCCTTGCAGTGGGGTCTGGAATCTGGCAGGATGAATGCAGAAGATCAGGAACGCAGGAGCAGGAAAATCAGGAACAGTATCTAGAGTCCTGTCATGGACTCTTAATTATAATGCATAGTGACATCATAGAAGTATATGGCTGGGCTAAACACACCTCTAAACCACTGTATTGGTCAGGGGTGATAGTCCCCACCTCGCTCTCAGCTGGTTGGATTTCAAGGGCAGGATGTCAGATTTATAATGCGTGTTTTACAATGTTCAAAAACCTCCCCCAGTTACCTTAGCTAAAATCCGATTTTGCCACAAATGGTACATTTATACAATTGAAGTCTCTTAGCAAATTACATAAACAGGCTACATATTTTATGCAGAGCATTGCAGTCCAACTCTTCAATCTGTGAGACATTGTTTTGTACGTTTAATAATCTTTGGTCATTTTCAGTGTGAAATGTTCGGCCTAAAATTCTGTGACTTTACACGTGCGTACATACTATCATGGGGCCTATTTCTGTTAATTTTTAACATTCCATCATGTGTCCTTTCCTCATGATTCACATTTTTCTGGCGTTCGTGTCCCATACATGCTATTGACAGCCAAGACCTCCTATTTGAAAGCCACAAAAATCACATTTAAAATACTAAATGTTTATATTTTTGCAAAGTCCTGTTGCAAAGTCTTCAAAGTTTCTTAATAAAATAGGGGGTCATTCCGAGGTGGGCGGTAAGGGGTTACGGGCACCAGACGTCCTTATCGGGTCCCGTTAGGGGACCAGGGAGCAAATAATGGGCCCGCTATTTGCAGGCCCGTTATTAGCGCCTTCCCCATTGAGCCCTATGGGGGCCCGAATGGGAATGGGGAATGGTATTTGGCATGGGGACTTACCGGGTCAGCATAGGTCGGAATGTCCCGGTAAGTCCCCATTCCGCCTACCCGGACCCAGACCCGAGTTTGGAGGCAGCCATGGTGCTAGTAGCACCATGGCTGCCTCCAAACTCGGAATGACCCCCATAGTCTTTTGAAACAAATGGGCATCCTTTGTCCTACACTGGCCCATTTTTTTTCTTTTCAGCTACCACCACTGTCACTTTCCCCAGAGGGAGGATGGGGTTTTCCCAGCTTGATTGAAGGTTTATTGCCCCTTCGCCACTTCGCACATCCGTGTCCTGGAAATTCCATTGTAGAGGGCTCAGCCCAGACCAGATTCTGTCCAACCTAGTAATTATCACTGAGGGTTAGTATCTACTGAGAGTGCCCCTTTTGTTTCTGTCATCCTCTCAGCAGAAACCTGTCTTCGGCTGATTCCTCCACCCATGCAGCCACTGAAGTTTGATTTAATTCTAATTCTTTTTGCTCTGACTTGGAAGAATACCTGCTGAATAGAACCATTTTATACATTGGCCCTCATTACGACCCTTGCGGAGATCCATGGTGCAATTTGCACCATGGACCATGGCGCAGAGCTGCCAACTCCGCCATGGGGGTTGGCGGACTTACCGCCCCATTCCGACCTTGGCGGGGCGGTTGGTCCCCAATCCCCATTTACCCTTCCCCATTCCCATTTTTGCCCCATAGGGTATAATGGGAGTGGGGAAGGCGTTAATTACGCCACCGTAGATTACGGTGGCGTAATTAACAAGAGGTCCCGTAGCGCCATGGATTTTTCCGCCCGGAAAATCCGGGCGTAAAAATCACCATGGCGCTACGGAAAGTCGTAATCTGGCGGAGAGGTACACCATGCATTACGCTGGCGTAAACCCCTCTCCGCCAGGGTCGTAATGAGGGCCATTGTATTTTCACAGTACAGTCCCCTTTCACATTGCTAGGCAAGAAGAAGTTGTTGTTCAACATAGTATTCTCAAACAAGCATTTTTCTCCTTTAGTTTGCAAAGCCCATTTTTACACATGTGGTGCAAGCTGCTAGCAATTTGCTTTCCAATTTGGTTTTGCAGCTATAGTTATTTTCTTTTAGGAAGTAGTTTATTTGAACCACCTATGCACTGAAATTGACATAGCCCAGAGCTGGAGTTTCTTTAAATTACTGATCACTGACACTTTGTAACTTAAAAAGTGAATCTTTTTCCCGTGCGGCGGAAAATGAAGTTTCTTTGTTGATTTTTCTCAGATTTGGTTTGACAGAGCCTGTCATTCAGGGGTCATGCTTCGTTTTGCTGAAGCACAATGGGGATATGAATGGGCATGGCAGGGCCTTATTACTAACAGTAGTTTGAGGAAGAACAGATGAAAATAGCATCAGAGCAGCATCCTTTTAAGGTGAAATACCCCTTTTCAATGGGGACTTTGGGCTGGCAGCAAAGCAGAGCTGCTTTTTCACTCTATTTCTTTTGTATATGTAAGAACACACTGGCAGGCTCCCTCAGTGTGCCCCCTTGTTCCATCCTGTCCAATATGTGCTTGGCAAGATGGTGCAGCCATCTTTTTGTTGCTGAAAATGCAGTTTTGAGGCCATGGTGCTCACAGGTGACAGCGCAGCCATTTTGTTGTTTCTGCTGAAATGTAGCTTGGTGATGTGGGGAAGTACAGCTGAGTTGGGTCAATATATCCCACAACCCCCCCCCGACTCTTCTGAGATTCCTTGTCGAGGGAGAGTAGGGGAAAGTGGGATTCATCAGGTGGGCAACAGGGCTCCTCAGGTTAAGTCCTACCATCATCCGGGAGCAGTACTTCCACGATCCTCCGGTTGTCTCACGTTGTAGTGCGGAGCGACACCAGCGGCTTCTATGTATGTTTTTCTTTATGGTGTGGAGCGACACCCCCAGATTTCCTTTGATTTCTCCTTTCCAGGTCCCCGGGGAGGTCCTCCTTGGTAGTGAAGGCGCAACCAGTACAAATCTATGAAATAAACACAAACCGGTTACTACAATTTCCCACTAACTGCCATCCAATAGGGTTGACAGCAGTGGGACACGCATGCATTAAATAAAGACAATTGACAATGAAGCAAAATACTCCCTGTTACATAATTATACCTATACATCTAAACAGTTCCCTTCTGGTTCTTCTTTTTCTTATTCTCATGCTTCAGATGTCTCCTCTATTTGATTCTCTCTCGGCTCTTCAATTTGCTGCAAAGTGTGCCTAGGGTGACAACTCTTTAGCTGATTAATATGGACCCATTTCTCTTCTGTCAGTTCTCCTTTGGGGATGCGGATTCTGTAGGCGACAGGTGAAATTTTATCTACAATTTCAAAAGGACCCTGCCAGCTTGGCAAAAATGTACGCTCTTTGGTCTGGTTCCTTTGGAAATTGTACAAGTAGACCCTGTCTCCTACTTAGTATTCCTTTTTGGTTGTTTTTCAATCATATTGAGTCTTCATACCCTCTGCAGATCTTTCCAGATTCCGCTGAGCGTACGCAAAAGCATGTTGAAGGTGTTTTCTTAGATTCTCAACATACTCATTAGTTGTGGAGGCGTTTATCAGTGTCTGCTCTTGTGTTCTATAGAACAGATGCTGAGGTAGCACCATCCTTCATCCAGTGATCAGCTCAAATGGAGACATCTTAGTTGCAGAAGAAGGTGTAGTTCTGATTGCCATCAGGACAAGCGGTAATCGGATGTCCCAACTTGGCCCAGAGTCTGCAACAAACCTTTTTAGAATGCTCACAATGGTTGTATTGTACCTCTCAACTCCACCACTAGAGGACTGGCGGTATGCAATGTGAAGTTTCCTTTTTACCCCACGTATCTCCCACATTTTTGTCATCACTTCGCTGGTGAAGTGACTACCTCGGTCTGACTCAATCCTTTGGGGTAGGCCAAAACGCGAGAAGATGTGGTTGATCATCAGGGCAGCTGCTGTTTCTGCCTTGCAATTTGGTGCCGGAGACATTCCACCCATTTGGTAAACAAGCATGTTACGGTTAACATGTACTTGTTCCCCATAGAGGAGCAAATCACGGGCCTGATAAAATCTACTTGTAAATCTGACCAAGGCAGTGTCATCCCCCTCTTCTGGAAGGGAGCTCGGTGTGTGAGTGATGTTGGCTGAAATTGTGCACACACAAGACACCCCTTCAAGTATTGGTTGAGGTCCTGCCCCATGTGTGGCCAGAATGCAACCTCTCGCAAGATTTCTAAAGTAGTGTAAAAACCCTGATGACCGGCTGTGGCCGCATCATGGGCGTGGCTTGGCATCAGGCTTCGGAATGAGGTAGGGACCACCCACTGGTCACCGCCAGATATGGATCACCTTACCAACAAACCATCTTGTATTCGGAACATTTTTTGGACATTTCATCAACACTCTGAGGTCCTCTTTCCCAATGTAGTCGGTATCCATCAGGGGAAAGTTCTCAGGGTCCTCAATGTGTTGATAAAATTTACCAATAATTGGATCCCCTTTTTGTGCCGTGATTAAATCAGCATCTGGGGTGTCCTTACTCCACTGGGCAATTGAGAGTTTGTTGTGAGCATTTGTCTGGGACCTAGTGATCGCAGTGACCTGGATTTCCCCCAACAGGGACTCGATCTCAAGGAGATCCCCCTGGATGGCTTTGGTTTTGGCCAACTGATCAGCTAAGTCGTTTCCAGTTTTGTCTGGCCCCTCTATTCTGGAATTACCCTTGATCTTCTTCGAATAGATGGTCATCCCACTAGAGGTGACCAGATCATCAATATTTTGGATTAGCTTGCCATGTTTAAGTGGTTTGTTGTTAGCACATAGCATGCCTCTGGTTTTCCAATTATCCAGGTGCTCCACAAACCCGTTCTGGACATAATCTGAATCAGTGATTATGAGCAGTTCGTGGAGTTGGTGTTGGACGGCAGTAAGGATGGCCTGGTGAACTGCCATCAACTCCACCACCTGACTACTGCGGGGATCGATTGTATACCCAGTGGAGGGTTCTGGGGTATCATTCACCCAGGCATCCCCAACACCAGCCACCAGTTCCTTTTCCCCGTTGTTATCAACATGGCAGGAGCACCCGTCCACATAAACTGTGGGCATTCCCTCGCACTTGCCCTCTTCATAGACCTTGTGCGGGGAATTCAGGTACGCCTCCATGTTGTCCTGGGTTTTAAGACTTTCGTCCTCGAGACAGTTATCTCTGGCACAATCATGCAAGTCAGCCAGACCTTGCGCTAGGGGACTCTTCATGTTTTGGCCATATCTGACCTCCACAGGAAAGCCTTGCATTGACAGAATACAGGAGGTAATTCTGGAATTACTCATATTTCCGGCCCGGATTCTGTCACTTTGAAGGTATTGCAAAGGCTGGTGTGGAGTGTCCACTATGATGTGTTCCCCCTGGATAAATGGGGGGTAATTTTTCAATGCCCACACCGTTGCCAGGAGTGCTTTCTCGCAATCGTTGAATTTTTCCTCCACAGAGGATAAAGTCTTGCTTGCGTAGGAGATGACTTTATTGACCTTGTCATGTTTTTGATATAATACTGCTGTCAAGCATGTATTCGAGAACCCTGTCTCCAAGAAGAACTCCTTGTTTTTGACAGGGTAAGCTAGACAAGGCGCTTGTGAGAGGTTTCTTTTGAGTTGCTTTACTGCCTCGGCTTGTTCTGGACCCCACTTCCACTTGACCCACCCTTCAACAGATGGACCAGGGGTCTTGTGATCTCTGCGTAATGCTCAATAAACTTCCTACTGTAATTAGTCAGTCCAAGGAGGCTTTTTAGCTCCCGCAGAGTTGTGGGGTCTTTAGGTTTTAGGAGTGCTTCCACTTTCTTATCCTGGGGACAGAGACCCTCAGGAGTTATTTCATGTCCCAAGAAGTTGACACGTGTCCTGCACCACTGCGCCTTTTGGAAGGATAGTTTTGATTTGGCAGCCCTCAACTGGGTCAGAACATAACAGATTTCTGCTATGTGTTCCTGCACAGTTGCGCTTCTTATCAGAACATCATCCACATAGGCCAGGTTACCCCTTTCACCCAAGTCAGGCGTGGCCTTATGTAGGAAGATGTTGAATTCGTTGCCGGAGTTGATGTATCCGAAGGGAGTCCGGGTCCACCTGTACTGCTGCCCCCCGAAGGTAAAGGCCAGCTTGTATTGGTCCTCACTACTGACAGACACGGTCCAGTACCTATTGGTAAGGTCAATGGCGGTGTATACCTTTGACCCCTGGATCTAGGCCAGCCCCTGGTCAATGTAGGGGAGAAGCCATCAGGACATGTGGACCCGTTTATTCAGCTCCCTCAGGTCAGCACAGAGTCTCCACTGGCCGTTCGGTTTTAAAATCCCCAGCACTGAATTATTAAAGGTGCTGTGCACTGGACGAATTATCCCATGGGACTCAAGGTTTTTGATGATTTCCGTCAGGGACTCCATGGATGCGAGAGGCAAGCGGTATTGCTTCACAAACACTGGAGTCATTCCAGGGTCCGTGGGAATTATTGTAGTGTGGATTTCGGTGCGAGCACAGTCATACGAGTCCACTGCAAAGAGATCTTGAAAATCTAAGAACACTTGTTTCAACTTTTGCTTTTGTTCCGGAGACTCACAGGCATCAGCTAGGTTGACTCGCTCTTCAACCATTTGCCTGAAGCCTGGAAAGACTTCCGGTTTTGCTATCTCAGCGGGCTCCTCCAGCTGGGTGGAGAGGTCCCTGGTTAGAGTTTTGACCGGGACAGGGGGTTTCAGGTAGGAGAGGCTGTCATTGTGGACCTGGAAGATCACCTCATCCTGCCTGATGTCACAGGTCACCTCTTCTTCACCGTAAGGGCAGGAAGAGTACACCAGGAAATTCCCCCCTTGCTGGGTGAAGATCTTGTCTGGTGGTAAGTCATTGTCACTGTCATTGTCAAAACAGTCATTGGGGATTGGTCCTATCTGTTCATTTCCTAAATCCATGGAAAAATGTCAGTCATCAACCGCCATTCCAATAATGGTGCCTGCGCCCACAGTGATACTCCTAAGGTCGCTGTTATCCATCAATATTGGAATGGTGTTGTGTTCTACATTGACTAATGTGTTGGGTTTAACCCCAACCCCTGCTGTTGGAGATGGGCATTGAGGTGTACATATGCATCAGGATTTTGCAGTTTCTGTCCTCTTTTAATTTTTAATTTATGTGGGAATAGTCGGGTCCGTCCTGGGATGGTGACCTCCTCTCCAATTTGAACTTCAACTGCATACAGCAGCAATTGGGCTGACCGAAATGCTTTTTCTGAATCATCAAAGCCCATGGGATTGAAACCTAGTCGGGACCAGGCTTTAATCAGGTCCAAATTAATGGCAAAACGATTGAGAATGTCACTGCCTAAATAGAATGCAGCAGGGACATCTCGCACGACCCAACAATTATGTTCTATGCTTTTGTTACCTATAGAAATTTTGAGCATACAACTGTTAGGCAGGAGATGTTTGGAATTGGGAGTTTCCATGCCCATTTCCCACTTATCGATCAATTTAAATGTGGGAATGGCTGGATCTTTTGGGATATTTTGGAACATGGCTTTGCTGATGAAGCTCTTACCGTTGTTCACGCACACTCGAGCGAGAACAGCTCCTTCCTCTCATTTAACTGATTAGGGATGAACAACTGTTCTCTAATTTTCTGAATGTCAGCTAAATTTTGAGCTGGTTTCTCATCGCTTTTGACTATAGAATTGGGATTTTCAGATTGTGAATTGGTATAGAACTTCAAAGTATTTCCTTCCAGTGTGGAATGCCACTTGAAACTGGAAGGAAGGTTGATTTTCAGGAATGGAGAGGAGTTCCGATCCCCAGTTTGTTGTCCTACAGCAATTACTGTCACGTCTAGTATTTGATTGTTCTGGAAATGAAAATCAATATGATCAGGTTTTTCTTCAACCATGCCATTTAAACTAACATGGTTGACACTCTGTTTTAATTTTATTGGCCTGTTAGCCTGAGTCCAGAGGACCTTTTTCACACAGTCTATTATTAGGGGGGACAACCTCCACAGGATGTCATTCCCTAGTAGACAGGGTGTGCCTTCTGGAGTCACGACTATGACCGGTGTTTCACTTTGTGTCGCCCAATTTTTATTTCCAAATCCGCTCTCCCCTCGACAGGAATTTCATTCCCGCCGAAGTTTTGGAGTTGTCCAGGAAGAGGGGTGAGAGGGATCTGGTATCTCCCCCCCCTTCCTGAATTTAGCTGATCAAAGGCCCTTTTTGACAGAAGAGTGGCTTGGGATCCAGTGTCCACCAACGCTGCAAATGTACATTGCCCTTGCACTTGGACCGGGGCATAAAATCTAACCTCTTTCTCCTCCAATGGGCAAAGGTAATGTGCATTCCGGGCAAGCTGGGTGGTCAATTTCTTTATTTTAGGCTCCGAAACAGGGGTAGTTTGGGCATAATCCTGTGTTGGAGTTTGGGAATCTGAAAGGAAAATGTGACATTCTGATATTTGGGGAGTTTTGGGCTCCCCTTTTTCTGATTCTGGCCTGCTCCCCTCCACCCCCCTTTTGGAGGCAGTCACCAGAATAGATTCAGGAAGTTTGGGAATCCTCTTTTAATGCTTGATTTCCTGTATGCTCATTCTGGGGTTCCAGGATGGGCTGTTTGGACTCAGTCCCCACATCCACCCAGTCTTCATTTAGATCTCTTGGGACCCATTTTTCTTTGAGAGGAGTTCCCCAGTCCCTGAAGGAGAAGATTGTTTCCCCAGAATCCTCTAAGGTTTCTTCCCCTTCAAACTGGAGGACACTAACTTCCTCCCCAAAATGGACCTTTTGGCTGTCTTTATTTCTCCTACCCACCCTCTGTTCCCTGGGTTACAAATTTTCGGTGGCAAGAGATTTTTGTTCTGGTTCCTGGGTGTCCAGGGGTTTTTCACAAGTGAGGAAGGAAGCTTTTCCTAGGGCTTTACACCCCCCCTGCCCCCTGTGCCTCCTCCTCTGGAACCGGTGAGTTATCAGGGTTCTCTCCCTGTCATTGTTCTGCTGTGCCAGACCCTTGGTTTGTGGGGTTCTGAGCTGCCATGTTCATCGAAGGGTTCTGTTGAGCCCTCTACATGCAACTCAGATCCTGGGTAAGGTTTTGGACCTGGCGGTCCAGTTGGAACACCCGTTCCGGCTGGTACAGGGGTCTCTGTTCAAATCTAGATGGATCACGGGAAGGGTAACTATCCCTTCTCCCGTAGGACCCTGGATATTGTGAATTTTGTTAACCCTCCACCCTTGGCCTCCCCTCTCCTCTGCTGGATTGAGTTATCTGGGCCCCTGAAAGCGGGGAAAGAAAGGAGGGTTGCCCTGCGGGTTGGGGTTTTGTGGGTACCGGGGAAAGAAACTTAACCCAGCATTTGGGGGATTACTGCCCTCCTGGGGGAAGTTAGGAGGGAAGTTTCCTGGGGTGGTACTTACCTGATTGGATCCACCCGCTTGGGCTGGGGGTGTCCATACATACCCCAAGATTGGTCAGTTGCCCTTGTATCTGGGACTTATATAATCAGGGGAGTTAGGGGTCCCATTGGTGGGATTACCTCCGTGCGTGCCACCTGTTTGTGATTGGCCCGAAGGCCTTCTGGGTCTCTGATTTTGCATAGGTACCTTTTTAGGCTCCCCCATCTCTAGGTCCAGAATGGGGCAACCTTAACCTCCACCACCTTAGCAGCAGCTGGGGTGTTGGCTGGTTTGGGGTTTTTGGACAGATTTTTATTCTCTGCAGGTTTTTGGACTTCATAAATGCGGGTCGCCTGCTCTATGACCCAGTCCAGAGATCTTTTATCGTGGAAGTCCCTCACCAGCTGGGTCATAATATACTTTGGGCGCACATAAGAGAAGGTAGTTATAAACTCCCTGCTATCCGTGCGCAACCTCCTAGTGGTTTGTGCAAAGGCGTGTTTTAGCTCCTGCACAAATTCTCGTGGGGCCTGATCTTCCCTGCACTGGAGATAGTAGGCCGCTTTGCGAGCCTCTTGGGGGTTTCTGTGGGCGGAAAAGTGTTTCAAGGTGGCCGCCCTGTAGGTGGACCATCTTGAATGGTTCTGGTCCTCCAGTCCAGCAAAAAAGCTGGAGTATTCTGGAGAGAACATCCATTTAACATACTCTATACATGTCAGGAATAAGGGCAAGCATGTGTACACTGGGCTCAGAGGGCTAAAACACTGAAAAGTCCAACAAAACTACAATTCCCAGCAGTACTTGGGAGGCTGGGTAGTTTACTGCCGTGCGCGCGTGGGGCCAGCTGATCATGATTGCTAACGGTTTATGAGCGGCCCACGCCGCGCGGCAGGTGTGGCTTATTTTGTTTGGAGGTCGAAGCTGCGTCGGTCGGAGCAGCATTCGGAGAAGTCAGGAGCCGCCCGCTATGAAATTGGCAGGAACACAGAGGCGGCGGGTGTGAGCACTTTGCAGCGGGGAGAGGAGTGCTCTTCACGGCTGCTACGGGCGACAGCATTCAACGTCCGGGAAGGCTCAGGAGCTTCCCGGACACAAGATAAGTGCGGAAAGGGTTTATTGGTCATTAATGAAATGCACATGTGATTACGAGCATGCTCATAGAAGTACTCGGCGTTGAGAGACTGTGCACATTTTTCTGTTCTGCTGCAAGGAAGCCTTCGACAAATCTTTATGTTCTACACGTTTAATTATTCTCGTGCTTGTTGTACTTGTTAGTTGCTATAAGTGTTGCATATACCAGCCCAAGGGGCCATGTGTCATGTCTTCATCTTGGGAGTATTCCCATCGTATGTTTCATCTGCTAATCATGCTTAGTTGTTTCATGTCAATGACATACAGTGTGTGAGATACATGTATTAAGATGTTCTCAAGGTATGGGTTATCAGGTAACAGGCAGTAATACCACATATGAAATCAAGTAATCAGAGTATTGCAGAGTATGATGTTATAAGTATTACTAAGTGTAGGCTTTTTTCCTGTACTTCCCCCAGTCCTATCCAAACTAGGTTTTCCTATACCCTCTATCCGGTGTTCCTAAAACCCCTCACCCTGTCCACAACCTCTCCCTAACCCTCTTCCCCCCACTGGCTGCCACGTGGTGTCCTGTCTATATATATATATCAGGTACCTGTGCCAACCACGGTGGGAGGGTCGACTTCATTCGGCTTCTGTGGTTCGGGGGAGAGTGTCGACCTCTCCTCCTATTATTGTGTATTGTGACAATACAGTTCTGGTTGTCTTTCAGGTGGAAAGTGTCCATCATCTGCTCATAGAGTTCCAAGTGTTCCCAGACAGAATAATTTGCGTTTTTGTGGTATGGGGTTATGACACTCCTAATGGCCTTAATCTGCCTAATGGGATCTTTTGTCATAGCTCTCTTGAGTTTATTTGCCTTCTTTGGCTTAATCACCCGAGTCCACTCGCTCTCAGACATCGAGGCGCTGCTACTTGAGGTCCCCTCATGATCATCTAGGCACTCCCTGATTCTTTGAGCTTGGGAGAGGCTTGCCTAATGGGGATCATGGGAGGCGTAGTTGCTTCACTCCTCTGGTTTCTTCATGTTTACCTGGTTGAAGTTTTGTTTTTTGTGGCAGTTGGGCTCTTTCAACTGTTAAAAATAAAAAAAAATAATGAAAGTAAGATTTAAATAGCTCTTGTTAAGCAGTATTAAAGAACATTAAGCATAATGCTCACCTCCGGTCTTGTCATAGAATTTTGAATTCCTTTATTTTCTGTATCATGTAATGATTATTGTAAATGTTATATGGTATAGTTTTATAGTGAGAGAGCGCGCAAGCGCACTGCACAGTCAGGGCTTGGCGGAACAGATCCACAGGTAGATAACGCGACAGGGTGAAGGCTCTGGCGTTAGAGGGCAGTGCCACACGGACGTATACGCCGGGCGTGACGGGACCGTTAGAGGTTCCGGCGCCTCAGCGAAACTTCCGTGTGTGAGAAAGAGAGAGTGAATAGCAGAACGAAATCCTGTGAAGCATAATACGGGAGAAATATATAACGGCAGTTAGTTGTAAAGAAGTGAATGAGTGCAAAACTCAGAGCCGGTCACATTAACACGCCATCTGCTGGTGTGCGAAGGCGCACAGCAGTCATTTAAAAATAGACTGCTTAATACAGGAGAAGCACAGGCTGGCACAGTCCCCAGGAAAACTGACAGGAGCTGCCGGGAACCGCCTGAAAGGCTCCAGTCACTCGCACAGCTCCTTGTACAGACGGGCACAGTCACAAGTAAGACTGATGAATTTTAATAGACCTGCTTAGCTACATTTGAGGTCATTTTGACGGGGGCAGCCCAGGCAAACTGCATATTAAAAGTTTTAAAAACCCTGCACAGCCATGAGCGGGGAGTACTCAGAAGGGGACTCAGAGGGCCCACATGTGAGTGGCATCAGAATGAGCCAAGCGGTTCAGAAAGTGATGAGTGCTGACAGGGTCTCCTCGTGAGAAGGCAGGGACATCATGGAAGACCTCGTAGCTTTCTCTCAGGGCATGGCAGAATTGAGGACAGAAGTTTGAAGAGTCAAAGGGGGAAGGAAAAAGACATGCAGGGTACGTAGTGCCAAGACTGTCTAGGTAGGCCCCATAAAAGCAAAGGTGTCAAGAGAAAGGCATGGTTGAGGGCCAGATATGTCCAAGATAGCTCAGAGGATACCTCTCAAGCAGACTGCATCAGCAGCGAAGAAACAGGGGATAGGAGCTCACAAGAGACTGAGGACTCCTCATTGAGTGACACCAGAAGGCACAGAAACAAGAAGGGCAGGCCTGAGTAGCCCCAAGGAGACAGATTCGACCTGGATGCCTTGGTGCACCCAAGGTCATCGGAGTGGGACCCCCAGAGAACATTATGGCCTATCTAAAAAGAAGACTCAGGGCCCCCCTGAGTAAAGAAGCCAGAAGTAAGATGAGGGTGGAATGCCCTAGGCCTAGAGTTCCAGATGGGGTAGCTGAAATACCCGAAATTCATGGCCGCATGCTGACTTTCATGGGAAAGTATGGCAAGGACATCAAAAAAGGCATTGATCGCTCCTAGAGGTCATGCCACGACAAACTCCTAGATGTAGTAAGACCCATCACAAAAATGTGGCAACTGGCAGAGGAAGCTAAACAGAGAAAAGAAGCTATCAACCCAGAGGTCCTCTCAGGTTGGGCTCAAAGGGCAATATGTCTTCTGGGCAATGCAAACAGCTCCATCGCAACAGAGAGGTGACGGTCTATACTCATGAAGATAGACTCTAAGTTAGGAGAACTGGCGCCATCAGGAACAGGAGCTACGGCCAAGGGCAAACTATTTGGCAAGACATTTATCAAGGACATGGCAAGGTTTGCCAGCACTTACGCCACACTGGACAAAGCACAGGCCTCCCTGAAGAAGATCTTTGGGAGGAAGGTTTTCGACAGGGCTGGCATAGTCAAGTGCAACTCCACCAGCCGGTACCCCTACTACATGTCCTCCAGACACAGAGCTCACTGGAGGGAATGAAAAGACCGAGGAGCAAGCCCTTTTTCCCCTCGAGGGGAAGGTGCAGGGCCAGAGGCTGGGGAGACTCCCGGAGAACATTATGGCCTATCTAAAAAGAAGACTCATGGCCCCCCTGAGTAAAGAAGCCAGAAGTAAGATGAGGGTGGAATGCCCTACGCCCAGAGTTCCAGATGGGGTAGCTGAAATACCCAAAATTGATGGCCGCATGCTGACTTTCATGGAAAGGTATGGCAAGGACATTAAAAAAAGGCATTGATCGCTCATAGAGGTTATGCCATGACAAACTCCTAGATGTGGTGGGACCCATCACAAAAATTTGACAACTGGCAGAGGAAGCTAAACAGAGAAAAGAAGCTATCAACCCAGAGGTCCTCTCAGGTTAGGCTCAAAGGGCAATATGCCTACTGGGCAATGCAAACAGCTTCATCGCAACAGAGAGGTGACGGTCTATACTGATGAAGATAGACTCTAAGTTAGGAGAACTGGCGCCATCAGAATCAGGAGCTACGGCCATGGGCAAACTATTTGGCAAGACATTTATCAAGGACATGGCAAGGTTTACCAGCATGTACGCCACACTGGACAAAGCACAGGCCTCCCTGAAGAAGATCTTTGGGAGGAAGGTTTTCGACAGGGCTGGCATAGTCAAGTGCAACTCCACCAGCCGGTACCCCTACTACATGTCCTCCAGACACAGAGCTCACTAGAGGGAACGAGAAGACCGACAAGCAAGCCCTTTTGTCCCCTCGATGGGAAGGCGCAGGGGCAGAGGCTGGAGAGGCAGCGGCAACAGCAGCAAAATAATACAGGTGAGAAAAGGAGCGTGAGCAGGGGCGCTAGACGCAGGGATACCTCCAGTGGGGGGGAAGAGTGGCACTGCATATGCAAAGATGGTTAACATTATCCTTGCATACCTGGGTCTTGCAGACAATTTCTCTTAGAATTCTGGCAGGATACTAGTACAGGGGTTCCCTCCGGGGCCAATCAGGTTCAGCAGAGAAGATGAGGTATTGCTAGACAGCGAGATAGAACAGCTGAGACTAAAAAAGGCCATCAGTCCGGCAATAGCAAACCAGTGAGGATTTGTAAGCAACATGTTTTTAGTGAAGGGCAAACGCAAGGTCAGGCCAGTGATCAACCTCAGAGCACTGAACTCATTCTTTGTGTACAGACACTTCAAGATGGAAGGAATTCATCTACTGAGGGACATACTCCAGAAGGGAGACTGGCTGACTCAGATAGATCTCAGAGATGCATACCTGAGGGTACCTAGACACCAAAGTCAGCGTCCGCTACTGCAGTTCATCTGGGGGGTCAGAGATGGCAGTTCATATGTCTACCATTCGGGCTGGCCTCAGCCCCCTGGTGCTTTACCAAATTGATGAAGCCAGTAGTGGGACACCTCAGAGAGCAAGGGGTCAGACTGATTATCAAGATCAAGATTACGACAGACTTGTTACAGCAACTGGGTTTCTTGATAAACTGGGAGAAATCGGAACTAGTCCCATCCCAGTTGATGGAATTCCTGGGATTCATTCTTGAAACGGTACAGGGAACGCTCAGCTCACCATTAGAGAAGGTGAATTCTATAAAAAGGGACATAAAGAGCATGATGGCGAGAGAGATGATATCCTTGAGAGGGATAGCCAGGCTGGTAGGGCGACTGTCATCCTTAATTCAGGCCATTTTCCCAGGACCGCTCCACTACCGAGCATTACAACAAGACAGAACATTTCAGACAGGGCCTGTTGTACGATCAGGAGGTCCCGATCTCACAGGAGGCGAGGACACCACACATGGAGGCCTGGAATGACAGGGCAATATTTGGCTCCTCCCCGGACCTCGTGATAGAGTTGGATGCCAGTCGATGGGGCTGGGGAGCCCGCTGCAGCGAGATGTCTACCAGGGGAAGGTGGTTGCAATAGGAGCTAGCCCTCCACATCAATTGTCTTGGACTGCTAGTGTGTTCATTTGCAGTCTGCTGCTGGACACAAGAAGGTGCAAGATGCGCCATCCTCCTCAAAATGGACAATGTCTCTGTGGTGAGGTACAGCAACCAACTGGGGGGACAAGATCCAAGATGCTAGCAGAGCTAGCCAAGGACTTCTGGCATCTATGCTTTCAGAGGAGTGTCAGCGTAACACTTACCGGGGGCACAGAACCAGATAGCGGACTGGAATTCGAGATACCTGAAGGGCTGCAGCAATTGGCAGCTGGAACAATCAGTTTTCCAAGAGATCATGAGATGGAGGCAGCCATGTCAGACGGACCTGTTTGCTACGAGATTGAACAGGAAGCTGACCAAGTTTTACAGTTGGAGACCAGACCCAGAAGTGTGGGTGATGGATGCCTTTCTCCTGGTCTGCGGACCAGCAACAGAATACGCGTTCATGCCGTTCGCTATAATAGTGAGAACGCTGGCTCAGGTCAGAAGACAGAGAGCCAGAGTAGTGCAGGTGATACCCGATTGGGAGGTCAGGCTTGGTTCCCGGACCTACTGGAAATGTCATACGACACTCCAATTCTTCTGCTGCTCAGACAGGACATACTACTGGGCCCGGCAGGGGAGCGTCACCCACTCGTTCAGATGGGGAAATTGAGCCTGATAGCCTGGGCAATTTCAGGAGATCCTGGGCCAAGCCAGGCCTTTCGGGGGAAGCTCAGGAGTTCATCAGAGAGTCCTGGACCCTAGGGACTGGGAAGGCTTACAGAGTCGCATGGTGCATGGAAAGGGAGATACATTCTGCTCGGACAGATGTAATTCATGTGGCGAACTTTTTAGCTAATCAGGCGGCGCAGTCCAAAACGTATAGAACAATCAACACATATCAGTCGGCGATATCGGCTGGCCATGAATATAATAATAATAATAATAATAATAATAATAATTTGGCATTTATATAGCGCTACGAACCCTCAGGTATCTGAGCGCTGCTTATTATTACCCACAGTGTGTGGTGCTCATGTTGAGGGTAAACCTGTGGGTGAACACCTCTGTTTGTGTAGATTATTAAAAGGAGTTGGGTGCATGAGACTCCCAATGCCGAAATATTTGTGGCTGTGGGACATAAGTATTGTGCTTAAAATGTTTGAAGCTTGGCCGGATAACATAGATTTATCCAGGAAAGCACTTTGGCCGAAACTGACCACTTTACTGTGCCTGATTTCATGCAAGAGAAAAAAGGACAAAAACGAGGATCAGGATGGTAGATTGTGCAGCCTTTCCAGAGAGACCCAGGTCATGTCCAGTCAGGTGCTTGAAAGCGTACGAGGCCATGGCAGAGCAATTTAGATCCCCGGGAGAATCTCAGCTTTTGATGGCGGTGAGGAAGCCTTTGAGAGCTGTAGCGTCAACTACGTTAGCTAGATGGGTAAAATGGTGCATGGATCAAGCAGGCATTGACGTGCAACAGTTTGGCGTGCACTCAACCAGGGGGGCGATGGCATCCACAGTTTTTACGATGGGAGCACGCCTGGAGGATATCTTGAAGGCAGCCCATTGGTCGAATGAGAAGACTTTTAAAAACTTTTATTTTAAGCCAATAGATCAAGTAGCTATGTTGGTAAGTAAGCTTTAAATTAGCATAATACGAGCCTCGGAATCTTGACACAGAATACAGATTTTCAAAACATTTATAATAGAAAGTCATGATTCTATAAACCCCTTAAGTGCCAGGCTATTATGCAAGTCTATGCAAAAAGGATGAGCATACTCGTCCATCGCACTTAAGGGGTTAAAGACTCAAAGGCAAAGGATTATTCCACACTTTCAATCGCTCAGTTGAGCCATGACTGAAGATATGCGGTTAATTATGTAATGTTTTTTCATCAATGCATATGAATGTTTTGTTTTAGAGATTGCTCACCCGTCCTGGTATAGTTACATCATCGTTGTTATATATTGTTTTGACAGGTAGAGAGTCTAAAACAATGGGTATATGAAGAATGAGCGACGGGATCAAGAGAGTTCAGGCATGTACCGGTTGGGACGCAACTTCAGAGGAAGATAGCTTCAGAGGAAGATATAAGAATGAAGGGGATGTTTATATTGGACTGTTTAGACGTGATTGGACAGTTGAGAGCATTTGTTACTGTTTAACCAATAGAACTCAAACTTCAAATTTCCCTTATGTTCATGGCTATCGTAGTTCATTTGACAGTTTTGTTTATGTGAATATAATTGGTTGGCTGCTCGAGAAGTAAAGAGTTGAGTTGAGCATAATCCGAGCCTCTGAGTCTTGACATAGAATCCATTTGTTCTTTCCATAGAATTGAAAAAAATGTATGCTTTGCCTTGTAAAAATCTAAACAAATGTAATGCCAAATAGAATATCTTTGCATCATACTTAATGTAAAATACTAATCTTACTTCGAATTGTGCTAGCCCCCTAACCCTCTTCTTTCCTTCTTTGTATCTAAGTTTGTCCTGTTCGTCTCCCCTGTCAGTATTATACCATCTTGCTAATATTTTCAATCTTATAAGCATTAGTTTGAAATATAATAATTCAGATTTTCCACACATACGTTACAGAAAGTCATAATTCTATTAAAGACACGGAGGCAAAGGATTATGCTTTCTCACAACTTTACTGTTCGAGCAGCATCATAAATCACAATAACAATAACTCAGAAACATTTAAACTACAAGTCCCAATAGTTTGGAGTCTTTCTGTAGTTGTTCTGTTATTGGACTAAACATGTGACTTTAATAACCAATCACCAAAACTATAGTCCATCCCTATATATCCAGTACACCATGTTGTCTCCTCCTCTTTCTTTGTCTGGTCTCTTGCAAACTGTAGCATCCCAGCCGGTTGACGCTTTAACTTTTCCATTAAAAATGATCTCATGATCCCGTAGATTTATTCTCCACCGTAGACCCTGAAACAAAAACCATATTTCCACACTACTGTCCCAAGGGTGGTTAATCGACATGAATAAAACCTTTCCATATTCCTTTTGACAACAACATTATCTTTTTTTTATATTACTATCATCACAGAATGCATCACATTCACATTTTTATAATCGATTATTGGGTGGGATAATCCTTCGCCTCATTGGGCCTCATTGTTCGCCTGATCAACCCTACCTTCTGATGTGACTACCATCCCTTCCCCAGGGATACTTCCAATTGTGTATGCCTTCAATGCATAATATGTATAACATCCATGCCGTCTAATGCCTTGAACGTGTACCTACTGTAACTAAGTCTCCTTCAAGCAACAGCGCCACAATGCCCCCGGGCTGTCTGTGCACTATATAAATGTAATAAATAAATAAATACAAGTGTGGCGGCCACGGAATGAACGGTGTTGGTAAGGGACCGGAACCGTTCATTCCGAGACGCCACATTACGAGTTCTGCAGCGGTCCCGCTCTGCACGCCTGGTCTGACCAGACCCGCTAGCAGAACAGGATGCTAACAATGGGCCCATCATTAACAGGCCCGTTGTTAGGATCCTCCCCATTCCCATTTGAGCCCTATATGGGCTCAAATGGGAATGGGGATGTACCGGGTCCGGGTCCCGCGAAAGGGTATTTCCGGGCCCTCCAAGGTCGGAATGGTAAGTCCCCTTTTGTGGGACCCGGACCCGAGTTTGGAGGTACCCATGTCGCTAAAAACAGCATGACTACCTCCAAACTCGTAATGAGGCCCAGTGACTTTCTGTAACGTATGTGTGGAAAATCTGAATTCTATGTCAAGACACAGAGGCTCGTATTATGCTTGTTTAAAGTTTACTTACCACCAACATAGCTACTTTTTCCACTGGCTTAAATTTAAAAGTTTTAAACGTCGATTCTTTTGACCAATCTGCTGCCTTCATGATGTCCTCTAGTCTAGCCCCTGGTTGAAAATCTTTAGAAGCCATTTCTCCTCTCACTGAGTGCGCCCCATAAACCTCTGTATCTACTCCAGCCTGTGTCATCACCCTTCTAATCCATCTAGCTAGCGTGGCAGACGCTACTGCCCCAAACGGTTTCCTTATGGCTATGAATAACTGATTCAACCCGGGGGTATCCTTTCCTTAGTCATGGACTCATATGCTGTAATGCATCTCACTCGACATAATTTGGGTTGTTCTGGGAAGGCTTCATAGGATATTGATTTCAACCACATTTTAGGCCTCTTCACTATATCAAACGTTAATCCCTGTGGGGATAGGGTCTTCCAATTGATCTCTAAAGCCCTGACGTCTGAAACCCTATTGCAGGACAACAAACATAAGAGCATAGCTAACTGGGCTGATAATGTCTTCCTAGTCAATTCGTCATTGTCTGCCCATGATAGGAACATCCTCAGGACCTTGTCTACGTCCCATACCTGCTCATATTTATGCGTTGGAGGTCTGATTATTCTAACCCCTTTCAAGAATCTGTAAACTAAAGGGTGTTCTCGCACAGTTATCCCTTCTATTCTCGGGTGACCTGCAGAAATAGCCGAGCGGACTGTGTTAATTGTCCTATACGCTTTGCCCTGGGCTGCTAGCTGTGCCAGATAATTAACTACGTGAACTACATTGGTTCTAGTGGGAAGTATGTCCCTTTCCACACACCAATTGTGCCAACCTGACCAGGCTATTCATATACCTTCTTGGTCCCAGGTGCCCAAGCTTCATCGATAATCTGCTCAGCTTCTTCTGATAATCCTGGCCTAGTCTAGGCTCCCCTGAAATTGCCCACGCAATGTAATTGAGGCTGCCTGTCCTCACTAGTGGGTGACCTTCTCCTGAGGGGTCTCTCACTATGAGTTCTGATGGTCATCTCTAGCATGTCCTGGAACCATGCTTGACCCTTCCAATCCGGCGTAATCAGTAC
The DNA here is from genome assembly GCF_040938575.1 of Ambystoma mexicanum. Taxonomy (NCBI): domain Eukaryota; kingdom Metazoa; phylum Chordata; class Amphibia; order Caudata; family Ambystomatidae; genus Ambystoma; species Ambystoma mexicanum. The sequence continues at coordinate 928,851,352 of NC_090931.1, read as the reverse complement.
CATGGATACTCGCTGTCTCCTCACCTGCGCTAGAGTCCTCGCGATCATCGCAAAGGGAGGGAAAGCGTATTCTTTGCTCGGATCCCACTGTTGCAGAAATGCGTCTACCGCTTCTGCCTCCGGGTCCGGTCTCCAATTGAAAAAACAAGCAATTTGCTTGTTCAACCTCGATGCAAAGAGGTCTGTTCTGCATGGACCCCATCTCTCCATCAGAGCCTGGAATACTCTCTCGTCCAGCCTCCAGTCGCTGGCATCCCTGAGAATCTGGAGTTCCAGTGTTCAATCTCATTCTGACGGCCTGGTAAGTATTCTGCCCTCGCGGATATCCCTCTCTTCAGGCACATGTGCCAAAATTATTTTGCTAGCACTACTAGCATCCTTGACCTTGTGCCTCCTAGTCTGTTTATAAAACGGACTGCTGACACGTTGTCCATCTTGAGGAGTATGCAACATCGTGCTTTCTCCTGTGCATAGCATTTTACTGCAAAGGATCCTGATAGAAGTTCTAGGCAATTTATGTGGATATTTAATTCTTCTCCTGACCATCTGCCCCCCTTTGACAGATCTCTGTATCTGGCTCCCCATCCCCACCTGCTGGCATCGGATTCTATCACTAGGTCCGGGGATGAGCCAAATATTGCCCTTCCATTCCAGGCATCCATGTGATGCAACCACCTTTGCAATTCCTCTTTCGCCTCTATAGAAAGGGGTATCCTTTGTTCGTAGGATGCTCCCCTCCTGGGGTGCTGGATTTTCAGTCTCTGAAGGGCCCTGTAATGCAGAGGGCCCATAAATATCGCCTGAATTGACGAAGCTAAGCATCCCACTAGTCTCACCAGCTCTCTCAGGGATATCCTCTCTGATGTTAATCTGTTCCTTATTTCTTTCTTTATATCGTTCACCTTGCTCAGAAGGAGTTTTAATGGTCCCTGCACTGTGTCTAATCTGAAGCCCAGAAATTCCATGTTCTGGTCTGCCTGAAAGCTTGATTTTTCCCTGTTTATTAGGAAGCCCAGTTGTTGCAACAGCTCTATAGTAACTTCGATGTTGTCATGAATACCGGGTACTTAGCCGGGCAAGGTGGGTAAGAGCTTGGCAGGCCTGGCATGTAGTACACACAAGAATCCCTTGTTTGGCAAGTTTCCCCCAGTTAGCTTCTGCATGGTTTGTATCCTGTTTATTCCATAGTCACGTCCTGCTTATGACTCAGCCACTTCCTGTTGCCAGAAAAGAAGTGTGTGGGAACTCAGTGTGCAATCTAGTGCTCGGGCGTGGCTGGCTATATAAGCCACGCCCCAAGTTTCTCCAGCGCTTCGTGTTACATCCTGTATGCTGTATAGCAACAGGCTCACCGCGCGCCTGTTCAGCTCACGTGCTCTCAGCTCCTCAGTTCGTCCAGCTCCAGATTCATCGTTGCGGCACTCCCTCGGAATATCCAGCAGCTGCGGTCTGATCCCTGTGCAAGAAAAAGGCAAGTTAGTAAAAGCTTGCAAGATCCTGCAATGCCGCGCATACTCACTGGGCAGCTATCTTCATTCCAGCTCGAGGCGCAAGCCTTCACCAGCTCCTGCAAAGGAAAAGGGACATCACACAGCGCTCGCAAATCCCTGCAACGCTGCGCATACTCACCGGGCTTCCAATCCTCATCCCGGCTCATAGCGCGAGCGTCCATCAGCTCCTGCAAAGGAAAAGAGACATCAAACAGCGCTTGCAGAACTCAACTACGCTGGGCATAGTTACCCAAAGGTACTTTCTGATATTTTCCACCCTTTTGGCAGCATCTGAAAGACAGAAAAGAACAGTATTGCAAGCTTTGCAAACTCAAATCTTTACGCTGCACAGATTGCGAGGCACACTTACCTGAGACGTTCGGGTTACGTCTGCTAGTGAAGTAACTGGCACTCTAGCTATTCAGCACACGCTATGAAGTCGGAACAGCGTGGCACGTTGAACTTTGGCATCCACAGACATTGGCCATTATAACTCCGAAAAAGGGAGTAGAGTATCCCTCCCAGAAGAATAGCGCCCCTGCAGAGTGCGGGATGGAGAGTTCATCCATCTAAAAGCAAAGGTGAGCTACAAACACAGAAGCAAACCACATCACTTCACAAGGGGGAGAGAGAGGGAGTTCAGAGGTCTAGTTAGCCCAGATATCAGTGTATTATCTCTTTATTTGACAGACACACTTTCCAGACCGACTTGAGGGAGTGAGCACTCAGGAACCTGGAGGTTGATACCATCGCTCCCGTAGAGACAAAGGTGAGTGTGACACATGTGTTCCTTGATCAGTGTTTTGTCCTGACACATTATGCAAATGTTGTCCAGGTAGATGATTAGTCTGATCCCTCTTTCTCTGAGAAAAGACACTACCGGTTTCATCACCTTCGTGAAGAACCAAGGGGCCGATGCTAGACCAAATGGTAGGCAGGTGAACTGCCAAATCTGCCCCTGCCAGCGAAACCTGAGAAACCGCTGTTGTTCCGCTGCCATAGCTATGGTCAGGTAAACATCTTTGAGATCTATTCTCGCTAGCCAGTCCCCTTGTTTTAAAATGTCTCTCAGGAGGTGTATGCTCTCCATTTTGAAATGTCTGTAGACTATGAATGTATTTAGTTCTCTTAAGTTTATTATCAGCCTTGTCTTGTGACCGCCTCACACTAAAAACATGTTGCTTATGAAGCTGACTCTTATGTCTATTACCTGTCTTATAGCATCTTTCTGTGCTAGTTCTCTTATTTCTGTATCCAGTAACTCTTTGTCTGCTGTGCTGAGCATTCATCCCTTTGGCCATTTTTCTTGTCATGGTAAACTTAGCCAATCTATGTGAAAACCCTGTATGGTGTCTACCAGCCAAGCATCTGTAGAAATCAATCTCCATTTCTCTACACATTTTGCTACTCTCCCCCCTACTGCATGAATTTGCGTTTGTGTTTTCTGCACTTGCGCATTCATTCTCACCTGTGTTAGGCTGATGTTGGTTATAGGAGTGTGTCCAACTTGGCCCTCTTCCTCTTGACGAGAAGAAAGGGTTTGGTTTTTGTTCGTCCTGCTGCCAGTGGTATCTGTCATCTTGGAACCTGTTATTTGTGAAACGGCTGGCAGAGCGGCCCCTGCCTCTTCAAAGAGGCTTGGGCTTTATCTATCGCCACATATGTGTTTGCAAATTTCGATAACTCTTTTATAAAAGCATCACCAAAAGGTTTTCCTTTCGCAGAAGCTGCTGCTTCAGATGTGGCCAGCTCACTCAGTTTGGGATCAATCTTGACTAGGATTGACCTCCTTCTTTCCGCCATAACCACACTGTTGGCATTGCCCAGCAAACATTCCGCTCTCGGGGCCCAGCCAGATAGAATAGTTGGATCAATAGGTTCACGTTTTCCTTTCGCCTCTTCTGCCATTTCCATTATTTTCGTAATTGGCCCAATCACATCTAGCATTTTATCTTGGCAAGAGCGCCAGGATATGTGTAGTCCTTTTTTAATATCTTTCACGTACCTCCCCATGAAAGTGACCATGCGGTCATCAATGTCTGGAGTCTGTGCAATGCCTTCCGGCAGGTGTGGCCTCGGGCATTCAGCCCTCAATTTGTTTCTTGCGTCTCTTGCCAGAGGTGTTCTCAGCCTCTTCTTTATATGTGTTGCTATCCTGGTCGGTGGTTGCCATTCTGAGGACCTTGGGTGTATCAGTGAGTCTGGGTCAAATTCATCCCTGGCTCCTTCTTCTTTGTCCTCTGTTTTCTTTTTCTTTGAAGTTCTTTTCTCTTCCTCCTCTTCCGAGGATATGATCTCATCCTCTTCTTCCGATGATTGGCTTCCCCAATCATTTTCATCATACCCCTCTGAGCTGTCAGAGGTATCATCACTCCATTTGCGTACTTTCACTTTACGGCTTATAGTCTATTGCCTTTGCTTTTCAGTGGCGAGCCCGTGGGGTGGGGGTCCTGGCCTTGCGGGCTTTCTTTCTTCCCCCTTTCTCCATTCTTGTTAAACTTGTCCCCCTCAGCTCTTCAATTCCTCTGGAGAACTTTATCCAGTCCTCCATGACTGCCAGCTGTTGGGAACTGTGCCCCATAGTGTGACTCAGGGCCTGTTGCAATATCTCCCCCATGCCAGGTTGCAATCTTTTCTGGCTCACTTGAGCCCTGCCTTCTTCACTCGAGCTGGACATGGTGAGGTTTATTGAGACAGTAATGCCACTATATATAATCACAGGTGTCTTTGGCCTGTACCCGTCTTAATATCTTTAGGGGTGATTATAGCCTTTTTTTTGGCGTGCTGTCAACCTGTATTTTTGGTTTTCAATGGCTGTTATGTATTATTTGTCCACTAAGTGGCGCTGTTGCAACGTTATCATGCTCCTCTCATACGCTCTGGAACGTGTGTGCCTGTCAACCTTTAACGCTCTGAAGCTTTCGCTATAGAATTCCTTAATCCCTTGTTCTAATCGAACGTTGGGGAATAGTAATTATTCTACGCCCTGGATATGCCCGCCACCTTTCCAGAACGCTGTACGCGTTATCCCTAGCTGCATAGCTCTCAACCATTTGTGTTGCCAAGGCGGGTGAAATCACCCGATTTTGTTTTTGGCGGGTGAGAGGCCCATTGGAATGTATGGGCGTGCAGGAGGCTTGGCGGGTGAGTCAGCCCTTTACAAGGCGGGTGACACCCTGCAAAAAGCGTGTGAGTTGAGAGCTATGTAGCTGCGCTTACATAAAGCTTAATGCATGTATACAATCATAAACATCACTTTCAGTCAATAAAGCATACATGCCAACCCTCCCGATTTAGGCGGGAGACTCACGATTTTCCAATGAAAAATCGTGCCTTTTTTACCATCTCACGCCTAAAATAATTATAACTCCAATTAAATCCTACAGGAAAAATACATTTTCACGATTTCTGTGGAGAAATCTCCCTCTAAAAGGCTCACAAAGTTGGCATGTCTGATAAAGAAATGTAATGCTAGGCACTTAACTGGCTGCCCAAGGCGCAAAGAATGAGGAGGGGACAACATGGTGGACTAGATATAGGGATGGACCAGTATTGGTGATTGGTTATTAAAGTCACATGTTTAGTCCAATAACAGAACTACAGAAAGACTCCAAACTATTGAGACTTGTAGTTTAAACGTTTCTCAGTTATTGTGATTTATGATGCTGCTCGAACAGTAAAGTTGTGAGAAAGCATAATATGAGCCTTGACATAAAATAAATTGTAGTTAACACACCAATTCTATCAACAAAAAATAATGTTCTGTATTGAAGTAACTAAGATTTAGGAATGTTTCTATGTAACCAGCTCATTTATTCTTTTATTAATTTCAATGTTTAGAAATATTAGTAAAAATGTAACATTAAAAACATGTTTTGTGATTAGACGTCTGGGAACTCATCTTCGTTAAGTCTTTTTTTTATTTCTACAGTATTGTTTGTGAAGAACCCGCAATATCTAGACAAAGAAAACAGACAGGTCATACACTACCACAGCAACGCCATTTCACAAAATGTTATTAAGACCGGGGCGCCATGGTTAAATTGAACACCAGTTGAATTCAAAACCATAATAGGTATAACGTGTTTGAGAGTATTAGTGTATGATATATATATTATTGCTTATAATGTATGTTATCGTGATGTAGTTTTCATTATATACATTCAGAGCGTTTTTAAATCGATTAAATAAAACACTTTAGAATTTTAAAAAAATGATACGGTAGCACTTTTCAGGAACGTGAAACCAAATCGCCAACCTTTCCATTTGGTGCTTTGGGCACATGCAATGCGGGAATTCGTCTGTTTACTATGTCTACTGTATGTTTCGGTTGGCTGTTTTTGCACAGTCGTTAGTCCATCTTCTATTTCAAGAGCAGTGCCGCGCATAGTTCTTCGTTCCGGGTGAGAGGAGTCTGCGTTTACTACAACAGTTGAATCGACAGAGCGACGCAGTACCCATCTATCGCATTTGAAAAACCCCATCAACCGTAGGCATGGAAGAAGGCGGACCCGGGTTTAGGCCATCATCGGACAGCCTGGATGATCCTCCCAACAGCCGCGTGTTCCTTGTTATCAGCAAATCCACCTCAGAGGACGTTATCCGACGGCGTTTCTCCGCGTTTGGCGACATCCAGGACATCTGGGTAGTAAAGGACAAGCATACCAAGGAGTCCAAAGGCATAGCCTTCGTTAAGTTTGCCAAGTCCTCGCAAGCCTGCCGGGCTATGGAGGAGATGCACGGCCAGACCCTTTCTGAGAACACCAAGCCCATCAAGGTAATTTAATTTTGTGTGGGTGGTTTGAAGCAGGCTGTCGAGTCCGCCAATGGGGTCGTCGTCTCCAGCATTATACTCTTCCCCTGGCATACAACATTCCGCGCACCTGGGAATTATTTAACTGAAAAATCCGGAGGGTTTGCATGTATGCCATGGGTTTCCACTTACTGTGCGACCACTCTGGGCCCGCCATGTTTCCCCTTCCTGATGTTGCCGGCTCACATGGCTACGTCGCCAAAACGCTGCACGGGCGGGCGTCTACTTCCTGGTCAAGCCTGCAACCCGTAACCACGGGAGACGCTGAATCTTGTGCAGTTTGTCCTGGGAGTATTACAAACATTACAGCCCCACCCTTGTGCAATGCCGACTGGTAATATTGCCGAGCCCTCGTTAACACCGTTGCTTGTTAGGGTGCTGACATGGGCTTCTGGTCTACCGTGAGCAAAGTAGCCTGGGGAACACTATCCAGTTTAAGTATATTAATGGCATGTTTTTGTTAAGGAGTAAATACATTCTTTAGATCGTGGAGACACTTTTACGTCATAATAACCTTCCACAACGATCATGAATCTTGCTTTTCACCCCATCCCAATTTCAATCTGCGTACAGCTACCCACTGTGTCTTAAACATACTGACTAATGTAACCATCTGTTTCTGATAACTTGTATATAACCCAATGATAACATGTACGTACCACCCACTAATCTTTAACCATGTATACCATCATCGAAAGTAAGTAACCGTTACTGACAATATGCATGCTACACAATGATAGCATCATGAATATAACTATCTACGTGCCTCCAGAATTTCAGCGCTTAGATGCCTCGGGGTTAGGAGCGCTTTACAAATGCCTAAATAATGACCACCCCATGCCACAGGTACATTGGGGAAGTTTATTATCCCAAATGACACATCTGTAGGTTTAGAAGAATATTAGCGGAAGGTGACGCTAACATACATTGGATACCATTAAACAAAATATTGAGGCCATAAGAACAGAAGGAGTCCTTGCACAAGCACACACTAGGTCGTCTCCGGAAAAATTGGAAGTACCTGCTTTCAACTTACATCAAGTCACGCAGACTGAATTATCTGAAATTGATAAACACAGACCAACTGTAAGGGGGATTTTTGTCCTGCTGAAACTTTTAACGCATGCTCACGCATCATGATCAAAGCCATCACCAAATTTGTCAACACCTCGTTTATGGAAAGTCATGCCCCGGATCACCTTAAAACCGCATGGATCTCTCCTTTTTGTTGAAGAAAACCAGGTTGTGTCCCTTCAATACACTTAATTATTGGCCCACCACGAATAATCCTTTTTTGCTCAAAGCCGACTGCGCGTTCTGCAAACAGACCATTTTGGAGTCCTTCGGGCATCTACTAATTGACTGGGAGGGTACCCTAATGGTAAGATCTAAGCATTTGGATTGGTTTGTACATTGTACAAATTGGTTGGGTACAGGCGAATTCTGGTGCAGAATCTGAGTCCAGAAGCAATTTTACTTCTGCTGTGTTGGTCATCTTAATCCTGCCGTTGTGGGGGCAATCTCAGTGTTTTGGATTGAACCGTATAGATTTGACGATTAAATTAGTATTATTGTATTGTTCTATGTGCAGAACTTATGTTTTGGGATGGTTTATTTTATAGGATTTTAAGTTTACATTTGTGATTTATATGTGAAAAGTTGATTGTATATTGACGCACATATAAATAAAGTAATTGCTTCTTCTACTTCGTCCTTTTAAGGTTTTTATTGCACAGTCCCGATCTTCAGGAAGTCACCGAGATGTTGAAGATGAGGAACTCACTCGGCTCTTTGTTATGATACCAAAGTCCTACACGGAGGAGGATGTTAAGGATCGATTTGAGGTATTACATTATTCACTTTTACACGTGTTCTCCCATGAGCCAACTTCCTTTCTTGCCTGCTATCAGTATAATACTTTATAATAAGTCCTTTTCCATAAAGGGAGAACAGATTTCTTGTGAGATTTGTTTTATTCCTGAGTACCAATTTGATGTATTTTTTTTAATTTGCTGGTTCATTTTAATAGACTACTATATATGGTGTAAGAAACGTTGATTGGTTCCATTTAAGTAGAGCTGGCAGTTTATGGTAGTGGCTGTTTTTTCCATAGCTACCGTGCCGGCATCATACTTCTCCCAGAACGGTAACAGCAGCGCTATGGTTGCGTTATTGTACATTGACGGGTCTATACATTTTCAGCATTATAAACCAATCTCTCAACTTACTTTTGTATGCACCATTCAAATGTTTTCGTAAGGTCACTGATTCTTTTTTTTTTTTTTTAATTTTTTTTCCTGTAGCCATTTGGGGATATTGATTATTGCAGCATTATTAAGAACAAGAACACAGGAGAGAGCAAAGGACTTGGTTACGTGAGGTTTTTAAAACCATCTCAAGCTGCCTTGGCAATAGAGAATTGCGATAGGAGTAAGTTTAATTTATCCTTTATTTTAGGTGTAAAAAAATGTTTGTTCCTAATGCTAAACTCTTGTAATGGTTCAATATCTTTAGGAAGATCCTGAAGGCATGTCACCTCCAAATATATTGCTTTGTGCTAGGTCTAGGTCTAAACATATGACCTGTTGTAGAGCAAAATTATGGCCGCTAATGAGCAATTATATGTATGAACCATTACCACAAACTGAATTGGCTTCTGATGTATTCTGTGCTATTGGAGTCAACCAAAAGAGAATATGAAAAAGCAGGAAGATTCATTAACTGGTTTTGTCATTTGTGAGAATTGTTAAATTGGCTGACGGTCCTGGGAGTATAGGCCTGAGACTTCGAAATACTGGGAACGAAAAGTTCAACTGTTAAACTTTGCTATGGTAAGTACTTTTGAACCCCCCCAATGCGGAGTAAGTTAACCCTTTCCTAGAAGGAAGGTAAAAACGCAATCTGAGGAGAGGAGTCCTTCAGGAGGCCAGGCCAAAGTCAATTGGGCAAAAGTCTAGGTGAGCTGAATCACATCTTACAGGTAGGTAAGTCTTGCACAATGTTTAAGAAGTCTTTGTAGAAAAGAATCAATGTAGGGGCACAAGCTGATTAGGCTTGTGGGGTAAAGAAGCTGTTAGCAACTATACAAAAGCAGACTCAACTGAGATCAAGTAAGGCTACACGAGTTAACTTCTCCTAGACTGTACAGTACATTTGGTTAGAAGTAATGGTTCCAACTGGCTTCTGTTCCTGTGTGGGTCTGCAGATCCTGTTCCTGTGCCTCAGTCATGGGGACAAGAGGGAGGACTTCTGGGGACTCCTGCAACTCAACGGGATGGTTGGCGACAGAAAAGGAAAACTTCTATTCAGCAGCACTTCGCGGGTTCAGCTCCTCGCGTCTCAGCAAATAGCACCACAGCAGATTCTCGGGTACCACTCTGGACTTCCTTGCATCTGGGGTCCAGCACTCTGTTGAGGTGGCTCAGGCTTGATCGGTCCTGCTTACTAGGAGTCGGGATCTTCCAGCAGCTTGGGTCTGACTTAAGTGATGCACTCCAATCTGGTGTTACACTCCCTGGCGCTTCAGTTCCTGCAGTAGTAAGGAAGTACAGCCAGCTATGAGAGGATGTCCATTGGAGTTGACTGGTCCCACCAACTCAAGGGGAGTGTAGTCGGCCTTACAGGGCTTCTCTAGTCGAGGTGAATTCGGAGCTTCAGCACAGCAGCAGGGCTTCACCAGGCAAACCAACGGTCCAGGAGTTGCAGCAGGTATCTTCAAGTTCTTCTTCGAATTCCTTCGTCCAGTGGTCGACTCTGCCTTCCAAGCCAAAAAGCCTTGCCTTTTTATGCAGGTTGCTCCCATTTAATTCCAGCCTAGCTGTCCTTTACACAGCAAGGTGGCTGTCCTTGCCGCACAGCCAGCCGGCCAACCACCTTTGTGTGCATTCCTGTAATCCAGGGGATTAAGCACAGGGAGTTTCAGGTACCTCCCTCACTTCCCACCCCTGCCAGACACTCTGGAGCCAGAGGTAGACTTCACTTGTGAATCCTGCCAAAGGCAAAACTAAAAAGGGGCCCAAACCTGGTTTGGCGCGCAGAGTAAATCTCAAGAAGGACCTTTCCAACAAGAAATGTCGAAATAGAAGACCAGCACCATTTTGACAAAATGGGCACCCTTGAGTGATTTTACCAAGGCTGCAATTGCAGTTCAGGGTAAAAACACAATGGTAGTAAAAAGTAAACCACTGCCACCAGCCATTCATTGTAGAAAGGGTAACATAAAAATGTTACATGAGAAATTAGACAGAGGGGATACTAAGTAACTCCTCCAGCACCCTATTGTAAGCTAGTGTGTGCTGGGTCTAGAAAGTTAAAGTGTAAGTAGTCAATTTCACTTTACTGCTCTTGGAAACAGTAGTTTATACAAGAGAAGGTATTTAAAACTTTGGGAGATCTGTAAGATTTACCCGTGTCACTGGACTGAAGGTGCTGTGTGACACAATGTAAAGATGATGCCTATGGAGTTTGTCAGACTCAATACTAAGTGTTCAAATCGCAGTAAAATGAGTGGAATAAAAGGGTCTCGCTCTCTCAGGTTAAAAAGTACTAAAATGCAGCAAAGTTGCTCGGGGTCTCTAAGGTAGAGAGGAATTGGCATTCTCCCTAACAGTCTTTAACCTCCGGATATCCCCAGAGAACCCCCTGCCCGGCCACCTTCCTCAAAAACATCCTAACCCCAACCTGTGCAGGCAGTAATACACGCTCAATCCTGAACCACTCCAGAAGATATGTACCTCCCTGGAAAACTTAAAAACCTCATGCATTCCCCCCACCCCCCTCCCCCCCAAATCAAATAAACCTACGCTCGGCTCACTCTTCCAGAACTACCAATCTCAAACACCAGCTTCATGGCCAAACTCCAAGGGCCCCACCCACACTCACAAGAAACAAGAAGAGTATCACTGTGGAGAGACTCGTCCATAACTTACTCCCTACACTTAATTCTCTATCTGAAAATCTCAATCCAGAGACCTTGGTTGAAGAATATAATAAAATCATGTCCACCTCACTAGATCTAATCCGCCCCCCTCAAACTTAGACCAAGCAAGCCTAAAGTCCACCTGAACAAATGGTACACAACATTCTTCAAAAGTTTAAGACAACAAAAAAGAAACTGTGAAACCACCTGGAAAAACGCCCATCAGCAGCTAACAAACTCTCTAAACTAGCGGCCCTCTATAAAAAAGAAATCTACCTTGCACAACGCACCTCCTTTGACTCCCGGATATCACAAGCAAAATCTAACATGAAGGAACTATTTTCCATCCTGAAAGAAATGGAAACCCCTAGTTCCTCCAGATACCTCTACCAAAGATAAGAATTGGTGCTCAGAAATACAAAACGCCTTCGCTAATAAGATTGCCACTCTGCAAACCAAAATAGCTTGCAAAAAAGCCTCCTTAAATGACCCTCTCCCCTCCAAATTGCCTGAGAAGCTTGCCTCAACGGAAACCACCAGTTTCTCACCACATTGGAAGTAGAAAAAATTATTCTGTCATTGAAACCATCCAACTGTCAGGGGGATCTGTGTCCTGCACAGCGCATTAAAGATGCTGCCTGTGACCTCTCCCCATTCATCTCGAACCTAAGCAATGCCTCCTTCTCCACCGGCTCTTCCCGCTAATCTAAAACAATCCTGGGTACTCCCACTACTACAAAAACCTACACTTGACCCAGCCATGCCTACAAACTATAGACCCACAACGACCGTTCCATTTCTCCTAAAAATACTGGACAAAGGTCGCTTATGTTCAAATACAGAAGCATCTGGAAGAACACCACTTACTAGGAGCCAGACAATCCGGCTTCCGTCCGATGCATGGGACTGAGGCGGCTCTCATCGACCTTAAGATCGACAAGCTCGGAGACAACGGCCAAGCAGCCTTACCCCTCCTCCTAGACCTCTCTGCAGCATTCGACCTGGTCGATCATCTAGATCATTTCTCAGCTGAAGCTATCACATGGATCAGATCATTCCTTAATGGCAGAACCATGAGTCTTTTCACCCACAGCATCAGCAGACCCTATACCCATCACTTGTGGTGTGCCACAAGGCTCTTGTGTCTCCCCCACTCTGTACAGCATATTTACCAAGCCCCTTTTCGGTGATTTGGATCATCTCGGTATTACCTACACAAACTACGCAGATGATACCCAGATCCTCCTTCCGCTTTCTGGAGATTATGGAAAGGATTTGGCCTTGGTGAATAGTGTACATCATCCAGGCATGGATGACCACACATGGACCGTGCCTGAATGATGATAAAACCAAACTCATTATCCTAGGCACTACCACCCGCCTCAAGAAATTGGGTCCTGCCTACTGCTCTTTTACAATCGACGGTAATAACATCAAAGTGGGACAAGAGGTTAAAACATTGGGCTTCTACCTGGATTCTACCTTTTCCCTCAATAGACCTGTGAACTCACTAGCCTCTTCCACGGCCTACACATGTAAACTAATACGTGCAGCCAAACCCTTTCTATCTGACACCAGTTGCTTGACCCTCGCCAGAGCACTAATACTGTCCCGTCTGGACTACTGCAATGCTCTTTATCTTGGATCATCTAAAGCCATTGCCAGCAAACTTCACTCTCCAGAACAACGGTCTTAGAGCTGCGCTGCACATTACAGTACGTAGCCAACAGAACAACTGGCTCCCCGTCAAAGACAAAATCCTTCTAAAAACGGCCTCGCTCACCCACAAGTCCCTTAACAGCACTGCCCCTATCTATCTATCTATCTGACTGACAGATTCCATAGCCAAACTTCACTCAGACCTATAAGAACAGCCTACAAAGACTGCCTCTCTGTACCTAACTTCCAATGCGCCCCATGGGGGGGGGGGGTAACAGCTTCCCAGTGAAAGCAGCCAAGCTGTGGAACTCCCTACCACCAACTCTAGGAATGGACACACATTATCAGAACTTCCGTTCTAAACTCATCCTATGGTTGAAAACATAGGCCTACTAACATTCCGAGGCACTGAGTCTCTATACTCCTGCCATCTGTACATAGTATAATATTTGTATTCTTACTGCCTTCTTTTTTTGTGTATGTACATAATCATTACTGTTGTAACCAAGTTTCGCAATCTCTTGTAAATGCTGCGCACTGTTACCCGAGGGTATGCTTGCGCATTACAAATAAACAAACAATACGAATGGCATGACCATTTCACTCGAGCCAACAACCTCATGGACCCTGCCCAACCTGGCTTCAGACTGCTCCAAGGAACAGAGTCCTCCCTAGTGTCCGTCTGGGATGACCTAAATAACAGCAGATGCAGAAGGTTGAGCTGTGGTCATTCACCTTGACCTCTCTGCTGCCTTGGATACGATCGACCACACCGTTCTTCTATATGGGCTACTCTCCTTTTCAACATCTATCTGAATCCACTCCCACAATCTCGCCTGCTACAACTATGGGGGCGACACCCAGTTCATCCTTAAAATAGCCTACCTCGAACCATCCAGATCTGTCGTTGTGCCTCTCGGAAGATGTCTACTGGAAATGGACGACCAACCACCACCTCCTCAATCCTGGGGGAAAATGGAAATCTTAGTCTGAGAAAATGGCGCTCCTTCCCAAACCTATTCCCTGGCCACAAACGATAGGCCCTCCACCTTGGTGAAAAGCCTTGGATGCACAATGGAAATGGTTTGTATCCCTCACCCAACACATCAACTCTGTATCCAGAACCTGTTTCTTCCATCTACGCATCCTCTGGTGAATCGTCCATGCCTCACCTATCCTCATTGTTTTTCTGCCTTAATCTCCACCATCCTCTTCCGCTTTTATTATGAAAACTACCTTTAGCTAGATGCACCAACATTTCAGCTAAGGAAACTGAAAAGAATACAGAACGCTGTGGCCGTCTTGCTCATTAACCTTCCTCACAGAACACATCAGCCCTAAGTTTAGAGTCCTCCATTTGTTTCCTATTAGTCGTGCTATCTTTAAATCCATGTGCATCATTCACTGTGCCATCCACATCATTGGCCTGGAATTCCTCCAAGATAGTTACTCGCTACCACCCCTCAAGAGCACTCTGATCTGGCACAGCATCTCTCCTAGTTGTGCCACATTACAACTACACTGGGCGGATCCTCCCAAGCGCTGATCATCTGGAACTGTGCCACTGCACATCCGCAACATTGACAATCACTTGGCTTTCAGAAAGGCCTTCAAAACCTCCTGAAATCATCTTGCACTCATCGACGCGTGCAAAAAAACACTGGCCCCTACCACACACACCTATCCACTAAACCTCCATGGATGCCAAGAGCATTTGTAGCGGTCCACCATGACAAATTATGCCCCCGTCTCGCAATGTTCAGACTCTCAATCTAGGGATACCACAATTGGCAGGATCAGCCAGCCAATCTCGTTGGATCGAGAAAATCCATGCCATGGCAGACCCATGCTGGAGAACAAGAGTTACAGATAAGTAACTTAAACCTCCTCCAGCACGGGGTCTGGCATGTATTCACATGCTCATGAATAAAGATTACATAGCAGTACAATACAAAACCACGGGAGGTAGCAATACTAAACAGAAGTAGTAACACTTACCGCCGGAACAGACTCCCCTCAAGTGAACGGGTTGCATTGCACCACTTGGGCTACCCTGGACTCCTCCCTGGAATCCTTGTCGACCGGGTAGAACCTTGTGAAGGTGTGTGGACCTCCATAGCAGATGTCGAGCAGGGGCACCCCAAAGAGAAGTTGTTACTGGTAACCTTCTTTTGACTGGTTGTTCCAACGTATTCCACATCTTTAACATGTAATGTGCACAGCTGTGGACATTACATGCTGTGGCCTTGGCCAGAATGTCCTTACATTCTGCGGGTAAAGCAGAAAGTCCCAAACCCTAGGGCTGCAGGAGCCATGCCGTTAGGTTCAGTGACCCCCGGGTCATGGTGCAGAATTGCCCATTCCTCTCTGAAAAGGGAGACTTTGAATTCCATAAAAGTTTACGGTATGTATACCTTGCACCACGTCTGTGGACACAGGCCGCAGGCATGGTCTACCATCCATGCACTCAAGAATCCTAATCCGGTCTAGCAGCTCGCTTAGCCGTCCACATTGAAACCCCTGACGTACATGAACTCCTTAGTCATAAGTATTCAGCGACGGCCTATACATTTTGGTCCAGCTGGGCACACATCGAATCTGACTCTAGCACTCTATACTAAACCACCAACAGCACCCACCCATGTGCCTACCTAAGTCCGAACTGGGAAAAATGCACACATTTTTAAATGAACTCTGTCTTATACACATGGACTACAGTCACCAAGGGCGTTTGAACCAAAAAAGAGCATTGGTGCCATGCAAATCGGGGGGGGGGGGGGGGGGGGGGGGAAGAGTGCTATATGAATGACAAATACAATGTGGTGACCTTTCCCAAGCTTTCAATGTGTTCTCTCTCCCACTCTGTGCATTGCATATTTCTCGTTCTCTTCTGAATACGATTCTGGTTCAACAAATTGCCTCCAATCCTGGTCTCATTAATACTGGTGTGAGTAGTATTGTTTAACTTGCGAGTCTCTGCAGACTTTCCGATATTCCCGTTCCCCGTATTACCATCTGTCTTTAGGGGTAACGTTGTTGTTACTTACAGGACTCTGTACTCTTTTGATGCCCTTTTAGCTCTATCTCACTTAGTGGTATTTATTTCTTCTGTGTCCCGTTCTCAGCTTATGTCACTGATGCTGTGTCACTGATGCCGTGACTGTATCGGGAGTTGCTTACTACCACATGTGTTCTGTGTCATTGCAAAGGCAGGATGCCCACCACATTAACTCTGTGGTCACGCCACCACCAAACTCTCTTCCAGCTGGTCGAATCTGCTATATATAGTTTGCTCTGGAGCCTAACTAATGTGTATAGTATAGCTTGGATTGAATTATTGATAACTACTTTGTTTGAACATCTAGTTAGCATTGTCTATTAAGAGGAAAGAGACTAAGCGGAGTGGATTGCGTAGAAGGCAGAGAATTGGGCTATTTGGTTGAAATATTGTAGTTTGCGTCCATCTCCCTTTCAGGATAGCTGGTATAAAGCAACAGGATCCTAAGAAAATGTATGGGATTAGCTCATGGGTTGAGCACCAGTTGCACAAATGGATGCAACCAGCAGGTCAGAGTTTGCCATCAAAAGCATTTGGGCATTCAACACTCGTAAATGATTCATCTTCCCAAACAAAATGAAATAGTTTACTCTGAATTTAGAAACCCAAACCTTACTCTAAAGCACAGAAACAACGCAGTGTTTCACTGTAATGCATTATGCAGCAACTTGAAAGTTTAGAAATGGAATTGCAGGACTTAATTTTAAAAAAAAAAAGCACATACTGGTTTTTGCCAAACAGGATATCGTTGGCTTGATGAAAAGTATCATCCTGATTTACTTCTGGTTTGCAATTATTTGAAAAAGAAAACTAATTCTTCCCTGGCACACTCACACAATACTTTGACACGAAGAGTGCGGTAGATTACTTCTGCACTCTTGTCTCCCTCCAGTAACACCTTTTAACTTGCAGTGAAATAGAGAAAAGAGTGCCGAGAGTCCTGAGGGAAAGAGGAATGCAGGGTGAGGTGTGCTTTCATTGAACAGTATCTTAAATGGCTAGCTTTGCTATGCAGGTGTCGATTGCATAGCCAATTGCTATGCAACACTGGTTATTGTATGCCTTGACCCTCCGAGTTATTATAAAAGGCCACCGCGCGTAAGCTTTTTTTGTTTGTTTCTTGGTACAAAACAAAAAACGGTTCAGCACACACCTGCCCCACAACCCCTTGTTTCACACCCGTCTGGCAATAGTATAAGAATTGCAACCAAGGAGAAAATTAAGTTGATCAGTTCCTGGCAGAAGGATCAAATCGGACACCTTCACCCCCCCCCCCCACCCCACCCGTCCCCAGTGTCACTTTTGCGATTTGACAGTAAATATGCTACATACAGCCCCCAGATCATGACCTGTCCTTAGGTTTCGAGGCAGGGGGTGCCATAGCACCATAGTCTGTTTCCAGTTTGTGACAACTGCTCATATAGAGGGCGTCCCATTCCCCTCCCCCCACACCCACCGTAGCCACCCTTCTTTTGACCAGTAGTAACAAACCAAGAAGGATCCTAACCTGCTTTGGCAGCTCTGGTGTATGTGGCCCAGCAGCGCTACACCGGGGGGCTGAGCAACCCGTGCTCCGTCAATTCACTCAAGCGGTTCAAGCACCTTTGCCCAGAACGAATGTATTTGGGGACAATTGTAATTTCATTCTAAAGTGCTGGACAAGATCACCCCTCCCAATTACTGGTATCGTAGAAGCAAATGAGATTTTACATGGCAAGCAGTCAGGTTTCCGAGCGGCACATAGTACCAAAACAGCAATGCTCGACCTAAAGTCACACATGCTAAGCATAATTGAAACGGGGAACACAGGGTTACTCCTACTTCTCGACCATAGTGCAGCTTTTGACCTTCTTCATCACAATCTGCTCAAACAAACGTTTGAAGGGTGCAAACTGCTCTAAAGAAGCAACCAGCTCGCTAGTATTCCTCTCAGAGGAAATTCAAGGTCCTTTGGGGGGACAATTTCTCCTACGAAATGACCATCAGTTGTGTAGTTCCACAAGGGGCAAGCTTATCACTGCTTCTCTTTAACCTTTACATTGGGTTCCTCTGTGTGGTTCTTGACAAAATCGGAGCATATTTCACCAACTACGCTGACAATACTCAGCTGGTGGTGGAACTGAGTGGGAATTATTCCCAAAATAGTGCAAATGTTGAGGCACTTAACAAATGAATTGAAACCTGGTTAGACAATGTTTTAATGGCAAGACAGAGCTGATGGTCTTCGGAACGAATCCAGCTCGAGCCAAGTTAAACCATCAATATGAGTCCTTCCTCATTAATGATTCCCCAATAAAAGTTGTTAGCAAAGTGAAAACACTTGGGATTTACATGGAAGCATCCCTGAGTGCAGATGCACAGGTCATGCAAATAAACCAGAACTGCTCGTATTACTTACGGCTCCTCAGGGCAATTCGACTTTATCTGAGTGAGGGAATTTGTTCGACCATTGCCAGAGCGACCCTACTTTCCAGATTGGACTATGGTAATGCACTTCTGCTGGGGACGAATAAAGGGCACACACGCAGTAAGAATCATCAGTGAAGAAACCTGCACTGGTTATCTGTGGAGGCCACAATCCAGTTTAAGGCCCTGACCTTGGCACGTAGGTGCCTACACGGGAAAGCACCAGCTTACACTTAAGAGGCTTGTCTGTGCTGGGTCGCGCTCTTAGACCCGAAACGTAGGGTCAAATGGTGGTTGAATGTCGCAGGGACCTGTATGGGCATGTTGAGGAAGGTAAACATGTATCTTGGCCTGGGTGAGCAGGATTAAGTGCCCTCTGATCACACAGCAGGGGACTGTGCCGCCACGGCGGCCGTTCTGCTCTGGGCCAGGCCCGGGGTTCCCTGCACCTTTTAGGCCCAAGCAGAGCCCTGCGGCAGCCGCCCAACGAACTCTGCAGGGCCTCACAAGTTGCTCAAAACGATCGCCATGGGCATCAGCTGCACCCCATGTTTTGTTGGATGAAACCGGATGTTTGCCAGATTTATGGAGTGACTCCCTGGAGCTCACATACCAGTGGCCATCTTGGCACGCAGCTCTCGGGCACCGCCCCTCACCCCCCACTTGTTTTTTATTTGTCAAGCACGCACCATTATAGCATCATTCACAATTGCAATCATTACATCGTCAAACAAGTGGTTTGGCCACATTATAGATCACTACCTCATGTATTTAAATTTGGACTCTTGTTTCTATGACTTTGGAGTCTAACAAACTCCATAGGCAACACCTTTTTGTATTGTGATACACAGCACCCTCGGTGCAGTGTCGGAAAGAAGTCCTTTGGATTGCTCTTACGGTTTAAATACCTTCTCTTGGATTAACTACTGTTTCCAAGAGTATTAAAGTGAAATTTACTTTACTACCCTTTTTCTCTTGGTAGACCAGCACACACCATTTTATGTAGAGTCCTGTGGGGCGGGGGGGTTTACTTGGTATACCCTTTGTCTAGTTTCTCATGTAAACATTTTTTGTTACCTTCACTACAGTTAATGGCTGGTGGCAGTGGTTTATTTTTCCTAACCATTGTGCGTTTTTATCCCCGGCTGAATTGTCAGCTGCAGTATTGCACCCATGGGTGCCCATTTAGTCAAAATGGCCCTGGTCGTTTTGTTTAGTTAAATTTTGTTTTTTTTCTGCCGTTTCTTGCTTGTGGGGTCTTTCTTGGGTTTTACTCTGCGCGCCAAACCAGGTTTGGTCCCTTTGTTTGTTTTTGTTGGGATTCACGGGTGAAGCCCGCCTCTGACTCCAGCGTGTCTTGCAGGGCAGGAAGCGAGGGAGGTTCCCGACTCCCTGTGCTTAGACTCCTAGGTTACAGGAATGCACCCAAAGGTGATTGGCTGGCTGTCCTTGGAGTACAGCCACCCTGCTGTGAGTGATAGCCAGGCTGTGAATGAATGGGAGAAGCTTGCATAAAAAGGTCTTTTACAAGGAAGGTAGTCAATGACTGGACGAAGGAACTGAAGAAAAATGGGAAGAGAAGCTTGCTGCACCTTCTGGACCATTGGTTTGACCGGTGAAGGTCTGCTGCAGTGCTGAATCTCCACATTTCATATTGACTAGGGAAGCCTGGAACTGACGACTTAGTCCCTTGGGTTGGTGGGGACAAACTGACCCCAAGATGAACTCTACTGGAACACCTCTCCCTGCTGGCTGTACTTCTTTGCTGCTGCTGGAACCGAGTGCCAGGAGATGGGAACACCAGGAACGAGTGCATAGTCTTTAAGCCGGACCAGAGCTCCAGGAAGATCCTGAAGACCCTCCCGAAGCAGGGTGACCCAAGCCTGGGCCACCTCAGAGTGCTGGCCCCCAGAAGCAAGGGCAGCCCACAAGGTGTCCAGAACCGCGGTGGTGCTATTTGAGAGTAGCTGAAACCGCCAAGTGCCGCTGATCTGGAGTAAGCCCATTGCTGCTGCTGACCTTCAAACTGTAGTGCAGGAGTCCCCAGACGTCCTCCCTCTTGTCCCCACGACTCGGGCCCAGGAACTCCAGGACTACAACAAGAACGGCCAGCTGAAACCCTTTCTTCAGACTCGAGGTACTGTCTAACTAGGGGTACTTGCCTCTTGTGTGTAGCTTGTCTGCTCTCACTGGAGACTTGAATTTGCTGCCTTTTGCAGAGTTCCTTGCATTTTTGCTTTATTTGACAAACTCGCATTGTGCAAAGATTTTTGTGGTCTCTTCAAGAAATGCCTCAGCTCCCCTAGACTTTGCTCAATTGACATTTGCTGTCCTGGCTTCCTGCAGACTCTTCTTACCCTCTGACTTGTGTTTTAAGTAACTTGTATAGCTGGGAAAGGTTTACCTATACTTCATTGGGGGGATTGTGAAATACTACCTTTTTGTTTCCTCCTTAACCCATTTCCCAAAATCTCAGTATTGCATTGACGTGTCGGTGATTATATTAATGTCCAGTGTCCGAACTATTGAGGTCACCTCTGGTTGTAGGAAGTTTGTGTGACATCCCAAAAGGGTATCCACTTACTTAATTGAACTGAAGGAGTGTAATTTTGAAGTGTTATTGTTGCCTATTGCCCTTTCTAAAGAAGGCTTATTTTAAAACTGACTGTTATTATAATGTATTTAAGAAACATTGAGTGTCAGTGTTATTTCAATACCTGTCGCTCGGAGTCTGTTACACCTACAGCTCACATTGACTCCTCTTGAGATTAGTTTGGCTGATTAGTCACTCTACCAACTTGTGCAGTACAGACCTATACCAGAGGTTGGGGTTGCCTATTGCCAAGATGACAAGGATGATGTAGTCTCCCATAGGGTTACTACATTCAATCTTACCTAACCGCTAGCATGCAACCAATATTCAGAAAGGACCTCGGCTGCATTTCGGGGACCCCCACCTTCATACGCCAAATAACATACTCCTAGGCAACTTCTCCAACTGCCTCCCATTTATAGTGGAAAATGTGTCGGGAGATACTTTCCCAGAATCGCTCAAGCTCTAGGCAAGACCATAGCATAATCATGTACCCTGCACCCCGATCGCTGCACCTCGGGCAGCCATCATGCTTGGGGTATAATGTCTGCAGCTTGCTGGGTGTGTAATGCAACATGTGTAGGACTTTGTACTGGATTAGTTTCAATCTCCTATTCATTGACACCGTCTTAATAAGCATACACATGGATCTCCAGTGTCCATCAGTCGCTGCCATCCACAATTCTGCACCCCACCACTCTCGTGCATTATTCACCACCTCTGGGGCCCCACCTAGAACACTTCTCATAACTTTAATGGCCGAAATGCACACTCCTATAGCATCTCCCAATTTACCCATAGTTTGGACTCCTAAAAGTGCATTGTGACCAGAATTATGGTGAAATGTGCTGTAGAAACGACCACATTAATGAACAAATATAGGCCATCACTTGTGCCCCACCAGGTAGTTCCTCACAGTAGATGAAGGCCGGGGGTGCGTGCGTGGGTGTGTGTGAGAATTATTTCCTGTTTCAGCATCTTTGCACTCGCAGTTCGTACTCTATCTGCAAGTTTTAATTTCTATTTTTTATTTAAAGGTTTTAAGGCAATCTTGGCTGAACCAAAGAATAAGGCTGTCAGCTCAGAGAATGACTACTATGGCAGCACAAGATCAGAAACTGCCTTACTTGACCATGGGGCCAACCTGTACCACTATGGTAAGTAAAAGGTGCATAGCTACGACAATGCATGTCTTTATTATGGCTTCAGAAGCTGTCAATCGGATGGAGTAGAAAGTAAATTTTTGCTTGTTCACCAAATTGTATATGAAACCACGGGAAAGGGTTTTTGAACTTTAAAGCACACGGTTCTCAAACGTGTAATTTTGAATAGCAATTTGCTTGTTCTAGATTCTCAGAACATGGGACACCTTTGACTTGCGTTGATTTGATGCCCCAGGCCTTTTATACAAGTTCATGTTCAGAATGTTATTCTTTGGTCACGGAGATGTTGTTAAAAAAATCAATAAAACCAATTGTTTGCGAGACCCTTTCGAATGCTGCCTTGCCAGATGAACGAGCAAGCAATTACCGCAATTCCTGTAATTATGTGACGTGGTCTTTCTCTTTCTGCGATCCAATAAATATACTGGTCTTGAGATATGAGCACTTATGGGCAAGAGTGAGGGCCATGTGATATTCTCCATTACACTGGCTTCCAGTGAGGCAGAGAATGGGTTTTACTGAAAGCGGAGATACATGTGCAACGCGGAAGCTCAAAGATGGTACGCACAGCATTGTTCTGTGTAAGCTGAAGGGCTCGGATGTTGATAGCAGTGGTACCCGCCAGAAGACTATTACAATAGTCCAGCTTGGAATTTATTAGCGCTGTGGACATCAATGCGCAATTTTCGTCAGTAATGAAAGGTTGAATGTATTGTATGCACATGTTGAAGAAACCGCAGGCAGGCCGAATGTAGGATACTTGGTGCTTCATTGACGGTTCAGCTGAAGAACAGCCTGGGTGTCATCAGCATAGTTGGTATATTGGACACCCAAGCTGTTCAACAGGTCAAGCAAAGGACTAATGTAAGTATTAAAAAGAAGCGGCGACATTCACGCACCCTGCGGAACGCAACATGTTTGTGTAATGGGGATAGAATGGTTGTTCTCAACACAAACCCTCACTGTCCGTGGTCTCAAGAAGGGGGCGATCCACTTGGAGTCTAGGGTAAAGTGTGAGCAATCAAATGCTGTGGGGAGGTGTAAAAGCATTAGCAGAGCGATAGATTTTTTTTTTGTCTTCCATGCTAGCTAAAGTGGACTTGAGGTCAAGCATGGCAGTTTCTGTGCCATGCCGAGCACTGTAACTTGATTGTTGTATTTCTAAAATATTGTGTTCCTCTACGTCATCCCGAAGTTGCGTATCAGCGAGTTTGTCAATCTTCAGAATAAAAGGTACATTCGTAATGGCCCGGTAATTATCGGTGATTGAGGGGTCGAAGTTGTGTTTTTTTTTTTTTTTTTTTTTTTTTTTTTTTTTTTTTTTCCAGCTGTGGGCTAATACATGCAGATTTCAAAGAAGACGGAACTGTACCCTCATCAAAGGATAGATTGATCAGATTTGCGAGCCAGGGGACAAGATTTAGTGAGTCCTTGAGGATATTGGTGGGACAATTGTCACCTGGACATGAGGTCGTTTTTAAATCCTGAACAACCTTGTGCACTTGTTCCTCTGACTAGTAAGGACTGTTGGTAGGAGTAAAGGAGGTGCGTTCAGGGTGACCACAATTAAGGTGTTTTTATTTATTTTTTTTTTTTAATGTTTTCCTTGTAGGCCGTGTTAGGGAGAATTCCCTCCACCTTAGAGACCCCCAGCAACTTTACTGGATTTTTTAGCACTTGATTTTTTTTTTTTTTTACGCTGGAGTGTGACCCTTTTTCCCACTCATGTATTTTATTGATTTTGAACACTTGTTTCTTTTGGTTGTGGAGTCTGACACACTCCATAGGCATCATCTTTTACATTGTGTCACATTACATTGTGTCACACAGCACCTGCAGTTTCAGATTTCCCAAAGGTTTAAATACCTTCCTTTTGGATAAACTACTGTTTCCAAGAGTAGGAAAGTGAAATTGACTTTACTTACCATTGTTTTCTAGACCCCGCACACCCTATCTTATAATGGGGCTGGAGAGGTTACCTATTATCCCCTGTCTAGTTTCTCATGTAAAAAATTGTACATTACCCTTTTTGCACTGAATGGCTGGTGACAGTGGTTTCGTTTGAACTACCATAGTGTGCTGTTACCGGAGGCTGCGTTTCGCAGCTATAGTAAAGCGCACACGGGAGCCATCTTTGTCAAAGGCACCCAGTCTTCTTTTTCACCATTTCTTTGTGGAAAGGTCCTTCTTGAGATTTGCTCTGCATGCCAAACTAGATTTGGTCTTTGTTCATTTCACCTTTGCACCTTTGATAGGGTTCATGAGTGAAACCCGCCTCTAGCTCTGAGTGTCTGTGATAGGCAGGAAGTGAGGGTGGTGCCCGAAACTCCCTGTGCTTAGTCTCTTAGGAGACGCAAATGCACTCTGTGGTGGTTGGCCCAACCCAGCAGGGTGGCTGCCCTTGCCGGACGGGCAGCCAGCCAATCACGCCAGAGTGCATTTGGGTCTCTTAGACTAAGCACAGTTTCGGGCACCTTCCTCCCTACCCCAGACACTCAGACGCCAAAGGCGGTCTTCAGTCTTGAAGCCTGCCAAAGGCACATGAATAAAAGGACCAAACCTAGTTTGGCGCGCAGAGAGAAACGAAGGACCTTTCCAAAAAGAAATGGGGGGGAAAAAGACGGGACCTGTTTAAACAAAAAAGGGGCTTAAGGCGCCATCTTGAAAAACATGGCTCCTGCAATTTTTGCTACCGGTGTTTGCGTTCAGAAAAATTATGGTAGTTTGTTGTGAAACCACTGCCACCAGCCATTTTGATAGGAAAGGGTAACATTTGACTTCTACATGAGTTTCTAGACACAGGGGATAGTAGGTAGCCCCTCTGCCCTCTATAGGAAGATGGTGTGTGCTGGGTCTAGGAATTTAAAAAGACTAGTAAAGTAAATTTAACTTTACACTCACTGTACAGAGGGTGCTGTGTAATATACATGATCTTATCGTAAAACTCCATAATGAAAGAACACATGAGTAAAACGCACATCAAAATACGAGTGGGGGTGGGGGGGGCTTCGGGAAGACTCACTCTTTCCAGGTAAAAATCAAGTCATCAAAATCCAGCAAAGTTGCTGGGGGTCTCTAAGGTGAAGGGGAATTGGCACATTTATGAGAATTCTCCCTAACAGGACCCAAAGGGTCCCCAGCAACACTGCCCATAAGGAGCTGTGTGCTGCAATAGTAAAATACAGATGCCTTAGAGGTATGGAGGAAAGTAGACTCCATAGGACAGGTAAAACACAAGAGTCCATAAGAGAACGAGTGGAAAAAGGCTCCACTCATCCAGTATTTCAGAAAGGGTCCAGATGTCCAGCAGAAAGTGCTGGGGGAGCGAGGAGGGTTTGGGAAGCTCACTAGGGGAGTTGATGAAGGATACAAATTCATCTCCCTATCCCCACCCACTCTGGAAATTGTGTGTGCAGGTTTTACGACTTCGTTCACATGCTGATCTGTAGTAGAACTTGGCACCCATATTGTGAATGTTAGCTGCAGGTTTTGTGCACGTCTTCAGGTGCCAGGCCAGCAGGGCTACATTTATCATAAGAGAATTACGTTCTTCCACTAACACTCGGTGAATTATGCGGTTTCTATTTGTGCACTGCCAACCCCCTCTTCCCAAAGACTGATATTTGTCTCTAAATTCTTTGTGGCAATCCAGCTACACATGGGTATCCTGAACATATAATTTGCCAGTTTGCTACCACTGTGTTGACATTGTCCAGTGTAACCTGTGCGCTAGCCAGATGGGAAGGGCTGAAGATGTTGCTGTAAATGTGATGCTGCAATCACCTGGTGGAACATTTTATCAAAAGCTGCTAAATCAAGCAAGGATGGGAAGATGTTTCTTGGATCGGCGATGGCAAGAGTAGTTGTTGGCTTTGATCACCTTACCACTCCAATATGTTTAGTTTATTTGTATAGCGCAGCCAAACCCTGAGGTTACTGGGCGCTTACTTAGGCAAAACATGTTACAGAAGGTTGCACTTGCAGGCACAGTAGAAAATGGTACAGTGAGAAGTATATGGGACCAAGTTAGAGTGGTCAGTGGAGAGGCAGTGTTCAGTAGTAGATGGACCTATTACAAAATAGTCCATCACAGTGTTGTAGGCATTTGATACAAGGATACAGGCTTTCGCTAAGTGCAATTAACAGTCTTTTGGTGCGAGGTGAATAGTTCCTTCACCATGGCTCTGAATGACCAGAACGAAGTGTCCGTTCTGATTGCCATGGGCAGGGCGGACCAGCATTTCGCTGCTAATGCAGGGAAACTTGCTCCGGCTGCTTTTTTCAGATTGGACTTTGGGATGTTGAGCTGGTGTAAGTACGGGGATCTGGTTGGTCTGGTATTGTCTGAAAGGTAGCGTGGAGCTGTCTGATGGAGGCATTTATATGTAATAAGTGCTCGAAGTTTAATTCTCACGGTTAGGGAGCCAGTGAGATTCCTTTCTGAGGGTCGAGACGTGGGCCTTGCGGGGGAGATTGAGTGTGCATCTGAGGGCATTATTTTATGTCTGTCTCGTACCCAGGTTTAGGCTACATGCATGTGGTTGGGGTAACCATGAGATTGTAGCCTTTAGACCTGTTCCTGGGCAGTTCAAGAAGGAATTGGGGGAGTGGGATTACATTTATGGGAAAACTATAACGTAGACCTTGCACACAACATGCATAGTTGGAATACACAAGAAGTGATAATTTCATAAACTGGTTCTGTATTTCAAGGTTTTAGCAGTCTTCTGTTGATATTTTGAAAAGCTTTCTACTAAACCGATTGTAGTTTCCTTTTAATGATGTTGGTCTTGTTTTCATATCTAGACCTCGGAGCACGGAGCAGTGAATTCAGCAGTTTGCATTTAAGAGACCGACATGTTGCAGGTAATTCTTAGGACAGAACGCTGTGTTTGGCAGCATGAAGGGGCTGTTATGTAATAATGAATGGGAGGGAGGGCCAAGGGGGTGGTCATACTTAAAATGTATTGCTTACAATTATTTAGATAGGAAGTTGTATTTTTGTTTTTGGTCAAATTCTTCACCGGGAAGGGGTGGGGAGGTAATTCTAAGCTGGGAAGTACACCCCCTTTTGGCTTTTTAACATTACTATGCTCTAGGAATGTGTACAGAATGCTTTTATCGGAAGATGCTATTTCTGAGACGCCTGATGCAAAATATGGTGGCACGGCCTTGTGTCTTAATAGGAGCAAAACAAATTATGATCTGCGCTGAAAATTCTTTTTGTTCTTCTACTATACGAAGGAGACATTCCTATTCTTAAAAATTGAATCTCCTCTGAATCTTTGGTTTCTACTTTCTAGTCCTAATAGGATTAAGTTTTTTTCAGAGCCTGCTCTGATGATGGACCACAGGAAGCCCACTGCTAGGGATTTTTACATAAGTTGCTGTTAGTGAAAGAACTTGGAAAAGCCCACCTTATGTGACCGGGTTGTACCCCTTAGGTTTAGCCTGAACTACCCAAAGGTTTGGTTGCTATGGCTGAGCAGCGAGACTTGTTGAACTTTAATTTCTTGTGCCAGTGCCCCTCAACCTGAGACCCCAGCACCTTTCCTAGACTTCTGGGAATTAATTCTGTTAGCCTGAGCGAGTTGGACCTTTCCTCACTCATTTTTGCTCTGATTTGGGAACCCTTTTTTTATTCTTTTACAATCCTTATTTTATTTGGGCACCAACCAAAAACCGATATAATAGAGCAAAACAGCACACAGTTAGTTTTGATGCAAACTTATCTTCCCCACCCACATCCAAACTCCTGCAAACTTAACAATAGTGGTATATTCAGGTGCCCAGTCTCCATTCTCAATCAGTCCAAAAATAAATATTTGCGTTCAGGGTTAATCTCAAAGCCTGGAAGTTCAGTGTCCCATACAGTGTCCAAGTTCATCCCCACATGAGATCACAGCACCAGAGTTTTGGAGGATGGCTGGTTTGTGGCATTGATTCTTTCAACTATGAATTCGTGAAAAGGGAGCCAGACCTTCACAGTTCTGGTATTTACTCCTTGCTAATGCACACTTTTTCCATAGCCATGACGACCTACAATCGGACCCACCACATTGCCAGTATCGCCCCCCTATTCCGCTTTCCAGTTGTGTGCCAGCGTGATTCGCACTGCTGCGAACATGTGGGTGATCAGATTTGCTCTTGCCCCATATAAGCCTTCTGCTACTGCCCCCCCAGCAGGATTACCTTTGGACACATTGGTAGCTGTATTCCCACAATTTCTTTAATGTGGCCTAGAATTTCCTTCCAAAACATCTGCCTTTTGGACATGTCCACCACGTGTGTCTGCCCACATCACCCCCAACACTCTTGGGATGCCCAGGTTCGCCTTGTGTAGTCTCAGTGGGGTCATATACTATATTTTGTATGCGGACTCCTTGATAATGGAGCATCTCAAGCTTTTCTGAGCCCTTCCCCAGATTTGCCCCATTCGGCCTCCGATACACTCTTGCCCGGGTCTTGTTCCCAACTTCTCATGTACGGCAATTTATCTACAGCCCTATCTAGTAGTCAGTATAATCTTGAAATGCCTTTTCCTGGAGCCCCTTCCTTCATTGTAAATTCCAGGCCCACCGGGTCTCTACCAGCTGCCCCTCTGCACTCTTTAGATGTAATCCAATGTCTAATTTGGACATAGTGGAATATTTCGCTTTTCCTGAAGGAAGAATCTAGTTTTACACACCTCAAACTGCATAGGATCCCCATCCTGGATAAGTAATTTAGTGTTATGGTGGTGCCCCCTCTCAGTTTGCCCTAAACCCGGAGAAAACGCACTATTGTCACTCAATGGGGTAAGAGGCCCCTTCCCGGGGCTTAGCTTCCTTGCCCTCAGTGCTTTATCCCAGTAACAAAGTGTTTCTTGTGGAGGCGATCCGGCACGCCACCCCGCTTCTCTTGCTTTAGCCTTTAAAACCCCCAGAAACCACATTGGAATGCTAGTAGTCTGTTGCAGCTCCCACCCACCTCAACTTCCTGTCAGGACCAGTGCAGCATAGGTGCTAGCTGGGCTGCCGAGAGGTAACTGGACATCTCATGCCCCACACCCCATATTGCCGGCCCTCTGACCAGGATTCTTCTGGGAAGAAGCGTAATTTTGACCGCTGTTATTCTTGCAAACAGGAGAATTCATGTAGTTTTTTTTTTTTTTTTTAAATAAGGTTCTCCCTAAGTCTTCTCATAAAACCTGGGATATTGGCATTGACTTTCCCCTTGTGTGTGGGGGTCAGCTTCTGCCCTTGATCCCCAGGGGTTGCAGGTTCAAGCAGCTCTCTGGTTGCTGTCTAATGCTGGTGCAAGGTCTCCCAGTTGAAGAATGCAGCAAAACTATATGCAGGGCTGCCCTCGGTACAGGATTGGGCGCAGGTAAGCAATTTCGGATGAAGGCCACCGTTGCAAAGCGACTTAAAGGGATTGACTTTCCTTCCTATTTCGGGTCCCCTTGATGCTAAAACCACATTTCACAGAGGTTAGTCTAGTTCCTGGCCTCAACTCGGAACGGCCACGTCTGCAGCATGGTAGCCCAAACTCTGAGCTGGTCAGCCACAGGGCGGTCCGGGGGCACTTCCAAAGGCTCTTCTGCGTACGACTCTAAGCTGATGTCGAGAATGGATGTTCCCTCCACCCAGGGTCGCAGCTCCTTCACAGGACTGCTGGAGATCTTCCACAGGGCTCTACCAGGGCAGCAGCAGCAGAAGTTGGTTGCCAAGCAGTATTCCGACTGGTCCACAATCTCCTCGCAAGTCTTGTAGCTGGACAGGATTCTTTACTCGTTCAGTTTCTTCCAGGATCGTTCTCTAATGGGTGTAGGAATCCTCTTCCTAAAAGCCAGGTAAGAGCAGCAGCCCCAATTAGCCAATGACGGATCTGCCCCCACGTCCCAATACACACCCCACAGCAGTGATCCAATGGCAGCAAAACTCATTGTTCGGCAAGAATTGATGAAGTAAAACACTTTGGGAGACTACACAACACTTGTCTCCTGGTATTAGGTAATGCACCTTTTGGTTTATTTTGCATTTTTTTTTAAAGCGCTCACATAGCCCGCGGTCATCGAGGTGCTGTTAAAGGAATTGTTTGTTGCGTAATTTTCATTTTTTAAAATCTTGGTTGCGTATTTATAACACGCTTAAAAACCCCGAGGTTTCTAAGCGCAGACCTGGGGATCGAACCTGTGTTGCTTTGTGTCTTGCTTCCAAGGCGAGCACGCTGCCACGGAGCTATCCTCTCGGGAGGATACTTTGCGAGTGACTGAGCAGCCAGGCTTATCTCAAGGGGTAAATGTGAGCTGTATCAATGAAATCCACAAGTAGCCAAGTAACCGTTGCACTTAGTTTTAGTTATAAATAATGAAGTTTATTAAAGTACGCATTCTTCAAAAAGGGCAGTATAATGTAACAATCAAATATACTCTGAAATATATTTCCAGAATCAACACAAAGCTAGTAGATGCTCTTAAGAGATGCTTTTTGCACACTTGCTACTCCCTGAGGTGACTTCACTAACTAGGACAGTAAATGCATTTATGTATCACTAGTACACTTTGTAGATGCAGATGTTTGTAGAAAGGTTAGGGGAAGGAAAAAGGTTAAATGGGTTCTCAGAGCATGTGAGCACTTAAATCTTCCAATAAAGTCTAGATAACCTTTCCTAGCCATAATAGTTTAAATCCAAGTTATCACCTCTGAGGGACAGTAAATGTCAAACGGACTAGGAGTGTCTGCAGGGAGCCAGGACAGCCAAAGTCAATTGGAGCAGTCTATGGAGCCTGAGGCACTTCTTAGATGACTGTTGGGGAGAATTCTCATTGTGTTAATTCCCTTCTACCTTCTAGACCCCCAGCTATTTTGCTGGACTTCACAACGTTTTATTTTTATCCTGCCGTGAGTGAGACCTTTTTCTCTCTTGTATTTTTCATCTAATCTGGACTGTTGGTTTTGGAGTCTGACAAACTCCATAGGCATCACCTTTTGTATTGTGACACACTGCACCTTCAGTGCAGTGTCGGAAGTCCTTTGGGTTTCTCTTAAAGGTTTAAATACCTTCTTTTGGGCAAACTACTATTCCCAAGAGTAGTAAAGTGAAATTGACTTTACTTACCCATTTTTCCTGTGTAGGTCCAGTACAGCCCATTTTATGTGGAAGTACTAGGGGTTACTTAGTAGCCCCTTTTCCTACTTACTCGTCTAACAGTTTTTTGTTCGCCTCACTACATGTCTTGGCTGGTGGCAGTGGTTTAATTTTCCTACCATTGTGCGTTTTCACCGCAGACTGAATCCTCAGCTGCAGTATTGCACCCGTGGGTGCCCATTTTGTCATTGGCCCCGGTTTTCCTTTTTCGACATTTCTTGTTTGGGTGGGCTTTCTTTTTACTCTGCGCACCAAACCAGGTTTGGTCCCTTTGTCTGTTTTGTCTTTGGCGGGCTTCAGTGCTGAAACCTGCCTCTGGCTCCAGTGTGTCTGGCCGGGCAGGAAGCGAGGGAGGTGCCCAGACTCCCTGTGCTTAGTCTCCTTGGTTACCTGAATGCACCCCAAGGTGATAGGCCGGCTGGCTGACCCTGCTGAGTGACAGCTAGGCTGCGATTGAATGGGAAACCAGCATAAAAGGCAAGGGCTCTCAGACAGAATTTGTATTTTGTTTATTTGTATAGCGCACCAAACCCTTGGGTATCTGGGCGGATTTCTTGGTTACATATGTAACATTATTTACATTCAGTTGAGACAGCATGAATTGAATACAGGCATTGAATATAAGATAAAATGCATCGTAGAGAGGTACAGAAACGAGCATGGTAATAGGACGTACAAGTTGTTAGTTTCTTGCATAATTGGCCACAGTTACGCACTAGCGTAGGATGGTTCTGATCTAGGGGCTACTGGCAGTGCCTTCCACATTGAAGCTGCTAAAACAGGGAAACTGCTACCCACTGCCTTCTGAAGCTTGTACCTAGGGATCTTGAGACGGTGTAGTTGTGCAGATCTAGTTTGTCGGTCAGAGGTTACGTGAACTTGTCACTCTGGTATTTTGGTGCTAGGTTAGAGAGGCATTTGTGTGTGAGCGATATTGTTTAAAATGTGATTCTTTGACGGATTACTAGCCAGTGAGCATTGTCTCAACTGATATATGGTGAGATCTGGGGATGTTCATGGCCGTTCTAAGGGCATTATTTTGGAGTATGTGCAGCTTTTTTAGGTTGTTGGTTAGTTCGTAGGTATAAGGCGTTGCAATAGCTTAGATAATATCAAAGCTCTGGCTGTAGTGATGCATTTGGATGTGGACAAGAAAGGTCTGCAAGCATTCATTAATTTGCAGGTGTAGGCTGAGGCGATCACATAAACCTGTCTTGTCAGTGATGAGTCAAGGTAGATGCCTAGCGTCTTCACTTCCTTAGATACCATTATGTTGTTGCCGTCAATATTAAGAGTTGTACTGTTCGTTTTATCTGTGAAGTCTTGTTTGAGAGCCTATTAGGAGTAGTTCGCTTGTCATTGAGATAGTCCTTGTTTAGCCATCCAGGCTTGTATGATTTAGATATGTCATTTTAATGGTTTGGAGTCGATGTGATAGTCGCCAGTGATGGGGATGAGAATTTCTCATCTGCATAGTTGATATAGGAGACAAATGGTCATGGTCATCAAAAAGGGGCTTTGTAAAAAATATTAAGCATCTGCGAGACCCAGGAACCCTGGGGTACACCACATGTGACCAGTGTTGGCTTAGCCAATGCTGTGGGTGCGAACATGCTAGTGGCTCTGTTAAGGAATGACTGTATCCAAGGAATGACTGTATCCAAGCAGTCATTTTATTGGAGAAATGGGCTGCACATAACAGGTGGTTGCATAATATTTAATTTACTAAGCTGAAGGCAGCCGATGGATCTAGTAACAGCAGGAGGGCTAGGTTGCCTTTGTCTTTTATGGTATCAATTTGTTTTTAGATCTATCGAGGCTGTCTGTGCCGTGTCTAGGTCCGAAGCCTGATTGTCAGAGGCCCAAGTGTTTGTTTCAAGATGTTCCTGGATCTGGCAGTAGGCGGCTGTCAATTTTTAAAAGGAATGGAACAGTAGTGATTGGTCTATAGTTTGTAGGGATGTTTGGGTCGAGTGTAGTTTTCTTAGTAGGGGAAGGACCCATGCATCTTTCAGATTAGTTGGGACTATGCTGAGATGTTGATTATTGCAGTGATAAAGGGTGCGAGATCCCTCGCTGCCTCTTTAATGATCTTAGTTGGCCATATGTCCCCCTGACATCTTTATGGTTTCAAGTGTATTATGTCCTCGACGCCATTAGCAGAGAGCTGAGAAATGGAACAGATTGTGTGTATCGGGTAGCGATGTGGGCGGTGGGGGTAGGGGAGAGTTGGTGGTAAGGCTAATTTTCTTTAATTAAATTTTGGCTTGAAGCTCAATTTTGTGTAGAAGTGCTTTTCTGTATATTGGTACACCATCCCATGTATTTGGTGCAGGTCTCAGGTGGAGGTATGGGAGATCTCGCTCTAAGAATGTTGAGTAGTTCTTTAGTGCTGGATTTTGCATTGATGATGCTTATTATTGTAAGATTCACTTTTGGATTGGTGGATGGCAGCTTTGTAGGTGAGGGAGGCTTCTGTAAATTTGTTTTTTTGTAGGTGATGAGGGAAGGCTTTTCCATAGTGCTTCGGCCATTCTTTTGTGTTTGCACAGGGTTCTAAAGTGTGGGGTGAACCATGTATTTGGGTGTAAGCAAGGTTTAGCTTTCCACATTTTCAATTGTGCTATTTTGTTGATGGCATTGTGTAGTTTGCTGTTGTACAGATCTACTAGTGAGGACGGGGGTCATTGTTATGGATGGGGTGGTTGAGGATGGGCTGTAATGGAGGGAGCAGTTTCTCTACTGTTATGTTGCTGTTCCTAGTAAGTGTAGGAGGTGCGAGTGGGTTGCCGTGTTTAGGACCGTTGCTGTCCTGTATGGTGAATAGGATAATCTGGTGATCGGAGCAAGCGCATGGTGAGTTGGAAAGGATGTTGGTCTTGTAGTTAATATCTGCGATCCAATCTACTATTCTCCCTTTGTTATGGATAAGGTCAGAAATATGATGCCTGTTGGGGAGAATTCTCATAAATGTGCTAATCGTCTCTAAGCCCTTCAGTTTTTTTGCTCAACTTTTCAATGCGTTTTCTGTGTTTACTCTTGTGTTCTTTGATTATGGGTTTTAGATAACTCCCTAGGCATCATCTTTTCATGTGTCTCACACTGCACCTTTTAGTGCAGTGACACAGGGATGTCTTTTTTAGACTTTCCAAAGGTTTAAATGCCTTCTCTGGGATAAACTACGGTTTCCCCGAGAATGTAAAGTTAAATTGGCTTTACTAGTCTCTTTAAATTCCTAGACCCAGCACACACTATCTTCCTAAAGAGTGCTGGAGGGGTTACCTAGTATCCCCTGTGTCTAGAAACTCATGTAGCAGTCAAATGCTAGCCTTTCCAATCGTAATGGTTGGTGGCAGTGGTTTTACAACAAACTACCATGATTTTTTTTCCCCGACTGCGAACACCAGTAGCTAAAAATCGCAGGAGCCATGTTTTTCAAGATGGTGTTGAAGCCCCTTTGTTTAAACTGGTCCCAGTCTCTTGTTTGCCATTTCTTTTTGGAAAGCTCTTTCCAGTGTTCCTCTCTGCGAGCCAAACTAGGTTTGGTCCCTTTGTTAGTGTGCCTTTGACAGGCTTTAGGACTGAAGACTGCCTCTGGTGTCTGAGTGTCTGGGGTGGGCAGGAAGGGAGGGGCCCGAAACTCCGTGCTTAGTCTGCTAGGAGACCCAGATGCACGTTGGCGTGATGGCTGGCTGCCTGTCCGGCAAGGTCAGCCACACTGCTGGGTGAGTGGCAGCTAGGCTGAAATGAAAGGGAGAAAACTGTTTAAAAGGTGAGTCTCTTGGACTGGAAAGCAAAGTCGACCACTGGAACGAAGGGACCGAGAGTGGGGGCTGCTGCAACCACTGGGACTGTTTTGCCCAGTGAATCCCTGCTGCAAGTCCGAATTGCCAAGTTCATCTCGACAGAGAAGCCCCTTCAAGGATGACTTCGTCCTTTGAGTTGGTGGGACCAATCAACTCGTAAGCCACCTGGATGCCATTCTCAAGGCTGGTTAGGATTATCCAGGGAGAGGGATACCAGCTTGTGTGCTTGAATCATAGCTACTCGACTGAAGTGACTCCCATTTATTTTTTTAACGCGTTTTCCGATGCTCCCGTTCAGTGCAGGTGCCTCTACGACTGAGGCTCAGGAACATTTAGATCTGCAGGAACTGCCAGGAACCAACGCCTTCAGCTGCATTTTGTGCTTTATACTAAGGTACTGTATCAACTCGTTTGAGAGATCCTAACTCTTGCAGTGAAAGTTCTTGGAACTTTCCCAACTTGCAGGACTAATAAGCTTGTGATCCAACATATGAATTTTCGCAAACTACTAAGAACTTTGGCAAAGACTTTACTGTTTACTACCAGAAATGCTTTCTATCCAGAACGCTAGCCCATTGACTTTGGCCTAGGCCTATTGACTTGACCCTTCTGGTAAACTGAAAATATTTGCATTGTCTAAAGTGTTTGAATTCCATTTGTATTAACCTGTGACTTTTTGCTCACTTTAAAGTATCTGACATGCTGTTTGGCTCCTATTTCAGGGGAGGTTAAACTGTTGCAGAAACCTAACAATTTGTATTGTCATATTAGTATATAAAATTAAGTTGCCTCCTAAAGTGTTTTACCAAGAAACCTTGTGTATAAGTGTCTACTTGAACCACTGATTGTAAGGTCTCTGTAACTTCCCTTACTGCTCACATTCCCTCTTCAGATAAGCCTGGCTGCTCAGCTAGCTACCACAAAACTGTGTAGTACAGACTTAAACCAAAGGTTGGTTTTTGCTTACGCCTGTAGTCCTAATTGTATGTGGTGGTCCCAGAGGGTACTGCATGCAATTCTGCACAACCAAGCCTAGTTCAGATATGGAGTTAGCGACAGCTAGGGCCTCGTCATCTTTGGGGTCGTGCAGTCCTATGTTGAGGTCTCCTAATAGCATAATTTGGGACCCTGGTTTGGTGTTTGCTGTGAGATGTGTGGTAAAGGCTTCCTCGAAGGAGGAGAGTGGATCTGGTGGTCTATGCAAGAGGTGGATGGTCTTGGTTTGTGATGCTGTGATGGGTAGCTTGATTGACAATAGTTCCCCTGTAGTGAATGGTTGGTTAGTTAAGTGTTTAAGGCCTAGTAGGGTTTTGGCAATAATGGCAACACCGCCTTTAGAGGATTCTCAGTCTTGTCTTATGGTATACTCGTCTGGCATTGCAAGTGATGGCCCTGCTGCAGCATGAAGCCAGGTCTCAGTTATGGCTAGGAAATCGAGGTTATTGGTTATAAGGTCTGCAATATCCAGTGCGTGATCTGGCGTTAATGAGCACTCCCTTGATAGACAGGGTAGTGCAATCTGAAATTTTTAGTAGTGGTGGTGGTGTTTTCTTGCGAAGATGGAATATAGGTGATTTTGCTGTTTTGGGAGTTCGTTGCTTTTAAATTTGCAGACGTGGGTTTGCTGTTATACTTTTGCTACCAATTGGGCAATGGCTTGCTGTCATGAATCTAGAGCGAAGTCTAGAATTCCTGATTTGGGTTGGTTGGGAGTAGGTCTTGTGGCGAAGATCCACTGGGTTGGTGCGAGTGGCAGCGTATTGCTTAGCGCTGTTGGGACAGTACGATTATGTTTGATAGCCTGTAGTTGGTGTGGGGGCAGAAAGGTGGTGGCACTGATGCAGTCAGACAGTGGTAGACTTGATGCCATATGCTGGATGTTCTGCATGAAGTGTAGTAGGCAGAGGTGAGCATTGTATTTGTCATTAGCAGTAGGGGCTGTTGTAGATGCCATTGAAGGTAGTAATAAGGGAGTAAATATGTTTAGAATGCTCGAGATACTTAGCGCAAGCAAGTTTATGACTAGGCGAGCTAATGCTAGGTTAGGTGTGGTGTAATAGGAGCTGCGGCTAGTTATACGTATAAGGACTGGTAGTTGGCATAGTGCATATAATAGAGCAAGCAAGGTAGTGGATGAAGTGGTATGCCTATGAGGTTTAGCGCTGCATTTAACAAAGCAGTGATTGGTATGCTATATAGATTGGAGCGAAGCATTTGTCTAACTTAGGTACTTAGCAGCTATAATATACGTAAGACTAATTCTGCAAGAGTTCATGAAGCATTAATCCACATTGAAGGTAATTGGAGTAATGCGTAAATTCGATTGCATTAGATTGTGGGTAAAACAGTTTGTAACAGCACTAGGGAACTGAGCACTTGTTGGGTAGCGGTGAACAATAATTTTAAACTAGCATATAGTTGGATAACCATAAGAAGATAATATGGACATCCTAGATCATAGCGCTGATCTGGATGCAATGGTTGCGGAAGGACTATAGTACATACAGTACTGGATAATAGTATTGTGGCAGCTATGGTATGTAATGCATAGTAAAGTAACAGTTGCGCTGCCTAAGTGGAGTGAGCAAGCCTGTGCTTAAGCAGTGAACTGTGATGGTTTGCAGGCATGGCAATGTCCTAAGGCAGGGGTGATATGTAAGTACAGTATGGCAGGCAGTTAATTTCATAAATCTCAGTAGAATAGACTATCGCGTAAAACACAAACAGTAAGAAGATGTGCTTGGCATAGATAGAGGCGCGGAGTGCAATATATTTACAGTACAATCTCAGTACAATCTCAGTTTAGAGCATTAATGAGAGGTAAGGGCATTCACTTTACTCGCAGCAGTGAAGTGAACACACTGGCTAGCAATACCATAGAACGCCAAAATGCAGTTAGAAAAATGTTCGGGCGTGGCAGTGAATGCGAGTGGATGTACACGCTTCTTGCGAATGCCGCTTTCCGTTGCTGCAACTGGTCTAAGCAGGAGGTGAGCTGGAATATCATGCAGGAGGAGACTAGATGGCGAAGTTATTTAGATGAGGTTGCTAAAATGACTATGCGAGGTCGCATCGGGCAGCGTTTCGGGCGCTACAGCGCCAGAGGCACTGGACAGGCACCAGACAGTGCCTGGCCTTACAATGAGGGCCTTAGGATGTGGGCCGGCTTCCGCCTGCCTGTCGTTGGTGTTAGGCAAAGTTTGTATGCAGTACCCTTAGGGTGCACTACAGCAACAGTTAATAGGAAACCCATCCTTTGGTATAAGCTTGTACTACACAGGTTTGGTAGCATGATGTGCAGCCAGGCTTAGCTCAAGATGGGTCAATGTGAGCTGTAGGGAAGTTGGAAACAACTCAACATTGTACAAGACCTCTGAGCTATCTCCAAGAAGTTCCCCAGCTCCCCTAGACCTTTTCAATTGACATTGGCTGTCCTATTCTGACCCATAGACTGTGTTTAACTGACCCTCATAAGTGGTACATAATTTACTTGTATTGCTGGGAAAGGGTTAACCTACCTACACTTCATTGGGGGATTGTAAAGTACTTGCCTGTTCTGATAACTTTTTCACCTTTTTCCTTCCCTAACCTTTTTCTTTTTCACCAACTCTGTATTGGTTTAAGTGTTTATCAATGTCCAGTGTCCCAGCTATTGAAGTCGCCTCAGGGTGTAGAGGGGGGTTTGGGGGGGGGTGTGACATTTCAAAAGGGTATTTATTTGCTGAACTTAAATCTGAGGAAGTGTTTTTGAATTGTATTAACTATTGCCCTTTTTTAAAGAAGGCTTATTTAAATATTACTGTTGAATAAAGAATTATTTTACTAGAAAACCTTGTTACAGCTCACAATTACCCCTCTTTAGAGCAGTCTGGCTGCTCAGTCACTCTACCAACGTGTAGTACAGACCTATAACAATAGTTGGGTATCTATTGCCAAGAGGACATGGTTGGTGTAGTCTTCCACAGGGTTACTACATACAATCTTGCCTAACAAGAAGTCTTGCACAACGTTAAAGTTTGAAGAAAAATCTTGTACTTGTGAAGGGTAGAGCTGAAATCAACTATAGCAAAGTAGCTACTGCAAGTCTCAACTGAGAAGAGCAAAGCTAAAGACTCGGAGGTAAGTACCCCAAGTCGGAACAGTACCTTTGTTTGGAAGAAGAGTTGTCCAGCTGGCTTCTGTCTGGTTGCAGTGATGCAGATCCTGGGTTTCTGGGCCTCAGTAGTGGGGACAAGAGGGAGCAGAACGGTAGTAAAATTAAACCACTGCCACACGCCATTTAAAGTAGTGAGGGTAACATAAAGAAATGTTACATGAGTAGATGGAATAAGGGGCTACTAAGTAACCCCCCAGCACTCCACAGAAGATGGGGTGTGCTGAACCTATGAAGAGAAAGGGAAGTCAGTTTCACTCTACTATTGTTGGGAGCGGTAGTTCACATCAAACAAGGTATTTAAACCTTATGAGACATCTAAAGGATTTCTCTGTACCACTGCTTTGAACGTGCTGTGTCACCGTGCAAAAAGTGATGCCTATGGAGTTTGTCAGACTCCAAAAACAGTGGAAACACAATCCAAATCAGGTAAAAACATGAGTGAGAAGGTTGTCTCGCTCCAAGGTTAAAATTAAAAAGTTCTAAAGTCCAGCAAAAGAGCTGGGGTTCTCTAAGATTGAAGGGAATTGGCACAGAAATGAGATTTCTCCCTAACACAGGTACAGGTTAAACAAGAGGGGAAAAGGGCAAACCCCTTGGGCACCCAAGAGGAAGAGCTGACGGAGGAGAGCGGCAAGCCTGAAAGACGGTTTGTGTATGCTCAGCAAGAAATTAGTTGAACCACACCAGTGGAGCTCCTGCGATCACCACGCGTTACAAACGTGCCAACAGAATGCCATGATAAACTGGACCAAAGGCTGCAGAGAGATCAAGGAGAATTAACACTCCCATGGTCCTGAAGTGGCGAGAGATCATACAAAATTGAGATCATGACTGATTTTGTGCCTAAAACCAGATTGAGATGAATGCAGACGGTCATTGCCCTTGAAAGAACTGAGTGAGGAGCGGAGTGCTCACAGCCTCCACATAAGCTTTGTCAGGATTGGCAAGTAGATGAGCTCTGAGGACACACTTGGAAGAACTTTGAAAGTACCAATGCACTAACCACCCTGCTACCCTCCACATACCTTCCAGGTACTATACACGCCCTAGCCAAACTACACACAGGTACCCAACATAACACTTCCATACAACAAACTATCCAGACAGTAGATCTTCCCCTTACGGATACAACAAGCCAGTGCACTCAATCAACCCATCTTCAAGCCAACAAATGCCAGTTTCTCCTGTAGCCCACATCGCCCTCTTTCTTTCTGAGCCACGTGAGCTCCTGGAGACTGCCCCAGTGATGGTAACAGTGTGTGGTATAAGATAACAATGCAAATCTATCAAAGGTCTGATGGTGGTTTTGTATTGTTGTTACTTTTTGTAGGGGGAAATGTCTTTAACATAGTGCAAACTACTGTTATTAAAATGGTTGCTCTGCAATGTATTACCTTTGGTGCTCCTTAAGGGGTTACATGTTATATCTTCAGATCGAAAGCTCTTGTTACAAACGCTTTTTTTGTTGACGTTTTCATCTTTTCATTTGTATTGGAGAAGAACTAGTGGAATTCCCAGCGTATTCGAAGGTTGAGCAAAGAGGGCGTGAAGCTGTCTCCAAACGCCTCACTGTGATGTCTCGTGTCCCATTGAGCCAAGAGCAGATATTCAGTGTTTTTGACTTGGTTCCAGGGCTGGAGTATTGTGAAGTTCCTTTCTCCAACTATGGTAATGTATACAGGCTGTGCTGTGATGCAGAATTGTGGTGCATGGGTGCATGCTAAAGCATTGGTAATTGTGAAGCAAAACTGAAAAACAGTACTGTGTATGGTTGTTTATGTTGCTTTTGGGAATGTACTTTTCTTATTTGTACACTTTAGGAAGTGTACAGCCCTATGTGTCTCACTACATCGGTTACCACAAGTCCTGTTTAATATCTAGGACTAGTTTTGATATATAACAAGCATGGATTCGATTTAGGGCCAGAGCATTGACCTAGCCATACATGGGACAAGTTCCCTTAAACTTCAGTTGGCGAAATGTTCTAGTGCCTTCTCTTGAAGGGCCTTTTTATCTTTTGGACCTGAACTGTTAGACTTTTTTTTTTCTTTTTTTTTTTTCGGCTGACCCTAATTTCAAGGTCCTTCAAATGTCAGGAGAGTAGCCAATCCAGCTATAGTTTATGATTTTAAAAAGCACCAATTACAAACGTGTTTAACCCTAATCTTTGCTATATTGGTGCCATTTTTTAGGACTGTTGGGTAATAATTTAATTATCTATGTGAATCTTCCTGACCTGTGTCAACCCCAGAATGTTTTGCTTTGACAAGGTGAAAGGGATCTCCACCCACCTCACACCCTCACCTAGTTTTTTATGGATGAGTTTTATGTCTCTCCATAGTGTATGGTTGAAGTAAGTTTCGTACAACTTATGGGTTTAGCCTGGGTTTGCCCCTATGGGGTTATTTTCTTTCATGTACTCTGGTGAAATTCAGTTC
This sequence comes from Ambystoma mexicanum, assembly GCF_040938575.1. NCBI lineage: Eukaryota > Metazoa > Chordata > Amphibia > Caudata > Ambystomatidae > Ambystoma > Ambystoma mexicanum. The sequence continues at coordinate 928,809,720 of NC_090931.1, read as the reverse complement.
CCAAGTGGTAAAAAGGGATTTTCATCACCCTTTACATTTTATAGTGAGCCAGCCGTCCACTGTTAGGCAGAATTGCATGCAGTACCCTCTATAGTGTATAGCCAGCCGCACACAATTGGGACTACAGATGTAAGCAAAAACCAACCTTTGGTATAAGTCTGTACCCCCACACTTTTTGGTAGCGAGCTGAGCAGCCAGGCTTATCCCAAGAGGGAACGTGAGCAGTAGATGAAGTTACACAGGTATCAGAATCAGTGGCTCGAGTAGACGCGTACATGCAAGGTTTCTTGATCAAGAAACATGCTTATACATTTATTTACACAATCATTTAGATAACATTCAATAGTAGAAATCAACTTAATATGAAACACCAATACACTACAGTAACAAACTCTTAAGTTGTAGGGACAGTTTGCGCTCCCCTGAAAAAAGGAGCCAAATGGCAATTCAATTACTTGCAGTGGGAATATAAAGACTAAGTTTGTACAATGGATTAGAAAACACTTTGTTAGGCAATGCAAAGGTTCAGTGTACCAGGAGGGTTGGTTCATTTCAATAGGCCAGGACAAAGTCAATAGTCTAGTGTTCTTGGATAGGACAGATCAGTTCTGGTAACTAATGGAGAAGTCTTTGTAAAAGTTCTCAGAAGTAGTTTAGATGAAAAAGAATGATGTGCTGGGTCACAAGCTGATTAGGCCTGCAAGTTGGGAAGTTTCACAAACTTTCACTGCGAGAGTTGGGATCTCAACCGGATGGCATAGTACCTTAATGTGAAGCAAAAAGATGCAGCTGAAGACGTTGGTTCCTGCAGATCTCGCTGTTCCTGGGCCTGAATCGTGGGGACAAGAGGGAGGACGCCGGGGGACTCCTTCACTGCACAGGATGGTCGGAGCAAACAAAATGGAGTCACTGCGGTAAAAGTATAGTTACTTCAAGACACAAACTGGTTTCCCCTCTCACTGGCTAAACCTTAACCAGCATTGATAATGGTATGCAGGTGTCTTCTTGGCTAATTGGTTCCACCAACTCAAAGGAAGAAGCCGTCCTTGAAGGAGCTTCTCTATCGCATGGATTTCTGGCAATTCGGATTTGCAGCAGGGCTTCACCGGGCAAACCAATGATCCAGTGGTTGCAGCAGCCATCGTCTTCCAGCTCGTCTTCGGTTCTTTCGTTCCAGTGGTCGACTCTGCCTTCCGGTCCTGGAGACTCTCCTTTTAAAAAGTGTTCTCCTATTCATTCCAGCCTAGCTTCCACTCACCCAGCAGGGTGGCTGTCCTTGTCGGACAGTCGGCCAATCGTGCCAGAGTGGATTTGGGTCTCCTAGGAGACCGAGCACCCACCTCACTTCCTGCCCAGCCCAGACAACTGGACACCAAGGGCGGACCTCAGTCCTGAAGCCCGCCAAAGGCTCAAGAACAAAGGAACCCAACCTGGTTTGGCAAGCACTTAAACGCCAGAAGGACCTTTCCACAAAGGCAGCGAAAAAAGATGCGTCTGTTTTTACAGAGGGGTTTTGGGCGCCATATTGAAAAACATGGCGGCATCGTTTTTGTCTGCCAGTGTTCACAGTCGGGAAAAATCATGGTAGTCCGCCATTTCAATAGGAAAGGGCAGCTTTTGACAGCTGCAAGAGTGTTTTAGACCTAGGGGATACTAAGTAACCCCTCCAGCACTCTATAGGGAGATAGTGTGTGCTGTGTCTATGAATTTGAAGACTAGTAAAGTCAATGTAACTTTACATTCTCTGGGAACAGTAGTTCATCCCAGAGAAGGTATTTAAACCTTGGGAAGTCCAAAGGACATCCCTGTGCCACTGCACTAAAGGTGCTGTCTGACACAACAATGAAAAGATGCCTGTGGAGTTATCTAATCAAAGAATACAAGAGTAAAACGCACATCAAAATACATAGAGGGAGGAGGGGGGCACTCTCTCCAGGGAAAAAATCAGCACATTTGTGAGAATTCTCCTTAACACCCATCTTACGTGGAGTGCTGGGGATACAATGTATATCCCCTTCTTACTTGCCTGTGACATTTTTGTTACACTTGTTGCATGTTTCTATATAAGTACCTAGAACCTGTTTGCTTGAATGGCTGGTGGCAGTGGTTTTACCTTCATGATTTAGTCGTTTTTTTCTCGCGGGCTGTTAATTGAGTCTTGGTAATGCACAGAAGGACAACCCCTTTTCTAAAATGGTGGTATCCTTCTTTTTTTTTTTTTTTTTTGTTGCCATTTCTTGCTTGTAGTTTCTGAAGTGTTCCCCTGCCATTCTAGGTGGGAACGATCTCATTGGGAGTTTGGACTTCGGTGGGAATCCTTTGTTTTCCAAAACTCTGCAGCCCCATGTCACCTTGCCTTAAAGGAGCCCAGTCTCAAAGGCAAGGGGGGGCGTGGGGGCTGGCTGTCTTGATTGGACAGCCAGAATTCTTAGAAATGTGCTAATTCCATTCTACCTTGGAGATCCCTAGATATTTTTCTGGATTTTAGCACTTATTTTTTAACCAGGAGAGTGACCTTTTTCCCCACTCTCGCATTTTTCTGTGATTTGAACACTGGTTCTTTTGGTTTTGAAGTGTGACAAACTCCATAGGCATAATCTTTTTACATTGTGACACACAGCACCTTCAGTGGCACAGGGAAGTCTTTCAGATTAACCAAGAGAAGGTATTTAAACCTTTGGTAAAACTACTGTTACCAAGAATAGTAAAGTGAAATTGAGTTTACTTACCGTTTCTCTTTGTAGGTGCAGCACACACCATTTTATGTGGAGTGCTGGGTGGGGGGTGGTTTACCTAGTAGCCCCTTACACGAGAATGTAGCATATCATTTTTTTGTTGCCCTCGCTACGTTAAATGGCTGGTGGCAGTGTTTTAATTTTTCTTCCATTGTGCTTTTCTACCGCAGGCTGAATCCTGAGCTGCAGTATAGCGCCCATGGGTGAACATTTTGTCAAAATAGCCCTGGTCACAATTATCTGTTTGTGGTCTTTCTTGAGTTTTACTGTGCCTTGAGCCAGGTGTGAGCCCTTTGTTAGTTTTGCCTTTGGCGAGTGTTGGCCCCGACGCCTGCCTCAAGGTTCCCAAAACTCCCCTGTCCTTTCTCTCTAGGAATGCCTAAATGCAACTAGTTCTGATTGCCTGGCTGTCCTTTTAGGACAGCCACCCTGGTGTGTGATTGATAGCCTAGGCTGTGCATGAATGGGAGAAACCTGCTTAAAAGGCGAGGGTTTTGGGACTAGAGGCAGAGTCGACCACTGGGAGAAAGAACTGAAGAAGAAATCGTGAACTAAGCTTCCTGCATCCTCTTGGACCTTTTGAATTGCCTGGTGAAGCCCTGCTGCTGTGCTGAAACTCCTTTTACTGATCGACCAGAGAAGCGCCGGAAGGGACAGCTTCTTCCCTTGGGTTAGTGGGACCAACAATCCTTGGGCATTTAATGGCATGGAGGTGGGGGGCTTTACATCATCTGCAGGCCGGCTTCCAGCGCGGTGGCCCAAGTACTGCGGCTCCAGTTGATTTTGGACAAGTGTGTGGTGTTAGGGAGAATTCTAATAAATGTGCCAATTCCTTCTACCTTGGAGCCCTCCCGCTCTTTTGCTAAACTTTGGGACTTCGAACTTTTCAAATCAATGTGTTTTCTGTATTTCTTTGGATATGGAGTCTAACCAACTCCATAGGCATCTTGTTTGTGTTACACTGCAGCTTTAGTGCAGTGACACATGGAAGCCTTATAGGTAGTCCTAAGGTTTAAATACCTTCTCTGGGATAAACTATTTCCCAGAGAAAGTAAAGTGAAATTGACTTCACTAGTCTTTTTTTAAATTCCTAGACCCAGCACACTATCTTACAATATAGTGCTGTAAAGTTAGCATCCCCTGTAGCTAGAAACTCATGTAGCAGTCATGCTACACTTTCCTCTCGCAATGGCTGGTGGCAGTGGTTTTACATGGAACTACCATGATTTTTCCCTACCGCTAACACCAGTAGCATTCAATCGCGGAAGCCATGTTTTTCAAGATGGTGTCTGAGCCCCCTTTGATTAAACGGGTCCTGATCTTCTTCTTTTCGGCATTTCTTTTTGGAAAGGTCCCTCTAGAGCAGAGGTCTTCAAACTATGGGGCGCGCCCCCCCAGGGGTGCGCAGCCGCATCCTAAGGGGGGGGGGGCGCCAGAGCCCAGCATGAAATGTGTAAAAATAAAAAAAACAAATGGGAAGGGGAGGCTCACATGGTCAGACTGGACCATAAAACTGTCTTAGGCACCAATGAGAAAAGGGCCAGCCGTTGCAAATGGGTATTCAGTCCTTTAGTCACAGACTGTTTGATTAGTACCCAAGGGGTTGTTTTTTGTTCAAATGTAAACAAATTGTGATATTTAAAGAATAAATTCGGCAACAATGGTCAAAACTACTAGCTGCATAGTGAAGTAACTCCTCAAACTGGCCCACATTGGCCAAAAAAGTGGCCCATTTTGACTGGCCTACACTAGCATTTTGCATTTTTGGTACGGTCCTTGCACTATTGCCCTATAGGCCAGTCCAAGCCTGCCGGCTCCTCCATAATGGGTGAGGGTGCGTCCGCCCACTGGCCACCTCACCCATTATCGAGGAGCCAGCCCAGTGGAACACTGAGCACTCACTCAGCTGCTTTTTCCAGCTGAGGGAGTGCTCCTGGGCTGGCTGAACTGTCAAAAGGAAACACTGTTTACCTTTGACAGTTCATTTCCCCAGCCGCACATGATCACTGAGCCATGCAACGCTGGCAGTGTTTTGCTTCACCAGCCTTGCATAGCTCATTGGAAATGCTGGCTGGGGCACTGCATGTACGTATGTGTGAGGGGGTGCTCGTGTGCCTCCTCGCACATACGGGCAGAGCAACCTGGAGCGGGGCATTTTAGCAACCACACGCAGGCCCCTTCAGAAGGTACTTTTGTGGCAATTTATTTAAATGTATATGGATGTGTGTATGCTTGTGTTATGGGACGGTGGTGGGAACAGGATGGGCGGCAGCACTGGGATAGTGGTGGGAATGGGGTGGGGAGTAGGGGTGTCACGGTATTAGTTTTATGACGTATTAAAACCTTCTTGCCAAATGACGGTATATCATGGTTATCACGGTATAGCAGGTGGAGTTCACCAATCTTAACAAATATTTTCTAAAAGGTCATAAATTGTCATTTATCATCCCAAACAAAACCAGGCACCCAGGGCCAGAATTGGGCTTTTCAACATACATTCCACTGAAATGCCAACCCTTGCTTCCACCAAACGCACGTGTGGAGAGGAGGAAGGGGGGGGGGGCTACTGCGACTGGCAAAGCAAACTGAATAGCTTTTCTTAAGTGGTCATTTTGGCTTTTAGCTCTCCCACTGGCTACTGGTGAAGATGAACATGTTGCCATCTTCATAACCTGCATACCACAGATCAACGGAGGCTGATGGTAGTATAAGCTTGTGCGCATATACGCACACGCACACTCTTTTTCTGTTACAGCCATTAGTTTCCTTGCGGGCCAAAAGGTGTTCATGTAATCACGGAAATGTTACCCTTTGGTATGGCAGCAGGGAATACCCACAGAGATGAGTGAATTTCGCAGCATGACTTATTATATGTAAATTCAATGATAGAACCAGGGAAATCCCCCATTGTCATATTTTTAGCAAACATCCATTATAAATATATAAACCCCAAAGCCGCCAACTCAAAGTAAACCGTTTCCCTTTCTTGGCACTGTATTTATTCTTCCTATTGCTAACATACTGATTTTGTGTCTGGCACGTGTGGTTTATGGAATGGCATTAAAAACTGCTCCAACTGAAACTACTTGGCAGATGGCACATCCAACAGTGCAAGACCAAGACTGCGCAGCACTTGCTTACTGCAGCCTTTCCAAATCATATTGAAAAGCACACTTCACGGTATACCGATATAAACAATGACGGTTATTATTGTTTTATTGAGTGGTTCACGGTGTCTTTAACGGTATACCGTTACATCCCTAGTGGGGAGAGCCCAGGGTCTGTACTGGGAGTAGGGTGCGGTGACGGCACGCAAAAGTTCATGGCAATTTCTACATACTGTCCATCTGGCACTTTTGGGGGGCCCGGCCTGCCCAAACTTTGCTCGGGGGGGGCCCCAGGCCAAAAAAGTTTGAAGACCACTGCTCTAGAGTTCCCAATTATGGGACTTCAGGACTGAAAACCGCCTCTGGTGCCCGAGTGTCTGGGGTGGGCAGGAAGTGAGGGAGCTGCCCGACTCCCTGTGCTTGGTCTCCTAGGAGACCCAAATGCACTCTGTGGTGATTGGCTGGCTGACTGTCCGGCAAGGACAACCACCCTGCTGGACGAGTGACAGCTAGGCTGGAATGAATGGGAGACAACTGAATAAAAGGCGAGTCTCTTGGCTTCGAAGGCACAGTCAACCACTGGAACGAAAGAACCAAAGACTAGCTTTAAGAGGACGGCTGCTGCAACTCCTGGACCGTTGGTTTGTCTGGGGCAGCCCTGCAAGGACGACTTCTCCCTTGAGTTGGTGGGACCAATCAACTCTACACTAAGCCACCTGGATACCATTCTTGGAGCTTTTTTCCTCAGAGTGCTGCAGGAAACCAAATGACCAGGGAAAGGGACACCAGTTTGTGCGCTTGACTACAGCTATTGGAATTGAAGAGTTGCCAGCTTTTTGACCAATCCCAGTGCAGTGCAGGAGTCCCCGGACGTCCTCCCTCTTGTCCCCACGACTGAGGCTCAGGAACAGCGAGATCTGCAGGAACAGAAGTCTTCAGCTGAATCTTTTTCTTCATTCTAAGGTACTGTGAAAACCTGACCGAGAGAACATACCTCTCGCAGTGAAAGGGCTTGAAACTTTCCCAACTTGCAGGCTTAATCAGCTTGTGACCCAACATATGATTTTCTTTTACAAACTACTTCTGAGAACTTTGGCAAAGACTTTTCCGTTTAACTACCAGAACTGCTTTATCATATACAAGACTTTTTAGCCCATTGACTTTGGCCTAAACTATTGCATTGAATTGACTCCTCTGGTGAACACAATATTTGCACTGCCTAAAGAATTGTAATCTTCTTTTATTGATGTTCTATTAACCTTTTTGCTCCTCCTTCAAAGTAGTTTAAATGCCTCTAACAGTGAAAAGTATTGAAGTATATTTGTGTGTGATGTGTATAATTATATATTGCCTCCTTCTCGTGAATGTTTTGTGAAGTGTTTTACCAAGAAACCTTGAGTGTAAGTTTATTTGAACACTTATTGTAGACCTGTGTGAATCATTGCAGCTCTTGGTCCCCTCTTGAGATAAGCCTGGCTGCTCAGCTCGGCTACCAAAAACTGTGGTACAGACTTTGACTGGTTTACACGTGTAGTCATAGTTGTGTGTAGTGGTCCCAAAGGGTACTGCATACAAACTTTGCTTAACACGTGGCATTAAAATCCATGAACAGATATGCAGTTTTTGTGGACTTGAAGACTGCGTTTGACAGGGTACCCAGACCAAAACTGTGGAATGTGTTGATTAACAAGGGTATCCCAATAAGTTTTAAGGGGCATAGTCACTTTATAGCAATAATGGGGTGACCATTAGGTTCTCATCAGCTGGCCAAACATTGAGGTGGGTTGTTGGGTAAGATTGTATGCAGTACCCTTTGGGTGCACTACAATTACCTTGGCCTCCTGGCAATCGGGGCCCAATCTTTGGTAGAAGTCTGAACTACACAGGTTGGTAGTGTGGCTGAGCAGCCAGACTTATTTGAAGAGGTCCATGTGAGCAGTAATGTGACAGTTTCACAGGACAGTTATTCAAATAAACTTACACTCGAGGTTTTTTGATAAAACAATGTATTTCAATCAGTTGTATAAGCCTTCTTCAGAAGGGAGCAATATATGTAACACTTATAATATCAAATACTTAGTTTCTCTAAATCAGATGATACCCATTGGGGGTGGCACACAGACTACACCTACTCTGGACATTATCACTGGTACATTTAGAGCATTACTGAAGTTGGTATAAAAGATAGCTGGGAGGTAGGGGGATAAAACAAAGGTTAACAATAATTGTCAGTTAAGTACTTTTAAACGCCTGCTAATGTCTGATAAGTTTTAAAAGGTCTTGCACAACGTTTCTTAAATGGAACACTTGGCGGTCCACAAGCTGGGAGACTTGTGAGGGGCAAAGCTATAGCAACTCTGCAGGTTAACGAAGACGGGTCTCGACTGAGGGCAAGTAAGGCTACACAAGAAGAGGCAAGTTCTTAGACTTTACAGTACCTCCGGTTAGAAGAAATGGTTCGAGCTGGCTTCTGTTCCTGAACCGCTCTGCAGATCGGGAGGACGTCTGGTAACTCCTGCAATGGGAAGGTCAGCGGCAGCAATGGGCAAACTTCAATTCTGCGGTTCTTTGGTGTTTCAGCTCCACGCAACTGACAGCAAATAGCAACACTGCGTTTCTCGGATACCACTTTGGACTTTCCTCTCATCTGGGGTCCAGCACTCTGTTGTGGCTCAGGCTTGCGCAATCCTGCTTCAGGGAAGTCTGGAGGATCTTTCTGGCGCTCGGGCCTGACTTAAAAGCAACGCACAAAATCTGGTGTGCCTCTCCCTGGCACTTCGGTTCCAGCAGTGGAAGTACAGCCAGCTCAGAGGTTGTCCAGACAGGCTTACTTTTGAGTTGATTGGTCCCACCAACTCAAAGGGAGAAGTTGTCCTTGCAGGGCTTCACCGGCCAAGTTCTTCAGAATCCTTCGTCCAGTGGTCGACTCTGCCTTCCAAGCCAATAGCCTTGCCTTTTATGCAGGTTTCTCACATTCATTGCAGCCTAGCTGTCAATCACACAGCAGGGTGGCTGTCCTTGCCGACAGCCAGCCGGCCAATCGCCTTTGGCTGCATTCCTGTAACCAAGGGGATTAAGCACGGAGTTTCGGGCACCTCCCTCACTGCCCCTGCCAGACACCCTGGAGCCAGATGCGGGCTTCACCAGTGAACCCCGCCAAAGACAAAACGAACAAAGGGACCAAACCTGGTTTGGTGCGCAAAGTGACTCTCAAGAAGGACCTTTCCAACAAGAAATGGCAAAAAAGATGGGGCCATTCGACAAAATGGGCACCCATGGGTGATTTACCAAGGCTGCAACTGCAGCACGCGGTAAAAACACATTATGGTAGTAAAGTAAACCACTGCCACCAGCCATTAATTGTAGAAAGGGTAACCTAAAAATGTTACATGAGAAACTAGACAAGGGGTATACTAAGTAATCCCGCCAGCACCCTAGGATAAGATAGTATGTGCTGGGTCTAGAAAGTTACAAATGGAAGTCAATTTCACTTGGAAACAGTAATTTATCCAAGAGAAGTTATTTAAACCTTGGGGAAATCTAAGACTTCCCTGTGCCACTGCACTGAAGGTGCTGTGACAATGTAAAGATGCCTAAGGAGTTTGTCGGAATCAAGTTAAAAGAAACACATGGTCCAAATCACACAAATGCATCCGGGTGAGGAAAAAGGGCTCACTCTCCAGGTTAGAAATTCCAGCATGAGAGCTGGGGGTCGCTATGGTAGAAGGTAATCTGCACATTTCTGAGAATTCTCCGTAACATTTTGTATTTATTTACATAGGTGTTAGACAGGGTTGTGGCCTTGCACCTTCCTGTTGGTCAATAGGTTATTGACCGCCTGCTGGGTGAGCAGAACAATGCCCCATTCCTTGCATGGGAGTCAATACCTATTTGCAGATGACTCTGTTTTCCTCTAACTCCTAAGGGTCTTCAGAGAAATCTGACAACCTTTGGAAGTTTGTGAGGCAAATGGCGTTGCGATAAACATGCAGAAAACAGTCCATGGTATTCAGCAAAGAGTACCAGGAACATTCCTGGGTTCAAAGTTTGTCTGAGGTGGCACTATCGAGCTGATAACATAATTACTACATGGGTGTCTGAGTGACACCAACTGTTCCTGGACTGACCCGGTAAGACGGGTGGGCCTAAAATTGACAAAGTGGTGGGACTGTAGTGTCATTCTAGATTTACATGAGCCAGGTACGCCAGGCAGTCCTTTATGGGGGCCTAGCTCTGGGGCCTGTGCAATTAGGCATGCTACAGGTGGCACCGTTGACATTTAAGTCCCCATTAGGGCAGCCGGCCAATGCGCGCAGTATCTTGGTTTTATGGGAACTGGTCCTAGAGGGTATTGGCTTTGTTTGTTGAACAAGGCCCGAGGATGGTTAAATGTTAATCTGGATCACTGTATAAGGGCCGTTAGGGATGTTTTGAACTCACCCGGCAGGGCGTGATATATTCTGGGTTCAAGCGATAAGGAGATGGCTGCAATGGGGCATGGAAGGCTACTGGCTGCAGCCTGAATCTATCCCAGCAAATTACAAAGTGCTGTTCAAAAAGGTGAATGCAGCTAGAAGGAAGAGTCCAAAACGAAGCTGATGTGCTCAGCTAGTTTGGCCCTCTATCAGGAAAATTGCCCCGGCTTCGAGTTATCTTGGTAGTATGCAGGGGAAGTTAATAAGGCCCTATATATGAAATTGCGTATTGGTATATTACCTTTAGCTAGTGTAAAGCGCACCTGGAAATAAAGTAATTTGTCACTTCTGTCATAATGAAGAGGGCACATTTTTAAACTATTGCACGTGAGAGCTGATAAAATGGCCCTGTGTCTTTGTATGGTGGGAGAAAGTGAACTATCTTATTGTAATGGGGCCATGGGGGAAGGTGGGGGGGGGGGACAAATCTGCATTTTTATCTTTACCAGGAACCCTAACGGGGCCTACATTTTATATTTTTGTTTCAACATTTAGAATTGTATAGTACCTCTTGTTTAGAACCAAATTATCAGTGTTGCGTTGAAGATGGGTTTTTTGTTACTTTTTATGATCCACTTGGGTTGAAATAAATTTAAGTAGAAAGCCAGAGTTCCTAAGGAATACGGTTAGAACAAGTAAGTACTTTACTTTTAGAGTTAGTTGAGGGTCCGGGGCTTCACAGAAGACACCCTAAGAGGATTACAGCAGGGGCCTATGTGCACTGGACAAGAGGACTCCCAATCACAAACACCCCAATGGAATACTCCTCCTGAAGGACTTTCAAGTGTCCAACATCCATTTTTTGAGGAGGAAGAGCATTCAGATGATTAAGTTGCCCCATTTGGGCTTCAATACAGTAAACTTAATGTGCCCGAATGCCTAATTTCAGAGGAAAGCCGAATCTAGGATCTATGATAATTTGTACAATGCAAGTGCAATTGACACCCCTCCCCGAGCAAAGTTTTGGCAGGCCGGGCTCCCCGACCGCCCCCCCCCCCCCCCCAGAAAGTGCCAGATCGCTATAAACTTTTGCGTGCTGTCGCTGCACCCTACTCCCAGTACAGACCCTGGGCTCTCCCGCCCTACTCCCACCACTATCCCAGTGCTGCTGCCGCCCATCCTGCTCCTGCCACAGTCCCATAACACAAGCATGCACACATCATACACATTTAAATAAAAAATAAATCGCCATAAACTTACCTTCTGCAGGGGCCTGCGCGTGGTTGCTAAAATGCCCCGCTCCAGGTTGCTCTGCCCGTATGTGCGAGGAGGCGCAGGAGCACCCCCTCGCACATACATACATGCAGTGCCCCATCCAGCATTTCCAGTGATCTATGCAAGGCTGGCGAAGCAAAACACCCCCAGCGTTGCATGGCTCTGATCACGTGCGGCTGGGGAAATAACTGTCAAAGACAAACAGTGTTTCCCTTTGACAGTTCAGCCAGCACAGGAGCACTCCCTCAGCTGGAAAAATCAGCTGAGGGGGTGCTCAGTGTTTCACTAAGCTGGCTCCTCCATAATGGGTGAGGTGGCCAGTGGGTGGATGCCCCCTCACCCATTATGGATGAGCCGGCAGGCTTGGACTGGCCTATAGGGCAATAGGGCGATGACGTACCAAAAATGCTAGTGTAGGCCAGTCAAAATGGGCCACTTTTTTGGCCAATATGGGCCAGTTTGAGGAGTTACTTCACTGTGCAGCTAGTACTTTTGACCATTGTTGCTGAATAAATATTCTTTAAATATCACAATTTGTTTACATTTGAACAAAAAACCACCCCTTGGGTACTATTCAAACAGTCTGTGACTAATGGACTGAATATCCATTTGCAACTGCTGGCCATTTTTCCATTGGTGCCTAAGACCGTTTTATGGAACAGTCTGACCATGTGAGATGCACCTTCCCATTTCCTTGAATCACATTTTTTTTTAAAAAAAATTTTGATTACATTTCATGCCCCAGTTTGAAGACCTCTGGTGTAGATGGATTGGTGAAAAAGGTATTTTCCGCAGGGAGCATGGCATTGAAATCTGCCAACTCCACTTCTGCACTTGCAACGTTTCCGTATACTCTATGGGAGTGATTCAATTGCGGCAGAGCATATTCCCCGAAGCGGATGAACACGACAGCTTCTTAGCTATTAATGACGGCAAAGAAGCCATGTGAGTCCCTTCAGTCTGGATTGGATTCTGCAGACCGCATCGCTAGGTCCATGGCTTCCAGCACTGTGGTGCAGATTTGCGTGGTTGAGCAAGTTGGGTTTGGCACCTGATGTGCAGGTGAGACTTCTCAACATGCCTTTTGACGGGTCTCCTCTTTTTTGGCAGCAAGGCTGACAAGAGCCTTGAGGTTGCAGACCTTGAAGGCGGTGGCCAAATCTTTAGGCGCCGCTGTTGGGCAACCTCCGCCTTTTCGTCCTAGTGGCCAACCTTGGAGGGGTAGATCTTTTCGCTACTACTCATTTGGAATGGTGAGAGGAATGGCCAGTCAAAGAGGCCAAATAAAATGTCCTCATGGTGGACAGGGTACAGGTGCTAAGCCAGCTTGAGCAGCAGCCCCTACTATCGGCCTCTGTAACAGATGCTACTAACCACTCTGAGAGCTTGAGTCACATCTCACCAGTGGGGGGGTGACAATGTCTCAGCATCTAGAAAAATGGCGAGACATTACCTCAGATGCTTGGGCTCTGGAAACAATAGCCCACCGTTACTGCCTTCCTTTTTATCAACAAGCCTCCGAAAAATCCACCAGGGAAAAGCTCTTTGAGGATTCCGGATCTGCTCCTTGTGCAGGAAATGTTGGGAGAGAGGTGCTATAGAACCAGTACCTGTAGCAGAGGGGAAGAAGGGTTGGTAATCCCTAATGTATCTGAGTCCCAAAAAGACGGGACTGAGACCAATCTTCGACTTGAGATACTTGAACAAGTTCCTCTGGCAGGACCAGTTCAAGATGGTCACTTCCTCAGATCCTTCAGGCCCGCCAACTTTTTTTCGGTTGCTTGGCCTCATGTCAGCCTGCATTTTTCTGGTGCCAGAGGCCCGCCTGAGAATGAGATCCCTTCAATGGGCTCTCGAAACACAATAGTCCAATTTCTCAGGAAAGATGTTGGATCTACTTCAGATTCCAACCAGAGTGTCACAGGATCTTCTTATTCTGAAGGGAGAACCTTTCTGGGAACCATGGCTGCAGATTACAGTAGTGACGGATTCCTCCCTCACAGGGTGGGGAGCCCACGCCAACGATCTGTCAATCAGCAGTTGTTGGTATCCATCGGAGTCCAAACTACACATCAATCTTTTGGAGCCGAAAGCAATCAGGCTAGCGCTGAAGTTTTTTCTGCCCTCTGTACGAGGAAAGAATGTCCAGATAATGACAGGCAAGACCATGTACTACTTCAACAGGTGGTGTAGGGTCACTACCACTGTGCAGAGAGGCAATTCAAGAAGGAATCTCCATATTGGAAGTTCACCTAGCTGGGGAGGAGAACATGGTGGCGGATGCTCTGAGCAGGTTGAGTGTGAGCTGGCTCAGGCAGTCTTTAAAGTGATCTCCGCCCTTTGGGGAACCCCTCAGGTGGATCTGTTTGTGACTGGTGCCAACCGGAAGTGCGAGCAGTACTGTTAAAGGGAATTTCCCCCAAGAGGAGCTATAGGAGACATGTTTGTGTTGGATTGGGAGTTTCCACTCTTGTATGAGTTTCCTCCAGTCCCCTTCATTCCTCGTGTGATCAGGAGGCTGAGAAAGTTCAGGAAACACATTATCCTTATTGCCCCGGATTGGGCCAGGAGAACTTGGTACCCGGACCTTCTGGACATGTCATCTGTCCTCCAATGCGTCTTCCACAAAGAGTGGACCTTCTCTCTCGAGCGGAGGGTCGGGTTCTCCATCCAGAGGTCATGACTCTCAACCTTCACGCTTGGTTTCTGAAAGGCTGAGATGCAAGGATTGGGACCTCCCGGATGACGTAATGGAGGTGTTGCTTTCAGCCAGGTGGCCAGCAACAAAGTCTCTGTACTGTTGCCATTGGAATAAGTTTTTTGCAACTTGTGCAGAGAAGAGTGTTCCTTTTCAGTGAAACTCCAGGTGTTTTATCATTTTTGATTTCATTAGCAAATCGGGGCCTTCAGGTTGGCACCATTAAGGGCTACTTGGTAGCGCTGTCAATCTTTAAGCGCTCGACAGAAGAATGTTCTTTATTTCAAGATCCCACTGGTGACTCGATTGCTAAAAGAACTCACTAATGTGTTCCCTCCATCTCCTTTTTAGGTTCCAGTTTGGGACCTTAACTTGGTTTTGAAATTCCTGATGTGTGCTCCTTTTTGAACCTTTGCACACACTAAGGTTCTTAACCTCTAAGACCATACTATTGGTACCTCTAACCGCCCTTGGAGTGAGCGAGTTGCAGGCACTTTCATCCAAGCCACCCTTTACCATATTCCACAAGGATAGTGTTGTCTTAAGGGTAAAACCCTCCTTACCAAACCTTAGCCGCAAAAACCTGGAACATCCCAAAAGAAATGAGAACCAAAGATCACCTAAAATTCAGGTAATTACTAAAACCCTGGCTCTTCAACACTGCAGACTGAAACTGAAAACCGAAACAAAATGACTAAACTGGAGAGGACACTGAACGCCCCAGTACCGAAGGAAAAGCCCCCACGGCACCTGGACAGGTGACGCCAGGTAGAGTGGAACACAGGCAGCACCCATGTCAACAACCCCTGCCAATCCCACCTAACATCTTCACTCGCCCCTTAGGTGCTACTAGGTACCACAGTGTTGTGGAATTATCAGCATTCACAGCACTAGCCGAGTTGTGGACATGGGCTGGTCCACTGGCCTTATGAGTGAGAAGGGGGGGACAGATGGGCTTGTGAGGGAGGCTGGTGGAGGTTGGGGTCAGTTGTGAAAGGGACCTTGAATGCCGAATGGGCCCAGATCAGGACAGAGGCGCAGGTTTGCCCCCACGCATCACCGTGGAGACTACAAAAGCCCAGCGCCTCAATTGAGGATAGAGGCCAACTAACCGATTCCACTAACCATTTCCCCTTTTGCATAGACCCCTCAAAACCAAACACAACCACAGACCTACCGCACAAACTTCACTACATTGCAACAACAAAACAAAAAAAAACAGACTCGCACAACAGCACACGGTGACTACCGGCTGCAAACACCCCAGGCCCAGCCAATGGACCCACCGGGCTGAGGCTGCCAACAGCACATCACTGCACTCTTGCTCTTTTCCAGCTTCCTCCCACTAACTCTCCGCCCTTTCCTCTTTCAGAGCCGTAAGGGCGCCAGGGTAGCACTCTGGTGGTGATAGTGTGCGGTACAAATGTCCTTTCACATTAACTTTCATTTAAGTCAGAAGTTTGTTCTGCCTTCCTTCTATCCTCCACCTCATCCCGGTAAGGAAGAGGAGAGGCTTCATAGGCCGGACCTTAGGAGAGCCTTCTGTTTTTACATCTCCAGAATATCAAATTTGAGAGTGGACGACCAACTTTTTATAGGATTCACAGGACACAAATTAGGCCGGGCTGTTTACAAACAGACCTTGTCTAGATGGTTCATTCTTACCATATCTGAATGCTACAGACTAGCAGGCAAAGACCCTCCTGAAGGTTTGAGCTCATTCCACCAGGGGCATGGCTACATCTAAAGCCCTTCAAAGGGGCTTTCCTATTAGGAATATACATGATACTGCAACGTGGTTATCAGTACACATGTTTACAAAGCATTACACTCTGGATGCATCCCAGCTCCAGACGTTGCCTTTGGTAAGGCAGGCAGTACTTTACTTTGCCCCGGAAAATCCTTATCTTATGTTAAAGGATATTTGCACCGTGCACTATCGCCACCGGAGTTGTCCCCTGGCACTCTGGTGGCTCTGAAAAGGGGAATGGGGTCGGGGGGAGGGGGTGAGTTAGTGGGAATAAGCTGGAAAAGTGCACAAGCAGTGATGTGCCGTTGGCGGCCTCAGCCCAGTAAATCTGTTGGCTGGGCTTGGTGTTTTTCGGTCTGTAGTTGTCATGTGCTGTTGTGCGAGTGTGTAGTTTGTTTTGTTCTTGCAGTGAACTTTATGCAGCTTGTAGGCTTGTGGTGGTGTTTGGTTAGAGTTTGAGAGGTATATGCAGAGGGGTGAAGTTGTTAGTGGATTGGTTAATTGGCATTGCTGTCTGGAAGCAAGGTGCTAAACTTCTGTATTTTCTCCAGGTGGGGTGCGCAAGCATCTCTGCGTCTCCGTCCAGATCTGGGACCGTCCAACACTCACAGACCCTTTCACATGGCATCCACTCAAATTCATAACCATGCCCAAGTTCGGCCCGACCCCTACGTGATACCTGTCATCCTATTCTTTTTGTTTCATTTTTTTTCTGTTTGAATCTGTGATAGGTTAGTAATTTTCTGAATTGTAGGTGGTCTTTGGTGTTATTTCTTTCGGGATGTTCCAGGGTTTTGCGGCTAAGTGGGAGAAGGAGGAGCCCCCATTTTCTTAAGGTATGGTTTTTGTTCCAGGAGGATTTTGTTGCTTGATCTGAGGAGTCTCGTTGGCTTGTAGATTGTGATTTTCTTTTGTAGGAATTCAGCTCCCTGTCCGACTTGCCCTGTGTGCTCTGCACTTTGTTTTGAAGGTTATGTGTTGTTTGACTGGGAGCCAATGCAGTGTTTTAGTGCTTGAGGGATGTGGTCTGTTCTGGATAGTTTGAGGAGCAGTCTGGCTGCTGTATTTTGGATTTGTTGTAGTTTCTTCAGGAGGTATTCTGGCATCCCGAGAGAGAGGCTGTTTGCATAGTCGATTCTTGACTTGATGAGGGCGACGATTGTGAGTTTGGTGGGTGAAGGAGAGGAAAGGTAAGATTCTTGTCATGTGAATGAGAAGGAAGCATTTCTTGATATTGCATTTATTTGTGGTTCTAAGGCTAGGGTGTTCTCCATCAGGACTCCCAGATTATTTACTAACTTAAGACGGTGTTGGTGCAGCTCCCATTTCCCTTGGCCAAGGAATACAGGTGTTCTCTTGGTTTTTGGATATAATCATGATTTCTTTTTCCTGGGTTGATTTTTCAAGTTGTTGGCGTTCATCCAGACTTTTGGGTACCCGATTAGGGTTGAGTGATCGACTTGCGTGTATTTGATTTTGGAGATGATTTGAGTGTCATCTGTATAGTTGTAGCATGTAATATTGTATTTTAAATAAATTCTGATTACTGGAGTCTGGTAGATGTTGAAGTATTGGTGGTAAGTGAGGTACTCCAGTCGTTAACTCGTGGGGTGGACTTGAAGGGTTTTATCCATAGGGTTTCTCTTCTGTCTGGAATGATTTAATCAAGAATAGTGCCATGTTGGTAATGCCTATGTCTTTTAGTATTTTGGTTAGGGTGTCATGGCTGTCGAAGGCTGCGAGAGGTCGAGCAGAATCGGGGCTGAGGTGGTGTCGGAGCCTGTGTTTGTTTTTTAGGTCGTCCCAGATGAATAGTAGTGCTGTTTCTGTTCCTCTTGCTGGTCTGAAACCGACTTGTGCTTGGTCTAGCAGGTGGTTTTTTCTACGTGTTATTGGGTTAATTTGTATACATAGGTTTCAAGGAGTTTTGCTGGGTTGGGAATGACTGAAAAAAGCCTGCCGTTGGAGAAGTCTTCTAGGTCGCCACTTGTGTTTATTAAAAGTGGTTTGATATATGCTGATTTGAAGGGTCTTGGTACAGTTCCTGTTGTAGTGAAAGATTTAGGTTTCTGTAGTATTCTGATGGCGTTCCTTGTGCGAGGATTGATTTGTAGATATCTGGGGGCGAGGGGAGGGCAGGGATCCATAGGTGATCCTGCTTGCATGCTGTGTTTTACCAGCAACGACGAATGCCTCTGATATTTCAGGAAAGTTTTGGAGTTTGTGCTGTTGCTCTGTTGGATCCGGTTGGTTGATTATGATTGGTCTGTTCTGTATGATTTGTCGGATGTCGATTTTGTTCTTGAAGTGGTCTGCTAAGTTTTTGCAAAGATTCCCTGAGGGGGGGGTTGGGGTGTTGTCACAGCCTGGTGGGTTTCTCATTTCTTTAATGATCATTTCTTTTTGTGTGTTGGTGGCATTTATGATTCTGTCATCATAATGCCTTCTCTTTGCATTTTGTATTTCCTTCTTGTATGTGTGGATTTGTTTCTGGAACAGTATTTTTCTTGTCTAGATTGTATTCTTTCCTCCATTCCAGTTCCATCTTCTTGTTTTTCCTTTTTCATGGTGCTTAGTAGTGGGGTGAACCCAATGCCTGGGTTGGTTGTAAGTTGTCCAATCAGTGAGTTTTGGGAGTTGGCCTGACTTTCTTCAAACTAGATGTTGAAGTCCCCAGGATAATTAGAGGTTTGTGCTTGATGGCTTCTATGAAGTTATCGACAAAGGTTGCATCGTATGTAGGTGGTCTGTACACCAGGATGAAAGTGATGTTGGTTTTTGGGCTCGTTGATGGGTGTTTGACCATGGTTTTGCAGTTGATGAGCGGTTTGCCCGTTTTATTTTCAGGCATCCTTTGAATGCTATTGTGACGCCTCCTTTTAAAAATATGTTTACTTGGAAGGCACTTGCGGTCGGCTGGGAGGCAGCTTTGGAGTGTGATTTTGTAGTTGTCGTCGAGCCATGTTTCTGTGATGAAAAGGATGTCAATGCCGTTGTCGTAGAGCAGGTCAAAGAGTGTTTTGACATGGATCTTGCATTTATTAGGTTGCCGTGGAGTTTATAGGTGTTTGGTTTGAGCTTTGTTATACATTCTACACCCGCCTCCTATCATTACTGCTTTGGGAGTCTGTTGATGAGGAATACGTTTGAGGCCACAATCCATTCAAAGAGCAAGTTGGTTACCCCTGGTAATGTTCTTATGACTGGATGTGTGAGGCAGAATTGCAGGCCGTACCCTCTGGGAACACCACACAATTGGGACTACAGGTGTAAGCAAAAAAAACAACCTTTGCAAGTCTGTACCACACACTTTTGGTCGCAAGCTGAGCAGCCAGGCTACATTTTGATAACAAGAGGGAATGTGAGCAGTAGAAGAAGTTACACAGAAGTATCACAATCGCAGTGGTTCAAGTAGACACTTGCACTCAGTATTTCTTGGTAAAAAATACTTATACATTTATTTAGTTATTTAGAAAACATTCACTAGTAGAAATCAACTCCATATTAAGCACCAATATACTACAGCACAAAACTCTTAAATTGTAGGGACAGTTTGAGATCCCCTGAAAAAGGAGCCAAATGGCACTTCAATACTTTTAATTAGGAATAGAAAGGCAGAGGCTTGTACAAGGGGTTAGAAAACGCTTCTTTCAGATAATGCAAAGGTTCAATGTACCAGGAAGGTCAGTAATGGGGCAGGCCAAAGTCAATAGTCTAGTTTTCTTGGATAGGACAGCACAGTTCTGGTACACACGTCTTTGTAAACGTTTTTAGAAGTAGTTTAGATGGAAGTGAAGGATATGCTGGGTCACAAGCTGATTAGACCTGCAAGTTGGACCACGAGAGTTAGGATCTCTCAACCAGATGGCACAGTAACTTAAAGTGAAGAAAAAAGATGTAGCTGAAGACGTTGGTTCCTGGCAGTTCCTGCAGAGCTCTGTTCCCGAGCCCCAGTCGTGGGGACAAGAGGGAGGACGTCGGGACTCCTGCACTGCACAGGATCGTCGTTGGAGCAAACAAAATGGTGTCCCTTCAGCTCAAGTAGCTGTGGCTTCCAAACACAACCTGTTGTCCTTCTCACTGGACCTTAACCAGCTCTGAGAATGGTATCCAGGCATGCTGAGTTGATTGGTCCCACCAACTCAAAGGAACAAGTTGTCCTTGAAGGAGCTTTTCTGCAGAATGGAGATCTGGCAATGCGGAGTTGCAGCAGGGCTTCACCAGGCAAACCAACGGTCCAGTGGTTGCAGCAGCCGTCCTCTTCCAGCTTGTCTTCGGTTCTTTCCATCCAGTGGTCGACTCTGCCTTCCAGTCCTGGAGACTCTCCTTTTAAACAGTTTTCTCCTATTCATTCCAGCCTAGCTGCCACTCACCCAGCAGGGTGGCTGTCCTTGCCAGACAGTCAGCCAGCCAATCACGCCAGAGTGCATTTGGGTCTCCTAGGAGACAAGCACAGGGAGTTTCGGGCACCTCGCTCACTTCCTGCCGACCCCAGACACTCGGGCGCCATGGGTGGACTTCAGTCCAGAAGCCCGCAAAGGGACCAAACCTGGTTTGGCACGCAGAGTTAAACACCAGAAGGACCTTTACCACAAAAACGGCGAAAAAAGATGACCAGAATCTGTTTTTGAGGGGTCTTGGGCACCATATTGAAAAACATGGCAGCCCTGCATTTTAGCTACCGGTATTCGCAGTCGGGGGAAAATCATGTTGGTTATGAAACCACTGCCACCAGCCATTTCAATAGGAAATGGTAGCCTAAGGTGGAGGGGAATTAGCAAATTTCTGAGAATTCTCCTTAACGGGATGTTCCTCCAACATATTCCTCATCGTCCTCCCAACCTACCCTTCTGTAGAATTTCCAATGCTATTACAGCTTAGTTCCACCAAGGCGGAGTACTACGGAGGCCAACGGGTACTGCGCGTGCTGCATATATCCTCCGATGACGTCACCCGAGGCCTTCGCGGGACATCAACATGACGCACAGCGCCCTCTGCCGAATATTTTTTCTGAAGCTGGACATTATGTCAAAGATGAGTAACACGTTGGAGGAACATCCAGTCGAAAGAACTGCAAGTAACTTGTTCTTCTGTATGTGTTTAAAATTTAATAAAATGTAGAATAAAAATAAATAATGCTCAAAGCTAGTTTTGTTGCCTTATTTTTAAAAACATGTCATTATATTCGAGAATGTATTATGTATCCCACTCATTTTCAGAGTAAATCTACTTCATCCCAGATTATTTGTGCTGCTTGACTTTTTCTTGATTAGTGTTACTCTTGCCTTGTAATTTTCATTGATTTTCACTCTTGCAGGGCATGCTGTTGTGCAGTATCAAAATGTAGCATCTGCCATTTATGCAAAATACAAACTTCATGGGTTCGAATACCCCCCGGGAAATCAGCTGAGCGTTGCCTTCGTCGATGATGGGGGTGACAGCACAGAGTAAGTACCATTGTACAAATGCTTGTTCAGTTGACCACTCATCCAAGACCTGCATAGACAGTTGTTTTCAATTGAAGTTCATTGTCATCTTGAGTGTTGGTAGGAATTTGTATAGCGCCTTTCACCATGTATGGTATGGTCTCGACCTGCTGTAGGCTGAACTCCCTCAGGGTCCTGAGTCCATGACAGTGGAGATGGTCAGAGCAGTAAATGGTGCGTGTGGGCACTCTGTCTGCAGCTAGGCCACATTTTTCATGGTGGGTAGCTGCAGTCTGTTAGGCTACATTTTTCTGAAGTCTAACTGGGGTTAGATTTTGTAAGATTTCTCTTGGTTTTGGGGCTCCATACTCCTGTACTAACCAAGTTGGTAGAGTGGCAGAACAGCCAGGCATCTCTTTAGGAGGAGGAATGTGAGCTGTAAATTCAGTACAAAGAAATAAATGCATTCATAGATCCAAGGAAACACTTATTCCCTTAAAGTTAAATCAAACATATTTTTTTTGTGGATCTGCTTAGATCAAATGCATCTAGTGGAAGTCGCAGAGTATTACAAGATTTGTTTTCGAAACTCAAACTGACGTAGACTGGGCGTGATTAGTAGTACTATCCCTAGTGTGATGTCACTCCAGTTTTACCACATGGTCTGCATGTAGTAGGAAATAACATTGGTCCCCCTGTCTGAGATAACCGGCTTAGGAAAAACTACCTTGGTAAAGATACCAAGGAGGGCCTTAGCCACTGTCTGATCAGTAAGAGTCCTCATTGATATGGCTTCAGGATACCTGGTAGCATGGTATACCACAACCAATATAAATCTGTTGCCTGAAGATATGGGAGAGTCTAAGGGACCAGCAACGTCAATCCCTACCCTCTCAAAAGGAGCTCCCACCACTGGGAGGTGCACCAAGCGTGCCACGTGCTTGGCTCCACTCTTGCCTGAAGTCTGATAGCTTCTTCTACATGACTTATCGACATCAGACCCCCATCTTGGGCCAGTAGAAATAAAAATAAATCCTTTCCATGGTCTTCTTAAAACTTAAGTGACCAGCCAAAGGAATCTCATGGGCTAACTGTAGAAACTAAGGTCTCACCTCCTGGGGCAGTACAAGTCTTCTGTAGTCTCCTGGGATAGTCTCAGATAGGCTCACTGTAAAGGAGGCCATCATCCCAGTACGGCCTGTGCTTCACTGGCTCTTGCTCCTCCGTCTGGAAAGCTGCCTGTTGGAGAAGTCCTTCACGAGTAGGACACTTTGACCTCTGAAGTCTGCCCTGCGGGGGCCACCTTCTGCAAGCAAATTCTGCAGCTCATGATTGAGATCTGGATCCTAAAGACCAACAGGGGGGGAGGTCTTCTTCCAGCTCTCATCAGTAGCTGTTTAGCCAATCTGTTTGAACCTCACACTCTGCCTCAGCTGGTGGAGGGGTCACTGGTGACCTTGGCCTGTCCTCTCGGATGCACTGGTTTTGTGCACAGGAGTACTACTTTTCTTGTTTCCTGAGACCTTGGGTTTCCCCTTTCTTCCTGGAATCGGAAGGTTGTTCTGCCTGTGGACTGGGAGTTGTAGGTACTTCTGTAACTTCCCATTGAGAGTCATCTAAAGTGAGCTCTCTGACCTTCCTAGTCTGCTCCTGCTTCCTTTTGCTGGTATTCTTAGTCATATTGTTGCACTGGATGAGAGCTGGTAGCATTGGAACCATCTGGAGAGGGCCTCCCGCAAGCTTAGTGTTGCCTTTTGGGTGCCATAGCAACATCTCGGGTTTGAAAAAGGTTTCATCCATCACTGTAATGCTGCCCCCAGTGTCTCTAATGGCAGATGTTTCCTGGCCATTCACAAGTACTGTCCTTGTAGTATTCTTTGGTGTTAGCTGGACTAGTTATATACATCTATATTCTGCTGTTCCCACATACCCAGGGCCACTAACACTGGCTGAGACTCAAATGGGGTCTTCAGCCAACAGTTGAAAGTTTCCATTTGCCATATGAACTTCTCCCTCGGGGATGAAGGCAAAGGAGGCAGTCACATGGTCAGTTGACCCACCAGCATTACCAAATATTTTGACAAATGGGGGGAGGGAAAAAACCAGAGGTTTCACTAGAATGACCTTGTTTCAAAATGGTCCCGCTTGTCTTTTTTGCCATTTCTTGTTGGAAAGGTCGTCCTTCAGATTTACTCTACGCCAAACCAGGTTTTGTCCCTTTGTACGTTTTGTCTTTGGTAGGATTCACTAGTGAAGCCCGTCTCTGGCTCCAGCGTGTCTGGTAGGGGCAGGAAGTGAGCAAGGTGCCCGAAACTCTGTGCTTAATACCCTTGGTTACAGGAATGCACCCAAAGGTGATTGATCGTCTGGCTGTCCTTGTAGGACAGCCACCCTGCTGTGTGATTGACAGCTAGGCTGGAACGAATGGGAGAAAACTAAATAAAAGGCGAGGGTGTTGGCTTGGAAAGCAGTCGATCACTGCAACAAAGGAATCCGAAGAACTTTGAAGAGACGCCTGCTGCAACTCTAGGACGGTTGGCTTGCCCAGTGAAGCCCTGCTGCTGTGCTGAAGCTACAAATTTGCCTCTACTATTGAAGCCCTACAAGGACGACTTCTCCCCTTGGGTTGGTGGGACGAATCGACCTCAAAGTGAACTCATCTGGCCATCCTCTCTGAGCTGGCTGTACTTCAGCTGCTGCTGCTGGAACCGAAGTGCCAGGGAGAGGAACACCAGATCAAGTGCATCGCTTTTACGTCGGACCCAAACTCCAGGAAGATCAGGACTCTCCTGAAGCAGGACTGATCTCAAATGGATATCAACTGACTGTTATATTAATTATATATACTTTGAAACTGTTACAACCCTACAACTCACATTGACCCCTCTTGCGATAAGCCTGCTTGCTCAGTCACTCTACCAACTTGTGTAGTACCTATTTATACCAAAGGTTGGGTTAACTATTGCCAAGAGGACCAGGCTGGTACAGTCTACCACAGGGTACTGCCTATAATCTTAATACCTACTATTGTGTTTTTACCACATGCTGTGTTCACAGCTGCAGTATAGCAACCATGGGTGCCCATTTTGTCAAAATGGGTCGTCGTTTTTTTGCCCTTTCTGAAAAGTCCTTGAGATTTCTCTGCGTGCCAAACTAGGATTGGTCCCTTTGTTCCTTTTGTCTTTGGCAAAATTCACTGGAGAAGCCTGCCTCTGGCTCAAGTGTGTTTGGCAGGACAGGAAGCGAGGGAGTTTCCTGAAACCCCCATGTGCTTAATCCCCTTGGTTACAGGACTGCACCCAAAGGTGATTGGCCGACTGGCTGTCCGTGGAGGACTGCCACCCTGCTGTGAGTGACAGCTAGGCTGCAAATGAATTGGAGAGACTTTCATACAAGGCGTGGTCTTTTACAAGGTAGGCAGAGTCGACCACTGACTAAGGAACTGAAGAACTTGCTGTAACCTCCTGGACTGTTGATTTGCCTGGTGAAGACCTGCATTGCTGGAGCTCCGAATTTCTAATCGACTAGAGAAGCCCTGCAAGGATGACTTCTCCCATTGGGTTGGTGGGACCAATCTGCCCCAAGATGAACTCTACTGGAACCACTCTCTCTGCTGGCTTTACTTCATTGCTGCTGCAGGAACACCAGAGTAGAGCATCGCCTTTAAGCCAGACCCGAGCTCCAGGAAAATCCTTTGGACTCCCTTGAAGCAGGACTGACCAAGCCTGAGCCACCTCAACAGTGCTGGACCCCAGAAGCAAGTGAAGTCCACAAAATGTCCAAGAACCGCAGTGGTGCTGTTTGTGAGTAGCTGAAACCGCAGTGTGCCACTGATTTAGTGCCCATTGCTGCTGACTATCAAACCGTAGTGCAGGAGTCCCCAGATGTCCTCCCGCTTGTCCCCACGACTGAGGCCCAGGAGCAACAGGATGTGCAGGACAACAGGAACAGAAGCCAGCTGGGACCTTTTTCTTCAAACTCAAAGGTACTGTGTAACTTGGGGTACTTGCGTCTTGTGTGTAGCTTGCCCTTTGCAGAGTGCTTGCATCTTTGCTCAGTTAACGAGAGTTGGCCATCTGACAGACTGTCCAGCTGCTGACGTGTCTGGGATTTGCCATCAATTATCTGAAGTCCTGCTTGATGCCAACGCAGAACCTGCTGTTCCTAGGAGCCAGACTCAATACAGTCTCCTGCCTAGCGTCGCCCTCTGTGTAGAGGGTAGCGACCATTCTGAAGCCCGCCCCGGTGTCTACCATCAAGTCTCTTCCCAGCAGGATGTCGTCTCTCATCTACCTTTATCAGGCTGTGCAGGTTACAGATGTGACCTCTTCAGGAGTTCTGGAAGCTTCGCACAAGATCCAGCTTGACGAGGAGTGGTGGGCCGTTCACTCCAACATCGACTGTGGCACTGGGTTCCAATTCCCCCGCACCTCCTATACCAGGGGACTGTAACTATGGATGCTTCTCTGGAAGACTGGGAAGCCCACATCGGATGTCTGCACACCAGAGACCTGTTGCAGGTAGACCAGGGTCTTCACATCCATATCCTGGAGCTGTGGGCAGTGTTCTGGGCCCTCCAGTCATTCCTTCCGTCCCTGAAGGGCAAAGTGGCGAGTCTCTTCACGGAAAACACCACCAATGTTCTACATCAGGAAGCAGGGGGGGGCCCCTCGCTCCCCAGAGCATTCCAAAGAGGCGCAGGACTTGTGGCACTGGGCCGTGGGGCAAGAGATGTTACTCGTCCCCTTTCACCTGGTGTGAGTCAAGAACGCCATCGCCAACTCCCTCAGCAGGGAGTTGCGCTCCTGCCACGAGTGGGTACTTTGGTAGGACCAGGTGGACCGCATCTCCAAGTGGGGTAGGCCCCAGATCCATCTGTTCACGGCGACCTACTCCAAATGCCAGATTTGCCAGCAGGTTCCATATCCATAGCTGAAGGCTTTCATTATTGAAAGCCTTCAGCTTGTGCAGCCACAGCAAGCTTATCAGCCCCCTGCACTGCATGGATACCAAAAACGAAGCTCAGAACACCTAGATTTGCTATTGCAAAAACACAAGGTTTTTGCCTTTTAAAAATGGCCGCCGCCTTTTCCTCTCACCTACTCTGCCTTGTTGTGAAGCGCCAGTAGCCTGCTGCCCTGTGATTGGTTGTCTGCCACATCTTAACCAATCGGGGTGCACCGGCAGGCGAAGCCGGCCCCCGACGAAGGCAACAGACAAAGGCTACCCCCTGACTGAGCCTGGCCAGGCGCAAGGCGCTGTCCCTATGCCCAAAAATGTGTATATCTCATCTGGCCTCTAGCACCCTTCCTGCTACCCCAACCACCTACAACGTAAGGTAATCTACGCTACTTGCACTACCTTTGATGTACTCCAGTGTCTGAGATACAGCGCTCTGCCTATCATCTAAAGTGACCGCCTCAGCCTGCAAACAACGTGCTCATCTGCAGCACCGCTTCCTAACACGTGCCATATTGTCTGTTTTCCTGCTATGCTCCCTGATTGCACTTGCCTCTGACTAACATGTGTGCCTCCTGAATTGTCTATATCCTGCATTGTCCAAACTTGTTGCTCACATATTATGATCTGTTCCACATGTTTTGTGTCACTGCTCTTCTGCCTGATAATGCTTCGACGCACCATGCCTCTTTGATGTCCCATACTCTGGAATGGTTCTCTAGACTGCTCCCTACTTGACCTCGCCTGATGTATACGTAGTGTACTAGCATAACCTATCGATTGCCTCACTACTGTCTGGTACCCCTGCCTTAAACGTGGCATTGCTCTTTGCCCTGACCTATTTAGACCCTTCGCTCGCTAGCTACTGCACCCTGTGACCTATCTCAGACCCTTTTGGTCGCTCGCCATTGTGCCATTTAAAATTGCCCATAGAATGCCTTCCTAGTAACTATATCTAGATGATTTGAAACTGTCTTGATTTTGGTCATAGCAGTGATCCACACTCATAGTATTCTTGATTCTGCTCAACTGTTTTTACTACTGCACTTAGAGTGCGGGAACTGTCAAATTTAGGTGCACTCTGCTGTATGCATCTTAGTCGCTGCTGGGATTGTCAAATCTAGGTGCTCTTGCTATGCACACTTTTAGTTGCTGCTGGGACTGTCAAATTTAGTAATGTTGATTTTGCATTGCCCCAGCTAATATCGACCCTGCCTATTGTTGATTTTGCATTGCCTTAGCTAATATCGACCCTGCCTATTGTTGATTTTGCATCGCCCTAGTGGCAATTGCACTTGCCCATAGCTAAGAAGCTTACCCCCTTGGTGTTCATCTACCATGCTCCTTAGGGTGCTCCTCCTTTTACTGTTCCACTCGCCGCCATCTGAAACAACAATCCTCACTCAGCCACGCACGTACCTGACACGGCCGATTCACCCTCAGCCACCTGACACTGTCTCGCCTCAGTCTTGGCCCACAGACCCTGCGTATGGCGACCTCCGCTATGACACCCACCTCAGGCCTCCAACACCTCACTACCGACCACAATCCCTACCTCAATGACCCAGCCCTTTGGTTGGAACACTTTGCTAGCAAACCTACGCCGAACCAACCGTGCCCTTCATCTCTTAGAAATAAAAGATTAGGCACCAGATTCCGCATACGCCCTACCCGCTGCAACCTCTCCAAACACACACAACACACACACTCCCGGGCCCACCCTCGGCCCTCAACAACAGCAAACCCCCCTCTACAGAAGTGAAACTGCCTGTCATCAAAGACGCCCTTATCAACGCTAGATCCCTCCCGGCTCACGCTTTAGACATAGCAGACCTTATAACATCGTCAGATCTTGCTTTCATTGCCATAGCTGAGACCTGGCTACATGCTGCCTCCGGTCCTTCACTGTCCCTTGCTATACCACCTGGCTTTAGCATATTGAGATGTGACCGTACCTCTGCCTCCCACTCTAGAGGTGGGGGCCTTGCCATCATCCATAAAATCACTTTGGACCTAAGAGTGATGACCAATACCAAACTTGAATCAGCTGAGCTATTGTCAGTCAAACTCACGTTAACACCCAACCAAACAGCCACCCTCCACCTAATTTACCGGCCCCCAGGCCCTGCACCCTCCTTTGTCGGCGACATATCCACCCTCCTCCTTGACAACGCTAAAACCAATTCACAAATCATCATCCTGGGCGACCTCAACTTGGGACTAGGTGACCCTAAAGATCCTATTGCACTTGATCTGGGAAAACTCCCTCTCCAACTCTGGCTTCTCCTCGCACATCCAAGAGCCTACACATTCTAAAGGCAGGACCCTTGACTGGCTAGCCAGCTCTAATTGTAAGATCAATGTCCTGGCCATTACCCCCTGCCTCTGGTCAGACCACCACATTATCACCTTTAATATTGAAGCCGCCCGCCGCATCCCAACCGCGATAGCGCCGGCTCTCCTGACCAGAAACAAAAAGGACATAACCAAAGAGAAACTCCTCCCTCTACTACTCCCCTCACTTAAAACGGCTACTGATTCCTGTAACGACCCGACTGCCTTAGCTGACATCTATAACTGCAGCATGCTGACAGCTATAGATTCTCTGGCCCCCATCAAACTGAGGAAGGCCAAACCATGTGCTCACCTGAACTCTTGGTTCACCCCACAGCTAAGAATACTCCGTAAATCCAAACGCTGCGCCGAAAACCGATGGAAAAGCCACCCTTCGGACGTGCATAAAGACAGCTTCCTCCTGGCCTCGCTCACTTACAAAGTAGCCATTATAGAGGCAAAAAAAGAATCCCTCAATAATCGCATTCTGCATGCTGATTCCAACTCCAAGGAACTATTTAAGATTTTAAAAGAGCTTGAAACCCCCGTTACTCCCCCTGACACCTGCATTAAAGACAGCAAATGGTGTGCCAACATTCAGGCAGCGTTACTGAATAAAATCACCATGCTTCAATCTAAAATCACAGCCAAACATGCTAGCCTGAAACTGGACAATCACCCTCCCATCCCAGCATGGGCCCTCCCTCCTGACGTCCCCAACTGCAAACGATTTGCCTTCTCACCGCTCACCATTGCGGAGGTAGAAAACATTATCCTGACGATCAAACCGTCCAACTGCCAGGGCGACCCCTGCCCTTCCCCAATTATTAAGGAGTCCGCCCACGACCTGGCCCCATTATCACATCCTTAATCAACGCATCCTTCAAAACAGGAACTGTCCCCGACAACCTTAAGGATGCTTGGGTGATCCCCTTGCTCAAAAAACCTTCCCTCGACCCTAGCATACCCACCAACTACCGACCCATCACCACTGTCCCGTTCCTGCTAAAAATCCTAGACCGTGCAGCATACCTGCAAATCCAAGAGCACTTGGAAGCCAACAATCTTCTAGGCCTTAGACAATCTGGTTTCCGACCCAAACATGGAACAGAGACAGCTCTACTTGACTTAAAAACCCAAATCGAAGTATTAAAGGACAATGGCAAACTTGCCTTATTACTCCTACTTGACCTCTCTGCGGCCTTTGACTTGGTCAGTCACCAAATCCTATGCAAGCATCTTCACTCGGCCACCCATTTCTCACCATCAGCCACGGCCTGGATCAAATCATTCTTGAGTAATAGATCTATGCGGGTCTTCTCTCAATCTGCAGATCCTTTCCCAATTCATTGCGGCGTCCCCCAGGGCTCTTGTTTGTCACCAACGCTCTATAACGTCTTTACAAAACCACTTTTTGATGTACTTGACTATCTGGGTGTCTCCTATACAAACTACGCTGACGACACCCAGATACTCATTCCCATCACTGGTGACTACTTGGCTGACACTAAGGCCTTGAACGAGGTCTACTTGGTTATCCAAGCTTGGATGGCACAACACCAGTTATGCCTCAATGATGACAAGACTGAGCTCCTCATCTTGGGCACTACGCAACGCCTTAGTAAATTTGAGCCATCCTACCAATCATTTGTCATCGATGGCAACACCATCCAAGTCTCGAAAGACACCAAAACCCTAGGTGTCTTATCTTGACGCCACCCTATCCCTATCCAGACAAACAAATGCAGTCAGATCCTCTTCAGCATACACCTGCAAACTCATTGCAGCTTGCAGGCCATTCCTGACCACCCCTAATGCAGTCACTCTGGCCAGAACTCTTATGGCCAAAATTGACTATGCAAGCGCCCTCTATCTTGGAACGAGCCAAGAGAATATGAACAAACTGCAAATTACCCAGAATAATGCTATCAGAGCAGCCCTAAACATCCCACGAAACCACCACATCTCGGAATCTAGATCTAACTTACACTGGCTACCGGTCAAACAGAGAATTTCACTGAAAGCCTTAGGCCTCACCCACAAATGCCTAGCTAACCAAGCCCCACCATACCTCTGTAGCCGGCTATCCCGACATGCGCCCACCCGTCCACAAAGAACGGCTCAGACTCACTGCCTAACCATCCCTAGGTTCAAACTACAAAAGGCGGGTGGATCTAGCTTCCCCGTCCTAGCCTCTAAGCTTTGGAATGCCCTCCCTCTCACCATCCGATCCGAAGAACGCTTTAGTGCCTTCAAAGCTAAAACCAAATCCTG
Organism: Ambystoma mexicanum; assembly: GCF_040938575.1. Taxonomy (NCBI): domain Eukaryota; kingdom Metazoa; phylum Chordata; class Amphibia; order Caudata; family Ambystomatidae; genus Ambystoma; species Ambystoma mexicanum. The sequence continues at coordinate 928,778,747 of NC_090931.1, read as the reverse complement.
GCTCTCCAACCAGCCATGATGTCCGGACCAGCCCTGGGAAACTCCTGCGCTAATCTACCTTCTGTAAATATGTATATTGCTGTATGCCTTGTATACTATGTACTGTTCAATGCTTTGAATATATTTAATTGTATGCTTATGTAACCATGTCTAAATTGCGCCCTGATGCCTCCGGGCCGGATGGTGCGCGTTACAAATAATACAAATACTAACTGGGGAGCATTGGGGATGTGTTCTCTCTTCCTGTGAGAAGACATGTTCTGTACACGTTCCCTCAGTTGCTTCTCCTACTTAGTCATCAATAAACTCCGTGCCAATGCAGGATACTACTAGTCACCCCGGCGTGGCCGAGGCAGATCTGATACCTAAAGCTTTTCAGCCTGTCGGCCTCTGCTCAAGCTGCCAGTGGTCGCGGATCTGCTCACCAGAGGAGGCACAATCCTGCATCATGACCCAGGATTGCTGAACCTCAGTGCTTGGCTCCTGCACCCCTAGAGTTTGGGGGATACTAGTTGTTAGACTGCAGAGTGGTCCTTGCTGAAGCCAGAGCAGCGCAGTCCACTCTCAAGTGCTACAGTCACAAGTGGAAGCGTTGCTACTTGGTGGCGGTCGCAGAAGATCACTCCTCTTGAGTCACGGCCCTGCAAATTCTTCCATACCTGTTGTCCTTGGCCAAAGCAGGACTGGCGTACGCCTCTATCAAAGTGCATCTGGCGGCTATCTCCCGCTACACCTGGTCTCCAGGAAGATCTTCTCTTTGGTCCAATTGTCTTGTCAAGCAGTTCCCCAAAGAACTGTTTCGATCTTTTGCGCCGGTGAAGGCCCCTGCCCTGGCATGTGAACTCAATATGGTGCTGATGCGGCTCGTAGGGGAATGGGGGGAGTGGGGGAGAGTCTTCGAGCCTATGCATCAGGCCTCTTGTTTTCCTCTTGTGCAAGACTGCTTTCCTTGTGGCCATCACCTCTTCCAGGAGGGTAGGTGAGATCCAGGCCTTGTCTGACTTTCCACAAGTCGAGGGTGGTGCTGCGGACGCACCCCTCTTTTATCCTGAAGGTTCTGTCGGAATGCCATCTCAACAAACCTTTGGTGTTACCGTTGTTTTCTGAAGCATTTGGCCACGGCTAAAAGGGCCTTGCACTTGCTGGATGTTGCTTGTGCCCTGAAGTTCTACGTGGCGGAAGAAGTCTCAACTGTTCGTGAACTTTGGTCCTGTGAACCATGGGAAGGCCTTGTCCAAGGCTTCCATCTCCAGGGCGCTCTCTGGCTTCATCAACTTTCATGGGTTGGTGATCAGACCGCTACCCGGCCGTCCGGGAGCGCACGCCACCAGAGCGATCGCTGCGACTATGGCGTTCCTGTCTGGTGTGCCCCTGCTGGACATCTTCAGGGCTGCTACGTGGAGGTCCACACCCTGCTTCACGAGATGCTTTTCCATCGACAGGGATTCCACAGAGGAGTCCAGAGTTGGCCAAGCAGTGCTGCGCAACTGGTTTGCTTGAGGTGAGCCTGTGCAAAAGGTAAGGGTTCTGTTGAGTCTTGCCACCACCTTGTGTAATGTTATACTGCTATGTATTCTTTATTTATGAGCATGGGAATCCATGCCAGACCAGGAACAAGTTACTTACCTGTAACTATTCTCCAGCATGGTTCTGGCATGGATTCACATGCAAATCCTCACTCCTGCCCCTGTGTGGCTCTTCTTGCTCATACTGCCACTTTACGTGCTTTCCAAATCATGACTGCCAGGGGAGGGTCTTGGGGAGAGGACTGTCATTGGTTGGGGGCGTTATGGCCCAGAGTACAATGATTGCTTCAGAGGAGACTTGCATTTTGTAAGTGAAACTGTTTTTTCTTTTACTGAGGATTCCCGGCCTGACAGGGAATATTCTTGAGCATATTTTATTTATATAGCGCGCAAGAAGCCCAGGGGCATTGAGGCGCTGTTACTTGCAATAACTTAGTTACATGGTACATGCATGAAAGTGATAACACATTATGAATACTACAAGATATCGTACTGTTACAGATATTGCATTGGGACGTATATTACAACATATATGATAAGTATTCGTGCTGGTGTGTCGGGTCTTATGTGAAGAGGGTAGTTTTCAGAGTTTTGCGGAAGGTGGTGAGGGAGGCCTCCCCTCGGATAGTGGGAGGTAGGGCATTCCAGTGAGTGGGCGCGAGATAGGGGAAGCTGGATCTGCCCGCTTTTACTCTTTTTACTAGTGGCACCGAGAGCATGTTGGTGTACGGTGATCTGGTTGGCCTGGTAGTGGAGACGGGGTGGATCCTTTGAGAGAGGTATGCTGGAGCAGAGAGGTGAATGCACTTGTGGGTCAGTGTCAGGGCTTTGAATACGATCCTTTCCTTTATTGGGAGCCAGTGGGCTAGTTTTCTGGCTTCAGATGTGTTCTCTTTTAGCATCCATATGAATCCATGCCAGACCCATGCTGGAGAAAAATAGTTACAGCGAAGTAATTTGTTCCTCTGAGGCATGAAAAAATAGCTAACAGAAGTAGCCCAACTTTCTGAATTCTTGTGTAAGCAATGTCAAAGCCAGTAGTGTTTATTATAAGCCCATTGACTTATAATGAGAGTATAGAGGAAGGTGATAATCACTGTAACTTACCCCGTACTCCGATTCTTCCCCAGCCTTGGTAGGGCAAAGGAAGAGGGTCAGAGATTGCTTTTCCCACTGACAGTCTCAGTTCTCGATTTGCAGGGGTTGCAGGTTCTAACTGATGCCTGGTTGGTGTCTTTCACTGTTGCAAGGACTCTCTAATGAAGATTGCAGCATAACTCGATGCAGGACCCCTCTCAGGACTGGACTCTGGCCAGGTAAGCGATTTCAGATGGTGGTCACCACAGCACAGAGACGCAAAGGGACTCAACTGCTGCGGTCAGACTTTCCCGCCTATCTCAGGGTCCCTGTGATGTTAGGACGAGTGAGTCTTGTAGGGCCAGCTGAGGATCCCCAAAGTTCAAGGTCAGAACTCTGAACGGTCACATCGACAGAACGGTAGCCCACATTCGGAGCTGGTCAGCCACTCACAGGGTCGCAGGACTGCTCAAGATCTTCAGCAAGACAGGGTGTTGAGGAGAATTCTCATTTCTGTGCAAGTCTCTTCAACCTTAGAGACCCCCCCAGCTTTTTTGCTGGACTTTAGGGCTTTTTAATTTTAACCCTGGAGTGAGTGACCTTTTCCTCACCCATATATTCTAATCTGATTGGATTCTGAATTTCCTTTTGTTTTTGGAGTCTGATAAATCTACTTTTTGTATGGTGACGCACAGCACCTTCAGTGCAGTGTTGCAGAGAAATCCTTTAGATTTCTCTTTAAGGTTTAAATACCTTCTCTTGGGTGAGCTACTGGTCCCAAGAGTAGTTAAGTGAAATTTACTTTACATACCTTTTTTTCCTATGTGGGTCCAGCACACCCTATCTTTTGAGGAGTGCTGGGGGGGGGGGGGGGGGGGGTGGTGTGTTACTGAGTAGCCCTGTTTTCTTTTTCGCCATTTCTTGTTTGAGGTCTTTCTTGGGTTTTACTTAACCGCTCTGGCTCCAGTGTCTGGCAGGGCAGGAAGCAAGGGAGGTGCCCAAAACTCCATCCTTGGTAACCTGAGTGCACCCAGTTGTGATTGATTGTCCTTGCAGGACAGACACCCTGCTGTGAGAGTGACAGCTAGGCTGTGCATGAATGGGATAAACCTGCTTAAAGGGTGAGGCTTCTTGAACTGAAGTCGGTGTCGACCACTGGAAGAAACATCAGATGAAGGAATTGTGAAGAGCTCCTTGAACAGCCCGGTGAAGCCCTGCTTCTGTGCTGAAACTAGTATTCCGAATCAAATGACTAGAGAAGCTCTGAAGAGGATGACTTCCCATGGGTTACTGACACAAGCTAACCCCAAGACTAACTGCTGGAGAACCTTCCTCAACTGGCTGTACTACTTTGCTGCTGCTGGAACCGAGTGCCATGGGTCGAGAAAAATCCATAGTCTAGTACGACTTTAAGCCGGACCAAAGCTCTAGGAAGATCCTGAGGACCTCCCGAAGGACGATCCATGCTCGACTCACCAGGGTGCTGCAGTCAAGGAGTGAAGGAAGCCCATCAAGTGTCCAAGATCTGCAGTGGTGCTATTTACCGGTAGCTGAAACCGCAAAGTGCCGCTGAACTGAAAAGAGCCCGTAGCTGCCACCGACCTTCGAACTGCAGTGCAGGAGTCCTCATTCCCTCTTGTCCCCTCGACTGAGGCCTAGGAACACAGGATCTGCAAATCTGCAACCAGGACAGAAGCCAGCTGGATCCTCTGCTAACCTAAGGTACTGTTCTGACTAAGGCGTACTTACCTGTGTCTGTAGCTTGCTTTTCTCATGGGAGATTTGCAGCAGCTTCTTTTTCTAGAGTTGATCTCGGCTCTAACGTTCACAAGCCTAACAGCTTGTGGCCCAACAGTGATTTGCTACAAACTAACCTTGCTATCGAGTGTCTCAGCTCCATAGACTTTGTTCCAAATTGACTTTGGCTGTCCTGGCTCCCTTTTGTCTCTTCTAACCCATTGACTATCATTCTAACTGTCCTTCATGGGTGATGCATTGGTGTTAACTAATATTGCTGGGAAATGTTTTATCTAGACTTCATGGGAGGTTTAAGTGTTCACATGCTATGAAAACCTGCTGACCTTTTTCCTTCCCTTAACCTTTCCACAACCTCAGAATTTTACCAAGTGCAAAAGTGATATATAAATGCCGTTACTGTCCTAGCAATTAACGTCACCCCAGGGTGTGGGAATTGTGTATGAAGCATCTCTAAAGAGTATCTACCTGCTTATCTCGATTCTGAGAACGTGTTATGAAGTGTTTTTATTAGGGCTGTACCGAATAGCATATTTAGTATTCGGCCGGATACCGAATAGTTTGTCAACTATTCGGCCGGAGCCGAATAGTGAGCCGAATAGTTTGGTTTTTTTTAGGCCCCCCCTATGCAATACAATCTCGGGCCACCGGCTTTGGCCCGGTGGCCCGACAAACAACATTATTGCGGTGAGGCCGCGGGGGTTCCCTGAGGCCCCGCGGCCTCACCGTGGTGAGGGGGGTGGGGGGCACCGAGGCCGCCGGGGTCGGCAAAGTGCCCCGGCGGCCTCATGAGTCTGGGGGGGCCGCTCCTGTAGGAGCGGCCCCCCAATGCAAAATAAACGTCGGGCCACCGGCTTTGCACCGGTGGCCCGACAAACAAAACATTATTGCGGTGAGGCCGCGGGGGTTCCCTGAGGCCCCGCGGCCTCACCGTGGTGAGGGGGGTGGGGGGCACCGAGGCCGCCGGGGTCGGCAAAGTGCCCCGGCGGCCTCATGAGTCTGGGGGGGGCCGCTCCTGTAGGAGCGGCCCCCCAATGCAAAATAAACGTCGGGCCACCGGCTTTGCACCGGTGGCCCGACAAACAAAACATTATTGCGGTGAGGCCGCGGGGGTTCCCTGAGGCCCCGCGGCCTCACCGTGGTGAGGGGGGTGGGGGGCACCGAGGCCGCCGGGGTCGGCAAAGTGCCCCGGCGGCCTCATGAGTCTGGGGGGGCCGCTCCTGTAGGAGCGGCCCCCCAATGCAAAATAAACGTCGGGCCACCGGCTTTGCACCGGTGGCCCGACAAACAGAACATTATTGCGGTGAGGCCGCGGGGGTTCCCTGAGGCCCCGCGGCCTCACCGTGGTGAGGGGGGTGGGGGGCACCGAGGCCGCCGGGGTCGGCAAAGTGCCCCGGCGGCCTCATGAGTCTGGGGGGGCCGCTCCTGTAGGAGCGGCCCCCCAATGCAAAATAAACGTCGGGCCACCGGCTTTGCACCGGTGGCCCGACAAACAAAACATTATTGCGGTGAGGCCGCGGGGGTTCCCTGAGGCCCCGCGGCCTCACCGTGGTGAGGGGGGTGGGGGGCACCGAGGCCGCCGGGGTCGGCAAAGTGCCCCGGCGGCCTCATGAGTCTGGGGGGGCCGCTCCTGTATGAGCGGCCCCCCAATGCAAAATAAACGTCGGGCCACCGGCTTTGCACCGGTGGCCCGACAAACAGAACATTATTGCGGTGAGGCCGCGGGGGTTCCCTGAGGCCCCGCGGCCTCACCGTGGTGAGGGGGGTGGGGGGCACCGAGGCCGCCGGGGTCGGCAAAGTGCCCCGGCGGCCTCATGAGTCTGGGGGGGCCGCTCCTGTAGGAGCGGCCCCCCAATGCAAAATAAACGTCGGGCCACCGGCTTTGCACCGGTGGCCCGACAAACAAAACATTATTGCGGTGAGGCCGCGGGGGTTCCCTGAGGCCCCGCGGCCTCACCGTGGTGAGGGGGGTGGGGGGCACCGAGGCCGCCGGGGTCGGCAAAGTGCCCCGGCGGCCTCATGAGTCTGGGGGGGCCGCTCCTGTAGGAGCGGCCCCCCAATGCAAAATAAACGTCGGGCCACCGGCTTTGCACCGGTGGCCCGACAAACAGAACATTATTGCGGTGAGGCCGCGGGGGTTCCCTGAGGCCCCGCGGCCTCACCGTGGTGAGGGGGGTGGGGGGCACCGAGGCCGCCGGGGTCGGCAAAGTGCCCCGGCGGCCTCATGAGTCTGGGGGGGCCGCTCCTGTAGGAGCGGCCCCCCAATGCAAAATAAACGTCGGGCCACCGGCTTTGCACCGGTGGCCCGACAAACAAAACATTATTGCGGTGAGGCCGCTGGGGTTCCCTGAGGCCCCGCGGCCTCACCGTGATGAGGGGGTATGGGGGGGGGGGCGTCACTTACCTGGTGATTGGGTCCGGGTGCTGGCATAGGAAGTGAGGGACGGGAAGAACTGTTCCCTTCCCTCGCTTCCTATTTCAACACGTTAGGCTGTGGTCAGACTGCAGAAGCCAATAGGCAAACAGCTTGTTTGGCTTCTGCAGCCTGAACACTGTCAAACATTCTATGATTGGCTGTCATCTCCCAAACAGGGAGAGGGCAGCTAATCATAGAAAGTGGACTTCGGCTTCGAGTCCCTAAACAGAAACTATTCTGCCGAAGCCGGATAGCTGTATTTCAGCCGAACTTCGGCAGAATAGGGACTCGAAGCCGAAGTTCGGTACAGCCCTAGTTTTTATTGTTGCACATTGCCATTTTTAAAAAGCGCTTATAGAAAACCTTGTTGTTTGATTATTGTATGTGTGGGTTTCGATGCTACAGCTCACATTTACCCCTCTTGCGATGTCTGGCTGCTCAGTCACTCTACCAGCTTGTGTAGTACAGACCTATACCAATTGGTGGGTTACCTAATACCAAGAGGACCAGGCTGGTGTAGTCTCCCACAGGGTTACTGCTTACAATCTTGCCCAAAACAGGGCTCCTTCAGGACAGCAGCAGATGTTGGTAGCCAGACCTCCTTCCGACGGGACTCCGGTTTCTTTGCAGGTGTCACAGCTGTATAGAAGTCTTGGCTCCTTCAGGTTTCTCCGGGAACTCTGAAGAATTGATGCAGGGGTTCCCTTGTTATCTTAAAAGCCAGGTAAGAGCAACTACCCTCACTAGCCAATGACAGGAGTAGCACACACACCCTACCAGTGGTCCAATCAGGACCACTGGTGGGAACACTCATGCATGACTCGGACACACTGAAACCAGTTTATGGATTGGGACCAGACAGTTCTGTCAGCAAACACACAGCCCTCCAGTAGCCCGCAAAAAGCTTCTGCTTTCCCAGGCACTGGAAGCACTTATAAGGATTTTCATGGCGTCTCAGTCCAGGAAGAATGTTAAAGAACAAGATGGCAAAAAGACCAGCGAAAAACCATGGGGCACGGCCAAGTTTGGACACTAGCCACAGTTGGTAGCCAAATCCACTGAGTGTTCGTGTAGGGCAAAACAAAGTGTACCCCGTTGCACTGCAGTGTAAGCTGCTTTGTACAATGAGAAGTTGCCACAAGCGATAATCAAAAGTAGTAACACGACTACAAGAAACAATGTTTCGCAGTACTGACGGCCTAAAGGACATGTGAGTTCCCCATAACATATGAGCAAAATCCAGTGTAGTGACTGCACTGAAAGAGCAGATCAGCACCAAAAATATAAGCAAAAGGTTTGTGGGTTCCATAAAGATGGAAGGAAAGGTGCAGTAAAGAGATCTTCGAAGGGATTGTGTCCTCCGACGTATTCCTTCTTGATCATCTCCAGCTTGCTGGCCTCAAAGAATTTTTCAGTAGCGGGTACTGCACGTCGATGTCCCTCGAGCCGATGTCCCTCAACAGCCTCTATCGGCGCCGACGTCATCATGCGTATAAATGGACTTGCTCAGCGTCCATTGCTCAGTTCCGTTTTTTCCACGCTTCGTGGGCCTCAATCGCGTTGCTCAGTTCGTTTTTCAGAGAATATATTCTTCATTATTCCTCGAATACCAACTCTTACTCTATGGCTTCCTCATCCGAACCGACGACTCCACGGTCCGGCTTCAAAAATGTCGAGACTGTGGAAAGAATGTTCCTGACAGATCCTCACAGGATCTGTTTGTGGTGCCTGGGATCGGAGGACTGCATGTCCATGACGGCGAAAGCCTTGAAGGAGCATAAGGGGAAGCTTGAGAGGGGTAAGACAGTTAAAACTCCTTCAAAAGTTTCCTCTAAGGTCCCTTCGACGCATAAATCTGCGTCATCGACACCATTATTGAAGGACTCATCGACGCATAGGTCGATCAAATTGATGCCGTCTTGGATGTTGACGCCGAAAAAGAACAAACTCACGGCTGTCGCTACCTCACAGCCAGTGGTCATACCCAGGGCCTCTGTCATGACTTCAAGGTCATCGACAACCTTGAGTAGGATCCCGATCCTCTAGAGTTCTTCGAGGCCTCTTCCAATCTTCTCAACACCTTTTTCGGTGTTTTCGAAGCCTTTAATGTCCGCCGACGTTTTCTCAACCAATTATGACAAATCCCATTTCCAGAGCAGAAGGGGCTAAATTTAAGCCATTTCAAGGTCTGATCATTTCAGACCGTTGTCCTCAATTTATGAGGAAGGGGAGGATTCGGATCAAGAAAGACCCTTTGGGTTGCAGAGATCTGCAACACCAGAACCAGAGGAATTTACCTCTTAGGAAAATAGGTTGAAAGACCTTCGAGAATCCTTACATGAGGCAAGTGGGTTAGATACTTCCCCAGAAATAGAATTTGCCAAACCAGACCCAGGGGAACATGCTGAGACCCCTTACAGAATTTTAATGGCAAGAATTATCGATTTCATGGGTTGGTCTACACCTTCACCTGCATTCGAACAGGATGACCTTAAAGACATTTTAGTTAAAGGCCCACAGGAGGGTCCTGTGGTTCCATTTCACGCTGCATTACAAAGAAAGATATTGGCTAATTTGGAAACTCCTGACGTTATCCCGGCGGTTAACAAAGTTATCAGCCAAATAAAGGGTATCTACTACTGACCCTGAATTTTTATCTAAACCACCAACTCCAGAGAGTCTGGTTGTTCAAGCAGCAACTGCATCGGGCAGTAGATCGGCATACCCTACTGTTGCACAGGACAGGGATGACAAAAGATGACACTATGGCTAAGTTTTTTTCTGCATGTTGCATGGCGTTGCAATCTGGTTCAGCCATACACTTTGGGAGTATGCTGCATCAACGGCTGACTGTCTCCCAGAGGGAGAAGAAAGGGAAGGGTTTCTAAACATCATTAAGGATGGTAAAGACGCAACGTGAGAATCCCTTCAAACTGGCATTGATTCTGCTGACAGCATCAGTAGGGCCATGGCGGCAAGTACTACAACCCGCAGATTTGCGTGGTTGCGAAGTCTGGGTTTGCTCCAGATGTACAAGTCAGACTTTTAAATATGCCCTTTGACGGCTCTTTGTTTGGTAAGAAGGCGGATGACAGCCTAGAAAAGGTAGACATCCAAAGCAGCAGCAAAATCCCTGGGAGCTGCAATCCGTCAAACACCATATCGCCCCTTGGGAACCTCTTGGAGAGATGTCCTTTCGCTTTTATCCCGCATTCTGAAAAGGCAGAGGACAGTCGGTTCAAAGAGGTCAAAGATTCACCCGAGGTGGACAGGGTAAAAATACAAAAGCTGCAGCAGGTGCCTCTTTACCCTCGGCACCTGCATCAGCCGCTTCTAAATCACTCCGAGGACTGTCCTCACAAGACACCAGTAGGGGGCAGGCTAACTCAACATCTGACGGAATGGCAGGCTATTACGTCGGATGCTTGGGCATTGGAGACAGTTGCCCAAGGTTACTGCCTACCTTTTCTACGCATTCCTCAGTCATCCACCGGGGAACAGCTCTCGGAAAGTTCCAGATCTGCTCCTCTTGCAGGAAATTGTAGACCTGCTGGAGAAAGGTGCCATAGAACCAGTACCTGTAGCGGAGAGTAACAAGGGCTGGTAGCCCCCCTCCCCCCCCCCCCCCCCCCCCCCCCCTCCTATTTAATACCGAAGGAGGACCGAGACCTATCTCGGACTTACGGGAATTGAACAAGTTCCTCAGGAAGGACAAGTTCAAGATGGTAACTCTTTCTCAGATCCTTCAGGCCCTCCAGCTCCAGGACTGGCTGTTATCTCTGGACCTTCAGGATGCTTATTTCCATGTGCCAATCCATCTCAAACACAGGAAATCCCTGAGGTTCGCAATAGTCGGCTCTCATTATCAATTTCGAGTTCTGCCATTTGGGCTGACCTCCGCCCCGAGGGTTTTCACCAAGCTAATGTCGGTAGTGGCTGCAAGTCAAGGAGGGGAGGGAATTCACTTCTACCCCTACCTGGACGATTGGCTGATCAGAGCTTTATCTCCGGAACAAGCTCAGATCCAGTTAGATTGTTTGCCACTTCCTTCACAAACTGGGCTTCTCCCTCAATTTAAAGAAGTCACAGATGATACCATCACAGACTCCAGTTCATTGGAGCGGTCCTGGACACTTCCCTGGGAAAAGCCTCGCCACCAGAGGTGAGGGCTCAAGATATTCTGCAGATGGTCACCAAGTTTCAAAATGCCCAACGTCTCCCAGCCTTCGACTTTTTGAGGTTGCTAGGCCTCATGGCATCCTGCATCTTCCTTGTGCCAGAGGCTCGCCTGAGAATGAGATCTCTTCAGTGGGCACTAAGAACTAAGTGGTCACAATTCTCAGGGAGAATGACAGATATTCTTCAGGTCCCGGACAAGGTGGCTCGAGACCTTCAGTGGTGGGCCTGCCAGGAGAACATCTTGAAAGGAGAACTGTTTTGGCAACCATGGCCGGAGATAACAGTAGTCACAGGTGCCTCACTTACTGTCAGGATTCCATGGCACATTTCCACATTTTCAAGGAGACATTACACTAGAAAACTTTCATCATCACATATAAATGTAGGGGTAATGGTTGAATGGTGTTTGGTGTTTGTTCTGAAGTTAACATCTTATTATTTACATGTGTTTCCGTAATGTTAAATTATTCAGGAAGTGTCTAGCTTCTCAAGCCAAGATGGAGGGTCTGTTCCGCAACAGTGATTGGAGCAGAAGTGCTGTGAGGTAGTTTGGAACATTCACCAAGATTCTAAACTGCCTTTCATTCCAGTTCCCTTAGAGGAAGGTTGCATTACTTTAGCTCTGAAAACATTTATCATTAGGAATCTAAAGTAACAGCCTGTTTATAACAAGCTGATTTCTTCTCTGTAGTTTGTTCTTGAGTCAAGATCATCACAGATGAAGCAAGCGAAGTCAAATGTTGGAATAACTCCTTTATTGTTACTTAGTGACTTAAATTTATCAACAATTGTTAAGAAGTTATCCTGCTTTAGAAAACTGAAATTTTATGAGGACATGAACTTCTTTGTGCTCTTTAGCTCGTGTCGTTTTTTTTTTTCTGAGGAAAGTTAACATTCATTTTATTGTATTTGCGGCTGCATTTACATTTTTTGTTTAGAGTTTTTACAATATCTTTCTGCTTAGCGTGCGCAGGTTCAGCCAGTGTTTAAATTAATGTTCCCTCGTGTTTAACATTACTAACTTGTTGCGCATCTATAATTATATTTATTGGTGTGCGCGTGTATCTCGTAACGGATAACTTTAAAGTAAAGGACCCGCTAACGTAATCGTGCGTGCGTCCATTTTATGCCTATCACTTCCTGATAGTGACGTAAGCATATTTTTGTGCGCTTCGTTACATGAAAGTTTATTTGAAGACTATTCGGTTTCGCCGTGTTTTTCTTAGTTTTTGGTGTGAGCGGGTTTTTTCTACTTTTTCGCGCGGTCCAGGAGTCATCTCGCCGCGGTTCATCTTCTGCTTCGCGCGGCCACGAAGTCATCACATCTCGGTGCAGAGCGCGCGGTCCATCTTCTACGTGCGTGGTTTCGTGGGCTGCGTTTCAATCCAAGAGCAGTTACATTGTCTATGCGCGTATCTTCATCAGAAATAGAAGGTACATGTATCGCTACTTATGAATGGCAATTGTAGCATCACTCATCATTTTTAAAGTGAAGTAAACTATTTAAATCTAAATATTCAGTCTATCTTCAGAGAATCGACTACAAAAGGAATACAAATAAGAATTTTTCAAATCTGTTTAGAACTTATTCAAGAAAAAGAAACTTCTTAAAATGATTATTTGAACTATTCTTCAGACAAGCTAATTCTTACGTGTTAAGTGCTATGAGACTATGAAGCTGAGAAGTAACACAGCAGAGAAGAAATATAGTTAAGAAGATAAATACTTAATAATATATAACTAAGCTTATCAGCAATCGAGCATAGGCTACAGGTATTTACATTTAATTTGATAAAATATATAATAAACATACTAGTAATTAAAATCAGAATAGAGTAATATGTATCATTTGTGTTTAGATTTTCAGACCCTGAGGAACCGTATTTCCAGTAATCCAGTTCCAGATGATTAATCAGTTGTCAACATTGAAAACCAGTGAAGATCTGCTTTTGTTTTGTTTTACATTCCCCTTTCCCCTTGGGTTTGCCAGTTTGATAATTATATATTTTTTGAGATTGTTGAGCCGGCATGCGGGGGGGGGTCCTTCGGGCCAGCATCACTCCTGCAAGAAGATTCAAGACTGGACCTTGACACTTACGGGTTGGGGAGCCCATGCCAACGACTTGACCATCAGCGGTCATTGGTCTCCATTGGAGTCCAGACTACATATCAACCTGTTAGAGCTGAGCGCAATCAGACTAGCGCTGAAGGCTTTTCTGCCAGCTTTACAGGGGGGGAAAAAATGTCCTGATAATGATGGACAACAGTGGCCATGCACTACCTCAACAAAAGAGGAGGCGTAGGATCACTGCCACTGTGCAGAGAGGCGATGCATCTCTGGTTTTGGGCAATCCAAGAAGGAATCTCTATCGGCAGTTCACTTAGCCGGAGAGAGAAACTTGACAGCGGACACTCTGAGCAGGCAGAGTAGTCTCCCACGAGTGGGAACTAGCTCAGGAAGTCCTTCAACAGATCTTCACCCTTTGGGGAACCCCTCAAGTGAATCTGTTCGCCACCAGCATCAACAGGAAGTGCGATCAGTTTTGTTCAAGGGAATTCTCCCCCGAGAGGAGCTCTAGGGGACACGTTCGTAGTGGACTGGGAGTTTCCACTTCTGTACGCGTTTCCGCCCGTCCCTGTCATTCCTCAAATGATCAGGAGGATGAGAAGGTTCCAGAAAGCCATGATCCTAATTGCCCCGGACTGGACCAGGAGAACGTGGTACCCGGACCTTCTGGACATGTCAATCTGCCCTCCAATTCATCTTCCACTCAAGGAGAATCTTCTCTCGCAGGAGGTGGTCAGGTTCTCCACCAGACATCAGAACCCTCAACCTTCACGCTTGGTATCTGAAAGGTTGAGATACAAGGATTGGGACCTCCCAGATGACGTCATGGAGGTGTTGCTTTCGGCAAGAAGGCCAGCAACAAAGACTTTATACTGCTGCCGTTGCAACACATTTTGCAGCTGGTGTAGAGAAAGGAATATCTGTCATGATGCCTACCTTCCGGAGCACCAGGCCAGGCCCAGCACCCCCGGGAGCAGGCATCATGCCCCCGGGTAAAAGCCCAGCGGCCCTTTATAGGGGCTCTTTGGACTCTGTCCTGGCGCCGTTGGCGCCAGGCTCATGTTGGACATCAGTCCTGGCGCCATAAGCGCCAGGCTCATAAGGGGAAGTGTTTGGTGCACTTACCTGAAGCAGACCATGCTGCACTTACCTGATGCAGACCATGCTGCATGAAGAACCAAGCCAAATGAGGCTTAGGAGGAACTATTTTTCTGATGGAACTATTTTGTTACTTGGGTGGGGCTGTGGAAGAATACTCACCTGGAACTTCTTCCAAAGCTATTTAAGCCACGCCCAGACAGCCACACGTGCTTCGCGTTGTTCTGCATCCCAGCAGCTGAACGCTCACCGTGTCTGCTCCTGCACCTGGACTCCAGCCACGCCCGCCTGGAACACCTGTAAGGGAATAAGAGAAAGGTGAAAACCAAGAACTTATTCAACCTTCTTACCTGCATCCGGAATCTTCACGCCAGCATTCCTGAAGGAAGACTTCCATTTAAAAGCACTGCGTTGCTCGCTGCAGCGCCGCGCTTCACTCACCTGTTCCCGAGACGCCGCCCGGCTCCATCGCGGCTCTCAGCACCGGTCGCCACATATCTGCACCTAGGGGAGAGAAGAAGAGACAAAAGGTGAGCAAGGGAACACAAGAGGAAAGCCGAATTTTCAGCCATATTACTTACCGGCTTTTCTTGGTGAACCCATTTCACATCTCGGGTCGGCGCCGCATCTTTGGCAGGTACCGCACCCCGGCCCCTATGGGGAAAGGACAAGACATTACTGGGGAATTATAAAGACATTTAGAGGGGTCACCCTCATCACGAACTCACCTGATTTTACCGGCGGCAATTTAACCCCTCAATGCATCGCCTTTGTTCTGCACCTGAAATAAAGGACAGAAAAGACAACATAAAAGGAGGCTCACACTTGAACTTTTGCATCTTCATACTTACGGCGTATTGCTCAGAAAAGTCAAGTGGATGTGCCAGCGGCATTCTGAAAACCAGTGAAGTAACTGGACGAACGCGCGCCCCTGCACCAGAAGCAGGATGGAGAGTTCATCCTTCCAAACCATAAGGTGAGCTTAAACCGGGGGTTTTGGAGGAATCGGAGAGGAACGAAGGGGGGAGCAAGCACACTAATCAGCATACAGTTAATCCCCTTTCTCATCTGCAGAAGGATAATCCTACGGGCCCGACAAGCAAGATTTGGGGGTCCTGTTCAATTGGTGGTCCGAATTCTGCGCATCACGCTTGAAGAGGCCACAGCAACCCAGACCAGCGCCTCCGTGGGAGCCAGGTGAGCGTTACAATATCGACCCCTTTTCATTTGGTACACCAACAGTGTTATTTTTTCTATTCTATTTGGCAAATTCGGGCCTTCAGGTTGGCACGATCAAGGGCTATCTCGCAGCGCTATCAATCTTCAAGCGCACTGCAGAGGAACCATCGTATTTCAAGTTACCCTTAGTAATACAATTTCTGAAGGGATTAACCAATGCCTATCCTCCAAGACCATTCCAAGTTCCCTTATGGGACTTGCATTTAGTCTTAAATTTCCTGATGGGTACTCCTTTTGAACCACTCCACTCTTGTTCATAAGGTTTCTCACCCTTAAAAACTGTCTTATTAGTGGCATTGACATCTGCTAGGAGGGTGAGCGAATTACAAGCTCCATCTTGTAAACTCCCTCATACAATTTTTTTCATAAAGACAAAGTTGTCCTATAAGTGAAGCCTAATTTTCTCCCAAAGGTGGTTTCTGAATTCCACATCACTCAGATTACCTTCATTTTATCCTCCTCCGGGGAAAGAGGAAGAAAGGCTGCATAGGCTGGACCCAAGGCGAGCTTTGAGTTTTTACATCAGCAGACTTGCTAGGATAAGGCAAGCAGACCAACTGTTCGTAGGTTACTCAGGGCACAAATTGGGATTACTGATAACAAAATGGACCATTTCCAGATGGATCATTTTAGCCATTCTGGAATGTTACAAACTGGCAGGGAAAGAGCCTCCTCAAAATCTTAGGGCTCATTCAACCAGGGGTATCACAGGCTCTTCGGCCCTCCAAAGAGGGTTACCGATTCGAGACATATGTGCGGCTGCCACATGGTCGTCCGCACATACCTGGATTCCTCCTCTAGCCAAGAGACTAGATTTGGCAAAGCTGTGTTGCACTCTGTGCACTCTGGAAACATGGTAATTTTACTCCCACCTCCAGTTACACACCACTGCTATGGGAGTCTATCAAGATAAGGAATACGTTGGAGGGCACAATCCCTTCGCAGAACAAGTTGCTTCTTACCTGGTAACATTCTTTCGATGGGATGTTCCTCCGACGTATTCCTTATCGCCCCTCCCATCCATCCCCTCAGTAAAACTTCCCTTGTGGCAAGATGGCTGCCGACACAGGGAGACGTGACTGAGTCTCGCTCCTGCCGGGCCGAAAATAAAGCACCTCAAAATAGCACCGATCTGTGACTTCCAAACGAGATACACGCCTCTCGTAAGCCCCCCCAGTCGCCGAGCATCACAGGACAAAAGTAGGAGCCCGTGGGTGGCTGCCTGCTGCCGCGCTGAATGTCAAGAACGCCCCTCCCCCTGCCGGAGCAACTACTAGCCGGGGTGCGGAGCAGCCATAACGGGTGGAGGGCCCTGGCGGGAGCGGCGGGGGACGCGGATCGCCAGACCCGAAGGCACCACAGGGCGTCAGCAGTCAGATGGGGGAATCCAGCGCAACACCGGCATTCAGCGGTTGGGCGGACCGTGCGCCGCCGCGGACGCCTGCCCCTCCCCCTGCCGGCAGAGGCGCGGGCCGCGCCCCGGTGAAGGCAGGAGAAGCTGCGGGGGTGGGGGCTCCTGATCGGGGGGGGCCCGGTGAAGCGGCACACTCAGAGACCAGACAGACCTCGGCGGGGGCTTAAACTCCGCCCCGGCACCGAGGAGCCGGCTAACGAGACTGCAGGCGAGGGGAGCCAGGGCGGCTCTGAAGCGGGAGAGAGCACAGGGACGGCATCCAGTGGCCCACGCTAAGCAGCAAGTGAGAGGCCTCCATCTGCCCCCCCCCACACCCAAAAGATAGACAGTTGGCCGTAGTGGTAACCCACGAAGATGAGCACATAACTACAAAGAGACTTCCGCAGGAGGGCAATGTCTAAAGCTAAGGGAAAGGGGGGGGGCACATCTCAACCAAACCCACAAGCGGCCAAACAGGACTCAAGCATTCTACAACTGTGGGCTTCAGAAACCCCAGTGAGCACCAGGGGAGAGCACAGGAAGACTCCACAACAGATGACATCCCCCCCCCCGCCCCCAAACCAAGCAACCAACCCCCTTCTAAGGAAGACATGCATGCCTGGTTCGTAGAACTGCAGGACAAATTTATGTTAACGATACAGGACCAATTCGCTACACTTAGACACGACATGAAGCAAGCTGTACATGATATAAAAATAGACCTAGCCAAATTAGAAGAGGACCGATATGATGGGGGAAAAAATAGTTCAAAATGTCAAAGAGGAAGCAACACAGATAATCGAAACACAAGAACAATTAGTGCGATTAACCCACAACCTGGAAATTCAATGTGAAGACCTGGAAAATAGATCCCGCAGATCTAACATCCGCATTAAAAACATGCCTGAGACAGTGTTGGATAGGGATCTCAAGAACGCAGTGCAAGAAGTGTTCAGAGACATAGTTGAGGCACAGGATGTTGAAGCCATAGGAATAGACCGAGTTCATAGAGTGGGTCCAAAACGCACAGGAGCCTCCGGGGAAAGACACAGGGACGTGCTTGTGGCGCTATCCTCGTACCCACAGAAAGAGAACCTACTAAGGAGGGCAAGGCAAATGGATCAAATAAGGATGAACGGGGTAGACATCCAGTTGTATCAAGACCTGGCAGCAGCGACTCTACTAAAAAAGAGAGAAATGGCCCCACTGATCAGAGAACTGGTCTCAAAAGAAATAAGGTACAAGTGGACGTTCCCATTCGGCCTACTATTCGAGTGGGAATGCAAGCAAAGGAGGGTGTCAACCTGCGAAGAGGGACTTCATATAATGGACGTACAGATAGAGGAGGCTGAGCGCAGTAATAAGACGGCAAGAGGGGAATCGCCAAAAAGACCGAGAGGGTGTGTGGAGGCAAGGCAGAAAAAAGACAAAATGGTAAAGGGGGTGGGGGGAGACCCGGCAACAGTGGAATAGGGCTAGGCCCAAAGAAGAGTGACGACAAAACTGCACCACCCCCTGATCCTGATGAGACCATCTCGTCTCATGGGACGAGATCGTAGATCATTTCCATCCACGGCCCGGCCGGGGATCAGGTATAGACTCACAGTAAGGATCAAAGAAGATGCAGGGTTTAGGACTCCCCGCCAAGCACGACCCGAGTACTTTGAGGGCAAGGAGCGATTGGCGCAACGCCATGACTACCGTAGGGACCTGGGCCCTCTTCGGGATCAAAGTTTGGTTATTGTTAAACAGTTGGGGGGGGGGGGGGGGGGGAGCTAGGGTGTTCGGGGGGAGGGGAGGGTGGGTTTCGCTGGAAGAGGGCACCTTCACATAAGGGCGCAAAGGGCTTCCAATCCGGGCCAGAAACATGGGTAAGGCCAGAATACTAAAATTAAATGTAAGGGGCATGAATTCTCCTGTGAAGAGGAAAAAACTAGAGAATTTGATCAGGATGGAGAAAGCAGACATTCTGCTACTCCAGGAAACACATCAAAGTAAAGGACAGGGGAAGGATAGGTCTTAGAGGGTACAGGGTATTGGCACAATCTAATGCAGAGGGGAAAAGAGCGGGGCTAAAGATTGCCATAAAGGGTGGCCAAGTCGCTACTCTCATAGACCAGCATATCGACAAAGACGGGAGATATGCATTCGTTAATATCATGCTAGACAACACCAAGCTAACTCTTGTGTCTATATGCACCAAATGCGGGCCAAGATGGATTCCTTCGGGAAACAATGGGGAGATTGGAGGGATTTGCGAAAGGAGAGATAATCGTGGGGGGGGCAATCTGAACATGGCATGGCATCCACAGGTAGAGAGGAGTTCGGGGGGGGGGCCCCCAAAACCAGGGCGCTCCATCCAACCATCTCAAACAATGGAGCATATGGCGCTATGCGATGCATGGAGGGAGCTAATGGGTCAAAACAACGGCTATACATACGATTCGCACGTTCATAATACGATGTCGAGAATCGACTACTTCTGGGTCTCGGTGGGGCAGCTAGGCAAGATCCAGGGAATGGAAATAGGCCCCCATATCTCTGTCAGACCACGCCCCGCTATGGTTAGACATTCAGACCCCAAGGGAGGGGGGGGGGCTCTGGCGCTGGAAACTCCCGCAGGACCTTTTGATGGACCCGGCTACAGTAGAGGCAATAAAGGACAAAATAAACAAATACTTTGAGCAGAACGATACGGACGATGTCCCAATGGGAACAGTTTGGGAGGCGTTCAAGGCAGTTCTCAGGGGGCATATGATCACCTTAAAGGCCACCAGGGACAGAGGTATGCTGGGGGGGGGGGGGGGAAGAGAGCTTGAAAAGAAACTCAGACATTCCAGAGGAACTATTGACTCACCCCACCAAGAAACTCAAAGCGCTCAGACACAACTAGAACACCTCTGAAACTAAAGCGGAGAGATCTCTCCTATACCTAAGGCAAAAATATTATATTAAGGCCAAAATATTATATTAAGGCCAACAAAGCAGACAGACTTCTTGCAAGGCAACTCTCAGCAAAGCAAAAATACATGACTATTCTCAACATCAAAAACACACAGGGAGAGACCCTTACACTCTCCAAAGACATTGGGGAGACATTTAGTGCATTCTACCAAAATGTATACGCAACAGAACACCCAAACGAGGCTGAACAGGAGTTCAAGTCCCTCCCCATACCAAAAATCCCTGAAGAAGCCAAAATCGCAGACCTCCCAAATAACGCACCTGGTCCAGATGACTACATGGCCCCCTTCCTAACGAGACTGCTGAATTCCTTCAGGACTGCGCAAATGTAACCCCATCCATGAATGAAGCAAAGCTCCTGGTGTTCCATAAACTCGGGAAGGACCCCTCCCCGGCTCGTATAGACCCATTGCACTGCTTAACCTAGACTCCAGGATTTATATGAAAATGTTGGCGGCCAGGCTCTCCCCATTGCTCCCCTCTCTAATCAACCCTGACCAATCGGGCTTTATCCGGGGCAGGCAAACACACGACAACCTCAGAAGGGTAATTCATTTTATAGAGAAAATGGGCATCACACACACGCCAGCAATTCTATTGTCACTCGATGCCGAAAAGGCTTTTGACCGGGTGGAATGGTCTATATTTAAAACCCTGGAACACATGGGATTCGGAAACCAATACATAAATATGATCAAGGCCAACTATAACTCCCCCTCGATAAGAATAGCGGTAAATGGGGAAATTACGGAAAGGGTACTTATCACGAGGGGAACAAAACAAGGCTGTCTGCTATTTCCCCCCCCCACCCCCTCCTCCTTTACGCTATCTTCCTGGAACCATTGCTAATCAATCCACATCAAGGGGATAGAAATGGCAGGCAGACAACACAAGGTCATTGCCTATGCAGACGCTATGCTTCTGGCACTTGAGGACCCGATGAAGACCCTTCCGGAGACACTGCTAGTGCTGGAAGCATTCGTGGAAATCTCAGGCCTAAAAATAAACGGGAGAATCGGAAATCCTCCTCTTGGAAGGGGATGGGGGGGGGGTACTGGAGGGGGGAGGTGGGTCGGATGGGCCGGAGATTGGCGGAGGAAGGAATCCAATACCTGGGGATAACAATTACAAACAGGGTGAACACGCTATATAAACAGAACTACCCCCCACTACTGAGTGATAAAAGACCTAGAAAGATGGTGCCCGCTTATGATTTCATGGTGGGGAAGAATCCAATCAGTAAAAATGAACACTCTTCCCAAGTTGCTGTACTATTTTCAAGCTCTCCCGATATCAATTCCAACTCGTTCTTCAAGGCGCTATATAAGTCCGTGTTGTCATTTATCTGGAACAGAAAACCCCAGAGGGTAGCAAGAACCATCCTCACGACGCATATCAGAGACTGGGGACTATCACTTCCACACTTCAAACATTACTACCAAGCGGCCCAACTGTGGGTGCTGAAAGAATGGTTGGGGGACAACCAACGAACCATCTGGGTAACCCAAGACAGGGCGGTGGCGAGAACCCCACTTGAGAATATGCTATGGAAACTCAAGCAACATAGATGCCCAAACCTCCGCATCAGCGAGATAATGAAAACCACACTGAACGCCTGGGACGAACAAACCAGAAAGGGCACCATGACCACTGCTACAGCCCCATTCACGCCTATCTCTGGGAACCCCCAAATTCCCACCAGAACAGGAGCAGGGGGCGTTCGAGAAATGGGAGGACGCAGGATGCAGAAAAATTGGGGAAATGTTTCAAGACCACGTAGTCGGAACATTTGCAGAATGCAAAACGCTATGGAATCTCTCCAGCAGATGGGTATAAATGCAGAATGCAAAACGCTATGGAATCTCTCCAGCAGATGGGTATAAATACAAACAATTTAAACTCTGGATTACTACGCCGGAAATTACACAGGCTGCCACCAGGGAACTGACCACCTTTGAAAAATTCCTCCTAGCTAATGCCGGTGACAAGAAATTAGTCTCCACTCTGCAACTTTATCAACACACAAGACGAGAAAATAAAGTGGGCCTACATGAAAAGATGGGAAAGAACACTGGGGGAGGAAATGCCTAGGCACCAATGGCAGTCGCTGTGGGCGGATATCCCAAAATCGACACGAGCAGTGCAGACTAGGGAAATGTGGATACAAATAGTCACTCAATGGCACTACACACCGGAAAGGCTCAACTCCATGTACCCACTATCGTCTGACTGCTGCTGGAGGGGATGCCCCGAGACCGGCACCTGGAGGCATATCTGGTGGGGATTGTCAAGGGGTCAAAGGATTCTGGAGAGAAATTATACTAGAAATGAAAAAGATGTTCCCGGATGCAGACCAGCTCGGAGAGAAAGTGTGGCTGTGCGGATGGAAAGAGAAACAGGCCAGGAGATGCAGCAAAGCACAATGGTGCAGCTTCATGGGCCTGGTCATAGCGGCCTGGGCAACTATTGCACAGAACTGGAAGAAGCGCGACCCACCACTAATATTCACCTGGCTGCACATGATCTGGTCCCAAATGGCCATGGAAAAGATAACTCGCCGAGTTCAGGGCTCGAGCGGATCCTTCATGAAGGAATGGGGTGGGGGTCTTAGAATATCTGCAATCAGACTACATGGAACAATGGTGCCCGCACAACATAAGACTTACAGACATATTTTCCTCATAACTGGTCCCGAGAAACTAAAAAGGAACAATAACCTTCTCTTCCGGAGAGTGGGTGGGTAGGGCGGGCGGGGGGGGGGGGGGGGATAGGGGTGGTTGACGTTAATGAAATTGCATAATGTTTAATATTGTAAATCAATAAAAACAAGTTTAAAAAAAAAAACTTCCCTTGTGGTTACAGCTTGCGCTCCTTCTGGGCCACTAACCAATTCATGTAAAACTGTTAACGTCAAAACGGAACTGAGCAATGGACGCTGCGCGAGTCTATACCCATGATGACATTGGCGCCGATACGGAGGCTGTCGAGGGACATCGACGCGCAGCACCCTCTACTGAAAAGAATTCCGAGGCCAGCAAGCTGGAGATGATCTATCAAGGTAAGGAATACGTCGGAGGAACATCCCATCGAAAGAACGTTACCAGGTAAGAAGTAACTTGTTCTTTCCTAACACTGGGTTACAGTGCCTCAAATATACTGGCTCTGACCTCCTGTCTGGCATGTAGAAGCGGAGCAGAGCCATCTCTGAGCAATGCTACGCTCCCTGGTGGCGGAAAGGTTCCCGAAGCTGCGATGTGGATACAATCTCCCTGAAGAGAAATCCGTGTCAGGAACATTGATCGAAAAGAGCATTACTGAGAGGCAAGTAATTTGTTCTTTATTTGAGGCCTTGCGTATCCGCTCTGCATTGATTTCATATTGATTTAGTCACTATTGCAAGCTACGTTGTTTGATAAGATGGTATGACACGGTGACCAATAAGTTCTCTTCTGCTGTTTCTTTGAAATATGGAAAGCTTATTTTAAGAGTGACATCGAAGGTGATGAGTGTGTTGCTTAATATGGCAAGTTCGCAACCATGCTTTTTCCACAAAGACTGCAGTATTTAAATGTTTTAACCGATTTTGCAGTGCCCTCAGAAAAATGGCAACACAGGTGGTAAATTCTCACCTAACATCCATGGTGTACAGTTCTCCAGTTCCACAATACCCAGCTGCTCCAGTAAGTTCCACTAAATGTTATTTCAAATTTTGTGAGCGGATGTAAAAACAGGTTTATTAAATGACAATGTCAGATCCTGATGCTCAAGACTGATCTATTCTGGTCTTCCATTTTGTTTCTTTTAAAAACCATGATGCGCTACAGAGCAATGTCCCTTCCAATGTTTTTCTTGTGTTGATTTTATACCTTTCGCGTGTACAGTCGGCCTCCTTTTATTTTGTTTTTTTTAATCACCCCTCAAATGGCCGATCACTTTAAAGCCCAAATGTGTTTACTATTCATACTCCCATGTTCCAATAATCCTTGCATCCGTTAAAATTAATCTGAATTTACTTTACTTGTAAACCAGGCCATAAAGCCACATTTCAAAAATACTGGAAATGACACCTTAAAATAAAATGGGGTCCGCTTCCATTCCAAACTAGAAATGTATTGATACAAATATTAGTGAGATTTTTCCATAGCCCTCGGTTAGGGGGCGTGAAACCATCTCTCCCAAAGCTGAAAACAGTGTAAAGATGGTCCCAGCTCTGGTAGACATCACTTGTGGAAAGGCAGGTGCAGTTAGTCCAAAGAAACTAAATATTGTGCTGAAAAATATGCACTACTTTACATATGATCTATGTTGGGTAAGATTTTCGTATTTGTGATGAATCGTCCTGACCGGTCAACCCCAGAACTTTAACTTGGACTTAATCATTTTACCCTGTCTCTAGGTGAGTGGGAATTTTTTTTCCCCCCTCACCTAGTCTCCATAGTGTATGGTTGCTGTTGGTTTCCTATAACATTTGTGCTCAGGCTGGGTTGCCCCTTTGGACTTCCCTGTTAATTTCGCTTTAATGTACTTAAGTGAATTACTGGGTAAAGAGGGATTTTCATCCCCCTTTACATTTTATATAGTGAGCCTGCACACCACACCTTATGTGGAGTGCTGGGGGGGTATCGTTGGTTAAGAATTAGTGCAGTCCAACTGGTGTGGGACTACACAAGACTTCTCTTATTGGGTAACTCGCCTTTTAATATAGGCCTGTACTACACAAGTTGGTAGTGTGATTGAGCAGCCAGGCTTATTTTAAGAGTGGTAATGTGAGCTGTACAATGAAAGGAGTAAATACAAGTATCCAATTAAACACTTGAGCATGTAAAGTTATATAAATAATTTATACACAAGGATATTTAAGGCATACTCGTACGTCCCGTCCCCTTTCCTCCATACCTTAGGGACATTTGGTCCTGTGGGATGGGACCGGAGCACTTTTTGTAAAAAGCATCAAATGAAAAAATTGTCCTTTTTTTACGCAGGGTACTGCACACGGCCAGAACCCCACCCTCCTTAGCTCCCCATCGCCCTTCAGTCCTTTTTTCCGCGTGGTCGGGGCTGGACTCGCATCACGGGAAGACCTTTTTCTTTTCCTGTTGTCCTTCTCTCCTGCTGCGGTCGCATAGTCCTCCATCTGTGCTTGATCGTTTGGGGTATGTCTTATTCCTCTTGCGAACGTCGTTTCACTGTGACGGATCCCCATTCTCTCTGGAGTGTCTAGGACCGCATCACCGTTGGGACTCGTATTTCTACTGCGACTCCCTTTTGGTCCGGGCACTTCAGCAGCATCTTGATCAGTGGGAGATGATCTTCCAGAGTTGTTCCATTGCATTCTCAACTCTTCTTCGACGGAAATAAAATGCCTGGTAAGTTCCTTATATTTCAGGGGACTCCTTCCTGGGGTACTACAGGTCCGGGAGGGGCTTCAAAAGCTCTGCTACCAGGGTTTCTCCTGAGGTGCCTCGTAGGCCTAATAGGCATACCAGGGTTTTCTCCGAGGGTTCCTGCCGATACCAGATCACGTCCCGGGGTTCACCAATAAGGTGCCAGTAGCCAGCATAGTCGTGCTGAGGCGTTTGGTACCAGTGTTCGCTCTGAAGTCTCCTTGTTTGGAGCTTCCCACACAGACACTGGGGTGCGCCCTGAGGCCTCCGTTGAGACTTTCTGTATCTAACCACTGTTAGAGGGCCCCCCTCGAGTGAGCTATAAAGGCCGGACTCTGTTCCGCGGTTCCTCTTACTGAGGCTAAGGTGTGTACCAACAGAACTGAGACCTTTAAGGTCTTGTCTGTGAGGTGGATTCCTCAACTTTCCCGTGCTCGCGGTGTTACCGGTTCTGTTCAGGGGGCACAGGGAGTTGTCGCTGACCGTAACTCCTGTTAACGGCTTTGCTGAGGTTCCTCTTTGAGGGTAATTTAAGGGATAGGATGTCCGGTAAACATCCAAGACCCCATAGTACCGGCTCTGCCGAGGATACTTGTATCAAGGCTAAAGTTTTGATAGTCCCCTGACAGTCTGTGGAGTCACCTGTCTCATCTCCACATGTGATGCAGTTCTCCTCAGATGCTCACAAAATGGCGGGCCTTCCTGTGTGGTCTATGGTGGCCATTTTGGATTTTTCCCTCACACCCATGCTATCGATGGCGGGTGCTGCAAACCTTCTTTTTGGTAGACAACCTTTTCCCTGCAACAGTGTGAATCAGTTTGGCCCCTCTTGGATGCCACTACCACTTTGGTCTCGCTTCCTCCTACATCTGCCCCATTGGTCTATGTGGACCCGGTTGGTGGCGGGCCCTCTTGGCAGCCCTCCTCACTACTTTGTGGCGTTCTGCCCCTAATGAGCGGCCTCTGCCGAGATCTTAGGCAGTGGAGTGGGCAGAGGCTGCCTTTTTTGGGAAATTTCATAGTCTTATGAACTCGGATCCAATGAGGGAGTACTTTTAGGGAAATCTGCTCTCGGGTGCCACATCCTGGGTTCCATATAATCTCGCCACAAAAATCTCGCCATACAAAAATATCGCCGAAAAATGGCAGTTTTTTTGTGGTGACATTATTGCATGGAACATGCGTGGGACACCACCGCAACCCCCAATTTTTTTGTTTGCCCCTGTCCCCCTATATATGGTCACCCAAATAATATCGCCACAACCTTTTCCCGGAGATATTATTTACGGCGACCATATATATGGGGATATTACCTGATACCACATCCTGCCCAACAGTTCCAGTCATGGCACCTGTCTCCCTGGCAGCAGCTCTGCCTTCTGGCCCACCTCAATTTGACGCTGGTCGTATTGCAGCCAGTGGACCTGGATGCACTAGGCGGATCCTGAGGCAGACCAGACTAGTGAGGACCAGCCTCGCTCTGTCCGAGCATTCTACGACCAGGTACTGGACATGTCTCTCCTTGACATACCAGTACCTGGGGCACCCGTGCTGCAGGAAGGGGTGCTTTAGGGGTTTTTAACCTTGTCTCCACAGGAACATACCGGCCTGTTCCTTCAAAGGGCTGTCCTGGCCGAGGCCCTCAAGGTCTGGTATAAACCCCACACTGGGCTGCACATAAAGGAATTAACGCCTGTTACAGGCTTCACTCCTCTGAGGAAGTAGCCTTGGTGTCATGCCTGCTTCCGTCCTAGACGGTGGTAGCGGCTGCCACTCTGCAATCCAAGCCAGCCTCTGCGACCTCAGCAGCTGAGGCCAGGTTCTGGCTAAGGAAGACAAGTTGCTTGATTCCTTGGGCAAGAAGATTTTTGCCAACTCAGTGCTGCAATTGCGTCAGGCTAACGCACCGCTCATTTTGGCAGCAGCAAATCTGAAACTGTGGAGGGATTTGGCTGACTTCCAGGAGTTCATTACTGTTGACAGGCTGGAAGACTTTAAAGCGGTTTATCAGACGCCAGGGTGTTGGCACAGGATATGCTGGAGACTGCTGCGCACCATGTTGACACCTCAGCTCGAGGCTTCATGCTCGGGGTGGATACCTCTCGTCAAGCTTGGCTTCATGCAACTAAGTTATCGAAGGAGGTCCAAGATAAAGTGCTGGACCTGCCTTTTGATGGCAAAGAGCGGGTTTTATTCTTCAACGGATGACGAGCTTACAAAGACTAAGGCGAGCACGCAAACTGCCAAGTCTGTCTGTGCTAGTGAACCCCCCCCCCCCCAGTCAACGCTCTGAGATCTGGATCCCAGTCTCGGTCCTCCTCCTTCCGGCTTCAGAGGGTTCCAGGACCGCAGGTCTCGTAGGACTGATCCGCCGAGAGGTAACTCCAGTCGGAGACTGCAACACGGTCGGTTTTTCTCTCGGTCTTCAGCCTCCACTTCAGGGACAGGTAGTCTCTCTGCTGAAAAGTCTGCAAAATGATTTTGTGGCGCTCGCACAAGACTAGTCTCAGGAGAGGGCTTCTACTAATCGGTTTACAGTGCCCATACCCAACCAGGTTGGCCTGCGCACCATTCTAGACCGTTCCCAGTTCAACCTTTCTCCCCCACCCCCTCCCCCAAGAGAAATTCAAGATGGTCACGCCCTGCCAAATAAAGTTCCCTCTTCAGAAGGGCGACTGGCTCAGCTTTGTGGACCTTCAGGACACATATGCAGAGCCCGCATTGGAAATAACTGCGGTTCTCCCTAGGAGAGGAGCACTTCCAATTCAGAGTGCTCCCTTTTGGTCTCACCGTCTCTTCACGAAGATGTCGGTCATCGCGGCTTTTCTACACTGGTATTCATGTGTATCCATATATGGACGACTGGCTTCTGCGCAGTCCTCGTCAGTGCAAGCCTCGAGCAATCTTCAGTCTCTCAGCTCCTGTTTGGTCTTGGGCTGTCGGTGGACTGGCGGGAATTCTCTGACGAGACATGGCGGATCTGTTAACCATGTGTCACGTTTTCATTGTCCGAGCATGTTGGCCTGGTGGTTCCAGAGGCTTCTAGGCCTTATGCCCGCTTGCTCTTCCTTTTGCTAGTCTAAAAATGCGACTCGCACAGATGGCTGTTAGGAGTTCCTGGCTTCAGGCAGTGGACCCGGACACCAATGATTCTGGTCCCAACCTGCCTGATGGCATATCGCCTATGGTGGTCATCTTCCAGCAATCTGTCGGTGGGCGCTCCTTTTCAGGAGCCCTCCCCTGAAGCGACCCTTACGACGGACTCCTCCCTTATCGGGTGGGGCACGACAATGGTGCATCTTCAGGTTTTCGACCTGTGGTTGCCACAGCACAGACAATTTTGCATAAATTATCTGGAGCTTCTGGCAATATTTCTTGGTGCTCAAAGCTTTCAAGTCAGTGATAATGAACAGAGCGGTCTGCATCCGCACAGACAATGCGGTATACATGTTGTACGTCAACAAGCAGGGGGTGGTACCAGATCACCTCCCCTTGTAGATCTAGCCATTTCAGATTTGGGAATGGGCCATTCAGCAGTGTTTGGCTGCTGTAGGTGCACATTCCGAGCCAACTGAATGTGACTGCGGACTCTCAGCCAACGTGTGGTGGTCGGCTACGAGTGGGAACTAAACACCGAGATCCTTTGACCTTTTTCGCCATTGGGGCACTCCAGAAATGGATCTCTTTGCGACATCAAACGGGAAACTTCCTTTTTATGCTTCCAGGAACATGCTCGTATCTTCTTCCCTGGGGGATGCTCTCGCTTTTGTGGCACAAGAGGGCCTACACCTTCCCGCCTCCCCCTCTGATTCACTGGGCGCTATGCAAGCTTGGGAACACGAAGTGGACTCTTGTTCATAGCCCCTTGGTGGCCAGCCAGATTCTGGTTTTCGTAGCTTCAGCATCTGTCGGTCTGATCGCCGATCAGGCTTCTGCTGATTCCCGACCTGCTTCACCAGAGCGATCAGCAGATGTGGCACCCCTCCCCAGAATCATTCAGCTTGGCGGCCTGGTTCCCGAGTTCAAATCTTTAGAAAGTTTACGTATTATCCAGGCGGTTAGAAAACCTTAGACAAGATCTCAGTATAGGAGCAAATGGCTCCGTGTTGGGGAGAATTCTCATAAATGTGCGAATTCCCTTCACCTTAGAGACCCCCAGCAACTTTGCTGTATTTTGAGGGCTTGATTTTTTTTTTTTTTTTTTTTTTAACCTGGAGTGTGACACACTTTGTCCCCACTTGCCCGTATTTTTATGCGTTTTTCCTCGTGTTCTTTGATTATGGAGTTTTAGATAACTCCCACAGGCATCATCTTTTCATGTGTCCTGCAGCACCCTCAGTGCATTGACACAGGGAAGCCTTTTAGACTGTCCCACGGTTTAAATACCTTCTATGGGATAAACTACTGTTTCCCAGAGAAGGTAAAGTGAAATTGACTTTACTAGTGTGTGCTGGGAATTTAAAGACTAACTTCCAATGGAGTGCTGGAAGGGTTACCTAGTATCCCTGTGTCTAGAAACTCGTAGCAGTCCAATGCTACCCTTTAATAGAAAAGTGGCAGTGGTTTTACAACAAACTACAGTTTTTTTTTTTGTTTTTTTTTTCGACCTCCAACACTGGTAGCTAAAAATAGCAGGAGCCATGTTTTTCAAGCTGGCGTCTGAGCCCCCTCTCTAAAAACAGGTCCCGGTCTTCATTTTTAGCCATTTAATTTTGGAAAGGTCCTTCTAGTACAGAGGTCGCCAAACAGTCGATCGCGGGCGGCTAGTAGCTCGCCTGAGCCTTTTCAGTCGCCCACGCTGAAGATACCGAAAAATAAACATTTATCATAAGTTATATTATTTAATGGTGCTTTTTGCAGCCATGTTTAGGATCCGAACCCTAGTCGGCCCAATTGCAGGCAGAGAGTTTGGCTACTGTGCCACTTGGAACTGCTTGTAAATCCATTGACAAATGTCAGTATCACGTTATGCTTCTGCAGGCCGCCTGTAGTACCACAGTTGGCCTTGTGCGCCCCCACGACAGTCTTTCTTAAGCAAGCTGCTCTTGTTTGCCAGAGATGTTGGAGGGGCTGGGGCAGGATCAGGATCATTGTGACCACGCAATGAAAATATCACAGTAGCACTGAAAATGTTCAAAATAATATTTAAAATATGGTGCAATTTCTTTCCAAATTCCACACCGTACATTTCCACTTTAAATCACTTCCATGACACAAGTACATCCACTTTTAGTACATTAAGCAATCCATAGACACGCTGTACAGTAGAAGCCTACCAGGGTAGTTAAGCAGGTTGACAGACCGATGTTGAGATTTATATATTCAAAACTACAGGTTGTTAATCGTATGACTTTTTGCAATGCATTATAAAGAAAGTGCTATACAATGTGTTTGGCCAGGGTATGGGTTGGGCTGGTTGCTTGCTGATATTCAGGGCTGAAGTGGGGATATTTCTGCCCCTGTGAAAATCAAAAGTTGGCACCCATGAACCCAGTTTAATTTCCTAAAAACTGCTGTCAGCATAACAGAAGCATTTGTGATTAACCAGTTTGACAAGCATATAACATCTTTATAAATATAACTTGTGCTAAAACAGAGGGGCACACAAATAATAATGTGTTATTTATATAGCGCCTTAATCCAAAGCGCTTTACAGAGCACATATTTACATGCAATATCACCCAACTGAAATTGGTACTCATGTATCGACCTCAGAAGGATGAAAGGCTGAGTTGGCCTTGCCGGGATTTTAACCTGCAACCTGCAGATCACGCTCAGATTGCACCAGCGAGCGCTCAACCCGCTGAGCTATCTTACTGGCAAATAAGAGTATGTGTGGTGTCTGACAAAAAAAAAAATTCAAAAAACTTTAGTGAACGCAAGCAACATTTTTCAATTTGGAAATTACTTTTTTTTTTTTTTTTTTTTGGAAAATAGTGTGCCTGGCATGTAGAAAGCCTGCATAAAACGCAAAGGAAGGGGCACAAAAATGACAGGATATTTGTGTGGTAGTCCAACAAATATCTGTCTTTTTGAGACAGCTACTAATAAATAATAATGCAACAAAGAGGTTTTTGAAGTTCTTAATATATTCGTGAAGGCATATGTTATTCCATCTGTTTATAGAGGGCGAAATAATCGAGCCAAAAAAAATTGGTAAAAATTTCGAGGCTTATAAATATCCCCACCCTGATATCGCGCGCTAGTAGCTCTCCACTGTTGGCCTCCACTACAAGTAGCTCTAGCTAACGTAAAGGTTGGAGACCCCTGTTCTAGTGTTTCTCTGCGCACCAAACCAGGTTTGGTCCCTTTGTTCCTACGCCTTTGTTGGGCTTCAGGACTGAAGACAGCCTCTAGCGCCAGAGTGTCTGGGGTGGGCAGGAAGTGAGAGAGGTGCCCAAAACTCCCTGTGCTTAGTCTCCTAGGAGACCCAAATGCACTCTGGCGTGATTGGCTGACTTTCCAGCGAGGACAGCCACCCTGCTGGGTGAGTGGCAGCTAGGCTGGAATGAATGGGAGAAAACTGTTTAAAAGGAGTCTCTCTTGGCTTGGAAGGCAGTCAACCACTGACGCAAAAGAACCGAAGAGGACGCTGCTGCGGAATAGTACCAAATGTCACCCTCTCAAAAATGCTGACTTAAACAATTTTTTTTTTTTGCTCGTCGCAATAATCGCATAGATCCGCCACTGCAACTCCTGGATCGTTGGTTTGCCCGGTGAAGCCCTGCTGCAGGTCCAAATCGCCAAGTTCATCTCGACAGAAGCCCTTCAAAGACGACTCCTCCCTTTGGACGTGGTGGGACCTATCCACTCGTAAGCCACCTGGACACCATTCTTGACGCTGGTTGTATTTTCCTCAGCGTGCTGCAGGAAACCGAATAACCAGGGAGAAGGACACCAGTTTGTGTGCTTGACTACAGCTACCAGAATCGAAGATTTGCCAGTTTTGTGACCAGTTCCTGTGCGGTGCAGGAGTTTGCCGACGTCCTCCCTCTTGTCCCCATGACTGAAGCGCAGGAACACCTGTTCCTGGCAGTTTCAGCAGATCTCGAAGTCTTCAGCTGCATCTTTTTCTTCAATATAAGGTACTGTGAAAACCCGACTGCAAAAGTGCATGAAACTTGGCAACTTGCTGTTGTTGCCTTCCAGAACTGTTGCCTGGGAAACCTTTGCCAGAGCAGCTACGTGAGCTTCCCCATCAGCTTTTTGTAAGCATTACTGCTTAGACCGGAGCTCTAGAGCCGTTGCTCAGTTCGGGTAGGCGGTGCTTAATCTCTTTCAGTAAAGAGTTCCATCCACTTGTTTTTCCTGGGAGGAGTGCTTGGTAATCTCCCAAAAATATGGAGGAAAGGGGACGGGACGTAGAGTAGAACAGTTACTCACCGTAGTGACTACCTTACTCCTATTCCATAGTCCCCTTTCCTCCATACGCCCCGCCGTCCCCTCTAATAAGTACCTTCTATTATTGCTTAAATGGTCTCAGACCTGGCGATAGAAAAGGACTGAATGGCGATGCATGGGGCAGAGCTAAGGAGGGCGGGGGGGGGGTTATGGCTACATGTGGTACCCCGCGTAAAGAGGACGACACATTTTTCAATTGGATGCTTTTTGTACTAAAAGTGCTCCGGTCCCGTTGCACAGGTCGGAATGTCCCTAAAGTATGGCGGAAAGGGGACTATGGACTAGGAGTATGGTAGTCTCTACGGTGAGTAACTTTGTTATTCTTTTCCATGACATTCTGGGTTAGTCGCATCTCCCTCAACCCTTTGTCTTCCCCTCTACCCCCCAATTCCGTCTTCATCTGACTTTAATCCTAGCTGTGCCCAGGACCACTGCATTGTTACCTGTCTGCTTAGATTTTAAATTTAGCTGTGCCTAGTGATCACTGCGTTACTGCCATGTTGCTGCCTGCCTGCCTTTCCCATCAAGTTCCCCCTCCCCTGCTTGCATCCCACTCTTCTGTGCTGTTATGGTGCTAGGTCTTTGCTATCTTCTCCTATAGACTATCCTTCCCTTCTCACTAAGTCTGGTAGGAAAAAGTTCAAGAAGGATATCCTGGTCTCCAACCCAGGTGTACCTATCGCTGACCTCTACATCAGCGCTTCCACCAGACGCACTGGCTGACATTTTTTTTTTTTTTTCTCGTTCCTTCACCAGGCCTATGGTCTCTGTGCTCTCCCCTGTCTCCTCCTCTCCCATAATGGTGGCACCCGATGTGAGGCCCTCCTAGCTTCCTTGCACGCCTCTAAGGTCATCATTAATGTTCACTGCAATGCGACAGTCTTGTCCAAGGCCCTCAGGCCAACCTCCTTCTCTTTGACAGGTGTGGCCTTATGTTGGGGAGAATTATGATAAATGTGCTACTTCCCTTCACCTTAAGAGACCCCCAACAACTTAGCTCGATTTTGAGGACTTGGTTTTTTGTTTTTCACCTTGTGAGTGAGCCCCCCCCCCCTACTCTCCTGTATTTTGTTGTGTTTTTACTCGTGTGTTCTTTGATTATGGGGTTTTAGATAACTCCCTGGGCATCATCTTTTCATGTTACACGGCACCCTCAGTGCAGTGACACAGGGAAGCCTTTTAGACTGTCCCAAGGTTTAAATGCCTTCTCTGGGATAAACTGTTTCCCAGAGTAAATAAAGTGAAATTGACTTTACTAGTCTTTTCAAATTCCTAGACCCAGCACACACTATCTTCCTAGAGTGCTGGAGGGGTTGCCTAGTATCCCCTGTGTCTAGAAACTCATTTCACAGTCAAATGCTACCCTTTCCTCTCGAAATGGCTGGTGGCAGTGGGTTTACAACAAACTACCATGATTTTTCCTAACCGTGAACACTGGTAGCGTTAAATTGCGGAACCATGTTTTTCAAGATGGCGTCTGAGCCGCCTTTGTTTAAACGTGTTCCGGTCTTCTTTTTTCGCCATTTCTTTTTGGAAAGGTCCTTCTAGAGATTGCCTCTACGCGCCAAACCAGGTCTGGTCCCTTTGTTCTGCCTTTGGCAGGCTTCAGGACTGAAGACTGCCTCTAGCGCCTGAGTGTTTGGGGTGGGCAGGAAGTGGGGGAGATGCTCGAAACTCTCTGTGCTTAGTCTCCTAGGAGACCCAAATGCACTCTGGCGTGATTGACTGGCGAGGACAGCCACCCTGCTGGGTGAGTGGCAGCAAGGCTGGAATGAATGAGAGGAAACTGGATAAAAGGCAAGTCTCTTGGCTTGGAAGGCAGTCGACCACTGGAACGAAAGAACCGAAGACTAACTTGGAGCACTGCTGCTGCAGCTCCTGAACCGTTGGTTTGCACGGTGAAGCCGTGCTGCAGGTCCGAATTGCCAAGTTCATCTCGACAGAGAAGCCGCTTCAAGGACGACTTCTTCCTTTGAGTTGGTGGGACCCATCAACTCTTAAGCCACATGGATACCATTCTCATGGCTATTTTGGATTAACCAAGAAGAGGGACACCAGCTTGTGTGCTTGAATTACAGCTACTCTAACTAAAGTGACTCCATTTTGTCAGTTTTCCGACGATCCCGTGCAGTGCACGAGTCCCCCAACGTCCTCCCTCTTGTCCCCACGACTGAGGCTCCGGAACAGTGAGATCTGCAGGAACTGCCAGGCCGCGTCTGCTGCTGCATCTTGGTCTTCATATTAAGGTACTGTGCCAACCCAATTGCGAGAACTTGCCTCTCGCGGTGAAAATTTCCCAACTTGCAGGCCTAATCAGCTTGTGATCCCACTTATGATTCTTTTTCATATAAACTACTTCTGAGAACTTTGGCAAAGACTTGACTGTTTACTTCAAGAACTGCTCTTTCCTATGCAAGACACTGGTCCATTGACTTTCCCTAGACTATTGAACTGAATCGAGTCCTTTGGTGAACAAAAACTATTTGCACTGCCTAAGAGTATCTGATCTATTCTGCTAACTTGTGCCTTTTACTCCCATTGAAAGTAACTCAAATGCCATTTTGCTCCTATTTCAGGGGAGCCTAATTTGTTAAACTTATTGGTTTTATGCTGAAGTATATTTGTGTAAGATATTAAGTTGCTTCCTAGTGAATGTTTTCTAAATGACTGTTACCAAGAAACCTTGAGTGTTCAGTGTCTACTTGAACACTGATCGTAAGACCTGTTTAACTTCTGTTACTGATCACATTCCCTCTTGAGATGAGCCTGGCTGCTCAGTTCGCTAACACAAAACTGTGTAGTACAGTATTCTAAAACACTTCTTTGACTCCAGACTCAGTATGGCTCTAAATGTACCAGTGATATGTTAATGTCCACTGTGTCCTAGTAATATAAGTCACCTGAGGGTGTAGGAATAGTCTGTGCCATCCCAAATGGGTACTTGCTGATTTAG
Organism: Ambystoma mexicanum; assembly: GCF_040938575.1. Classification (NCBI taxonomy): domain Eukaryota; kingdom Metazoa; phylum Chordata; class Amphibia; order Caudata; family Ambystomatidae; genus Ambystoma; species Ambystoma mexicanum. The sequence continues at coordinate 928,743,294 of NC_090931.1, read as the reverse complement.
AGAAATGAAGAGTGTATTTTTGAGTTTATTTGCGTTAGTTATATTGCTCCCTTCTGAAGAAGGCTTATTCAACTGACTGATTAATAATTGTTTAATCAAGAAACCTTGAATGTAAGATTATTTGAATAAGTAACCACGCCACTGCTCACATTGACCCCTCTTGAGAGAAGCCTGGTTGCTCAACCACACTACCAACCTGTGTAGTACAGACCTATACCAAAGGTTGGGTTCGTAGTGCCTGGAGGTCAACATTGCTGTAGTGCACCCAAAGGGTACTGCACACAATCTTGCCTAACAGATTATAACAAGAACTTTTACAGAGGTAGGTTATAACGAAACTATAATAACTAAATGAATTTAATATATGGGGGGGGTTAGGAGTTAGAGGTTAAAACTGGTGTGGAGGGGATTGGTGTACGGTTAGAAGCCTAGGGAAATGGCGGGGGGGGTTTGGGGAGGGACCCCCAAATAAAATAAAAAAATCGCTGTTCTTTCGTCATTATAGCTTCGTTATAACCTACCTCTCTGTAAATGATTTCGTTGAAATCATGGAACCTTCCCTAACACTTCTAAAGCAATTTATTTCCAAAGAATGACATGGGAATTTTCACTTCACACTGGTGCAGTCGACCTTTTAACCTTTATTTGCAGATCTTTTGTTCCAACTTTCACAATGTCTAGAAATGTAAATGCCTCAATTGCTAAACTTAGTTCAATATATCTCCACAGAGTTATGAAAGGGGGTACAACTCTTCTCATGCCTCCCAGATACAGACAGATGTGCAACTGCCATCCTTAAAAAAGAAATCGCCAACAGATTCTACGTCGAAGGAAAGACTGTTCATAGTTTTCAATCCTCATCCTTTACCCTTGGATGTTTTGGAAGACTTGTTCTGGTAAGACTCCATGTTGCAATTAAACAATAAACTTGATGTGTTTATATGCTTTTGAACATTTGTGCCTAATGTAGCGCAGGTGTATTTCTTTCAAAACAATCTGTTATCCTGGAGGTCATAAGTGACACAAACCTTAAAATCGGGGGGGGGGGGGGGAAATCTTACCACGACACTGGATGCCGTAGTGAATAAAGCCAACGGGATTGTGCAGATGCCAGGGCCAGGAAAGGACTGTGGAGGGGCGTATGTGCTTTTGGGACCTACAAGATGTGTGGCGTGAACAAAATTGTGAAACCAGACAGTACACCGTTCATTAGATTCATCACTGGACTTTCCCCCAATTTTTTACTTTTTTTGTTTTTAAAAAAATGTTCTTCTCCTTTTTGGTTAGCAAGAGTATTTGTGTGGTGCTTTTTGATGCTTCTATAGGAAGTGCTGGGATCTCAGATCATGCTTATATTGAATTAGCTGTTGATGAATCGATGAGCGTCTGAGAGGAAACGCATTGGAGGTTGAATACTAGCATATTATTGGATCCTGATTTTTGTTAAGCAAATTGACAAATCATGCGTTTTCTGCAAGAACTTGGGATCTGTTGAAAGTCTCTGGTGTGGGATTGTTATGGAGAATTTTCATCTGTGCCAATTCCCTTTTAACTTTAGACCCCCCCCCCAGCTCTTTATGCTGGACTCTTTTCTATGTTCCTTTTGTGCAGTGCCACAGAAGTCCCTTGGACTTCTCAATGTTTAACTACATTGTCTTGGGTGAACTACTGTTCCCAAGAATACTAAGATGACCCCTGTCTTATCTTTACTTTATGGGTCCGGAACGAACCACCATATGTGGAGTGCTGGGGGGGTATGTGGGGGGGGGTTTCAAAGCCCATTCCTTTAACCCATTCCTCATGTAACATTTTGTTACACTAACTTGGCTGGCTGGCGGTTTCTTTTTTACTACCCAGTTACATGTATCTGCAGGCTGATAAAGGGTGACCATTTTCACAAAATGGACCTGGTCTTCTTTGTGATTGATAGCCTAGGGCTGTGAATGAATGGGAACTTGCATAAAAAGCAAGGTTTTTGGGACTAGGAGGAGTCAACCACTGGGGGACAACATCCAAAGCAGAAGACAAGACACCATTGTTGGGGAGAATTCTCATTTCTGTGTCCCTTCAACCTTGGAGACCCTGAGCTCTTTTGCTGGACTTTAGGACTAGTCTTACAAACTCTATAGGCATCTGCTCTTTGTATTTGACGCACCTCACCTTCAGTGCAGTGTCACAGAAGTCCTTTGGATTTCTTTTAAGGTTTAAATACCTTCTCTTGGGTCAACTACTGTTTCCAAGAGTAGTAAAGTGAAATTGACTTTACATACCTTTTTCCTATGTGGGTCCTGCACACCCCATGTTATGTGGAGAGCTGAAGGGGTTACTTAGTCCTACTTACTCATGTAGCATTTTTTTTATGGTCCGCTCACAAATTTAAATGGCTAGTGGCAGTGGTTTAATTTTCCTACCATTGTGCTTTTCTACCGCAGGCTGAATCCTCAGCTGCAGTATAGCACCCGTGGGTGACTATTTTGTCAAAATGGCCACGGTCGTCTTTTTTTCACCATTTTCTGTTTGTGAGAGCTTTCTTGCGTTTTACTCTGTGCACCTCCTCTGCTGCGAGTCATCGATCAACTCACAGTGCCGATGCAGGATGATTAGTCGCCCCAGCGTGGCAGATTTTGTACCTGGACGTTGTCAGCCTGTCTGTCTCCTCTGGTCCATCTGCCGGTGTTCGTGAATCTGTTCACCAGGGAAGGAGGCACAATCCTGCACCACGACCCAGGATCGCTGAATGTGAGGGGTTGGCTCCTGCAGCCCTAGAGTTTGGGGGGAGGGAGGAGATGCAAGTTGCTGGCGGACTGCAGGGAGGTCCTTGCCAAGGCCGGAGCGGCATCGACTACGGGCACAAGTGGAAGCGTTTTGCTACATGGTACAGTCTTATAAAATCAACCCTCTGAGGGTCACAGCCCTGCAGATTCTTCCCTACTTGTTGTCGTTGGCCAAGGCAGGGCTGGTGCACACGTCTACAGGTGCATAAAGCGGCTATCCTGCTACACCAGGTCTCCTGGACGATCTCCTTTGGTCAGTCTAGTCAAGGAGTACCTCAAAGGACTATCTTTCCCGCCGGTGAAGGGGCTCCTGCCCCAACATGGGAACGCAACATTGTGCTGATGAGGTTCATGGGGGCGGGGGGCCCTTTCAAGCCTATGCATCAGGCCCCACTCGTTCCCCTCGTGGAAGACTGCATTCCTTGTGGCCATCACCTCTGCCAGGAGGGTGGGTGCGATCCAGGCCCTATCCTGTAAACGCCCTTATCTGACTTTTCACGACAAGAGGGTGGTGCTGCGGACGCACCCCTCCTTCATGCCAAAGATACTGTTGGAATTCCACCTCAATGATCCTTTGGTGTTGCCCGTGTGTTTTCCAAAACCTTCGCCGGCAGAAAGGACTTTGCACTTGCTGGATGTGGCTCTTCCTCTGAAGTTAATGGCACACAGTTTCCAGAAGACGTCTCAGCTATTTGTGAACTTTGATCCTGTGAACCATGCGAATGCATTGTCCAGGGCTTCCATTGCGAGCTGGCTCTCAAGCTGTATCGGTCACTGGTTGGCTAACCAACTGCTACCCGGCTGTCCACGAGCCAATTCCACCAGAGCGATTGCTGCGACAACGGCGTTCCTGTCTAGTGCCCCTGCTGGACATATGCAGGGCTGCTACGTGGAGGTCAACGCACACCTTCACAAGATTCTACTTCGACAGGGATTCCAGATAGTCCTGGGTTGGCCAAGCAGTGCAGCGTCACCTGTTTGCTTAAATATGAGCCTGTTCCTGAGGTAAGAGTAATTGCTTCTGTTCAGTCTTGCCACCTCCTGTGGTTGTGTAATGTTGTAATGCTATTTATTCTTTATTCATGAGCATGTGAATCCATGCCAGAGAACAATAGTTGCAGCTAAGTAACCTGTTCCTTACTTGTAATAGAGTTGTTTGGTAACTAACTCTGAGAGTGAACAGTTACAAAAGTTATCACTTACCTTAGAAATGTTCTGCGAGTCTGAAAAATAGATATAAAGTTATTTTACTCACCTGTGAATTGGTTGTGCCTCTTAGCCAAAAGTAATGCTGTTGGTTTCACTTCACTATTCCTGTTAGGATAAATGTATTGTTCCCCCAAATGCGTCTTGCTTCACCTGACTTGGTGTTATCCTGTCCAAAATAAGTCTGCTTTAGGTTTTACCTACCTAGAATAACTGAGTCGTTCATAAAGTGCAACACAGGGTTTGCTTTCCGTGGTCTGTTTTACACAGACACAAAGTCTCAGGTTTACTCCTCCCATAAATTTACTTATAGCTCCTGCAAAAAGTCCATAGGTTTTACTTACCTTTAGTATAACTTATCCTAAAATTAGTCTGTGAATTTAGGCAAGATTGTATGCAGTACCCTTTGGGAGACTGCAGCAGCCCTGTCCTCTTGGCAATAGTTAACCCAACCTTTGGTATAAGCATGTACTACACTAGTTGGTAGTGACTGAGCAGCCAGGCTTATCTCAAGAGGGGTCAATGTGAGCTGTAGGGTATTAACCGTTTCACAGTGACAGTTATTCAAATAAACATGGTTTCTTGATTAAACCATTATTAATTTCAGTCAGTTGAATAAGCCTTCTTTAGTTTTTTCCAGAGTTTTCTCTACTTGTCAGTCAATTGAGCCTCAAGCTCCACCGATTCATCATTCGATTAATGGGGACCCGTTTTCAGAAACTTTTACGCCTCAAGGGTGGCTTTTCGTTGAGTTCCACTTCTTGGAGGATACCAGAAGACTCTTGAGGCCTACACCGCGTGGATATGGCCGAAGATGAGGGAGACTTGCCGCCTCTGTTCATGATGTGGACTACGGAACATTTTCTCAGACGATGGGCACTCCTTGTGCCTCTACTGCCTTCACTCGGACCAATCGCACGTGTAGGAGGCCTGTGCGTTCTGCAAGGACATGTCTTCCCACACCATGAAGGACCTTCACAAGCGGCTCGCCGAGTGGCTGGAGATGAAGAACCCGGCGATAGGTGAGCACCGGCAGCATACTTCTCCCAAGAGAAAGTCTCAGCGGTCTTTTAAGACCTTTGAGGGTGCTCTGGCTACGGGGCCCCAACATAAGACAGAGCACCGAGTCCGTGGGCACTGGGAGCGCCATTGGTACGGTCTCCGCAGCAGCCAGGCCGGGCGCAGCATCACAGTCAACCACGAGCCAATGCTCCGGCTTGATGAAAAGGAAGTCGGACCACCTGGGTACGCTTCAGGAGAAGGCCCAGGCTACTCCGACAAAGCCAAAGGGGAGCGAGGCGTTGACTCTCCCACCCCCACGGTGAAGGCCTCGGGCGCGCCTAAGGTTGTGAAGGCCCAAAGGCTTCATTTGAGGGAGTGGTAGCGTCCCTGGCAGACTGCAGATGCGGCCCCAGTGGAGACGACCCCCAAGCTAAGAGTTTCCCCTGCCCATCCGAAGGGAATCTTCTTTCCTGCCCATTGAAAAGACCCCTGTGAAGCCCCCGGCCAAGAAAAGGGGGGGGCACGATGGTCCTGCCGGACTCTATCTCCGAGGATGAGCTTTCAGGCCTTAAGGCGGTTCTCGCCAAAAAGTTTGTCGAGGCCAGGTCCTACGGGAAGGACCCCAATGAGGCGGACGTGGAAAGCAATGAGGGAACTGACAAGGGGCAGCAGGACGGCGAGGAACCAGAGGACACCACGCCGCTGTCGACACAACCGCTGCCACCACCGACTGACAGGTCGGGGGACAGCTTACTAGCCCTGCACACCCTGTGCTCAGAAATAAGGAAAAGGATTCCATCGCCTCCGGCGGCCGATCCAGCAGCGCCTCGACCGTCGGGGGACCCTCCAACCAAGCAGAGGGGAGTCCATCCACCCTGCCATCCTTCACCTCATCCCCTCCGCCAAGGGATGGACGGCAGCGGCGACTGGTGACTACGACGATGGAGCAGATCTCCCGTCGTCACCACCCCAGGCTTCTCCGCCCGACGAAATTGGCTCGTTCCACGCCATGATCGCTTTTTCAGCTGCACCCCAAAGAACAGGAGGAGGGATTCCTTATCAGCAACGAGAGGCCAAAAGGAAGACCATGCTCTCGGTCCCGCTGTTGGACGACATCTGGGAAGAAGGGCTATCCCTCTTGAACAACCCATCCTCGAACCCGGGCGAAGAGAGACCAGTACAGGAAGAAATACCGGGTTCCAGATGCTGCACCGATGTGCCTGAGGGTGCAGTTGTCCCTGGACACGGTCTCCACAGCGGGCAGGAAGAAATCTACTGGGTCGGCGGCATCGACTCCCACTTCCCCCGCCGGACGCCAAGGGACGTCGGGTCATCATCGGTGACGACGACCATTAAGGCAGCCAATGCTCCCGTGGCCCGCTACGATATGGAGCTGTGGTTTAAAATTGTACCCCTCCTGGACTTCCTCCACAACAAGAGGGTGGGAGGGCCTTGAAATCCTACAAGAAGGCGAGGTGACTTTGGACCATGGGCAATGGCGTTTGCCTTCGCTTGCGTGATTGGCTTAGGGCCACCGACTTTTGGGCAGTACGTACAGGCAAGAGTACTGGACATGCTCTTTTGACAGGGACAACTTGTTGTCAAGGTAGTGGACGAGTCACTGCAGGCCATCAAGGCAGACACCGACAGCGTGTGCCTTGGACACACCGACAGCCGTCCTGTCGGTCCTCTGGAGGCAAGTCACAGGGTGCCTCCAAAGGATTCGGTGGAAGCTCTTCTTCGTACCGTCAAGCGACCCGTTCTTCGTCCCAGGAGGTCTACAGAGGCCGCAGCAAGGCCAGAGGACATCGTCGCCAAGGGGGTAAGGCCTTGGCGCAGCAAGAGTGAACCGGCTGTGACGTCAGGGGGCCCCCACCTGAGCACCCCGGTGGGAGGCCGGCTGCCGTACTTCATTGGCGTGTTTAAGTCCATCTCCACTGACCTATGGGTGCTGGATGTGCTGGCCCACAGACACACTGGAGTTCCAAAGCAAGTGTCCCCGTTTTTCACCTGTGGCCAGGAAAGAAAACATTCCACAGCTGCTGCTAGAGGTACGAGCAATGCTGAAAAAGGGCGTGATGGAACTCGTCCCGAAGAGGCTCTGGGGCGCCGGAGTATACTCGCGGTACTTCCTCGTCCGAAAGAAGACTGGCAGTTGGTGGCCCATCCTAGATCGCCGCCTCAACAGATACATAAAATCCCAAAAGTTCCAGATGGTCGCCCTTCAACACGTGCTGGGACAGCTGGAAGAAGGACACGAGGACCGTCCGCCTGCTCACAGAACTGGGGTTCTCGATAAACTATGCAAAGGACGCTCGGTTGGTTCCTGGGAGCCAGACTCAAAGCGGTGGCATGCCTAGCTTCAACCGGTCAGGATAAAAGCCATCCTGGGCAAGGTGCAACGGTTGTTGACCATGGAAGTTGCCAGGGTGAGGTCCATCCAGTCGCTGCTCGGCATGATGTTGTCGTGCATCTAACTCGTTAGGTTGAGCAGGCTGCGGATGCGGGCACTTCAGGAGTTCCTCTACGTCTGTTGGATGCAAATGGTGGGAAGCTTCGAGGACAAGATCGCCCTCAACGAGATATTCCGTCGAGCGATTTGGTGGTGGCGTGTCTGCATCTCTCAGCGGGCACTGACTTTCAAACCCTAGCGGGAGCTTCAGCAGGATCAGGTGGACCTACTGATTTTGACGATGAGGCAATCCGCAGATTGATCTATTTGCAACGGTGACGAGGTTCGCCAGCAGGTTTCCCCAGCCGGGGAGCATGGGGGATGCATTCATTCCCCTGGGACGGCCTGTTTCTCTATGCGTTCCCACTTGCCGTTGCTTCTGCGACTAATCGGTCCCCTACTTCGCGCCTCGCGCCTCACACCTCACTCCTCTTCCCGCCCCACCAGATCAGCCCAAACTCAGCCTAACCCTGCCTAGATTTAAACTCCAAAAAGCGGGTGGTGTGAGCTTCCCGGTCCTAGCTTCCAACTGTGGAACACTCTGCCAACCCACATAAGCACTGAACCTTCGTTCCCAACGTTCAAGAACAATGCCAAAGCTTGGCTGTTCACCCAGAAAGCATGAGGTTCCTCACGCTAGCCTAGCTCTCTACCTGCAATATATCCTATCTGTGTACATATGCCACACTGTATGGATCATAACCTGTAAATTCTGTATTTCTATATAACCTGTAAAGTTGGTATTCTTGTTTACTCTTGTTGTAACCTTTACCTAAGATTATGCGCCCAGTTGGCCACGGGCCTGGTGCGCTTTACAAATAAACTTCAAACTCGGACTCACCTGGTGCAGGATGATCCTCGTTGCACCGGCGTGGCTGAGGCAGATATGGTACCTGGACCTTCAAGACATGTCAGCGTCCCCTCCAATCAAGCTTCCGGCGGACGCAGATCTTCTCGCCAGGGATGGAGCCGCAATTCTGCACCATGACACGGGGGTCACTGAACCTGCAGGCCTGGCTTCTGCCGTGCTAGAGTTTGGAGGATCCGAGATCCCAGCGGACTACAAGGAGGTACTTGCCAAGACCTGGGCTTCGTCGACTCTTAAGTGCTACGGACATAAATGGAAGAGGTTCACCGCTTGGTGCCGTGCACAGAAGATAAACCCTCTACGGATTACGGCCCATCAAGTGCTGCCGTACTTGTTGTCGCTGGCCAAGGTGGGGTTGGCGCACGCCTCGATCAAGAGCTATCTCCTGCTGCACCTGAACTCTGGGGCGATCATCACTGTGGTTGCATCGCCTGGTTAAGGAGTTCATGAAAGGACTTTTCTGCTCGTTCCCGCCAGTGAAGGCTCCAGCCCCGTCGTGGGAGCTCTGTGGTGCTGACTAGGCTCTTGGGTCCCCCGTTCGAGCCTCTGCTTTCGGCACCTCTGAAATTCCTGTTGTGGATGAAGACATTCCTGGTGGCCATCACCTCCACACAAGTGGGAGAGATCCAGGCCTTCTCCTGTAAGCCTCCGTACTGGACATTCCACCCAACAAGGTTTGTGCTGAGGATGTAACCCTCCATGCCCAAGGTGCCATCTGACTTCCATCTCAATGTGCCCTTGGTGTTACCTGTTTTCTTCTCGTGGCCTTCATCGCTGGCTGAGAGGACTTTGCACTCACTGGATGTGGCCAGAGCGCTGAAGTTCTCCGTGGACAGCACGAAGAGTTTTAGGAAGACATCACGGCTGTTTGTGAACTTTGGACCTGTGAACCAAGGGAATGCCCTCTCCAAGGCTTCCATTTCCAGATGGCTCTCCGGCTGCATCACCCATTGTCACCGGTTGGCAAACGACCGTTGCCTGGCCGTCCGAGAGCCCATTCGACCAGAGTGATCGCTGCGTCTACGGTGTTCCTGTCTGGTGTGCCCCTATTGGACATCTGCAGGGCTGCTACGTGGAGGTTGACGCACTCCGTCGACCGGGATTCCAGGGAGGAGTCCAGAGTCGGCCAAGCAGTGCTGCGCATCCTGTTCTCTTGAAGGGGAGCCTGGTGAGGAGGTAAGGGATGCTTAATGTTGAGTTGTTGAAATGCTTAATGTTGCGCCTTGCCACCCCCCCTGGTTGTGCATGTGTACTGCTATGTATTCATGAGCATGTGAATCCATGCCAGACCCCATGCTGGAGAAGGAACAAGTTACTTGCCTGTAACTGTTGTTCTCCAGCATGGGTCTGGCATAGATTCATATGTGAGCCCTCCCGCCTACCCCTCTGCAGCTCTTCTCTTGGTCCTACTGCCTCTTTATGTGCTAGCAAATCTGAAGATGGCTGCCAGAGGGGCTTAGGAGGAGGGCAGTCATTGGCTGGGCCCAGTATGACCCAGAGACCAGTGATTGGTTATTAGGAGAAAAACAGTTCAGAAACGAAACAGATTTTTTTTTTTTCTTCTTTACCGAGGATTCCCTGACGACGAATATTCATGAGCATGTGAATCCATGCCCGACCCATGCTGGAGAATAGTTACAGGTAAGTAACTTGTTTCTTTCTTTAAATCAGATACCCATTTGGGATGGCATACAGACAAGTCCTGCACACGCAGGTGTCTTAAATAACTAGGACTCTGTGGACATAGATATAGCGCTGGAACATTGAGTCAAGAGATTATAATAAAACCATGGTCAACAAATATTCTTAAGCAGGTAAGTACTTTTGAAACCTCCAATGCAAAGTAAGATGACCCTTTTCCAGCCCCACAAGTTATCTAATGTGTTTTGTTGAGGGAATAGTTAAAGCATAGTCAGAGGATAAGTCTTTCAGGGAGCCAGGACAGCCAATGGTAGTTGAGCAAAAGTCTAGGTGAGCTGAAGCACTTATTGCAAGTAAGTCTTGCACAATGTTTTAGAAGGCTTTGAAGAAAATTAAATCCATGTAGGGCCACAAGCTAGGAGGCTTGTGAGGGGCAAAGCTGCAAGCAACTCTGCAAAAGCAACCAAGACAAGTCTCAGCCGAGAGCTAGCAAGGCTACATGGCAAGAGGTAAGTCCCCTTAGTTATACAGTAACTTTGGTTAGAAAAAATTGGTTTCAGGTGGCTTCTGTTCCTGTGAAGGTATGCAGATCCACTTCAGATCAGTAGCGCTCCGCAGTTTCAGCTCCTCGCAGCTCTCGGAAATGGCACCACTGAAGTTCTCGGATAGCTTAATGGACTTTCCTTGCATCTGGGGTCCAGCACTCAGTTGAGTTCGCTCAGGCTTGGTCAGTCCTGCTTCATGGGAGTCCGGAGGATCTTCCTGGAGCTCGGGTCCGACTTAAAAGAAATGCACTCGATCTGGTGTTACTCTCCCTGGCAATCTGTTCCTGCAGCAGCAATGGAGTACAGCCAGCTCCGAGAGGATGTCCAGACAAGTTCACTTTGGGGTTGATTGGTCCCACAACCCCAAGGGGAGAAGCCGTCCGTTGCAGGGCTTCGCTAGTCGAGGCGAATTCAGAGCTTCAGCACTGCAGTAGGGCCTCACCTGGCAAACCAACGGTCCAGGAGTTGCAGCAGTCGTCTCTTCAAAGTTCTTCGGATTGCTTCGTCCAGTGGTCGACTCTGCCTTCCAAGCCAAAAGACTTGCCTTTTTTTATGCAGGTTTCTCCAAGGACAGCCAGCCGGCCAATCACTTTTGGGTGCATTCCTGTAATCAAGGGGATTAAGCAGAGGGAGTTTCGGGCAGCTCCCCCACTTCCTGCCCCTGCCAGACACGCTGGAGCCAGAGGCGGGCTTCACCAGTGAATCCTGCCAAAGACCAAACTAACAAAGGGATCAAACCTGGTCTCAAGAAGGACCTTTCCAACAAGAAATGGTGAAAAAAGACCCGGGCCATTTTGACAAAATGGGCACCCAGGGGTGCTTTAATGCAGCTGCAATTGCAGCCCGCGGTAAAAACATGCATGGTAGGAAAAAGTAAACCACTGCCACCAGCCACTAATTGTAGAAAGGGTAACATAAAAATGGTACATGAGAAACTAGACAAAAGGTATATGAAGTAACCCCTCCAGCACCCTATTGTAAGATTGTGTACTGGGTCCAGGCAGTTACAAAATGTAAGTCAAGTCAATTTCACTTCACTTCTCTTGGAAACAGTAGTTTCACCAAGAGAAAGTATTTAAACCTTTGGGAAATCTAAGACTTCCTTGTGCCACTGCACTGAAGGTTCTGTGTCACAATGTAAAGAGGATCCCTATGGAGTTTGTCAGAAGCCAAAGTCCAAAGAAACGGAGTCCAAATCCTAGAAATACATGATGGAGTGGTGGTGGGGGGGGGGGGGGGGGAATCCCTCTCCAGGATTAAAATTAAAAGTCCTGAAGTGCAGCAAAAAGAGCTGGGGGTCTCGAAGTTAGACGGGTGTTAGGCAAAGTTTGAATGCAGTACCCTTGGAACACTACAAACTACTATGACTACAGGTATAGGTGATCTTTGGTATAAGCTTGTACTACAGGTTTGGTAGCTTGTTGAGCAGCCAGGCATATCTCAAGAGGGGAAAATGTGAGCAGTAGTGGAGTTGCACAAAGATTCAGTTACAGGTATTCAAGCAAACTTACACTCAAGGTTTCTTGCATAAATAATAATTTATCAGTTATAAAGCCTTCAGAAGGGAGCAATAGAATAGTAACACAAATCGACTTCAGTACTGTACACTTCTGAATCGGACAAGGCCCTTGGGTTGTCCCACAGGTAACTTCAGTAACAAGGGTGCTGGGGACATTAATACCTTACTGTTGGCATTAAGAATACTCTTTAAAAGTAAGTAAAAGACAAAGACTTTACTAATATTCATAAGCAGGGCAAATACTTTCAGATGGCAAGAGAAGTCATTCAATTCAATAGGCTAAGCCAAAGTCAATGAGCAAAAGTCTTTGTATAGGATGCAGCACTTCAGGTAGGTAAATGGAAAAGTCTTTGCACAAGTTCTTAGGAGTCTTTGATAAAAAGAACCAAATGTAGGGCCACAAGCTGATTAGACTTGTAAGTTGTACAAGTTACAAGAACTTCCACAGTAACAGGTAAGTTCTCTTAGGCTAGTTTTACAGTACCGTAGTAAAGAAGAAAAAGATGCAGCTGAATACTTAACTTCCTGCGCAGCTCTGCAGATTTCACTGTTCCTGGCACCCAGCAAACTTTACTTTCAGTGGCTGTTTCGCGTTTCAGCTCCTTGCGGTACAGCAAATGGCAATAAGCGTGGTTCCTGGCTGTCAAGGTGGACTGTCCTTACATCTGAGTTCCCGCACTGAACTGCGGGGTTGGGGGGGAGGGGGGGATTTGAGGCTTGTTCAGTCCTGCTTTGTGGGAGTCCTGAAAATCGTCCAAAAGCTTACAAGCGATGCATCTGGTGTCCCTCACCCTGGCTCTACGGTTTCCTGCAGCAACTCTGAGGAAATTCAACCAGCTCAGAGATGGGTGTCGAGGTGGTTTACTTGGAGTTGATTGGTCCTACCAACTCAAAGGGAGAAGTCGCCCTTGAAGGGTTTCTGTCGATGCAAACTTATCGATTTGGACCTGCAGCAGGGCTTCACCGGGCAAACCAACGGTCCAAGAGTTGCAGCAGCAGTCCTCTTCAAGCTCTTCTCCGGTTCCTTCGTCCAGTGGTCAACTCTACCTTCCAAGCCAAGAGAATCCACTTTTATTCAGTTCTCTCCCATTTATTCCAGCCTAGCTGTCACTCACCCAGCACGGTGGCTGTCCTTGCCGGAAATTTAGCCAGCCAATTGCCACAAAGTGCATTTGAGTCTCATAGGAGACGAAGCACAGGGGGTGTCGGGCTTCTGCCTCACTTCAGTGTACCTGGAGGGTCAATTCAATAGTCCAGGCCAAAGTCAATAGTCTAGTGTTCTTGGATAGGACAGAACAGTTTTGGTACAAACTGAGAAGTCTTTTTAAAAGTTCTTAAGTAGTTTAGACGAAAAAGAATGATCTGCTGGGTCACAAGCTGATTAGGCCTGCAAGTTGGGAAAGTTTCACAAACTTTCACCGCGAGAGTTAGGATCCCTCAACCGGATGGCACAGTACCTTAATGTGAAGCAAAAAGATGCAGCAGAAGACATTGGGTCCTGGCAGTTCCTGTAGATCTTGCTGTTCCTGAGCCTCAGTAGTGGACAAGAGGGAGGACATCGGGGGACTCCTGCACTGCGTGGGATCGTTGTCTGAGCAAACAAAATGGAATCCCCTTGGTTCAGTAGCCGTTGCTTCAAGACAAACTGGTTTCCCTCTCCCTGGCAAAACCTTAACCAGCATTGAGAATGGTATCCAGGTGTCTTCTGAGCTGATTGGTCCCATCAACTCAAAGGAAGAAGCCGTCCTTGAAGGAGCTTCTCTGTTGAATGGAGGTCTGGCAATTTGGATTTGCAGCAGGGCTTCAGAGGGCAAACCAACGGTCCAGTGGTTGCAGCAGCCGTCCTCTTCCAGCTAGTCCTCGGTTCTTTCATTCCAGTGGTCGACTCTTGCTTTCCAGTCCAAGAGTCTCGTCTTTTTAAACAGTTTTCTCCCATTCATTCCAGCCTAGCTGTCACTCACCCAGCAGGGTGGCTGTCCTTGCCAGCCAATCATGCCAGAGTGCAATTGGGTCTCGTATGAGACTAAGCACAGGGAGTTTCGGGCACCTCCTCACTTCCTGCCAACCCCAGACACTTGGGCGCCAGAGGTTTTTCAGTCCTGAAGCCTGCCAAAAGCGCACGAACAAAGGGACCAAATCTAGTTTGGCGCGCAGAGAGAAACACTAGAAGGACCTTTCCAAAATGAAATGGCTGTGTTTAAACAAGCTACCGGTGTTGGCGGTCAGGAAAAAATCATGGTAGTTTGTTGTAAAACCACTGCCACCAGCCATTTCGAGAGGCAAGGCTAGCATTTGACTGCTACATGAGTGTCTAGACACAGGGGATAATAAGTAACCCCTCCAGCACTCCATTGTAAGATGGTGTGTGCTGGGTCTAGGAATTTTTACTTTCTCTGGGAAACAGTAGTTTTTCCCAGCCAAGGTATTTAAACCTTGGAAGCCTGAAGGCTTCCCTGTGTCACTGCACTGAAGGTGCTGTGTAACACAAACAAGATGCCTATGGAGTTGGACTCCATGTTCAAAAGAAACAAACACAGAAAACGCATTGGAATGAAAAGTTCCAAGTCCCAAAGCTTAGCAAAAGAGCTGGAGGACTCTAAGGTAGAGGGAATTGGCGCATTTATGAGAATTCTCAATAACACTGCTGCTGGAAACTAAGTGCCAGGGAGAGAAACACCAAACCGAGTGCATTGCTTTTAAGTCGGACTCCCTTGAAGCAGGACTGACCAAGTCTGAGCCACTTCAAGGGAGTGCTGGACCCCAGATGCAAGTAAAGTCCAGAGTGGTATCTGTGAGACCCTGGTGGTGGTATTTTCTATAGACTCGAGTAGCTGAAACCGCAAAGGGCCACTGAATTGAAGTTTTCCCATTGCTGCTGCCAAACTTCCCATTGTCGTGCAGGAGTCCCCAGAAGTCCTCCCTCTTGTCCCCATGACTGAGGCCCAGGAACACCAGGATCTGCAGAGCTGTACTGGAACAGAACCAGCTGGAACAATTTCATCTAACCCAAGGTACTGTAATGTTAAGAGAACTTTCCCAATGTGGTGTAGCCTTACTTGTTCTCAGTTGAGACTTGTCTTGGTTAGCCCACAGCTTTGCCCCTCACAAGCCTCTCAGCTTGTGGCCCTTCAAGTGTTATTTCTACAAACTTTTCTAAAAACTTTGCAAGACTTTTACTTACCTGCAAAGATCTTCAGCTCCCATAGACTTTGCTCAACTAACACTGGCTGCCCTGGCTCACTGAGACTTTTAAGTCAGGCTTTGCTTTACCTTTCCCCCAGGGAAGGGTTAATTTACTTTGCATTGGAGGGTTCAAAAAGTACTTGAAAGTTTTATGAAGTATTTGTTAACCTTTTTGTTTTATTCCCCAATCTAATCTTTGCACCAAACTCATTATTGCTCTAAATGTACCAGTGATAAATCAGTGTCCGGTGTCCTAGCTATTTAAGTCACCTGAGGGTGTAGGACGTGTCTGTGTGCCACCCCCAATGGGTATCATCTGATTAGAGAAACAAAGTATGATTTGAGTTCTATTTTGAAGCGTCATGTGTTTTGTTCCCTTCTAAAGAAGGCTTATAGAACCGACTTAAGTAAATGTTTTAATGAAGAAACTTTGAATGTAAGTTTATTTGAATACTTGTCACTGAATCTGTGTAACCACTCTAATGCTCACATGGACCCCTCTTAAGATGAATCTGGCTGCTCAGCCACACTACCAACCTGTGTAGTACAGACTTATACTAAAGGTTGTGTTCCTATTACCAGGAGGTCAAGGTTGCTGTAGTCTCCCAATGGGTACTGCACACAAGCTTGACTAACGCACAGGAGGATGGGGAGAAGCAAATGGGGCAGGAGACAGAGGGTAGTGCACACAGGTAGGTTCGATGTTAGCAGACAGAATGAAAACACAATGCAGCCCTGGGCACAGCTAAACACGATTTTTGTTTGCGTTTTATTTTTTTGTTCCGGATTTTTGTTTAACCCTTTTTTTTAATAGGGGGGGGGAATAGAGTGGGAGACCAGGTGAGACTGAGTGAGGGGTGGGACAGAGCATGCAGTAGACCCTTGTTCCTTGTTCCTGGTGCTTGGTCGTGGTGACGAAAGGGAGGACGTCTGGCGGTCTCATGTGGCAGCGATCCAGCAGCAATGGATTCTCCTTGATTCAGCGGCCTTGTGGTGTTGGCACCTTTATACTGTGCGCCAAAGAATGAACAGCTCTGGTTAGTTCCTCAATACCTCAGTCCTGGACTCTGGACAACGATGTCCTGCTTCTGTGAGGTTCTCGGGATGTCCACGAAGTTTTGGCCGGATTTGCACTTCGGCAGACAATGCACTTGCAGGTGGTCAGGGGTCACCGGGTATTGGGATTCACAGCAAGTCGGGGGTTGCGCAATAATAGTTTGTCTCGGGGCTGGTTGGTCCCACTAGACGAAGTCGTGCCGTGCAGGTCTTCAAAGTCTAAACGAAAACTGGGTCTGCACAGCCGGCCAATCAGAACTGGTTTCACTCAGGCACACCTAAAGACAAAGGACTGGGACATTTCCGACACTCCCTCACTTCCTGAATATCCAGACACACTGGAGCCTGGCCAGGCTTCAGGGCTGAAGCCCGCCAAAGGCAAAACACACAAAGGGCTCAAATTCGATTTTAAAAAAAGAGTAAAAGCCGAGGAGAGACTGACATGAAATGGCAAGACAGACGCCATTTTGGGAAAATGGTCCCCCTTGAGTGCTGTACTGCAGCTGTAGATTTAGCCTGCAGTTACATGGCACAAGGTAGTAAAAAAGAAACTTGCCACCAGCCATTGCAAGTGACGTAGTGTAACAGAATACATGAGTGGGTTAAAGGAGTTACTATGTAGTCTGCCTCACTCCCCAGCACTCCACATAGGGTGGTGTGTGCTAGACGTATAATTCTTGAGCAGTTTACCCAAGAAAATGTATTTCATGAAGAGTAGTCAAGCGACTGCTCAGTGGCACTGCAGAAAAGGTGTTGTCACAATGCAAAAAGCAGATTCCTATAGTTTACCACACTCCCTAAAATAGTAAAACATAGAAAATCCTAGTCAGGAAAACACATGTGCGAAAAAAGTCCCACTCAGGAGTTAAAACGTAAAAGCCAGGAGTCCAGTAAAAGAGCTGGGGGGTCTCTAAGGTTAAAGGGAATTGGCACAGAAATGAAAATTCTCCCTAACAAATTCCATGCTGAGGACAGGCAAACTGTCCCAACGCATCAAGCGACTGCTTCCTATTTTATCCTACCTGTTAATTATGAGATCTCATAATTGAGATGAAACAATTACGCACCTAGCACGGTCGTTCTGCATCATGGAGATGCTCATTGTCCTAAAAATGTGCCAACCCTTCTTTTAGAGCAGGTGTGATCAGCCTTGGAGCTGTATACTGCAGCCAATATGGCGGTGAAGAAAACGGAGTACTACCTGGATGCTTTTGAATGTGTAATTACAAAAATACATAATTTATTTTTAAATGCTAGGAAAATATCAAGTTTGTATTGTGGATAATGTTTTCCATTCTTGAAATATACTAAATGTTATGAATGATTAAAATCTCCATCCTGAAGATCGATCGTTCTTGAAAACTTGTTTTCTGCCCTTTTTGGTGCACAGAAGATTTGGATTTATTGATTTATAAAGCGCCTTACACCAAGGCCCTGTACAGTGGATCAACTTAGTACATAAAAACATACAATCTAATGGTGGAAGCAAAATTACAATATGAATCATTCAACAAAACAGTGAAGGGGGAAGAGGAGTGGGACAAGGTTAGGGGTGGTGATGAGTTGGAGGGAAAGGGAAGAGGGGAGAGAGATGGTCAAGGAGAAAGAAAAGGGAGGGAGGGGATGCAGAGGGGGTTTCAAGGAGGAGAATGGAGGAGAGATTTAAGGGAAGTGCGAAATGAGAAGGTAGGGGTGGAGTGGATTGCGAGCGGAAGGGAGTTCCAGTGCAGAGGCGCTAGGAGTTGGAAGGAGCGGAAACGGGAGGAGGCACAGGGGGAAGGAGGTACAGTGGGAAGGAAATGGTCAGCGGGTCGAAGGGAACGGGAGGGAGAGTAGAAAGGGAGGAGAGCTAAGGGGGAGCGAAATTCCATGGAGGGATTTGAAGACTAGGCATAGAAGGTGACATTTAAGTTGAGTGAAATGGTAGCCAGCCAAGGTAAGCTAGCGAAGTAGAGAGGAGTCACAGGAGACATAGGGTGCAAACAGCAGAGTGGTAGATCGATTTAAGGGGGGCAAGATGAGATGTTGGTAGTCCAGAGAGTAGGGAAGAGCAATAGAAGATTAGGGAGGAGATTAGGGAGGGAGGAAAGTGAATGAACGGGGAGGGGGAAGAGTTTGAGGGGAAAGAATAGGACTTTGGTCTTGTCAGAGAAAGCGGGAGGACATCAGTTCTTAATGGCAGTAAGGCAGGAAGAGTTTTTGGTGAAGGTCAGTTGAGAAGGAGGAGAAAGAGGAAGGGTTGAGTGTCGTCAGCATAGAAGTGGTGGGAGATGCCAAACGAGGAGATAACTGGGGTAAAGAGGGAGGTGTGAAGAGGAAAGGACCAAGCACTGAACCTTGGGGTACTACGTAATCAAGAGGATAGATAGGAGAGGTTTGGCCACCCCAGGATACAGTAAAGGAGTGGGAAGTGAGGTAAGAGGATAACCACTTGAGAACAGAGCCTTTGAACCTGAAGGAGGAAAGAGTGTGGAGAAGGAGGGGATGATCGACGGTGTCAAAGGCTGCAGATAGATCGAGGATAATAAGGATAGAGGATTGCTTGGCATGGCGAGCAGAGAGGAGGGAGTTAAGGATAGCGGTGAGAGCAGTTTCAGTGGAATGTTTGGGACGGAAGCCAGATTAGGAGGGTGGTAGGAGAGAGAAAATAGTGACAAAGGATGAGCGCTGAGAGTAGGCAAGGCGCTCAAGGCTTAGAGAGGAATGGGAGAAGAGAGATGGGTCTGAATTTGGAGGTGAGAAGTGAATCGGCAGGTTTCTTCAGAGTAGGAATAATCGTAGCATGCTTGAACGCAGACGGAAAGGTTGCTGAAGAGGCAGCTGCTGAAGGAGATGAGGTAGGGGATAAGAAGAGGGTAAATCTTGGGGATAAGAAGGAAGGGAGAGGGTCAGTTGGGGCGGACGTGGGGTGGGCTTAGGATGGAAGGGCGGAGACTTTGGACGGGGAGACGGGTGAGAAGATGGACATGGAGGATGAGGGAGGGGGGGCGAGGGGGAGGAGAGGGGAAGTCAGAGGGGGTGTTGCCAGTTTACCACACCTGATTTTCACTAATAGGAGCGTGCTTAATACTTGAGTCTGATATGTTCTGGTGCTGAAACATGGGCAACTTCTAGTTGGCATGCTCTTATGTACAAATGTTACCATTTCTTTTTTCCAGTCGATTTGGACACCTGATAGATGTGTACGTCGTTCAAGGGAAAAATGTGGGATATGCAAAGTTTTCAGACCGGATGTGTGCCAACGATGCAATTACAGCTTTGCACGGAAAAATTGTCAATGGTGTTAAGCTTAAAGTGATGCTGGCAGACTCCCCAACCCGTGAGTCTAGCAAACGACAAAGAACCTACTAAATTCCTCAATGTGTGTAAGTACTATGTAGTGCTGCTTTGCATGAAGAATCGGCATTTTATTTTTCAATTACATTTTAACTTTAATGTTTGTGACAGTGTACAGACTTTGGAGAACATGGAAGTGCATAATTTGAATTTTAACATTTAATCGGGCTCATGGCAGAACATTTTGTTAAAACTAAGTATCAGTCCTGCAGATGTACATTTGTTCAGTATGTTTCAAACTTTGCAGCCCTCCCTATTGGAAGCAGTGTGCTGATGAGATGCCAAGTTAAAACTTTGGAAGACTTCTTGTAGTTGGAGTTTTATTTTTCTATTTGGCTTTTCATTAAGATGCCTGCATGGGGCGGGGGGGGGGCGACGGAAGAGAACCTTTTTGATTGGCACACTGTTATTCAATCAGCATGGAAGCAATGGAGAATCTTTTAGCTAGGACTTTGTAAATACTAATACATTCTGGTTTCAGGTTGGAATGCATGTTTTCACATAAACGGACATTTTTATTTTCACAACATTCCTCATGTCAGATTTTGTGGTTACTGAATATTGTGTAGTTTCCATTTCACTTCACTAGCCATCTTGAAAGAGCCAATTTCCTTAATTTGAAATGTATTTCTGTCTTTAACAGGAGCTTCACCTACAACATATTTTTATCATTAAATCTGGGCCTTGGGTATGTGTCTGGCAGGGTGTAGGTTTCTGCCCAGTGCCCTGCTTTGTCCTCGACTACTCTGCAACGCTCTCTGCTCATTCCCTTTTATCCTCTATTGTACTGTTGCATGGAGAAAACGGAAAGCTTGAGTTTCTTCAATTTTGATATGATCTTATAGCCGGTCAAGTGGCACAGCGAGTAGAGCGCTCGCTTTGACATCCGTGCAGAGCCTGCTGACGCAGGTTCGAATCCCGGCAGGGCCAAACTCGGCCTTTCATCCTTCCGAGCTCGATAAATGAGCACCACACACCATGGGTAGTAATAAGCAGCGCTCAGATACCTGAGGGTTCGTAGCGCTTCATAAATGCCAAATTATTATTATATTTCGTTGTTTGCCAAACTAAGGAACCCGTGTCTCATTGTACAACACTTGTATTAGGTAACCCACTTTTTGGTATAGGTCTGTATTACACAAGTTGGCAGTGTGACTGAGCAGCCAGGCCTATATCATGAGGGGTAAATGTGAGATGTGAGCCGTACAAATGAAATCTGTAAATCCAAGTAACGCACTCCAAGATTTCTGTTATTTCATACATTTTTAAATGAGTTTTCTTTAAAAAGGCAATTCATGTAACAGTGTAAATATAATTTTAAAATGACTTACCAGTGTATACTCTTTGGATATGCTTTTTACACAATTCCTACACCCTGAGATTTCATTCACAAGGACAGTAATGGCATTTATATATCGCACTAGTTATTTTGCAGATGCTGAGATTTCAGAAAGGAAAGTTTTAAGGAAGAAAAGGTTAAACAGGTTCTCAGTAAATGTGAGGACAACTAAATCTTTCAATGAAATCTAGATGAGCCTTTATCAGCAGTAACTGTATAACAAGTTACCACCTATGAGGGACAAATGTTAGGGAGCGTTCTGAGCTAATTCACTTCAACCTTAGAATTATTCTAACCCTGGTGTGAGACCTTTTCTTCATTCTTGTGTTTTGACCTGATTTGGATTATGTTTCCTTTGTTGCTGGAGTCCAACTCTTAGGCATCTACTTTGTGTAGTGGCACACAGCACCTTCAGTGCAGTGTCGCAGAGAAATCTCGTATGGTTTAAATACCTTTTCTTGTGTGAACTGCTGTTACCAAGAATGGTAAAGTGAAATTGACTTTACTTAGCTTTTCTTTGTGGGTCCAGCACACACCATTTTATGTGGAGTGCTGGAGGGAGGCGGGGGGGGGGTTACTTGGTAGCCCCTCTTACCACCTACTCATGTAAACATTTGTTACCCTCACTACTGTAAATGGCTGGTGGCAGTGCTGCTTTTCTACCGCAGACTGAATCCTCCGCTGCAGCATAGCACCTATGGGTGACCCATTTTGTCAAAATGGCCCGGTCTTCTTTTTTTCACCATTTTCTGTTTGATGTCTTTCTTTAGATTTCACTCTGCACCCCAAACCAGGTTTGAGCCCTTTGTTTTGCCTTTGGCGGGCTTCAGTACTGAAACCTGCCTCTGGCTCTAGTGGAAGGGCAGGAAGTGAGTGAGGTTCCCGAAACTCCCCTGTCCTTTGTCTTTAGGAATACCTGAATGCACCCAGTCCTGATTGGCTAGTTGTCCTTTCAGGACAGCCACCCTGCTATGATTGACAGGCTAGGCTGTGCCTGAATGGGAGAAACCTTTTGGGACTAGAGGCAAAGTCGACTAATGGGGGGGAGAGAGAAACGCCCGACGAAAAAACGTGAACAAAGCTTGCTGCATTCTCTTGGACCTTTGAATTGCTCTGTGAAGCCCTGCTGCTGTGCTGAAACTAATTTTTTGGATCGACAAGAGAAGCTCTGGAAGGGACGACTTCTTCCATTGGGTTAGTGGGACCAACTCCACTGGACCATCATCCCCGACTGGTTGTACCTCTTTGCTGCTGCAGGAACTGAGTGCCAGGGGTTGAGAAATCTGTAGTAGAGTTCAACGTCTACAATCCGGCCAGAAGTTGGAGTCGCTAAAGGATCCTCCAGAAGCAGGACAACCAGAGCTCAAGTCCCCTCACCAGAGTGCAGGACTAGAGGAATGAAGGAAGCCCAACCAGTATCCAAGATGGTGCTTTTTACCATGCTCTGAAACCGCAAAGGACTGCTGATCCGAAAATTGCTGCCGCTGACCTCCAAATTGCTGCCGCAGGAGTCCTCCAGAAGTCCTCCCTCTTGTCCCCACGACTGAGGCTCAGGAACCCAGGATCTGCATTGCTGCAAAAGGACAGAATCCAGCTGGACACCTCTTCAAACCAGAGGTACTGTTCAGATTTGAGGTCTCGTGTCTTTAGCTTTGCTCTTTTCAGTTGAGACTTGCAGTGGCTACTTTTGTTAGTTGATTTCAACTCTGCTTTCCACGAGTCTAATAGCTTGTGACCCTACAAGTGATTTCTACAAAACTCTCTAACACTGCAAGACTAACTACGGAGTGCTTCAGCTCCAATTGACTTTGGCTGTCCTGGCTCCCTGCAGACAATTCTAGTCCATTGACTTTGATATTTTCTGTCCCTCAGAGGTGATAACTTGCTTTTAGATTATTGCTGGGAAAGGTTTTGTTTAGACTTCATTGGAAGATTTAAGTATACTCGCGTGTCCTGGGAACCTGTTTTAACCTTTTTCCTTCCATTAACCTTTCCTTTATGCAACCTCAATCTGCAAAGTGTACTAGTGATAAATGAATGCCATTACTGTCCTAGTGAATGAAGTCCCCTTAGGGTGTAGGAAGTGTGTAAAAGGCATCTTATCCACTGAATTTATGCTGATTTTGCAAAAGTATTTTAAAGTATATTTGTTACATATCTTGCCCTTTTTAAAGCACGCTTATTTAAAAATTGTTACATAACTATAACTGAAACCTTGAGTCTAAGTGTTACTTGACTACTTGTATTTGTGAATTTCATTGCTTCAGCCCTAGAGCTCATATGTACCCCTCTTGAGATAGGCCTGGCTGCTCAGTCATACTACCAAATTGTGTAGTGTACAGGAGGGTTAACTATTAACAAGTAGACAAACGTGTAGTCTGTTACTACATCAATTCTTGCCTAACACAGGGTCATGCCTCATCCAGGACCGGCCGTCTGAGGAGTGATCTTATAAGTCCTTTGAGGGCGCCTCATCTGTTGGGGCCCAAGATGTAACACTTACCTTAGACTCTGCGGGGACACCACTAAAATGCGGACAACCTTCTTCTCTGGGTGCGTTGTGTTCAACGATCTCGATGTCGCTACTCTTCTTCTTGAACCTTTTGTCTAGTGAGAGAACCAGGGACAACTATTAGAAAACCTATTCCTATAACTGAATGTAACCATTCATTCCCACTGTTCTTTATATTACCGTATGTTCTTTTTGGGTGAGCTCTCCATCCTGCAACTGGCAGGGGCGCTTGCTCTGAAGACTGAGGGAACGAGAGGCTAATGATATCGCTGACTGGAAATTGCGGACTAGAAAAACTGACCGGGGTCTGAGAGAACACAGAAACAGCCAGGACTCACACCATTAATTCTGCTGAGATGCTGTGTGAACAATGAATGTTTTCAATTAACTTTAGTGACAACAACTGCGGGGAAATGCGACATAATGTTTCAAGATTTCTTCACAGAAAAATGCGTGCCTAATGTGCAGCAGGAAAATAATTCTGCACCTAAACTAGTCGTGAAAAAACATGTGCGTATGGTGCTGAAGGAACTCTAGCCTGCGACGTGTGACTAATTCCTAGAATACGTGTTTCTGCTGAGGAGAAAAACGAACATGTGCGTATGGTGCCTAATGAACTCTAGCCAGTAACGAGTAACTAAATACTAGAATTGGAGTGCCTGCTGAGGAGAGCGAATTCGCTGAGAAACTCAACGACTTGTCATAACTTAACCATAATGGCACTATTGATGACGAACGCATAAGATTCACAGGTGCACCACAAATTCCAGTCCCAGGCCATGGAGGTTTTGTCCACGGACGACTAGGACCTGGAGTCCTTACACACTGTCCACAAGAACGTGGAAGTGGAGCAGGGCGACTGCTGAGCTGGCATGATCGGAAGGACGCGCCGAGGGATGTGTCTCTGGATCACGAACACCAAGGTGTGGAGGGTTGATGGGATGTCCAGAAGCGGCTGCCGCAGGGCACAGATCCTAGCCAGGTATGACGGATCTGTGGTACAAGCTGGGTCTGATTCTGGAGTTCCTCCCCAATGACGAGAGGGTGGAGGCAATTGCCCTCTTCCAGAAGGGGCAGGTAGCGTTGGATCACGCTATCACGGTGGTGCTGGACAATCCCGAAACGGGGTTCTAGCAGATGGGGAACATTGTCTGCCTTTGTCGCCATGGCTGGATGACGGCCACGAATTTCCACAAGGAGGTCCAGGAGAAGGTACTGGACGTGCCTTTCGATGGAGATGACCTTTTTGAGAAGTTCGTCGACTAGTCCCTCCTGGCCATCAAAGCGCCTACAGAGATGGCCTGTTCCCTGGGCACTCTCGGCAACACTGCTCTTTCTACTCATCCAGAGGGAAGTAGAGCAAGTCGTCTAAAGGCTTTTCCTCATTGTAACGTCAGCCTTGCAGATTCACGACACGGGAAGTCTAGAGGCCGTTCCCAGGCCGACTGGAGGACAGCATCACGGTCACCCGCAAGGCAGGACGCCAGCGCCAAAGCATGCATGAACTGGCCAGGACGTTGGGTCCCGCACCCTGGTGGGAAGCCAGCTGGCTGGGTTCGTCGGCAAGTGAGAAAATATCACCACCCACAGATGGGTGCTGGATGCTCTCGCCCAAGGACAATACCCTGGAATTTCAGCACGGGTGTCCACGAATCCCTCCAGTGGCCTGACAGGAGCAGCACATACCTCAGCTCTTGGAGGTGGTGTGGGCCATGCTGCGAAAAGGGGCAATGGAGCTTGTAGTCCAGTGACTCAAATCTATTCCAAATACTTTTTAGTCAAAAAGACTGGGGGCTGGAGGCCCATTCTAGACCTGCACCGTCTGAACAAGTACCAAAGGTTCAGGAGCACGTGCTCGACCTACTGGAAAAAGGAGACTGGACGTTGCTCGCCAATCTGTGTCTATGGGGTATTCAAGTGTACCGCTACCTCAACGACTGGCTCATCCGGGCCTGTTTGCGAGAGTTAGCCGTCAGACTACCTTATAGTTGCTGGTGGATCTGGGATTCAACATCAACTAGCCAAAGTCCTGCTTAACACATCTCGGAATGCCCTGTTCCTAGGAGCCAAACTCTATTCGGCCTCCTGCCTGGCATCGCTCCTTCAGAGGAGAGTAGCAGCCAGTCAGGGGAAGTGCTGTGACTGTCAATTAAGAACGCCACGGTGCAAACCATCATGTCGTTGCTCGGCATGATGTCTTGCATCCAGCTCTGCAGGTCAGGATGCAACCTCATCAGGAGTTCAAGGACGCTCGCTGGATACAGGTGTCTGGAAACTTTGCAGACAAGATCCCGCTCAACGGAGTTCCGTCTCGCGATAAGGTGGTGAGGCGTCCACTCCAACATGGCCCGCGGCACAGGGTTTCAAAACCTGCCATACCAGGAGACTATCACCAGGGAAGCTGCCCCGGAGGGATGGGGAGCCCACACTGGACCTCTGTTCGCCAGAGGCCTGTGGCTGCCGGAGAAGGATCTCCATAATCCATCGCCTAGAGCTACGGCAGTGCTATGGGCCCTCAAGTCATTCCTTCCGTCTCTGAAAGGCAATGTGGTGAGGATCTTCACAGACAACACCACCACAATGTCCTACATCAGGAAGCAGGGGGGCAGTCGATTCCCCAGCGCTCTGCTGTCGGACAAGAGATGTTCCTCGTTCCTCTTCACCTGGATGGTGTCAAGAACACCATTGCAGACTCCCTCAGCCAGGAATGGCTGTCCTGCCCCGAATGGGAACTTTGGCCGGACCAGGTGGACCCGATCGTCAAGTGGGGCAGCCCGATCAGTTTGCGACGGCGAACACCAAATACCAGAGGTTTGCTAGCAGATTCCACCAACTGAGGAGCCTGTGGGACATGTTCTCCTTCCCATGGGAACGCCTGTTTCTGTAAGATTCCTCTGTTGCCTCTACTGCTACGAGTCATCAATGCACTGTGCCAATGCAGGATGCTATTCCTCACCCCGGCTTGGCCAAGGCAGATTTGTTACCTGGACTTTCTCAGCCTGTCAGCATCACCTCTGGTTAATCTGCCCTTGGTCCCGGATCTTCTCACCGGAGGAGGTGCAATCCTTCACCACGACCCAGGATTGCTGAACCTGAGGGCTTGGCTAATGCAGCCCTAGAGTTTGAAGGATATGAGTTGCCTGCCGACTGGAGGGAAGTCCTCTCCAATTCCAGGGTGTCGTTGACTTTGGAGTGCTACGGTCACAAGTGCAAGCGTTTTGCTAGGTGGTGCAGGTCTCAGAAGATTATCCCTCTGAGGGTCACGGCCCCTGCATTCTTCATATTTGCTATCCTTGGCCAAGGCCGGACTGGCGCACGCCTATTAGGAACATCTGGCGGCTATCTCCCACTGCACCAGGTCTCCAGGAAGATCTTCGCTGTGCTCTCACTGATTCGTTAAGTAGTTCCTTAAAGGACTGTTTTGATCTTTCCCGCCGGTGAAGCCTCCTGTCCCGGCGTGGGAACTGCTGACTAGGCTCGTGGGGGGGCCACCTTTGAGCCTATGTATCGGGCCCATCTTGTTACTCTCGTGGAAGGCGGCTTTCCTTGTCGCCATCATCTCTGCCAGGCGAGGGAGATCCAGGCCCTATCCTGCAAGCACATATCAGACTTTCCACAAATCTAGGATGGTGCTGTGGACGCACCCCTCTTTCATACTGAAGGTTCTGTTGGAATTGCATCTCAACAAGCCTTTGGTGGTCCCTGTGTTTTCCGAAGTCTTAGTGTCCGACCGATGGGTCCTTACACTCGCTGGACATTGCTCGTGCACTTGATTTGTACGTGATGCTCAGTTTACAGAGGTCTTCACAGCTGTTATTGAACTTTGGTCCTGTGAACCATGGGAAGGCCTTGTCCAAGGCTTCCATCTCAAGGTGGCTCTCCGGCTGTATCGTGCACTGTCATCGGTTGGTAAATCGACCGCTGCCTGGCTGTCGAGAGCCCACTTTCGGCAACTGCGTTCCTGTCTGGTGTGCCTCTGCAATACATCTGCACAGCTGCTACATGAAGGTCCCTGCACACCTTCACAAAGTTCTACTTAGTCGACAGGGATTCCAGGGAGGAGTCCAGAGTCGGCCACGCAGTGTTACGCATCCTGTTAGCTTGAGGTGAGTCTGTTCCAGAGGGAAGAGTTGATTGCTTCTGTTGAGCATTGCCACCTCCCTGGTTGTGTAATTTTGTACTGCTATGTATTCATGAGTGTGTGAATCCATGCCAGACCCTATGCTGGAGAAGGAACAAGTTACTTGTAACTATTCTTCAGCATGGGTCTGGCATGGATTCACATGCGAACCCTCCTGCCCCTCTTCTTGGTCATATTGCCACTTTACGTGCTTACCAAATTTGAAGATGGGAGCCAGAGGGGCTTAATGAAAGGACTGTAATTGGATGGGTGCAGTGTGACTCTGAGGACAGTGATTGGTTTAGAGGAGAATTTATAAGTGAAAGTGAAACTTTTTTCTTTTACTGAGGATTCCCAGCCTGACGGGGAATATTCATGAGCATGTGAATCCATGGCAGACCCACGCTGGAGAAAGTTACAGGTAAGTAACTTGTTACTTTCAACACTAGTTGTACTTTTCAAGGCAGACCCCTTAAAGTATCCAGCCCTTTACAAATTCTAGTGCATGAGTTCTCTGAGGCTGAAGAGGGACCCTTATGGTATGCGAGCCAGCTGTAGGCAGGGTTAGATGAGGCTCAGTTGCAGGCAATGTTCAGAGGAAGACTGTTCAAACAAGTAAGTATTTTACTTTAGAGTTAATAAAAATAACAGTTGCGGGTCCAGGGACTTTAGCAAAGACACCCTAGGAGGATTCCAGCAGTGGGTCTGGGTGAACTGGACAAGAGACCCCTTAATCACAAAACATCCCATAATTACACAGGCATCAAGAGACTGAAGGTAAGTAAATACCCAAGCCAGCACACAACCTCAGCACTGAAGATTTTGCAGCAGGACGACTTCAGTATCTGTAGCCAAAAACCCAGTCATGTCTTCCTTCATCAAGAAGACCGGATACTGGAAGGACTTTTGCAGCAAGGATCATGGGGCTGTCTCTAGGCAAGGTTTTCCTAGCAGCTGGATGCAGCTCTGTGGATTTGGTGCTTTTTTTTTTTAAGGAGCGCAGAACACAGAATATCGACAGTTGGATTCTTGTTTGCAAGGTCCAGCACTCTGGTCAGGGGACTTTCTGGACTCTAGTCACGTCTCTGAAGATCCAGCAGGATGCCCAAAATGTCTTGCCAATATTTGTAATTCGGAAGACCGTGCACCGTACAATGGCTCTAGACCCCATGGTATTGGGGTATTGCAGCCCTGCAAGGTTGCACACAGAACATGGGCTGGCTCAAAATGCAGGTGTTGTCTAGTAGGTCTCACCAGGTTCGGTGTTGTCTTTTTCAGAGTCCCCAGGTGAATTGGAAGGAAGGCTAATGCTAGGCTCTCCAGTCACTGGAAATTGTTTCAACCGTGTTTTCTTCGATTTTAGTTCAGTGGTCGACTACCTCTTCAGCTTCCAGGATGGGAATTGTATGCAGGAACCCAGCCAAAGAGCCTTGCAACATTCAAACTTGGAGGGGGGTCAGGGGGGATTGGCAATTCTTTCAGGACAGACAGCCTCCCAGTTTGATCTGGATTCTCACTCCAGCCAGAAGACGAAGGACTGCAGAATTTTGAACTCTTCCCTCGCTTCCTGCCTTCAGACACTCTGGAGCCTGGGCGGGGAGTACACAGGACTCCTGCCGCAGATGCAAATCACACAAAGGAATTTCCTGCCCTGGCGGTCGGTGGAAGGCACAAGAAAGGAAAAGAAACACTAAAATGGTGAACAAAGAATACAGGGGCCATTTTGGTAAAATGGGCACCCATGGGTGCCTTTACTGGGGCTGTGGAAACACCCCGCGGTAAGGGTTCACTGCAACCAGCCATTTTAGGTAAATTTGTCCTGGTAACATAAATGTTACCTTTTTTAGAATGAGAATGGGCATAGGCATACATGACATCTCCCCAGCACTCCCCATAGGGTGGGTGTGCTTGTCACCCCATATAAAATGTAAAAGGGATCCAAAGATCCTTTTTTCACCCTTGAACAGTAGTTCTCCAAAAGGTTAGCCAGTTAAAGGTAAAAGGGAGCACCTAGGGCATCCCAGCAACAATAGGCACGTTTGCCAAAAAGTTGTCAGTGGATGAAACTAACAAGGCACTATGGGGAGTCTACAAAATGACACCCATAAAAAGAGTAAATGATTCTGTGAGTGTGGGAAAAGTTTCCCACTCAGAGGTATAAGGATAAAGAATCCAGAAGTAAAAGCAAACGGTTCCGGGGTTGACAGATAAGATTTTCATACTAATGAAATCTTCCTAACACTAATGCACGTGTGATTAGCTGACTGCAGAAACAAGAGGGTTTCTGCGCCCATCTATTAGAGCGCCACACAGATTTATCTTTTTTGGTTAAGATTTATTAGGTAGCCCATAACACGTGTTTCGGCACCTTTGACGTGCCTTTCTCAAATCTGGGCAATACAGTGCAAGTTACTATTGTTTGGTGTTCAAGAATAACCTCTCTAACGTATTCAATTACTGGAGTCCCATCAGACTCGTACCGTAGCCTCAGCTACAAATTCATGTGTCCTGCATCATGCGTCGCGTCCTGCATCACGCAACGCGTGATGCAGTAGCTGAGGCTACGGTACGAGTCTGATGGAACTCCAGTAATTCAAATACGTTAGAGGTTATTCTTGAACACCAAACAATAGTAACTTGCACTGTATTGCCCAGATTTGAGAAAGGCACGTCAAAGGTGCCGAAACACGTGTTATGGGCTACCTAATAAATCTTAACCAAAAAAGATAAATCTGTGTGGCGCTGTAATAGATGGGTGCAGAAACCCTCTTGTTTCTTCAGTACTAACAAACGAAGTAGGGGAACTCTGTCTTCGTTTTTCTGCACGCACCACTGCGACACAAAGAAGCTGGTATTATATTTAGATTCACGGAGGTTTAAGAGTTGCGTCAAAAGTCCCCCACGGGTTGCTTTTCTGATTAGCTGACTAAGCCTAGCTCAGCCAGAGTGAATGATGATTTGTATTATACCTCTGTTTTTGCATCTTGTTTTCTTAGAGGTGTATCCTGAATCCAGCTGGAGTAAGAAGTCTGCTACTGCAACTCTTCATTGAATTCAAAGGTTGCTGTGCTGATTCAAGGACTGATTGAGAGGATCTGGACAGGTGACCTCTTCCCATGGCTATGAGCGGACATCGTGCAACTGCTGTTCACCCAGTGTGTCCTGGAAGCCAGTCATGTGTCTGTAGTCCTGCAGAGGTATCTTCGGGAGTCCAGAAGAAGAGTGGCTGAACATCGTGAGCCCAAGAAGTCCACCAGCATCGTCCTGTCCCCGGAGGCTGACACCCATAAAGAGAGTAGAAAATTCTGTGAGTGTGGAAAAAGGTTCACACTCTGGGGTATAAAGAAAAATAATCCACCAGTAAAAGCAAACCTTTCTGGGGTTGACGCAGGTCAGGAAGATTTATCGTTAATATGAGAATCTTACCCAACAAGTAGAATGCTTTTGTTGGTCAAAGGTATCAGGGACCTGGGGGGGGGGGGGAGAAAGGCTCCCTTAAGGGCCAGAAGCATTAGGCCGGGTTGATGGGTATAGGTGACCACCCAAACACCGGAATCAACACTCCAGCAACACAGGAGCGACAAAATGGCTTGAGATCAGGACTAACCAGAGTCCCACAGTACCTGAGGAGGGCTGAAGATGCAGCTGGATTTTTTGCAGCAGCGGTGGACCCTGTTCCTTGGTTGTGGTGATGAAAGGAAGGACTCGGGAAGGGATTTTGCAGCAGCAGTCTAGAGATGGGACCCTCGGCAAACTAGTCTTTGTACTCCACATCCGTCTGCAGTTTTGGTGCCTTTTTCGTTTGAATAAGATCACAGGCTCCAAGAAGTTTGCAGGACCGACGAATCGAGGTGGATTGATGGGGCAGTACTCTTGTGAAGTGACCCCGGGGGGCAATCTTGCATCTGGATGTACAGCTGGAGCTCACCGAAATTCTGAGATTTATTCACAGAAAGACTATGCACTTCAATTGGGGTCCGTGGTCCCCTGGTATTTGCGGGTTGCAGGCCAGAAAGGGCACAGTACTTCGAAGCGGGGAGCTCATTATTCGGGTTATCTTATGCCTAGTTGGTCCCACCAGCCAAAGGGAAGGAGTAGTTTCTTCGCAGCTTCTCGAGTCGCAAACTGGGTCAGGACAGCAGTGGTCTCTTTGCGTTTGCTGGATGGGACTGCAGTCTTCTCTGGTAGTCTCGGGTCTTCAGTGGTTGACTTGTCGTCCAATTCTACACCATCACCTTTTTATTAGGACTTCCCTCATTTCTCTGCAAACTCTCTCTGCAGTTTACAGAAAGAGTCCGGTTGGCTGTCCAACCAGGACAGCTAGCCCCCCCCCCCCCCCCCCCCCCACCCACCCAGTGGGAACTGGTTCCTTTCAGGCACACCAGAAGACAAAGGATAGCAGAGTTTCAGTATCCTGCCATGCGTCCTGTCCTCGCAGACACACTGGAGCCTCAGTGGGCTACACAAAGTATTCCCACCGTATTAGAACCAAGGTGACCCTTCTGTGCATAGCTGCAGCTGTGTTTACAGCCTGAGAGCATACATGGCTCGAACATCGGTGGAACACTTCCATTAGCCAGAACTGTAGGGTTGTTACTGTAACAGAAATGTGTCCGGAGCAGAGGAAAAGCGGATACTAGATAACCCCTCAGAACTCAACATAACATAGGGTAGTGTGTGCTGATCTCTTGATAGGAAAAGCTAAGAAGGATAACGATTGTCCCTCTAACCTTGGGAAAAGTAGTTTTTAAGGAATATAAAAAGGAGAGCCCAAGAGCTCCCAGCAGCACTGTACATAGGGTGCTGTGTGTTGCAAAAGTGAAACGCGGATGTCTTTTAAAAAGGTATCCTGGAAAGCATGACTCCATAAAGTAAAACCTAATGAACATGGTTCCCTTGAGCAGAGCAAAATGAATAAGGAGGATTGGGGGGACCCCTCATTCAGGATAACGGGGGGGGGGGGGGGGGGGGTGCTGCGGATCTCACAAGGAAGAGGGGATTGAGCCTAAAACTTCTCCCTAGCGGTGTGCACAGCTTTTCTCATTTCAAATTGCTGTTATCTTCTCATTGGAAATAGATCATATGTAGGGTTTTTTTTTTCTCCACAAATTCTGTTGGTCGTCTGTGATTTCATGGGTTGAGTGGATTTCCCCTGTGGTGTCCTCTTGTGTTCAGTGAGCTCACCGACTGAACGCCACAACCGTATGCGGTCCGGACGTAGGACACTTTCTCTACAAACCATAGTGGAAACCCATGATATCGCACTTGGACCACAGATAAAATGACATGATGGCTTGGTTGAATGAAAGCAGAATTTGTGAAAAAAAGGAAAACCAATGCCTATGATATATTTGGAATGAGAAGATCCTAACATCAAATTGAAAATAGAAAATCTGCACACAAGGAGCTCTTGCACAAAGTTACTGTGTACTATGTGAAAGTAACATTACTAGTGTATATGAATAAAATATCCCTGAGGAACAATGTTGCTCAAACCACATGTAGGCTCAATTGGCTCATTTTGATTGACAATCCCATATGTGATAAGAAATGAACAATGCTCTCAAATCTAAACGGGTCAGTCATTTACACAAATTCTAAGAAAGGTGCTTTTAGAAACTCAGAAAAACCCTGTGTTGAGTTGTATTGTTTAATTTATTGAAGGTATAGAATGCTTTTCCATTAAACACAGGGGGGGGCAATCAACCAGACCATCCTGAATCGGGTGCTGTTAAGGGAATTTTCCCCCACTTGGCGGTAAGACTTGCTTTCCCAGTGGTTTGTAGATCTCTTCCTCCCCCCCCCCCCCCCCCCCCACTCTTAGTATCAGTATGTACTACTCTAGGACCTTGGTTAAGTTGCAGAGCAGTCAGGCTTATCCGAATGGGAAGATGTGCATTATTGACTGGGTTCAGTGTACTTACCTACAGCTCACATCAAAGAAACACTTGCACCTAAGTGTATATTAAAATATAGATTTACACAAGTTAATATTAAATACTTGGCAAAATAAGCTAATACACATCTGTATACTTTGAAAGGGTCATTTTGAATGGATATTACTCATTTTATGATCCATATCTTTCTGCTTCTGCTGCTTTGGCACTTTTGCCGGGGGCGCTGTGTGCCACCTCGAGTCGAATGGAGGCCCTCTAGGGATAGTCTGCGTCATATCAGCCTGTGGTATAGATGCCTCTCCAGAACTGGAATTTGGGAAATCTGATGCTTCTGACATGCTGATTCATCATAGGCAACCAATGAGCAAGGTGGTTGAATTTTTCGGTCTGAGCAGGCCTGCACCGTCTTTCGAGCAGGATGACCTAACTGATATACTGGATCAGGGTCCCCAGAGGGTATCGGGGTAATATCCATATAGTTGCGGGGGTGCCCCCGCTCCCCATGAAAAATAAAAGGTTTGGGGGGGTCCCTCCCACATGTTCCATGTAGTAATGTCCCCACAAAAAAGGCAATTTTTTTGGCTTTTTTATTGCATGGTGATATTTTTGAGGGGACATTACATGGACCCCCCCAGAGATCCTATTTGCACTTTCATATTGCCCTACAAAGGGTGCCATCTAATTGGAAAACACCAGAAACTGCAGCTGCAGTGAATAAGAACTTTGCAAAAAAATATAGGCCATCCAGCAGTGACCCAGAATATTTAACAAAGCACCGAACACCAGAGAGTTTGGTGGTCCAGGCTGCTATGTCTGCTAAACAATCTGCATAACTTTCTATCGCTCCCGATGGGGATGCCAAGCGAGTGGATGCCTGGGCAAGAACAATATTTTCGACTGGAAATATGGCTTTAAAATCAGCAAAAAAAACACGTGCCTTGTCAAAATTCACGTTCACCCTGCGGGACTGCATAGCTATGGTGGCTGACCACATCCAAGCAGAAAAACTGCTTCCTGGCAATCGAGGATGGTAAGGATGCAATGCGTGAATGCCTTCAGTCGGGTCTGGATACTGCTGATGGCATTAGCAGGTCCATGGCAACTAGCACTGTGCTGTGCAGATTTGCGTGGTTGAGGTCAGGAGTTGCAGCGGATGTGCAGTCTAGACTCCAATATGCCCTTTGATGGCTCAAGGCTGTTTGGCAGCAAGGCTGATAGTTTGGAAAAGTTGCAGACCTTGAAAGCTGTGGCTATATCCTAGTGCTGCTGTTGGGAAGCCTCAACACTCCTACACTGGTTCATCTTGGAGGGATAAGACCTTTTGATTCTACTCCTCGGCTGGAAGATGGATAGGATATGCCTGTCGTAGAGGTCAGAGAAGATTCCCTCATGGTGGACGAGGGAGAGGTGCTACGTCAGGCCACGCAGCAGGAGTTTTACGCTCAGCCGCTGCCTGAAAACGACACTCTGGCTTTCCGATTTTTCTCAGCATCTGAAATAATGATGGGGCATTATTTCAGATGCTTGGGCACTGGAAACTGTAGCCCACGGTTACTGCCTTTCTGTTCTAAAAAGGTCCCAGGATCATCCACCGGGGAACAGATTTCAAAATTCCAAATCTGCTCCTTATGCAGGAAATGGTGACCCTGCAAGAGAGGTGCTATAGAACCGCTACCTGTGGCTGAGAGGAACAAGGGTTGGTGCTCCCTGTGCTTTCCAATTCCCAAAAAGGACAGAGGGTTGAGACCCATCTTGGACTTAAACAAGTTCCTCAGGAAGGACAAGTTCAAGATGGTTTCCCATTGCTCAGATTCTTCCGGCCCTCCAACTCCAGGGTAGGGTGGTATCATTGGACCTTCAGGAGGCTTACTTTCATGTGCCTATCCATCACAAGCACAGGCGGTATCTGAAGTTTGCGGTTGGCAGCTCTTGTTGGGTAAGAATTAGCATAGCCCAACTGGTGTGGGACTACACAAGACTTATCTTGGTATTAGATACCCCACCTTTTAATATAGGCCTGTACTACACAAGTTGGTAGTGTGACTGAGCAGTCGGGTTCATTTTAAGAGGGGTAATGTGAGCTGTAGAGCTGTACAATGAAATCAGTAAATGCAGGTATCCAAGTAAACACTTAGACACTTCAAGCACACTGCCGTCACCTCTGACAGACTGCACTCCCAACAGAGTCCAAGGTGAATCATTCTTCTTTTTGAGACCTAAGATGAATCAAGTAAGGGGAGGGTCAAAATGTCACAGCAGATTGTATCAAGTGTCCTTTGCATAGTGAATTTAAAGGAATACTTTAGCTTAGTTACAGCTGTTACATTTAATGGTGTGACTACAATCGGTGGAACCAGATGAAAGTGCAATAAAGAACGTATACAAGAATATATACATATATGCAGTGTGAGGCAGAACTTAGTCGGCCTAGGAGGTAGGTTCGAGTCAAATATGGTAGGTTCTGATATGTGCATGACTAGGGCTGACCCTGGGTGTCATTGGTGATGAGCCAGTTTATAATGTTGCACCTAAACAAATGGAAGGGTTGGTCTGCTCTCAATGGGGAGGGGGGGGGGTAGTAAAGAGCATTCCAGGCCTGTGCTGCCATAACGGGGAAGCTGGTTCCTCTTAGCTTGAATCTGGCTAGGTGTGCTGAGTTGATGGTTCTAGTAGGGCGGTTAGAAGATTGTTTAGTGATTCTCTCAGGGGTAAGTAGGGGCTACATGGTTGAGGCGTTTGTGCGTTAGGGATAGGGTTTTGGGCATGATTTTGTCTCTGGTATTAAGCCATTTGATCTGTCCCCTCAGATCAGAAATGTGTTCTCCTGGGTATACCAAGGGCGGCTCTTAGGGTGTTATTTTGCAAAGTTTATATTGTCTTGATGAGGTATTTGTTGGGCCCCAGATAAAGAGCATTACAATAATCCAATTGTGCTCCCGGTAGTTTTATTTATTTGCATTTGTAAAGCAGCAACTGCCCCCGGGCATCATGGCACTGTTAAGAAGACTTACTTAGTTACAGAAGTGCGTTTGAAGGCATACATACCTATTGCTTCATACAGTTACAAAAGTGCTTAGCGTATATTACATGGTTGGTTGGGCATTATATGGTGCCAGCGACATCTTACATGGCAGCAGTTGCCTAGTCATGACTATTATACATATACAAGGTGTCAGCCACATGTTGCATGGCAGCGACGACTCCTATGCAGGGTCATAGTAGGGTAGGGTAGTGTAGTGCAACTTTCCTTCGACAAGAATGGTCTGCATGTTCTAATCGGTTTATGTCTGTATGCAGTGGCAGATGCCAAGGCGCTGACTTGTTTGTTAAATATAAAGGCAGAGTCGAGGACTAAACCTAAGGTTTTAGCTTCTTTTGCCACTTTGAGAGTTACCATCAATGTTAAAGGTGGTATTGTATTGGCTTAGTTTGTTGAAGTTAGGTATGGAACCAAGTATAAGCAGCTCCGTTTTGTCATCGGGCAAAGGCAGTGTGAGGCCATCCATGCCTGAATGATGAGGTATATTTTATTCACCAAAGCCATGTCCTTATCATACTCACCCGATAGGGGTATGATGATCTGGGTGTCATCTGCATAGTTAGTGTAGGTGACGCCCAGATCTAGGTAGTCGAACAATGGCTTTGTGAATGTTATACAATGTGGGGGAACACATGAGCCTTGTGGTACCCCACCGGTTACAGGGATGGGGTCGGCTGCTGCAAGTGGTGAAAAGACACGGATGGTCCAATTATTGAGAAATGATTTAATCCAGGTAATTGCCACTAGTGAGAAATGTGTTGCTGAGGCCAAATGTTTGCATAGCACTTGGCAGTATTGAGTTACAACGGAGGGAAATGTTGGGGTTAGATCAGAACAGATTGGTATTCAATAAAAAAGTTTCTCCCCAAGGGATGCTGGCGGTCTTTTATCTCAGCAATAATAGTGTTCCCCAATTAAAACCTGTAAGGGAACAAGCACTGCCAAAGCAAATGGGTTCAGAAGGGGGCCTTTAGGGAGCCAGGACAGCCAAAGTCAATGGGCCAGTTCAAAGTTCTAATGCTCTCTTAGAAAATGTTTTAAAATAGTTAATCGTTGAAATAGAAAATCACAGCAACTCAAGAGTCGCCGCCTTGAAGCACAAGGTGAAAGGATAGTGCAGGTGAGTTTAGGTCCACTCGAGATGGGGTACAATAGTACTCCGCAAGGTAGGAAGCACCCCAAATGGCAGAATACACAAAGGACTCAAAACTGATGCAAGCCGGGTAAAAGCCCAGTAGACTCTCAAATGGTGAAAAAAGACTGGGGCCATTTTGAGAAAATGGTCATCCTTGTGTGCAGCACTGCAGCATCAGCCTGCAGCAGCCACCAGACCTTCAAGTTAGTGTAACAACAAAATGTTACATGCAGAAGGAATTACTATTTAACACCCCCAACCCCAGAACTCCCCATAGGGTGGTGTGTGCTGGTCCCATAAAGTAAAGGCAAGTAAGACAGGGGTCATCTTACTATTCTTGGGAACAGTAGTTCACCCAAAAAAATGGTAGTTAAAACATTAAGATGAGTGCAGGGGACCGCTCGGTGGCAGTGCACAAAAGGTGTGGTGTCACTATGCAAAAGCAGATGCCTATGGAGTTTGCCAGACTCCATTAAACATTAAGGAACATAGAAAATCATAGTTTGGGGGGGGGGGAACATGTAAGTGAGTTAGAAAAAGGTCCCACTCACTCAACTCAGGGGTACAAATTTAAAAAGCCAGCAGGTTAAAAGGAATTGGCACAGAAATGAAAGTTCTCCCCAATGGCTCTCAATTTCGAGTTCTGCCATTCGAGCTAACCTCTGCCCTGAGAGTTTTCACCAAGGTGGTGAGAGTGGGATTAGTCTACCCCTACCTGAATGATTGGCTAATCGGGGATCCACACTACCTCCTTGGCTTCCTCCCCAGAGGAAGTGGTACATATGGCAAGTAGAAACTTTCAACTACTGGCTGAAGACCCCATTGCAGTCACTGCCAGTGTTTCTTTAGTGTCCCTGGGAACAGCAGAGTTTAGATGTAGTATTCTTGTGTTATCTGGAATTGAATTAGACAAGGACAGTGTACTTGTAAATGGTCAGGAGACCCCTCCCATTAGAGACACTGGGGCCAGCATTACAGTGGTGGATGAATCTTTTTTTCAAACCTGATGTTGCTAAGGCACCCAAAGGCCTCACTAAGCTTGCTGGAGGCCCTGTCCAAATGCTTCCTAGACTACCAGCTCTCATACAGTGCAACAACATGACTCAAGGTGCCTGGGAGAGTCCTGTTGGGGAATGACTTACGCTTGGAGTTGTATCCAGCACCCCCAGGCCTCCCAGTAAAGGCAAACGGGAGCAGACAAGGAAGGCCATTGAGTACCTTAACTGACTCTCTAGTGGATGTTGGAGAGGAATCTATAACACCCAGTCCACAGGAATTACTAACTGCTATTTCTAAGACGAATGAGAAAAACGGGAAACCCAAGGTCTCAAGAAAAAGCAAGAAAGCACTCCTGTGCAACCAACAAGGACATCCCGGAGAGGACTGTCCAAAGTCAAACCTGTGACTGCTCCACCAGCTGAGGCTGAGTGTGAAACCAGGAAAGGTTGAATCAGCTGCTGAAGATTCAGAGCTGGAAGAAGACATTCCCCCTGTTGGAGACCTTGATCCTAAAGACCATCCTGAGCTGCAGTCCTTACTGGCAGAAGGTGGCCCCTGTAGGGCAGAGGTCAGTGTCTTACTCTTGAAGGACTTTGCCAACAGGCAGCTTCCCAGCTGGACGGGCAAGAGCCAGGGAAGCATAGGTTGAACTGGGAAGATGGCCTCTTCTACAGTGAACCAACTGAGTCTATCCCAGGGGACTAAAGAAGACTGGTAGTGCCTCTAGAGACAAGACACCAGTTCCTACAGTTAGCCCATGAGATTCCTTTAGCTGGTTGTTTGAGCTACAAGACCAAGGAAAGGCTTTCTCTATATTTCTACTGGCCTAAATTGGGGTCTCCTACATTTTGTAGGAGCTGTGACACTTGTCAGACATCTGGCAAGAGTGGAACCAAGAATGTGGCACCCTTGGTGCCTCTCCCAGTGGTGGGAGTCCCTTTTGAGAGGGGGAGGAATCGACATTGTTGGTCCCTTAGACACTCCAACCTTTTCAGGCAAGTTTTTTTATTTCTTTTTTATATTGGTTGTAGTAGACCATGCTACTAGATATCCTGAAGCCATGCCTAATGAGGACTGTTAGAGCTCAGGCTGTTGCTAAGGCCCTACTTGGTATTTTTTACCAGGGTAGGTTTTCCTAAGGAAGTCGTCTGACAGGGGATCACATTTTATGTCCCACTACATGTAGGCCATGTGGAAAAACTGGAGTGACAAGTTCTCTCAACTGCCTACCATCCCCAGACGAATGTATTGGTAGAGAGGTTAGATAGAACTATAAAGGGCATGATGGGTGCTTTAGAGGAACCCCTTGGAAGAAAGTGGGACCTTCTACTGCCATGCCTTTTTTATTTGCTTATAGAGAAGTCGCTAGGGAGGGAGTTGGATTTAGTCCCTTTGAGCTTCTCTATGGATATCCAGTTGGAGGCCCCTTGGCCCTAATTAAGGAGGGGTTGGAGAGTGCTCCTTTCCCCAAGCCAGTGAGTCAATATGTGCTTGGTCTCCGAAGGAGAATGACACACCTGATCACAGAAGCATCTGCTAACTTGCAGGTCAGGCTCTGAAGCATTGGCATGACCAGAAGTCCAACATGGTTGAGTTTACTCAAGACCAGCAAGTTTTAGTTTTGGTACCTACAATGCAGTGGGCCTTACTGGACAAATGGATTGGACCCTTCAAAGTTGTGGGAACATTTAGAGAGGTTAATTATTTGGTGGACTGGCAAACCTAAAGAGGGCCCCACGGTCTTTCACACCAACAGTCTAAAAGCCTATGTCACAAGACCAGAAGTGGGAGCTTTGCTTCTAGCTTCTGCTCAGGAGGAGAGTGAACCTCTACCCGATCTCTTCAGGGGACAACCTGTAGATGAGAAAATGGGAGTTAATCTCTCTTCTAATCTGACACTGGAACAGCAGGAGGAGTGCAAATCTGTTAAATCAGTTTGCCTCCCTGTTTTCCCTATCACCAGGCTTGACCTTTTGGGCCCAGCATGATATTCTCACTTGTGACTGTTTACCTGTTAAAAGCAGAGGTAATAGAATGTCAGACCATTTAAGAACCCACACAAAGGAAGGGCTCTATTACCCCGAGATCAAGCATATTTTTGACCCATCTACAAGTCCATGGTCTAGTCCAGTTGTACTAGTGCCAAAGGCAGGATCCAAGGAATTGAGATGCTGTGTGTAAATGCAGTCACAAAGACTGATGCCCATCATTTACATAGGACAGATGAACTGGTGGACAAACTTGGGTCAGCCCAGTACATTTGACTCCACGTCAGGCTATTGGCAAATGGATCTGACAGACCATGCCAAGGAGAACTGCATTTTCAACCCCAGCAGGCCTCTACCAGTTTAAGGTAATGCCTTTTGGATTAAAGAATGCACCTGCAACATTCCAAAGGCTGGTTAATCAAGTTCTGAATGGGATGGAGGACTTC
This sequence comes from Ambystoma mexicanum, assembly GCF_040938575.1. Taxonomy (NCBI): domain Eukaryota; kingdom Metazoa; phylum Chordata; class Amphibia; order Caudata; family Ambystomatidae; genus Ambystoma; species Ambystoma mexicanum. The sequence goes on along the minus strand of NC_090931.1, from coordinate 928,702,236 downwards.
TGCATGGCATACTTGGATGACATTGCTGTGTTCAGCCCTACTTGGAAAGAACATGTTGACCACCTAGGATATGTTTTGCAGGCTCTTGAGCAGGCCCAGCTGACCATAAAGGCAAGTAAATGTCAAATTGGTCAGAGCAAAGTGGTCTACCTTGGACATGAGGTAGGGAGAGGTGAAATAAGGCCATTGCCTAGCAAAGTACAAGAATGGGCCATCCTTACTACTCGAACACAAGTGAGCCTTCTTAGGTCTCACTGTTTATTAGAGGAACATCATAGAGCACTATGGGTCCATAGCTTATCCCTTCAATGTGGTCTCCTCGCCCAAATTTCCTATAAAGGTCAGGTGGAATGAGGAGTGCACCAAGGCGTTCGAAGGACTTAAGAAAGCCCTTTGTCAAGCTCCAGTCTTAAGTGCTCCTAACTGCAGCCAAACCTTCATTGTGCAAACAGATGCTTCCAATACAGGTATAGGTGCACTTCTGAGTCAGCTGGATGAGAAAGGTAGGTAGCACCCCATCTGCTACATCAGCTGAAGGAACCAGAGACAAGGTGGGCAGCCATTGAAAGAGAATGTTTTGCTATTGTGTGGTCACTGAAGTTTAGACCAAACTTGTATGGATCTAATTTTGTGATTCAGACTGACCACCAACCCTTGATGGTTAAAGCAGATGAAGGGGGGGGGGGGGGGGGCGGGAGTCCTAAATTGTTAAGATGGTCAATCCGCCTACAGGGGTTTGATTTTTACCATTGAACACAGGCCAGGGTGTAATCGCCAAAATGCCGATGGTCTCTCCAGAATTTGTGACCGACTGGAATAAGGAGATTCATCCAGGGGTAGATAATCCTCCTGTCCCTTCGTCTGGGGGTGGGGGGACGAGTGTTGGGGAGAATTATCATAAATGTGCTAATTCCTTGAACCTTAGAACCTTAGAGACCCCCAGCAACTTTGCTGGATTTTGAGGATTTTTTTTTACCTGTAAAGAGTGACCCTTTTTCCCCACTCGCTTGTATGATGTGTTTTTCCTCTTGTGTTCTTTGATTATGGTGTTTTAGATAACTCCATAGGCATCATCTTTTCATGTGTTACACAGCACCCTCAGTGCAGTGACAATCTTTTAGACTTCCCAAAGGTTTAAATACCTTCTCTGGTATAAACTATGGTTTCCCAGAGAATGTAAGGATAAATTGAACTTGCTAGTCTTTTTTTTCAATTCATAGACCCAGCACACACTATCTTCCTGTAGAGTGCTGGAGGGGTTACCTAGTATCCCCTGTCTAGAAACTCATGTAGCAGTCAAATTCTACCCTTTCATATCGAAATGGCTGGCGGCCGTGGTTTTACAACAAACTATCATGATTTTTCCCGACCGCGAACACTGGTAGCTAAAAATCGCGGGAGCCATGTTTTTCACGATTGTGCCTTAAACCCCTTTGTTTAAACAGGTCCTTGTTGTCTTTTTTCAGTTTCTTTTTGGAAAGGTCCTTCTAGAGTTTGTCTCTGTGCGCCAAACCAGGTTTGGTCTTTATTCGTACGCCTTTGGCGGGCTTCCGGGCTGAAGACCGCCTCTGGCGCCTGAGTGTCTGGGGTGGGCAGGAAGTGAGGGAGGTGCCTGACACTCCCTGTGCTTAGTCTCCTAGAAGACCCAAATGCACTCTGGCGTGATTGGCTGACTGTCCGGCAAGGACAGCCACCCTGCTGGGTGAGTGACAGCCAGGCTGGAATGAAAGGGAGAAATTTAAATGGTGAGTCTCTTGGCTTGGAATGCAGTCGACCACTGGAACGAAGGAACCGAAGACTAGCTGGAAGAGGGCGGCGGCTGCAACTCCTGGACCGTTGGTTTGCCAGGTGAAGCCCTGCTGCAGGTCTGAATTGCCAAGTTCATCTCGACAGAAATGCCCCTTCAAGGATGACTTCTTCCTTTGAGTTGGTGGGACCAATCAACTCGTAATCCATCTGGATACTTCTCAGAGCTGATTAGGTTTAACCAGGGGGGGGAAGGGCACCAGCTTGTGTGCTTGACGACAGCTCCGCGAATCAAAGATCTTCCATTTGCCAGCTTTTTGACAAGTCCTCGTGCAGTGCAGGAGTCCCCCGACATCCTCCCTCTTGTCCCCACGACTGAGGCTCCAGAACAGCGAGATCTGCAGGAATTGCCAGGTAACACAGCATCTTTTCATCATATTAAGGTACTGTGCCAACCCGATTGAGAGAACTTGCCTCTCGTGGTGGAAGTTTGTGGAACTTTCCCAACTTTCAGGCCTAATCAGCTTGTGACCTAACATTTGATTCTTTTTCGTACAAACTACTGAGAACTTTGGCAAACACTTTACCATTAACTACTAGAACTGCTCTTTCCTATCCAAGACACTAGCCCATTGACTTTGGCCTAGGCCTATTGAACTGAATCGAGTCCTAGTGAACTGAAACTATTTGCACTGACTAAGAAAGTATTTGTGGTCTATTCTATTAACATTTGCCTCTTTACTCCTATTTAAAGTGACAAATGCAATTTTGCTCCTATTTTAGGGAAGCCTAATTTACTCAAATTTATTGATTTTTGTGCTGGAGTGTATTTGTGTATAATTTGCCTCCAAGTGAATGTTTTCTAAATGACTGTGTAATAAATGTATAATTGTTTTACTAAGAGACCTTGAGTGTAAGTGTCTACTTGAAACACTGTGATTGTAAGACCTCTGTGTAACATCTTTTAGTGCTCACATTCCCTCTTGAGATGATCCTGGCTGCTAAGCTCGCTACCGAAAACTGTGTAGTACAGACTTCTACCAAAGGTTGGTTTTGCTTACACCGCTAGTCCTAATTGTATGTGGTCGTCACAGCGGGTACTACATGCAATTCTGCCCAACAGTGACTAAGAAGTCAAAGGAGCAGAGAGAAGGGGGGGTTACTAGGCCCTTTGGCACTCTACATAAGGTGGTGTGTACAAATCTCTAACTATGACGTTTTAGGAGAGATCAAGTACCTCTCGTTAAACTGTAGTTACTCTAGGATAAAGAAAATAATCTGAGGACCCCAAGGGTCCTCAGCAACACTGCCCCTAAGGAGCTGTGTGCTGCAATAGTAAAATACAGATGCCTTTGAGTGTATAGACTAGACTCCATAATACAGTTCACATATACAAAAGATAGAGCCCATAAGAATAAATGAGTGGGAAAAGGCTCCACTCATTCAGGATTTAAGAAAAAGGTCCAGAAGTCCAGCAAAAAGTGATTGGGGGGGGATCTCACTAGGAGAGTGGATGAAGCCTAACAATGATAAATCTCCCTAACACTGCATCAGTGAGAAAGGTAGTGTGCAACTGGCTAATGGATGGTGACAATACATGATACAGAAATGACTGTAGTCCAAAGGGAATGAGTATATACTGGGTGGTATGTAGAGTGGAGTTATAAATCCATGGTAATTGGGTAAGGGGTTGTGTGAAAGTAGTGGGTGCGCCTTGTAGCTTGTGGTGCCTTAGCACAGATTTGTAAGTTCAGTTAAACACTTGACCACCTCCACTGGAGTCGAGGCTGACGTCAAGAATGACGAAATTGTAAGTGGTCTTCATATGTTGTGACTGTGTATTCTTACACAGGAGTAATGAATCATTTAGATCATTGTGATTCTGTGAGCTTCCATAAATCCAGATTGCCATAGTCTCTTCAGTTAGAAAAACTTTCTGTTTTTTGTAGTTTTATTTTTTGTTATTAATGTATCATTTTCAATCTCTCAAATACAAGCAGTATACAACAGTATTATATTTTGTTAACACTGTTGCCCCAGTTTGGTCTTAATATAGATGCATACCCAACTGGCATAATTGGTACAATAGTCCCATTTACAACTTTTTAAACTTCTCATTTCTTTCACATAAAGATCTTGTCCCATATAGGTGAGGTGGGACATTTGAGAATTATTTTAAATTTGTCTGCTGCTTTCTTCCAAATCTGTCCCCATTATACCAACCTGTGATGGAAGACAAGTGTACCATGCCTAAAGCTCCACAAACATGGTTTCCTTCTTGACTGTGATGCCATGTTATCAAGAGCATTCTGTTTCCTTGCTCAGCTGACCCAAAGGTTTGCAAATTTCAGATAAACACATTAATATTGGCACTGGGCTTCAAGCAGTGTAAACTCCATGGTCCTGCCATCATAAGACCCAAATGAGTTGTATATTGTAACTCCTCCGATAAAATCTCAAACCGTTATAGTGCTGTATATACTATTTTCTTATTGATCTGTAGTGTACTATGTTGCACACACGTTCCAAGAAAGCTGCCCTTTTGTGTTCAACATTGATTTATGCCAGATAACCTATTCAATGGCAAGCTTGATTTCTTCTTGCATATTATTAAGCAAATGTTTATAATTTTCCATTCAGATGATTGTGTTCATACTTGTGTTGTGTTCTTTCTGCAGAACAGAGACTAAATATTGACATGACCCTGAGCTGACTGACTGAAAACGTGACAGGACACAGTCGACGGGACACAGTCCCTGTGGACAGTGACAGCTTATTTCCCCCTAATGTTGTTAGCAAAGCATATTTGTGAAATCTTCCCTCCAAGGAAACCAATAAAGGAAACCTAATGGATGTCAGTTTTTTTCCAATAGAAAATGTTGAGCGTTTTAAAATGGGCAAGACATCTTTTTTTTGCTATTGTTCCAGTGTACAATTATGGTTTTAATTGTATTGTTGAAAAAATAAAAATCATTTTTGTTTTTACCTTGTTTTTATGAAATTTTATTGATGCACCATTCAGGAATCTAACACTGCGTTTCGAAGGTAAGTGGTAGTCTTTTGTCACAACCAGTGGTAACATGCACACTCTGGTATGTTTGAACTGCACTTCAAATCAATTAACCTATTGTGCCGAACAGTAAGCTACATTGTAGACCTGCACAGCCAGACATGAATATGGAATGGTGTTTATATTTATAGGGTGGTAAGTATTGCAAACTGACCATCTTGAAAATATGATGCTGGATACTTGATACAATGCAGATGAAGCACATTTTTCAGTCTACCTTTTCAGATGTTTGCTGACCTATTCCCCCCCACCCTTCACTCTGCCCTGATTAACTATTTATAATAAAGACTTACTTCTACAGTGAAGCCCATCACCCTAGCCAATTCCTGTTGCATCCATCCCACCTAGTTTCATAATATTACTAGTGCATCTTGTGTGGTTTGTTACTGCAATGAAAAGTCTTCAGTTTTCAAACTAAAGTTTGAAATGACAACTGTTGATGTACTTTGCATTGCTATGCTGTAAATTTGAAGTGTTTTTTTCTTGGTGCATTTCATTTGTATTTTACATTCTTCTGCTACCTTAACATTCCACTTAAATGGCTTGTTTCCGAGCCCTTAATTTATGTTCTCCCATAAGAAATAGAAGTGTTGGACCAACTTTGTATTGAATGAGCAGAATATTGGTCCTGATGCTACAGTTTCCTCAATGTTAAACGAGCACTGGTAATGACAAATGTTTTGGCATGGGGAAAGCATGTACCAGGAACTGTCATAGCGGTATTAACTGCCCATGGATGGTAGCTCCTGCACAATATTGTGAGTACCTGGGCATATAATAGCAGTACCTTGAAAATGTCTAATACTTATCCACAAGCCAGACATTTTGGTTTTTCCAATGCTTTTTTTTTTACAGGACTTTAGTGAATGATACAGTGCTTCTAAATCGAGTGGCTAAAGGCAGACCTGTCAAAGACACTTTTTATTACACAAGTAGTGCTGTTATAGCGCCAATTAAGTAATTCACTGACTTTTTTGGAAAAACACTTGCAGGCACTTTGAGCGCAACGTTTGATGGTAAAGCTTAATAAACGTAGCTCATATCTCTGGATGATTTCCTTTGGGCGGATAGGGGCAGGACGTGGGTGGGAATGAACCTAGAGATTAGCATGGCCATGTGAGTCAATTGGGTACATTACTAAACATCTGTAAGCTTTGTGTACCTCGTATGCCCTTTCTCACTAGCTGTACTCTAGCAAAACCATACAACTGAGACGGTACAAAACTCCACCGTTAGTAGAATGTTAAAGCATTTGTACCACGCACTGTCACCAACTGAGTTGGTCCCCAGGCGCTCTGGCGGATCTGCAAACGAGAAGGCGGGGATGGGTTAGTGTGAAGAGGGAGTAGGATAGTGAGAGGAGCGGTGTCCTGTTGGCAGCTTCATGTTGGTATACACTGTGCGCTGAGCTTAGGTGCGAGTATCGGAGCGATGTTAGTCCTCGTGTGCTGCTGGTGCGGTTTGTATTGCAGTGTGGTGAAGTGAATGCGGCTTGCGGCGCGACAGGTGGTTGTGTTCGTTTTTTGAGTGAGTCAAGTATGCAGAAAACTTGTTTTGCAACTAATATTCACAGTATGACTGAATGCTTAGTTTTTGTGAATCCTGCACGGTGCGAAAACAGTTAGATTTGAGAGTCTTGTATAGGGAGAGTCCTACGCCTGAAATTTAGGTTTTAGTGCGACGCACTCCCTGTTGTATTATAATGAACTATGTATAGTGTTGTATTCGAGTGAAGTATGTATAGTGAGGTTGGAGTGTCTATTCTCCTCCTTGGGTGTCGGCGCAGGAGCTGTGGTCTCCTCTTAACCTACTATCTATGTGAATGCCAGGTCAGGCCAGGATGCTGTGGATGAGTCAGTGCTTTCGTCTTGGTCTGATGGTGTTCAGTCTTTAGTGTCCTCCTCTTGTGGCTATCTCTCATGTCTTATGGTATGTCGTGGGGTGCAGTCCTTGGATTCTGTTTGTTTGGTGGGCACTGAGATCGGTAGCTTTATTCATCGTTTAGCGGTGTGGGCGTTCTTGTGGGTGGTCTTCTAGTTACACAGTGAAGAGCCAGGATTTGAGCAGTTTCCTGATTAGGTGGTTTCGTGTGTTCCGTATTTTCTTTGGTAGGTCATTCCAGGTTTTCGTTGTGCCTGGTGAGAGAGAGAGCATCCTCCTGAGTTTTCTTCTGTTCTAGGGTTTCGGTTCCAGGCAGATGTCCATCTGAGCTTTCTTGTTGGCTGGTGTAGGCGTTATTTATATCTCAGGAATTCTGTGCCTTGGTTGTGTATTGCTCTGCACGTGATACACATTGATTTGAATTTTATTTGCTGTTATATTGGTAGCCAATGTAGTGTTTGTGTTTTTTCTTTTTGTTTTTTTTTTTAAGCATGGGTGTGATGTGTTCTCTTCGGGATAGTTTGAGGAGTCTGGCGGCTGCATTTTGTGTTGTAGTCTTTAACTCGTTAAAGCATACCCAGGTATAAGCGATTGGCATAATCTACTCTGGACATGACCAGAGCGATGATGATGGTGTGTGTTGGCGAATGACAGGAACGCTAGGATCCTTTTTTGCCACTCACAGGAGAAAGAAGCATTTCTTGAGTAGAGTGTTTACTTGTGACTCTAGAGTGAGGTTGTCCATCAGGACCCCTAGGTGTTTTTTTTTTTACAATTGAAGATGGTGCTGGGGTCATGCCAAGTTCTCTTGGCCAGGGGATGTAGTTGGCCCCTCTGTTTTATGTGACGATCATGATCTGTTTTGCCTGGGTTCATTTTGAGGTGGTTCAAATTCATCCAGTTGAATATATCACGAAGGCAATTCTCTAGTGTTGCGTTTTTTTTCTCAGGTGTTTTGTATTTTGAAGATTTGTCTCGGCAGCGTAGTTGTAGCAGGTGAGGCCGTGTCTTTTGACCTATTTTGATTAATAGATAGATATAGGTAGATGTTGAATAAAAGCGGGGAGAAAGATAATCATTGTGGTACTCTGCATGTGGAGTCTCTTGATTTGGACTTAGAAATCGTATGGATGAAACCTTTTGTTTTGTTAGGAAGGATTTGATCCATAGTAGGGCGGTGTCTGAAATTCCCAGTCCTTCTAATCTCGTTATGAGGATGTCGTGGTTGACGGTGTCGAATGCTGCGGATAGGTCAAGAAGTATCAAGGCAGTACTGTTGTCCGAGTCTGCGTTTGTTAGGTCGTCCCATATTGAGAGGGGAGCTGATTCCGTTCCTCATTGGTCTGAATCCAACTTGTTCCTAGTCTAGTAGGCAGTGCTCTTCTATGAATTCTTATGTTTTATAAACGTATGTTTCTAGCAGTTTGGCTATGTACGGGATATTGGAAATGGGTCTGTAGTCGGATAAGTCCTCTACGTTTTCTGTTTTCTTTGAGTAGCAGCCTGATGTCCGCATATTTGAAGGCCTGTGGTACTTTACCTGTTGAGATTAAAAGGTGGAGGACATTCCTATGGTATTCCATGGGAGTTCCTTGTTTGAGAATTGATTTGTATATGTCCTGGGGGTTGGGTGGGGGCTCTTCTGGAGAGTCTGATTTGTTACTTGACTTACTAGTTTGATGAAGTCTCCACTGATATTTCAAAGTTTTGTAGTTTGTTTGGATGTTCCGTGTGAGGATAGGTGAGGTGTGTAGTGTGGTCTTTGTATGGTATGTTGGATGGAAGTAATTTTATTTTTGAAGTGATCGCATAGTTTAATCGATGGACTTGGCATCTTGCCTCCCGGTATTTTTTTAATTTCATTTATGATTTTGAAGAGTTGTTTTTGGGTGTTTAAATTTGGTTGTTGTAGCGTTTCCTCTCCGCTATTTTTGTATTTCCTTTTTGTATGAGCGGATCTGTTGTAGAAATTTCAATTTGCTTGCTGTGGTGGTGGTGTTCCTCCAATCTGATTCTAGTTTTCGGTTTTCTTTTCATGGCGCTGAGTAGCGGGGTGAACCATTTTGCCATTGTGTTTTTTTTTTTTTTTTTTTTTTTACGTGAGGGGGGTGAAGGGTTTTTCTTTGGCCATGTCGTCTAGGGTTGTTCCGATCCAGGTGTGGAGTAAGGCTACTCTTTTGTCCAGGTCAGCTTCTTCCGTAATTGTTGCTTGTGGTATGAGTTCCAGGAGTTCAGTTAGGTTGACATTTTTGTTGGTTCTCCAATTTCTTTTAAAGGTGATCAGTGGTTTGTCTTATTGCTGGTCTATTGGAACGGCCACTGTGATTATGAATGGAATGATGAGGTGGTCGCTCCAGAGGATTTGAATTGGGGGTGCCGTGGAATGAGTTAATTGTTGGCGAAGATTGCATCAAGTGTATGCCCTGCTGAGTGTGTTGCTCCTTTGACTAGTTGTAGATTCATTGCTGCTAGTTGGGCGGTTAAAGATTTTTGTGTGGTTGTGGTTTCTTCCTCGAACCAGATGTTAAAATCTCTGAGGATGATCAGATGATTGTGTCTGATGGCTAGGATGGTGATTGCTTCCATGAAGGCTTCTACGAAGGTTGCATCGTAGGTTGGTGGTCTGTATCTCCGTATGAATTTCAGGTTTATTTTGGGGTTTACTGATACATGCAAATCCTTAATACTGCATCTATCTGTTTAATGGATCTTCCAGTTGTTCCTTTTGGGTGATTGCCAGTGAACCCCCCCGCCCCCCTCTTCTAGTTTTCCTGTGTGGTTGGATGCAGTTTTCAGGCAGGCAGTTGTTGAGTGATCTTGTAATTGTCGTCTAGCCATGTTTGTTACAGATAGGGTGTCGATGCCTCCGTCTGATAGGTCGTATATTTCAGTTGAATGTTTGGACGTTGACCTTGTGTTTAATAATGGTGGTTCCTTGTTTAGGTTTGTAGTTGTCCGGTCGTGGTGTTTGTTTTGGTGTTGATTGGATGAAGGACAGCGACGGCTGTTTCTTCATTGAGGCGGTCCACTAGGTTGATAGCATGACTGTTTGATCTTAGTGCTTCTCCAGTGAAGATGATTGGATGAAGATCAGTGATGGCTTCTTCATTGAATCGGTCTGTTACGTTAATGGTAGGGTAGGGTTGTTGGTTACCAGGGCATCCGTCTTGTCTGGTATGTTGTTGGTATCGATGGTGCCCCTCTGTTCTTGTGATGTATGGGGTAAGGGGGTTGGAATCATCCCACTCTTATTGGGTGCTCCCGTCTTTTCCAGGTGTTTCGGGGGGTTCTTTGTTTCAGGATTTTTGTGTTGAGGTATCGCCGCTCTGTGGTTGTCACGAGGTAGGGTATAAGATGTAAGGATTTTTCTCTCACATAGTTTGTTCTGGTGATAACCGTGTTAGGCATGGTGTTTCCTGCATTTGAGGCTGCTTCTGCTGAGTTCTGTTGGTATTGTGTGTCTGTGGCCATATTTACACGATCTTGCTCTTTCTCGGCGTCCCTTTCTGGGTCGGGGCATTTTGGTTCACGGTGCAGAGGTAGCAGGGTAAGTGGTCCTCTGTGATGTATTGTGCAAGCACAGTATTGATGTTCCTTTTAGTCTTGATACGCTTGGATGCTCTCAGGTTCAGTCTCTTTTGGATCGGCTGCATTTCCTATGGGTGCACTGTTGGGGGTATTGGGTAGTGGGCGTTTGGTTGTTGGGTGTTTAAGACTGAGTTAAGGTAGGTAGTGATAGATCTCAGGTATTGGTGGGATGTAGGGCTTAGTTTCACTGGTGTGGATGATCAATAATGGCAGGCAGTGCTTACCGCTTAGATTGTGTCCCGGAAGGGCTTTGGGGGACCCTGTTTCAAACGGGCTTGGGCCATCATTCAAGTAGCTGGTTCCAGGACTGCTTGGTGGCTAGAGGGAGGTATGGGTTTTTAGGGGGTAATACTGCACCCAAATCTGAGGTGACTGGACAGCGGGAGAGGCCTGGCTTAAGGTGGTGACTGAGCACAGCTGGATATTGCGGTCCTGTATAGTGGGAGAGGCCTACGCCTAGCAGAACATTTGAGTAGAATACCAAACACAGCTGAAGTCAATTCAGTACAGTAACAAACGCTGTTGGACCTGGTACTGCTCGTTATGAGAGACAATTGAATAATTCAATACAATCCTAAAATCCAGCTGGATTTGAGGATCCTGTATAGTGGGAGAGAGGTCTACGCCTAACAGAACAATTGAGTGTAATACCAAGCACACCTAGGATTGAAAGTCAATTGAGTACAATATTAAATGCAGTTAGATCTGAGTCAATTGTATGATTGAGTAAAGGGCTAAAAGCAGCTAGATTTGAGGAACAGTTCAGTACAGTCCCAAACACTGCTACTGAGAGAGGCATACGCCTAACGGAACAATACTAAACATCTAGATTTGAGGTTCAATTGAAGCAGTTGAGTAAAATACTAAACACAGCTAGAATTGACAGTGTGGGAACGAGGGAAGCGATGGAAAATGGTCAGTGTTTTAGATAAGTTTACCAAGTGGCTAGGATTCCAGGGTAGAGCATTTGCTCTACTCCCAACCCGGGCCACTCCTACCGTACTGGTCCTAGTAGTTGCTGGTTGACGGTTGGCCACTGGCTTCCCCTGCGGACACCTGCAGACAGTTTGGAGCCGCTTCTGTAGGAGCCGTAGGTTGTACCACTGGAGTATGAGTGGCAAGGCTTATCTTAGGCGGGAGAGAGGGCTGTAGCTTGGTACAAAGAAATGGTAGCATACATATGTTACAAAGACACAAACACTGAATTTTAAAAATATTTAAATAAGAGTGGGCCAAGATGATTCTTGGTTAAATAAGTACCATCACATAATATTAACAATTATAGAAACCACCTCACTACTTGAGGGATATACCCTCAAGTATAACCCTATTAAGAATACAATGAGAAGTCAAGGTAAGTCAAACCTATTACAGATTCAATTCAGAATGCAGTCAGCTATTCATGGGGGGGTTAAAATCAGGTTGTACATACTTTGTGAATACAGTCAGTATTTCAAGGGTAGTAGCGCCTGTCAGTCATGCAGTGACTGTTATGCAATTTCATAACAGTACAAATTGCATAACAATCCTACGCTGTTGTAACTTTACTTTTTTAAAACTATTTGTTACACTTGACATTACACATGAAAAAGTGAGCAGTGGAGACGATCGTTAATCTCAAAATTAGCACATGGTCATTGTACAGCAACAGTAATTGAGCACAGTGGGTCATCAGAACAGTGGCCAAACACTAAGCATATTTGGTTTATCATTCAGAACCATCGTCTAGATGGGATTATTACCAGGGGAAGATGGTGCGGAAGAAGAGCCATCTGTCATACCGGATATAGAGGAAAGATGGGAGCGGAATTGGGGCCGCACATAACTCGGTCTGGACGTTGGCGGCAGTTGAGTCGCCCATGTCTCTTCTGTGTCGGATGCCCAGGTAACAGCAGATAGCCACTGCGCATGTGTGGGTACCTGGGGACGGAGCCAACATAGCAGGATGCATCGCACTGCAAGTAACATGCATAAACCAGCAAGCTTTCTGGAGTCACAGTGAAAGCCAGGAAAATCATGGAAGAGGTATTTCAGTGGGGATGGGGTGAACTCATGGTCTAGGATAGATGAGTGTGGAGCAGATCTCGGCCCAGAATTGAGTGAGATGAGGGCAGGCCCAGATCATATGAATATAGGTTGTATCTTCAGACCTAAATCTAGGGCACCTGGGAGAGTGGTCTGGGAACATTCGATGTAATTGGATTGGTGTGTAGTGGTATCTGTGTAGGGTTTTAAATTGGATCAGCTTAAAACGGGAATTGAACGATATGATAGGAAAACTGGGATATCTACTCTTTCAAATTCAGTGAGGCCTGAGTACTGGAGCCAAATGGGTGATTTAATAAACGCAAGGTCAATGTCCAAAGTTGCCCTGGTCAAAGACATCCCGAATGGTCTCAAAACCAGCCTCTGGCCAGGGCCGTGCCTCAGGCAGGGGAATGCAGGGAGCGCCGGAGAGGAAATTCCAGAGAGGTAGACTGCTGTGGCATGGGTGAGGGCTACCAAGGCGTGTCCATATTCTAGTGAGAGCTGTAAGTGTAACGCCAACCGGGTCAAGAGGGCCACAGTTAAGTTTGGGAGAGGAAAGTGCTAGGGGGTGGATATCGTGATTGCCCCACTCCCCCCCACCACCACACGTTGGTCAAGGCATACATGCGAGAGGGGGGGGGGGGTATTTAAGGCGGTAAACTAATACGACGCAAATTGCGCTTGGGTGACCAGCCAATATTTTTCGAAGTTGGGAGCACCAAAGCCACGGTTCTCCGTGGGAGAAGCTAATGTGGTGAATTTGAGGCAGATGGCACCAGAGTGCCACAAGAATTCATTAAGTGTGCGGTTTAGTGATCGAAAAAATTCTCTACCCGGCCACAGGGGAAGATTAAGAAACCGATTGAAAACGTTGGGAGTACTACCATTTTTTAAGATGCCAAGTTTGCCTGCAAGGGACAATGGGAGTTTGGCCCAACCCAGGCATTTATTTGTAAGTGTAGTAAAATAATTAAATTGAGGTAATTGGTCTCATGTAACCTGTCTTGTTTGTGAGCTACCACTGCCCCGAGATATGTGAATTCCGATTGTGCCCACGTGAATCCCATGAGATCAAGGGGAGGGGCGATGGCATCAGTAAGTGGATAAAGTGTTGATTTTGTGCAGTTAACCTTAAGACCAGACAGTTGTCCAAAGTGTATGACTTCAAGGATTGGGGCGAGGTTATGTTCAGGGGAGCGTATAAAAAGGAAGGAATCCTCTGTGTATAGGGAAACATCGTGAGCATCCAGTAGTTGCAGGCCTCTGTGTGAATATGTCTGCCGCATCCTATCCGCCAAGGGTTCTATGGCAAAGATAAATGGAGAGAAGGGGCATCCCTGTCTCGTGCCGCGGGCTATACAAAAGGTGGGCGGGGGAGAAGCACCTGTCCTCCATGTGAACTCTTGCTACAGGGTCTGAGTACAATAGTTTAACCCATGAGAGGAATCGGGGCCCAAAGTTGCATTTCTTCAGCACCCACCAAAGGTAGTTCCAAGATACAGAATCAAAGGCCTTCTGCATGTCAAGGGATGCTACTACAGTGTGGACATTGGGGGTCAATCTGGCTGATATTAAAGAGACGACGCAGGTTAAACGACGCAGGTTAAGAGAAGTGGATCTGCCTGGTATAAATACAGCCTGGTCTGGGTGTATGATGTGGGGCATGTAAGGGGACAACTGTATGGCCAATACCTAAGCGTAGATCTTGACATCACAGTTTGAGAGAGGCCGATATGACCCACATTGAGTAGAAGGCTTGCCTGGTTTGAGCAGTATGGTTATAATAGCTTCGCAGAGGGTGAGAGGGAACATATCCAGCTAACGGGATTTGTTCCATAGTGCCAAGAGGTGGGGAACCAGGCGACATTTCTATTTTTCTATTGCTTATAGAAATCAATCGGGAAGCTGTTGGAGCTGGGGGCTTTACCCAAGGCCAGAGTCGATGGCAGCGGATATTTCTTCGGCAGTGATGAGCACGTCTAGGCTGATGCTAGTGTCATCGGAGAGAACCGATAAAGGAAGGCTGTCCAGATTTGCATCTATGTCCGAACGTCCCTAAGGACCCCCCCTGCGAAATCACTCAAGAAGGTGCTGTCCAACCTTGGCTTCACGCACTCCATTTCTGACCCACTCATATCAAAGGGTGCACCCTCGACTGGATCAGTCATCGCAACTGCTCCCTTCTCATTACGGCCAACACCCCCATCCCTTGGTCTGACCACCACTACATCCAAATCGACCTCGGAACGAAGAAAGTGGCCCTCGCAACCCCCCCCTAATCATGCCCGGCAACTTGCGCTAGGAGCTCACTGTTGGGCATAATCCTGTGCAGTTCCCTTGGGGAACACTGCAAAAAGATTAAGACTACAGGATTAAGCAGTAAACCCAATTGGTAGCAGTCTGCACCACCCAGATTTACCTGGTAGCTGTGGCTGAGCAGTCGGACCTCTCTCAAGAAGAGTAGGGCAGTATATATAGCATACAAAATAGGGCTAAAAAGACAGTAGGGCAAACAAACACTGACCAGAGCTTTGTATTAAAAGTATATCATTATTTATTTAAAACACACTTTAGGCAAACTTAGCATTCGAGGGGATTGGGTCCTCCGATGTATTCCATATCTATGACCAGTAATGTCCACAGCTGTGCTGCTTCGGAAAATCTTTGGCTCTTGCGTCGATGCGCCGTCCCCGAGGACCTCCTCCGACGGCCGACGTCACCTGATGTGATAAGTAGGACGCCCATAGCCTCAGTTCTGTTTTTTCCACAAACGTGTTCGCTTCGTGAATCTTGGTACGCCTCGACTCGTTGGAGTTTGCTGTTTTCAATTCTTGGTTCGTTGAACCTGTTCGGTTTGTTGTGAAGACCTGTTTGTGGCGATGTCTTTCTCATCTTCAACCCAGCGTCCGGGCTTCAAGAACTGCGGGGACTGTGGGTCCAAGATGTCGGTCACGGACTCGCACAACGCCTGCCTCTGGTGCCTCGGGGAGGCCCACGATACGGACGACTGTGTCGACTGCCAGTCGCTCATGGCAAATGCCTTGCGGGAACGCAAGAAGCTGTCGGTAGGCCGGGTGTCTAAGCCCGGAAGTCGAGGTCTGCGGGGCTTTCGACGGATGACTCGAGGGGTGACTCTCCGCGTCATCGTCGGAAGTCCAGTGGGTCTCCTTCCAGGAGTCGGTCTCGCCACTCCTACGCCTCTTCGGGGCATTCCCGGAAGCGCCGGCATAGGTCGCCTTCCCCGTCCTCTTCCGAGGACTCCGCCCGTCGGCAGGTCGCTTATCCCTCCATGCAAGCGACACCGGAGGAATGGGCTTCCTTCGGGAAGTAGATGCTAGCGATTCTTGAATCGCAGGGCACCGGTCCGTCTGCGCCTCCGAGTGGGGTCGGTCGGCACCGGTCGAGACACCGTACGCCTTTGGGCTTGGGTGGTCGGCACGGCTCGCGGGAGAGGTCCCGCTCGGACAAGGGTAGCCGTTCTCGCCATGCCCCTTCCATGTCCCGGTCCTCGACGCGCTCGCGACCGCGTGATCCTGTGCCGTCTTCGAAGAAGACTGGCGCCGAGGTCGTCTACGATTTCTCTCGAGGCTCTGCCTCCGAGGGGGTCGTCGGCGCCTAGGTCGTCGAGACACGCTCGGAGCTCCGGCTTCGAGGCCTGTGTCGATGCTGGCGGCGCTGCAGCTGACGTCGACGCCTTTTCTGTCAACGCCGACTTGTTCGGCGCCCTCGACGCCTTTCGGGGCGGTGGTGTCGGAGGGGCCCTGTGGCACGGGGTTTGCCCCTAGAAAGGCTATGGCTAAGATCAGGCACTGCTTTGGTCCACAGAGGTCTTCCTCTCCCTGCCTGGAGTACATTTCAGAGGGTGATGAAGGCTCTGATGGGGGCTTGGTTCCGGTTACGGTTCCAGATGACCTTATCTCGGGCCATAGCCAGTTTGATGATCTGCGGCAGTCGCTGCAAGATGCCAGTGGACTGGACACCTCTCTGGAGGTGGAGTTTTGTAGGCCGGAGCCTGGCACTCATGCCGATTCTTATATCAGCGCCTTATGTCTCGGGTCACCGAGTACTTGGGTTGGTCAGCTTCCCCAGGGGAGTTCGTTCAGGATGATCTCACGGACATCCTTGATCTCAGTCCCCCCACTAATCCGGTTTGGCCTTTTCATATGGCTCTGCAGCGAAGCGTGATGGCGGCTTGGACTGCTCCGGAGAGTCTCCCGGCAGTGAGCAAGTCTTTGTTGCGAAAATACCGTCCAGCCAGTAGCGACCCCTGCTACTTGTCTAGGCACCCCACTCCGGAGAGTTTGGTGGTGCAGGCGGCTACGGCCCCGGCAAAGCAGGTGTCATATCCTACCATCCCTCCGGATAGGGACGACAAATGTTTTGACGGCTGGGCAAAGAAAGTGTGGTCTTCAGGGGGTATGGCGCTTCAGGCAGCCAACTCCATATGTGCCTTGTCTCGTTTCACACACTCTGTGGAACTGTGTTGCATTGGCGGCTGAACATATTCCCGAAGGGGACGAACGGGATGGTTTCCTTGCTATGGTTCCGGATGGCAAGGATGCTATGTGTGAGGCCTTTCAGTCGGGTTTGGACTTGGCAGATTGTGTCAGCCGGTCCATGGCGGCGAGCACCGTAATGCGCAGGTTTGCATGATTGCGGAAGTCTGGGTTCACTCCTGATGTGCAGTCCCGGCTCCTCAACATGCCCTTTGACGGTGAACACCTTTTTGGCAGCAAGGCTGACGAGAGCCTTGAGAGGTTGCAGACCTCCAAAGCTGCAGCAAAGTCGTTGGGCGCTGCAGTTCGCCAACCTCCGCCTTTTCGTCCTAGGGGACAGCAATGGAGGGGAGGTTCCTTTCGCTATTACTCGTCCTTCAGTAAAGCGAGGGGAGCTAGCAGTCAAAGAGGCTTCTTGTGCTTGGGATGGATCGGCACATGGAAGTAAGCATCCTTGAGGTCAAGAGACACCAACCAGTCCTGAAGTTGAAGGGCCTGGAGGACTTGAGAAAGAGTCACCATCTTGAACTTGTCCTTCCTGAGGAGTTTGTTCAAACCGCGCAAGTCCATGATGGGTCTCAATCCCCAGTCTTTCTTTGAAATCAAAAAAATAAGGGGGAACACCATCCCTTGTTCCTCTCCGCTACAGGCACCAGTTCTATGGCGCCTTTCTCCAGCAGGGCTTGAATTTCCTGCGCAAGGAGCGGATCCAGACACTTCAAAGAGGTTCCCTGGTGGCCATGCACTACCTCAACAAAAGGGGGGGGGGGGGGGCAGGGTCACTTCCGCTGTGCAGGGAGGCGATGCAGCTCGAATTCTGGGCCATCCAGCAGGAAGTTTCAATCTCGGCTGTTCATCTGGCCGGAGACGACAACGAGACGGCGGACGCTCTGAGCAGGCAGAGCTCGATCTCTAACGAGTGGGAGCTGGCTCGGGAGATTCTCCTGGAGATCTTTGCCCTTTGGGGGACCCCTCAAGTGGACCTCTTCGCCTCCAGTGTCAACCGGAAGTGCGAAGGTTTTGCTCATGGGAATTTCCTCCAAAAGGAGCCTTGGGAGACGCGTTCGTGGTGGAGTGGTCATTCCCACTGCTGTACGTGTTTCCTCCAGTCCCCGTCATCCCGCAAGTGCTGCGGAGGTTATGGAGGTTCGGGTCCCGGATGATCCTCATTGCTCTGGCGTGGGCCCGGAGGACGTGGTACCCAGACCTTATAGACTTGTCCATCTGCCCTCCATGTCGTCTTCCCTACCGAGACGATCTGCTCTCACGGGAGGGGGGGGGGGTCAGGTTCTCCATCCAGAGGTCAGATCCCTCAATCTTCACACTTGGCTTCTGAAAGGTTGAGGTATAAGGATTGGGACCTCCCTGAAGGTGATGCAGGTGTTGCTCTCGGCCAGGCGGACGGCAACAAAGTCTCTGTACCGTTGCCGTTGGAGAAAGTTCTGCGACTGGTGCAGAGTTGAGAATGTGGATCCTTTTGAATGTGACATTCCCATGGTTCTGTCTTTTTTGCTTTCTTTGTCCCACAGGGGCTTGCAAGTGGGGACCATTAAAGGTTACCTGGCGGCGCTGTCCATCTTTAAGCGCTCGTCTGAAGAGTGTTCCTATTTTAAGATTCCTTTGATTTCGCAGTTTTTGAAGGGGCTCACTTATGTGTTCCCTCATCACCTTTTCTGGTGCCTGGTTGGGATCTGAATCTTGTTAAGTTTCTTATGGGTGCTCCGTTTGAGCCTTTACATTCTTGCCCTTTGAGGCTGTTGACTCTGAAAACTGTGTTTTTGGTTGCGGTTAAGCCACCCTTAACTGTGTTTCAGAAGGACAGGGTTGTCCTTAGAGTTCGTCCTTCTTTTCTTTCGAAGGTGGTTTCGGAATTTCATTTGAACCAGAAGGTGGTTCTTCCGGCGTTCTATCCTCCTCCACATCCTGGTAAGGAAGAGGAGAGGCTCCATAGGCTTGATCCTAGGAGAGCGTTGAGCTTTTATATTTCGCGCATGTGACGAACAGACTTTGTCTCGTTGTCTTATTTTAGCTATCTCCGAGTGTTACCGCTTGGCGGGTAAGGACCCTCCGGCTGGCTTGCGGGCCCATTCTACCAGGGGGAGTGGCTGCGTCTACTGCCCTGCAGAGGGGAGTTCCTATTTGTCACATCTGTGATGTAGCCACCTGGGCTTCAGTACATACTTTTGTACGTCACTACTCCCTCGATTCCATCAGAGGGCAAGATCTGACCTTTGGCAAGGCAGTTCTCTATTCCGCAATTTGATTGGGCATGCTAAATGTGTATTCTAAATTCTTTCCCACCTCCTTGCTTGGTACTGCTTTGGGAGTCTGTCATAGATATGGAATACGTCGGAGGACCCAATCCCCTCGAAGAACAAGTTACTTTCTTACCTGGTAATGTTCTTTCGATGGGATGGTCCGACGTATTCCATATCTCTCCCTCCCTGCCTTCCCCGCTGCAGAATTTCTTTTGCGATTGCAGCTTGCGTTCCGCAAGGCTTTGTGTGTCTGACTAGCAGAAAACTGGTGGCACACGTTCTGGGAAAAAACTATAACTGAGGCTATGGTCGTCGTGCGTCCTATTTATCACATCGGGTGACGTCTGCCGTCGGAGGAGGTCCTCGGGAACACCGCATCGACGTCATCGAAGCAGGACGGAGCTGCCAAAGATTTTCCGAAGCAGCACAGCTATGTACATTACTTGTCATAGATATGGAATACGTCGTCGGACCATCCCATCGGAAGAACATTACCAGGTAAGAAAGTAACTTGTTCCTCTAAATCAAAAGCAAGTTAAAACGCAGGTAAAGTATACACACCTCCCTTAACTATTAGACAAGTCGGAATTAAAACACCACGATTTGTTAAACAGATGTGAGCGCATAACCTGATGGCACTCCAATAGTTCAGTTAAAGGGAGAGAAAAAGGCAGAGCATAGAAGTAAAACCGATCCCAACACTTTTACGAGTTCTCAGCAAGGGAATAAAGGCAGTATAGACTGTAGAGCCAAATTTCATAGGCCAGGCCCACTTTAAAGGGAGCAAAGCGAAATGTGCCCAGGATCACACGGTTTAAAATGCACAAAGTCTTTGCAGAATGTTCAAAAGAGGTTGGGGCGATTCAAGAATGTAAAGTTAGGTCTGGGGCCAACCCAGTTGGCAAGCCAAGGATTTAAGGGTCACCTTGGGCAAACCGAAGAAAGGGAGGCCAGGCAGGACACAGTACCTTAAACAGAGAGGAAGCTCCAGCGGTGGCAGTTGTTCCTGGCAGTGGTTGCAGTTCGTTGTTTCGACCAGGGGATGAGAGGATCTTGTCGAGGAGGAAACGTGGAGTTGTTACACTGCACAGGGATGAAACCAGCCACGGAGTTCATCATTAAAAGGAGCGTTCCTTTTATTCGCGGTCAAAGTGGTGAAGCTTGGCTATCCAGCCGCCGGGGTGCTTGGCACGGGCGATTCGACCAAGAGACGTCTTTGGAAGGCGAAAAGGGCGAACTGGTTGGTCCCACCAGCTCAGAGGAAGAAGACTCGTCCAGCAGAAGATCTTTTGTCGTCGAAAGTGGTGAGGTCGTTGCAGATGGCTCAGCTTCTTCCCTCTTCGGATTCTTAGGTTCTGTGCCGACTTCTGAAGTTCCAGTCCCAAAGGCCCTGCTTTTATGCAGAGAAACCCCCAAGCCCTCTCCAACATCATAGCTAACATGCGCGCTGAGCCACCCATCAAGACCACCACCTTACCTCTATTTGAGTTCAAAGACCTCGTTGAGCGAGAGGTCATCACCCGGCTCAACTCCATCAAACCTTCCAACTGCAAGGGTGATGCCTGCCCAGCTAGCCTCATCAGACTACGCACCTACCTTGGCCCCCTTCCTTACAGCATTTATCAACTCCTCCTTCAAGCCATGTCCCGTCTGGACTTAAGGAAGCTTGGGTACGCCCACTCCTCAAAAAAAAACCTCACTCGACCCAACAGTCCCTGGGGAATTACAGGCCCATTACCACTGTACCCTTCCTGCTCAATTTTGGACAAAGCAGTTTACCTACAAGTCCAAAAGTTCTTAGAGGATAACAGTCTCCTAGGCCTGCGGCAATCTGGATTCCGCCCACGACACCGAAACGGCCCTCCTAGACCTTAAGAACCATATGGATGATCTTAGAGACGCAGGCAAACCTGCTCTCCTATTGCTCCTGGATCTATCTGCGGCTTTTGATCTTTTGGACCACAACACCTTGTGCCACCATCTAGCCACCCAAGCCAATTTCTCCCCTAAAGCCTGTCACTGGATCACCACCTTTCTCCAAGAAAGGGCCATGAAAGTCTTTTCAGAGTCTGCATCTGCCACCCCCAGCCTCCTTACCTGCAGTGTTTCCCAGGGGTCCTGTATCGCACCCATGCTTTACAACCTCTTCACAAGGCCCCTGTTCAGCATCCTGGACTCCCTTGGTATATCTTGCACCAACTATGCGGATGACACACAGGTTCTCATCCCACTCACGGGTGACTACCTAGCAGACACCAACACCCTCACCACTATTTACTCTACCATCCAATCCTGGATGGCAGAGAATTGGCTCTGCCTCAATAGTGAAAAAACTGAACACCTCCTCATAGGGTTACCCTTCACACTGGGTAACCTCGGAGATCAGTACGCCTCCTTCACCATTGATAACATTCCTATCAAGATCTCCAACCATGGTCAAACCCTCTGAGTCTACCTGGACTCCGACCTATCCATGGGCAGACAGGTTAATGCTATTGCCGCCTCCTCAGCCTACTACTCCAAAATCCTCAACGCTGCCAGGCCCTTCTTGGCCCGCCAGGATTGCCTCACCATTGCCAGGGAAATTATCGGGTCAAGGCTAGACTATTGCAATGCCCTTCTCATTGGGACCTCCAACAAAAACGTGGCCAAATTGCAGCTAGCTCAAAACAATGCGCTCAGGGCAGCCACAGGTATCGCAAGAAGAGGCCATATCTCTGAAATCAGAAGGCAAGCACACTGGCTCCCTGTCAAAGAAAGAATTGTCTTAAAAACTCTTGCCCTCACCCACAAATGCCTCCACGAACTTGCCCCTCCCTACCTGACAAATGGAATCACCAGGCACACGGCCACCAGACCCCTAAGATCATGCTATGCCAACACGATTGTCGCGCCTATTACACGAAAGGTCCGTGCTGGTGGCGCCAGCTTCCCCACCCTAGCAGCCACGTACTGGAACGCACTTCCACCTCACCTAAGACTGATTGACTCACACCTAGCCTTTTGCAAGGCTATCAAAACTAGACTTTGTCTAAACTGAATATCAAATACAAATCTGTATCGGCCGTTTCCCGCATATGTGCTTGTTACTGTGTAACCATGAGCCCACTGGGCACCCGCCTGTAATCTTAAGTCCGCTTATCTTCTGTAACAGCGCCTCGATGCGTTATGGGCTGCAAGTGCGCTTGATAAATGCAAATAAATAATTGGGTGGGGAGGAGCTCCCTGTTTAGGTTTGGCCGTGAGGGCACGGTGGGCTCTTTCAATGGCAAATTGTGAAGATAGTTTGGGGGGTCAAACAGGGATAGGAGGGGTTTGCTCTTTATATTCCTCCATAGGGCCATCAATGTTCTCCGGGATGCCAATAATACGGATATTGAGGCTGCAGCGCGATTCAAGGTCATTCTTCCTTCTGACCTCCTGGACCCTTCTGGATAGGGTGCTCCCCTCAGCCCGGAGAGAGCTGATGTCTTCGGCAACGCCTACTCTGTTCTCGACCTCCGTCACCCGGCCATCCGTCCTCTCCATATGTGCCTTGATTGAACAAATCGTCCCACTCATGTCGTCCAGCTTAGTGGAGGGCGGTGAATTTTGTGGTTGACTGATATCTCCGTGCCAGTCGTGGTGCCTGGTAATAAATGCAAGTTGTGTGGGAGGAGGTAGGTCTATTCCGATATAGTGCCAAGAATGTCAGTGGAGGAGTGTGGTGGCCACAGCCCCCGGGGGGGGGGGGGGGGGAATGTCGGCCAATGTATGTGGACTGTAGCACACTCTAGGATCCAATATCCAGCCTCACGAGTTCATGAGCATACTAGTTACATGTCTTCACGGGGGCCCACCTGGGGTGTTGGGGCGAAGGTTGATGAAAGAGGATCATAATGGTAAATCTTAGTCTATGAAGTAGGGTGCATGGGAACCAAGTTCAGGATCTCTTTCAGAATGCTGCCGTGGGCATGGCACGTGTCCTCTCCGGATCAGGTTGTAGTTCAGCCCACACAGCAGCACGAGTCAAACCTGTTCCTAGTCCCGCAACCCCCTGGGGGCCACAGAAGCGGGTCGCCTTTCCAGGAAGTCCTACCTTGGGTGTCCACGGGCCCTAGCCAAGCAGGAGCACCGGACGCCCCATCTCTCGGCTCCAAGAGCGAGCGGTCTCCTCCGCGGGGGCTCCAAAAAGGATTTCTGGGGCTGGTCAGGTCCGCACTGGACGAGTGCCAGTAGCTCCGGTAAAGTGTCCGAGGCCTGGTCCCCCCGGCGAAGAACGGGAGCAGGCTGGAGCCTAGATGGCAAGGAAGCTGCCGAAGATGTGTGATGTGGTGCTGCTGGTGGAGGCGTGCGATCCGCCTGTGCTCCGGGCCCGAAGCGCCCCTCCCCACAGCGCCCTGGTCTTAGGAGCAGCACATTCCTGCTCCACGGGCTCAGACCAGCCGCGGCGGGAATGGAGACCGTAATATCTCGTAGGTGTCAGCACCCGCAGGGGTGGGATGCGCGAGCAGCCGCAGGCAAGACTCGCGATCCCAGCCATGGAATATGATTGTGAATCGGAGTGCCCAAGTGGGTCAATTTCAAAAGGATGTGCCCAGCACAGAGCTCCTGCTCTACGCGGCCATCTTCGATCGTGCGCAACTGTGCACCTGTAACCTTACTTTTTAGAACTCAGGTCAGAGTTAGTAAATCAACTCCTATCCTTTCTGGAGGTCCCTTAAGCTACTCGGTGACCAGTATTAACACACACCAACTATTTTAGAATTCTCTAAGAAAATCATGGACAGTAAAACGCAAACTTTTTAGAAAGACTGCAGTATTTCAAGGTAAGTAATGGGCGCTGTGACTATTTTGGAAATGCTGTAAGCCGACTCAAGTCTATTTTTGTGAATAGTTGAACACACATTCATGGAACAGTATAAACTTAACTACATGTAGGATAACCTTCAGTTGTGCTAGGTGAGTAAGACCTAATGTACTTAACTATTACAGTTGCTTTTATTAACAGTGGAACATAGTTATTGCTCAACTTAATCCAACAAGGCTTGCAACACCCACAATACACTTAAGACTTGCACTCTGCTGTTCAAGGTAAGTAAGACCCAAGGCAGACTTGCTCTAAACAGGCTATACAGCAAGGTAGGGGAAGCAAGACCCAGTTGGGGAACTTGCATTAATTTCCTGACTGAAATAGAAAGTGAAGCCAACAGCATTACTTTGGGGAAGTGGGGGAGTAAAATAACCTAATTTTGAATGTATTGTGTTCTCCAACGTATTCCTCATCTGACATGTAATGTCCACAGCTGTGTTGCTTCAGAAAAAAATGTCGGCAGAGGGCATCATGGTGTCGGGTAGATGTACCTCAAAGGCCGCCGTCGAGGGTGACGTCATCGGATGTTAAAGTAGCACACATGATGCCCATAGCCTCAGTTCCGTTTTTTCCCGCAAACGTGTTTGCTTCGAGAACTCGGTGTGCCTTGTGTCTTCTACTTCGTATTGTGCTATTAGGTCTTCTTCCACCCGACAACCCTGCAGTCTGGCTTCAAGAAATGTCGGGACTGTCCAGGATGTCCATCACAGACCTACACCATATCTTCCTGTGATGCCTTGGCGAGGACCACGCCACAGACGACTGCTCGAAGTGCCAGTCGTTGACTGCCAAGGCCTTGCGGGAGCGTAAGGGGGAAGTTAAAGGTAGGCTGTTTTTCCAAACCCAGTAAATACAAATTGACAGGTCGACCGAGTCGAGAGTCTCTCCTCGTTGGAAGTCTTCCAGGTAATCTAGATCCAGGAGTGGTTTGCGCCACTCTTCCTTTGTCGAGGAGTCACCGTTCGCCGTCCTCGACGGATAACGGAGGCCTGAAAAAGATGTCATGCCCCACTAAATTCTCTACCCCCGAGGAATGGGAGGTGTTTCGGGATCAAATGTTAAAGATTTTTCAATCTCACGGCACCTTCGGTTGAAGCCAGCAAGGAACTCTGCCCAATGCTAGTGTGGCCTCGGGCCCGGGGAGTTGACGCGATAAACATCGGGAGCCGTCGAGACCCCGTTCGGACCAGGCATCAGAGGATCGCCAGAGACGTGTCGGGTCATGGTCGCGGTCTTCTCCTATGAAACCGCTGAAGCCGGACAAGTTGTCGAAGGTATCAGCACCATGTCCTTCGAGTGTCTGTCAGGTCTTTACCCGGCGTCAGACCTTCGAAGACTTCTGCGCCTTTCTCGATGTCTACGCCCTCGGCGCCTGCTGGGCAGAATTTGACCACGGAAGCCCCTGTTGCTGTTGAACCTCCAAGAAAGGCTCCTGCTAAGTTTGTGAAGCCTGTTCCTGATAAGAAGTTCACTCTGTCTAGGAAGGAGGTTGTTCCAGTTTCTCCAGAATATTTATGAAGATAATGATGAAGAGGTCGATGAGGACATTGGTCCTTTTGGTCTTCCATATGGGGCGCCTAATGCTCCAGAATGTCTCATTGACGAGGACAGTCGGATTGAGGATCTATGTCAGTCCTTGCATGATGCCAGTGGCCTCAACACATCTCCTGAGATGGAGTTTGGTAAACCTGAGCCTGGTGAGCATGCTTAATCTTCTTATAGGAGACTGATGTTGAGGGTTGTGGAGTACCTGGGTTGGTCCAAGTATTATCAAGGTGACCTTACTGACATCTTGGATCCCAGCCAACATACGCACTCGCCCCTTAGTTGCCACCAGGTACCAGTGTTTGGAATGGTCAGGATATTGGCAATCACCACAATAGCTGAGCTGTGGACATGGGCAGGTGCACTGGCTGTATGAGTGGGAAGGGAAGATGGGTAGCGCTGTGAGGCAGGCTGGGGGAGGAGGGGACCAGATGTGAAAGGGCCCTTGAAGGCTGGATGGACCCAGATCATGACGGAAGCATAGGGGTGCTACCGAAACCTATCTGGGGAGAATACAGAAACCCACCACCTCAAGTCAAAATGGAGATGCCAACTAATGAACTGCACTAACAATTTCCTCCTCTGCATACATCTCTCAAACTCCAAACCAAACACAACCACAAACCTACAGTATAACAAACTGCACAAACTTTACAACATGGCAACAACAAAATAAAAAAACACACTCCACAGTAGACAACAACTGGCCGCAAAACACCCCAGGCCCAGCCAACAGACCCACCGGGCTGAAGCCGCCAACAGCACATAACTGCTCTCTTGCACTTTTCCAGCTCCTTCCCACTAACCCCCCCCATGCCCCCCTACCCCCTCCCCTCCCTTCCCTTTTCTGAGTCACCTGAGCGCCAGGGGACCACTTCAGTGGTGATAGTGCGCGGTACAAATGTCCTAACATTAACATTCCATGTGGCTTTACAAAAAAAAGTGTGGCTGCTACTTGGACTTCCCCGGAATCTCTTCAGCGGTTAACAAGTTTTGTGAAAGGTACTGGCCATCCAGTAGTGATCCCGGCTACCTGTCCACACACCAACTCCCAAGAGTTTGGTGGTTGTGATGGCTACTGCCACCTCCAAGCAGGCAGTGTACCTTAACATCTGTCCAGATAGGGACGATAAACGCATTGATGGGTGCGAAAGGTATTTTCAGCTGGGAGTATGGCCCTGAAATCAGGCAACTCCACATGTTTTTGCATTCTCTGTGGAATTGTTTTGCATGCGGCTGAGCATATTCCCGACGGGAAGGAAAGGGAAGGCTTTCTAGCTATTGTGAAGGATGGCAAGGATGCCATGTGTGAATCCCTTCAATCTGGGGTGGACACTGCGGATAGTGTTGCAAGGTCCATGGCTACGAGCACGGTGATGCGCAGATTTGCGTGGTTGCGGAAGTCTGGTTTTGCACCCGATGTGCAGGCCCGCCTTCTCAACATGCCCTTTGACAGGTCGCATCTTTTTGGCAGCAAGGTTGAAGATAGCCTTGAGAAATTCCTAAACAGCTGGTGCCATTGCTTATTGTTCTCCGGTGGGAGGCAGGCTGTCGCAGCATCTTGAAGAGTGGCAAGCCATTACTTCAGATATGTGGGCTCTGGATACAATAGCCCATCGTTTCTGCCTCCCTTTTCTCCAATGGCCTCACGACAATCCACCGGGGAATCGCTCTTTGAGGGTTCCGGATCCGCTCCTGTTGCAGGAGATTTTTGCACTGCTAGAGAAAGGCGCTATAGAACCAGGGCCTGTGGTGGAGTGGAAC
Organism: Ambystoma mexicanum; assembly: GCF_040938575.1. Taxonomy (NCBI): domain Eukaryota; kingdom Metazoa; phylum Chordata; class Amphibia; order Caudata; family Ambystomatidae; genus Ambystoma; species Ambystoma mexicanum. The sequence goes on along the minus strand of NC_090931.1, from coordinate 928,675,008 downwards.
ACGGCTTGGTATTCCCCTTATTTTTTGATACCCAAGAAGGACAGGGGACTGAGACCCATCTTGGAATTACGATACTTGAACAAGTTCCTCAGGAAGGACAAGTTCAAGATGTTCACTTTCTCAGATCCTTCAGGCCCTCCAACTTCAGGATTCGTTGGTGTCATTGGACCTGCAGGATGCTTATTTTCATGTGCCCATCACAAGCACAGAAAATGCCTCCGGTTTGCAGTTGGCGGATCCCACTATCAGTTTCTGGTCCTTTCGGGCTCACCTCCTCCCCGAGGGTCTTCACCAAGCTCATGGTGGTGGTGGCAGCGCATCTCGGGAGAGGGGAATTCACGTTTGCCCCTACCTGGAGGATTGGCTGATCAGGGCACGTTCTTCCGAACAAGTCTTGTTTCATCTCAGCATCACCTGCCACTCCCTTCTCAAGCTGGGCTTCTCCCTCAACTTGAAGAATTCACTCCAGTACATAATGCCCATTTTGGATACTTCCTTGGGGATGTGCTCCCCGCCCAAGGTGAGGGCTCATCACATTCTTCAGATGGTTACAAAATTTCAACAAGCCCAGAGTCTTCCGGCTTTCGAGTTCTTAAGGTTGCTCGGCCTCATGGCATCCTGCATTTTTCTGGTGCCAGAGGCTCGCTTGAGAATGAGATCCCTTCAGTGGGCTCTACGGACTCAATGGTCCCAGTTCTCGGGTAGGATGTCGGATCTCCTGTTCCATTCTCGGTCTCGCAGGACCTTTTGTGGTGGGCCGACAAGAAAAATCTCATGAATGGGGAGACTTTTTGGCTGCCATGGCCGGATGTCACGGTGGTGACGGACGATTCTCTGACAGGGTGGGGAGCCCATGCCAACGATCTATCCATCAGCAGTCGATTGTCTCCATCGGAGTCCAGACTTCACATCAATCTTGTGGAGCTGAGAGCCATCAGTCTAGTGCGGAAGGTTTTCCTGATGTTTGTACGGGGGAAGAATGTCCTGATAATGACAGACATCACGGTGGCGAAGCATTGCCTCAACGAGAGGTGTAGGGTCACTACCTCTGTGCAGGGAGGCAATGCAGCGCTGGGTCTGGGCAATAAGCGAGAGTATATCCCTTTTCAGCGATTCATCGGCCGGCATAGAGAACATGGTGGCGGATGTTCTGAGCAGGCAGAGCGCGGTCTTCGAGTGGGAGCTAGCTCAGGAAGTCCAAGAGATCTTCGCCCTTTGGGAACCCCACAGGTGGACCTGTTCGCGACCGGTGCCAACTGGAAGTGCAAAAGGTACTGCTAGAGGGAATTTCCTCTGAGAACAGCTCTAAGAGACACGTTTGTTGTGGAGTGGCTTGTCCTGCTTCTGTATTTGTTTCCTCAGATCCCATTCATCCCTCAAGTTCTCAGGTGGTTGCGATAGTTAGGGACCCACATGATCCTCATTTCTCCGGATTGGGCCAGGAGAGCATGTTACCCAGACCTTCCAGACATGGCCATCTGTCCTCCAATGCGTCTTCCCCAAAGTGGACCTTCTCTTGCAAGAGAGAGGTCTGGTTCTCCATCCAGAGGTCAAGACTCTCAACCTTCACGCATGGTTTGAGAGGTTCAGCTATGGGGATTGCGACCTCCCAGATGACCTGATGGAGGTGTTGCTTCTGGCTAGGTGGCCTGCAACAAAGTCCCTGTGCCGTTGGCATAAGTTTTGCGACTGGTGCCGAGGTAAGAATGTGGATCCTTTTCAGTGTTACATTACGGAGGTTCTCTCCTTGCTTTCTTTGGCCCACAGTGGTCTTCAGGTGGGCACCATTAAAGGTTATTTGGCAGCGCTGTCTATCTTTAAGCGCTCTTCAGAGGAATGTTCCTATTTTAAAATTCCACTGATCACTCAGTTTTTGAAAGGGATCATGAATGTGGTGTTGCCGTTTCAGGTGCCGGTCTGGGACCTTAATTTGGTTCTAATGTTTCTGAGGGGTGCTCCGTTTGAACTCTTGCCCTTTAAGGTCATGAACACTTAAAACTGTTTCCTTAGTTGCAGTTACGTCTGCTAGAGTTGGCGAGTTGCAGGCACTTTCTTCTAAGCCACCCTTTACTTTGTTCCACAAGGACAGGGTTGTATTGAGAGTATGTCCGTCCTTTCTCCCTAAGGTTGTGTCAAAATTTCATTTCAGTCAAAAGGTGGCACTCCCCGCGTTCGATCCTCATCCTAGTAAGGAAGAGGAACGGCTCCATAGGTTGGTTCATCTCTCCAGAAGGGCCAAACTCGGAGTGGACGACCAGCTCTTTGTGGGGTATACTGGACACTGTTTAGGGCAGGCTCTTTCTAAGCAGACCTTGTCTAGGTGGATTGTCCTCACTATTTCAGAATGCTACTGGTTGGCTGGTAAGGACCCTCCTGAGGGTCATTCCACCACTGGCATTGCTACTTCGACAGTTCTCCAGAGGGGTGTGCTGGTGAAAAACCTTTGACGCTGCAACGTGGTCTTCAATACACAGGTTTAAGCATTACAAAAACAAAGAGGTGATGGCTGGAAGGTTTAGACTGAATCTTAACCACTGGCATTGCTCGGGGCAACCCTCCAGACCATCGTTCCTCGCCTGCCAAGCCATTACAGAAGGGAAAAGACCATATGCAAATCAGGCTTTTCCCCACCCCGAAGCAATGCCAGAGGTCAAGATTTATTCTAAACCTTCCAGCCATCAACTCTTTTGTTTTGCTATGGTTTAAGCATTACTCCATGGATACTTCTCATGCTCAGGATGTTGCCTTTGGTAAGGCAGTGCTCGGGATGTTGCCTTTGGTAAGGCAGTGCTTTACTCTGCCGTTTAATTGGGTATGTCTAAATTATTTTCCCTCTATTCATTACTGCTTTGGGAGTCCTAGATGAGGAATACATTGGAGGACACAATTTACTTACCAAACTGGTAACGTTCTTTCGACTGGATGTTACGCCAACGTATTCCTCATAGCCCTCCCAGCCTACCTCTCTAAAGAATTTCCCATGCCTTTACAGCTTACGCCCTGCATGGCTAAGTGCAGTTGATGCTTTGGTCTGGGCAGGTGTGGCACACGTTGTGGGGGGGGGGGGGGGGGGGGGATGAACTGAGGCTGCGGGCGTCATGCGTGCTACTTATAACATCCGATGACGTCGCCCTCGACGGAGGCCTTCGAGCGACATCGACCAGCCACCAGCGATACAAATAAGCCCTCTGCCGGAAACAAAAATCCGAAGCTGCACAGTGGTGGACCATTACATGTCATAGATGAGGAATACGTTGGAGGAACATGCAGTTGAAAGAACGTTACCAGTTTGGTAAGTAACTTGTTCTTCTGGAGCTTGTGGATCTGCTTAGGTCACATGCTCTGCATAGTCCGACATCTAGTGGAAGTCGCAGCGTATTACAAGATTTGGTTGCGAACCTCAAACTGCCATTGACAGGGCATGATTAGTTATATAATCCTTATTTATAACATGTCCCAGACCTGAAGGTATCGGGGCGCGAGAACAAGAATACCTTAAGCTTGATTGCTTTTTAAGGAGGGGGTGGACCCACGATTCCTTAAGATTACTTGGTATGGTGCCTGAGGTGAATGAGGCGTTGAGTTTAGAGCTAAATGGAGATAAATTTCTGATGTTTGTTAATCTGCTTAGAATCACATGCTGTGCATAGTCCGACATCCAGTGGTCACTGCGGAGTATTGCATTTTGTTTTTCGTAGTCGAAAAGGGGACGTCGACAAGGCGTGTCTGTAACACTATCTCTATAGTGACGTGCAGTGTACCCACAATCCCTCACGTGTCGAGGTCCCTCAGATTGTTTTTTTCTGCCCAAATATTGGTCGCCTTTACGCGGAGTTCCTTGAGACATTGCAAATATTCACTTGGCCTTTGGTCCTTATTTAACTTGCCTTACGTTAGGTTCCACCTTTGACGAAGCTGGTCCCCGCCGACAAGATCTTCGGCTGTGCCTTCGAAGGAGGAGATCCTTCGGCGTCGCCGAACACGTGGCCTGGCCTCTCCAGCCTCAAACAGTAGGGAGAGTGGGGTCGTGTGACATTTCTTGCTTCGCTTTAAGAATGCTTTTCTCTTTCCCCACCTTTTCCTTCGGGGTTGTTATCACGTCTTATCGTTTCCTCAGCTATGGAGAGGACACCATTTAGGGTTTTGCCCGCGCTGCAAGGGCAAATTCACCTGGAAAGACTAGCACAAACGGTGCAACCGTTGCTTGCCCCTCGACCTCGAAGACGGTTGTGCGGCCTGTAAGCTTCTTAAGCCTAAGACTTTAAAGGACCGCAGGGTCAAGAGGTGGGCAGCCTACGCCATGTCTAGGTCCGATTCCTCAACTGCCGCCGAAAGTGACGAGGAAAGTGATAACCCGACCTACGCTTCAGAGGTTGTACACCCCTCTAGGAAGCGGTCACGTCGTCTGTCCCCAGCCCCGACAAGCTCGGCTCACGCCCTGCTTATGGGGATGAACACCCCAGCGACACTGACGCACACAAGCACTCACATAAGCACACAACCCACGGCTCTTCCTCGTCGAAGACGAAGAAAGCATTAGCGCCAACGGAGACGCAGGTCCTTCCGGCAGCCTCCTCAGACCGTAAGGGTCCAAAGCTCCCCTCACAACCGCAGACGCGACCAGCGACTGGGCTACCCCCAGATAGAGGCGCTATCACCAAACCGCCAGACGACGTGCCCCGTCAGCGAGCGCCCGTTGGCGTAGAGAAACATCAACGCCAGAGGAACCCTCGACAGACAATTTAGTCGTCGAGAGCCTGGCACGTATTCTTTCCACGATAGCCAGAGACAGACGGCGAAAGAGACACCGAATATCGCTCGCAAGGCCAGGGAAACGCCGAAGGGGGCGGAAGGAAGGCAGGAACTGCCCCCTCCGTCTAAAGGGACTCCTAGCCTACTAGAAGGCTTCTCAGAAGGTGATGGGAGTTTATCCTCGACGTTATGGGACAGGTCAAAGCGTTTACAGGCTGAACGCCTTCCCTCTCCCCTAAACCCCCCCCCCCCCCAACCGCTCTGCGTTACCACAAGGGACCTTAGAGACTCCAGCTTTGTATGGACAAAATTGAGTTTTATGTGTATACCATACCTACCCACACCCAAAAGATGGGGGCCGCCTCCTCCCTGACTCCCTAAACCTGCCCCCCCCGACTCACCAATCAGGAATACGTCACCTATAGACTAACCTTTTGATGCACTACTAAGCAAAGCAGCAGCGCATTTCGAAATCGATCGAGACTGGGGAAATTTCTCCTGACATAGGCTTTGTGGAAAAGATCAAGGAGAAACCCCCTGTCAGTCATACCATTCCCCTCCTTGCCTCAGTAAAGAGACGAATCATTCCTTCGCTATGTACACCCGCATTGCTCAGAGGGGTCAACCCAAGGATAGAAACATTATTTAGCCCCTCTCCATCGGACCAGTTATACATCAGGGGCCACTCTGTACCGGACTCCTTAGTAGTAACAAATAAAAGAAAGAGGGCAGGGGTCCCGCTATCAACCAGCGAGGCACCACCAGATAAAGAAGGTAAAAATCTGTATGCCCGAGGTAAAAGGATTAAAGCCTCGGCAGCCTTTTCCACCAGGATTGCCAACAACTCCTTACTGGCAAGTTATGCAGATGCCCAATGGAGCAAACTACGCAAAGACATCGAGGAGGTACCTGAACCCCTAAGAACTCTGCTTCTGGCCACGGTTACTGAGGGAACCTTAGTCAACCGGAGCATCATTAAGAATACTCTAGATGCTGCAGAAACGGCTGGCCGTTCCCTAGTCCAAGGAATCCTCTTCAAACGTCATGTCTGGCTACGTAATTCAGGGTTTAAACCCGAAACACAAGCATCTCTCATTAACAAACCAATGGAGGATGCCAACCTCTGGGAAGGCGGTGGATGAGGCATTAGAGACTGCAAAAAAGGATTTTGACACAATTAAGACCCTAGATCAAATTTCAAGGCCTCCCAACAAGCGAGGTTATAGAAACGGATGCTTTTTTCGAGGCCAACGCCAACATCAACAGCAGCAATACTCTGCAGGCAACTGGTCCTTGAATCAAGGAACCAGTGGACAATACACCCAGAGAGGACAGCATTGTGGCAAGGGAAGAGGTCGGGGTCCAACCCCTAGAGGTTCCCAAGCCACCAACACCAAATGACCCTAAGATTCGGGTCCCCTCCCATGCATCGCCGGTCGGGGGCCGGTTAACATCCTTTCTTCCAGCATGGGAGGGAATAACATCAGACCGCTGGGTACTCTCAACCATAGCCCGCGGCTACTGTATAGAATTCAACCGCTCCCCGACGTACAGACCCCCAAGGGGACGACACCTGTCACCAAAGTGGACCAGCTACTAGAAAAAGGAGCAATAGAGGTCGTGCCTCTATCACAGGTAATAGAAGGTATTTATTCAAATTACTCCCTTATACCCAAAAAGGACTTAACCATGCGCCCTGTACTAGATCTGCGCCCAGCGAACAAATTTGTAAAACCTCAAAAATTTCGTATGGGGACATTACAGGAAGTAATCCCCCTGTTATCTCAAGGGTTTTACATGACAACACTGGACATGACAGAGGCATACTTTCATATTTTAATGTTGCCAGCGCACAGAAAATACCTGAGGTTCATGATGGGGGGCAAACACTACCAGTTCAGAGTGCTACCCTTCGGCATAGCGTCAGCGCCGAGGTTTTTCCCGAAAGTACTGGCAGTGGCAGCAGCCCACCTGCGCAGGTTGTCCATCCCAGTATACCCTTACCTCGACGATTGGCTCATAACGGGATTCTTACGAGACATGCTTCTCAAATACCCAAAAGACTGTAGACCTTTTGTTCCAACTGGGCTTCTCCAACGAGAAGCAGTCCAGCCTAGAGCCCAGCCAGATCAAACAATTCCTAGGGGCTCTAATTCGAACAAAGGACGGCCTCGTCTTCCCCTCCAACGAGAGGGTCCAAAATATGCTGTTTCAGATCCCTCAACATGTGGCCGGTCGAGAGGTGACGGTGCGCAAACCAATGCGTTTGCTGGGAATGATGGCGTCATGTATATATTTGGTACCTCACGCGCGACTGCGTCCTATGCAAGAGTGGCTCAACAGCCAGTGGTGTCAGGCCAGCGGACAATGGGATGATCTAGGGGTGGTCTCGCAGGCCTTGGTTTTCTCGCTACGGTGGTGGTCGAAGGAAAACCATGTAATGGGGAAACCATTCGCCACCCCCGCAGTGGAGGCCACTCTAAACACAGACGCATCCCTCACAGGATTGGGGGGGGGGGGCTCACCTATCCCATCAGACTGCACACAGAGTTGGGACTCCGAGCGTAGCGTCCAAACACATGAACTTGCTGGAACTGTTAGCGGTCTTCAAAGCACTCAAGGCTCTTCAGGCTCACCTGCAAGGGAAGACAGTGATGGTCCTCACAGACAGCACCACAGCCATGTACTATCTGAACAAGCAAGGGGGCACTCGCTCTCCAGGACTGTCCAAGCTGTCCCAGAACATCTGGAAGTGGGCTCTCAAACACATGTTCCTGTTGTCACATGTACCAGGGGAACTCAATCTGCTAGAAGATTAACTCAACAGAGACTTCCCTCTGCCCGCAGAGTACGAATGGCAGTTACAAGAAGACATCGTCTTCACACAATGGGGATTCCCAGAAATTTCTGTTCGCAACTCTGGAGAACTCCCAATGCCAAGATCACGCCTCCAGGTACCCCCCCCCAGAACCAGTCCATGGGGAACGGTTTATCGATACCATGGTCAGGGAAATGTGTTTACGCGCCGCCCCCCCCACCCGACTCCCCTTCTCAACAAGATAGTGCACAAAATGCACCAGGAACCGGTCACCATGATACTAGTGGCCCCTATGTGGGCCCGGCAACCATGGTTCGCTCACCTGATGGAGATGTCTGTCTCCACCGGTGAAACTACCATGCCCATAAAACATGCTGTGACAGGTCAAGGGCAAGACACTACACCCATGCCCACAGACCATGAACTTAGCAGCATGGCTCCTGAGATCATAGAATTTGGTCATTTACAACTCCCGCAGAGATGCATGGACATTCTGAAAGAAGCTAGAAAGCCTAACACTCGTCACTGTTATTCTAGCAAATGGAAGAGATTCGTCATATGGTGTAGAAATAAGAGCATCAACCCGGTTGACTGCTCTCCCACACAAATTGTTCTCTTCCTGACTCACCTACTAGACTCAGGATTAGTGTTTAATTCTATTAAGGTTCATTTAGCTGCACTTTCCGCATACACCACTTCTCAACTTAGTGTTGTGGTGGAAAGTCCCAGTTATTAAAGCCTTCATGGAAGGAGTTAAAAGAATAGCCCCCCCCCCCCTCATAACTAACCCAGCTCCCGGATGGGACCTAAATGTGGCATTAACCAGGCTCATGGGCTCACCCTTACAACTGCTTTTCTAATAGCTATCACCTCCATCAGGAGAGTAAGTGAATTACAAACGCTATCTATTCTAGACCCCTTTGTAACAGTACAAAGATAAGGTGGTTCTACGCACACACCCTAGGTTTGCACCTAAATTCATTTTCTAAGTTCCATGTGAACCAATCTATAGAACTACCAACGTTCTTTCAAAAGCCTTCAAACTTGGGAGAAAAAAGCCTGCATACACTGGATGTGTGCAGGGCTGTTCTGTTTTATGTGGAAAGAACTAGACCACTGAGAAAGACTAATCAGTTCTTTGTCTCGGTGGCAGCAGGAAGAGGAGATGCAGTTTCAAAATCCACTATATCTAGATGGAACGTACAATGCATCACCCTCTGTTACACTCTTGCTAAGAGTGAACTACCCTTCAAGCCAAGAGCGCACTCTACTCGAGGCACTGGGGCTTCCAACCTGGAGTTCTGTACACACCTTTACAAAACACTACTGTCTAGATGCCCACTCTAGGTCTGATTCACAGGTGGGACAGCCAGTATTAAGACACCTTTTCTCTACTGTTCCTTCTCACAACCCACCTCCAACTCTGGGTACTGCTCGCTAGTCTATGCACAGCATGTGATTCTAAGCAGATTAACAAACATCAGAAGACAATGCATTACTTACCGTAAAAGCATTTCTGATGGTTGTATCTGCTTAGATTCACATGCGCCCACCCTTCCTCCCTGCTCGGATGGAAGGAACATAGACATCCTTATATCTCTCTCTTTTCTGTACTCACTCATGTCTATAAGGCTCCCTTAGGGCAGACAAAATACAAACAGAGGGACCTCGACGCGTGAGGGATTGTGGGTACACTGCACGTCACTATAGGGATAGTGTTACAGACACGCCTTGTCAACGTCCCTTTTTCGACTACGAAAAACAAAATGCAATACTCCGCAGTGACCACTGGATGTCGGACTGTGCACAGCATGTGAATCTAAGAAGATACAACCATCAGAAATGCTTTTACGGTAAGTAATGCATTGTCATCTTGCAGCATCTTTTATTATTTGTGCAGGGCAGTTCTCGCCTCGACAATTTGATGGTTTAAGCGATAGAATTATTTTTTCAACCTCCAGTATGGAAACTTTGAAGTCGAAACGTTGTTCTGGTTTGGCAATAGTGAGATTTGTCGGTTTCGGTAGTATTGGGAGGTATGTTTAGCTTTTCCTTATTAATTTTAACTTGGCGAGTGGCAATTTTGTTGCTTAGGGCTTTCTGGGTGTTGGCACCATGTTTTATTTTTGACACAGTTGTCGGGTACCGGGATGGGGTTCTCCAATTCCTTTAGTATTTTGGAGAGCTCCTTAGTGCCTGGTTTGTCTTGCATTATTCTGTTATCAAACCTCTACAAAATACAAAACTGAAATACGGTGAGCTAAAAAAGAAAGCTTTGATAAGGATAGCTTTATTCGCCTCTGATGGTGCTACTTTCCAAGCAGATTCACGCTTGGGCTTTTCATTTCTTAGTTTTTAGGTATGGGGTGAACCAGGCATTTAAGTGTGTTCTGGGTTTAGTATTTATCATTTTTAATGGGGAAGTAGTATCCAGGGCATTGTCCATGACTGTTAAATTAACTAGTGTAGATGGATCTAGTGTGTCTGGCAGAGAATTTAAGATAGGGAGAATTAGTGGTAATCTGTCTGTAGTTCTATTCTTTTTGTTCCTTGTTAGCGTAGGGGGTGCTAATGGATTATTTTGGGATAGGAGGATTTTCGCGTCCATGGAGAAGGCTACAAGGCAGTGGTCTGTCCATGCTTGTGGACTGATGGTTGTGTTGCAATTGTGGTCAGCCACGCAGTCAAGTGTACGACCTTTCTCATGGGTAGGTTGTCACTTTTTTGGGTAAAGCCGTGCTCTGAAAGGACATTGGCTATGTTTGTAGCTTGTATATCTTCATGATCGTTAAATCTCAAATTCAGGCCTCCTAGTACAAGGGCATGTGAAGTATTTCTTTAGGTTATCTGAGAGGATCATAGAGCTGTCCTCTTCAAAAGAGCTGGTGTGTACTGGTGTGATGTGTACTGTACCATGGTTCTTCATGTGTTGATGTCACTCAAATAGTTTTTTCCGCCATTGAAGTCTGTCGCAAATGTGGAGTTCTCGTCTCGTCTGATGCCGTTTGATTTCATAAAGTTATATTGGCAGAATGTCTTCCTCTCCTTTATTGTTCGCCCTGCCGCACGACTGCTCATCCACTCGACTGCTCCTGTCGAACACCCACGGCGTCGACTGCTGATCGATCGACGCTCAGATGCGACCTTACAGGCCTCTTCAGCCCGTTACAGTAGGGAGAGAAGGGGGAGTTTCTCTGTACGGACTTCTTTTAGAGAATGTTTATCCTATTAGCCCCTTTCTTCTCTTTTCGCCCAACTGCCCTGTTTAAACAAAACCCCATTTAAATTTTGTCCCTCCTGCTGTTGTAAATTTCTGTGGAAAGACGTACACCGCTTGTGCAACCACTGTCTCCCGAGGGGGATCACGCCGAAAAGCACTGTAAATCTTGCTAGCTTTTCTGGTCAAACCCTAAAAGATCTGCCAACAAAATGCTGGGGTGCTCACCCTATGCAGGCCAAGGCTTCCATAGGCGTGACGGAAGACTCCAGCGAGGGCAGTTATGGAGTCATGAGTGATGCAGACGACTGAGGTAGGCCGGCGGTCCTGTGATGGAGAAGACACCCCACAGCTGACTCTTGAAGACCATGTCTAGGCCCATGCAGTGACCAGGGATAAAGCCTCCGGTTAATCACTTGTCCTCTTGGCCATTGTGCAAGCTTTCACCTATTGACAGCAAGGTTGATTCGGACACCGCGTATAGAAAGTCCCTCCTTTCGGCGCCGAAGAACAGGCGTCGAAAGGCATCTCAGCGGCTCCATTAAAAAGAAAAAAGCACCGAAAATACAAGCGCTAATTCACAAACATGTTAACGCCTCTCTACTAAAGACATGGTAGCTGAAAAAGCACAACATGTTTGCGCCATTAGCTCCCAAGGCTAGAGTTGATAGCCATCTGGCTTGCTCTCAAAGCCTTCCTCCCTATGATCAGCACAGGGCTATCTTTTTTCAGACCGACATCTCCACCAACATGTATTACATCAACAAGCAGGGTGGCTCCAGGTCTTCTCTCCTATGCACTCTAGCAGTTAACATTTGGGAGTGGGCACTGGTAAATGACATGCACCTGTCAGCAATACAGCACCTGGGGGACTCCAACCTGGAGGCGGACAGGCTCAGCAGGCTGGGTGTGGACATCTACGAATGGCAGTTGAACTAACTGGTCCTTCAGGGAATCTTCAAGTTGGGTCATCCTCAGGTTGACCTTTTCGCCACCTGGTGCAACAGGAGGTGCCCCAGTTCACGTCATGACTGGGCAGGGACTCCCTGGGTGATGCAATGCAGATCCAGTGGAACCGCATGAATGTGTATGCCTTCCCTCCGATTTTCCCCCCCCCCCCCCCCAACCTCGTCTCTCCTCCCCCCCCTCTCTCTGGTCTCCGCAACTCTGCATCATCCTGATAGCTCTGTGGTGGCCAGCCAGACCATGGTTCTTGGAACTACTCAGCCAGTCTGATCAGGCCTGGTGCACCTTCCGCTGGGTCCAGCACACCTGCTCTCTCAGCAGGGAGGCAGTCATCCACCATGCCCCCCCCCCCATAAATTAGCCCTTGCAGCGTGGTTCCTGTACAGGTCACACTGAGGCATCTACAGCAGTTTCAAGCCAACCTAGTCATTATACTGGAGGCTAGGAGTGGTGCTACCAGGAGCCGATACAAAAGCAAGTGGACCAGATTTTGTCACTGGGCAGAATCAAAGGAGGTTGAGCCCTTGACCTGCATGTTGGACAACGCACTATCCTTCTCGGCACACCTCGCACATTCTGGGGTGCAATTAGACATGTTCCGTGGCTATTGGAGCTTACAGGAACTCTGAGGTGGTGTTTTTATCCTCCAATCCAGTGGTTAAGACACTTGGCGGGCCTCACCAGAATTTACCCACCCATCAAAAAACCACACCGTATGTGGGACCTCAACGTGGTCTTGGGTGCCCTTGCGCCCAAGCCATTCAAACCTATGGCGTCTGCGGACATCAGCCTAGTCACCATCAAGACGGCCCTCCTAGTGGTCATCACCTCGGCACGCCGGATCGGTGAAATACAGGCGTTGGTGGCCTAGAGCCTTATACTTTTCATAAGGACAGTACTCGCCCTGCATTCTTACTTAAGGTTGTCTCCTCTTTCCCCTTTCTTCGCAGACCCGAAGGATGATGCTCGGAGGGTGCAGCACCGTCTAGACGTCAGGCGCACTCTAAAATTCTACCTTGACAGGACCAAGAGCTTCTGCAAATCAAAGGCTCTTTGTCACCTTCAGTGAACCAAAGCTGGGCTGTCGGGCCTCTAAGGCTTCCATAGCTAAGTGGATGGTTTCAGCCATCAATTAGGTGCATGAGGGGCAGCGCAAACCTCTTCCAGCGAACATGCATGTCCATGCAATCGGAGCCAAGGCCACTGCGGCCGTGTTCCAAAGGCATGTGCTGTGGCAGGTTATCAGCAAAGCGGTTACATGGGCTATGCCCTCGGCCTTCTGTAAGCACTACTGCTTGGATGCCGGCTCCAGGTTGGACACGGCATTTGGTCAGGCAGTGTTAACGAACTTGTTTTCTTAAGAGGAGCAACTCTCCACCCTGGGGGTACATTCAGTTGTAATCGCCCATACAGTATGGAGGAAAGGGGACGGGACGCAGGAGTAATTAGAAGTTACTCAGTAGTGACTAACATACTACTAGTCCAGTCTCCTTTCCTCCATACGTTGCACCATCCTCCCCGCCCCCCCTAATAAAACTTGTCATTAGGCAATGTTAATATTGTCGACGCGTCAAAGGACTGTTTGGTGCAAGTGGGCGGAGTCAGGGGAGCGCATGCTCCCAGTGCTGCTCCCCATCTAAATTTTAAAGGGGGAGATGATTTTTTTTTTTCTGGTGAAAAGGGTTCCATCTCCCATCCCTAGTGAGGGACGCCCATCCAGTATGGAGGAAAGTGCACTATGGACTTGGATCAAGTTAGTCACTACAGTGAATAACTTAGTTATTCAACCATCCCTCATACGCTCTAATCTTACAAGGCCAGTCAACCCAAGAATAGAAAAACTGTTCAGGCCCACAGCCACTGACCACCTGTCATTAGGGACCAGCTCAGACAAGATTTGCTGCTAGTTACCACCACCAGAAAGAAGGCAGGCACTCCCCTGGCGTCGGCTGAAGCCCCGCCAGACATGGAGAGTAAAAAGATGTACACGTTTGGGAGAAAGTTACAGCTGCCACAAATGGGACGAGCTGGACCCACAACTACAGGCTGTCCCAGATCCGCAAAGTCAAACTGCTTTAGACTGTTTCGGAAGGCAAACCAATCTCAAGCTGCAGCCTGAAAAGCAACCTTGATGCAGCAGACAACGTAGGGCGCATCATAGCCAAAGGGACGCTCCTTAAGCGGCATGCTTGGCTTAGACAATCGGGGTTTAAGCAACAGACCCAAGCAAACCTCCTGAACGTGCCAGTAGAACCAAATGTCCTATTCGGTAATGCCGTACAGGACGCCCTAAAGAGTGCCAAGGATGAGCATGTCGCTCCCTAGGGATGCTGACTGACCTTATTCCCAATGGGGTTCTACGAACTCGAGATTTTGTCGACCGATCGGTCAACGTTCCTTGGGCTACTCTCGGGGAGGACAGTCCCCGTCCTGGAACCAGTCTCGAGCCCAAGGTTTCTTGTCTTGCTTCCAAAGGGGGAGTAAGAGGCAGAGGTACAACCTCACCTGGGAGAGGCTCAGCCCCTCCCAAACAATGACACGACGGTTCAGGTCCCCTCCCATGCCACTCCATTAGGAGGCCGTATCACTCAATTCACCCACGCACAGGAGGGGATAACATCGGAAAAATGGGTGTTGTACACCGTGGCAGGCGGGTACTGCAAAGTTGCTTCAGAAACCACCTTACCTCTCACCAAGACAGAAGAAACTAACAGTTAAAGAAATGGCCATACTGCTGGAGGAAATAAAGGCGCTGCTCGACAAGGACACAATAGAAATGGTCCTGGCGAACCAGTTTTAACAAGGATATCTATTCAACGTACTTCCTTGTGCAAAAGAAAGACCTTACATGCGCACAGTACTAGATCTGCACCCCACAAACAAATGTCAGCCCACAGACGTTTTGCATGACCACACTTTAGGAGGTGATTACACTCCTTAAACGGGGAGACTACATGGCAACATTGGACATGAAGGATGCATACTTTCATGTTTCAATGCACCCTGCGCACAGGAAATGCCTGTTTCAAGATGGCAGGAGTACTTTACCAGTTCCAGGTACTCATTTGGCATTGCCTCGGCACCAAGAGTGTTCACCAAGGTGCGCGCAGTAGTGGCAGCACACCTGCGCAGAAAGTCCAGCCCGGTATACCCTTATCTGGATGACTGGCTGATAACCGGGGAATCTCCTCAAATTTGCAAGTTAAATATGCAAATACTATAGACCTTTTCAGTCTGGGTTCCTCCATCAACTAGAAAAAGTAGTCTAATCTCTAGCCTAAAAAAAATATTTCTCAGGGTTATCCTAGACTCCAAAGAGGAGCTGGCATTCCCCTCAAGCGAGAGTACGAAATATGCTGCTGCACGTACCTCAATACAAGGTTGGTTGCCAGATAACGGTACGCAAAGCAGTATGCTTGCTAGGAGTGATGGCCTCTTGCATTTAGTAACTCGTGCACGCCTGCGTCAATGCAGAAATGGTTGGCAAACCGTGGTCTCAGGCAAGCGGACAGTGGGATGATGTAGTGGTTGTTTCGCTAACCTTTGTTCAAGCTCTTCGCTGGTGGCCCAAGGACAACCTGTTAAAAGGAAAGCCTTTTTCACACTCCACCAGCCCAAGTGATTTTAACTACAGACTCCTCACTCGCTGGTTGGAGGGGGGGGGGTGCACTACCTCCACTGCACAGCCCACGGACAGTGGACACTCGCTACTGCCCAAAGACTATCAACTTCCTGGAGCTTTTGGCAGTACGCCAAGCTTTTCAGCAACATCTCCAAGGTCAGACAATGCAGGTCATCGCAGACCGCACCACTGCCATGTTCTATCTAAACAAGCAGGGAGGTACACACTTCAAGTGGAGTTGGGCATTCAAACGGAACAGGTTTCCAACATGTTCCAGGGGAACTCAATTCTCTGGCCGACACGTTAAGCAGACACCCTCTACCAGAAGAACACGAGTGGCAAATAGACAGGTATCCTAGATGGAATATTCTCACTATGAGGTCACCCCCCCCACTAGACCTGTTGGCTACAAAGCATAACGTTCCATGCCTAGACTTTGTATCCAGGTTTCCCCAGACATGGTCCGAGGGGGAACGCCTTGTTGATGAACTGGTCAGGAAAATATGCACCAGGAATAAGTAACCCTAGTCCTGGTTGCTCCTATGTGGGCGACAGCCTTGGTTTCCACATCTGCTCAAACTGTTGATGTGCGACCCTATCAAGCTCCTGCGCCTCTACAACATGTTGACAATACACAAGGGGGCATTCCTCCACCCATGCCCACAATCAATCAATGAACTTGGTAGCTTGGCTTCTGTAGTCATAGTTTGGCCACTTAAACCTTCCACAAAGCTTTGTGGATATCCTCGGAGGCACGAAAACCCAACACCAGGCACTGTTATTTTAATACATGGAAATGATTTGTGATATGTGCACATCGCAATCACTAAACCCATTCGAATGTTCGCTGGCTAACATTCTACACGCCATGCTTAACTTAAAAGATGCCGACCTAGTATTTAATTCCTTAAAGGTACATCTGGCGGCCTACTGGCTTACACCACTTCACAGAACAAGGTGTCCTGGTGGAAAGTCCCTGTCATCAAGGCATTCATGGAAGGGGTAAAGAGGCTTTACACCCCCGCACCCCTCTGCCCCTCCAATTTCCAACCCTCCCCCCACATTGGGATCTCAATGTTGTGCATAGGCTCGAAGGGTGGCCCCATGAGCTTGGGGAGCACAAGGCCAGCCTAAAGCATCTGAACTATAAAACTGCATTCCTGGTAGCTACCGCCTCCATAGAGACGGTGAGCTACAGGCTTTATCTGTACAAGACCCCTCTTTTCATCATACACAAGCACAAGGTTGTCCTCCAAACACAGCCTAGGTTTTCACCCAAGTTAATTTCAAAGTTACATGTAAACCAGTCCATTGAACTTCCCACCTTCTTTCAGAATCCATCAAACTCTGCAGAAAGAAGCCTCCATACTTGATGTACAAAAGACTGTCTTGTACTATGTGAACAAAACCCCTAAGGAAAACAGACCATCTTTGTTTCCATAGTGCCTGGTAGAGAAGGCGATCACATATCAAAGGGCGCCATCTCCAGGTGGATAGTCAAATGCATACAACTCTATTAGCTATCCATAAAGCTTCTACCTTTTACCCCAAATGCACAGTCTACCAGAGGTACAGGGGCTACCTTAGCTTTCATTGCAAACGTTCTTCTTGACGCCATCTGCAAAGCTGCTACATGGTGTTCCATCCATACGTTCACACAACATAACAGCATTGATGCACATTCTGAAGCAGATTCACAGGTGCGGTTCTAAAACATCTTTGCCTCTGTACTTTCTAACTTTTCACTTGCATCTCCAGATACTGCTCCCTAATCTATTCAGAGCATGTGATCTAAGCAGATCCACAAGCTCCAGAAGGGATACATTACTCACTATAATCGTATTCCTGCTGCTTGTTATCTGCTCAGACTTGCATGCGCCCACCCTTCCTCCCCTAGTGGGGTAGAAGGGGTATAGATGTTTTCTGGGTTTTCTGTCTTTGCTTTACAACTTCAAATGGATTGTCCTCCCACGTATTCCTCTTTTATATTCGTATCTCGCCAGCTTTGGGAAAAAATAATTCAGCAGAGGGCGCTGTGCACGATGTTGCGGCCTCTGTCCCATCAAAGGCCCCCGTAGCACGTCAACAGTAGTATAAATGGCAAAGTGCCGCGCCGTTGGCTTCAGTACTGTTTTTTACCGGTGGCTTTGCATCAAGTTAACGGCGCGCTTGGTTTATTCCTCAAGGAAAAATGTCTGCTTCGACTCATTCTACCCCTATGTTGGGTTTTAAAAAATGCCACGACACTGCAGCGAAAATGTCGATAACCGACCCTCAGTTTCTGTCTTTGGTGTTTGGGTTCGGACCAACTGTGGCTCCTGTCAGTCTGACTGAAAAATCTCTTCGTGAACGCAAAGGTGAATTGGCGGTGGGGCGGTAAGCTCTGAAGGCCACTTCAAAGAAATATAAAAAGTGCAGTGAGTCCAAGGACTCTACTCTGCATAAGCACTCGAAGAGGTCTAGGAGTAGGTCGAGACAATCTTCGTCTTCCAAGAAGGCGAAGAAGAGACATCATAGGTCTCTTAGTCATCGGACATCTCCACTGAGGTTATATCATGCCTGACTAGGTCGGATTCCCCCAGCAAGTGGAATGCTTTACAGTGGAAATGTTGCGAATCTTTGAAAATGCAGCCACAACCCCCTCAAGAGTCTTGCAAGAGCCAGACCCCGGTTGCTGCTTTGGACGAAGCAGGAAGGTCAAAAACTACTTTGGCTAAGGCCAGTAGTAAGTCGTAAACTCTACATTCTCGACCCGACACTGTCGAAGGTTCCCTAGGAGTAGAGTATGTCTCCGATACCGGCAAAGAAGCATGAGTTGTCAAAACATTTGATTTCATCGGTATAGATGGCTTGGACGCGGAAGTCGCAGGAGACAGTTACCCCTTTATCGAAGACGTTGTCGACGCCTTAGATTCCCTCTAGACAAATTTCAGTTCAAGACAAGTGTACAGACCTGTACAGAAAACAATTTAAGTCAATGTCCTCTATTTTTGAGACGGAAAGTGCCTTCGAGGGGGAGATTTCTCCATTGAGTCATATTTGGCACTAGAAAAGTGCCTGAAGAATTAATTGACCTGGAGTCAAGAATGAAAGATCTCTGCGACTACCTCCACTCTGCTAGTGATCTTGATACATCACCAGAGTTGGAGTTTGCTAAATATGACCTTTCAGACCATGCAGATTCAGGGTACAGGAATCTTATGAGCAGGGTTACTGACTACATGGGTTGTAGTAGGGCCTCACCAACCTTAGAGTAGGATGACACGACCAGGGTCCCCAAAAAGACCCAAGTCTTCCTTTTCATAAGGCCCTTCAAAAGAAGGTGGTAGCTAACTGGGAGACTCCTGAATCTGTCTCGGCTGTCAATAGGAGCTTTGCCAGGAAGTATAGACCATCAAGCAGTGACCCTGATTATCTCAGTAAACGCCCTACACCTGGTTTTGTCTGGCGGAAGTCGCAGCCTGAGCCACCAGTCAGCCTATACCTCTATTCCCCTGGATAGAGGTGATAAAGTGGATGCTTGGGCTCCCAAGGTGTTTACCTTGGGCAGTATGGCCCTAAAGTCCACTGTCCCCTGTCCCCTGGCCAGGTTCACCCATACCCTGTGGGACTGTTAAGTTGGTGGCTGAACATCTTCCAGAAGGTGAAGAAAGGGAAGGCTTTCTGAATATAATTAAGGATGACAAGGAGGCGATGAGGGAGTGTCTCCACTCGGGACGGGATACTGCAGACCGCATTAGCAGATCCATGGCTGCAAGCACAGTAATGCACAGATTTGCGTGGTTGAGAAAGTCTGGGTTTGAACTGGATGTGCAGGCCAGACTACTCAACATGCCTTTAGACGGCGCAAGGTTGTTCAGCAGCAAGGTGGATGAAAGCTTGTAGAAGCTGCAGACCTCCAAGGCGGTGGCTAAGTCCTAAGCGCCTCCATTTGGCAACCTTATTCTGGATTGTCTTCCTGTAGAGGTCTGTCTTTTCGTTACTGTTCCTAATTTGGTAGAGGAAGAGGACAGACCATACAGAAAGGATAAAGAAGATTCCCTTGCGGTGGATGAAGAAGGGGTGCTAAATCAGCAGCAGCATATTTGCCCTCATCCGCTGCTGTAGCAGCCTCTAAGCCACTCGAGTCCTTGACGCGCAAGACCCCGGTGGGAGGCAGAATCTCTCAGCATCTGAACGAATGGTGGGGCATTACTTCAGATGCTTGGGCACTGGAAACCGTAGCTCTAGGTTACTGCCTTCCTTTTCTAAAAAGGCCTCTGATCATCCACCGCGAACCAACTGTCAAAATTCCAGACCCGCTCCTTGTGCAGGAAATTTTAACCTGAGAAAGGTGCAATAGAACATGTACTTTTAGCGGAGAGGAACAAGGGTTTGTGTTTCCCTTATTTTCTGATTCCCAAGAAGGACAGAGGATTGAGACCCATCTTGGACTTAAAAACTTGACCAAGTTCCTCAGGAAGGACAAGTTCAAGATGGTAACCCTTTTTCAGATCCTTCAGGCTCCAACTCCAAGACTGGTTGGTATCTTTGGACCTTCAGGGCGCTTACTTTCATGTGCCAATCCATCTCGAGCACAGAAAGTACCGGAGGTAGGCAGTTGTCCCTATCCGTTTCTTGTTCTGCCATTCCGGCTTACCTCCGCCACAAGGGTTTTCACCAAGTTAATGGCGGTAGTGGCAGCGAGTCTCGGAGGGGGGGGGGGGTTTGTATGGAGGGGAGTAATTTCATGTCTACCCCTACCTGGACGATTGATCAGGGTGAACAAGCCCAGGAACATCTCAGAATCACCTGCCACTCCCTACACAGACCGGGCTTCTCCCTCAATTACAAGAAGGCCCATATGATACCTTTCCAAAGACTCCAATTCATCGGAACAGACTGGATACTTCCTTGGGGGGGGGGGGGGGGGGGGAAGCCTTGCCTCCCGAGGTGAGGGTGCAACACATTCAACAGATGGTTGTAAAATTCCAGAATGCCCAACATCTTCCGGCCTTTGATAATTATTTTTAAATTTTGTTTTGGTTTGCTCATTCTCATGGTGTCCTGCATTCTCCTGGTGCCAGGCCCAATTGAGGATGAGATCCCTTCAATGGGCTCTCGGAACTCTGTGGTCCCAATTTTCAGGGAACAAGTTCAGATCAGAGTTGCTAAAGACCTAATTTGGTGGGCTTGCAAGGACGACAACATCCAGAGACAATCTTTTTGACAACCTTGGCTGGAGATGACTAGTGACGGACGCCTCACTCACAGGGTGGGGAGCCCACACAAACGAACTGACAATCCGCAGTCGTTGGTCTCAATTGGAATCCGACTACCCATCAACCTTTTGTAGCGGAGGGCGATCAGACTAGCAGTGAAGGCCTTTCTGCCCTCTTTACAGGGAAAGAATATCCTGATGATGATGCACAACACAGTGACCATGTACTACCTCAACAAGAGGCGGCTTAGGGTCACTACCACTGTGCGGAGAGGCAATGCAGCTCTGGTTCTAGGGAATACAAGAAGGAATGTCTCAGCAGTTCACCTAGCCGGAGAGCAAAACACAGCAGCGGATGCTCTCGGGCAGAACATTCTCCCACAACTGGGTTCTACCTCAGGAAGTCCTTCAAGAAATATTCACCCTTTGAGGAACCCTTCAAGTGGATCTGTTCGCGACCAGTGTCAACCGGAAGTGCGATCAGTACTGCTCAAGGGAATTTTCTCCAAAGAGGAGCTCTAGGGCACGCGATCATAGTGGACTGGGAATTTCCACTCCTGTACGAGTTTCCTCCAGTCCGTGTGGTTCCTCACGTAATCGGGGAGGTTTAGAATGTTCAGGAAAACCATGATCCTAATTGCTCCATATTGGGCCAGGAGGACGTGGTACCCGGACCTTCTGGACATGTCCATCTGCCCTCTAAGACGTCATCCACAAAGAGTATCTTCTCTCCCAAGAAGAAGGCTGGGTTCTCCAGCCAGAGGTCAAGACACTCGGCCTTCACGCATGCTTTCTGAGAGGCTGAGATATAAGAATTGGGACCTCCCGGATGACGTAATGGAGATCTTGCTTTCGGCCAGAAGGCCAGCATCCAAGTTTTTGTACCGGTGTCTTTGGAATAAACTCGGTAACTGGTGCAAAGACAAGAATGTGGACTCTTTTCAATGTGGCACTCCTATGGTGCTTTCTTTCCTGTTGCATCTGGCCAAACTGGGGCTCCAGATTGGAACAATAAAAGAATACCTAGCCGCACTTTCCATTTTTAAGTGCTCCCCTGAGGAGGTTTCCTATTTCAAGATTCCATTGATTATCCAATTTTTAAAGGGGCTCACTAACGTGTGCCCTCCAGTACCATTTCATGTCCCTGCTTGGGATTTGAATCTTGTGTTGAAGTTTTTAACATGTATACCCTTTGAGCCTTTACATTCCTGCCTGTTGGGGCTTTTAACACTGAAAACTGCCCTTCTTGTGGCACTAACATCAGCCCGCAGGGTTAGTGATTTGCAGGCTCTTTAACACAAACCTCAGTATACTACCTTTCATAAGGAGTCCTTAGAGTTAAACCATCTTTCTTGCCGAAAGTAGTTTTTCAATTGAGAAAAGAGGAAGAAAGGTTGCATAGACTAGACCCAAAAAGGGCTCAGAATTTTTACATTGCTAGAATGGCAAAATTTCACCATGATCAACTTTTTGTGGGTTATACTGGTCCTAAATTGAGATTTGCAGTGACAAAACGGACTATCTCGCTGGATTACTCTATTGGGATGTGTTACAGGCTAGCTGGAAAGGAACCGCCGGAAGGGCTTCAAGCTCATTGCAAGAGGGGCATGGCAACCTCTGTGGCTCTTCAGAGGGGAGTCCCCATAATTGACATCTGCTCAAGTGCAACTTGGGCATCAATACATACTATTAAGTATTACTGCTTAGACTCTTCTTCTTCCCAAGAAGGTCTTTTTGTGAAGGCAGTACTTCATTCCATTCATAAGGCTAAATAGTACTCCCACCTCCAGAATTGTCACTGCTTTGGCAGTCTATCGAAGATGAGGAATACATGGGAGGACCCAATCCATTCGAAAAATAAGTTACTTACTAGTAACGTTCTTTCGACTGGATGTTCCTTTCACATATTCCTCATCACCCCTCCCAGCCTACCCCGCTGTACAATTTACGTGATTTACACACTGCGTTTCTGAAGAGCTTAGTCTGGGGCATGCCTGGATGGTTCCTCGATTTTATACAACGAAAAACAGAACTGAAGCCAACGGGCGTGTCACAAGTTATTTAGATTACTGGTGACATCGGCACCCTCTGGCACGCTTCGAGGGGCATCGACGCCACAACATCGTGCACAGAGCCCTCTGCCGAAAACATATTTTTTTTGCGAAGCTGGTCAGTTACAAATATCAAAGATGAGGAATACGTGGGAGGAACATAACAGTTGAAAGAACGTTACCAGTTGGTAAGTAACTTGTTCATCTGTACTCGCCCTATACTTCATGCACCCTCATGTCAGAAACCAATAATCTGAGGGACTTCGACGCGTGAAGGATCATGGGTACAGTACACGTCACACTAGGGATAGTATTACTAATCAACTGTTGTCGACGTTGGTTTTCGAGTTTTGAAAACAAATCTTGTAATACTCTGTGACTTCCACTAGATGTCGGGCTATGTAGAGCATGTGAATCCAAGCAGATACAAGCACCAGAACTACGATTACATTGTGTAATGTATCCCATGTACTTTTCAGAATGGCAAAACACATTCACAGGATAGTAAGAACTTTTGTAACTACTCCTTTTCCAGTGGTACACTTACCAAACGACTTTTAAAAGTATATAACTTTTAAACACTACTTATACTATTCAACGCAGAATTATTTTCTTATCCAGTCCTTCCCTAGTCTATTGCATGAGTTTTTCTGAGGCGGAAGAGGGACCCTAGTGGTCTAGCTGCCGGCTGTAGGCCGCGTGAGATAGGGATCCTTTGCAGAAAAAGTCAGTTCCTGAGGAAGGCTCTTCAAAACAATTAGTAGTTCATTTTAGAGTTAGTCCAGGGACTTGAGAGAAGGCGCCCTAGAAGGATTCCAGCAGTGGACCTGGGTGAACTGGATGAGGGTACTCTTGTTCGGGAGAATTCTCAGAAACTTGCTAATTCCCTTCTACCTTAGAGACCCCACCAGCTCTTTTTGCTGGACTTTAGGACTTTTAATTTGAATCCTGGACAGAGTGAGACCTTTTTCCCACACGCTCGTATTTTTAATTAATTTGAACTTTGTTTTGACTTTGGGGTCTGGCAAACTCCATAGGCATCATCTTTTTACATTGTGGCACACAGCACCTTCTCTTGGTTAAACTGTTTCCAAGAGCTGTGAAGTGAAATTGACTTTACTTCCATTTGTAACTTTCTAGACCCAGCCCCACTCTTACAATGGGGTGCCGGAGGGGTTATGTAACATTTTTCTTACCCTTTCGACAATTATTGGCTGGTGGCAGTGGTTTACTTTTTCCTACCACGGTGTGTTTCTACTGCAGGCTGCAATTGCAGCTGCAGTAAAGCACCCAGGGATGCCCATTTTGTCAAAATGGCCCCGTTCTTTTTTGCAATTTCTTGTTGGAAAGGTCCTTCTTGAGATTTACTCTGTGCGCCAAACCAGGTTTGGTCCCTTTGTTAGTTTTTTAAAACATTTTTTATAATTGTATATTTAGTTCAGAAACTGAACTTTTACAATAACATTTTTAAACCAACTGTACAAGTACTTAAACATTTATAAACATAAAATGTATTCCATTAAAATGATAAAACATCTCATAGAAAAAGAAATGGATAGTTTTCAGATCCGTCCGCCTCTCGTGTAACAAACCCAGAACATACATTTAACTATCCTGCTTCTATCATACTCTTCACATTCCTATTCCATGCTGATATCAGACCACTCCAACAACTTCACAACCAAACTCCAAACTCTATGGTGGGTCAACAGTGCTGTTTTTGAAGTAGAATTATTGATGAACCACAGCCGCCACGTAAGAGTAGCATTTTAAGGTATTAAGATGCTCATAGTTACATATCCAATCATATTTCTTGATTCTTCCCTTTAAGGCACCTTTCAGGGTTTCAAAGTTGGAACACAGTTTTAATCGGGGAACCATCCCACCTCTTGGAGTTCTTGAAATAACCGGGCATGACTAATACATTTACTATCTTCCGAGCCACATTCATAACTGCAGCCCAATATACTTAATGGGGGACAGTGGGAGAAGTTCTAGCTTTCAAAATGAAACCGCCTTTTCGTATTAGTAATTGGGCTCTGAGTGAAACCAGTGCCAATTCCAGGTGAAGGTATTCAACAGAAGTTGCCTTTGGTAACTGTAAAACCACTTTCAGAATCTGGCTTCCATCCAGTGTAGCCATTTTAGATTTTTCATGACAACCTCAAGCCCGTATAATACAGTTGGGCATAATCATTGATTTGTATAACATTAACACTCCTGACATTGAGAAACTGAGTGGTCCCTTACAAACTTTCTACATACCTCTGTCATCTGTCTAGCCTTGGTGACCTCAGAATCAATATTCTGATGCTTGTTAATCTGTTTATAATCGCATGCTGTGCGTATAGTCCAACATCCAGTGGTCACCACGGAGTATTGCATCTTGTCTTTCGAGAATCGAAAGGGGATGTTGAAATGGGCGTGCCTGTAACACTATCCCTACGTGATGTGTAGTGTACCCAAAATCCCATACTGGTTGCCTTAAGCAGAGCTCGTCAGAGACATTGCCAATTGTCCCTTCAACCTTTGGTCGAATAGTTTATATAAATACTTTAGATCACCCTATTCGTCCCTCATTTCGACGGCTGTTCCAGATCTCCTTGGAAAACCTACAACAGACCTTCGAAGGATGGTGATCAGTCAGTGCTGCCGACCACGTGGCTGGGCCTTCCAGCCGGCCTACACAGGGAGTGGGGTCGTGGTGGACATTTCTGTACAAACTGAGAATGCCTTTTCTCCCTCTTTCCTCTTCGTCACTCTACCTATCCTCCGCTATGGAGAGGACTCCATTTAGGTTTTGCCTCATTTGCAAAGGCAAGTTTCCTTGGAGAGATGAGCATAAACGGTGTAACCGTTGCTTGCCCCTCGATCACAATGAAGTCGGTAGCGCGGCTTCCAAGCTCCTCCGTCCTAAAACATTGAAGGAGCGCAGAGTCAAGTGTTGGGTGGCCTACGGGTTGTTGAAGGCAGTCATCTGCCACAGCCGCCGAATGGGACAATGACAATAGTGATGAACATACCTCCGGTTCGGAAGTCGTTGACCTTTTTGACGCATCGTCTGTCCCCGGCCCCGCCAGGCACGGCCCAGGCACTGCTATGGGGAATATACACCCCGGTGACAGACTAACATTTACAAATCACTAAGCACACAACCCCTGTCATTCTTCAACCAAGTCGAAGAAGACCTCGGTACCAATGGGTACACCAGAAGTTCCGGCTCAACCCGTCGATCGGCAGCCCTCCCCGCAGATGCGCCTAGCGACCGGGCACTCAAAAACAAAGGGCGCTATTTCTAATATTACAAGTTCCGTCGAGACTCATGGCAAGAAGGTGTCCGGCAACTAAAAGGTTCCAGCTCCATCGAAGGCATTCGTTGAAGATGAGGCCCCGGCTCTGGCGAGAAAGGCGTCTGCTGAAGAAGTCCATGGCTCTGCCGAAAACTTCACAATAGCAGGCCGAAGCTTAGCGCCTCCTGTCTTCGGAGGACGTTGCCGACAGCTTAGCGAGAATTATTTCCGCCGACACTCGGAGGCGGCAGTCAAGGGATTCACTGAGGCCTACGGAAAAGGCCAAGGATCTGTGGAAACCCAAGGATAGCCCTAGGGGAGTAGCGGAACCCTCTGCCAAGCAGAGGGAGAAGCACAGGGACACGCCACCTCTGCCGGTTCCCCAGGAGGAGTTTTCGGAGGGTGAGGGAGTTTTCTTTGATGTTGAGACAAACATCTCGACATTTGACGGCAGAGGATTCTTTACAGGATCCCTTTCCACCTCTAGACCATTCTGGGGCCTCTGTTTGGACTAGGGGAAGACCACTGGATGAGAGCCCTTGGGACCCTGTAGCAAAATTCCCAAGGCTTGTTGACCCCTCTTAGGAAGAGGATATATACACCCATGACCTCACTGAGGAAGAGATTCCTGCAGACTCGGGTTGAGGACCAGTTCATCAATCCTGAGGACATGCATGATCCCATAGAGGGGTTGGGGGGGGCCGCAGCTATGGGTGACCCTCGGCCTTGGCAGTCACCAGATCCTGATGCCCTGTTTGGATTACCCCCAGACCACTCCCACGAGAGCCCTTGCCAGTGGACGATCAAATGACGTTTAACTCCATGTTGCGCAAAGCGGCAGAACACTTCAAGATTGCCACCGCTGAAGCTGTCCCTGAAGCCGACTTTGTGGAGGACATTCTTAAAGAGCAGCCACTGGCCAGCCGGGCTATTCCTCTCAGCCGGAGTAAAAAGCATCTGGCTCCCTCGTTATCAACACCTGCTCTCACAAGAGGTGTCAATGCGAGGATGGAAAAGCTTTTTCGGCCTTCCCCCTGCGACCCCCCCCCCCTTTATATCAGATGTTACTCCACCCCAGACTCCCTGGTGGTGACCACTACAAGAAAGGGGGCAGGGGTTCCTTTCAACCGACGAGGCACCTTCTGACAAAGAAGCTAAAAGGCTTTATGCCCTTGGGAAGAGGGTCACGGCCGCAGCAACTCTTTCAACGCGCATCGCCAACAATACCACCTTGTTGGCCAGCTAGGCAGACGCTCAGTGGGCCTTGTTACAAGAAGGCCTACAGGTGGTTCCCGAACCTCTACGGACTCGTCTCCTGGCCACAGTGACTGAGGGCAGACAAGTGAACCAAAGTATACCTAAGAACACTTTGGATTCAGCTGAAACAGCGGGTCGATCTTTGGCTCATAGCACACTCCTAAAGAGACACGCGTGGCTAAGAAACTCTGGGTTCAAGCCAGAGATGCAAGCGTCCCTTATAAATAAACCCTTGGAAGAATCCAACCTATTTAGAAGAGCGGTCGACGAGGCGCTCGAGACCGCAAAGAAGGAGCATGAAACGCTGAAGACTCTAGGCCATATTACACAAAGACCCTCCACAAGACGAGGATCTGGGTCCAGATGGCTTTTTTGTGGCCAACGCTTCCCTCAACAGTACACCTCGGGGAAACAATTGGTCGTCTCCACAGGGAAACAGTGGATATACCACCCCGTACCCCCAGAGGGGTCAGCGTCGTGGGAAAGGAAGGGGCTGGAACTCTACCCCCAGAGGCTACCTGACCTCGGGGTTCAAAATGACCCAAAGATTCGGGTCCCCTCCCATGCCTACCCGGTCAGGGGCCGGTTAACCTTGTTCCTTCAGGCATGGGAGGGGATACCTACAGACCAGTGGGTGCTAAAGACCGTGGCCCACGGGTACTGTATAGAGTTCAACCGGTCCCCAACATCCAGACCTCCATGAGCAAGACTACTGACACCAGACCAACCTTGTATCCTTCAGGAAGTCGAGACACTGCTAGAAAAAGGAGCCATAGAGGTCGTACCTCTGGCACAGGTAAAGGAAGGTAGTTATTCAGTGTACTTCCTTGTACCCCAAAAAGGATCCAACCATGCGACCTGTATTAGATCTGCGCCCAGCAAACAAATTTGTAAAACTACAAATGATTCCTCTGCAGGAAGTAATTCCCCTGCTCTCACATGGGGATTACATGGCAACACTGGACATGAAAGATGCTTACTTTCATATTTCAATGTTGCCGGCGCACAGAAAATACCTCAGGTTTATGATACAAGACAAGCATTATCAGTTCAAGGTACTACCCTTCGGCATAGCATCCGCACCAAGGGTATTTACGAAGATGCTAGTAGTGGCAGCAGCACACCTGCGCAGGCAATCCATCCCGGTCTATCCTTACCTTGAAGACTGGCTCATAACGGGGGACTCTTACAAAACCTGTCTGTCAAATCCCCAAAGAACAATAGATATTTTATTCAGTCTGGGATTCTCGATCAACAAGAAAAAATCCAGCTTAGACCCCAGTCAGGTCAAGCAGTTCCTAGGGGCTCTAATTCGAACAAAGGAAGGCCTCGTCTTCCCCTCCAACGAGAGGGTTGAAAACATGCTGTTTCAAATCCCTTAATATGTAGCCAGTCAAGAGGTGATGTTACGCAAGGCTATGCGACTATTAGGAATGATGGCGTCATGTATTTATTTCCTCGCTTGCGCATGCGTCCAATGCAGGAGTAGCTCAACAGCCAGTAGTGTCAGGCAAGCTGACAATGGGACGATCTAGTGGTCATCTCGCCAGCCTTCGTTCTCTCGCTGCGGTGGTGGTCGAGGGACAACCTCTTGAAGGGCAAAACCTTCACCACCCCCGCAGTGGAGGCCACTCTCACTACAGACGCATCCCTCACAGGGTGGGGAGCTGACCTGCTTCAGCAAACAGCGCAGAGAGTTTGGTCGTCGGACATAGCATCCAACCACATAAACCTGTTGGAACTGTTAGCATTGTTCAAAGCACTAAAAGCTTTCCAGACACAACAGCAAGAAAAGATGGTCCTGTTCCTCAAACAGCACCACGGCCATGTACTATCTAAACAAGCAGTGGGGGGAGGGGGGCACTCCTTCTCCAGGGCTATCCAAACTGTCCCAGAACATTTGGAAGTGGGCTCTCAAACACGTTCCTATTGTCACATGGTCCAGGGGAACTCAATCTTCTGGCAGACGTACTCCGCATAGATTTCCCACTACCAATGGAGTACGAATGGCGATTACACAAAGACATCATCTCCAATGTTTACCTAGAATGGGGCTTCCCAGAAATCGACCTGTTTGCAACTCTGGAGAGCGCCAAATGCAAAGATTATGCTTCCCGGTACCCCAAAACCGTTCCAAGAGGAACGGACTCCGGATAACATGGTCAGGGAAATTTGTTTACTCCGCCCGATCCCTACTCAACAAGATAGTGCACAAGATGCACCAAGAACCAATCACAATGATACTGGTGGCCCCGCCAACCCTGGTTCGTGCATCTAATGGCGATGTCTCTATCTCCTCCAGTGAACTGCCTTGCCCCTCCAACAAGAGTTTGGGCACCTGCAGCTCCCTCAAAGATGTATGGACATACTCAGGGAGGCAAGAAAACCTAACACTTGGTTTTGCTATTCCAGTTAGTGGAAACAGTTTGTCATCCGGTGCACCTCGAAGAGCATCAACCCTATTAACTGCTCTACCACACCTATTGTTTTGTACCAAACTAATTTACTTGACTCAGGCCTAGTCTTTAACTCTCTAAAGGTTCACTTGGCTGCTCTTTCAGCCGACACTACATCACGACAAAGTGATGTGGTTGGAAAATGCCAGTTATTAAGGCTTTCATGGAGGGGGTGATAATAATTCACCCTCCCATTTCTAAACCAGCTCCCGGATTGGACCTAAACATGGTGTTGACTAGACTTAATGGGGCCTCCTTTCGAGCCCATGCAGAGAGCGAGTCTTAAGGATCTCACCTATAAGACTGCCTTTTTAATAGCTATTAACTCCATTAGGAGAGTAAGTGCTAGACCCCTTTGTAACAGTTCAGAGATAAGATGGTTCTACACACTCCCCCTAGGTTTGCCCCTTAAGTTCCATGTGAACCAATCCATAGTATTACCAACATTCTTTCAAAACACTGCAAGCATGGGCGAAAGAAGCCTGCACACACTTGATGTATGCAGAGCAGTCATGTTTTACATGGAAAGAACTCGACCACTAAGAATCCGTTTTTCGTTTCAGTGGCAGCAGGAGGAGAGGAGATGCGGTCTCCAAATCCACTATCTCTAGGTGGATTGTCAAATGCATCACACTCTGCTACACTCTTGGTAAGAGAACTGCCCTTCAAGCCTAGAGCACATTCTACTCGAGGCACTGGGGCTTCCATAGCATTCATTGCAGATGTTCCCCTTAAGTCCATTTGCAAAGCGGCAACCTGGAGTTTTGTACACACCTTTACAAAACACTATTGCCTAGACTCACTCTAGGTCTGATTCTCAGGTGGGTCAGGCAGTACTAAGGCATCTTTTCACTACTGTTCCTTCTTACAACCCTCCTCCAACTCCGGGTACTGCTCGCTAGTCCATGCACAGCATGTGATTCTAGGCAGATTAACAAGCATCAGAAGGCAGGCATTACTTACCGTAAAAGCATTTCTGATGATGGTGTCTGCTTAGATTCACATGCGCCCACCCTTCCTCCCCGCTCGGATGGAAGAAACATAGACTTCTACTTTTCTGTACTCGCTCACGATAGTCGGAAGGCTCTCTCACGGCAGAAAAAATACAATTGGAGTGACCTCCACGCGTGAGGGATTTTGGGTACACTACACATCACGTAGGGATAGTGTTACTGGCATGCCCATGCCGATGTCCCCCTTGCGATTCTCGAAAGACAAGATGCAATACTCTGCGGTGACCACTGGATGTCAGACAATATGCACAGCATGTGAATCTAAGCAGATGTAATGCATGTCATATCGGTGTACCCTTTGGTTCTAGAAATCTCCAAGCCCAGGTATTTAGAACTATCCACGTATTTTATTGTCCCCATTGGAGATCCCAGTTATCTTACAGATTTTTCTAGAGGAGACTAGGATCCCTTTGGTCTTACCAAGGTTAACCGCGTGCTTAAACTCATTTCCGTATGTAGCCAGTTCCTCCAGCATCGCCTTCAGGCCTGTCACCAGACGGTCTGCATAGAACATGCCTCCGATCCTGATGTTACCAATCTTTGGCCAACCAGATTTTGCTAGAGACCTGGCCAATAAATCTGCAATATAGATGTTAAAGAATAAGGGGGCCAGCATACCTCCCTGCCTGACCCCCTTATTAATGGGTATTTTATCTGACAGGAGCCCCATGTAATTTAATCTAATGCAAGCCGTGGTACCCTCATGTAAACCCCTTATGACCAAGTCCGCTGGGGCACCCCAACTGTCAGTGTACCCCACAGAATGTGTTGATCCACCTGATCAAATGCTGAACGAAGGTCAACAAAAACAATATACAGTGAGGGACCAACCACTGAGCAATCCTGAGTGATGAATGTGTCCAGGACTTGACCCTGGTCTAAAGCCAGTCTGGCATGGGTGCAAAATATCCACCTAGGCTTGGAGATGCTCCAAGACATAAAGTTGAGAAAGATTTCCCATTAACATCAAGCAATGATAACAAACTAATTATCAGGGCTTAGACGGTCACCTGTCTTAAAGACCGGGACCAATATGGCCTCTTTCCAAGAGTCGGGAATATATTTACTCCTACATAATTTAGCTAACAATGGGTAAAGGGCTTCTGCCCAAATTAAGGGCTCTTTAATACTGCAGAAGAAGGGCCATTCGGGCCCGGGGCTCTACAACTTTTTAAAGCACTTGAATGCTGGCTGATCTTGTATCTAGTAAAAATACATGGGCCATTAGGGTTCGCACTGTTCAATGGGCAAGTTGGCATCAACCTCAAACATTTTACTTTTCGCATAAGTGATCCAAGTCTCCTCGGGAATAGGATTTTTAAATCAATGATTTGGCAGGCGACCTGGCCCTTGATAGGATCTTCCACATGTCCCCCGCCCACCTTACAGGTTTTTAAAGTGTGAATCGGCTGTTCCCAATTCCCACGTCTCCCCTCCCAAGTTAATCTTCATACCCAATTACAGACTCTAGTCTGCAGTGTAGTTCTTTCAAACGTTATCATGTTTGAGGGGACATTTAATGAATTAACAGACCAAAGTTCTTTTCTTAGTAACATTTTGCCCCCATTTATCCTGGGATCATATCCAGGTCAATGTGCATTCCCAGTAAGAGTCAGACTTTTCCCCTTGTATTACCTGAGGAGTTAGCTATTCATTTTAACCAACCTTTGGTGTTGTGTGATTTTAGGTTAAATGGATCTGTTTTATCTCCCAACTCCTTTTTTTTTTTAACTGATCACATGCCTTAGACACTTTTATCGGACCATAGGAGTCGATATCCTGATTGTGAAACTCAGGTTCGCAGGGCCTTTTTCTACAAAGCGATTTAAATTCCAACCCCCAATTAACAGATAATGTGGCATGATCACTGACTGTTTTGGTGAAACTAACATCCTCTGCACTCACCCAACCAAAGGAAGACTACAGGCAGTGTATCCAGAGTAGCACTGCGGTTACCCATTTGCCATGTTTGCTTCACTGATATATCACCACTGACTCTGCCATTTAGGACTACCAGATCCCGAACATTAGCCATTTTTTCCCTTTTAGGGTTTGCCTTTAAGTACCATAGAGTTGACACTTGCTCAACTCATCTGTTAGTTTTGTCTTTGATGGGATTCACTGGTGACGCCTGCCTCTGACTCCAGCGTGTCTGGCAGGGGCAGGAAGTGAGGAGGGTGCCCGAAACTCTGTGCTTAATCCCCTTGGCTATGGGAATGCACCCAAAGGGACAGCTAGGCTGCAAATGAATGGGAGAAACATCCATAAAAGGCAAGGCCTTCTACTTGGAAGGCAGTCAACCACTGGACGAAGGAATCCGAAGAAGTACTTGGAAGAGACGCCTGCTGCAACTTGGTTTGCCTGGTGAAGCCCTGCTGCAGTGCTGAAGCTCTGAATTCGCCTCGACTAGAGAAGCCCTGCAAAGGATGACTTCCCCCCTTGGGTTGGTGGGACCAATTGACCCCCAAGACTAACTCATCTGGAAATCCTCTCGGAGCTGGCTGTACTTCCATTGCTGCTGCAGGAACCAATTGCCAGGGAGAGGAACACCAGACTAGAGTGTGTCGTCTTCAAGTTGGACCCGAGCTCCAGAAAGATCCTCTGACTCACATGAAGCAGGACTGACCAAGCCTGAGCTGCTCAAAGAGTGCTGGACCCCAGATGCGAGGAAAGCCCATAAGATGTCAGAGAATCGCCGTGGTGCTATTTGCGAGAAGCTGAAACCGTGATGTGCCGCTGATGTGAAGTTTGCCTGTTGCTGCCGTCGACCTTCAAACTGTAGTGCAGGAGTCCCAAGATGTCCTCCCTGTTGTCCCAAAGGTACTGTAAACTAAGGAGTACTTACCTCTTGGCGTGTAGCCTTGCTATTTCTCGTTGGGACTAGCCTTGGTTGTCTTTTGCAGAGTTGCTTTCAGCTTTGTCCTTCACAAGCCTCCCATCTTGTGGCACAACAGTGAATTTATTTTCTACAAAGATTTCTAAAACATTGTGCAATACTTTTTACTTAATTTCAAGAAGTGCTTTAGCTCCCCTGGACATTTGCTCAATTGACATTGGCTGTCCTAGCTCTCCGAAATACTCTTCTAATGTCTGACTTTGTGCTTCAACTATCCTAATGGAAGTCACACATTCTATAACGTGTGTAGCTGGGAAAGGGATAAATCTACATTGCCTGGGGGGGGGGGGGGGTGTTCAAAAGTACTTACCTTCTTAAGAATATTTCTTAGACGTTGTTTTATTCCCTGACCTTTGACACAAAACTCAGTATTGCTCTATACGTGCCAGTGATGTATCAATGTCCAATGTCCTATTTATTTAAGTCGCCTCAGGGTGTAGGAAGTCTGTGCGCCATCCCCAAATGGGTATCTACTGATTTATTGAAACTGAGTGGGTATTTAATGAAATATATTTGTTGCATATTCAACTGACTGTTAAATTAACAAATTGCTTAATCAAGAAACCTTGTGTGTAAGTTTATTTGGATACTTCACTGTGAAACTGTTGCAACCCTACAGCTCACATTGACCCCCCACTCTGGGGGCATCCTGCTGGAACTCCAGAGACTGAGTCCTTGAAGTCCCTTCACCAAAGTTCCAGCTAGAATCAGAATTTGCAAGACTGTGCAGCGTGCAATGGCTCGAGGTCCCAGGGTATTGCATCCCGCAAGGTCGCAGCACGATGTAGGATGGCTCAAAATACAGGTCTTCGTGAGGCTAGTGGATCTCGCTAGTCTGTCGGTAGTTGTCCCCAGGTCAATGGGAAGGAAGTGCAACAGCAGGCTCTCTGGAAATCGCTACAGCCATTGCATCTTCATCTTCCTCTTCAGTTTCAGCTCCAGTGGTCGACTTGTCAGTAGCTTCCTGGTTCAGAGTAATTATCAGGAACTCCAGCACAACTTCTGCATTCTCTCCCTGCATTTTACTGAAAGTGGCGGTCTGGCTGTCCAATCAGGACATGACACTCTAAAATGGCGCGAAAAACAAGACTGGGCCATTTCGGTAAAATGAGCGCCCATGGGTGTATTTCTGGGGCTGTGCACTTGGTAAAGGTGCATCACATTAATAAGTTATCACTGCCAGCAGCCATTAAAGGTAAGCTTGTTCCTGTAACAGAATTGTTAGTTTTAGTGTGAAGGGGATTACTTTATATCCTCCCCAGCACTCCACAGAAGGTGGGGTGTACTGGTTTCACCAAATAACATGTAAAAAGTGCTCCAAAGTTCCTTGCTACCCTTCGGAAGTGTAGTTCTCTCAAGGTTAGCTAGAGCAAGTTAAAAGGGGAGCCCCTAGGGCAACCCAGCAACAATAGGCACTTATTGTCAAAGAGGATTAAATTAAAAAGGCACAATGGGGAGTCTAAAAAAAATGACGACGATAAAGAGTAAATGATTCTGTGAGTGTGGGAAAAGGTTCCCACTCGAAGGTATAAGGATAGAGAATCCACCAGTAAAATCAAAGTTCTGGGGTTGACGCAGGTCAGGAAGATTAATCATTACTATGAAAATCTTACCTAAAACTAATGCACTAGTGTGCAGTTAGCTGACTGAGCCTAGCTTAGGCAGATTGAATGTGGTGATTTTTGTAGAACTGTTGCTGAAGCTTGGAGTTCTCCTAGAGGCGTATCCTGAATCCAGCTGGAGGAAGTAGTCTGCTGCTGCAACTCTTCATTGAATCCAAAAGCTGCTGTGCTGATTCAAGGACTGATCGAGAGGATCTGGACAGGTGACCTCTTCCCATAGCTACGAGCGGACATCGTGCAACTGTTGTTCACCCGAAGTGTCCTGGAAGCCAGTCATGTGTGTCTGTAGTCCTGCAGAGTTACCTCAAGGAGTCCGGAACGTCGTGACCGAATCCCTTGAGCCCAAGAAGTCCACCAGTGTTGTGCGCCCGGAGGCTGTCCGTGACCAGAAGAAAGCCAGACTGCTGTGTATCACCCAGAAGAGGGCCAAGTTCAACCAACTGAAGATATCTTAAAGTGGTACTGCTGCCACGTCATCTGTCCACTTTTGCACAGCTGAGGAAGTCCAGTGTCTCCGCCTGCATATAAGTGCCCGCTGGTGGTTTTCCCGCCACTCAAGGTCCAAACTTGTTGGTTGCCTGCATAGAAGTTTAATGCTAGAGTCCAAGTCGCCAGAAGCCAAGCCATCCCGTCCTGTCGTCCGTGATGCGGCTGCAGCAAGAGGAATCGAATGGCGGCCAACTGCTCATGACCAAAACAATCGTCCTCGCCTCGGAAGCCTTGTCGAGGTTTGCAGTGAATTGGCATCCACAGCTGCGAAGCCCCTCTGTTGTGTGCCCTACAACAGGGTGCTGCTCAATATTTCCCTTCCATTGATGCATTCTCCATGGACCAGGGAGCAATTTGAAGCCTGCATGGAAAACACTTCTGAATTTATAAATCTTTCAGACCAATTTGATTTTCTGAAAAGGCATTGGCCTATGGATGACCGAAGCAGAGGCAACTTGGAAGGCCTAGGGCATTCTCATGGGGCTCCATTTTCCTCCCCACCTAGTCTGCCTGAGACTCCTGTGGCTGACCAAGATGATATGTATTATGTCACGGATCCGGATCAGATCTCACAGGACCCAATTTCTCAGGATCCAGTTAACTGGATCCCTACTCGTGACCAGGGTATTTGGGCCAATACCCCTGCACACAAGCCTGACGTGAACAATCTCTTCCTGGATCATGCTCTTGCCTCAACTGAGGGACACTTCGCCCATGGACCATCCAATGATCAACACCCTCCTCAGCAAGGCTGTTGACCACTTCATAATCATGACACGGGAGGCGGTACTAGAGTCAGATTTTGTTGAGGGCATCCTCTAAGAGAAAATCCCTGTCAGTTAAGCCATTCCTCTTCTGAACTCAGTTAAGCAGTGCCTTGTGCCCTCCTTACTTCCCTCTGTCATTCGGTCTGTCAACCCCAGAGTTGAAAAGCGGTTTCATCCGGTGCCCTCTGATCCCTTTGATATATCGGAGGTTATGCTGTTTCGAACTCCCTGGTTGTAACAACCACCAGGAAATGTGGGTTCCGCTGTCCTCGTCCGAAGTACCTCCAGAAAAGAACTCCAAGAAGCACTATGCTCTTGGGCAGCGTATTACTATCTCAGCTGCATTGAGCACTTGTATAGATAATCTCCTGGCTAGCTATAGCAATGTACAGTGGGAGCTAGTGGAAAATGGCCTACAGAATGTCCCAGAGCCTGCCCGATCTCGACTTCTGGCAGTGGTAAATGATAGGTGTCTGGTGATGCAGAATATAGCATACCCTTGATGCGGCA
Organism: Ambystoma mexicanum; assembly: GCF_040938575.1. Lineage (NCBI taxonomy): Eukaryota > Metazoa > Chordata > Amphibia > Caudata > Ambystomatidae > Ambystoma > Ambystoma mexicanum. Next base: position 928,638,082 of record NC_090931.1, on the reverse strand, counting down.
GAGATGGCAGGACGAGTACTTGCTGAAGAGACCCTATTAAAGTGCGATGCATGGCTCAAGAACTCTGCACAGGCATCTTTGATAACCCTGTGGAAGACTGCCCTCTTCAGGAAAGCGGTCAACAAGGCCCAGGAAACTGCAAAGAATGAACACGAAACAGTCGCTGAACCAGATCTCAGCCAGGTATTTTGAGGCAGCCAGGTATTTTGAGGCAGCCAGGGAAGAGGGAGAAACTTGGCAGCCAGAGACTCCTCTGTCACATCCAGCAAGTGATCTCGGTGGTGCAGTTCCCATCCCATGTTTCCACGGTAAGTGATCGATTTTTAACCTCTTACCCACGCATGGCAGGGCATCACCTCGTATCAGTGGGTACTCAAAACGGTCACTACTCTTCAATCTATATATGGTTGCACTGGCCAAACTCCTCTTGTGTTGGACAATGGTGGCGAAGTCTGAACAGTGGCAAGACATGCAGTGTGGAATGCCCCGGGTGACTGGTGATTCCTGTATTGATATCTGTCTAAGATTGGACATGCTGGTCCTTGATTTTTTTTTTTTTGTGGTTGTTGTGATTGTTATAAAACAATAAAATGTTTTATAAAAAAAAAAACTCATCTTGTGTTTTGGTGTGCACTTTTTCATGTACGCCCATGACGCCCAGAGCCCCTTAAGTCTTAATGCCCCTAAAGAAAACCCTGCCCAGCTTCTGAGATTGTCCCTCAGCGGTGGGGCTGTGGATGACTGAAAATTGGTTGAAACTAAACTGGGAGAAGACGGTGGCACTGGTAATTGGCCAAGACTCTACCAGCCCCTGCTGGACCTCTGATTACTGCCCAGTATGTCTTGGGACCTGCCCGAGAACTTCTGTGGTAGTCCAGAACCTTGACATTAAGGTCACGGTCTCTGGCTCCAGAGAAGCACAAATCTCTACAGTTTGCCAAACAGGGTTTGTCAAATTGAAGATTCTGAAGGTCCTCCCCTTTCTTCCTGTTGAGGCTAGGGTTAGGATTGACTGCCTCCATTATGGGGGCAATAGACTATTGTTGTCATGATCACTGCTTCCAAGGAGCCAGGACCAGCCCAACGTCCTTGGAAGCAGGCCCCTAACCTTAATCCTAGGCACCAGCCGGTCCCCACTGGGACCTTTTGGACCTTGTCCTGGCGCCGGTGGCACCAGGCTCATCAAAGCCGTCGGTCCCGGCACTGAAAGCGCCGGGCTCATAATATGTGTGAAGATGCTTGGGTGGACTTACCTGCAGCAGACCATGCTGCTTACTTACCAGCTACATAGGAATCCTCTGTGAGCCGGAACTACTTTCTTACCTGGGTGGGGCAAGCTCCACGCCCTGGATACAACACTGGAACTCTTCGGGAACAGGAACACTTTTCTTACCTAGGCGGGGCCGTGGAGGAAGACGCCTCATCACTCCAAGGCTATTTAAACCACACCCGATTGATGAAGCGTGCTTCGCGTTATTCTGCATCTGCAGCAGAACGCTCACCGAGTCTGTTCCAGCTTTTCTTCTTCCGATCCTGTACCTGCAAGAACAATACTTACCATTCCGGTATCCAGTCTTCAGCAGCACCTGTAAAGACAAGAAACAACAGGTTAGCACGGCAACCTTCACATGCAGCGTATTCCTCACCTGATCCATCGGCAGCGACCATTTCTTCACGCTGCACCTCTGCCTGTGGAGACAAAAGCATAGTCATTACTTACCGGCATCCCGCGAATTCCGAATGTTTTCAACGCTGCAACCCAGCATTTGAAAGACAAAAAGAAGAGACATTAGACAGGTATTTACTTACGCCCATCCCGCTCGCCACAATAGAGCGCCTGCAAATACTCCGGCGTTTTCCAGCATCTCTTCAGCACGAACTCACCGCTGTAAAGGAAAAGAGACAGTTAGAGCGCTTGCATTTACTTACGCATTTCCAAGCGCTTCTTTCCAAGGCTTTGGCTCTCTTCACTCCATCTTCTATCACAAGAGCCCTGCAAAACAAATAGAAGAAAGCATTATACCGAGCCCGGTTCAATACTTACGTGCCCACGCACCTAAAGACTATAAGGACTAAAAAGGTGTCCGGAAACTCACCGCTCGTGCGGTTAACGGCGGTAGCGATCCTCTGATGTTAAGAGGCCTACGTTTCACCCAGGGAAGGAACTGGCAACGGCACCCTGCACCAGACGCAGATGGAGAGTCCAGCATTCACCTATCTAAGAAATGTCACCCTTCGAGTTCGACACACAGTGCGAAGAGGCTCAGCCCCAGAAGCCAATCGAGTCCTGCACATCACTTTTCGAGTCAGACACCTTCCTGCCTAGACCAGCGCCTCCGTGAGAATCAGGTGAGCGTTACAATTGTAATGGCATCTACCTTGGCCACCCAGAGATGCTACTTCAGCAGCTCCTGATTCTGCAAAACGCGGCCGCCCAACTTGCCCACCGCGCAGAGGATGTCCCATTCTCATGACCTTTAACGCCTACATTGGCTGCCTGAAAACTCGGGTGAACTTTGAAGAAATGTGGCTCCCATTGAGTGAATAGCACAATGGACTGTAGATAAAATCTTAAATCTAAACTCTCTCTACGAACCCAAACGATTGCTTCGGTCATCAAACCCATTTCTTCTATCCTTCCACGCTTTTGGCGTGCCGGAGCAGGCGGCAGATCCTTCTCTGTGCTGGCCGCGTCATTGTGGAATGCTCTTCCCTATTATATTAGGAGCACCTATGCTCTATCTAGGTTCTGTTAACGGCTTAAAACACTGTTTTAGAGGAGGCCACCTTCCTCTCCGGTCCTACTAGTGCCTAGAAGCCAACCGATCTTTGTTGCGCTTTATAAATATCTTTACAATAAAATACACTGTTTTCTCCATAGAAATTATTTTCCTACAAAGCCTTTGCTGTTTCCAGTGGTACTTCTAGGCCCTGTCATGTCTTCTGTGGGTCTGAAGAGGTTATTATTTTGGCCGTTTGAGACCTGCAGCCTCAAGAATGTGTATGAGGGGGACAGACATGTGGACTGCTTGTACCCCAATCACTCTGTACAGTTCTCTACGTGTACAGTTCTCTACAATATGTTGAGGGGGGGGTTCCCCCAGAAGACTCTTGGGCCGTAGCCTGCGATTGATTTGCTGGCTGAACGAGGGGTCCTATCCGGCATTGGAGGTGGGCTTTTCCCGTGGGGCCAGGTCCTCTACTCAATCGGCCAAGAGATAGTCTTCGCACCAGAGGGCACAGTCTGCGAAACTGACGCTTAAGAAGCAACGCATGGTGGAACGGGCCAGCGTCAGATTCGGGAAAACCCGGTGCTGTAGCACGACCGGTGACGAGAAGGGCGGAGTCGGGGCCTGCCTCTCAAGGCAAGTCGGCGCCAAAGGCGGATAAGCCTAAGGACTCTGGTTCACACCCGCAGAAGGCGGATCCGAAGCACAAGGAGAAGTCCAGGTCTCATTTGTCGTCCTCGTCAACAATGAAGTCTTCCAAGGACGGGCGTCACTCCTTCGAGCCATGAGTCATCGCAACACTGCTGCAAGTCCTCGTCCAAGTGACCTTCTCTGACTACGGAAGTGTCGTACCAAAGACCACGTCGACTGCTGGTCTGTTGTCGTCTATTCTACTGTCAATGGTGGCCTCGATGAGGGACCCTCCATCGGCGACAGCTTTAACATCTACGGCCCCGTGGAGGACTCCGCTGGTGATGGCCTTTTCGATGACCGCCCGTCAACGGCAGCTACAGCGATGGTGGATATGCAGATGTCCACTGCGAAGCAGGTGGACAATGTGGATCCGTCATCTAGAGATACGACATGGCAGTAGGGGGAGGGGGTGGGGGGGGGAATTTACGTCCATACTCCCGATGGGTATTCTACATGAGGCACCCTCGACCTTTGAGTTTGACTCTGATCCAGAGGAGGAAGGACATCCGTTTCTGGATCCTTCCATCCACGTTGGGGGGCCTGGAGGATGTCCGGCCCCAATATCCTCTTGTCAAACTGCACTCATTACTCTCGATGCAGGTGCTTGCGTCGTTGCAATTGCCCCTGGGGCAGTTGGATGCCAGCTCCCTGTGCCTCAGGCTCTGGCTGTTCCGTTGGTACAGAATTTACCGTTCCTGGTCAGAGAGGTTTCGTTAGCCCTTCACGGTAGAGGGCCTCATCCCAGAAGGTCTCCAAAAACCAACATAACCAACCCCCCCCCCCCCCCCCCCCCCCTCCACCGTTCAGCATCCTCCGCCATCTCCTAGGGCGTTCAGGGATCCGGAAGAAGGGAAACTGGACTCTGAGCCGGACAGCATTCAGCGGGGAGACACTAGACGGTCTCATCGTCACCTAGGCGGGCAGATACCTGGGATACTGATCCAGAGCAGGATGCTCAGAGTAGCCCGGCCCAGCTGTCTCTGCCAGATGATATTGGAACTTTTCATTCCATGATGGCGAAGGCCTGTCACGAGTTTGGCCTCATCCCTAAGGCGGAAAGAGTACTTTTTTTCTCCATTTATTTTTTTTTTTCTTTGACCATATGGGGAAGAGGCGAAAGGCAGTCTTCTCGATCCCCATGTTCAAACGTGCCTGATGTCGCAGCCCACTCCGCAGTCGGTTGTTTCGGCTGCAGCAAGTAGAAAGGCTTGTTCCCAGCAAGTAGAAAGGCTTGTTCCCAGCACAAGTGTGCAACTCCCACTGAGAATGAAGGCCGTGAGCTGGACGCTGTCGGGAAAAAAAAGGTCCTCAGTGGGTGCTACAATAGTCAAGGCTGCCAACTCATTGGCTATCGTGGTGCAGTACGGCCGCGAGATGTGGCATAGATTGGCTCTTCTGTTGGACCACCCTCCGGAGCAGCAGCTGTTAGGCAGAAACCTGTGCAGTTCCCTCTGGGACCACTGCAATAAATTTAGGACTACAGGTGTTTGGCAGTAAACCCACTTGGTAGCAGTCTGTACCACACAGATTCACTTGGTAGCTGTGGCTGGGCAGTCCGACTTCCCTCAAGAAGAGTTAGGCAGTATACAGAGTATTCAAACTAGGTCAAGAGAACACAGTAGAGCAAGTAAACACTGACCAGGGCTTGGTGTAAAAGAGAATTATTTATTTAAAACCACATCTAGAAAAACACACAGGCACTAATAGTAAGCAATTCAAAAACATGGTCACTAAAAGATATACACTCCCTTAAAAGAATATTAGACAAGTCTTAAGTAAAGCACCACCTATTTTTAGACAGCGGTGAGCGCTTAACGTAGATGGCACTCTAATAGTTAGTTTTTAAAAAGGGAGAGAAAAAGCAGAGAAACAGATCCCACACTTTTACAAGAACATAACAAGAGAGGAAGGCAAAGTAAAACCGTGAATTCAGTAGGCCGGATCCACTTTAAGGGGATCGAAACGAAATGTGTCCAAGGTCACATGGTTGCAGTGCACAAAAGTCTTGTAATGATTCAAAAAGGAGTTGGACCAAAGAAAGGGACCAGTTAGAGGGTCAAGGCGGCCAGCCCAGTCCAGAAGATTAAGCAGTTATTACCTTGTTGCAATCTTTAGAAAGGGAGGCCTGGCAGACATGGTACCTTAAAGTGGTGAGAACGCTCCAGCGAGGGCAGTTGTTCCTGGCAGCGGATGCAAGTTGGTGCTTCATCCGGGGAAAGAGAGGATCTCGTCGTGGAGGAAGACAGGAGGCCGTTGCACTGCCAGGGAAGAAACCAGCCGCAGAGTTTCTCAGGTACAAGGAGCGGTCTGGTGATTTGCGGTTCATTGGTGAGTGGCTATCCAACTGCCGGGGTGCTTGGCATGGGCAGTTCGACCACAAACCGGGCTGGGGTGCGAAGAAAGAAAGGTAAACTGGTTGTGCCCACCAGTCAGGGGAAGAAGCCTCTCCAGCCGGGAGATCTTCTGTCGTCGGGAAGTGATGAGTTGGTTCCGCAGGGCTCCACCGGTGGTGTCGTCGTGGTAGACCGGCTCAGCTTCTCCCTCGTCGGATTCTCAGGTCCTGGGGTGACTTCTGAAGTTCCAGTCCCCCAAGCCCTGCTTTTATGCAGAAAACCCCCATTCACTCAGCCTAGCTGTCACTCAAACATGCTAAGTGGTGAGCCGGCAGGCTCACCACTTGGGCCAGTCACACAAGAGTGCGACTTGAGTTACCAAGGTAACTCAGTCCAGGGTGCCTAAACCCCCTCCCACACCCTCTGTGGTACCCAGACAGAGTGGCACCACTTTTTGGAGTTTCTGTGGAGAAGCCTGCCAAAAAGTGGAACAAAGGGCTCGACTTGGGTTGGAGTCATAGAAGAGAACACAAACGCCATTTTAGAATCGAGTCTTGGCAAAAAATACCAACCAGAGAATTAATATTAATTAAATAAACCGGCGGTATGTTCGAGGCTATAAGAATTGAATAATTAAAGTTTGTAGCCTCGAACAATGGGAAAATCCCATAGGGAAATATTCGCGGTCGAATTTAAAAAGTAGTTTCCACTGCCATTAGCCAAAACTCGATCAGGGGGGACGGAGACGTGCCCCCTCGACTAACAGACCCCGGGGCAATCGAATTGCCCCGACCAGTACGTCCACAATATGATGGTTTGTTCTGGTTTCTGTTAATAATTTGGGACTAGTAAAGCTAATGGTGACTTTACATGCCCTGATGAGACAGTAGTCAGTCCCAGGGTCTGGAGTCTATGGTGGGGTGTCACTATGACACCCCTGTGTTACTGCACGGAGGGTGCTGTGTAACACACATAGAAAAAAACATATGAGACCCTATGGAGTAAAGGACCCCATAGCCCATAAAACACATTACCAATCAAAGGAATACCATAAATCATGTCCAAGAGTGGGAGAAAGAGTCTCACTCTTGGCAGGAGGAAAAAACAAACTCCAGAAATCCAGCAAAGCTGCTGGGGGACTCACTAGGTTAGGAAATTCAGCCTAAAGAGAGAATTCTCCCTAACAGCAGCAGCAGAAGGAGGCGATGTTTTTGGTTCGTGAGGGGGAAGCAGTGTCCAATCCTAGTATTAACATTGCGGTCGACCTGGCAGTCTGTGTTTAAACAGATTAATAATGGGGTGGTTGTCCGGCGGCAGGCCTGGCTTCGCTGTACTGATTTCCGGCCAGAGGTTCAGCACAAGGTGGTGGCCATGCCTTGCGAAGGGAACATCTTTTCGGTGAGAACGCGCTGAAGAACATGAAGAAAGACTCTTGATACTGCAAGGTCCCTGACAGTTTTGCAGGGCAGGCGGTCTTTTCACTCCTTTCGTGGGGCCTCGGGGAACGCAAGGTTTGCAGGTTCTTACCACAAGGGGTACGGTCGATCTACCTATTTCACCCAGGGTTTATGACGATCCTTCCAGTCCACACAGCGGAGCAAGGAGTATCAAGGACAGCGAAAGAGAGGGGTTCTTCCTCTTCTCAAAGAGGCAAGCCTCAATGACTACCACAAGGGCAGTCGACTAGAAAGGAGGGTGGGACACCACTTCGATGAGTGGCATTTGATCACAACGGCGAGATGGGTGCTGGATGCAGTCAAATGCGGCCATCAAAAAGCTGCATGGAAAATGGCGCCCCATTCTGGACCCCCTCAACAAATGTGAAACGCCAAAAATTAAGGATGCCAACGTTGCTAGACGTGTTAGAGACGGTTCAGCCGGTGGAATTTCTGGCATCATTGGATCTCGAGGATGCATACTGTCACATCCCCATGCACCCCAAGCATCGGAGGTTTTTACGGTTCATGGTCGGCGAAAAGCATTACCGGTTTCGGGGTCTTCTTTTTGGCCTAAAGTCGGCTCCCAGGACTCTTACCAAATTACCTCAGCAGAAACGGACACCATGTTTATCCCTACCTGGATGACTGGTTGGTCAGGGGATGACTAGTCAGCGGTCGTCTGAATCGCTCTGCGGAGTTTTGCTCCTTCTACAGTGTCTGGGCTTTGCAGTCAACTTCGGCAAATCCTGTCTGATGCCCTCAAGGGATTTGGTTTTTCTGGGGGCTCATTTTCAAATGGTGCTCAATTGAGTCAAGCCATCAAAGGAAAGGATAGGCAAGCTGTTGTCCCTGGTCGGCTCGTTTCTACTGGGAACTTCAGTCACGGTCCGCGTGTGCATGTCTCTTCTCGGCACCATGGTGTCCTTCATCCTGAATTGTCGTCTCTTCATGTGATCTGCACAGGAGTTTCTTGCTTCAAGGTGGTCACAGATCCACGGCTCCTGGTCCAACAGGTTCTTATCTCCCAGTCTCTGGCAGACGCCCTGCAGTGATGGACTCACCCTGGCAACATCATAAGGGGCATGCCCCTGGTGGTACTGGATTTTCGGCACACGATCGTGAGTGATGCTTCCCAGGTTGGATGGGGGCTCACTTAGACCAGTTCCAGGACAAAGGTCTGTGGTCCCTCACGGAGGTGTCTTTGCATATCAACATTCTGGAACTAATGGCAGTTCACTGGGCACTAAAGTCATTTCTTCCCCCTCATTCAGGGCTTGGTGGTGCAGATTCTCCCCGACAACACCACGAATATGTTCTATCTACACAAACAGGGAGGCATGCATTCACAGTCCCTGTCCCAGGAGGCTCGGGCCATCCTGCACTAGGCCGTAGCGCACAAGGTTTGGATCGTGGCTTTCTACTTACCAGGGATACAAAACATACAGGCAGATGCCCTCAGCAGGGAGTCTACTCAGATGCACGAATAATGGCTGAAGGACGACCAGGTGGCAGGATATTCGGTAAATGGGTGACTCCCCCTCTTGGCTTATTCACCAGAACAGAAAACAAGCTGTGCCATATTTGCCAGCAGTGCCTCATCGGGGTTCCAGGAGGACCTGTTTCAGTGGATAGGCCTGTTCGCCTACACGTTTCCTCAGTTCCCCTGATTGGGAGAACAATTCAGATGATTCACATAGGTCCGTGCAAGATAATCCTGGTGGACCTGTTCTGGCCCAGACAGTCCTGTTTTCAGACCTTCATCTGGCGGTGGACGACCATCTCACCTGGGGTCAGAGCCAGATCTTCTTTTGCAGAACAAGGGGAGGGTGTGGCATCACAACCCGGGCTCCCTTAACTTTGCAGCATGGCTCCTGACCACTCTGAATTCAGAAACCTAAGAATTCCTCAGGATTGTCGCTGCATCTTGGCTGCGACGAGGGTGCCGTCAGTGCATCGTACGCCTATAAGTGTAAAAGGTTCTATATCTGGTGTTCGCAGCAGCTGAACTTGCAGCCATTGCATATGTCGCCTGCACAACTCCTTACTTATCTTCTGCTGTTTGCTAAGGAGGGTCTAGCATTGCCATCTATCAAGGTCCTCTTGGCGGCCATCTCAAGGTTCACAACTCTGCTCCTCTGTTCAGTGACGGAGTGATTAAACATTTCCTCAAGGGCCTTTTCAGGACTTTTCCCCCGAAGTTTGCTCCGGTCTGGAGTCTCAGCTTGGTGCTTGCTGCCCTCATGGAACCAATGTTTGAGCCTATGTCAGCGGCGGCCATAACATTTCTTACGTGGAAGGTTGCTTTTCCTGTGCCCATTGCATCTTCCAGATGGGTTTCGGAACAGGCTCTGGTCATTGACCCTCTGTACATACGTTTCATGAAGGACCAGGTTCTCCTCTACAAATCCTCACTTTATTCCTAAGAGTGTCAGACTTTCACAAGAATGCTTTCATAGCCTTACCAACTTTTTTTTTTTCTTCTTTTCCTCCCAAGGCTTCCACTCCAGCGTAGAAGGCATTGCATTCTTTGGATGTCAAGAGAGCTTTGAAGTTCTCTCTGGACCAGAGTTGCCTAGTCGTTCAGGGCAACGTTGTGACTTTTGGTCCCTCCAACAAGGGGAAGCCGATTTCGAAGCAAGGCATCTCATGATGGGTGTTGTCCACGATATCATTCTGCCACAAAAAACAAACTAACCTATACAGTTGACTCCCTGGGCTCACTGTACGAGGTCCACAGCGTTGCCGGCTCTTTGGGCTGGTATACCGCTCAGTGACATTTGGCAGGCAGCAACGTGGGCAGTGCCACACACATTTACTAGACACTGTCTGCATCAACAACATGCTGAGGATGTGCAGGTGGGCCGTGCTGTGCAAAGCCTGGTCCAGTAAGGTAAGCCATGCAGCTTTCAGGGTTTTTCGCTGTTCTCCTGTTTTGAGAACTGATGTCTTTCTGTTTATATTACTGGTCGTATTGGTCCGGTTTGCCTGTTAAGCACATCCAGGTCATTTTACTGCTACGTAGTCTATTCACAGCATGTGAATCCATGAAAGATCCATTGCTGGAGAAGGGAGTAGTTTCTTACCTGTAACTCCATTTCTCCAGTGTTAGTATCTTTCATGGATTCACATGTGCCCTCCTGCCCCCTCCTGAATCCCCCCCACCTTCCTCCCCAAACATGCAGGCAAACATACTTTTTTAGGTCTTCTTGTTTGGAGAGGTTCAAATCTGAAGGGAAGCGCTAGGACACTCAAGGTGTCTGAGTTTTTCCATAGGAAAACCACTATGTTAAAGTTACTGATGTTTCTGAGCCTGACGGGGAAATATTCACAGCTAGGAAAGATGACAACGCTGGAGTAAGGAAGTTACAAGTAAGAAACTACTCCCTTTATTGTACCCAAAAAGGAAATAACCATGCGCCCTGTTTTAGATCTGTGTCCTGCGAACAAGTATGTTAAACCCCAAAAGTCCAGGATGACATTCTACAGGAAGTAATCCCACTGCTACAACTGGGGGAATTACATGGCCACCTTGGATATTAAATATGCCTACATTCATTTTTCAATGTGGCCAGCGCACAAAGCACCTTGGGTTTAAGATAGAAAACACACTATCCGTTCCAGGTGCTCCCCTTCGGTATTGCCTCAGCTCTAAGGGTGTTTACAAAGTTTCTAGCCATGGCGGCAGCTCACCAATGCAGGCATTACATTCCAGTTTACCCTTGCCTTGACGACTGGCTCATAACGGAACTTGTACCAGGCCCATCTCCAGAACACCCGAAAGACTGTAGATTTCCATTCAACCTGGGGTTCTCAATCAATGAGAAGTCCAGTCTGGTCTCTAGCCAAGTCATACAGTTTCTAGGAGCACTAATTCGAACAAAACACAGACTTGTCTTCCCCTCCAACAAGAGGGTTCAAAACAAGTTCCAGATCCCGCAGTATGTAGCAAGTCGGTTAACCATACGAAAAACCATGCCGCAGTTGGGAGATATGGCATCCTGTATCTTCCTAGTTACACACGCCTGTCTGCGCTAGAGTCCTATGCAGGAGTTGCTCCCGAGCAAAAGGTGTTGGGGAAAGTGTGGTCACTGGAACGATCTAGTGGTTGTCACGACAGCCCTCGTTCAGTCTCTGCAGTGGTGGTTGAAGGAGAACCTTCTGAAGGGGAATTCCTCCACCACTCCCACCATGGACTCATCCCAGTCATGTTGGGGAGCACACCTCCTACAACAGACAGCGCACTACATCCCAATCAGTAGCAACAAGACCTATCAATCTGTTGTAGTTGTCTTGTCTTTCAAAGGCTTTGAACACAGCAGGCAGTTGTGTATAGGCGCATTACAAATGCCATATCATATCAAGGGGGAAACTGTTCTAGTCGATACAGACAACAGCATGGCCATGTATTACCTGAACAAATCAGGGGCACCCACTCTCCAGGGCTCTCGAAACTGACACACAACATTTGGAAGTGGGCACTCCAACATGACATGTTCGTACTGTCGCAACATGTTCTAGGGGCACATTCTTCTGGCAGATGTACTTATCAGAGACTCGCACCTACCCGTAGAGCATGAGTGGTGCTTTAAACGGCACGTTCTACACAACGTGTTTGCAGAATGGGGTTATCCAGAAATCGACTTGTTAGCAACTCTGGAGAACGCACAATGCCCAGTCTACACCTCCAGGTACCCACAGAGAAAGTCCAAAGGGACTGGTCTCTGGATAACATGGTCGGGGAGACCTACATTACTCACCATAATATTTCTGGTACTTATATCTGCTTAGATTCACATGCGCCCACCTTTCCTGCCCTCTTGGGTTGAAGGAACAGACATCTTACACCTTCTTTCTCTGTACTCACTCACGCATTCTATCAGGCTCCCTCACGGCAAAGCAAAAAGGGGGGGACCTTGACGAGTGAAGGATTTTGGGTACACTACACATCACGTGAGGGAAAGTGTTAGTCACGCCCATGTCGACGTCCCTTTTCGAGCTTTGGAAAAAAAGATGCAATGCTCTCCGATTACGACAAGATGTTGGACTATATGCACACCATGTGAATTGACGCGGACACAAGCACTGGAAATAGGATTATGTTGAGTAATGTCATTTCGAAGGGATTGTGTCCTCCGACTTATTCCTTATCTTGATAATGGATCATCTCCAGCTTGCTGGCCTCAATTTATTTTTCAGTAGAGGGTGCTGCGCGTCGATGTCCCTCGAGCCGATGTCCCTCGACAGCCTCCGTATCGGTGCCAACGTCCTCGTGTGTAGAAATGGACTCGCGCAGCGTCCGTTGCTCAGTTCCGTTTTTCTGCGCTTCATGGGCCTCGGAATCGCGTTGCTCAGTTCGTTAGTCAAAGAATATATTCTTCATTATTCCTCGAATACCAAATCTTACTCGATGGCTTCCTCATCCGAACCGGCGACTCCACGGTCTGGCTTCAAAAAATGTCGAGACTGTGGAAAGAAAATTTGTTGACAGATCCTCAGAGGATCTGTTTGTGGTGCCTGGGATCGGAGCACCAATGTTCGGAGTGTGAGGACTGCATGTCCATGACGGCGAAAGCCTTGAAGGAGCGTAAGGGGAAGCTTGAGAGAGGTAAGACAGTTAAAACTCCTTCGAAAGTTTCCTCGGCAGAGTCGAGACATTAGTCTCCTCGCCGACACAGGAAACGTTCTCGTTCTAGGTCTCGAAGCAGTTCCCACCACTCTTCGAGATCCAAGCATTCAAGTAAGAGACGTCGAAGATCCCCTTCCTCGTCGTCTTCTTCTGTTTCTCCGGAAAGAGTCACCTGCCCCACAAAACCTAGCTCTAAGGCTGAGTGGGAGGAATTCCGTAAAAGGATGCTTAGCGTCTCTTTAAGAAAGCGGCCTCGACCCCCTCAAAGACAGCTGAGGGTGATACCCTGGGTGAAAGACCTGAAAAATCTAAACACCGCGAGTCGTTGCACCTGGCGAAAGAAACTACTTGAGAGCGTCACGAACCCTCGAGCAAAGACACTGTGCCATCGATGCCATCGTCGAAGATCCCTTCGACGCTTAAATGTTCGTCATCAATGCCATTATCGAAGGGCTCATCGACGTTTAGGCCGATCGAAGACGAAAAAGAACAAACCCACGTCTGTCACTACCTCACAGCCAGTGGTCCTACCCAGGGCCTCTCATGACTTCGAGGTCATCGACAACCTCGAGTAGGATCCCGATCCTCTCAAGTTCTTCGAGGCCTCTTCCAATCTTCTCAACGCCTTTTTCGATGTTTTCAAAGACTTTAAAGTCCGAGTTGATGTTTTCCCAGCCAATTATGACAAATTTAGCCTCTTCTGCTCTGGAAATGGGATTTAAGCCATTTCTAAGGTCTGATCATTTCAGACCTTTGTCCTCAATTTATGAGGAAGGGGAGGATTCGGATCAAGAAAGACCCTTTGGGTTGCAGAGATCTGCAACACCAGAACCAGAGGAATTTACCTCTGAGGAAAATAGGTTGAAGGACCTTCGAGAATCCTTACATGAGGCAAGTGGGTTAGATATTTCCCCAGAAATAATTTGCCAGACCAGACCCAGGGGGACATGCTCAGACCCCTTACAGAATTTTAATGGCAAGAATTATAGAATTCATGGGTTGGTCTACACCTTCACCTGCATTCAACAGGATGACCTTGCAGACATTTTAGTTAAAGGCCCACAGGAGGATCCTGTGGTTCCATTTCACACTGCATTACAAAGAAAGATATTGGCTAACTGGGAAATTCAAGGTTATCCCGGCGGTTAACAAAAAGTTATCAGCCAAATATAGGGTATCTACTACTGACCCTGAATTTCTATCTAAACATCCAACTCCAGAGAGTCTGGTTGTTCAAGCAGAAACTGCATCAAGCAGTAGATCGGCATACCCTACTGTTCCACAGGACATGGATGACAAAAGATATGACTCTATGGCTAAGAAAGTTTTTTTTTTTTTTTCTGCATGTAGCATGGCGTTGAAATCTATTAACGCTACTTGTACGCTCGCAAGGCTCAGCCATAAACTTTGGGAGTGTGCTTCATCAGCGGCTAACTGCCTCCCAGAGGGAGAAGAAAGGGAAGCGTTTCTAAACATCATTAAGGATGGTAAAGACGCAATGTGCAAATCCCTTCAAACTGGCATTGATTCTGCTGACCGCATCAGTAGGGTCATGGCGCAAGTACTACAACCAGCAGATTTGCATTGTTGCGAAAGTCTGGGTTTGTGCCAGATGTACAAGTCAGACTTTTAAATATGCCCTTTGACGGCTCTTCTTTGTTTGGTAATAAGGCGGATGACAGCCTAGAAAAGTTAGACATCCAAAGCAGCAGCAAAATCCCTGGGAGCTGCAATCCGTCAAACGCTATATCGCTCCTCAGGAACCTCTTGGAGAGGTAAGTCCTTTCGATTTTATTCCGCATTCGGAAAAGGCAGAGGACAGTCGGTTCAAAGGGGACAAAAAAGATTCACCCGAGGTGGACGGGGTAAAAATACAAAAGCCGCCGCAGCAGTAGCTGCCTCTTTACTCTCAGCACCTGCGTCAGCCGCTTCTAAATCACTCCGAGGACTCTCCTCACAAGACACCAGTAGGGGGCAGGCTAACTCAACATCTGACGGAATGGCAGGCTATTACGTCAGATGCTTGGGCATTGGAGACAGTTGCCCAAGGTTACTTCCTGCCTTTTCTACGCATTCCTCAGTCATCCACCGGGGAACAGCTCTTGGAAAGTTCCAGATCCGCTCCTCTTGCAGGAAATTGTAGACCTGCTGGAGAAAAAGGTGCCATAGAACCGGTACCTGTAGCGGAGAGGAATAAGGGCTGGTACTCTTTCTCCAACCCCCCCCCCTCCCCTCCTGTCCCCCTACTTCCTAATACCGAAGGACAGAGGACTGAGACCTCTGAGACCTATCTTGGACTTACGAGAATTGAACAAGTTCCTCAGGAAGGACAAGTTCAAGATGGTAACTTTCTCAGATCCTTCAGGCCCTCCAGCTCCAGGACTGGCTGGTATCTCTGGACCTTCAGGATGCTTATTTCCATGTGCCAATCCATCTCAAACAGGAAATACCTGAGGTTAGCAATTGGCGACTCTCATTATCAATTTCGAGTTCTGCCATTTGGGCTGACCTCCGCCCCGAGGGTTTTCACCAAGCTAATGTCGGTAGTGGCTGCAAGTCTAAGGAGGGAAGGGATTCATGTCTACCCCTACCTGGATGATTGGCTGATCAGAGTTGTATCTCTGGAAGAAGCTCAGATCCAGTTAGATTGTTTGCCACTTCCTTCACAAACTGGGCTTCTCCCTCAATTTAAAGAAGTCACAGATGATACCATCACAGAGACTCCAGTTCATTGGAGCGGTCCTGGACACTTCCCTGGGAAAAGCCTCGCCACCAGAGGTGAGGGCTCAAGATATTCTGCAGATGGTCACCAAGTTTCAAAATGCCCAATGTCTCCCAGCCTTCGACTTTTTGAGGTTGCTAGGCCTCATGGCATCCTGCATCTTCCTTGTGCCAGAGGCTCGCCTGAGAATGAGATCTCTTCAGTGGGCACTAAGAACTCAGTGGTCACAATTCTCAGGAAGAATGACAGATCTCCTTCAGGTTCCGGACAAGGTGGCTCGAGACCTTCAGTGATGGGCCTGCCAGGAGAACATCTTGAAAGGAGAAATGTTTTGGCAACCATGGCCGGAGATAACAGTAGTCACAGATGCCTCACTTGCGGGGTGGGGAGCCCATGCCAACGACTTGACCATCAGCGGTCGTTGGTCTCCATCAGAGTCCAGACTACATATCAATCTGTTAGAGCTGAGAGCAATCAGACTAGCGCTGAAGGCTTTTCTGCCAGCTGTACGGGGGGGGGGGGGGGAATGTCCTGATAATGACAGACAACACAGTGGCCATGCACTACCTCAACAAAAGAGGAGGCGTAGGATCACTGCCTCTGTGCAGAGAGGCGATGCAGCTCTGGTTTTGGGCAATCCAAGAAGGAATCTATCGGCAGTTCACTTAGCCGGAGAGAGAAAAACTTGACAGCGGACGCTCTGAGCAGGCAGAGTAGTCTCCCACGAGTGGGAACTAGCTCGTGAAGTCCTTCAACAGATCTTCACGCTTTTGGGAACCCCTCAAGTGGATCTGTTCGCCACCAGCATCAACCGGAAGTGCGATCAGTTTTGTTCAAGGGAATTTCCCCCGAGAGGAGTTCTAGGGGACACGTTCGTAGTGGACTGGGAGTTTCCACTTCTGTAAGTGTTTCCTCCAGTCCCTGTCATTCCTCAAATGATCAGGAGGTTGAGAAGGTTCCGGAAAGCCATGATCCTAATTGCCCCGGACTGGGCCAGGAGAACGTGGTACCCGGACCTTCTGGACATGTCCATCTGCCCTCCAATTCGTCTTCCACTCAAGGAGAATCTTCTCTCGCAGAAGGGAGGTCAGGTTCTCATCCAGACATCAGAACCCTCAACCTTCATGCTTGGTATCTGAAAGGTTGAGATACAAGGATTGGGACCTCCCAGATCGCGTCATGGAGGTGTTGCTTTCGGCAAGAAGGCCAGCAACAAAGACTTTATACTGCTGCCGTTGCAACAAATTTTGCAGCTGGTGTAGAGAAAGGAATATCGACCCCTTTTCATTTGGTACACCAACAGTGTTATCTTTTCTACTCTATTTGGCAAATTCAGGCCTTCAGGTTGCTATCTCGCAGCGCTATCGATCTTCAAGTGCACTGCAGAGGAACCATAGTATTTCAAGTTACCCTTAGTAATACAATTTCTGAAGGGATTAACCAATGTCTATCCTCCAATACCATTCCAAGTTCCCTTATGGGACTTAAATTTAGTCTTAAATTTCCTGATGGGTACTCCTTTTGAACCACTCCGCTCTTGTTCACTAAGGTTTCTCACCCTTAAAACTGTCTTATTAGTGGCATTGACATCTGCTAGGAGGGTGAGCGAATTACAAGCTCTATCTTGTAAACTCCCTCATACAATTTTTCATAAAGACAAAGTTGTCCTACAAGTGAAGCCTAATTTTCTCCCAAAGGTGGTTTCTGAATTCCACATCACTCAGAAGATTACCTTACCTTCATTTTATCCCCATCCGGGGAAAGATGAAGAACGGCTACATAGGCTGGACCCAAGGCGAGCTTTGAGTTTTTACATCAGCAGGCTTGCTAGGATTGGGCAAGCAGACCAACTGTTCGTAGGTTACTCGGGGCACAAATTGGGTTTACCGATAACAAAACAGACCATTTCCAGATGGATTATTTTAGCCATTCTGGAATGTTACAAACTGGCAGGGAAAGAGCCTCCTCAAAATCTTAGGGCTCATTCAACCAGGGGTATCGCAGGCTCTTGGGCCCTCCAAAGCGGGGTACCGATTCGAGACATGTGCGGCTGCCACATGGTCGTCCGCACATACCTTCACAAGATTTTACAACCTGGATTCCTCCTCTAGCCAAGAGACTAGATTTGGCAAAGCTGTGTTGCACTCTGTGCACTCTTGAAGGGAAACATGGCAATTTTACTCCAACCTCCAGTTACACACCACTGCTATGGGAGGCTATCAAGATAAGGAATACGTCGGAGGACACAATCCCTTCGAAGAACAAGTTACTTCTTACCTGGTAACGTTCTTTCGATGGGATGTTCTTCCGACGTATTCCTCATCGCCCCTCCCATCCATCCCCTCAGTAAAACTTCCCTTGTGGTTACAGCTTACGCTCCTTCTGGGTCACTAACCAATTCATGTAAAACAACTGTTAACGTCAAAACGGAACTGAGCAACGGACGCTGCGCGAGTCTCATCATACGCATGATGACGTCGGTGCCGATACGGAGGCTGTCGGGACATCGGCTCGAGGGACATCGACGCGCAGCGCCCTCTACTGAAAAAAAAATTCCGAGGCCAGCAAGCTGGAGATGATCTATTATCAAGATAAGGAATACGTTGGAGGAACATCCCATCGAAAGAACGTTACCAGGTAAGAAGTAACTTGCTCTTTGATAACTGTTGAAGTTGTTTCCGGAGTACAAAGTGAAACTTATTTTTTTTTTTTATATATATATATATATATTCGTCTAAACCTTACGTTATTTAATAAAAGCACTTGGGTAGAACATAACAGTGTGTAGCAATTCCTTTGTGGGGGGCTTGGGGATTCAATGTACCTAAGAACCTACCTGCGTTACTGTTAGGCAAGAATTGATGTAATAATCCTGTGGGAGATTACACAACCATTGTCCTCTTGGTATTGGGTAACACACCTATTGGTATAGGCCTGTACTACACAAGTTGGTAGTGTGACTGAGCAGCCAGGCTTATCTCAGGAGGGGTAAATGTGAGCTGTAGCAATGAAATCCACCAATGCAAGTAGCCAAGTAACACTTATACTCAAGATTTTTGTTTATAAATAATTATTTAACGATTTTTTAAATGAGCATTCTTTTAAAAAGGTTGAATATATGCACCAATCAAATACACTTCAAAATACTTCTCCAGATTCAACACAAAGCTAGTAGATGCTCTTTAGAGATGCTTCTTACAAACTTCCTACTCCCTGAGGTTACTTCACTAACTAGAACAGTAATTGCATTTATAGGTCACTAGTACACTTTGTAGATTCTGAGGTTTGTAGAAGGGAAAGGTTAAGGGAAGGAAAAATGTTAAACCGGTTCTCGGCATGTGAGCACTTTAGTGAAGTCTAGATAAAAACCTTTCCCAGCAATATTAGTTTAAAATCAATGGATCACCTATGAGGGACAGTAAGTACCAATGTCAAATGGAATACAGAAGTCTGCAGGGAGCCAGGACGGCCAAAGTCAATTGGAACAAAGACTATGGAGCTGAGGCACTTCTTAGATGGCAAATGTTTTGCACAAAGTGTGTTTGATTGTTAAAGAAAAATCACTGTAGGGACACAAGCTGTTACACTTGTGAAAGGTAGAGCTGAAATCCACTCTAGCGAAGCAGCTGCTGCAAGTCTCAACTGAGAAGAGCAAGCTACAGACACTGAGGTAAGTACCCCGAGTCAGACCAGTACCTTTGGTTAGCAGCAGAGTGGCCCAGCTAGCTTCTGTCTGGTAGCAGTGATGCAGATCCTGGGTTCCTGGACCTCAGTTGTGGGGACAAGAGGGAGGACGTCTGGATACACCTGCGGCAGCAATTTGGAGGTCAGCAGCAGCTACGGGCTCTTTTCGGATCAGCAGCACTTTGCGGTTTCAGCGCTCGGGTAAACCGCACCACTGTGGATCTTGAATATCAGTTGGGCTTCCGTCACTCCCTGAGTCCTGCACTCTGGTGAGATTACTCGAGCTCTGGTCGTCCTGCTTCTGGAGGGTCCTGGCGATACTCCTGTAGCTTCTGGCTGGATTACAGATGTTGCAGTATACTATGCATTTCTCAACTCCTGGCACTCTGTTCCTGCTGCTGCAGCAGCAGCAAAGAAATACAGCCAGTTGGGGAAGATGGTCCAGTGGAGTTCGCCTCGGGGTTAGTTGGTCCCACTAACCCAAGGGAAGAAGTAATCCCTTCAGGAGCTTCTTGTCGATAAGAAAAAGGAGTTGCAGCACAGCAGCACGGCTTCACCGGGTAGTTCAACGGACCAGGATGCAGCAGCAAGCTTCGTTCACGGTTTCTTCACCGGGTTGTTCTTCCGAGTTGGCGACTCTCTAGTCCCAAAACCCTCCCTTTTTAAGCAGCGATCTCCCATTCATGCACAGCTTTGGGTGTCACTCAAACAGTAGGGTGGCTGTCCTAAAAGGACAGCCAGTCAATGGGGGACTTGGGTGCATTCCTAAAGACCAAGGACTGGGGAGTTTCGGGAACCTCCTTCACTTCCTGCCCTTCCAGACACACTGGAGCCAGAGGCGGGTTTCACTACTGAAGCTCTCCAAAGGCAAAATGAACAAAGGGCTCAAACCTGGTTTGTAGCGCAGAGTGAAACCCAAGAAAGACCTCCCAAACAGAAAATGGTAAAAAAAAAAGACCAGTCCATTTTGACAAAATGGTCACCCATGGGTGCTATACTGCAGCTGAGGATTCCGCTTGCGATAGGGAAGCACAATGGTAGGGAAATTAAACCACTGCCACCAGCCATATAAGGTAGTGAGGGTAACATACAAAATGTTACATGAGTAGGTAGGAAAAGGGGCTACTAAATAACCCCCAGCACTCCCCATAAGATGGGGTGTGCTGGACCTACAAAGAGGAAAAAGTAAAGTCAATTTCACTTTACTATTCTTGGGAACAGTAGTTCAGTTCACACGATAATATTTAAACCGTATGAGAAATGTAAAGTATTTCTGACACTGCACTGAAGGTGCTGTGTGTCATCGTACAAAAAGTAGATGCCTCTGAATGTTGTCAGACTCCAAAAACAAAGGAAACGCATACTCCAAATCAGGTAAACACCCCCTCTCCACACTTTACACAGGGTATCGATCTGGATATGCTTTTTTTGCACTAGGAAACTGATAGAGCCAACCATGCAACAAGACATCAGAATCACATTGTTATCACATTAACATAGCCTACTATATTCTGCCGATTTGGTATGCTTGTCTGCATGCAAGGTATGTTAATGCCCTATTGCAAGTAATCTGTATGTGCAAAATGCCTACCATTCTGTGATGTCTTACTACTTATGTGATTAATGCCTCGGGTTACCCGACCTTGGTGTCTCCTGCAGATTCTTCATCGGATAAAGATCCGGTCCAGTGCCAGCTGCTCAAAAAGGGGCGTAGTACAAATCGACCACCGATCCCGCTTGCTTGATGGTGTCACTATTCTGCTCCAAACGTCAGTATGCCTTGTACCTTAGCATGCTGTTTTTGGAACAAGTCTTGTCAGTGAATGTTTATTTGATAAAATTCGACTAGAAATTGAGTTTTTATCGCTTTCATAGACCCGTCCAATCCTAAGGCATCCAGGTTCAATGGCTGTCAAGACTGCAATGCCAAAATGCCGATCACCGACCCACATGGCATCTGTGTGGTGCCTGGGTAAGGATCACGTCATGGAGGATTGTGGTTCTTGACAGAAGATGAACCTTAAGTTGTTGATGGACCGGTTCGCAAAGCTAGCGCTCAGGTGATTCCCCCATTGAAATCCCCAGCTCACTCGACCACCAGCCAGGTTGTCTGGGCAAGACCAAAGGGTCCTACGCCTGAGAAAGAGAACAGGCACCGGAAGAAGGCTAAGAAAAGGTTATAATTGCAGAGCCGTCTGTTAGGGAGATTAATGATTTTTATGCTTCATTCCCCTCTAATGAGACCCCCTAGCACTTTTTGCTGGGCTACTTGCCCTTTCTTTAAATCTTATCGCTGCTTTTCCTCTCATTCTTATGCCCTCTATCTTTTGGAACTCTTCTTTGTATTTTATCTGTGCTATGGGGTCTATTTTGCTCCATAGCTCTTAAAGGCATCTGTATTTTACTATGGCAGCACTGAGCTCCCTATGGGCATTTGGGGCACCATACAGTCTTCCTTTGAGATTCTTTTCTTTATCCTAGAGAAAGTACAATTCTTAAGGATAGAGCGATACTTAGTATCTCTCCTAAAATGTTATAGTCTGAGAGATTGCCACACACCACCCCCCCCCCCCCTTCTCTTTTAGTCACATAGACAATCTGAGTTATGACTGGTGGCAGTGAATGTGTTCTACCAACTATTGTGTAATTATCATACTACAGGCTATGTCCGTATTCTCGCTAGTGCACAATGGGCTCATCCAAGTACCAACTTGGAGCCTCCCTTCTTTTTTCACCATTACTAGTGTGGTTGTTCTTTGTTAGCCCTTCTACCATTCTAGGAGGGGGAGGCCTGTGTGTGTGTGGTTTTTTTGCCTTTGGGGTGAACCCTTGGGTGTCGCTGCCCAGGCTCCAGATTGTCTGAGCAGGCAGGACGTTGGGGAGGAGGTTTCCACACCCCTCCCCCCCCCCTGCCCTTTGTCTGCCAGAGTGCCTGAATAGAACTAGATCCCACTGGCTGTCTGGCTGTCCTGATTGGACAGCCAAATGCTGCTTTCTGTAAATTTGCAGAGATTGCAGAAGAGTGTGGGCTGGAACTGTATACAAGTTGAGGCTCCTGGAGTGTAAAGCAAGTCGACCACTGAAAGTTGAAGTAACCGAAGAAGGCGTGATGCCTGCAGACCCTTTGCAACACTGTCTTGACCCTGTTTTCTGTGCGACCAAGGAGCTCAGAAGAGGATGACTTTTTCCCCTTTGTCAGGTGGGAACAGCCAGTTCAAGACTAATTTTTATTTGAGCCATCTCCTGAGGGCCTATGAGTTGCTTGTGCATCATCGTGGAAAGGCTGAATCGGTCCACATCTTTGCTGAGCCCTCAAGGACACTCCAGAGATCCGATCCAACTCGCCCAGACCCCCTCATCCGAGTGCAGGGAGCAACGATTGACTGGGCGCATTGCATCCTTTGTTGGTGCTGCAGAAAAGACGACAAAACCGCAATGTGACCAGAGAAGTTGCTGAAAGTTGTGCCAGAGATCCTCCCTCGAGACTGCTCTCGAGAGATCCTGTCCATTGCCCTGCCTTTCGTCGTCTGAACAAGGAATCCGGGGGTTGGGTACAGAGCTGCAACATCGTGGAGCATCCACCAGGAACATTTATTTTGTAATCTAAGGTACTGGGGGGGGGGGGGGTATTGTTTACCTGATTCCAGAAAGACGCTCCAGAGCATTGTAGTGCACTGGAAGGTGTCGAGGGCAATGCCCTCTTACCTCTGACTCAAACCGTTGCTTGTGTCCCCTTTTTTTCTTTTTGTGTATGGTGCACATGCACCTTCTTTACACATACATATATGTAGAGTAACATAAAATTACACAAAACAAATCTAAAAACAATGATTCATACAATTATACATTTTTTTTATTCCATTTAAAACCGACAATGTTTACGGAAGATAGGTGTTGCATAGATAGAAATAAGTGAATCGGAATCATGCCTTAATGGAAGTAAGGAACTGGATGTAAACATGAGTCTTTCCAAAAATGGAGTGTCTGACACAAGAGAGTGGTACATAATACAAAATGACAATTACAGCAGTTCACTGAGAATATAATCTGTAACAACATCTTGGAGATAATAAAGGAATAAGGAACCAATTCTTAAAGCACATTAAGATACTAAACTTGCACAAAGGTAGATGTTTTGTATTTCTGTGAGCGGCAAGTGACAAAGCAATTTTCTTTAGAGGTTGACCTATATTACTGTTCTCATTGCAATGAGGAAGTACAATTGTTATTTACTCTGATCAGATGCTTTAGTGTTTCTGGTTTGGTGTTGTGAAGGCAAAAACGACAAAGGCTGTTGCTTGTTGCCCCCTTGTTATGTTTCCAGTGCTTTTTACGTATATTAGTGTGAAAAAGGTTTAACCTGAATCCCAAAGAGATTTCTAGATTTATTGCATGGGAAACATGTAAGGTAAGGCATACAAGGGAGTTGTTTGTATCTGAATTTGGCGTATTCCACATATTGATAAGTAGTAATGCAATCCGAAGTGTCGGCCCAGTCCTGTTGATAAAGCTTTTTCTTCGCAAGTGCAGAGCGTGATATGAGATCCTGAGGTTCCATGGCAATCGGAGTGTACAGATTGCATTTGATTGATGAAAAGCGCAATTGAAGCAGGTGAGTGTTTGACAAGCATTGCCCCAAAATCCTCAAGACAATTTGGCAGATGATGTAACATTTTTCCATAGTTGTTGAGCCTGTGCCACTGCAATTTAGAAGACAACCCTAATTCATGAATGAGGATACATTGGGCAGACCCAAAACGGTTTTCCAGATACTGCCTTGTATCTAGTTGAGAATTGGTCCGATGTTTAGCAAGCATAGGTCTAGCCCATAAAGAATGCTTGCCTCTACTTTCATGAGATAGACTTTTATCACAGGCATAAGTGAAAATGTGCATTGTCTATTGAGCGTGAGTTTCATTTTGGCTGTCAATGGAGCAACTTTGATGTTTAGAGATCTCTGCCACATCTTCAGAGAGTGAGAGATTATATCCCAAGTGTCATTCCCTTGATGTGTTGAATTGGGTTGTCTTCGATGTTCCATTGACATTTGCATAGTTTTTTCTTATTTGAAAAAACAATGTTAGGAGAGGCCACCAGGGGGCGCAGATGTGATGGTCGCCTAAGCCACCGTCTCCCTCTTCAGGCCCGCAAATGCCATATTTTCGGACAGTGCAAGGAAAGCTTGGAACTGCAAAATCAGCAGAAAAGTGAGATGGGAAGCCACCAGGGGGGGCGCACAGGCGATGGCTGCCTGAAGACGCAGCTCCCGCCGAAACTGGGCCGTTGTTAGGCAGAAACCTGTACAGTTCCCTTAGGGAACGCTGCAAAAGATTTAGGACTACAGGTGTTAGCAGTAAACCCACTTGGTAGCAGTCTGTACCACCCAGATTTACCTGGTAGCTGTGGCTGAGCAGTCAGACTTCCCTCAAGAAGAGTTAGGCAGTATATAGAGTATACACAATAGGCACTCAGACACACCAATACAAGCAAACACTGACCAGAGCTTTGGTATCAAAGTATGTAATTATTTAAAAACACAGTTTGAAACACTCCAGCACTCTTATTGTAAAATATTCTAAACACAGTTACTATTGTAATATATACACCCCTTTTTCCTTATCAGATAAGTCGCAGTAAAACACCACTTATTTTCATACAGAGGTGAGCGCTTAACTAGATGGCACTTCAATAAGTTTGTGAGAAAGGGAGGGAAAAAGACAGAATATGGAAAAGGTACACCACTCTAAGGTTCAGGAACACTGTTAGCAAGGCAGAAGAGCAAAAGTCACTGGTGAGCCAAAGTCGAAAGGCTGGGCACCCTCTTAGAGAGAGCAGAGCACAAATGCGCCCAAGATCACACAGTTAGACTAGGCTTAGGAAGTCTTGCAGAGGGTTCAAAAAGAGTTTAGAGAGGCTTTAGGAAAGTTTAGCCAGGGTGTCCCAGGCTAACCCAGGTTCGAAAGCCGGGGGCTAAATCTACCCCGTACAGTCGGTAGCAAGGGAAGCCAGGCGGGACACAGTACCTTAAGTGGGAAGGATCCTCCAGCGGTGGCAGTTGTTCCTGGCAGTGGGTGCAAGTTGCGTCATCGTACAGGGGAAGAGGAGATCTCGACTTGGAGGAAAGATGAAGGTCGTTGCATTACCAGGGAAGAAACCAGCCGCAGAGTTTTCCGTTTAAGGTGGTACCTTTTGTTCGCGGTCGTGGTAAAATGTGGTATCCCGGTTGCCGGGGTGCTTGGCACAGGCAAGGCGGCCACGAGGTACGTCGGGAAGGTGAAAAGGCGGTGAAACTGGTTATCCCCACCAGTCAAAGGAAGAAGACTCTCCGGCGGGAGATCTCCTCTGTCGTTGAGAAAAGTGGTGAGACGGTCCAGCAGGGCTCCACCGGTGGTGGCATCGTGGCAGGTCGGCTCAGCTTCTACCTCGTCGGATTCTTAGGTCCTGTGGCGACTTCTGAAGTTCCAGTCCCCAAAGCCCTGCTTTTATGCAGAAAACCCCCATTCACTCAGCCTAGCTGTCACTCAAACGTGTTAAGTGGTGAGCTGCCGGCTCACCACTTGGGCCAATCAGGACGGAGTGCGACTTGAGTTGCCTAGGCAACCCAGTCCAGGGTGCCTAAATCCCCCTCCACTCCTCCTAAGTACCCCAGACAGAGTGGCACCACTTTGGAGGGCTTCTATGGAGAAGCCCGCCAGAAAGTGGAACAAGGGGCTCGACTTGGGTTGGAGTCACAGAAGAGAACACAAACGCCATTTTAGAATCAAGTTTTGGCAAAAAAATACCAACCGGAGAATTAATATTAATTAAATAAACCGGCGGTATGTTCGAGGCTACCGTAAATAATTAAAGATAGTACCCTAAAACAATGGGAAATCCCATAGGAAAATATTTGCGGTTGAATATAAAAAGTAGTATCCACCAGCCAAAACTCGATCAGGGGGACGGAGACGTGCCCCCTCGACTAACAGACCCCGGGGCAATTAAATTGCCCCAGCCAGTACGTCCACAATATGATGGTTTGTACTGGTTCTGTTCAGAATTTAAGACTAGTAAAGTCAATGGTGACTTTACATGCCCTGGGAGACAGTAGTCAGTCCCAGGGTAGGGAGTCTATAGTGGGGGGTCACTATGACACCCCTTTGTCACTGCACTGAGGGTGCTGTGTAACACACATCACAAAAACACATGAAGCCCTATGGAGTAAAAGACCCCATAGCCCATTAAACACATCTAGAATGAAAGAAACACACTCAAATCATGCCCAAGAGTGAGGGTAAAAGAGTCTCACTCTTGGCAGAAGAAAAAAAATAAACCCCAAAAATCCAGCAAAGCTGCTGGGGGACTCACTAGGTTAGGGAGACTTCTCTGTTTAGGCTGAATTTCCTAACAGCCGTATTGAACCCCCCCCCCCCCCCCACGACGAAACGGCTGCGGTTCTCAGTGGAGTGAATCCCGGGAGACCCCCCCCCCCCCGGGCAAAAGAGCGACGCCAAAAGACCCTCGGACGCCTAAGAACGAGGCACCGCGGCCCAACGAGAGAATCCGCGGGAGGCCCCGAGGGTCTCCAGGTCTGCGCGGAGAGTCGTGGTACGCAGTAGCCGTTGAGGCCTGCAAGCGCGCCTGACCTCTCCACCCTACTCCGGTCACAGAGCACGCCAGCGCTTCGGCGGGGACTCCGTCGGGGCCCCGCGGCACGAGGGAAAGGTACCCACCAATCCCGCCAGAGGTGAGGCAGCCCGCTTGACCCGAGCTCCCGATCACGGAGTCGAACAACAGGGGTGCTGGGACCCCGACCAACGGACACTGGCGAGGGCCATCGCAGCGGTGTACTGCAGACAACAGCGGGGCACGGCTGGTGAAGGTGTGAGACTTATACAGGTGGTGGCCCCTGGGCTCTGTCCCAGGGCGAGTGCCCGCCTGGAGACGAACTCAGAAGAAAACATGGCCTAACCAGCACGCTGCGGGCGCTGCGCCCCCCCCATCCCCTCATCCGATCACAAATTTGATGCTCCTCGCCGTCACAGGGACAGACGACCACAAGCAGCGGGAAAAAGAGCGTGTAGAGAGCGTGAGGCCCCCGCCGGAGACTGGTGGGATGTGTGCCAGCTCAAAGATAGCCCCACACGGGCGGTCTCCCAGCAGGATCATCGCTTTTGGCCCCCGAAGACCACCGCCCAGAGGGAGAGATAGGGAGATCAGATGAGCTGGCGCCAAACCCTCCAGGAGTATCGCTACCAGGACGTCAGAAGGGAGATTAGCGGCCTGGATCGGACGACTAGAACGTCCCAGCCCGAGACCTCGCCCTCGCCCCCGCCCACCCTTACAATGGAAAAGGGCTTTGCCTCGGTCCTGCAGGAGATCAGAGACATGCGGGCGGGTGGACATTGCCCAGAAAATGGAGAACATGGGCCGCAGGGTGGACAAGGTCGAGGACAGACTGTTGCAGCTGGAGACCAACCAGTCCTCAGCAACGACCCAAGAGATGGACATGTCCATGAGAATAGCTGCGCTAGAAAAAAGACGAGGAGAGGGCCAGGCATATGGACGACTTCGAAAATAGGGAACGGAGGAACAACCTCAGAATTTTTGGGGTCTCGGAGGGAGAAACGGAAAGAGAACTGAACTGAACCGGACGGTGAGGGAAATCATCACTCTCCTTTTCTCGGACGAGATGACGACTGAACCAACGTTCGACCGGGTACGCAGAGCTGGGGGCCCCCGGTCCATCCTGGTCCGCTTTCATTACTACACCGAGAAAGCGAAGGTTCTGGAGGAGGCCAGAAAAGCACGGGAAATAACCTATAACAACGCACACGTGTCCATTTTCCAGGACCTCTTTTCATACACTCTGGCCAAACGCAGGATGTGCCGCCCCCTGATGCAAATGCTAAAAAAGACGGGGGTGCGCTATAGATGGGGGGGGGGGGGGGGGTAATACCTTCTCCCTCTCGTTCGAATACGAGGGCCAACGGTCGACCCTGATTACAGAGGAGGACGTAAGAGAAGCCATCCAAGGGTATGTGTCGGACCCGGCCCCTCGGAGAGAACCCATGCGGGATCGGGGAGGTCCTCGGTGCATCCCACAGAACCAAGAAAAGGGGGGTAGCCATACTACTAGCAAGGGACGTTGGCTTTGTAGTGGAAGCCACGTTGAAGGGCCCAGAGGGCCGATATCTGCTGGCAAAGGGCTCTTTGCGGGGTGCTCCTCTGACTCTGGCAGTTGTGTACGGCCCTAATGAGGGCCAGGTACAATTCTGGGAGGGAGTGAAGGACAAATTGAAATTGTTTGTTCATGGGATGTTGGTGGTGAGGGGGGGGGATTTCAATATGGTCCTAGACCCAACCGCGGATAGAAAACGCTTGGGGCCTCAGCTCACTAGGGCCGCAGATGAAACCATGGCCCGTACGTTCCAGAGGGTCAACGCGGAGCTAGGCCTGGTGGACACCATCCCGACTCCTAGGACAGGCCTCCCCTCCTTCACCTACTACTCAGCAATCCACACATGATACTCCCGTATAGATTATATCCTGGTAGATGAACCCCTTCTCCCACATGTCTCTGGCCACAGGGTTGACCCGGTTCCTTGGTCCGATCACGACTTGGTCCATACCACTATAGTAGGGGGATGGCGGAGTGGCAGTAGAGGGTGATGGAAGTGTAATGACTCCCTGCTGAAGGACGAAGTTCTAGTACAGGAGGTGCAGGATGCCATCTCGGAGTATTTTGAGTTGAACGACAACGGCGAGGTGGGCACACACGTCCTGTGGGACGCCTTTAAGGCGACCTTGCGCGGTTTCCTCATTAGAATGGGAGCCCAGAAAAAGAGGGAGAGGGAGGCCCAGGAAAAATCCCTGAGGGAAAAGATAGACCAACTCCAACCGGGTGACCTCCCGCAGGCTCCACTGGAAAGAGAGCAGATTGCTACCCTGGAAAACTACAAACTCCAGTTGAAAGACCTCCTGTTTCATAAGACCGAGCGGAGCCTCCAGCTAGTGAAACAGAAATATTATGAGAAGGGGGACAGAGCTGACAAAATCCTGGCCTGGAAACTCAGAGAGATTCAAAGGAACAGAACGGTGAAGGCAGTGAAGAATGATCGGGGATCATTAGATCACGACACCCCTAACATTGGAGCAGCCTTTCGCCGTTACTATGAAAAGTTATACTCGTCAGAATATGACGGGGATGACACTCAGAGGGTTTCCTGGACTCCATCCAGACCCCGTCCATGACAGGTGAAATGGCGGAGGGTCTAGAGGGCCGGGTGACGGAAGAGGAGGTGGAGCATGCAATCGGTGGAATGAAGGTGGGAACGTCCCCGGGGGAAGACGGCTTCTCCGTATACTTCTATAAGAGGTTCCGGGCTATCCTAGCCCCTCACCTGGTGAGGGTGTTTAACAGGGTGCTAGAGGGGGGCTCTCTGCCGGAGACCATGATGAGGGCCATAATTGTGGTCCTGCCCAAAGAGGGCAAAGACCGCACTGGATGCTCCTCATATCGCCCAAGCTCCCTCCTCAATATAGATGTAAAGATCCTGGCCAAGGTGATAGGCAAACAGATGGAGGGGATAATGCCCAAGCTGGTTCATGGGGATCAAGTGGGATTCATAGGGGGGCAGGCAAGGCTCTGATAACATCAGGAAGACGATAGACCTAATCCACCATGTCCAAGAATCAGATCTAGATGCAAGTCTGCTTTCCCTGGGCTCCGAGAAAGCTTTTGACAGGGTGGAGTGGAGATACGTGCAACTCCTCCTCCGTCGAATGGGCTTCGGGGCTCACATCAGGAACTGGGTTTCCGCCCTATATGGGGCCCCAACGGCGAGAGTGCAGAGGAACGGAGAACTTTCCGACTCATTCTCCCTCACACGGGGGATGCTACAGGGATGCCTGCTCTCCCCTTTAATATATGTCCTGACGATGGAGCCCCTGGCCATAGCGGTCCGAGCTCACCCCAACATTAAAGGGATTAAAAGAGGAGAGGTGGAGTTCAAGCTCTCCCTGTTTGCTGACGATATTCTTGCATACCTGGTGGAGCCCGGCACCTCGCCCCCCCCCCCCCCCCCCCCCCCACCACCACCCCTTGGCCCTGATGACCTTTGGGCAATTCTCAGGGCTAAAAATAAACTCATCAAAATCAGTGTTACTCCCTATGAGGGCTCGGGACCCGGGCTGGACCACCGGGATGGGTGTGCGGGGATTGTGGTGGGGAAGGACTCCATCAGGTACTTGGGTGTACTCCTCACAAGGGATCTCTCTAAACTGGCTTTGGCGAATTATGGGCCCATTATGGCAGAGATAGTCAGACCTGAGGAGGTGGGGTGGTATGATCCTGTCTTGGTACGGGCGCATGACAGCGGTGAAAATGAACATCCTCCCAAGACTGCTGTATCTTTTCACGGCACTCCCAACGGGGGTCCCCGACCAGATGTTTTGAGACCTACAGAGGGCAGTCCGAGAGTTTGTTTGGCAAGGGAGGAACCTGAGGATAGGGAAGGCCATTCTAACGTTACCTGGGGAGGAGGGTGGTTTCGGGCTGCCGGACTTCCTTCTCTACCACCGGGCCGCCCGGCTAAGGGTCCTGTTGGAACACATGAGGGAGGGGATGGGCACCTATTGGTCTTATCTGGAGGACATGGATGCCCACCCTCTGAAAGTACGCGACCTTTTGTGGCTGCCGCGTAAACACATCCCAAATAAATTGCAGACCCACCCAACCCTGGGAATACTCTGGTCGATTTGGAAGGAGGGACCCACAACTGCGCACCTCACTTCCTGGCCCTCCCCGATGTCTTCGCTCTGGGGCCACCCGCTCAAACTAGGTAGCTGGGGATTTAGGAATGCCCAGTCCTGGTCGGATGGGGGGGCTGAAATGGGCGGGGCAGCTGTTCAAGGAGGGCGAGTTCCTCGAATACGAGGAGCTGCGAGATGCGCTTGGGCGGGGGTCTCTTTCAGTCTTTGAATATCTGCACCTGAAGGGCATCCTCTGTGACCAGACTTGGGGCCTGAATCTGTGGAGACAGCTGACCCCCTTTGAAAAGGTATTAGACACGGCCACAACGAGGAAGGGGTAGTATCCAAAATGTACCAAATATTGAACACTGTTAACTTGGAAGGGAGGAGAGGGTTTTGTGAGTTCTGGAATGACCTGGCAGGAGAGGCTCTCTCGGAAGACGCATGGTCCAGGGTGTTAAAATAGCGTTCCATGGGAACCTGTTCACGTCGGACATGGAGCACAACTTTAAGATTTTGACCTAAGGTACAGGGGTTCTGGGAGAAGGTACGGGGATGGATGGCGGAGGTCACCGAAGAACTTCTCCCACTCAATCCGCTGATGATGTTGTTGGGCCTCCCACCGGGGGAGGTGGAAATATATAGGTACCCAAGAATGTGGGAGACCATGTTGCGAGCAGGAAGGGTGGCCCTAGCGCAAAGGTGGAAAAGTCCGGAGACTGGCTAAAAAAACTGAAGAACATGTTCCTCATGGACAAACTGACAGCCATGGTAAACAACGAATCGAGCACCTTCCAGGCAAATTGGTATGGGGTTTACCAGGCATGGGGGTGGGAGGCTCACTGACATTATGTGGACAACACGGGGCGGGGGGGCGATGGAGCCCGGAGAGAACCACTCGAACAATGGGGTAGCCCACGGCCCGGGAGACAGCGGATCCGTCTAAGCCAGCATTTAAGGGAACGCACAGCATGGCTCCAAAGCACTGAACTTCGAGTACTGATGACGACTCCTGCGATTGGTTTTCTGATGAGACACTGATCTGGGGGGAGGGGTGGAGTTTTGAGGACACCTCGGGGGTTCGATGATGATGTTAATGTGATACTCATACTGCTCCCAGTGTTGTCATTGTTTCTTTTTCTGAAAAATTACCAATAAAACCAAAGTTTAAAAAAAAGAAAAGTGCGATAAAGCGATTTGGCAACTGCACAAGCGAACCCGGTGGAAAAGACCGTGGGGAAAGGCAGATATCGGTCTTCTACCAGCCCCCGGGTGACTCGGAGAAGGGGGGAAAATGGCGGCTGCCATCTGAACTACGCGCGTTGGAAGAGAGTTCGCGCGGGAAGGAATCGGCTCATCAGCAGCGACCTGTGCTTGGCACAAGAGGGGTATCCCAGGCCTCCGGCGGGGAGCCACAGCGACGAAGACTCCATCGGCGGGGTGCATCTGTCAACCGTCGCACCCAGTACACCGGCAGACGTTCGGCGACCAGACAGGCAGTAGCTGGTGCGGACGGCCCGGCGGAGGTAGGCAGCAGCCCCATGCGTGTGATCCGCTCCTCGGCCCCCTCGTTGCCGACACTGCACTGTGCTCCCCCCCCCCCGGGAGCTCTCCTCTAACACGGTTCCAGTCCCCATGGCAGGCAAGCCCCACGTGGGCACCAAGACAAGGCCACCCGATGCAGGGGGAGGTGCCGCTGCCCCCCCCGACACTCCCCCCGTCACCCCGCCCCCCCCCCCCCTCCAAAGCAGACCTCATGCCGCGGCCAAGCCTGATCTGAGCTCTCTCCATGAATACTTGGCCCTTGCTATACACGAGGACAAGAGGTTTACGGCCCATCGGGCGGCAACAAGCTGGTTTCAAGTAGCACCGCAGAGGCCCACTACCACTGGTGGAGCCCTGTGGCTGTCCCCAGGACCATCAACAGTCCTACACAATGCCAAGGAAGCTGCTCAGCATAACAGACCTACTTAAGAGGTGCCTTTTTGGGGGGGGGGGGGGGGGCGAGGAGACTAGGAGCGCACTAAGACAAACAAACCCGCAGAAGGCCACAAAGTCCGGGGCAGTTAACCTCTGAGCCGCGAAAGGTATTGGCCAAAGAATTGGGCACGGCAATACGACCAAGGGAGAGATTCCCCCCCCCCCCCCTTCGCCCAGCTATCCCCTCCCACAGCTGCAGTCGCCTGGGGGCTCCGTTGGTGACAAGGCTGGATCCAAAGACCCTGGCTTTTAGACGCATTGACACAATCATGGAAGCAGAGGAAGCCCAAAGCACTTCGGATATCCCTGGCAACAGTGCGACTAAATCCGACATTCGCCTGCTGCTCTGAGAAATTGGGTCAATGAAAAAACGCCTCACTGAAACAGTTTCTGATCTACAGATGAAAGTGACCAAAGTGGAAGACCGCTTAGAAGCAGCTGAGAACAACCAACATTCTGGAGACATCATGACTATGCAATACGAAGCTAGACTCAGACCTTGAACAGAAAGAACGTGATATGGAATCAAAGGTGGATGACCTCGAAAATCGGGTGCGACGCTCCAACATCCGTATAATCGGTCTGGAGGAGGAGCGTGGAGAAACCCAGTCAAGCCTGGAGAGCACAGTAGAATCTCTTTCTCTCTACGATGAAACAAAGAGCACAGTAGAATCTCTTTCTCTCTACGATGAAACAAGCCCCCCCCTGCCCCCCCCCCTTACCCCCCCCGAAGCTAGACTTCGACAGCCTGCACAGGGCGGGTGGCTCAGCGAAGGGCCCTCGCTCGGTCCTAGTTAAATGTCATTACTACACGCAAAGGCAGGACAACCTACAAAAAGCGAGAATAAAAGACACGATTGAATTCCGTTGCTCGAAAGTGAAGCTATACCAGAATCTCTCGGCAATGACACTGGCTAAGAGGAGAGGGTGCCGTCCCCTCACGACCTGGCTTCAAGAAAAGGGTGTGAGGTACCGATGGGGCCACCCATTCGCCCTCACATTTGAGTACAACGGCGAAGAGTATAGGCTCACCTCAGTAGAAGAAGCAGAGCAAGCTCGCCGCCATTTACAGGGCCCAGCCAAGGACTCAGAAGCAGAGGGCCGAAGGTAACCAATAGCCCGCGCCGAGAACTAGCCGATAAGCCCCCGAGACGAGGACGCGCGCAACAAAAATGGAAATATAAACGACTGAATACTCCTTGAACTGCTTACATGGCACCTCCTGAGCGTGCCAAGTTATTGTGTTCCAACTCTTGCTGAAATGGCTATCGCAATGTTCTGTTGAAGTGTTATTTTTGATAACTGTTTGTTCGGGATGCAATCCACGGGTTAAGTTATACCCTAGTCCACTCTTGTGGACGCACTGTTCTTTCCTTGCACGGTGGTTTAAGGTCATAATTGGGCCTGAAGAGGGGTCCTCTCAGAGTGGCCCTTTCTGATCGAGGGCGTCTTTTTCTTTTTTCAGTAAATATGCATCTAGCGGTTCTCAACACAAGGGAGGGGGAGGGGGGGTCCACTTATCCACTCAGGACACCAAGTTCACAGCGCACATAGAATCTACTCACACACACGAAGAAACATGGCAGTTGTTCTTTAACCTTATCACAGGACAAAGGGGTCAGGCAAGCGATGGTAGAGAGAACGCGATCTTTACTTTAGAATATGGCTAGCTCTGATGGCATAGTCTTTGGCTCCCTCAATGTTAAGGGCTTGAATTCCCCACAAAAGAGGTCAATGTTAGCGAGACAGTTTATACAATCCAAACTGATTCCTGTATGAAGAGGACATCTAAAGTACATTAAGGGCGAAGAAAGAAGGATCTTCGGGAAGGACATAGGGGATGCGATCTGGGCATCCGGCTCGCAAAAGAAGGGGGGTGTGGGTATTCTATTACGTAAGTCTCTGGGTATGCAGGTGAACCATATACAAAGGGACACGTACGGGAGATACGTCGCGCTCAAGGGTGTGCTAAGAACGCGTCCCATTACACTGTGCGCTGCCTATGCCCCCAACCTGGGGCAATCGAGTTTCATTGAACCCCTATTTGATTTCATTGATAAATGGAGGGAGGGCACACTGGTTTGCGGGTGAGATTTCAATGTGGCTTCAGACCGAGAATGCGATTGGCACTCAGCACGACAAAACTCCTTACCCCCCAAGCACACTCTAAGGCGACAGATTCTTGAGTCAGCTCAGGAAACATCACTTGATAGACACCTGGCGTGTAACTCACCCGGGAGAAAAATCTTTTACCTTTTTCTCACCACCACATCGCTCTTTCTCCAGAATTGACTACCTGCTACTGGGAGCTGAAAATGAGTGATATTCTAAAAACAACCATCCAAATAGTGGCTTGGTCAGGTCATGACCTTTGCACCTTAGAATTAGACCTGGGCCCTCTCCCTGCCCCGGACTGTTGGTGGCGGTGTAATGGCCTGCTGTGCAGAGACCCAATTTTTAAGGAGACCCTTTCCGAAGCCATCACAGAATTTTTTTTGAAATTGACACGGATGGTATGCCGCTGCACACGGTCTGGGAAGCAGGGAAGGCTACTATATGGGGCATCCTAATATCGGAAGGAGCAGCCAAAAAAAAAGGCTCCGACTGCTCAAAGAGAAAGAACTAAAGGGTGACATTGCTCGCTTGGAACGTACCCTTAGGGAGCACTCAGAAAGCGATGATGACACATAATGAAAATTAGGAAAATGAGAGAACTAAAAGACATTGTTACTCACCACTCCGAAATAGGCCGAAGATGTGGAGGAGTGACCTTGGAGATGATGGTGGTCCAAGAATCGATATTCAGCCTTCCATCCCAGCTCCCCTGAGTACAAGACTCAGGCTTACTCAAATAGGGGCTCTTTTCTACAATGTACCTCTCTGCTGTTTCAGTTGGGACAGACCGAGGTGTCAATTGAATAAAAGAGCGGGGAGAACACACACCGCCAATACCAATGCTGCAAAGGAATACAAAGATATTAGTGTTGAAGTTAAGGCAAGTAATCAGAACAGTTGAATTAAATGGGAAAACTACCTAGATAGGTATTGGAGTGGGGCTTCCCCGGGGTGGATCTACAAGGAATATAACACAAAATGAATGGGAATGGTCTAAAGAGCCTTTTAAGGTATCAGTCCCAACTTATATATCGAATTGGCAACAACTAATCTGAATAAGGATATTTTGAGGAAAGGAATCCAGGAAACGGTAGACAACGAAAGGAGAAAATAACAAACAGGAATGTTAGTATAGGGAAGTAGCCCGGACGGCACGAGGGTCGCACTAGTGCCGGGTTGGTGCAGTTTCAGCAGAGCGTTTATATGCACTTGAAGACCAGTTCACAGGATAGTCACTCAATGTCCCTTAATCCAACAGGAAACATATCCAAACAAGTTGTGGAGAGAAATAATAGCAGAGATATAATAGCAGAGATGGGATTTGCCAATTAAGTATGTACCTGAGCACAAATGTATCCAGAGTAGGTGTAGAAAAGTTCCGGATAGTTGACAGCAAGTTCTCTGCTTTGGTTCTGTAAGCAGAAGCGGAAACCTGGAATGAAGTACCACAAGTGACAGAAGGGAGCCGGATCCAGTAACGTTCCGAGTCAAAAAAACAGATGAGCATGACAGGAATAAAGGAGGAGACAAGCCAATCCAATAGTCAGGCAAGGATCGAAACCAGGAATTCAGACGAGGAATCGTGTAGGAAGACATGAAGAAGTAATGGACGTAACCGCGTGTAGCTTGCAACGCTAATTAGCAGCAACAAGCCCCTTGAAAGACAGTGGTTTTAGAGTCGTAAGGGGGCGTGTCTTACCGTACGTCTTCCATGTACAAGACGTGTCAGCTGACCCGGAGTCCATCGTAGTTTGTACAGGCGCCATGGCAGCCTGTATCTGGTCCATAGAGGAGCTTGTAAAGAAGTCGTATTCTGTAAGGAGGCCCAAGACATAGTAAATTGCTTCTCCGATTTCTACTCGGAACTATACATGGCCGAGACCAATGGCACCTACCTCGATACTGAGGAATACCTAGCTGGCCTGCTACGTCCGCCCATCGCCGAAGAACACCCAGAAATGCTCAACGCCCCGATCACTGTGACAGAGGTGCACGGAGCAATTTCAGCCCTTAAGGCAGGCTCAGCTCCGGGGCAGGATGGTTTCACGCCGGCTTTTTATAAAAGGAACTCTGACACACTCGCCCCATTTCTCGCCAAACTATTCACTTCTATCTTAGAATCTGGACAAGCTCCCGACTCCTTCACTGAATCTATCATCATTGTAATCCCCAAAGAAGGGAAAGATCCCACAGAATGCGCTTCATACCGGCCAATCTCCCTAATAAACGTAGATGCTAAAATCTACTCCAGCATATTGGCCACCCGCCTCGCCCAGGTCCTTCCGCAACAAGTCCACACTGACCAAGTGGGGTATGTAAGAGGCCAGCAAGGGGCTGACAACGTTGGAAAAACCCTAGACCTCATGGCAACACTTCGGGAAGCGGGTGAAGATCCCTTCTCATTGTCAGTGGACGCCGAGAAGGCTTTTGATCGGGTAGAGTGGCCTTTTCTGAGGGCTGTCCTGAAGTGGGTGGGGTTGGGAGCTGCGTGGATACAGGGTGCGGAAGCATATCGCTCTGCCCATGTAAAGGTTCCAGTTAATGGCGTCTCATCGCGTTCCTTCAACCTTACTCTAGGTACGAGGCAGGGTTGCCCACTCTCCCCTCTTATTTTCGCCCTGGTTGTTGAACCCTTCACCCAGGCCATTCAGTCAAACCCAATGATTGGAGGGATCCCGCGGGGGGGGGGGCAGGGAGTACAAACTAGCAATGTTCGCTGATGATATTCTCTTATAACTGACTGAGCCTTCTACCTCCATTCCCCCCTTTTTCCAGGAGCTGTCACGATATGGGACCCTTTCGGGCCAACCTACAGAAAACCATAGCTGTTCCCCTTAAGAGACAACACCGATTTGGCACTACGTTTAAAGTCTGACTGGAACTTCAAGGTACAAACCGATTCAGCCTGCTACTTAGGGGTGAACATAACGGTCTCCCTGCTTGACCTCTTTGAAGCCAACTACACTCCTCTGTGGGTAGCTATCCAAAACGACATCTCTAAATGGCGCAAACTTCCCATGTCATGGGCGGCGCGCTTCACCGCCATCAAAATGAAAGTTCTCCCACGATTCCTATTTTTATTCCAATTTCTCCCGGTTTTGATCCCAGAATCCTTCCTAGCAGAGGTGCAGCGTATACTGTTGAGATTTCTATGGGCCGACAAAAGAGCAAGGATCCCATATTCCACACTGATCCAACCCAAAAAAAGAGGGAGGTATGAGTTTCCCAGACCTAGGGGAATATTACAGAGCGGCACAACTTCGTGTGCTCCCGGACCACCTGTGGGAAAACCCCGAAAAACAGTGGGTGGCAATAGAAAATGACTTCTTCGCGCCGGTCACCCTGGGAGAGTGGTTGTGGGTTCCAGTGTCGGCCATGACACAGAGGATTAAAAAACACCCCATTCTTAAGGTTTTGTGGTCTCTCTGGCACCCATCACGGGCCATGCAGGGTATCACAACTTGGCCCTCACCCCTGAGTTGCATTTGGTCCCCACCCATTCAAAACTCGTTAAGTGCTATCCAGCAATCCCAGTCATGGTACGAGGCAGGTCTTAGCTGGGTGGGACAGTTGTGGAAGAATGAAGTGTTTACTACCAGAGAGGAATTGCAGGCTGACCTTCAGGGCACGGACGTCTCCCCATTGTCCTTTCTCCAGTTGAGAAGCGCCCTGCACGATGCCAGGTGGGGCAACTCCCTAAGGTGCTCCTTGACGCCGTTTGAGCAAATCTTAAGTTCTCCCCAGGCATCGAGAGGCCTAGTATCGAAGATGTACAAATCACTAATTACAAGGGGACATTTTCATCGCCCGCCGTCTGAGGTGAAATGGGAATCCGACTTAGCCATAGAAACCCAAACGGAGATGTGGAAGGGTATAGATGGAGCGGTATGGTCATCATCGGTTTCCATGCAATACAAGATGCACAATGTGCGACTACTGATGAGATGGCATTACACACCCCATAGATTATCCAAAATGTTCCCCGGGACATCCCCTTACTGCTGGAGGGGGTGCGGTGAACAGTGCGATTACTGGCACCAATGATGGGGATGTGAGAAGGTTCAGGTATATTGGCAGGAAGTGCTGGGCTGGATCCAAGGAATAGATGGGGTCCACAGGGACCCAACGCCCATACTGGTTCTGTTTGGGGTGGAATCAGAAGAAGATGAAACATATGAATCACTATTGTATCTGCCACGCAACCTCTTACTAGCAGCTAGAGTGTGCCTAACCATTAAATGGAAATCAATAGCGCTGCCCTCAAAAAGGGAATTGTTAATAAAAGCTCCTGCCATATACGAAATGGAAAGCCTCACGGCAGCTGTTAACGAATCACGCAGAAATATTGAAATTATATGGCTGCCCTTCCTAGAATATTATACCACGTACTGGGAGTCCACAGACTAATTAGACTTATTTATCATCATGGCCAGCCAGCGAAGCTGGGGGCAGTGCCCCGTGCTGCCAGTCAATTTTCTACCCCAGACTCCGTACTGTTATTCTGTGTGTGGTGACTTGTAGAGCAAAAACAACACGGTAATGCCAATTGTCAATTCGTATTTCATTCCCGAGTCTTGTCCCAAGAGTATGTGATGAGTGGAAAGGGGTGTGGGGGGAGGTTAGGGAGGGAGGGGTATAATAAGTGCAAGACTTGAGTTTAACACGGTTTCACACTTCTTTCTTTTAGTTCCTATACGAATGTTTTATGAAAATATTACGAAGGAATACTGTGAATGTAACAAGTATTGAAATTGTCTTGTGTTTAAAATTGCTAATAAAAACACATTTAAAAAAGAAGAAAAAAACAATGTTAGATTTTGATGAATTGGTGACCAAATTGTTTGTAGAATATCAAAAAAGGAAGTTTTTTCTGCAAACCAAAAGGTGTACAATCAAAGAGAATTACATCATCTGCGTATGCCAACCAGTTGAGACGTAACTCTCCCAATTTCGCAGAAAAACTATCAGATGTGAGCCATATGGAGTCAATGTCTGTGAGGTACAGCGGCAAGGTTGCCTCCTTGCTTTACGCTGATCTGTGGGAATTGTCAGTGAGGAGGCCCTGTTGATTTTTACGTATTCGATAGTTAGTTTGATCATGTAAAAGAGCAATTATGGCAATAATGTGTAGGGATGCCGTATGTCTGCATTTTATGCCAGAGTATACCTTCAATGACACTGTCAAAGACGGCTGACCGGTCGAGTAATGCCATATTGGTTGAGCCGTTAGAAATCTGCTGGGAGGAGGATAAGAGATGAGCTAAGATGGTGGCATTTAACAATGTTCCCATTAGCTTTCTGAAGCCAACCTGAAAGCGAGACTGTGTGGTGGGATGAAATGTAACGGTCTAGATCAGTGAGGATTAATATAGCGAAAACCTTGGCTGAGAACCTTGGCTGAGACGTCAATCAAATAGTTTGGGCGAAAGTCCGTTGGACCATCAATGGGACTTTTTTTTTTTATTAAGAGGAATGATAATAGATGTCAACCAAGAGGGTGGGATCACCTCGGAATGAAAGATACTATCAAAGCGGTGCTTAAGAATTTTTGCCCAAAAGAGCAACGTCCTTTAGGACGCACAGTGTAATCCCGTCTGGGCCAGCTGCATTGGAAAAGGTTAGGTTTTTTTTTTTTAATCGCCCATTGTATGTCTTCAACTTGCCAAGGGCTTTTGATGGGAATTGAGTTGGTTAAGCTACGGACATCAAATGTGATAAATCCCTGTGGTAAAAGATATTTAGCTTTGTAAAACTGCGACCACATGTTCCCTGAAATTGCAGCTTTGAATGAGGAAGCTTGATGCCTGTGTGAATTCCTCAAAATAGCCCAGACATCCCTGGCTAAAAATTTTTTGAAGCGCAAGATATTGTACATGATTGGGTATCATGTGAATTTCACTCATCGCCCTCTTTTCGCAAAGGTCCAGTAGAGACTGCATCACTCTCTAACCACATGTCCTGGCTGACCAAAGCTGCAAGTAGCCTGCACAGGCACAGGCCAGGGTTCCAATGAATGGATAAAGCATATGTCACTTTGATCTAAAGCTAAATTAGGTATGGAATTAAAGCACTTAAGTGAGATAGAGATGATACATTTTAAGATTGAGTGATTGCCCAGGTGTGGCTTGAATGTGGAAAGAGGGCTGCAATTACCTGAGCGTGTGCAGGCTATCGCAATATAATCTATGCAGGAACTGTTTGCCACGCTGCCATGTGGCTTCCGGCTGTACATTTCCTGATAAGATATGAAGTGCCCACTCCGTTAAGAATTGGGCCCAACAAGTTCCTCTTTCATAGGATAGTGCAGAATATGAACCTTTGCTAGTAGACATCCAAAAAAATGTGCCACACAATCGGGTAAGAATTGAAGTCTCCGATGAGAATTTCATAGTTACCATTGCTGATGAGTGCTCCAGAGAGTAGAGAATTGAGATCTTCCATCTGTGGTGGCAAATGTATGATATTGGGGTTCCAATATAAGGAAACCACTAGCAGACACAGCAAAGAATCTGAGGATTAAATGTGCTTAGAGGTGAATTTGAGACTGTTATCAGAATGGCCAAGCCTCCGGACGGGCGACTGGTTGTGCCACGTTTGGCCTGATGCGTGTAGCCACTGAAGCCATCCAAATGAATATCAGATAGGCTCATAGTCTCATGTAAAAGAATTAAAGAGGCTGAGTTAGAGGAAGACGAGGATTCATGCCAAGAGAACAGATTTTTAAAGCCACAGCAATTCCAGGAAAGAATGGAGATGGCAGGGCTTTAGAACTATGCTGTGGGTTTGCTGTCCATGAAAAGTGATTTGATAAAAGGCTCTAACCATGCCAAGCCCTTTAATACATTGGGAAAAAGTTTCCAGTTGGCCCAACATTCTTGTTACAATCATTGGATTGTTGTACAGTTGTGTCTGGTAAGGGCACTTCTAGCTGGGAAGGAGGCATGTATTCAATGAAGGTAATAGTTTCAGCCATTGTCCTGAATGCTTGTAATTCAAATCCATGTAGGGCCAAGTCTGTTTGGCGTTCTGAAAGCTTAGCGATTATTTGTTTGTAGTTTGCATAACATACGATTTGCTTTTGCAAGTTGGACGTTTGACCCATTCAACGTCATCTGATATGAGATTACGAAGAGCAGGAATGCGATGGAAGAGTCTCATGAGAGATGATCGATTTTAAACTGGCCTGGCCATTGATAGCGATCAGTTACCCAACCAAGGACAAGCTTCATATCAAGGGAGACATCAGCAAAAGAAGGTAATACATCATTGGGGCAAGAAGAGGGATTTCCAGGATTAGATGCTTGAAGGCCAGTAGTGCAGCCATCCTGATTGAGGAGCTTGGCTATAGCCCTTGGGCCTCAGGAGTACGGTAGCAAGTCCTTTAATAGGGTCTCCACCGTTGGTTAAGCCTTCTTATATCTTCCTTCATGCAGACTATAAACAATTACGGTGTTATTTTGTGAGTGTGCAGTATTACAGATGGAACTGTAAAACGCCTGTAACAATTGTATGTCTTCAGCAACTATTAACTAAGAAGTGACCCTTTGAAAGTATTGAACTATACCTGAGAGTGCTGGTTTATTGTGTTAAGTATTTAACAGTCACTTTTGTAAATATAATCTATTTAATATACATTTATTAGTGTTTCTTTGAGGTGCATTACTGTCTGGATTCAGTGTACTTGCCTACAGCTCACATCTTCCTCTTAAAATAAGACTGCTCTGCCACTACCAAGGTATCCGAGTAGCACAGACTGATCCTAAGAGTTGGGGAAGCTACAAACCACTGGGATAGTTTACAGTCTTACCTCCAGTGAGACTTTAGGCAGAAGCTCTTAAAACTCTTACTGTTGAAATACTGAAAGAAATGTGTAAGGATAAATGTCTGGGTACTAAAAGAAAGCAGAGATAATCCAAAACGTGTTTGATTACCAAACTGTGAGTATGTCTGTAACCCCTAGTCCCAGAACTGATCTCTAAAATAATGATGGTCAAAGTTTAACTGTTAGCCCTCAATGTCTGGAAAGTGAGGCAGGTGATATGGAAGAAAATGTGATAGCTATAGGCAGTGGAAGAAAATGTGATAGCTATAGGCAGTGGTGAGGTCGGAGAATTGGGAGGTGGATTAACAAACATGTCAGCTGAGCTGGTTCTAGAGCTAAAGACAAAAATGCAGCTTGAATTTAGAAAACTGAAGATTTGGTCTGAGAAGAGACAAAGAAATGCTGAAGGAACTGCAACTCAGGGGGCGCGGGGGGCGGGGGTGGGGAGAGATGCAGCATGAGCTAGACAAGAGAAAAGTTGTTCCTAGATTCCACTTTTGTTTCAGACCACTCCAGGAAACATAGTCTCCCCAAAGATGTGTTGAGTTTGTATGATGCAAAAACTGGCATTCTTAATTGGCTAAGTAGATTTGAATTCAGATGTGAAGTGCAAGGTATATGTGAAATTGAGTTTGTTCCATTGGTAAAAATGGTTTACGGACCACAAAAAAGAGATGGTGACTTGTGGGCCACTTGGTTATGTGAAAGCCTGAAAAACCTCGGACGGACGGACCTACCTACCTACCTTATGAAGGCATGGGGTGTCTCTTCATGCTTTGAACATATTTGTGATGCTTGTTCCCCACAGCTGAGACAGCACCTTGCTGACTGACTCTAAGGAACTGGATCCCAAGAAGCTAGCAGAAGCTGCTCATTTATGGGTGGCCAACAGGGCTTCTCACAAGGATTCTGGGGCTCCTCACAAGGAGGATGGCAAGAAGTATCATTCGAAACACCAGAAAACACCAAAAGTGGGCCACATACATAACCAGGGTAAATATACCCGTAAACAACCTTATAGGGCTAGTGAGACCTCTGGGTCCAAACCAGAGTGAGGTTACCAGAAACCAGTGTGGTTTGTGGGTCTGGTGACCATGTGAAAGAAGATCCCAGATGCAATGGTAAACTTTCATGGATCCCCTCTTTCAACTTGGCATTCACACATGTGGATATACAAATGACGGGGCAGCTTTCGCCCTCAAGCTGAAGAACCCATTGGAGGTCAGGCTAGAGTTGCTTTAGTATCTCTTGGACTGTGGGAACAACAGAACATTGAGGGCTATAAATTCCATTCCTAAAAATACTAGAGTATTTTAAAGACGGTGTACTTGTAAATAGTCAGGGCACCCCTGCCATTAGAGACACTGGGGCCAGTATAACTCTGCCAGATTAAAGTTTATTTCAACCAGAGGAAGTTGCTAAGGCTCTCAACAGGCTTACCAAGTTAGCAGGAGGTACGGTCCAAATGTGTTGCATACTGCCAGCTATCATTAAATGTAATGACATGACTGTTAAAACACTGTGTGTTTTCAGTCTGAAGTGCCAGGTAGGGTCCTCTTAGGCAATGACTAGAAGGCCCTGGGTGTAGTTTCCAGCACCCCAAAGCCCCCTTCTAAGAAACTAAGACCAAGGGGAAACCTAGAGTCTCCAAAGGAAAGAAGGGCCCCAAACCCAAAACTCCCACAAGGAAAATGGTTCATGTAGAAACCCTAGAGGGCACACCTGTGACCCACCACCAGCTGAGAAGAGAAAGCCTCTAAAGAACCCTCTTCTGATGAGTCAAAAGAGGAGATTCAACCCTGCTGGGAAGATCTGGATCCAAGAGACAACCCTAAGCTGCAGACTTTGCTTGCAGAAGGTTGACCATCAAGGACAGACTTCATTAGAATACATAGAGGATCCCTTTCTAGAAGGTCTGCATCAGCAGGCAGATTCCCAGCGTGAAGGGCAAGACCCAGGAAAGCATAGGCTATACTGGGAGGAGGGACTGCTCTACAGTCACCATATGGATTCTATTCCAAGGAACGTCAGGAGACTGGTGGTACCCCAAGAATTGAGCTCCAAATTCCAACAGTTGGCACATGAAGTCCCTCTGGCTGGTCACTTAGAGGGCCAAGGAG
Organism: Ambystoma mexicanum; assembly: GCF_040938575.1. Classification (NCBI taxonomy): domain Eukaryota; kingdom Metazoa; phylum Chordata; class Amphibia; order Caudata; family Ambystomatidae; genus Ambystoma; species Ambystoma mexicanum. Next base: position 928,593,086 of record NC_090931.1, on the reverse strand, counting down.
AGGATATCATTGTACTTTTTCTGGACCAAGATTGGTGCAGAAATTGAGAAACATTGTAGGAGTTGATGCACTTGTTATCTGGTGAAAGTGGTGCCAAGAATGTGGCATTTTTAGTGCCTCTCCCAGTTGTGCGAGTTCCTTTTGAGAGGGTGGGGATTGACATTGTTGGTCTCCTAGACCCTCCGACTTCAGGCAAACGATTTATATTGGTTGTGGGGGACCATGCCACCACCTACCCTGAAGCTATTCAAATGAGAATTGTTACTGCTCATGCAGTGGCTTAGGGCCTACTTGGTATTTTTACCAGAGTAGGATTTCCTAAGAAGGTTGTATCTGACGGGGTCCAATGTCCCACTACATGCAAGCCATGTGAAAAACCTGTGGGGTCTAAGTTATCAACTGCCTACCGCCATCAGACAAATGGGTTGGTAGAGAGGTTTAATGGAACAATGAAGAGCATGATTGGAGATTTGGAAGAACCACTTAGAAGAAAGTGGGACCTTCATTTGCAATGGCTTCTTTTTTTCCTTAGGCTGGAGTGGGCTTTAGCCCCTTTTAGTTACTTTATGGTCATTGGCCTTCGACCCTGATTTCGGAGGGTCTGGAGAGTGCTCCCTCCCTCAAACCAGTAAGGATTACTGACTATGTGCTAGGCCTCAGACAGAGGTTGGCACAGAGAGGTTTCTGAGAATTTCAAAGCAAGTCAAGCATTGGCATGACCTGACGACAAACATGGTGGAGTTTACTGCAGACCAACAAGTTCTCATCATGGTGCCAGTAAGACAGAGTCTTATAGGACAAATGGACAGGACCCTTTAAAGTTGTGGGAACACTTGGAGAAGTCCACTATTTGGTAGACTTGGGCAACCCCAAGAAGGCCCCTAAGGTCTTTCATACCTACCGTCTGAAAGCCTATCTTTCCAGACCAGAGATAGGAGCTTTGCTCTTAGCTTCAGATCAAGAAGAGGAGAGTGAACCTCTCTCAGATCTTCTAAGGGGAAGGGGTAAAACTCTACTAATCTGACAATGCAGCAACAGTCGGATTGCAAAAATGTGTTAACTCACTTTTCCCCACTGTTCTCACTGACACCAGGCTTGAACTCTTGGTGCCAACATAACATTGACACTGGTGATAGTGTACCTGTTAAAGGCAGGGGCTACAGGATGTCGGATAATTTGAGGAATCACATAAAGGAAGTCAACAAGATGACTGACCTTAGAGTGATGGAACATTCCACAAGTCCATGGGCTAGCCCAGTCATGTTAGTTCCAAAGGCAGTAACTAAGGAACTTGGATTCTGTGTGGACTATAGGGCCTAAAATGCAGTTACAAAAACTGATGCCATCCCTTGCCAAGGACTGATGCACTGTTGTATAAGCTGGGCTCAGCAAAGTTCCTCAGTACTTTGACCTGACAAGTGGTTATTGGCAGATTGCCATGACTGACCAATCCAAGGAGAAGACTGCATTCTCAGCCGCAGAAGGTGTGTACCAGTTAAAGGTCATGCCATTTGGCTTACAGTATGCCCCTGATACATTCCAGAGAATGGTTAAAGGGGAAGTTTACTCAAAAATGTTATTGTCCCGATCGTTCGGCCATGTATTTTAAGCATACTGTAATTGATCTTGAACTTTTTTCCTATGCATCTTACCTTAGTTTTCCTCACTTTTACACATGTGAAAACAATGGGTTGTGTGGCAACATCTTGTGCTAATCTTATTAGTTGATGCATTGCCCTCAGATCAAGTGCCGTTGCGGCAAGAATACAGATTGCCCGCCCCTCAAACTGACATCACTAGTCCAAACGATAAACTCCACCTATTTTCATGGCCAGCGTAGCCAAATGTGCCCTGTTGCCCACACCATAACGTTACTTAACGCAGAACCAAGAAGATAAACGCACACATCCTCACAGCATGTAATTATTTTTTCTTGTCCCAAATAGGAGAGCAAAACATTTATTTTTAAGAAAACATCAATAGTCTGCAATGTAACAAGTGCTTTTGTTTTGCACAGAAGTTTAAGTCCATGAAATGGAATGATATATTTTTGCTATACAAGTTATAGCTAGCGAACATTGCATGCTTCGAATGTTTTTTTTAGAACTTCCTCATGATATGCTGATTGTGATCAGCGATCGATCAATCCCTGTACCAATTCTTGTGTGTCCATATGTTAATGTTAAAGGATATTTGTACCGCGCACTATCACCACCGGAGGCGTCCCCTGGTGCTCTGGCAGATCTGAAAAGGAAAGGAGGTGAGGTAGTGTGACAGAGTGGGAAAAGTGTAAGAGAGTAGTCGTGTGCTGTTGGCAGCTTCAGTTCGATTAGCACAGTTCGCGGAACTTGGGTGTGCTTCTCAGTTGGTAGCTGTCATGTTCTGTTGTGCGAGGCTTTGTGATTCCTTTTGTTGTTGCGGTGTAGTGACGTTTGTGCATTTTGCTGTGCTTTATGGGTGTGTTTGGTTAGAGTTTCAGATGTATGCAGAAGGGTGAGATTGTTAGTGGGTTGATTGGTGGCCTTGCTATCTATATGTGATACATGCAAAGTTCCCAAATCTTTCTAGATGTGGTGCGTGCATTTTTCCACATTTCTATCTAGATGCGGCACTGGCTAACATTCACAATCCTGTCTAGATGTTAAGCTGGTTAGTATTAACAGCCTGGTGTGCTTTGTTCTGAGAGTAGGTAGAGTGGCAGAGCTTCTGGAGTACAGTGCTTGCTCTACTCACCACCCTGGCCACATCTACTTTGATGACTGCTGCTGGTTGACGGCTGGCCCTGGCGTCCCCTGCAGACACAGTTTGGAGCTGCCAGTGTAGGAACAGCCCTTTGCCTTGGGGCCCTTAGCCACAGGGGATGCTGGGCAGAGGGCTGCCCTGGGAGGGACTATTAAAATGCATGGATTAGCCAGTCATGGGAGATGGGAGGTGGGCGCAGGAAGGGGAATGAGGAAATGGGTCAGGTGAGGGTTGGGGCAGTGGGAGCGTGATCGGGTGGGGCGATTTGGAAAACTGGTCCCAGGGGCCTTATCACTCACCTGCAGAGGCCGGAAAAAGTGGCATCCCGAAGAGGGAGCCGGGGCACAAGGCCAGGCTGGCCCCTGTGCAATAACCAGTCGGGCGAGGGGAATGAGGAAATGGGTCTGGTGAGGGCTGGGGCAGTGGGAGAGCGATTTGGCGGGGGCGGAGGCTTTAAGAAAAAACAGAAAAAAACAGGGGCCTTAACACTCACCTGCTGAGGCGGGGAAAAGTCTCTGCAGCTGCCAAACTTTCTTATGGCGCACATGGTGTTCCGTTCCTGAAAAGACTGGTTGCTCCTTATTGCTGGTACTGCTGACCATATAATTCAGAACCAAATTAAACCTAATTATAAACACAGAATGAACACAGACATGAGAACATGGGGGAGTAGGTGAGACATGACATGCAGAAAATGTTAGGGCTGTGAAGTAGGTATACCTTCCAATGGGCTGGAGAACCAGGTGCACCTGCTTCACAGGGTGGGCACTGCCAGAAAATGAGGACTGATGGTAACGTTTTCGGTTGAACCACAGACCAATGGCATTATGATGGAAGCGGTAAGAGTAGTGATCGAAAAGAGAACCAATTGTCCATGGAAAAGGGCCCCTCCCTCCCCCCCGCCAGCCCCCACTTTATGGTGCACAAGGATGCAACAGTGACAGCAGTCCAGGATATCCCACAGGACAAAGCGGTGTAGATATCATTAGCCTGCATACAGGTTGTGGGTGTGGGTCTTCTGGGAATAATCATCACAATATGGTCCAGCTAACAACCCGTAACACTGCCCAGAATGTATTAGCGGGGAAAGGCCAGTAAGCAATATGTCCCAAAAAGTCATACCTCGATTCACACCTCTTTACAATATACACCATTTTAATAGTGTGTGGTATAGAGATCATTCAACTTAACTTACTGTGTCAATTCTTTTGGTCAAATTGCACGTTTGCATGTCACGGAATTAGTCATCATGCTTACAGCACACATGCTGTTTTTAATCACACACATATTCTGTATAGTTGAGCTTACATAATTTCCGGAAGTTCCATTCTCTCAATGTCACGGTGAGTAACCACTCAGAACAGATAGCACAAATGGGAACTACATTTTCATATGTCCGCTTTCAATTTAGTAAATGTTATTGTTATTTTGTGGGTATTCTACACATTGTGTCCTTGGAACTGTTGCTGACTTTGACTCAAGGCCAAATAACAATAGCAGCCTGTTTTCAGTGATTGAAGGTAGAGACTAGTCGGTTTTGATTTTGAGAAAGAATGCCACCAAAAAATAACTGGACAAAACTGCTTCGGGCAAGTGGTTCAGAAAACCAAGGACCGTTACAAACAGTGATGTAGAATGTTTCTCAATGGGATCGGAAGAAAAATCCAGAAAATGAGGTGTTGCTGTTACCTCTCGGGATATATCGTCTCTGTAAGAAAATTAAATTGAAACATCACCTCTCCCTGGTCAAGCATGGTTTCATGGCACAAAGGTTACCCCTAATCCAAGTGAGCTATGTACTAACCACCCATCATTACTATGTCCCTGTTCCAATCTTGAATCATTTCTTTGCTACTTACACTTCTGGCATATATTACACAGCTCTTACTGTAATTCATGCGTTTCTGTTCATGCTCCTTTGCGCACCTGAAGCAGCCTTGTTTACCATCATGTGAGACAGGGTGACATTGCGTGCTCATACAAAATGTTTCCAGTGTGTTCGTTATCATGTCAAGTTGCCACACAATGTCAATATTTGTACTGCGTATTCTACAGCATAATTCTATTTCAAAGCGCCACAAGCTGAAATGGGAACGCAATTTGGTAAAAAAGAATTCCAAAACGGTAAATTGCATTCTTGTGCCAATCGGCCGTGCTATTGCATAGGGGATGGAAGGAGGCAGCCTATGGATGTACAAGTGCTGGAGGTGGGTGTTCAGATGGATTTCTAAATTCTGACCTGGTGGCCAGAAGTTTAGGAGGCCATCCTCAGTTTAGTGAGACAGGGGAACCTTCTGGACAAGCCTGACCACTCTAGGTAGCTTGGCAGGCGGTCAAGTATAAGTCTCAGGCAGGGTGAGCGTGATTGGATGCCCACAATGAGCACACACAGCAACAAACCACAAATTATTCTTTGACCAGTGTATATGAAAAATATCTATATGTTGACTGGACCAATAGACACAAGTAACTTTAGTTATGCAAAACATTTACCACACACAATACTCTACTATACAGCATGTATACAATGTTTCCTAATGTGGTAGATGAGGAAAACACAGCCACATCCTGTAAAGAGAAGGATTGGTTAACACACGAGGAGCATTAGACCATTCTTCAGTCATTCCTCAACTATCTAGTTCAACCTTAAAAAGTAGGGAGGCTGGTGCTCAAGTACAGTTGTGCGTAAAAGCGCACGATTGCGCAGGTGAAGCAATAATTGGGTCTTGGGAAGACTAGCAAGTTAGGAAGGGGCTTGAGGCGATGAAGAATTGGTTTCCACTATTCGAATAGGTTCTCCCCTTGGTGGCAGAATGGTTTTCAAAAGGTGATAATAGCTAGGGAGCGCAGGCTAGATCGAATACCTTTAGGGGATATTTGTGTGTAAAAGGATCGGTTGTGCCAGGGGTAAACCGGTAAGTGATGCAAGTACTCACCGACCCTCGGCACAGTCCGGACCAAACTTGGCCAGTTTGGTCGAGGTCACTAGTAGGTTCGAGTAGTATTCAATCAGAGGATGGGCCAGGGAACCATCAAACCAGTGGTAACTGCAACAGTTTGGGGGCATTACCATAGAAGTGAAAGCGGTATTGAAGGGTACAGTTTTTTTACCAGTTTGTGGAAATGAAGCAAGTTCTCCAGAAGTCTGACAGGGCCATGGATCCTGTTGGGAAGGCAGGCACCTGCGAAGGAGAGACCTGCCACCATCTCCCAGATTGGAGAAGTATTCAACTGTCTTGGAGTTGGAATTGGAGGATTGTACGGCTGTATAAGGGTACTACTTAGGGAAGGAACATAGGAGATTGCGTGGTCTCAGGCCACAGAACAGTTTGTGATTGCTGAGGTTCTTGAATTTGATCCATGTAGCCACCTGGTGCCATAGGATAGATTTTGTAAACTTGGTGTTGATGGGATGCATCCCCACTTTGCCCATATAAAAAACATATCCCTTATTGGAACAACTTATTGCGTCTTCTAAGTGGAGGCCATCCGCACAAAGTGCCATGGATTGCATGTTGTTTGGGTCTACCAGAGGGTTTGACAGACACAAAGCCTCAGGGTTCCTTTCACAGATATGGGGGAAATATCCTTTTGCATACTCAGTCTTTCACCCACCTACCTACCTGGTCAGTCCAGCACTGAAATGCTAGAGCAGATCTCTTCTGAACTAGAGTACCAACAGCAAACCCCAGACATGTCTCTTCTAGGCAGAGGATAAGCAATATAAATGAAGGAAATGTAAAAGAAATACATTATATATCGGTGTAAATAATTATCTGGCATTGAAATTGCAAGTGTAATACCATTAGATTGTACAGAAACCATGTCCAAACATTGGTGAACATATTGAAAATGTGATTGTTTCTGTACAATGTGATTGCAGATTTTGAAGAAAGCTACAATCATTTAAATTGAAGTCAACCTTTGAACAAGTTCCAATTTTGGCTCGTTTTCAATGTTCTGTGGCATTGTATGTGTCTTGGGAACAAAATCGGACGCCATTCCATGGTATGGCCAACAGTCAATGCAAGATCTTTCACAAATTCAAAATCCATATTCTGTTATATTGTATTGGCCACCCATTGTTTGCCTTGTTTTGTAAAGGCCGTGCGGTTACTGCAGTTTTTGCGTATTCCCGCCTACCGTTCTCATTGTGCGCACGTACAGCCAGTCTTGTTCTGGCCTCCATACCATCTATGCCGAAATGCAACCTCCCCCCCCCCCCCCCCCCCCTGTACTTGAGGCATTATGAACACCTCCAAATCTCCAGTATGGCAGAATTCAGCGAGTCCCTTCAGGCCTCTTGAAAGCGTTTTATTGTAAACTATCTTCTCAAGTGCTGTATGCGTAGGGGAACATGGCATCGACCACTTCTTCATAAGTTCCTTCTCCTTTCCATCAGGGTCCTTGTGCACATTCGTGGAAATGTTAGTTTTCTCTCCATAAGTGTATGTTGGAACAATGGTGCATCAATAAATACCATTTTTCACGAAGAATTTCCACAGATCCAATCAAGTTTTGGAGCTCCACCAAAGATGGTTGCTGATGGACTGAGACCACTTTTCCGAACCCTTTTTGTTTACCAGCAGCTGTAATTGTTTTAGTGATTGATATGGCAGTGTGCCATACATCAAATTGCTGAATGTGTGGAAACTGCTCTTGCATGGCCTTTGCAATTCCAACGTGCCTGTCAGTGGCTATCGGGCCTAATTGCATGCCCCTGGATTTCAGAAGTTCAATGGATTTAATGAAACCATGTTTCTCCATGGCAACAGACGATGTGCATTCAGGCACCTGCATGATGACCAGACTCAAAATTTGTTTTACTTTCCATGTCTTGGAAGTGGTAAGTGCAGTACTTGGTGGAAAATCCTGGCCTGTCTCACTGTCTGTCGCCAGCTAGCCTCACCCTTTTACCAGAGAGTGTACTGTCCATGGCCATCTGTTTGAGTTTCCAGGCATGACTAATGGTGGGGAACAAGAATTCCTTCTGATATTTGTAGTACTGGGTTTTAGCAAGACACTTGTTCCAAAAATTGACATACTGGAAATCATACTGAAAGTAGATTCGCTGAACAGTAAAGCTGTTGAACAAAGTACGTTTCCAGCAGGCACTTTATCGAGCATCGGTTGAGCAGACCATGAAAATGTGTTATGGCGGTGGACGCAGCTGGCCTGGAGTCTCACGTTCGTCCCTTGAGAAACACGAGAGCAATCCACCAATGGCTCCCCACATATGCTCTTGCTTAATTTATGATTTCATCGGGGAGTGCACCGGCGAATGCTGTTCAGCTGTATCTGCTGGTTCCCCTGCTCGCCTCTTCCTGCTTCAACATATGGCTTTGTGCTGCCTGTGAAGCCCATTCCAACATCATTCTCATTGGATTATACTCTTTGGTACATGGACATCAGAATATTTTGCCCATTGGACTTTACTATCTATAGTATTAAGAGCAAATTCAGTATTTCTTTCATGGCTTGAGCCACACCGCCTCTACTCGTGACTCTCCATATAATGAAGAACGTGCGTGCATCGGAGAGTGCTCCGCTAAGTGCTGTTCTGCTCAGGAGTGCTGTGTGCCGTTTCCCCCTCTATACATTTATTTACACTTACCGCCTATTCTCAAAGCGGCTATAAACCTGATGGCTCCTACCATGGCAGCATATCACCTAACCGCCATGCCTCAACAGTCCGCATTGTTATTCGAAAAACATCTGAGGCTTCCAGCAACTCCTCTTGCTACCACTTTCAATAGCCTTCAGCCACGTGCGCACAGATTATAGGATCAGACATAAGACACTTCTGCCTTGTGAGCAAAGATAGCCCTCACTGTCATCTACACACTAACATCACAAGTGCCCACACTCAAACAATTGATTCAACTCGACTCCCCGAACCTACTAGTTCAGCCCCACGATCAGAAAGTCTAGGCACAGAAATATCGGACATGACAATCCAAGCATGTCGGACTCTCGTAGCAATTGACAATGAACATGGTTCTTTTTTCAACCCTTCAACACCCCCAATGCTACTATATGTTTGTTTATTTAGTTTATATAGGGCATTAAGCCAAAGCGCTTTACATTATAACAGGTACAAAAATGGTACAAAAAATCTACTATGTAGAACAGTTTCCTTGGGAATGGAGGTGAGGGAAGGGAGAGGAGGTAGAAAGGAAGAGGAGCAATAAAGTCAGATATGTGATATAAGGTCAAGTGGATGAGAGAAGGGGGGGAGGTAAGGTATGAGGGACAGGGAGATGGAGAGGAGAGATGGTAGAGGGTCAAGGGGTGGAGTGAAGAAGGGCTTTGAAGGATGTGCGGAAGGAGGTGTAGGTGGGGATAGAGCGGATAGAGAGAGGTAAGGAGTTTCAGTGTAGGGGGGCCAAGAGCTGAAGGGAACAGAAACGAGAGGCTGCACATGGTGACGGGGGTACAGTGAGCAAGAAGAGGTCAGCAGAGTGAAGAGGACGCGAGGGAGTGTAGAATGAGAGAAGAGAGATAGGGGGGAGCAAGGTTGTGGAGTTATTTGAAGACCAGAGGAGTTGGAATTTAAGTTGGGAGGGGAAGGGAAGCCAGCCAAGTTGAGAAAGTGAGGAGGAAATAGTCGTGTGGGCCGAGTAGACAGTACGGATAGAGGAGTGGTAGATGGATTTGAGGGGGGGTTAGATGAGAGGCAGGAAGTCCAAAGTGGAGAGAAGAGCAGTAAAAGAGATGGGAGAAGATGAGGGAGGAGATTAAGAGTTTAGAAGTGTGAAAGGTGAGGGAGGATCGGATCTTGCGGATGTTGTAGAGATGGTGCCGTCAGGAGCGAGAGGTAAGAGAAATGTGGTGGGAGAAGGAAAGGGAGGAGTCGAAGTGGAGACCAAGATTACGGGCATGGGCAGATATAGGGAGATAGGCAGGGGGAAAGTGGGTGGATGGAGGAGGGGAAGGGGAGAGTGTGTTCGAAGGAAAGAAAAGGACTTCCGTCTTGTCAGCGTTGATGGAGAGAAAATGGGATGACATCCAGTTGTTAATTGCAGTAAGGCAGGAAGATGAGGAGTGATGAAGATCGGGAGTGAAGGAGGAGAAGGAGAGAAAGAGTTGTGTGTCATCAACATAGAAGTGGTGGGACATGCAGAAGGAAGAGATGATGGGAGGTGTAAAGAGAGAAAAGAAAAGGTCTGAATACAGAGCTTTGGGGAACGCCATGATCCAAGGGGAAGTTGGAAGAGGTGCGGCTGCCCCAAGAGACCACATAGGAACGATTGGAGGGGTAAGAGGAGAGCCAGGTGAGGACAGAGCATTTGAAGCCAAAGGAGGACAGAGTACATATAGACAGCTTGCTGCACAAACAAGCTGTGATTACCATACATACTACTGTCTCATCAGATTCCCCAATTATACTCACAAGTAGTGCAGGGAACTCTACAAGCTAGATCTTCTGCAGATATTATTTCTAACCAACTACCATTTCCAAGTGCACTAATCCAACATCTTCCTAAACAATCTGTACAAGTACCCCTTCCCCCTGCAAACATTAACAGTGAAACCCAGTCTGAGGAAAATACAATTAAGCCGTCATCGAGGCTCTCAAATTCTCCCATCCTGTATACTGACAAAGAGAACCCAGATCTGAACAATTCATCTTTTTCTGGCAACTCTTCAAAAGCGTCATTTAACAAACTGACGTCGAGGATGTCGTTCTGCTTTCCCCACCCTCCTTCATTGTCATTTGATACTACTTTCTCTGCTATTGATAAGAGTATGTTTACGTTGGTAAAGCTTTGAGTCCATGGACGAAAAGATTGTGGACAATAATATCCTACAGTAAATGGTAGAAAAGATTAATTGGCTAGCCAGGGAATCAACGTGCCAGTCCCATTGTATATATCAGGCAACAAGTATACCACCATGTGGGTTTGACTTTTCCTTACAAAGTTAACTTGAACCTGCTAGCCGCATAGACGGAAAACAATTCTGCAATCTTCACCTATGCAGTAGAGCTACTCATCTCACCAGACCCACCATCAAACTGTCAGCCAGATTTACTCTGACTACATAGTGATAACTATGAGATCATTGAAGTTGACATCACTGAGACACCTGTCTTTGAACTATTTCAACCAATCTGTCAGAAAAAAAACATCTAAAAAGCAACATCATTCGGTTATCATCCAAACTCAAAAGAAACTGAAAAATCAGCCTGTGCAAAAAATAAATTCTAAACAAAAATCAAAAGAATTCATCGATGGGTTAACAATACCCAATAAAAAAAATGTCATAGAATTGGTGTGCCTCCTGAAGTTCCCACCGTGGAAAATGGCTTGAATGTGCCGTTACCTTTGCAGTTGCATGATCCTGCTCTCCCTCAGTTGAGACCACTGGCCGTAAATCAAGGTAATTTGCACAATTCTTTGTTGAATGTAAATGTTGTGAATGATGACCCAACAACTGTTGCAAATCTCAACGATGACCTTATGAATCTTTGTTTATTCTGTTTCCTCTTTACCACAAGTAGACATTATACAACAAAGTTTACACTATCCTCAAACTATAGAAAACCAGGGACGGCAAACTATGTGTGTCAATTTAAATGTTGATTTTCCTAATTTCAGAACACTGGAGCAAAAGAGAACCCTAATCTTAACCTCTAATGCAAGTCAAATTCAAACCAAGCAATGTTTGACTCACTATAGAAGTCGAGCCCATTCACCTAGGTTGAGTCAAGAAATACAGAATAGATCACATGATCCAATCATTTCTAACCCTGCAAAACATTTTCTTGTAGAATCAGATAAGCTTATTTTAACCATTTTAGACAGACTTCAAACAGATGCCTTTCCCAATAGATCTACCCTTCTCACCACATTTCACTCTATCCCAAAACTAGAACACATCCGATTCAAATCGGATTCACCAATGCATCAAATTTTGACAGTGGAATTAATCCTTCCATTGCAAATTGTAAAAACTATAATATGGCAGACTAAAGAGAACCTAAAAATTTGTCGGTTTCACCTTCAAGCACTTCCAAGAAACGTGGATTACCATCCAAACTGTATGGCCGGACTTTCAGATCGCCTGGGTTCTGGCGACAAAATCTGCCAAAGGCCGTCAGGCAGCTGGCCTGATAGTAGCAATTAAACTCAAATCACAAATTAATCTTGAAAACTGGGCCTCACCCTTCCCAGGGATACAGTTAGTAAGGCTAACAGCAACGCTCACCATCCATTGTATCCTCACACAGCACTTTTAAATGTTTTCTCGAATCCGATAACCATCAATAAGATCTGTTCTAAACCCATATTGAAGCTATGTTGGATCTAACACTTTCAGATGCTCAAATTCGAACAATTTTGATAGCTTCAGACGTTAATACCAACTGCATTAGAACTAACATCAAACAATGTCATATTAGAGCTGACAAGTGGATGGCACTAATGAAAATACGGAATTTCACCATGCTTAATGGCACAACACCGTAAGACACTCCCCCCAGCTCCAACTTGGTCGAGAGGAATTGCTTCTTCACTCCTTGAATGTTTTTATTTCTTCTAGTGCATTGAATCAAATCATAGCATTTAGAGTAGTACCTAATATAGCAAGTGATCATAATATCTTCTAAGGACCCAGCTTTCAGCAGCCTTGCAAAATAACTCCTCGACACACCCCACAATATACTGATTATTTAAAACTAATTAATGAATTGACTGCTATTTTGCACCGGCTCACCTTTAAACACAAACATAGTTATGATATTCATATCCAAACCCTTAAGTTAAATTTACGACAAGCGCTGAGAAAATATTCCACTTCTACACACTCGCAACAAAGGTGTAGTTTAAGAACTACCTATAGAAATGCCATTAAGCAAATCAATGGTAACAAAAAACAAACAAATGCAGTTAAGATGCTAATGGCCATTCTAAATCTGCCTCACAGATTTGGAATCTCCTATAAAATAAAATTTAAAAAAAAGGTGTGCCACCTCTTTTTTGCTATTAAATACTGTAAGTGAACAAGCATGGACTCTCCACTTTTCCACTGTGCTTACTACTCCTGCAATAACTACAGTATCCCCTTTCCTACCCCGATCTTAGAGAATTCATCTTTGATCAACTAGATGTCCTTCTCATAAAAAACTCAGTTCATCTCGAGCACCAGGCCTGGACAGTCTAACAAATGTCACTCTTAAAGCGCATCCAACCGAATGGGCTATCCTAGAGGTTATCTACAACAATGTGATCAAATCGGGTCAGATCCCCATGTCATGGAAAAAAATCGATCATAATACCTATATTCAAAAAGGGAAACAGTAATTATCCTAATAAACTACAGGCCTATTGTCCTTTTAGATTTACCAGGGAAGATCTTTGCAAGACTTGTCCTGAGAGATCTTCCCTGTGTATGTATTTGGCTAACCTCTTTGATGACCATCAGTCGGGATTCATCAAAGGAGTTGGGACTTTTTTTGAATCTACCTCTCCTCACTGCTGTTAGAAAACAAGCGATCTTGTCCAAACAACCAGTTTTTTTTAGCGTTCATTGATTTTAAACAAGCATTTGATTCTGTATCACATGTTGTTTTAAGGGAAAAACTTTTAAAAGCAAACTGTCCTATGTATATTTTGGTATAAAATTGGCAAATTAAATACGACATTTCTATAAAAGTAAAACTTAACAGTGATGGTCTGCTCACGAGCACAATGCCAACCACTTCAGTACTAAAACAAGGCTGCATCTTAACTTCTATTTTATTAGATTTTTATATTGAGGATATTAATAAGGCTCAAACTGTTCATTTCCACCAAAACTCGACTGGAGAGATATCCTGGCTTTTATATGCCAGTGATATTGTTTTACTTGATCGAATACCAATCGGCTTACAAAGGAAACTTATAGCACTAGACAAATATGTTAATGACAACCATCTAACTATAAATGCTCGCAAATCAAATGCCATGATTTTCCATCACAACTGGACCCTTGCAAAAGCTTCACTAGTTAAAGTTACCCAGTATAATTATCTTGGTCAAAATGTTAATACTACTATATCAGATTTACCCTACAAACTTGAACTAAAAACAAAAAATTAAACTTCTGACAACTCGAGGCAAAGCCATCCAAAATAAATTTGGGAAATTCTCGTATAAACCATCTAAGATCTTTTATAAACAGAAAGTAATTCCAGTGATTACCTATGGAGCACATGCCAAGTTACCATCTAATTGTCCTAAATGGGGCTTACTTGAAGTCATCTATTGGAAAAAATGTTGTATCCCTTCCACTGAGTGTACCTATTGCAATTATAAGTTATGAATTGGGCCTGGTGTCACTGTGTGCAATGGTCGCATGGCAAATTCTATCCTCATTACAGAAATTGCATATCCAGCATGACCAAGGATTGAATTCAAACCCCTTGCATTGTCCACAAGGCTTTCTGGGGCCTGGGTCCAACATACCTTCTGCTATCCCACCACAACTACCTCCCCTGTCAAGCTCTTCGCTCCTCTAACTCCCTCAGGGTCTGTCGTTTTTCAAAGAAATGAGCTAGGGGTAGAGCTGTCTTCGGCTGGGGACTCCCTCCGGAACAGCCTCCTTGCCACTCTAACATGAGGAGAACCATCTCTGGTTCTGGAAGCACCTCAAGACCTTCATCTTTTCTTCTGCCTTCACTCCACCACTGATCTGTTCTCTCTTGGCACTGTGCACCTGGCCACCATCTATCCTCTGGGCCCAGGTACCTGATCACCCTGCCACCCTCCCGCACTGCTCCGGGCTACCCCTTGCACTGGGGTCTGTATCTGGACCCATACAGCCCCCCTTTATCTTCCTGCACTTACCAGACCTAGCCTGTCTGCTGCCTTAAACCTAGCACTTGCAAATTGCTGACTGCACTACCACTGTTTGTTGCCTTTATTATAATCATTTATGAGTTTCTCCTTTGCTTTGCACTTTCCACTTCTCCCCCCTTCCATGCACTTTTCCCCTCCCCCTCTCCCATGCACTTGGTGTGTTCTCAATGTCACTGGGCCTAGTAAGATCTTTGTTTTCTTCTCCCCTCTTGCCCTCCATTGCCTTGTCACGCTCTGAAACACTTGTGTACGAGCGCAATAGAAATAAAATATCAAGATCAATAATACTCTTACTAGTTTTAATGACAACTTTAACTCTAACAGTCCACCGCACTCATGGGAAGTGTGTTGTACTACCATTTTAAGGGATGCTTACATTACTGTACAATTACTACTTGACTTCCCTGACAAAGCCAAACTAAAACTTTGGTAATTGGATTGGCGCCTGATTTAGGAGAACTGCAATAAGTATTCAATATTTCCATTAGGTGCCTTTCAACTTAAACCTCTTCACGAAATGCCATTATACTTGGATACATTTCCTGACCCTAAATACGTCCCATATATCTTAAGGTTTCGCTTAAATCTATGGCCCACTAAGACCCAAGTAGCTCGTCGTAACATCTCTGAACCTAGATGTAACCTGTAGATTCTGCAACATGATTGAACATCAGGAGACACTGCAACATCTTATAACTGAGTGTGTCGCATGTTCGCAACTGAGAAAGGACATCTATTTTAAACTTCTTGGTCAATTTAGAATCATGTCAAAAGAACAGATGTGGTTAAATGTCTTCAATGTGACATGGGTGTCATTAAATGTCTTGACAGTAACATTTCTTCTAGCATAAAATGTATGTAATGATTCTGTTTTTTTAACTAATTAATTTACAACAATAAAGAACCTTGTCTTTTATCATTTGAAACCTGATGTTCTGTTTGGGGTTGGGGGAATGTTTTGTTATCTTTTCAATTGTATTTTTTTTATCTTTTAAATTGTATTTTATGCATACAAGTTTTTTATCGAGTTTTTAACTACCATTGTTAAATCCTTTTAAAATTGTTTTAATAATGGATTAGTTAACGATCTTCTGTGTTATATCAATGACTGTTGGAAATATCTCATGTCCAAATGTGAATTGATCTTATGTCTTTTGAAGAATTTGTAATTACAACTAAAACGAATGTAAAACAAAAAAAAGTATGAAAAAAAAGTATGATCACATTTAATCATTTGTACAATCTCTAGCAGGCAGCAGTCGAATTTAATGTATTTTTGCTCCTTTAGTAGCCAATCGTCCTGCAGTACTGTGTTTTGCGACTCGGCGGTAGTGGATGATTCCCCCAAACTAGGCATACTGAAGTCGAGCTCTTGAGCAGATTTGTCAGTCAATTGCGTTGATAGCCTCTGTTTGTTCGGGCTGGGATATTTCCGCATGAATTGGAGAAACAGGTAACTTTGAATGTTTGGTGGGTGGAACATTTTTAGGCGATGTAGATTGTGTCAAAGGGTCTGCAAGCAATTGCAATGCATCGTCATTGTCTTCAGTTTCATCTTGGCGATTTTCCACAAAGTAGCAATGATCCATGGCAACTTTGTATGGTTCACAGGTGTGATTCCATTCATTTTCTGGCCACTGGACATGGGCATCACGACTCGAATATTGACTGGACCACGCTGTGCCTCAAATAGTAGTTGGTCCGTTGTGGAATCCGTTTGGCAAGCAACATCTTTGTTTTCAGTTGTCTGAGTCATTTTACTCCTCTTCCTCCTGGACTTCTAACAGATTTATAGAAAAACATGCTCAATGTATAGCACACATACAGAAAATACAATGTTCCAACTTGAAACATAATATAAACATCTGCTTAAAAACTTCTCCAAAACAAATTGGTTTGTTCTTTACTTTGCTGACTGCAACATCAAGCTGAAAAGAGCGTTTTACATGGTTTAAATCGAGTACATTTATTTTTGTCTCAAATACATGTACCTGCAAACAGAACCAACTTTGACAGACTTAAAAAAATTACATTGTAAAAATGTAATCCTAATTCAATGTGATGCTCATTTGTATTTCATATCAACAACACAGACGTGTGTGGGGTTACTGTTGGTACTCTTGTTCAAAGGAGGTTTGCCTGGCCTTTTTGATCCTGGACTATCCTTGTGGGCAGGACAAAGTCAGATATGCAAATGGATATTCCTCCTCTTGAAAAGTACAGTGAGCAAAAAGCAATGGCTCCGGACTCTCAAAGTGGGGGAAAAAAACACAAAACAGGTTATCATGCCATGTTCTTTCTAGAGAGGGGTGCGTACTAGCTTTTTTATTTTGTATTTCATATTGGCTTATGTATACCTCTGGATCTTGACATTCGACTTCTTCTGTACATTCTTTGGAGAGAAGAAAACTACAAAAAAAGTTAAATGTGTAATGAAAGATTTTACATTTCAGTTCGATTGACCGAGCACTTCCTCACAAAGTAGTTTAAAATGATTGCAAACCTTATACTAGAAGGTTTGTTGTTGCAACACAAATAGAACATGTGTATGAACATACCTTCAAACTGTGTACGTGATTTGGTCATAATATAAATTTAAAATTTCACCTGAGAACCTTCCGAGATGACACATGGAGTTGATCTGAGATCATTCTGCAAAACATAGTAATTATAATGTTGCCTTCAAAAGTAGTTTGCTTTGTAATGTTTCCTTTAGAATCTATTCTGCATTAGGGAGGAAGTGTAATGTTACAACCAAAAACAGAAAAGTTTGAAACAATGCAAGGTTACATGCATTTCAGTCTCAAAGTATCTTTTGTAGGATTCACTTTCATTGTAGCAAAGACATTGTAACTATGCATACCTCATACTCTAGGCCAGTTGTAAACTAGAAAGTGATTGTAGTTGAAGTTCCAGCATCCCCCTTAACATAGTACTAGTTTTAATATGGATGTAAAGGCAAAATTAAACTGAAACATGAGCTGCGGACGATCGTACATATTGAGAGACAACCATGCATGTCACTTTGTGTAAATAACTAATACTATACGTAATCATTTTCAATATGTTTAAATTCCAAGCATAACCCATGCATGTTATGTTCTTTTACATATAATGGGCTAGTACAATATAATTACTTGATAGGCAAGTGAGGTTGATGTTGACTCTGGAAAAGTAATTGATGAAGAATCTTGCTACTTTGTTTTCAGTACATTGTCAGAAAAGAGTACAATAGAAAAGGTGCATTAGTATTAAACATTTGACCACATCCACTGTTCTAAAATATACATTTGTGCATGCCGGTGGGGCTCCCCCTTGGGATACTAGACGTGTCAGTGTTTTTTTCCTCTGGTGAGGGTATGTGCTTCCATAAGTGAGGGACATGTCAACCAACACATTTAAAAAACAGTCGACTTTTAAAGGGCACTATGGAAGTTTTTACTAAGGGTCACATTTCACTGAAAGTGGGGATAGAGAAAGTAGTCTAAAGTAAAACATTTTAAAAGTTGGGTAATTCTGGTAACTATGGAAAATTGAGTAATACAAAATTGATGGAAGTAAGCACAGAAAACTAAACCGTTCATGAAGTTACTTTTTCAATACACTATTTTAATTAATCGACGGATCATTGAGAAGACCTATTTTATACAGACCACTGTCCTAAATACCAACAAACATAACAAATTCATCGTCCACTACTCACTTGAGCTAGTGTACTGAAATAGTCGGAATTGCATTTGGAAGCAATTTAAGGAGAATTCTAGGTCTATGCTTTTTTTTGTATACTTTGTTTGTACATATCATCGATAAAGTGCAGGCTGCAGATGCTGAATTGATTGGCCCTCATGTCTCCCAAGACACCCTGGGCTCTACTTTCAACCTCGTCCAGTGGAAATCCGCAATTTGTAATCCATCTTATTAAATTGATATCCTTTGGGGATATATGCAGGGCTGTGCGAGTTTTGACATGGCTCACAGAAGGGCAACTGAAAATGATACATGAAGGCATTCTTGAAGTGTCTAAGATCTGTAGAAAAAAAAATGATTACAAATAATTTAGGAATGTGAATAAAGCAACTATTACACTGCTTTGTAAAGTTTGTTTTAAATAAAGAAAACCTGTGTAACCTAGTCTAATTAACACGGCTATCACTTTTGCCAGAACTGATTGTTATACCGCAAATTGTAACATATTACTGGTCCATTGAATGAACTTTCAAGCACCAAAAGAAAAAATGCTAGGAAACCTTCCATTGTGCTATTGACTGAGGTCAGAATACATCAGGCAATTGATAACGATGAAGACTAAGATAAATGAAAATTAGAATACTGTGTACATTAGGTGGAAATCGATTGAAACTTTCAGAGCAGCGATTGATGAACATACAGAACCAAATAGGTGACCTACCCTTAGTTGGACGAACAAATGAGCCGATTCAGCAAGCTGTAGAACAAGTAGCCGGGGAACAGGCAGCTCGATGACGATATACCTTGTGGATTGCAGAGATGTTCACCTGGTAAATGTCAAGGTGTTTAAAAAGGCTTAGAAAAGTGGGTGTGAATGTGTGATGTGTTTGTTGACACCCACTCAGCCTCGATGCCAAAGTTTCACATCTGCCATAACCACCCACCTGGCCCCCTTTCCGAGCGCACAGGCATAGGCCTGCTTGTATCCCTTTTGAGGTGCACCTGTTTGGCAACTTGAGTGTTCCCACCCAGCCTCCTCAGGAGTGCACGGCCACAGGTGTGAACTGTCATTGACTCTGGAGGGGTGGGGGGTTGGATGGGCATGAGGCGAGTGCAAAAGGCTCAGAAACAATGTTCAAGGGACCCACATGTTGCTTGCAGGGAGGGGCTCTTGAAGAGGGGGGGAGTTTGCAAACACTGGGTCTGGGGAGGCCCTGTGAACAATGGTCACTGTGCAGAAGATCCCTTTGAGTTGTAATTGGTGTTTGCCACCTTGAGTGTTCCCATCCTTCCCGCCCCCTTGTCAGTGCACATCCACAGGTGTGAACTGTCATTGATACTGGAGGTGGGATGGATGGGCATGAGGTGGGTGCAAAAGGCTCAGAGCAATGTTCAAGGGACACAAACATATGTTGATTGAAGGGACGGGTTCTAAGATCCCTTTAAGGTGTACCTGGTGTTTGGCACCTTCAGTGTTCCCACCCACCCAGCCCCCTTGGGAGCACACGGCTGCAGGTGTTAACTACCATTGATACTGAATGGGGGTATGGATGGCCATGAGGTGAGCGCAATAGGCCTGGAAGACAGTCAAGGTACAGAGCTGTATGTTGATTACAGGGATGGGGTCTTGATGGGGAGATTTGGAGACCTTGAGTCTGGGGAGACCATGTGAACAATGGTCGGCATGCAGAAGATCCATTTGAGTTGTACATGGTGTTTGGCACCTTGAGCGTACCCACCGAGCCCCCTCAAGCACGCACGGCCACAGGTACGAACTTCCTTTGATACTGGCAGTGAATGGATGGGGACGAGGTGAGCGCAAAAGGTCACCAGCCATTCTTTCATGACACTCATAAACGATTGGTCATGTTCTTGACTAACTGAAAATTTCAAAGAACTATTCGTATAAGCTTATTTGTATTTTATTTAGTTTGTTGATGGCACAAACAAACTACAAATTGTATACATGAGGTTGCGGCAGTGTTTTAAATCCCCTGTACTGTCGCTGTCACTGAGAATTTGGTCGCGAATGGCTTGAACGACGCAGATGGGTATTAATTATTGAATGCGAAATCCAAGCCTCCCATGAATCCACCATGTAAATGAATGGTAGGCCACCAGCCTATACACCTGTGAAAGAGAAACATATTTTAATTGAATGAACCAGATAAGTGAGCCAATTTTCTTGAAAATGCATCCTTAATAAGTACGAGATATGTATTCAATTTACACACTAAAATCATTAGTTGGTGATCGATCGAAGTTCCGACAATGTAGGAGAACAAGAAATGTTAGTCATCTGTGGTCAAAATTGCGTCGCATCTAAAGTATACTTACTCGTTACTTAGATTCCGAGGGAAAACTATTGCGTGAAGTTTGTGCCTAAGCACCATCATATTCTGCAGTACAGACCTTGTGATGTAGGCTGCCATGAAGTTGTGCAGCTCGGTAACGCCACGCGATGGTGTCTTTGTAGGCCAAGCATCCAAAGTTTTCTTGGCAGCAGCATTTCTCCACCTCAGTTGGCATGACCTTACAGAGATTGCAGGTACGCCAGTTTGAAACGTCTTCCATGCGACTATGCTCAGGCTCCGGTGATTCATCTTCCCAACTATCATCCGATTCCCCCATTATTTCCACTGCCTTCTCTTTCAATTAGTTCCTTTTGTGAATATTCAGGTTCGTACTGGTAGGGCTGTATTGTTGCCATAGTTCCTGAAAATTGAATAAGTAAAAAATAAATCCACAGTCAGAAAAATAAAAATGTTTGTTTGTATGCAGCAACCACTGTTACAGAAGAAGAAAATAAATAGCAATGTTAAAAATACCCATAGATAAAATAAATGCACAATCGGCACAAACTATGACATTTCGAAATTAAATAAGGTTTGGTGAAGACATTGGTACATAGTATGACAAATATTTAAATAAAACGCAAGTGCAGTGTTAAATCATTTCTGCCAGTGTAAGTACCTGTTTGTGGGGCTTCGTACTAGGAAGATGGCTGAACAGAGCAGAAACAAGTCACGGGCGATCTAAACTAAATGCAGTGAGATGATTGAAAAAGCAACTGCAATGTCTGCCCAGAAAGGGTCTGTTTATACTTGTCGGGGAAAGAGGTGTCCTGGCATTCCCATGGAGACATGTCAATAGCTTGCGCACAGAGAACGTTGAGACGTGCATTGCCGTTGTGAGAAAGGGCATAAGCGTCTAGTGATGTC
The DNA here is from genome assembly GCF_040938575.1 of Ambystoma mexicanum. NCBI lineage: Eukaryota > Metazoa > Chordata > Amphibia > Caudata > Ambystomatidae > Ambystoma > Ambystoma mexicanum. The sequence continues at coordinate 928,571,596 of NC_090931.1, read as the reverse complement.
AGTTTGAGGGGCGGGTGATCTGTATTTTTGCTGCTTGAATTTAGGGTGATGCATCAAAGGATAAGATTAGCACAAGATGGCGGTGCCCAACACGTTGTTTTCACATGTGTAGAAGTGAGAAAAACTAAGGTAAGATGCATAGGAACATTTTTTAAGATCGACTACAGTATACTTAAAATGACATGCCCGAATGATCGGGACAATACAATCTTTGAGCAAACTTCCCCTTTATCCATGTTCTAAATGGGTAAGAGAACTTCTACATGGCATAACTCGATGCCATTGCAGTATTCAGCCCTACCTGGTAAGGACATCTTGACCACCTGGGGCATGTCCTGCAGGCCCTTCAACAGGCCAATATTTCCATCAAAGCAAGTAAATGCCAAGTTTGTCAGAGTACAGTGGTCTACCTTGGTCATTAGACAGGAGGAGGGGAGATTAAGCCCTTACCCTGCAAAGTACAGGCTGTACAAGAATGCTAATGTTCTCTCTAGAAAAGTATGAAAGACTGGATCCAGAGGGCCATCCAGGAGTGGATTATATCCTTGTGCCTAGTCTGGGGGGATGAGTTCTAGGGAGATCTATTATTTGTAAGCTTCATACACTCTCCTACTGAGACACCCAGCATTTTTTGCTGGACTTCTGGACCTTTTTCTTAAATCCTGAATGAGTAGACCCTTTTCCACTCATTCATTCCTATGGGCTCTATCTTTTGGAACTCTATTCTTTGTATTTTACCTGTGCTATACAAAGAATAAAGCTGTGCTTTAACTACAGCTCTTAAATGAATCTGTATTTTACTATTGCATCCTATGGGCAACGTTGCTGGTGACCCTTAAGGTTCTCCTTTGAGATTATTTTCTTTATCCTAGAGTAACTATAGTTTTTAAGGATCGATAGATAATGCGTATCTCTTTTCAAACTTTATAGTCAAGATTGGCATAAACCACCTTATGTGGAGTGCCAAAGGGATATCTAGTTCCCCCTTTTCTCTGCTCCTGTGACTTTTTAGTCACATAGACAATCTCCTAGTTATGGCTGGTGGCAGTGGGTGTGTTCCACCAACTATTGTTTCATTTTTATACCACAGGCATAGCCTTGGTAGTGCACAATAGGGGCATCCAAGTACCAACTTGGGGCCTTCCTTCTTGTTTCGTTTTTAATTGTTGGGGGGGGGGGTGGGCGAGAATCCTTTGGTGTCCCTGCCCAGGTTCCAGTGTCTGGGCAGGCAGGAAGTGGGGAGGAGTTTTCCACCCCCTTTATAGAAGGTGAGGCTACTGGAGTGAAAAGCAAGTTAATCACTGGAAGCTGAAGTAACCGAAGAAGACGACGATGACCAGCGACGTCTGCCCACCATTTGCAACACTGAAGAGATCGCTGCCATCCTGACCCTGTTTTCTGTGCGACAGACGAGCTCCAAAGGGGGTGACTCCTTCCCTTTGGCTGGTGGGAACAACCAGTCCAAAGACTAACTTTGATTTGAGCCATCTCCGTAGGTCCTGTACGTTTTCAGAGCTGCGGAAACCCAGTACCAGGAGACTTGCTGCCCATTTCGAGTGCATCGTCGTAGAAAGGCCAAATACATCCAAATCTTTGCTAAGCCCTTGTGTACTCTGCAGAGATCTGATCCAACTTACCCAGACCCCCTCATCGGAGTGCGGGACTGCAGGAAGCGAAGAAGTTTGACCAGGCAAATTGAGTCCTTTGTTAGTGCTGCAGAAAAGGCACCAGAACTGCAGAATGACCAGAAATGTTTCTGAAAGTCGTGTCTGAGATCCTCCCTCGAGACTGTTGCTGAGAGATCCCGTCCATTGTACTTCTTTTCGTCATCAGACCAAGGAATCCGGAGGTTGGGCCCAGAGCAGACCTGCAACAGCACAGAGCATCCACCACGAAAACTTTCTTCTAACCTAAGGTACTGTGGGGAAAAAGGTATTGGTTACCTGATTTCAGAAAGTCGCTCCAGAGCATTGGAGTGCATGTAGAGGTGTCCAGAGCAAACCCCTTTTACCTCTGACTGAAGCCGCTGCTTGTGTCCCTTTAGTGAGCCCTTTAGCAGGGTCTCCAACGTTGGTTAAACCGCCTTGTATCTTCCTTGCTAGAGACTAGAAAGAATACACATGAACCTTTGATTTGTACTGCTTTGCAAGACTTTAAGCAGCTACAAACAACCTTTTAGCTAGGGTTGCATTTTGGATTTTATAATACCTGCTGTGTCGCAAAACTACCTCAAGAACCTGAAGCTTGCTAGGATAACACTAACCGTTTTCCTTCCCAAAAATCATTGGGCCTCATTACACGGTAGGCGGAGAACCATGGCGCTATTAGCGCCATGGTTCATGCCGGTGAAATACCGGCACCGCCTTGGTGGAAAGGGGAATTACCGCCCCATTCCAAGGTTGGCGGGGCGGTAATTCCCCCTTCCACCATTGCCCTTTCCCATTCTCGCCCCATGGGGCATAATGGGAATGGGGAAGGTGCTAATTACGGCACCGCAAATTGCGGTACCGTAATTAGCTCCCTGGTCCCTTTGCGGGTTGGTTTTAAAAGCATGCAAAAAGCAGGCGTTAAATTCCCCAACCCGCAAAGGGACCTCGTAGTAAGGCGGTAAGGGTTTACCGGTACCGGTAAAATACCGGTACCGGTAAACCCTTACCGCCTACCGTGTAATGAGGCCCATTATCTTATATGTCTATGCAGACTAAATACAATTACTGTATTTTTTTGTGGGTGTGCGGTATTACGATGGAACTGTAAAACCCCTTTAACAATTGTATGCGTTCAGCCATGATCAACTAAGAAGTGACCCTTTCACAGTATTGAAAATTATACCTATGAATGTTAGTTTATTATGCTAAGTATCTAGCAGTGACTCTTGTGTAAATATAATAAATCTATATTTTAATATATATTTATGTGTTTCTTTGATGTGCATTACTGACTGGTTTCAGTGTACTTACCTACAGCTCCCATCTTATAAGATGAGCCTGACTGCGTCCCTGAGTAGTAAAGACTGATAATAAGAGTTGGGGATCTACAAATCACTGGGATAGTTTACTAGGTTTTACCTCCAAATGGGACTTTGGGAAAACTCCCCAAACACATTTGTCGTTCTCTTCTTCCCACAAAAAGAGGTGCCACCGACACAGGTACGACTCGGACTAGCCATATCAATGCAGTAACATCTACCCGAGTTCGGGTGCATCAAGGGCAGAGGGGGAGGATTTCAAGGAATAGATGTTTCAAATGTTTCTGACCGTTGCTGCTAGTACAACTGTGGTCTTGACGCAACAGGCTCCCATGGCTCCAGGTGGTTCTGGCGCCAAGCACCCGATTTTGGCACCATTGGGCCTGGTGGTAGTGCCTCTCCCCCACCCCTCGATCGATGTTCAACACTATGCGTCTAATCTTCAACAAGGGGTACGAGGTGTCTTCGGGGGAATGGACCAGTGGAGATAATGACTTGGCTGATTTAGTCGCTCTTGCAGAAGGGCTCCATGATGCTAGTGGTCTGGACACTTCTCTGACCAAGACCTGCAACAAGCAGCCCAATAGGGACATGCTAGTGCCCAGTACTGCAGGACGGTTGGGTGGGTGCATTGTCTGTATTGGGATGCATGTACAGATTGCCTCCCCTCCCCAACGATTTAGATTGCGAAAAATCTACTGAAATATAGACAATGGGTGCAGGACGGTGTAGGGGCAAGGGGGTGCTTTATGGGTGGGCCTAACTGGCAGGAGCAGGAAATCACATGGGCGGGGGGGGGAACTAACCAGCAGTTCTCCAGCATCGGTCTGGCATGGATTCACATGCTCTTGAATATTCCCACTCATCAGGCCGGGAATCCTTGGTAAAAGAAAAAAGTTTCACTTACAAACTATTTCGAATTGATTTTGTCCTCCCACGTATTCCTCATTTTATGATAATCGTATCCCAGCTTCAGCTGCTTCAGAATTTTTTTTTTCACTAGGAGGCGATGTGTTCGAGACCGCAGAGTCGAAGTCCCTCGAGGGCGGACGTCGATGTCATCCGCTGTATAAAGGGCTCAAGCAGCGCCCGTTACTTCAGTTCCTTTTTTCCGACGCAACTGCTTCGTGTTACGAACGGCGCATCAAGAATTTCTTTGACGATGTCCTTGTCGTCAACTCCCTCCACACCCAAGACATAGTTAAAAAAATGTCTGAAGTGTGGCAGGAAGATGTCTATAACCGACCCCCATCGGAATTGCCTCTGGTGCCTCAGCCCAGACCATTGGGTTGATGAGTGCGGGTCCTGTCAGGCCATGTCAAATAACTAGGGAACGCAGAGGTGGGGGAGGAGAAATATAAGCCTTCGAAAAGACAAAAGGATTCGGATGAACCCGGTAGAAAAATGTCATCACGAGTCGAGGAGTTCGAGATTGAAAATTTGCTTGAGGAAATCTTCCTCGTCCTAAACTAAAAAGTCAAAAAAGCGACATCCTAGGTCTTCTTCCTCCTCGTCCTCTTTTGAGAGGAGAGTAACTTACCAGTCTAAGCATGATTCCCCAGAAAAATGGGAGGCCTTCAGGGATTCGATGCTTAAGATATTCGAGAAAGTGGCGCAGACCCCTCGAAGTTGCCGCGTGGTGATCATGCCTCTACTCACTCTAAAAATAACAGAGGAAAATCAACATCTAACCACGCAAGGGTTGAAAAAGAGTCGAGTGTCTTCAAGGGAAAGTTCCCAGACGCCTCGCACTAAGTCTAAGCCCCTGGGGCATAAATCGGGGCTAGCGGAATCAGCGTCGAAGTCGAAACCAAGACTTGACACCGTCGATGACCATAGTGTCGAGACCACTGAGAAAATGACATTGAAACCTTTAGCGGTATCAAAGTCTTCTTCGACAGCATCAAAGCCTCCTTCGACACCGTCGAAGCCAGATTCTACCCTATTGACACCTTTATCAAGGCCTTCTTTGATACCAAGACCCAAGTCAACGCCATTGTCTATGCCAAGGCAAATTCCACCTTTTATGCCTGGAAAGACTTTCCACCCTCAACCTAGACAGGACTTTTTTTAATCCATGTCATCTATGAAGAACATTCCTCTGAAGAGGATGTCACTCCAGCTAGAGTTAGATTTGGAGCCAGAGAGGTTCCTGACGAGCTAGTGGACCCACAGTCTAAGATAACAGACCTTTACGAGTGTCTACAAAATGCCAGTGGCTTAGACATTTCACCTAAAGTGGATTTTGAAAGGCCAGATCCTACAGATCATGGTGATCCCAGTTATAGGAATGTTATGGGAAGGGTCATTGATTTTATGGGTTGGAAAGCAGCTTCCCCGGATTTTGACCAGGATGACATGACTGACATCCTGAGTGAGGGTCCCTTTAAAAGATCCTGTTCTTCCATTTCACAAAGCACTGCAAAAAAGGGTAATGATAAATTGGAATACTCCTGATTCAATTGCAGCAGTAAATAAGAAACTGGTTCCAAAATATAGGCCAGCTTTATCAGATCCAGAATATTTATCCAAACATCCATCTCCTGAAAGTCTAGTGGTTCAAGCTGCAACCTCCACTAGGCAATCAGCTTACCCATCAATACCACCAGACAGGGACGATAAAAAAAGTTGATGCTTGGGCCCGGAAAGCTTTTACTTCGGGCAGCATAGCCCTGAAATCGACTGTCACTTGCACATTAGCGAGATTTACTTGTACCAACCATGTGGGACTGCATGTCATCAGTGGCTAAACGCATCCAGAATGGTGAGGAACGGGATGGTTTCCTGGCTATAGTGAAGGATGTTAAAGAGGCTATGGAGGAATGCCTTCAGTCAGGATTGGACACTGCGGATAGTATAAGCAGGTCCATGGCATCTAGCACGGTCTTGCGCAGATTCGCATGGCTAAGAAAATCTGGTTTTGCACCTGATGTGCAGTCTAGATCACTTAATATGCCCTTTGACGGCTTGAGGTTGTTTGGCAGCAAGGCGGACGAGAGCCTGGAGAAGCTGCAGACCTCGAAAGCGGCAGAAAAATCACTCAGTGCCGCTATAAGGCAGTCTCAACAACATTCTTACGCAGGCTCATCTTCCTGGAAGAGATGCCCCTTTCGCTTTTATTCCTGTTTTGGAAAAGGGAGGGGGCAGGCCAGTCACAGAGGCCAACAGAGGAAACCTTTTCGTGGTGGAAAAGGGAGAGGTGCTAGATCAGCCACAACAGCGGCTACTACATCCTCAGCCACTGCTAAGCCACTTTGAGGTCTTAACCCACAAAACCCTGGTGGGAGCCAGAATCACTCAGTATCTGGACGAATGGCGGGGTATTACGTCAGATGCCTGGGCACTAGAGATAGTAACCCATGGTTACTGTCTTCCTTTTCATCAAAGACCTCAAGATCATCCACCGGGAGGCAACTCTGTAAAAATTCCAGACCCGCTCCAGGAGATTTTAACCCTGCTAGGGAAAGGTGTTATAGAACATGTACCTGTAGCGGAGAGGAACAAGGGCTGGTACTCTCCCCCACCCCTCTATTTTCTCATCCCCCAAAAAGGACGGAGGATTGAGACCCATCTTGGACTTGAGAAGTTTGAACAAGTTCCTCAGGAAGGACAAGTTCAAGATGGTGACCCTTTCTCAGATCCTCCAGGCTCTTCAGGTCCAATGAAACTGGCTGGTTTCATTGGACCTTTAGGGTGCTTACTTTCATGTGCCAATCCATCTCAAGCACAGAAAGTACCTGAGGTTCGCAATTGGTGGTTCTCATTATCAGTTTCGGGTTCTACCATTTGGGTTAACCTCCGTCCCGAGGGTTTCTGCACCTGGAGGCAGCAAGTATCAGAAGAAGGGGGATTCATGTCTACCCTTATCTGGATGATTGGCTAATCGGGACGAGTTCATCTGAACGAGCCCAGGAACATCTGGCATTGACCTGCCACTTCTTACACAGTCTGGGCTTCTCCCTCAATTACAAGAAGTCACAAATGATTCCAAGCCAAAAACTTCCTGACACTTCCTCAGGGAAAGCCTTGCCTCCCGAGGAGAGAGCTCACCACGTTCTGCAGATGGTAATGAAATTTCATGCCCAACATCTACCTGCATTCAACTTTCTAAGGTTGCTAGGCCTCATGGCATCCTGCATTTTTCTGGTGCCAGAGGCCAGATTGAGGATGAGATCCCTTCAGTGGGCCCTCAGGACTCAATGGTCCCAGTTTTCAGGGGAGATGTCAGATCTTCTACAAGTCCCGACCAAGGTGGCTCAAGATCTCTTATGGTGGGCTTGCAAGGAGAATGTACTCAAGGGAGAACCTTTTTGGCAACCATTGCCGGAGATAACAGTAGTGACGGATGCCTCACTCACTGGGTGGGGAGCCCACACCAACGATCTGACAAACAGCAGTCGTTGGTCTCCATTGTAGACCAAACTACACATCAGCCTTTTGGAGCTGAGAGCAATCAGACTAGCGCTGAAGGCTTTTCTGCCCTCTGTACAGGGAAAGAATGTCCTGATAATGATGGACAACACAGTGGCCATGTACTACCTCAGCAAAAGAGGAGGCGTAGGATCACTTCCACTGTGCAGAGAGGCAATGCAGCTCTGGGTCTGGGCAACACAAGAAGGAATCTCGCTACCGGCAGTTTACCTCGCCGGAGAGCTAAACACAGTGGCAGAGGCTCTGAGCAGGCAGAGCACAGTCTCCCACGAATGGGAGCTAGCTCAAGAAGTCCTTCAAGAGATCTTTGCCCTTTGGGGAACCCCTCAAGTGAATCTGTTCGCGACCGGGGCCAACCGGAAGTGAGAACTGTATTTCTCAAGGGAATTTCCCCCAAGGAGGAGCTCTAGGGGACGCATTCGTAGTGGACTGGGTATTTCCACTTCTTTACACGTTTCCTCCAGTCCCCTCAACCAGTACTCCTCCAGTCCTCATGTAATCAGGAGGTTGAGAAAGTTCAGGAAAACCGTGATCCTAATTGCCCCGGATTGGGCCAGTAGGACGTGGTACCCGGACCTTCTGGACATGTCCATCTGCCCTCCAATACGTCTTCCACAAAGAGAGGATCTTCTCTCGCAAGAGGAAGGTCGGATTCTCCATCCAGCGGTCAAGACCCTGAGCCTTCACGCATGGTTTCTAAGAGGCTAAGATATAAGGATTGGGACCTCCCGGAAGACGTAATGGAGATTTTGCTTTCGGCCAGAAGGCCAGCAACAAAATCCCTGTATCGGTGTTGTTGGAACAAGTTCAGTAACTGGTGCAGGGATAAGAATGTGGATCCATTTCTTTGTAATACTCCAACAAAACTTTCTTTTCTCTTACACTTAGCCAATTTGGGCCTCCAAGTTGGAACGATAAAAGGTTACTTGGCAGCGCTATCTATCTTTAAGCGCTCCTCGGAAGAGGTGTCCTATTTTAAAATGCCCTTAGTCATTCAATTCTTGAAAGGGTTGACAAGTGTATACCCTCCGACACCTTTTCAGGTGCCCATCTGGGATTTAAATCTAGTCTTAAAATTTCTCATGTGTGCTCCTTTCGAACCTTTACATTCTTGTCCATTAAGACTGCTCACTCTTAAAACAATTCTGTTAGTGGCTATAACATCAACCCGCAGGGTAAGTGAGTTGCAGGCACTGTCTTGTAAGCCTCCTCACACCGTTTTCCATAGGGACAAGGTTATTTTAAGTCAAGCCTCCTTTCTTGCCTAAAATAGTGTCTGATTTTCATCTGTCACAAAAGATTCTTACCTTCCTTTTATCATCCACCTTAGGCTAGTAAGGAAGAGGAAAGGTTACATCGACTGGACCCAAAAAGGGCTCTGAGTTTCTATATTTCCAGATTGGCAAATCTCAGACAATGTGACCAACTATTTGTTGGATATACTGGGCACAAATTGGGCCTTGCAGTATCTAAACAAACAAAATGGAAGTGGAGGTGTGAAGGAGGGTGATATGCAGAGAGGTGTGGTTGTGGAAGGTGTGAAGGAGGGTGATATGCAGAGAGGTGTGGTTGTGGAAGGTGTGAAGGAAGGTGATATGCAGAGAGGTGTGGTTGTGGAATCTGGTACTGGTGAAGGGGTCACTCAGAGAAGGAGGATTACAAGAGAACCTGTTTGGTTAGGGGATTATATACGTTAATTCAAATGCTCTAACATTTTTGTTGAATAATCTGTTTTGTTATTGGTTATCTTAGCTGTTCTCATATATGCTTTGTCATTTTGTTTTCCTTGAGGGGAGAGATATGTAATGACCAGCAAAGATTCTGCTGTTGATGCGGGTCCTGTCTCTGTCCCGTGAGCCCTGTTGATATTGGAATGCAGGGGTCGCGAGACAGAGACAGTGACCGTTTTGTGTGAATGGCAAGCTATGGTGCTCCAGGCGGGCCTGTTGTAATTCTTGAAACTTACCCTTTCGCCTCCATCCAGTGTTTTCATTTGGCGACGAGGATGGGATAAGTTGAAGACTCACAGGCCCGCCACGTGGAGAATTGGCATGAGGTGCCGCTCAGCTGCTGGGAAAGGCGTGCGGCCGTGAGGGGCCTGCGGCCTCGTCCCTGCCCCCTGCGGCGGCCCCCAGGATCTAACCGCGCACAATGCCCCGAGCTCGCCGGCCCCAAGCATCAAGCCAAGCAGAGTGAGCCTGTCTTCCGCAGTGCCTGCAGCAAGGAGTTGCGCAGGGACCAATGGGCGATTAACAGTCGCTGCGGGTGGCTGCACATGCTTGAAGTTCATCTAAGACAGCCACAGAGGTGAAGACATTTCAATCACTCCAGGGCCCGTAATTCCGGACAACGTCCTCCTTCTGGGCAAGCCTCTGTGGAAAAAGGGGAGGAGCTGAGAGCTTACCTATAAGCTCTCAGATCATTGGATCATCGGCTTAAAGAAAAAGGGGCACAGCAAAAGGGGCCATAAACCAGCAGTGACAAATTGAATGCCCTACAGGAAGAATAAGGGCACTGCAGGTACATAAACCTACTATTAGGTCTGTGAGTCACCAGTCCACAAAAGGGAGTGATTGTGGAGAATCTTTGACCTCTTAAAGGAAAGGAATAAAGAAGTAAAATATTAAGCAAGGTGTCAATTTGGCAGAATTATGCTGCAAACTTAAACCGGTTGATGACATTTGGGAATTAGATTGTGTTGCAACACAGGAAGTCAAAACTGGTGCAACGACACTGCAAACATGGCTGCAGCAAGTATGGCTCCACCCCACCTCTCCTACCAGAGCCCGGTACACCAGCCATCCGATAGGACTGATAGAAAAAAACTGTTTGACACATATCTGGTTGGTTGTGAAAAGTGTGTGAAAAGTGTGTGCCTGCCAGGAAAGAAGCAATCCTGCTGCACAATTTAGGGGCAGAAGGCCGCAGTGTATATGATGGGTTACCAGATCTGCCACAAGAAGGTCAGGGAGATACTGATCAATATAGCACAACTGAGAGGAAGCTGTCAGTTCACTATGAACCAAAAAGGAATACCACGTTCGAAAGACATATGTTTTTCCAGAGATCCCAGGAACCACAAGAACCGGTGGAGAAGTACATTGCTGCACTGAGAACTTTGAGTCATACCTGCGATTTTGGACATCTTACAGACACACTCATACGAGATCAGTTGGTCCGATGCACAAATAGTGCCAAAGTGAAAGAGAGATTATTGTCTAAGGATCTTATATTGTATTTGGCGGTAGAGATGGCTAGAAGTATGGAGCAAACGTGCACGTATATGTCAACTATGAGAGCGGACAAACAAGGGACTGAAGTTGCGGCAATAAGGGGAACAAAGAAACCAAGTATGAACATAGAAGTCAAATGCTTTAAGTGTGGTAGTAATCACCATATTTCCTCAAGTATGTTTTGCCTGGCCAGGAATATCAATTGTCTGAAATGTAAAAGGAGAGTACATTTCATAGGAGTCTGCCGTGATTCTGGATATGTAGAGAATGTAGAGGCGGGAGGAAGACTCGCAGAGCAAGAGGAAAGTTTGGTGGTTCCACAGAGTCACCAAGGGAAGCATGTGTTGGAGGTGGCAGATATGTCCTCTAGAGGGAACGGACCAACAGATGTTTTTATGATCGAAGGAAGGGTAGTCACCATCAAGGTTGACAGCTGCTCTCCTTGGACACTAATATGAAGAAAAGCTTTTGAAGGGTGCGTACAAGGGAAGGTGGAGCAGCTCATTGAGCATATGATTGAGTTTTACATTTCCGTAGGCATATGGTCCAAAGTCCTAAGAAAGTTTCAAGCATCCATAAAGTATAAAGGCCGGAGTTGTGAGGCGGATGTCTATGTACCCCAGGAGGGATCATCACTTTTAGGCTGGGGTGAGCAGCGGAAGTTAAGGATAAGAATACAAGCGAGTGCAGAATATCCCATCACTGTAGCTGAAGTAAAGGACACATGGGAGCAGGAGTTTCCAGAAGTTTTTACTGAAGAACTAGCGGTGTTGAAGGGTTTCGAGCATGAGATCATTCTCAAGAATGGAGCCATTACCAAGGTGCATAATGTTAGACCAATACCACAGAATCTGAGTGGCAAGGTGAAACAAGAGATTGAGAAACTGTTGCAGAAGGGAATTAGTGAAAGAATGGAAGGTTCCGAATGGCTGTCTCTGGTGGTGGTGGCAACCAAATCGAATGGAGAGATAAGAGTTTGTGTGGACTTGAGAGATCTAAATAGGAACATTTTAGTTGACAGGTACCCACTACCCATCATTGGAGAAAAATTGACAACACTTAATGGTGCAAAGCTTTTCTCGGTGATAGACCCATCTCAAGCCTACCACCAGGTACTGCTGACTGAAGGATGCCAACATCTAACTGCATTTGTAACCTCGTTGGGAACTTTCAAGTACTGCAGGATGCCGTTTGGGCTGGCATCGGCGGCAGGCATTTTTCCAAAGAGTGATGGAAACAGTAAAGGGGGGAGTGCATAACATCATGATTTTTCAAGATGACATGTTGATTTATGCTAATTCTGAGAGAGAGCATGATGAGATCCTTAGGCAGGTGTTAAGTAGGTTGAGTAGTGCTGGCCTGACGGTGCGTAGAAGCAAGTGCAGAATTGGAGTCGAGAGTGTTGAATATTTGGGACATGTAGTTGACTGTGAAGGTGTGAAACCCAAAGAAAGCCTAGTTGATGCTATCAAAGGTGCTCCTTTTCCAACAGATAAAGATCAGGTGAGATCGTTCCTTGGTTTGGCGGAGTACTATCATAAATTTGTTAAAGATTTTGCACCTATGTGTACGCCACTAAGGAGTTTGCTCAAAAAGGGTGTTAAGTTCCAGTGGAGTGTGGAGAGGCTTTCGAAAAAATCAAGGAGGGGATAATCAAAGCACCCTCGATTGGGAAGTTTGACCCAGCTAACAAGTGTGTTTTGGCGGTAGATGCCAGTGCTTTGGGTTTAGGTGCAACATTGATACAATATGATAAGAGCACCATAGAGAGAGTAATAGCGTTCGCTTCTCGTGCCCACAGAGGTGCGGAAGGTAATTACTCAGTCATTGAGATCTAAGTTTGATTGATGGAATATTGATGAGAGGGCAATTTTATGTGCCTCCAGAGACTCTTAGGGTCGTTTTGGTGGAATTGGCGCTCCAAGGGCATCCAGGTGAGGGGGCAATGAAAAGAAAATTGAGACAAAATTATTGGTGGTCATGGATGGATAAAAGGTGTGTGAAGAATTGCATGTCTTGCCAGTCAAGCAGCAAATGCAGAGTGGTACGGGCGACACCCATGGTTCCTAACGCTGTTCCAGACCAACCGTGGGTAAAGTTGGCAGTGGATATCATGGGACCCATTGCTGGTTTGGGTGATGGGTTAACATTTTTATTTGTGTTGGTGGACTTTCATTCCAAATGGGTGGAATGGGAAGCAGCTAGAGAGGTAAATGCAAAAGATTTTATTTTATTTTTGGAGAGGATTTTTCTTAAAGAAGGAGTCCCTACTGAGTTGGTGTCGGATAACGGAGTGCAGTTTGTGTCGGAGATGATGAAAAATGTTTTCTGTGGTTACGGCATTGTACATACCAGGACAGCATTATATCATCCTAGAGCCAATGAGTTAGTAGAAAGAGTAAACAGATATTTGAAAGTGGGGATCCAAATGGCAATTGCGAATGGGACAACCATGGAGGGAGGTACTTAACCATGGAGTTATGTAACTACGCCACACTCAATCACGGGTGTTTCTCCATTTGTGTCTCTCAAGGGAAGAGAACCCAGAACAAAGCTTTGCGCAGGATGGTTGGGTGTGGCGAAATCAGTTGTGGTGGACAGAAAGGAGATAATGAGATTGGTCAGACATGGACAAGAGAGGAATAAAGAACAATTTGATAGAAGAGAGGGGGTGAGGATTTGAGAGTAGAATGTAGGGGAATCAGTGTATATCAAAAATCCAAGGTTCATAAATAAATGTGTTGAAAGTAGATTTCTTGGTCCCAAGAAAGTTGCTGCAGTAAAGAATGGAGTAGTCATTCTTGAGGGTGGTGAAGTATGGTCCAAGGGTAGGTAAGCTAGGGCCTCTGAGGTACAAGGGATGAGCGAGGAGGACAAACAAATTGGAAGTGGAAGTGTGAAGGAGGGTGATCTGCAGAGAGGTGTGGTTGTGGAATCTGGTACTGGTGATGGGGTCACTCAGAGAAGGAGGGTTACAAGAGAACCTGTTTGGTTAGGGGATTATATACGTTAATTCAAATGCTCTAAAATTTTTGTTGAATAATCTGTTTTGTTATTGGTTATCTTAGCTGTTCTCGTATATGCTTTGTCATTTTGTTTTCCTTGAGGGGAGAGATATGTAATGACCAGCAAAGATTCTGCTGTTGATGCCGGGCCTGTCTCGCGAGCCCTGTTGATATTGGAATGCAGGGATCGCGAGACAGGGACAGTGACTGTTTTGTGTGAACAGCAAGCTATGGTGCTCCAGACGGGCCTGTTGTAATAAGGATTTCTTAAAACTTACCCTTTCGCCTCGATCCAATCTTTTCAACAAGCCATCTTTCTTGCCTAAAATAGTGTTTGATTTTCATCTGTCACAAAAGATTGTCTTACCTTCCTTTTATCCTCCACCTCACTCTAGTAAGGAAGAGGAAAGGTTACATGGACTGGACCCAAAAAGGGCTCTCAGTTTCTATATTTCCAGATTGGCAAATCTCTGACAATCTGACCAACTATTTGTTGGATATACTGGGCACAAATTGGGCCTTGCAGTATCTAAACAAACTCTATCCAGATGTATAATTCTAGCAATCTCTGAATGCTATAAACTAGCTGGGAAAGAGCCTCCAGATGGATTTAAAGGCTCATTCAACCAGAGGCATGGCAACTTCCACGGCCCTTCAGAGGGGTGTCCCGGTTCAGGATATTTGTGCTGCGGCCACCTGGTCTTCAATGCACACCTTCGTAAAGCATTACTGCTTGGACTCTACTTCATACCAAGGAGGATTACTTGCAAAAGCTGTCCTTCATTCAGTCCATAATTAACATTTCTAGTGCTCCCACCTCCAAAATTACCCCTGCTATGGGAGTCTATCATAAGATGACGAATACGCGGGAGGACACAATCCATTCGAAGAACAAGTTACTTACCAACTGTAATGTTCTTTCGATTGGATGTTCCTCCCACGTATTCCTCGTCGACCCTCGCATCCTACCCCTCCGTACAGTTTATGCCAGTTGCACTCTGACTTCCTTAAGAGCCTGAAGATTTAAAGCCTGATCAACTGATGCGACCATGAACACCGTAAAAACAGAACTGAGGTAACGGGCGCTGTTCAAGCCCTTTATGCAGCGGATGACGTCCGACAGCGGCCCTCGAGGGACTTCGTCTCCGCGGTCTCGAACACAGCGCCCTCTGGTGAAAAATGTTTTCCGAAGCAGTTGAAGCTGGGATACGATTATCATAAGATGAGGAATACGTGGAGGAACAGCCAATCGAAAGAACGTTACAGTTGGTAAGTAACTTGTTCTTCTCCTTTAAACCAATCACTCCTCTGGGTCATACTAACCCCATCCAATGACAGTGCTCTCCTTGAGCCCCTTCTCCCTGCATCCATCTTCAGATTTCTACTGCATGCTCCAGTGTTGGGAGTGCTCAAGCTTTGCTCTGTGAGCTACTTCTATGTTTTTTTGTTTTTCGATGGGAAAAAGTTCTATTTTTGTTCTAAAAAGCCAGTGTGCTCTTTTCCCCAACTGCCGACAGCGGGGATCCGCTGTCAGTGAATTTCAGTGCCCCTCAAGGGCGAAGATCGTTGATGTTTCCAGAAGGCCATCAGGCATACTTAGCACCCTGCAGCCATGACAGAAGAGAAGAAAGACCCCTCTTCAGGCCCTGCACCAAGTGCAGGACAAACACCTCCAATGCCTCTCCTTCCTTTTGGTCCGGATGAAGACAGTAGAGTGCGAGATCTGCCTCGGCTTCTCCAAGAAGACGATGAATGATCAGCACATTGGACTTGCTGCATGGCTGAACGCCAAGGCCTCTGCCCCATGCTCCGAGCAGGGTCATGCCTCAGCCAGGACCGGCCGGTCTGAGGAGCAGGCTTCTAACTCCTTTGAGGGCGCCTCACCCGTGGGGGCTAAAGACCAGGCCAAGCACTGCAAGTCCGGTTCCATCGGGGTCGCTGTGCAAGTGGGTCCCGTGATGGACAGGGCGCAATCAGCATCACCATCTGCCTCCATCGCTAGACAGCGATCGAGCTCTTCCTCAAAAAGGAAATCGCCCATCCTGGCTAAGCTCTGTGAGAAACCAGTGACAGATGAGAAGACGGCCGAACTGCCCAAGGAGGCTCAAGCGGCTCAGGAGAAGTCTTCGACAATAGAACTGGTGGTGGCTGCTCTCATGAAGGTCGAAAGGGGCTGACCCTGTAAAGGGTAACACCCACACTGCAGAAGGTGTCCCTGCCTCTGAGGTGAGAAACCGCTGCAGTGACTTTGGCGAAGTCTGCTGGCATGCCAGAGAAGAGGATGCCGTCTCTGAGCCCGGCTCTGACCCCTCGGGGTGGAAAAAGGGGGTGGGCGGGAAGTCTGAGACCAGCCCCAGGCCGTGTCCGAGGCCATGAAAATTTCATCCAGACGAAGAGGACCTGGAGTCCTTACACATGGTCCACAAGGTGGAAGAGGAGGACAACGACTGCAATGCTGGCTGCAACGACGGCACTGGCCTAGTGTTCCGATCACGCTAGCTCAGCCGAGGGACATATCTCTGGGCATCCTGTTGACCCTCCACACATTGGTGTCAGAGATCCAGAGAATGATGCCAAAGGGCACGGTTCTTATGGCCCCCCCCAATCCTCAATCAGCCTCCGGCAAAGAGGAAGCGTCATCCGATGCCCCCATTTCAGCCTCCACATCTGCACCGGGCACCCTCCCCCCGATGGGTACGGATATGGCCACAACTGACAACAATATCTCAGTGGGTCTCTCCGCAGCTGAGGGCGTCCCCACTGGATGATGTGGGGTCGTTTCATTCAATGGTCGCCAAAGCCTCCAGGCTTTTTCAGCTTGTGCTAGAGGAAACCAAGAAGGGGGGCTTCCTGTACCAGAGGCGCGAGCCCAAGAAGGCCATCATGGTGGTGCCCCTTTTGGACGACATGTGGGAGGAGGGCCTGGTCCTCCTGAAGAACCCTTGCACGGCTATGGCTAATGGGATAGGCTGGAGAAGAAGTACGGAGTGCTAAAATCCACACCCAAGTGCCTGAGGTCGCTACCATCGCCGGTTTCGGTGGCCGCGAAGAAATGGTCGTCTAACTCGTCCTCCGGACAGCGAGGGAAAGATGGACGCCATGGGAAGTAAGGTAATTTACACTGCGGCGTCCACCATGAAGGTGGCCAGCGCACTGGCGATTCTAGCCTAGTACGACGGGAAGCTGTGGTATAAGATGGGCCAGATTCTGGAGTTCCTCCCCGACGACAAGAGGATGGAGGTAATCTCCCTCTTCCAGGAGGGAGAGGTAGTGTTGGATCACGCCATTGCATGGCATTGGACATTGGTGACACAGGGTTCCAGCAGATGGGAAATGGTCTCTGCCTTCATCTTCAGGGCTGTTTGGAGGCCACAAATTTCTGCCAGGATGTCCAGGCGAGGGTTCTGGACATGCCTTTCGACAGATAACCTTTTTGGGAAGGTCGTCGAGTCCCTGCAGGCCATAAAGGCAGATGCAAAGATGGCCTGTTCCCTGGGCATGCTCCAGCAGCACCTCTCTTCCTTTCGCTCTTCCAGAGGAAAGTCGAGCAGGTCGTCAAAAGGTTTTTCCTTGTACCACCAACCTTCAAGATCCACGACTCAGGCAGCCTACAGAAGCCGTTCCCAAGCCTACGGTGGAGGAGGCCAGCGCCGCCGCTGCCCGCAAGGCAGGACGCCCGCCGCCAAAGCAGGCCTCAACCGACCAGGATGTCGGGCCCCCACCCGTGCACCTTGGTGGAGGCCGGCTGATGGGATTCGTCAGCGAGTGGGAAAAGATTGCCACTGACAGATGACTGCTGGACGCTCTCGCCCAAGGACATACCCTGGAGTTTCAACATAGGTGTCCGAGGATCTCTCCCGTGGCCCGGCAGCAGCAGCACATCCCTCACTTCTTGGAGAAGGTACGGGCCATACTTCAAAAGGAGCGATCGAGCTGGTTCCCCGATAACTCCAGGGCTACGGAGTCTATTCAAGATACTTTTTAGTCAAAAAGGGGGCTGGAGGCCCATTCTGGACCTGCAATGTCTGAACAAGTACCAAAAATTCAGGATGGTCACGTTGCAGCATGTGCTCGGCCAACTAGAAAAAGGAGACTTATTGACATTGCCGGACCTAGATGACGCGTACATCCATGTCCCCATTCACAAGAACCACCAAAAGTTTCTATGCTTCATAGTGCAGGGACGGCACTACCAATTCAAGGCCCTTCCTTTCGGCTTGAAGTAGGCCCCCAGGGTGTTCACGAAGCGCTTGGCACCTGTGGCAGACCATCTGCATCTACGGGGATACATGTGTAGCCGTACCTTGACAACTGGCTCATCCGGACCAGCTTGCGAGAGTTAGCTGTCGGACACTAGTAGACGGCTGTCCATCTGCTGGTGGTTCTGGGGTTCTCCATCAATTATCCAAAGTCATGCTTGACGTCATCGCAGAACGCACTGTTCCTAGGAGCCAGACTTAACACGGTCTACTGCCTAGCGTCGTCCTTGGAGGAGAGGGTAGCGGCCATTCAGGAGACAGTGCAACGCCTGTTGTCAATGAAGACCGCCACGGTGCGAACAATCAAGTCGCTGCTCGGCATGATGTCGTCTTGCATCCACCTTATGCAGCTCTGCAGGCTACGCATGCAACCTCTTCAGGAGTTCCTGGACGCTCCAGGGATACAGGTCTCCGGAAGCTTCACAGACAATATCCCATTCAACGAGGAGGTCCTTCGGGCGATAAAGTTGTGGGACATTTGCTTCAACATCATCTGGGGCACAGGGTTTCAGAACCCCCATACCAGGAAACTGTCATCACAGACGCTTCCCTGGAGGGCTGGGGAGCCCCCACCGGACGTCTGCACGCCAGAGGCCTGTGGCTTCCAGAGGACAAGGATCTCCATATAAATATCCTGGAGCTACAGGCAGTGTTCTTGGCCCTAAAATCATTCCTTCCGTCTTTGAAGGGTAATGTGGTGAGGATCTTCACAGACAATACCACCATGAAACTGGGGAACTCGACCCCCAGCACTCTCCAAAGAGGCACAGGACTTGTGGCACTGGACCGTCACACAGGGGATGTTCCTCTTCACCATGCGCAGTCAGGAACACCATTGCAGACTCCCTCAGCAGGGAATTGCGCTACTGCCACGAATGGGAACTTCAGCAGGACCAGATGGACCGCATCTTCATCAAGTGGTGCAGGCCCCAGATAGATCTGTTTGCGGCAGCAGCGAACTCTAAAAGCCAGAAGTTTGCCTGCAGATTCCACCAACTGAGGAGCCTGGGGGACGCATTCTCCTTCCCATGGGAAGGCCTGTTTCTGTATGCGTTTCTCTCTTGCCTCTCCTGCTACGAGTCATCAGTGCACTCAGACAGTGCCAATGCGGGATGATACTCGTCGTTGGCATGGCAGGGGCAGATTTGGTATCCAGACCTCCTTAGCCTGTCAGCGTCTCCTCTGCCGGTGGTTCCGGATCTTCTCACCAGAGAAGGAGGTACAATCCTTCAACCCGACCCAGGATTGTTGAACCGGAGGGCTTGGCTCCTGCAGCCCTAAAGTTTGGTATGAGTTGCCGGCGGACTGTTGGGAGGTCCTTGCCAAGGTCAGGGTGTCGTCTTTGAAGTGCTACGGTCACAAATGGAAGTATTTCGCAACGTTGTGCCGGTCTCAGAAGATTACCCCTCTGATGGTCATGTCCCAGCCGATTCTTCCATACTTGCTATCTTGGGAGTAAGGCCCGACTGGCACATGCCTCCATCAAAGTACATCTGGCAGCCATCTCCCGCAACACCAGGTCCCCAGGAAGATCTTCACTTTGGTCTCTCTGACTCGTCAAGGAGTTCCTCAAAGGACTATTTTGAGCTTTCCCGCCGGTGAAGGCTCCTGCCCCAGCGTGGGAACCTAACGTGGTGTTGACGAGGCTCATGGGAGCGGGGGGGCCTTTCGAGCCTATGCATTAGGCCCCTCTAATTCCTCTCGTGGAAGGCGGCTTTCCTTGTGGCCATCACCTCTGCCAGGAGAGTGGGTGAGATCCAGGCCCTATCCTGCAAGCAGCCATATCTGACTTTCCACAAATCGAGGGTGGTGCGTGGCCGCACCACTCTTTCATGCCGAAGGTCCCGTCGGAATTCCGCCTCAAAGAGCCTTTGGTGTTACCTGTGTTTTTCCAGAAGCCCTCGTCACCGGCTGAAAGGGCCTTGCGCTCGCTGGATGTTACTTGTGCCCTGAAGTTCTTTGTGACACGCACATAGTTTTCGGAAGACTTCTCAACTGTTTGAACTTTGGTACTGTGTACCATGGGAAGGCCTTGTACAAGGCTTCCATCTCAGGGTGACTCTCCAGCTGCATTACTCACTGTCATCGGTTGGCGAATCGACCAATGCCCAGCCGTCCGAGAGCCCATTCCACCAGAGCGATCACTGCAACAATGGCTTTCCTGTCTGGTGTGCCCCTCCTGGACATCTGCAGGGCTGCTACCTGGAAGTCCACACACACCTTCACAAAGTTTTACTGCTTCGATTACAGGGAGGAGTCCAGAGTCAGCCAAGCAGTGCTACGCAACCAGGTTCGCTTGAAGTGAGTCTGTTCCAGAGGTAAGAGTTAATTGCTTCTGTTGAGCCTTTCTACCTCCTGTGGTTGTGTAATGTACTGCTATGTATTTGTTATTCATGAGCTTGTGAATCCATGCAAGACCCCATGCTGGAGAAGGTTTGTTACTTGTTACTATTGTTCTCCAGCATGAGTCTGGCATGGATTCACATGCAAACCCCCCCTCTGACACCTCTGCGGGCCTTCTTGGTCACACTGGCAGCCATCTTCAGATTTGGTAAGCACATTAAGTGGCAGAGGAGGGGCTTAGGGAGAGGACTGTCATTGGATGGGGGCAGTATGACCCAGAGGACAGTGATTGGTTTAAAGGAGAAATACAGTTTGTAAGTGAAAGTGAAACTGTTTTTTCTTTTACTGAGGATTCCAGGCCTGACAACGGGGAATATTCATGAGCATGTGAATCCATGCCGGACCCATGCTGGAGAACGATAGTTACAGGTTAGTAACTTGTTCCTACATTCCCTCAGGAAATGACCTATTTCTCCACAAGCCCAATACTGCCCTCTGTATTGTGGCCCTGTGGGACCAATTGCCACCCCCAACCCTCCCCTCGCTATACAAAACATTGTAGTATAAATCTCCACCTGGGGCATGGGTCCCCCTTATTTTAGCCAATTTCTTCTGTACCAATTTTGCCTCTGGCTTTTGGTAATCATTTACCTTCTTTTTCCCCCTATCCTATTTAGCCTTGCACTGATGTAGTATGTTGGCCGGTATCTCTGACCACCCCTTATTTTCTATCGCCACTACCTTTCCTAGTTCAGCCTGCACTTCGGCTGGGAGGCCTCTCAATAGGATGTGGTAAAAAACAGGTATGTTAGTGTCCTATCTTTGTCCTATTTCTGAACGCCACTTCTCTTTAATCTCTTGAATGTAGTATGCAGGGTCTTCATCTGGACCCATCGTGCGACCTAGGATAGAATGCATGTCGGTTGAATCTGGGTACAAATCCCTTTGGTGCATTACATATATTTGTCCTGCAGTTATTGAATGGCGCGCCATCGTGAGCATCACTGTTTATCGGCACTCCCTCCTACCCCGCCTTCCGCCATAAGTCATTAGCTTGTTCCCCCAATAGGGTGGCAAACAAACTCTTCATGTCACCCACTGCTAGCTATCCCTGCTGTCCCTTTTTCCAGGGCATAAATCCATTTCCCTACACCCGCGTGATGGATGACAAACTGCTCATAGAATTCTTTGTCCATATTTGGTCATAGAAGGTACCTATGCAATGTTTCAGCTTTTTAACCTCTCCCTTCTCCACACCCCTTTTGGTTGTAACTACGTCTGTGGGTCGGCCTTCTTCTAAGTCTCTCTGCTCATGGCCTGTCGCTGTGTTCCCCCCCAATCTGAACCGCTTTCGAATTGCCCGTGTGATGGAAATTCTTAACAGGCTTGCTGTCTAATTTAAACATTCTGTCCTGATCTCCATTGATCGTGTGGCATTGTCACACATCGCCACCCCTCCGTCTGTTCCCTCGCTGTGTGCACAAGCTCCTTCTGTGCCTCTCAACACCTCACCTGTATGTCGCTGCACACTCTTCCCTATCTCTGTAACCAATGTAGCACTAGAACAGTCCATTAGCAAACTTAGGCATGGGTATTATAGCTCAATGGCAACGTGCTCGTCTCTTGGAGCAACACAGGTTGGAATCCCGGGTCAGCGCTTAGAACCCTCTTCGGTATTAAGCGCATTATAAATAACCAATTATACTTCTGCCATGTGTGTTGGTACTTTTTACTGCCCTATGATACCTTGCTCGTGCATACCCACTCCGGGATATGGTGTGAAAAGTTGCCCCGCTGTGTCCCTTACCCACTCAAAATGATATTTCAGTGTCTTGTCTTGGTGCTGTGGAAGTATCTCGCACATGCGCTCCAATAAAGTCACCATAGTGCTGACGTGTACCTACCCTTGACCCTCTTTAAACACAGCACCAGCAGTGTCCGATACCCCCCTCCCTCTGTGGCCCCACCCGCCGGCATTACTAAATGCAATAGAATTCAATTATACATTTACAACCCCAAAAGCCGATTTAAATTCCCAATTCCACAATGTGAATTGTCAACAGGCTTCTTTCTAGACGTCTTTAACATACACTGGTTACTCCTCACTTCTTCAAATCCACCACAACGCATACTTTTAAACACTTTGCATATACACACGTCCCATCAAACTCCAAACACACATACTTTATCAACCAAAAATATACCAAAAACACAACCAATCCAACCAAGCCAAATACCTCACCCCTCCTACCTTCAACACAAGAAAACATTTCTGTCCTTTAACCTTGCAAAAATGTAAACGCTCCGCTAGCCACAACAATGCACTTCCAAATTATATACTTCTGAACACCATACTTATTTCTTCTAATCCAAATCACTTCTTTGCAGTGTGATAGCTACACAAAATGTATTTGTTGTGCATCACGGCCGGGAAAAAGACCAGAACAAGCCAACTTCAACACTCCCTTTGTGGGCTGAGCATTTTATAGCCATCAACAGAACATCACAGAAGAAATATAACAAACATCACCCCAACATTATTGGCTGGTCGTCACCAGCATCTAAATAACATCTATACATTGTTCAAAAAGGATTGGCAGTTACCATTTTGTCACAGAGAGAACACCACCCTCCCAACATAGTCACCTCTGCCCCCCCCCCCTTGATCAACCCAAAAAATGCACCAATCCCATCTCAGGAAAACTTTGATAAAGGGCTTCATTTTAATTGGGCTATGCCACCTCAGACAATTGGGTCGACACCATCCCACTGAGATGTACCAATAAGCAACAAACCAACATGGCGCACACCTCCTCTATTAATTTCCCATTCCCACAATCTGCACCTGCTCACTATGTAGCTCCTTATCTTGTTACATGTTGCTAGTGCTAGTACACCACCTTCTGGTACCGTTCCTACAAAGAATGGCCTTCTAGAGACAACGTGATTGGTCCAATGCGGACCACTGCTTCTGGACCATAATTTCTCCATATCATTCAGCACATTTCATGATGTGGCTGCCTGAGAACCCTCGCTGCAGCCGCCACAGACCTGCATTCTTTCCCAATCTGATGAGACAACACTTGTTGTCTGGGACTAGGTTTTCGTCCCTTGAGAAACGCTTCCCTTGCAATAAAGGGCTGGCAAATACCTTGAACCCCTCCCCTTGAGCTCTCGGCCTGTTCGCAGGACACACTGAAATTCAATCAAGTGCTCTCAGCTAACAATTATGGCCTAAAGCAATATAATAGCAGCTTGGTGCCTCTGAGACCTATTTAAAATGGCAAAGCTCTTGCTAATAGCACCTAGCATCCCCACAGGCACAAGCCACAGTAATTCAGTGTCATGTGCTTGACACTGTGTCCTAAAACTACCAAAAGCAAAAGGTGCACATGCCTATTGTGTGGAAAAAGTATACTCTGAAGATCTATGTGTGTTTCTGCTGCGACAGATGAGTGTTCTTGTGTGCTATGCAGCTTCTGTCCAGCTGCCATGTAACTCGAAGATGTGGTGTCATGAGGTGGGTTGTGAGCAGGTGTGTCCCACAATGTGCTGTGTATTTTCCAGGAAGTATGATGCATGCAAGAATGTGGTGCCATGCACCATGTATTTTCTGCAATTATGTCATGCAGGCAAGGAGTGGTAAGTATGGTGTCATGGAGTGTGCTGCAGATCCTGGCCAAACGTGGGGCGATGTGCTACATGAAAAAGGGGTTGCATCCTCGCTATGAAATGCATTGCCAAAAAGCACAATTATAATGCAGCCATTGCCTATGTTATATGAAAAGCAAAAATGTCTTTGCTGTGTGCTATATTGTCACCTCTTGACTGTTGGCCTAAACTTATGAGCCCTGCTACTGTCCTCGTGTCACATGGTCATTTTGTCACTGCCGAGGTCCTGATGTCCGGTCAGATAATCTTTGTCAGAGAATTCCTTTCCTCACGTGGAGACGATGCACCTGCATCTGAACAGTGAAAGTGTCTGAATGTACATCTTCTGTTGCCATGGAGAAATATGGTTTCATTAAATCCATTGAACTTCTGCAATCCAGGGGAATGCAAATGGAAATGATAGCCACGGACAGGCACGGTGGAATAGCAAAGGCCACGTGAGAGAAGTTATTGCATATAAAACATCAATTTAATGTATAGCATGTTGCAAAATCAATATCCCTATTAATAACAGCTGTGGATTTTAATAAAAGAGTTCAGAAGAAATTTTGAAATGGTCAGTCTATCAGCACCCATCTTTGGTGGAGTTCAAAAACGTGATGGTTCCATAGATGTTCTTGTTGAAAAGTGGCGGTCAATGCTCCACCGTTGTTCAAACATGCACTCGTGGGAAGAAAACGATTGTTTTCAGAAGTGTGTACATGGACCTCTGAGAGAGGAGCATGAACGTAAGAAAGTGGTTGGTGCAAGGCTCTCCTCCTCACACAGCCCTTGAAAAGATTGTGTGCAACAAAATGCCTGACAGAATTTTATCACACTGGTGATTTGGAGGTTTTCCATAATATGTGCCTAAAGTACTGGCCTACAAGGTTACATTTCAGCATAGATCGTATGGAGGCCAGAACCGGTCTGGCTGTACTTGCACACAATGGGAAAATTGGTGGTGAACAAGCTAAAACTGCAGGCCCTTCATGTATGCTTTGTTTTACCATGTGTGAAAAACCTGAAGGCGTCTCACCCGCTAATCCCTAGAGATCTGTCGTCCAGGTGGCCACGGCATGGCCATCGCTATTGGATCGTGTTTCTGGGGGAGGATCACTTGGTTGAGGGGTCTTTGGGGAGTGGAAGTGGGACACCGAGGGATGAGCTGCGGTATCTCCTTCCCTGTAACCCCTTTCCCCCATCCTACTCTGTAGGATATTTAGAAGCCCCTCCCTTTCCCACGTGAACACTTTGTTACACGGTAACAGACAACGGACTAACATCAGAGCTGTTTACTTGACATGTCCCGACACGCTGGTCAGGCAGAGTCAGGAAATTGACAATAACCACGCACATGTGGCAGCCCTTTACTTTCCCCACATGGATAAAAGGTGGAGCACGAAAGCACACTTTGAGCAAGGCCGAACACACGAGGAGACAGCTATACCAAACCGGCAGTTTAAACGGAGGAGAAAGGCGGCAAGACCTGGAAGGACTACGAAGGGGGGATTACCCTTGCCCTTTTCAACTCAGACCCACAAAGCCTCCGAAAGGGAAATCGTAAGACCAGGAGTTATAGCTGGCATGCAGAGCAGCAGATGTCAACTGGACACGGGGGTCTCCTGCATTGATAACGCAGGCAGAGAGGCATGCTGGCTACTGTGGTACTATCCTTGACTCCAGAGATCAGAGAAGCCAACTGGTTCAGCACAGCCGGTGAGTCGGAGGAAGCTGGTAGTGAACCGAACGGTGTTCAGCCCAAGGTTGCAAGTAGCAACATTTTGAATGCAAGGAATTTTGAAATAGAAAGAACTTTTGTGTTTTGAACTTTAAAGAAAGCCCAGTTGAGGTCCAGGTGCAGAGGGGTCCAGCGCCATGTGGGGGCTCATTCGAAAGACTCTGGGCCTCATTACGAGTATGCCGGTATGGTAACAACGGTGCCAGTAAGGCACCGGCTCCGTTGCTACTGCACCGCCATACTCCCGAGTTGTGCTTGCGGGGGCCTTCAATTCCGCCAGGCGTTCCCTGTTGGATGGAAGGCACCCGCAAGCACAACTCATGGATGCACCGGCACCGTTAACCCGCGAATGGGCAATTACCGGTCCGCTGAACTCGGAATGGACCGGTAATTGCCCATTCGTGGGTGCCGGTCCCGGATGCAACTCCGGTGGCAGCTATGCGGGTACTACTGGTATAGCTACCGCCGGGGTTGTAATGAGTCCCTCTGAGTGGGACCTGTTTTGAAACTACAAGAACCAGAAGGCCTAGGAAGGGGTGGCAATAGGCATCAGAGTGGTCCTTCAAGGGTCACGACAAATCCTTTGTAAAATCAAAAGTCTCTGACCCGTTGCCAGAGGAAAGCTAGGGGAAGGGAACCCCGCTTTCCAAAAAGATTGTGTACTGTGGAATAAGGCAAGTGTGAACCCGACAGTGGGATGCCGAAAGAAAGCTAAAAAAGGGGGAAACCCTGCTTTCTGATACAAATGAGCAATACATGAACTGTTAGAAATACATACCGGACTGCTGGAGGTCCAAACTTCAAACTGCAAGGTGAATCTGAGCATGGCAGAGGGAGATCCTGGGTGTAAAGAGCAATCGGCCAAGGTGCAAGATCACAGAACATTTGTTTGTCGTTGTGAATCAGCAGGCCTTCTAAGGCAAGAGACTTTGACAAGACCACACTGAGCAAACACAGGTTCGAATCCAGGACCCGCACTCGAAAGAAAAAAAAACGAGCACGTTCTAAATGAATCTAGCGCCTAGATACCTACGGGTTATGTGCCCTGTAAATAAACGCAAATAATAACTTTGTGCTGACGAGGCCCAGGAGTGTGCTGTGCTCAGAAGTCCCTACTTGTCCCGTGCTTAAAACGTGGGGAATGGAGACCCAGCCATACCATCCTGACTTTTCATTTTGTGAAAAAAATGTGTCTTTTTGGTGAACATTATCCCGCACTCTTTGTAATTTAGCAGTAAGGATTGGAAATAGGTTTTTTTTTAGTATCGGCCCTTTTTATTTAAAAAGACGCCACTAGGACTGCCTTATTATTTGATGGTCGTAGCTTGCTCCCATCTTGGATTTAGGTTTAGATTAGGCATTTAACCCACCCATTATAAAGTTCAATTAACACCCTTGAACCGTGATCACTTGTGTCTGTCTTTTCTTTACTATTGCCACCATTGCACACAGCATTAACAAAAAGAACGAAACAACGGATGACATAGTCAATATTACTTTTGATTTCTGTGCCAGTTGTGTCTGAGGTGTGGTTTCTGGAGCTGCGACTCCACTGAGGATCATATTTTTGCATTTGTGTTTCCACGATTTGAACGCAATGTCATTGTCCACTGCTCCCACCCGCTTCCTGGCACCCCTTGGCTGCTGCCCGAGACTGTGATTGGGCCAGGAGCCCTATTTCTGACTGTCAACCCAGGGCAGCCCTCAGGCTAAGGGCCACAATGCAAAGGGCAGCTTCTGAAGAAGAGCTCTAGTCTTTGTTAACCCGAGAAGCCAGCCGCCATCAACCAGCAGCGACTGACAAAGTGTGATCTGGGTGGGGAGTAAAGCAATTACTGTTTTCCATTAAAGCCCTACCACTCTTATTGTTTTACATAACCTAGCACACCCTTGTTAGCCAGCTAGGAAGTGATTTTCCAATCAATGTTTTGTTTTGAATCTAGGTGTTTCTCCCACTGCTCAAATATCAAAAAAGGTGTAGGTGTTTGCCATTTACTGTTGGCTCTCAAATGTAGGTGTTTCCCATTTACTTTTGAGTCTCCAATTTGCGTGGTTTTAAAATGTAGGTGTGTCTGCATTTTCTGCCGTATCCCACATTTAGGGGGTAATCGGTGTGTTGCAGTCTTTACATTTTAGGCTTTTCTCCCACTGCTCAAGTATCTCAAATGTAGGTGTCTCAATTTACTTGATTCTAGTTGCGTCTCCACTACTCTGCTCCATTTAGCTAATTGCTTTTTTTGCCTGGTGGGTTCTGTAAAATTTGGGTGCAGTTCTACAACTGTTTTATCTTCTGCTCAAACGTCCCGTCCCCTTTCCTCCATCCTTGTGGGCTTCCCCCAACATGGGGACGGTATCCATAAACTTTGGCAGCGGAAAAATGAGGTTTCCCTTTAAACTTAGTGATGAGCAATGGGGTGCGGCCTCGGGCGTGGGAATGCCTCACCCCAGTCCTTTTTTCTGCACAGTCGGTGTCTGACCTGGCAGCCAACGCAGAGATTTTATTTTTTCTTTCTGTGTGCTCCCTGTTTGTTTTTTTCAATTCATATTTCACTTCCCTTTGGTGCCTCTCCTCCCTGGTGCATGTTGACCACAGGGGGCTTCACAAGCTTGCTCAGAGGTCATGAATAGGGGCGTTACGACTACTGTCCGGCTGAGGGCTTGGCACCTACCAAAGGGATCTCGGAGGTCGTCGCAGCTGCTTTGGGTGCAGGACTAAAGCTGTATGCTCTTGTGTCCGGGGCCTATCTTGGCTCAGGGCCTCGGTGCCCTCCCGACCAGAGCCTGATGCAAGGCTTCAAAATGGCAGAGCGGCACGTGGTGGAGCCAGCCAGGTAGGTGGCCATCTTGGATCTGGCTCAGGGGCCGCCAGTGCTTTCGCCCATCGAATGGGCTTTGCAGAATGTCCCCAGACCCTTTCCCTGTGGAAGTGGCAGCCGATCCTACGGTGCAGGTTTCTGGTCCCTGCAGGGCTACATCTACCCAGGACTGCTGTATGGCCACACGCATCATTTGCCTCAGCGCTTTGACCAGGAGCGAAGGCCCATTACCTCAGAGGACCGGGATCCGGCATGTGAGTACCGCTTCTTCGAGCACTTCCTCCTCATGCGTTCCCCTCAGATGAAGGGGCTCCTGAAGCACATTGTGAAGGTCATCCTGCAGGTGAATCGGACCCCACCCCCCACCCTTTGGGTTCCCCTACCGCAGTTCCAGTTCCTTCACCGGTTTAGACCCTTCAGGTCATTCTGACCCTCCCCTTGGTCTGTAAAAAAGGGGTTTGGGGTTCACAATGGCGACAATGACCCCCAGGATGATGAACCCTCTGCATCCATTATGGTCTTTCATGATCTCCTTCAAGACCCTTGGCGGAGTTCTTGGGGGTCCCACTTCCCAAGGAAAACCCCCAGCAGTCTGATGTGCTAGCGGAGGTCTTGGGCAAACACACCACGATCCAGTCTGGCATCCCCCTCCAGAAGGATGTCCTGCTGGTGGCGTGGAAGGTATGGGAGAAGCCTAGGGCCAACACCCAGATGAACAAGAGGTTGGACAGCATATTTAGGCTGACGGACGGGGAGCCAATCCTCCTTACCTCCCACCCGCATCCCTGTTCCTCTGGTGGTTGCGGCCTCGTATTCTAAACCATTGTCTTCCTCCAAGGAGAAGCAACTATCCTTGAAGGACAAAGTCCTTGGGAAAGCGCTGCTACTCCATCTCAGGGCCATCTGCTGCAAGGCTACGCGAGCGCCCTCTTTGCTGTGGCCAACCAAAAGCACTGGCGGGAGCTTGGGGAATTTCTGCCTGACCTGCCTTCGGACAACCAAGCCTTCTACAAGTCCCGTCTGGCAGATGCCCGAGCCATTGCGCAGGACCTCATGGAGTCTTCGGTCTCCCACATCGACACAGCCAGCAGAGGGCTGTGCCTTAGGGTCGAGATTAGGACGGCGTGGATGCACGCCACACAGTTTTCATCTGACGTTCAGGAGCGGATCCTGGATTTATTTTATTTATAACGACCCGGAAGTCCGCAGTGCCCAACACAGATACAAACAGACAAACAGCACGGGACAATTTCATAGAAGACTGGACCGAAGGGCGGATTAACTTAACCTGGTTTTTAAGGATTTTTTAAAAGTCTGAAAATTCAAGGGAAGAGGGAGAGTATTCCAAAACTTGGCAGCTCTGACCTGGAAGGATCTACTGAGGCCCTTCTCCCTTTTGAACTTGGGACAGATAATCAGCCCTTTTTTAGACTAACTCAGTGCTCTAGCGGGGCGATGATGTGGAATCAACATTTTCAGGTAGGTTGCAGCATATCTGTGTACACATTTATGAATGATATTGGCAACCTTAAAATGAATACGCTCTAGAATGGGCAGCCAGTTCAACTCCCGTCCATAGCGGGCAATATGCACGCACCTAGGGAGATGGTTGATAATGCACACAGCACTGTTCTGTATTAGTTGTCTTAACAGAGGCTCCTATCAACAGGGCATTGCAATAGTCCAGTCTTGCCAAGACGGTAGCTCGAGCGACCACAGCAGTGTTAATCTTGGAGATGAAAGCCCTTATGTTTTTTAGCAGGTGGAGAGAGTAATTGCAACTCTTTGTTAGTAGGTCGACTTGTGCGTCAGATTTGAGAGATGCCTCGAGAAAGATGCCTAGGGTTTTGACGCTGCTGAGGATGCAAATGCTGCTTGTGTCAATTAGGAAGCTGGTATATTCAGGGCTAAGATTGGATTGACACATGCTGTTTTGGGACCAAAAATAAATAATTCTGTCTTGTTGCTGTTTAAACAGAGCCATTTGGAGAACATCCATTCCTCGATCAGATGGTAGGTAGTGGACAAGGCGGTGGCGTCTGCCAGATAGTCTCCAGTTGTCTCAATGGCTAGTTGGAAATCATCTGCATAGTTGGTAAAGAAATACCCTTGATTGTGTAGCAAGGTAAAGAGACGCCGGATGTATAGATTGAATAAAGTTGGCGATAAGCTGGCCCCCTTCAACGCCACACCTGTTCGATTGGGTGGCAGAGCTTGCCTGACTCCACTGCATGCAGGATTCGTGATCTGACAAAAAGGAAAGTAACCATTTAACGGCATTGTCAGAACATTGCCCCAAAAGGTGAAGAGATTGTTTCAACTTACCATGATCAACCAAGTCGAAGGCTGCCGACAGGTCCAACAAGACCAGGATCCCAGCTCTGCCCTTGTCCGATATACTTAGCATGTGAGCCTGTAGATCTACAAGTTCTATCTCTGTGCTATATTTGTATCTGAAACCCGATGGTTTAGAAAGAAGAATGCTGTTTGCCTCAATAAAACTTTTGTATTGCCTATAGGCAGTTTTGCTTAACACCCTAAGCTAAAAGTTTGAATTAGTGATAAGCTTAAGGTTTTTTGGATCCTTAGGGTCACCTGAGTGTTTCTTGTGCACGGGGGTTACCGTAGCGGTTTTTATGGATGGCACTTTGCCATCACGGAAGGAGGTGTTGACCAGCCTAGGGAGAAATGGGGCAAAAAGCACCCTATGCTCTAGGATGATTTTGGGTGCGATGATATTCTCTGGGCATGCTGTAGGCTTCATAGTGGAAATAATGTTTTCCATTTCACAGATGTTAATTTTAGTGAAGGGAAAACATTGGGTGGTTGGCCCTCTCATAATCAGCATAGGTGGATATCATAATTGTTATTTTTGGCCTGCATTTTAACCTCCATCTTTCCTCTAGCTTTTGATTTTGTCCTCAAAGGCTGCCTGCACTAGGGTGGCATCCTGAAACATGGGAATTAATGGTATCTGTAAGGCATTAAGCTTCCCAATGAGCCTAAGTGTGTCAGAGTTTCTTGGTGCTGTTCCCTGCTAGGGCAATTTCATGGTTAAAGAATTGCTTTTTCCTTTCAATCACTTTGTTTTTATGAACTTTGTCCCCCCTGTTTCCAGGCTTCTTTATTTTATTTTGTTGGTTGTATCAGCCAGGCGCATTCTAGCACCTGTATTTGTTTTTTGACGGCAACAAGTTCCTTGTCAAACCATTTTTGGTAGCCAGGATTATCTCTCAATATCCTGGTTTTGAGAGGTGCGTATTTGTGAAGGAGGGAAGTCCATTCTTGGTTGCACAGAAGAATTAGTTGTTCAGCGGAATCGTTATCAGATGTTTCGGACATAAGGTCAAGACATGGTGCAAGGTTCTTGCCATCAATCTTACTAAGATTCCTGCTAGTCACTAACTTAGCTATATTGGGTTTTTTGGACGGCCCATCTGGGAGTAAAACCTGGAAATCTATGGAGTACTGGTCAGACTAGATGCATGGTGAGGTCATGACCACGTGTACCTTGATGTTCCTGATAGCAACCCAATCAATGACATGATTTATGACCATGGTGGGGGTATCATTAATGACCTGAAAATCTAAATTGGCCATGGCTTTCTCAAGCTCAATGGCTTCTTTGTCATGCTCATCCCCTTTCCAACGATTAAAGTCTCCTAAACAGATGGAAGCCAGATTGGGACCTTCTAAGGGGCGCAGAATTTGTATAAATTCCTCATTGAACTCAGGCATTGTGGAAGGGGGTCTATAAACCAAGATAATATTCACACAGCACTTGGGGGAGGGGTTAAACTTGGTCAATAGTATTTCTCAGTCTTGACATGTAACTGGGCCAGTGAATAGTCCCAGATAGGATCTAGCAATCATCGCCATCCCCCCTCATCTCCCTGTTTTTTCATAGGAAAGAGTATCCAGGAGGTACCGCTACACTGTTAGCAAGCCCGCTGGCATCCCCAATCCAGGTCTCAGTGAGGCAGAGAATATCTAGCTCTCTGTCAACAATCAGATCATGAATATTACTGCCATGGTTATTCAATTATCTCGTGTTGAGGAGTGCCATCTTTAGCGTAGCTCCTGTCAACTTTCCCTTAGGAAATGCTTTCTTGTCTGATACTTGCTCCAATACAGACCCTCCCCCCTCAGGTATGAGGGCCAAGTTGGCGTGAGCAATTTTATACTGGACTGAGGCAAGTGACCCTTTTGTTGCACTGGAACTCATACATGGTGCATCAAGTAGCACGTGAGGTTCTGCCCTTTGAGTGCGTGGACTTATTTCATTTGTCAACCAATGACTAACTGACAAAGAAGAAAACCGCCACTCAACCGCCAAATCCTTGGCCATCCTGACAAAACCAGGTCAGAAGTCCTTCCCTCAATCCCAGTGTAGGTCTGAGTTCAAACCCTGCGAGTTATCTGGCTTCAAGGGATTCAGAGACCGTGGTATGCGAAGGCCTGACAGATCGCCCAGCGACAACAGGAGGTGGAGGCAGAGGACGTCACTCAGGTTTTTCCGCTACCCCCTTCTCTGCCCCTGCTTCTGACGCCAAAAAGCAGTGACCCCAAAGTCAGGGAACACAGCTCGACTGTGGGGGGCAGTTTGGCTCTGTTCCAGGACATCTGGTAGCACCACTTCAGCAATCTGTGGATCATCTCTCTAGTCTCCACAGGCTTTAGTCTTCCTTTGCCTCTTCCATCCTCACCTCGTCTTCGTCAGATCGGGTCTCTGACTCTTTTACTGGAGGTCCTTTCGCTGTTGGAGATGCAGGCTGTAGAACCTGTTCTTCTTGTAGACTGGGGCTTCTGGTTCTTATTCCAGGATTTTTGCGGTACCCAAGAATAACCTGGCTGCCCCGAGGGTAGTCCTGGACCTGTCCTTTCCAAATCTGTGCTTACTGCTGGAACCTTTCAAAATGATTACTCCCGTGCACATAGCCGAGTCTGTGTGCAGGGGACTGGATGTGTTCCTTGGACCCCAAAGGATGCGTACCTGCATATGACCTATATCAACTGCATCAAAAGTTTCTGCGGTTCCCAATTGTCATACCACTTTCAGTAAAAGGTGCTTCCCTTCTGCCTGAACTCGGCCCCTCATGTCTTCACAAAATTGATAAACGCCGTGGACTGGCTGCTGAGGGCGGGGTCACCCAAAGGGGTGCTGCATTCTGGCCAGAGACTAACAGATATCCTTCATTTGCTGGGGTTTTCCCCTCAAACAGAGGAAGTCAGTTGTGCCCATCTCAGGAACTGGTCTTCCTTGGGATGCATTGGAACACTACCGTTCAGTGTGTTTTTCTGACACCTGAGAGGCTTCTGTCCCTTTCCATTGTGGTGGGGCACTTTCTGGCCAGCATGACCACCTCAGCATGGTGGTTTCAGCACATTCTGAGCCTGATGGCCTCCTGCGTGGTCACTGTACAGCACGCCCACCTCAAGATTAGGCGCCTCCACTGCCACCTGGTGGCCAATTTGGATCAAGAGACAGGGTCTCAGTCGGACAGGATCCCTATACTGCTGCTCCTTTGGCATGATTTTCACTGGAGGCTGATGGATGTTTCAGTGGGAGCCCCCTTCACCCAACCTGAGCCTACCCAGTTGTTGACAACTGACTCCTCTCTTTCAGGCTGGGGGCTACTCTGGAGGGCTACGCGATTCATGGAGCATGGTCCAGGACGGAAGTCCTCCTATATGTCAATCTCCTTGAGCTCAGGGCATTGGGACAGGCCCCCAGGCCATATTTGTCCCTCATCAGGGACAAGTCGGTTCTGGTCAGGATGGACAATTCTGCTACAATGTTGTACCTGAACAAGCAGAGTGGCACCCAA
Organism: Ambystoma mexicanum; assembly: GCF_040938575.1. Classification (NCBI taxonomy): domain Eukaryota; kingdom Metazoa; phylum Chordata; class Amphibia; order Caudata; family Ambystomatidae; genus Ambystoma; species Ambystoma mexicanum. The sequence continues at coordinate 928,537,321 of NC_090931.1, read as the reverse complement.
TCTCTCTCTCTTCCACCCCCCTCCTCTGCATGGAGGTGGTTTCGATCTGGGGATGGGCCCTGACTGAGTGAATTTGGATTTCGGCCGTCCACTTGCCGGGGTACAGCAATGCAGAAGCTGAGTCGATGGGGTTCAATACCTGCGAGTGGGAGTTGCACAACGACTCTGGTTAGCGGACCTGGACTTGTTCACAACCTTCATGAATGCCAAGTGCCCCCAGTTTGCCTCATGGGCAGGCCGTGGGTCACTGGGAGACGCCTGTTGGCACGGCCGCAAGTGTTACATGTTCCCACCCACCCACCTGCTCCAGCAGACCCTCCAAGTTCCAAGCTTCCGTGGCCTGCACCTCATCCTTGTTGCCCCCCCACTGTCCTTCGCGACCTTGGTTTTCGGATCTGTTGCAGTTGTTCTCCCACGGTCCTGTCCATCTTCCGATCCCCAGAAGGGGCTTCCTGACGCAACAGGGCAGGGCAGTGGAAAATCCGGACCCGGCCAAACGTAACTTGGCGGCCTGGTTCCTGATCAGCTGAGGCTTCAGCATGCAACATTTTCAGTGACAACTGGGACATCATTCAGCAGGCCAGGAGATCCTCTGCTCGGTCCCAGTATAAGAGCAAATGGACTATGTTCTGCTATTGGGCTCGTGACAAGGGTCTGAAACCTGTCCTCTGGATGACGTACTGGCTTTTTCAGCACACCTGGCTCGTTCTGGAGTTCAGGTGGATAATTGCCGCACCTATTTGGCAGCCATCAGGGCTTACAAGAATTCCCCTGAGCATGTGTTTTCAGCAGCCAACCCAGTGTTAAGGCCCACCTTAAGGGGTTGTCTAGGCTGTTTCCTCCCTATGGCGCAGCGAGCAAGGGACCCACGTCTGGGCATACCCTCTCTCACATGGAGAGACAAACTGTGACCACAAAAGTGATGGGTGGAAGGTTTCGAATGAATCTCAACCACTGGCAATTGCTCTGGGCAACCTTCCACACCACCGTTTTTTAGCCCGTCTGCGCCATTGCAAAAGGGGTCCAGCCATGTGCAAATCAGTCAGCTGCCACCACCAATGGTAGCAGCCCAGCCCGAACTGCTAGGCCAGGTCCCCTCTGCACAGAAAACCAAGCAACCCCAGACATGTTTCAGCCTTGTTGGACCTCCTCAGTGAGGTGCAGCCTGGTTCCCTATGGCGCAGCGAGCAAGGGACCCATGTCTGGGCATACCCTCTCTCACATGGAGAGACAAACTGTGACCACAAAAGTGATGGGTGTAAGGTTTCGAATGAATCTGAACCACTGGCAATTGCTCTGGGCAGCCTTCCACACCACCGTTTTTTAGCCCGTCTGCGCCATTGCAAAAGGGGTCCGGCCATGTGCAAATCAGTCAGCTACCGCCACCAATGGTAGCAGCCCAGCCCGAACTACTAGGCCAGGTCCCCTCTGCACAGAAAACCAAGCAACCCCAGACATGTTTCGGCCTTGTTGGACCGCCTCAGTTCTGTTCTCCTAAATCAAGGTGCATTGCCACGTTTTCTCTGGTCTGGGTGCTTTTTTCTGTTCAATTTAGGTGCATCATCCCTGCTGTGTTCTGATAATCAAGATGCATCCTCCCGGCTGGGTTTGTCTTATACCTAGGTGCACCCCTAACCCTCTGGTCCTTCAAACTTCAGGTATTGTTGCCTAGTTGGGCTCTCGGGATACGGACTTATCTCCTGTGCCCCTTCGTTACTCCAGCTGCACCGTCCATATATGTGTGAACTCTCAATTAGGGGTGCATCCTACCCACAAGATGGACAACCATGCCCCACACTGCCCAAATCAGAGCTGCACGCTGGTGCAGTAACTACAAATTGGAGTTTGGAGGCAGTCGCCTCCTGTTTATACCTCAGTATTATAACACATGTGTAACAGAAGGCTAGATAATTACAAAAGTTATTCCTGACGCTGAGTCCCTAGCACAAAGTTAAATGACCCTACATGTAAAAAATCTCGTATCCGATGTAGGATGGCCCTAGTGAGTGTTGCTGAGCCGACTACAAAATATGTTGAGATCCTGACCTTATCCTCTCTAAAACACTTTCCTAATATCTACAAGTGCACGCAAAAATGGAGGTCGGTATTTTGTTTTTAATCTTTCTGCCCCCACAACGCGTGTCTTATCGTAAAAATAACAAAGGTCCTCACTGACAGTTAGTCTCTAGAGGAATTAAAAGACCCTATTACCTCCCCACTCAGTTATAGTGGAGATAGAGTATATAGTGATAACTTCAGCAATTTCTTTGTGCAACCCCTTTCTCTATATATAAGGGTATTGGAGTCTGGGTTATCAACCAGTACTCTTAAACCAACAGTCAACCGGTTTCAGCGGGATTCTTGGGTGGCCGCTTTCATCAGGACGAATACTTTTCTGATTTTAGTATTCTCAAATTGTATTCAATTCTTTGAAGAGTTTTAGGGGTATCTTCCGTTGTCCAGGGTGGGTATAATGGAAAGATCCCTGATCCTATAAGGACAAAGACAAGAAAAGACAAGTGGGACCGTTGTCAGTCTCGAAGTACGTATTTAAAAACCTTTTAAACTATAGGTTACGAGATGTTGTCTTTACCTATATCTGTCGAGGTACTAGATCGTGTGTTAATCCCGATCTCTGTCTTTGACTTTCTGTTCGGGGAGGAAGGTGTCCTCTCTTCTCTCCCGGATTGTTCTCACTGAAATGAGAGCATCGGTGTCAGGTCAATGGTGTAAAAGTTTTGTAAATTTTTTACGGCCTACTGTTAAGCACGTTTGCTATCACCAGTGTTCAGCGGCTTCATCCTAGCTTGGTACGGTTAGTCTGGTGCTTCTTCTCTGTGTTCTAAGTCAAGATATCATCTAGCTTTTATTAGTAGTGCGGGAGATATCTTGTGCGTTATTTTCATCATAGTTCACATGCATTATTGTTGGCTATGCGGGAATCCTTCCCTAGTTGTTACAATCTAAGCAGATATTGAAACGCTACTTGCGAGCGCTTACCTCTATTTAATCGTGGTGACCGCCTCTCGTTGCGCGTACCGTTATCGCACCATCTTGGTTGTTTTTTGTTTATGTCCCAGCGTCATGTCTGCGCGGTCACGTGTGAGCTTCAGAAAGGACTCTGAACCTCCTGGGAGTTGTAGTTCAGCGCCGTTTCTGTTCTCCATGGACGTGTTTTAGGCTGTAAATGTTTCTTACAAGAAATGTCTGAGCATGTGGTTAAAAGTTTGAAGTCCCACAATGGCCTGTGCATATAATCCTTTGGAAATGTATGTATATCTATGACATATTGGTGTTCGGCATATAGCAGGTACAGTGGATGAATCCACTGGAGTCGCCTCGGTTGCCACGACGTATTATGTTTAGTCACTTTGTTGATATCGATTATCCAGATGTTTCAAATACGGTGAATTTTGTATGTAAGTCACGTGTTTGTCAAATTATGGGAATTGTTTCTTTCGGTTTTGTTTAGATTGTTTCTATTCACTTAGCTGTCACTTGTAAATCATTTATAAAACCGCCAGAGTTTGCCAGCAGATCTCTTCATTAAGGCCTATCTGGTGGCTGCGGGTCTTGTATATCCATTGTTGTTCTCTTTTTAATAAGAGAGCTGTTATATTCCCGCCTCGTTTAGGTACTCTGACTTTCTCTATGATGGTCCATGTCAAGTCATTCTCAGTATGCTGTTTCTCTATGAAGTGTTTGACCAGTGGGGCAGTTCTTTTTTGGGTCCTGATGTTAGAGCGATGCTCTCCTATACGTGTCTTAATGGCCCTTGTTGTCATGCCAATATATTTCTTGTTACAAGGGCACTGGATTAGATACACGACATTTGTTGTGTTGCAATTGGTCAGGCTTCTCTGTTCCCATGGATACTTCCAACCTATATCTATTGATGTCGTGCGTTGTGTGAATTTACACACAGTGCAATTACCACACGGTGTATGACCCTGCGGTCTGGGTTGGTTCCAGAGTGTGTTCGTATTGATTGAAATTGGTATTTCTTTATAAGTCTGTACCAACGAGTCTCTAAGATTTTTTCTACTCCTTATCGCAAAATGCAGTTCAGGTAGTGGTGTTTCTTCGATGTTCAATATGTGCCAGGCCTTCCAAATTTCTTTTTTCAGGCGGTTGATTATTGGAGAGTGACTAAATACCGCTTTAATTGTATTCTCGTCTCTTTTTCTTTTGCCATACTGATTGAGGGTTAGTTCTCTCTGTATATTTCTCACCCTTTTCTTCGCTTGGTTAACGATTCGATGTGGATAGTTTCTCTCTTTTAAGTTGTTGGAGAGTCTTGTTGCCTGTGAATCATACTCTGTTCTCGTGGTACAGTTCCTCCTAAATCGGAGGAACTGTCCAAAGGGTAGATTCTCTTTTAATGACCTTTGATGGAAACTATTATAGTCCAATAAAGAGTTTCTATCGGTTGGTTTTTGAAAAACCGTAGTTTCGAATGTCCGACCTGTCCTCATGATTTTCAAGTCCAGGAACGTGGCTGTTGTTTTACTTGCTTCATAGGTGAATTTTAGGAAAGGATTTAGTCCGTTGATCCAACTCATGAAGTTATTCAGGGTGGTGTTATCTCCATCGAACAGTACAAAGACGTCGTCAATGTATCGACGCCAACTCACAATGTTGGTGGCAAAGGGATTGGTCTCTGGGTATATGTAATTTTCTTAAAAGTTGGCAACATATAAGTTCGCTAGAGTAGGTGCGAATGTCGCACCCATTGCTGTACCAGATCTTTGTTCGTAATAGCTGTCTCCATTCAGGAAAAAGTTTTTAGTCAAAGCTATTTCTGCCAATTGCATGATCAGTGCAACAGGCATGTCCAGTGATTTGGTCTGTAATACACTTTCAATGACCCTCAAGGTTTCCCCCTGCGGGACCTTCGAATATAGTGACTCGATATCCATGGTTATTATATAGATGTTTTCACTTTCTAGAACAAGATTATTCAGATATACCAGAATGGCTGTGGTGTCTTTTGTGTACGAGCGCATTTTGCTCACCTCTTCTCTAAGAAAGAAATCTGTGAATTGCGAAAGGGGTTCTAAGATGGAACCAATTCCGGAAACAATCGGACGTCCCGGAGTTGGCATGACGCCCTTGTGTATTTTAGGCAATGCATAGAAGGCAGGTCGCCTGGGGTATTGTGGAGTCAGAAAAGCTGCTTCTTTGCTGCTTATATGTCCTTCCGCCTCTGCTTCTTCAACAATCGGATTGATCAGTTTTCTGAGTCGTTCAGTAGGATCGCCTTCAAGTTTTCTGTATGTTGTCTGATCATTTATCAAGGTATTCACCATCCCGTCGTAATCCATTTTGTTCATAATAACGATGGCTCCCCCTTTGTCTGCGGGTTTTATGATTATGTCTTCGTTTGTTTTTAGTTCTTTTAAGGCTATACTTTCCATTTTGGTCATATTATGGAACACCCCTTGAGTATCCTCTGACTCGATTTCTTCGAGTTTTTTGAGGATCAATTTTTCAAAGGTTTGGGATTCCACACTAATAGTATGTGGTGGGGGATAATACGTAGATTTATTGTGTAATCCCGTTACATCTGTTGGTCCTGTGTGGGTATTTTTAGCAAAGAATTGTTTGAGCCGTATTTTCCTCATCAATTGAGTGATCTCGATTCTTGTTTGAAATGGATCATGTAGGGATGTCGGTACAAATGAAAGACCCTTTTGTAGTACATTCAGTTGTGTACTTGAAGGGGTAAAGGTTGATAAATTAACCACCAGAGATTCTTTTTTGGGTATTAGGGATCGTACTGTGGGATGGCATTCTGTTGGTACCATCCTTTCCCTCTGTTCCTGGTGACCCTGGGTGATTGGTCTGGCCACCAGCCTCTGGCTCTGCCATGTCCTCTTGGGGCCTGAAAACCCCGAGCGTTTCCACCTCTATTCTGCTGATTGTCAAATCTGACATTTCCGCCTGTTCTGCATGAGTCCTCATCGGAACTACCACTGGAAAAATTCCAGTTGCCGGGTCTCGGTCTGTTCCTTTGTTGTCTGCCCCTCATTGGTCCTGCATTTGGTATATTTACGTTCCTCTCCTGTTCTTCATAGTATGCGTCTGTAGTATATGGATACTTTTTTTCGTGAGAGAATGACGCAATGTCCTTCTTGAGTTTAATCACTTTTTTGTTAAGGTTTAGATCTTTGAACTCTTTTATTGTCGCATCCAAGACTGACATACTTTTGAGGTAGTCGCCCACAATCATTTTTGCTGTTATGGCGTCTTGTTTTGTGATGATTTCATTCATTAACCTCTCAGACACAGTTTTAGCTGTGTTGATAATAAGTATGATCCAGTCCCTTGTGCATTTATTGGAGATAAAGCTCCAATCCTTCCTAAATTTGAGTTCCTCAAGAAAGATTCTGGGTTCAATTCTAATAATCAGTCCGTTGGGGGCTATATGTGCCCGTAAGTATTCCGTCATGATGGCCCCATGGAGTTCAGTTCTGATTAGTTTCTTTCGTGGTGCCTCCAGTTCGTTCCAGTCATCACCTTTTGTCGCTATGGCGGCCTGTTGTTCTGCGCCAAGTATAGAGGGGTTAGCAAGAATTCCCTCTATTAGGTCCTCTGCAAATGCCAAATAGGTTGCTTCTGCCATCTTGTGAGTGTATCGTTAATTTAAAAAGTACTTGAGTTCACAGCCCACATCTCTTCTTGTTGATTATTTTATATCTTTTAAAGTGCCCTATTGGTGCACTAACTCGCGGTTTTTGACACCGCCAGAAGGTAAAGTAACTACAAATTGGAGTTTGGAGGCAGTCGCCTCCTGTTTATACCTCAGTATTGTAACACATGTGTAACAGAAGGCTAGATAATTACAAAAGTTATTCCTGACGCTGAGTCCCTAGCACAAAGTTAAATGACCCTACATGTAAAAAATCTCGTATCCGATGTAGGATGGCCCTAGTGAGTGCTGCTGAGCCGACTACAAAAGATGTTGAGATCCTGACCCTATCCTCTCTAAAACACTTTCCTAATATCTACAAGTGCACGCAAAAATGGAGGTCGGTATTTTGTTTTTAATCTTTCCGCCCCCACAACGCGTGTCTTATCGTAAAAATAACAAAGGTCCTCACTGACAGTTAGTCACTAGAGGAATTAAAAGACCCTATTACCTCCCCACTCAGTTATAGTGGAGATAGAGTATATAGTGATAACTTCAGCAATTTCTTTGTGCAACCCCTTTCTCTATATATAAGGGTATTGGAGTCTGGGTTATCAACCAGTACTCTTAAACCAACAGTCAACCGGTTTCAGCAGGATTCTTGGGTGGCCGCTTTCATCAGGACGAATACTTTTCTGATTTTAGTATTCTCAAATTGTATTCAATTATTTGAAGAGTTTTAGGGGTATCTTCCGTTGTCCAGGGTGGGTATAATGGAAAGATCCCTGATCCTATAAGGACAAAGACAAGAAAAGACAAGTGGGACCGTTATCAGTCTCGAAGTGCGTATTTAAAAACCTTTTAAACTATAGGTTACGAGATGTTGTCTTTACCTATATCTGTCGAGGTACTAGATCGTGTATTAATCCCGATCTCTGTCTTCAACTTTCTGTTCGGGGAGGAAGGTGTCCTCTCTTCTCTCCCGGATTGTTCTCACTGAAATGAGAGCATCGGTGGCAGGTCAATGGTGTAAAATGTTTGTAAAATTTTTACGGCCTACTGTTAAGCAAGTTTGCTATCACCAGTGTTCAGCGGCTTCATCCTAGCTTGGTAAGGTTAGTCTGGTGCTTCTTCTCTGTGTACTAAGTCAAGATATCATCTAGCTTTTATTAGTAGTGCGGGAGATATCTTGTGCGTTATTTTCATCATAGTTCACATGCATTATTGTTGGCTATGCGGGAATCCTTCCCTAGTTGTTACAATCTAAGCAGATATTAAGCAGATTACAAACATTTTACACCATTGACCTGACAGAGATCGGGATTAATACACAATCTAGTACCTCGACAGATATAGGTAAAGACAACATCTCGTAACCTATAGTTTAAAAGGTTTTTAAATACGTACTTCGAGACTGACAACGGTCCCACTTGTCTTTTCTTGTCTTTGTCCTTATAGGATCAGGGATCTTTCCATTATACCCACCCTGGACAACGGAAGATACCCCTAAAACTCTTCAAAAAATTGAATACAATTTGAGAATACTAAAATCAGAAAAGTATTCGTCCTGATGAAAGCGGCCACCCAAGAATCCCGCTGAAACTGGTTGACTGTTGGTTTAAGAGTACTGGTTGATAACCCAGACTCCAATACCCTTATATATAGAGAAAGGGGTTGCACAAAGAAATTGCTGAAGTTATCACTATACACTATAACTGAGTGGGGAGGTAATAGGGTCTTTTAATTCCTCTAGTGACTAACTGTCAGTGAGGACCTTTGTTATTTTTACGATAAGACACGCGTTGTGGGGGCGGAAAGATTAAAAACAAAATACTGACCTCCATTTTTGCGTGCACTTGTAGATATTAGGAAAGTGTTTTAGAGAGGATAGGGTCAGGATCTCAACATCTTTTGTAGTCGGCTCAGCAGCACTCACTAGGGCCATCCTGCACGCTGGTGCGCCAGTATGCCGAGCAATGCCCGTTCCACCAAACCCCCACCATCGTCCCTGCACTGCTCAACCTCCCTCACGCAGTCCTTTCCACCCCCTCCAACTCAGTTATGCGCCCCATCTACACCCCCATCTCCACCCCTGTTCCAACCTCCACAGAGATCTCACCCCTCCCGTGCTAGAGCAGTATGTTGGAAAGCTACAGTTGAAAACATCGACCCCCTGAGCATCTTGAACCGCCAACCCTGCTACTCCTACCCCTGCTATCTCTTTGCCTCCACTCGCATGTCTCACTTCTCCCGAACAACATTGCCCTCTTCCACCTAACTTGCACTTCCCTTCACTTAGTGCAGCCCTGGTGAACACCCCAACCGCCCCCCCACTCTCACCCACATCCCATGGGCCACCCGAAAGACAAGAGAAGGCCCAGGCCACAGCCACCTCATGCCACACTTGGCATCGCCCTTGCTCCACCCCAGATAAGATCCTAATTCTTGCCCCCTCGTTATAGAGCACAAATCTCCTCTCCGGCTCCCAAACCTGTTTTAGCTATATTCCCCTCCTCTATTCCATCCCCACCCCTTCTGTCCACCTCCACCCCCCACCCCGACCCTTCATAAATCCCCAACACAACCTGTGCAAGCTCAGGCCTCCCCGCACAGCCCACATCTGCGAAACACACCACGTCTCACTGTGCTACAAGAAACGCCCCACCCCACCACATCCCACAAAATCGCTTGCATTCTCATCAACGCTAGGTCAGCCTCTAAAACATATGTAACCTATTTCACCTTATCTCGGACAAAAACCGAGACATCCTCTTCATCACAGAGATCCCCAGGCTACAACCTGACTGTTAAGAACGGATCCAGAAGAGGTGGGAGACTAGCCATTCTACACAAACACCAATTTACAGTGGTTATCAAGGACACCTTAGCCAGCACCAAAGATTAAGAATCCCTACTTGTAAAATGCCAACACTCACCCACTACCTCCCTTAGCTTCCTACTAATTTATAAGACCCCGGGCTACAACAAATACTTTGCAGACTCACTCAGCAACGCTCTGTCAACTACGTTCAACCTACGTCCAGTGCTCACCATAGTAGGTGATTGCAACATCTTGTTTGACCCACTCTCTCAGATAACCTAGAAGCTTTCACCCTGACACAACACATTTCTCCATCCACCCACACTGCATGCCACACCCTTGATGTGGTTTTCAGCGCCACAATCATCATATCTACTCTGCCTCCTCGCCCCTTAACATGGACAGACAACTCAGCAAACTTCTTACCATCTTCACTGCTGGCCCCCTCCCAAGGTTGTCTGGGCCACACCATCCACCACTCTCCTCATCCCACTCTGGAACAGTGTCGTTATCACCCCAGATATAGCCAATTCCCTCCTCAACTAACTCCCGGTACGCTCCATCAAGGAAGCCCTCCTTCCCCCCTCCGCTACCCCAATCAAACACTTCAACAGCTGGCTCTCCAGCACCCTCACTCCAACAAAACAGACCTCTCAGAGATCAGGCCCCACACCCGAATGGTACACCCCCCGCCCCATCTCAAATCCCTTAAAAACGCTCAAGCACTAGCTGGAGCTGACTTGGTGAACCAACCCGACCCCTCTAAACAAAAACCCCCGACAAGACCTACAAGGGCCTACAGATCGGATATTGTGAAGGCAAAAACAGAATCTTGAACTCTTGCATCCCAAACAAGGAATTGCATATAATCATCTCTGAATTCAAGTTGCCAGGTTGCTCAACCCCTCCTTCACTTAACTGCCAATCCCTATGTGATGCCTTATCTGACAACATTTCCAACATTGCCATTGATAGATATAGTGCCGGCATCTCTAAAATAGCAACAGTGCCCTTGTCTGCTCCCTGCCCACCTCATTTCCCAACTCCTTCCCGATGCAAACCTTTGCCTCTTTCTCCTCGATCTCCAACCACAAGTTCCTCTTGCTCCTAGCACAAAGCTGCCCGTCCGGATCCCCCTGAGGATCCTTACCCGCCCACTCGTCTCAAAAACATCCTAACGTCAACCTGCGCAGACAGTATTGCATGATCAATCCTTGACCAATCCCTCGCATCATGAATCTACCCGGAAGCCCTCAAAACCTCCTATATCAAACCCCTCCTCAAAAAAAACCTACCCTCGACCCTCTCTCCCCCCCAGCACTACCGGCCCATTTTCAATGGCCATTTTATGGACTGCACAGCATACAAACAACTTTGCCAGTTCACTGAAGCCAACATCCTTCTTGACCCTGCCCAATCTGGCTTCAGACCCCTGAGTCCTCCCTAGTGCCTGTTTGGGAGGACCTAAAAAGACAGCGGATGCGGAAGGATAGGCTTTACTTGTTCTCCTTGACCTCTCTGCCACCTATATATTGCCCACACCATTCTCTTACAGGCTACACTTTAGGAATCAAAGACACAGCCCTCACATGGATCTCCTCCATCTCTAATTGCTTGCAAATCCTGCTCCTGCACCCCATCCAGTACTGAAAGGGGTCCCACAGGGATCATCCCTATCCCTCCCATCTCTTCAATATTTATCTTGGCCCACTCCCGCACTCATCCACTCCCACAATCTCACCTGCTACAATCACGCAGACAATACACAGATCATCCTCAAAATCGCCAGGCAACACCCGTCCAGATCTGTCATCATGCCTCTCGGATATTGGCCACTGAAGGACAACCATCTACCTCATCTTCAACCGTGGGAAAACAGAAATCCTAGTCTGCGGAAAAGAACCGCACTCGGCCTCCAACCTATCCCTTGGCCTCACTCTCTAGGCCCCCTCCCCTAGACGTAACAACGGTAGCGGGACTAGTTTGAATTAGTGACTGGTATGGTCATGCACTCATTTGGACAGCCTTATGTAAGTATCAGGGGGTGCACCCAAGCCCTCGGAACACTCAAACCATAGGTTCACACGTGGTAGAGAGGAAATGCGCCAGTTCAACTTGGGCTATTGGGCACGGAACGCACTATAGTGGCTTGTGGGGGTAGGGATAGGAATAGAGATTCACTGAGACGCATTTAGGCGTTTCTCTCTGCTTGGGACGGGAAACAATACCATTTGTCTTAGGCCATAAGTGGCAAGGTCTTTTAAATTGACTTGACCATTGCACTCAAAGAATGCAGTCAGGTCCTTCCCAATGGTAGTATGCTAACCCCGCCAGAACATGCACTTGAACAATCAGTCTTATCACCTTGAGACCTAAGAAAACAACACCAAAGATTAAATCCGTCCAACGTACATATGTATGTATGGCAGGGAAGGTAAAGAAAGGGGCTAAACAAGCGATGTTGTCATTGATGCCTTCATTGACATTTGAGATGACATCTTTCATGGTCTGGGTGTTAGTGTTAGCAGTGCACAGGGGTGGTGGCAGTGTTGGGGGCTTAATTTACCATAACTGTCGAATTTCAGGGGTTTTCCGGTTTTAATTTGAAGCATAAAGGGGAGGAGGAAAGTTTTTTTTTAGTGAAGTGTACAGGTTTTTGTTGGGGCAACTTAACCATAACGTCCCCTCAACACATTTTTTTTTGTGGTGAATAGCACTGTTTTTTGGGAGGGCAACTGAACCCTAACGTCCCCTTATGAAAGTGTGTTTTGTAGGGAAATGTACAGGTTTTTGGAAGGTGGAACTTAAGCATGAAATTGTGGCAATGAAGTTGGTGAGCAGAATATGCACTGTAATCATGTGATTTTGAGAGATATGTAGTATAATCTATGTACCTGCCATACATTTAACATAGAACATTCAGAACCCCCTCCCTATTGACTTTAGAAAGGCACAGACTGAGCGCCTGTTTGCGGACGGGGGCGGACAGGATCAACATTACCCAAAGAGGCGGGGGGTATCTGAAAATGTACTATTGTCTGACACAAAAAGTGTGAAACGGTGAAGAAGGGCATAAAGATATTGTAAGTAGTAATAAGTAAATATGGAAACTTGAAGATAGGAAATGGAAACGACACATTTAATAATCATGTAGAATGAAGTGGATGGTACCAAAAAAAAAGAAAGGATGCCACCACTGTAGTCACTTCACAGAAACTCGGCAGCCTGGAACGATAGTGGACGGACGCATTTGGAAGAAGGGAGATTACAGCAAAAGAGTGAGTGCAGGTCATGTTTTTGAAGTGGGTGTGGTTTTTTATGGTATGTGGTGCAGAAATAATAATTTCTTTCTGTTGTTTTGACTCAGAAATGGCTAGTACTTTGGAGTGGCTGGAGGAGTATTTCCCGAAGGAGGAAATGTCTGAAGACAGTGACAACAATGGTACTCATTGGTCTGCATATGGAGAATAGTGACCAGTATTTTATAGGCATGTAATTTGTGGTATTTCTTTTTCAACAGACCAGGATAAAAAAGAGGAAAGGGCAACAGACGAGATAGAAGACAGAATTAAAAGGATAGAGTCGAAAATGGATGTTTTGAACGACAATTTTCAAAGTTTACAGGAGTTTGGACGTTGTGAGAGGAAAAGTTAGGTACCATTGCCCCACCTGCACCTGCCCTGCTTCTCCATTCCCTAGTGACCCATCCCCAAACCTGCAACAGGAAAATAGACGTTTCGACGAAGTATCCATCCCTTCTTCCCCTCGCAAATCTTTCCCTCATAACCAGCCTGTGCTAAATCCAAATTCCCCCATATTTGTTTCAGAGTCCGCTTCCCCTGCTGTTTCTTTAGATTGATGTGTGGTTTTGTGTATATAATAAATGGTTTTGTACAGTAGTTGTAGAGATAGAGCATGTGTTTACATTTGTTTTTTAAAAAGACGTAAAATGTTCGCAAACAGCACGCCTGTTTGACCTATCCGCAAGCAATGGAATGTGGGTGCTGTCCAATGCCAAGTAAGATGGATGTGATGTGTGACAGCACCATCTTTTCACAATGTGCGTTCATAAACAGAAAGGGGTGTCCAAAGGATATACTAACTCAGCGTACCGCTTGGGAACAAGATAATACATGGTGGTAGAACACACAAGATGTCCGGAATGGGTGTAAATGAGTAGAAAGGAAGTGTGTGAAGGACAGTATAGCGGTTTGTATTCGGCGTAAGTCAAAATGGTGCCATCCGTGGAACAGGCACGGTGGGTGGCAAGGTTGTAGGGAAACAAAATGGAGTTGTCCTAAGGACACTGGAACTGTCCGTACAGTGAACATAGCATGCGAGCACATGCGCAGTACAAACGAAAGGATTGGCAACATTGCACCAGTTCCTAACTGTCCGTCTCACTTGTGTCACACTTTGAAGTACTTTGAGAACCCGAACACTGTCCGTAGGACACTTGTGCGCATGCACATGTGTGATTCTTTGCATTTGCTGTCCAGGGGACTTTCATGAAGGGGCGGATGTGTTCAGGACGTCATCTTGTGACCGCACCTACGCTGAGCGTTGGGACTAGTTTCCGCGGTTTGTGTGCTTCCGCAACACTAAAAATGAACTTGTAGACACAAGGCAAAGTATTGTGGAGTGGAAAAATGTAATTTCACACATCCCAAACAATACGCCACCTCAGGAGTTGATGTGTAAAATTGAGTGTACCGCTTTGTAAGGATGAAGATGGTCACGAGGCAACCATCTGCACCCCTTCAAAAGGCCACACTCCCGGAGCGCATCTTCATTGTCCTTCTAGCTATAGCAGATAGAGGTGCGTTGCCTTTACTGCTGTAGTGACGAAAAGGATACGAATTACTATGGCTTCCATGGCTGCTGTTGAGTTATTAGCCTCTGCACCTCCCCCAAACCTGCCACCATCACCAGCTCACCAAAGGCCTGCAAAGAGATATTTGGGTGAGGATGTAGAGATTGAGGAAGAAGAGGAGGAAGAGAATGAAGTGGAGGAACTCCGCACTAAGAGCACTCGCCGGGAGTCGTGGGTGTGGCGGTTGTTTTCCGTGCATGGGAACGTACCAAAAGCACGTGCGAACCTGGTGAAGTGTAACCAGTGCGCTGTGGTGTTGAGTCGCGGGAGATTTGGAGCGTACAGTTTTGGTATGACAACCATGAAGTCCACACTGCGGACATTTGCAAGGTGGTGCCATGTGAAGAACGTAGTCATTTGAGTTCCTCCACAGCATCGTCAGAATCCGATCCTCCCACCACAAGAGACACTCCTGTGAGGAGCGCCTCCCTCCAGCTGCTTCACAAGCCATTCGCAATGCTGTGGACCCTTACCTTTCGAAGGTGACAGTAGTGTGCACGTATTGTGACGCAGTACTCTGCAGGGCGGAGAGTCTTCGAAGTGCTTTTGAGGCTGCAGTCAGCGAGCACCAGAAGATTTGCTCCTTACCTAAATAAAGATCACCCTTAATATGTATCTGTTCAGTTGCCTTTTCTTTTCCACGTGGCTGGTGTCCCTTCCTTACCCTCCTCTCGCCTCTTCTCCTAGTGTGTGGAGTGCTGTTAATCAATGAACATAAAAACAACAAAAATGACAGAAAAGGCTCTTTTCAGAGCCGCTTTTCTCAGTTTAACAATAGAACTATGAAGTGAAGGCCGTAGAGCCCTGCGGAGTTCAGCAAAAGTTTGCGGACAGTCGTAGAGGGCAAAAAGGGAGGGTGCAAGCGGAGCAAACGCAATAAAGTGTACGTTGGGAGTAAGTGGCGGCTCTGAAAAGAGCCTTTTGGTGGTGTGTTGTGTGGGTTGAAAAGGAGTGGATTGGGTGAAACGGATTGTCAGATAGGTTACTGTGATTGCAAAAGAGGGTGCAATGCATTTTGTATATTGTGAAGAAACATCTGATTGCCTGCATATGTGAGGTGGACTCCCTCTCTGCGGAAAATGAAATTGCTCCGAAACAAAATGTTTTCATTGTGGAAAGAGGACATACCAACATCTCTTAAAAAGGCACACACAGCCTTATTCACATTGCGTCTCGCTTTTTCCATTTGTGGATCAAATGCAGAAGAACGCAACCATATTTGTCTTTGGGCAATACGGGAAAAAAGTATTTGACAGTTTGGAAACATGTCCATGAGCTTTGCGAGTCCTTCCTTCATGGCAAATTGTAAAGGAATTCCAGATACATGGCCTAAACTGTTTCCGCCACAATGAATGATGAGTATATCTGGAGGGCGCTCTCTCTGTAAAGTAACACAAAGAGGCACCAAGTCCAGCCATCTCATGCCGCGCACGCCATGCCAGTGCACTTCCGCAAGTGGAAATCCGAGATTTGTAGATAAACTGCAGCTTTTCGGTTTGCACCTTCAACCAATGGATCCATGAGTCTCCCACAATCCAGACAATCGGTTTTCGAGCATGGAAAGCCATGGCTGTGTGGTGTCCTGTGAGGGAGAAGACGGTCTTACTAAAGTACGTTGGTCAGAACACACCTACTGAACTTTATGGACCAATCCCTAGCGCCGCTGATTCTCATTTACATGCGGCTCCACCCTTCAGTCCCCGGTGGTGATATGTGCTGGCAGTTAACTACCGCCATGTTCGCGGACATGTAGAGGAGCAGAGCGTGACGACGGTACATTAAAGTACTAATCCCCTTTTTCCCCCTTAAAGGTAGGCTCTGAGAAGAGCCGTTTTTTTGGCCAGATATCGTACAGACATGTGGTATTTTATGCATTTTTTTGAAGTTTATGTCCTTGCTTTACTCTTGCAAACATTACAGAACCTTCTCTAAAGCAAGCCTTATGTTCCAAAAGAACATTGCATTTCCCAAAGAGGATAGTGTAACGCCATCTCCTTCAAAGTAATGCGCATTGCTGGGAGCAATGTTATCGTGGCTACAAAAAAACATACCAACTCGCAGCATGAATGTACGTATGCCGTGATTGATGATGCACCTCCCGATGCTTTGATCTGGACAGAAAACAGAAGTGTTGGTCCATTGTAGTCTGGGGAGTAAAGCAAAAAAAATAACTTTGGATGGGAAGATGGTCATGATTGCTTCAAGCAACTGTGCCAAATCTGCCAACAAAGTACGTGAAGTCACGTATCCCAAGTGGCAAGCACCATAGTGCAAAATACCACATGAGGAGTGGTCATTCTACGCATGTCTCTGCAAACTTGCAGAATCGCTGCAGCATTGGCATCAGTGTCAGCACTCCAGACCACCTCCACTCCTCGCACATCAAAATGGTGTGCCACATGCCTACTCTCGGCATAGTGTTGTAAGCTTTGCACAAAAATGTCTCCGAGCAGCAAAACACAGACCCTCTGCACCTCTGCCATTTTCAGTGTGTGCACCATCTTTCGACACAAAAGAGTAATGTGAACATCTGATTGGCTGATGGCTACAGTCTTTCCATGGAGGATTAGCTGTAGAAACCCGTATGTGACACGCCCTACCAGCGGGCAAGTGTTGCCTACGTGCGGCACGTAACTCTTACCCAGTCCTTCCACCCTTTCTACAGCGTTACCAAAGCAAGTCCATCATTGGACACAACTAAGCGGGTGCACAATCAGCCACCAATCACATAGAACCTCGCTAATTTTAACTCCGTCAACATCATTGCGCACTTCAAAATTACTGTCGATGATTCTTAATGGAAATCGCATACCATTGCAAAGCACCTACCTCACAACCTACTGTGCAAGCATTGCGAATTTCTACGTTCAGCTCCATGCATGACCACATGCATCAGTATAGAGTGCAGGTATGTTCATTCTAATCAGAGTACATGTGGAAGCCTTATAATTTAAAATAGACAAAATAATGCTGGTAAATTTCCATAGGCAGCACATAACAACGCTCCCCCTTGTAAAGTGCAAGAATGCCAATTTGCCATTAACAATTTGCACGACTGCTTACTTTCTTCTGCATAACCTATACATACGTTGCAAGCATGCCTATTTAGGCATAACTCTCAACCATTTTGTGTGAAGTGTGGGTGAAATGAGCTGATTTTGTTTTTGGCGGGGGACACGCCCATTGGAATGAATGGCCGTGCAGGAGGCTTGGCGGGTGAGTCTGCCCTTTACAAGGCGGGTGACACCCACCAAAAGCGTGTGAGTTGAGAAGTATAATTTAGGGCAGACCTTAATTTTGTATGTGAAAATGGGGCAGTTCTGTCCTCTGTACTGTCAACAGTAATGCTACTTGCAATGTGATCGTATGACAATAGTAATCGCTCCCGATTGTGGTGCTGACATGTCCTTCGGAGGGTCTCCCGATTCTTGGACATCGTCCTTTGCATTAAGAAGTACAAAAAGTTTGCCCATCTACTACGTTGCCCTATCGCTTACAAACCTCTCTCCTATGCATAGTACACATTGTAAAGAACAAGACATTTCCGAACCCCTAAAAAAAGATACATATTTTGAAGGACTTTGAAGTACCATATTGAAAGTAGTATACAAAGAGTGCGCAGACAGAAGTGAAATGTGGATTGGGTTGAAACATGAAAGTTGAATCGTATGACGAAAGAAGTACAAGCAAAGGCTGCAGTATCATGATGGCTGCAAACACACAAAGTAATTGATATCGTTTTTTTAATTCACAGTGAAGACTACTCTCCTGAGTATCAACAACATCTACACTGCAGACGACATATCCGAAGAAACCTTGGCATCTTCCACAAAAAAGTAAGTGCAGTACAACCTTCATATTGTAACTTCTCCTAAAAGAGGCTGCGTGGGTTATTTGTTTACTTTGGGCACCAAAGGAAGCATTCATTTGTAAACCATTCTGCCTACAAATATCCAATTATAGGGCAAAGATTAACAGGTGGAATGGCTGACAAATGGCTGTGTGCTTGCTACTGAAATGACATAGGAAATCCGTAGAAGGTTAGATTGTCAAAATAAGTGGCGGTAGCAAGTTTTTGCCCTTTTGGTTATTAATAATGGTTCTCGGCACAAGTAGGGCACTGTGTACTTTCATCTAAAGCACATTGTAGTACTATGCAAACAGTAAAGTAGCCTTACCAAATGATAGTTAGAGGTCCCTGTGCGTTGACACACCGTGCCAAAGAGTTTCCCCATCAGACTGAGGCACACATGCACACAGCACACATACATTGGACAACAGACCAAAGAATATTTTTTTTTCTCAACAGACACCAAAGAATGCCTACCAAAAAGCAGCTCTGTAGAAAGGAACGCAGAATTAGAGCAAATAAAAATAAAGGTAACCAATGTAAGCATCCACCTGTTGTAGAGTTAGGGGAGAATCTTGGTACAAACCACCTAATGCAATTGGGTAACATAATAAAAAAAGTCTCAACTACCGAAACTGTACGTCCTCCTTCAAAAAGTATCACAAAACACAGAAATGATGTCAAAGAAACGGCTCCCAGTACAGCTAACAATGTTCCTAATAATCCTGATAGTGTAAGAAGAACCCATAGTAAAAAAAGGATTTTAGCAAAAAAAAAGAGCCCTTCAGAATCTACTAAGAAGAGGACCAAAGTCATCCTCACCCCTTAAAACGTGCCGTAGAAAGTTAATTCTGCAAGCACTCGTGGACAGTGCAATCCTTCTCAAAAGGAAGTTGTTCATATTAGTGTTAAAAAGGATGAAAGCACTAACAAAAGTAAGTACCAAATTACAAATGAAACTCAGCAATAAACGGAATGTAAACAAAAATAATTTTTTGCATGTTTGTGGTGGTGAATGGAGTCACACAACAACCACAGAGCCATATTTCAATGAAGAAGCATACAAACAAAATCAAACAAACACAATTGCCATCCATAGCAGTGGACGTGGGTATGAGAAAATCAATACTACCATCATGGAACAAGAAACACTGCTTACAAAACTGTCTTCTGAAAACTCAGAATTACCTCTCGATTCAGCAGAAGCACACTGTCCAGTATACAAATGGCTGTGCACATCAATGTGTGCCATTCCAAATAAAGTTTTCAAATCTTTACGTGTGTTCCTCAATCAATATGTAAAAGGTAAAGACAAAAGTAAAATCAAAGTGCTGCAAAATATGGATATTTGTGTAGTGCGAAAACACACAGGACTAAAAGGACATTCACTAGCCTGCATCTCTGGGCCTATTTGCAAAAATACCTTCCATGATATCAAAAGAATATCAGTACATCATTCTAAAGTAAGAAATTTATAGTATAAAAAATATATTGTGCAAAAAGTCCAGCTTCAGAATTAGGCAATTTAAATACCACTCTTCTGTATGGTACACCCAAATACTTACAAGAAGAAATGGACCGTATTCAGAAAAAGTATTTTGGAAGTGAGAGCCACGTAGAAAATGCAACAGTTTAGAGCATAGTAACGACAATTCTGCACATAGCAACCTTCTATTACACACATACAGAAAAGAAATACTAAAATTTAAAAGGTCATCGGCTGAAGTACCAAACAATGTGTGTGTATGTTGCCGCAGAACGTTTTACAAAAGGAACACAAAAAATGTGGACATAGCATACAAAATAGAAAACAATGAAGACTCTAAATGGTTTGAATTAGCTTTGTACCTTTTAGCTGAAAGCAAATATGAAGTAACTGAACATCTAATATGTTGCAGTTACTGTACTGCAAAATTAGACAACAACCACACTCCTTCACGTGCAATTACAAATAATTTGGATATGTTTCCATTACCAAAAATCCTGTAACAGCTCAATTTGTATGAGAGCATAATAATTCAAACAGTTCACCCATTTCAAGCAATTATACGCCTTCATCCAAAAACAGCAAATTTACCTCCCGCTGAATTGGTGAAAGGCATTTGTGGCAAAGTAGTGTACTTGCCATTAGATCTAGCGGAAAATGTACACACTCTAGGAGTGGAACGTTCAATAGAGCATTCTTCAATAGTCATGGTAAATGGAGTACCAACAAAGGACAAAACAATTTGGCAACAATTAGTAGACTTACAAAAAGTTACACAAGCATTGCAATATCTAAAAGGCAACAATGAGTACTACAAGGAAATTAATATTGATGAAAGCGTAAGGCAAACAACTGAAATAATTCAAGAGCCATCAGAAACTGGACAATTCGAACTTCTGGATCCAGCTAGAGTATCCACTCTGTTAGACCGACTATTACACAATTCATCCATTGCATTCCAATGAAAGTATAGATGATGCACTAGAAACTTACCAAGTGCGACAAACCAAAGGGTCGCCAATGAATATTTGGGAAAAAAGTATAGAAGCACATGCTTTTCCACTGCTATTTCCTACTGGCAAAGGTGGGAGGTATGATGATAGACCCACTCAGATTGGGGCATCAGAATACTGCTCATTACGAATGTATTCCCAAGATCCCAGATTTAGACAAAATGTGGAATACATATTCCACCTACTGTACGAATGTGAATTAGCAACACTATGTAATGGAGTTGCACACATTCTTAAATCTGGAACGCACTTTCAAAATATGTCAGCTACGCAGTTAATACAAAAAGTACAAGAAAAAGATGAGGTTTTACAATCAAGTATAACAAATTTGTTTGCAAACATGCGCAGTACAAAGGAATACTGGTTTAGACGGCACAGAGACGTGCGTTGCATGATCAGAAACCTTGGACCACCAACTTGGTTTGTTACGTTAAGTTGTGCAGAATACGCATGGGAAGATTTGCATGAGTTCCTACGCATAGCAAACAGCAACAAAAACAACATAGATATATTAACACCGGGAGAACTTTGCTCTCTAGATCCAGTTAATGTCTCAGGATATTTCCATCATCGTTTCATTGCAATGCTACACTTTATTTGCAATAAAAGTGTTCCTCCCCTTGGAGAAGTGCAACACTTCTTTTGGAGAAAAGAATGTCAAGCGAGAGGAGCACCACATATTCACATGCTGTTATAGGTGCACTGAAATTTGGCCACGACAGTGATAGCACTGTTTTGCATTTTATCCAAAAATATGTCACATGTGAAATCCCTTCACAACAGAGTCATAGTGAGCTGCATGGGCAGATTTTACAATTTCAAAGACACAAATGTGGCAAATATTGACGCCGTAAATGCAAAAACAAAGATAAATACTACACCAAATGCCGCTTTGGTTTCCCCAGACCAGTTACAGAAACAGGTGAAGTAAACAACTTCATGTCTTCAGTTCGACATAGTGTTAAAGGTAAATCACCTAAAAACACGTATTACATAAAAAGAAGTGAAGAATCAAAATATATCAATGATTATAATGCAATCATTGCCCTATTATGTAATGCAAACATAGATGTGCAGTACATTGCAGACAATTCAACTGCTGTTGCACGATATGTTACAGCCTACTTAACAAAAGCAGAAAAAACAGAACTTCAAGACCTCTTGGATGACCTAGCATCAGACAAAACATTATCACAGAAATTGTACAGCCTAGGCATAAAAATGCTCTCTCATAGAGAATGTGGGGCCTATGAAGCAGCAGATCGTTTAACCGGCACTGCTTTGTACGGAAAATCAGACAACATAGTATGGCTCAGTCTTGGTCCTGCAAAATCTAGAAAAAGAGTGCTAAAATCATATGCGGACTTAGAAACTATTGCCAGAAATGATCCCAACAGCCAAGACATTCTGAAAAACAATTTACTGGACAGATACTATCCGAACAGGAGTACCACTCTGGAAAGCATGTGTCTTTACCACATAGCTCAAAACTTTGCATACAAAAATAATGCAAAGCCCGATGAAAGTAAACGTAGATATAGAGTAACCGATTGTGAAGGGAGCTTAGTGAAACTTAACAAACAAAGCTTAATTAATCATGTGAAGTTGTCATTAAATACTCCTCAATAGAAAGAACTATATTACATGTCTCCTTTACAACTTTTCAAACCATGGAGAAAAGAGGAAGACATACTAGATAATTATGAGTGCTATGAAGATGCTTCCTAAGCAAATGAAAGCACTATCACCGATATTAACTTTATGCAGTACAAAACAATGTTACACAATGAGCAGCAACAAGAAGAAGAAATTCAGGCCCAACTAGATAAAGACTCTTCCGACAGTAGTCAACCTTCTGTAACAGGAAAGCAAGAGCCATTAGGACAAACAATGATAGCAAATGAGGCTGACGTTGCTATGGCAGAAGCAGAGAACACCATGTATCAGTATCAAGAAGATACAGAGGACTTAACTGTGCAACAAGGAAAACTTAACAACGATCAGCGCACGATTTCTGAAGAGGTAACAAAACAAATTGTGCATGGCGTACAGCACGAAAATAAAGAATGTACCTGCCAAAAAAACAAACCTATATATACTGTTGTACGTCAGTGGGGAAGCTGGATCAGGGAAAACATTCTTAATCAAAATTATTAGCAAGTTCCTGCAACAATTGACAAACAACAAACTGTCAGCTGTTGTAACAGCCCCCACAGGTTTAGCGGCCTACAACATAGGCGGTGTGACTTTATACCGATTACTACTGCTTCCAGTAGAGCATCAAAATAAGTTAGACTACTACAAACTTTCTGCAGAAGCTGCAATGGAATTACAGAGAGTATTGAAGCAAATGAAAATGCTACTAATAGATGAAGTGAGCATGGTCTCCAATCTAATGTTGGCTTTGATTCATCTCAGATTGCAAGAAGTACTTAAAAGTAATAAGGAAGAACTCTTTGCTGGGAAACACATTATAGTTTTCGGAGATCTTCTACAATTGACACCAGTAAAATGTGAACCGATTTTTAAAAACCTTAGGCCACAAACTCTGCCGGAAAACTGTTGGTAGCATAGGTAATGTTAACCTTTGGCAACATTTCCAATACAGAGAATTAACTGAGAACATGTGGCAATCTGCAGATCTCACTAATGCCAACATCTTAAAAAGTAGTAGAGTTGGTGTATTATCGCAAGAAGCACAAGCTGTATTGAAAAAGCAGCATATACATGCACTTTATGGCGATAATGCATGCGCAACTGATGTTATGGAACAAATAGCGCACAAAAATGTCAATTGTCTGGCCTTGATGCCAACTCTTGTAAGCTGTTTCAAATTCAATGAAACAATGCTAAAGAAAGAAATGCAAGCAATAGTAGAAATTAGCGCCACAGACAAACTAGACGTACATGGTTTGACAGTACCCATGTGTGAGCAAGCCACAACAAGACTAAATAGTTTAGAACATTCAATCTCCAACACAGCTGGGTTGGAAAAAGTATTGAAATTATCATAAAATTGTAGAGTAATGCTTAAACGTGACCTTCACGTAGAGAAAGGGCTAGTTAATGGAGCACTGGGCACAGTTGTTGGCTTTCAATCATACCCACGTGATAAGAGCATTCAGTTTGTAAATATTCGCTTTGATAAGGTTTCAGAAGTAAAAAGGATAGGGCGCTCAATGGCTCGATTCCTTCTCTTCAAAGACATGTATGTACATAGAGAGCAATTTTCTCTAACTCTTGCATATGCAGTTACCATTCATAAATCCCAAGGTCTTACCCTAGATAAAGCATTGATAGATATAGGAAAGACAGTGTTTAAGGAAGGCATGACCTACGTAGCATTATCACGCTTACGTACACTTGACGGTCTTTAGTTAATTAACTTTGATTCAAGTAAAGTCAAAGCTGATATTCCTTGCATTCTAGAATACAATAGATTGGGTTTACTGTACACCCCTCATCTGAAACAATACCCTGTTACAGATAAAGTGAAACGTGGTAAAAGAAAAATAAATGAAACAGAAATGCAACAGAATGCAACAGGAAATTCTGCAAAAAAAAGAAAAGAAGCTAAAGTTTCATCAATTGCAGCAAACATAGAAGAGCCTATTAGGGAATGTGAACCAGGCACGTCGGCAAAGAAGCAACAGAAAAACTGAAAAATGCACTCAAGTACAGAACTTGCTGGCCCATTCAAATTTACAAATGAAAGTGGGGTAAATTGCTATGCAAATGTTGCAATGAATATTCTATTTCAATTGCCACCAATTGTTAACAATATTTACCTGCACAGCACAGACCAATTGTGTTTGCAAATGTTAGTACTGCATAGAAATGCAACAAGCAATCCTGACAACACATACAGTGTTTATGGAGTAAGGCAACAATTGGACGACTGTGCTGAAATGGTGAGATTCACTATGAACTCACAAGAAGATCCACAAGAATTTCTAATGTACATACTATTAGTATTGGAAAACAAAACTATACCTGTAAATCAAATCTTCCAAATTTCGTACATGTGGAAACATACGTGCACTCTCTGTAACAAAGTGATACAGGAAGAAATCCCAAATGAGCAATTTGTGTATATTTCCATACCAAATTGTGAGAGCATTCCTTTTCAGCAACTTGTACAAAATGCAAACCATGGCAGATTATGTAGTATTTGCAATTCAGACAATCGCTCTACCTTACTAATACAATCACATAGTGCCTACATAATACTTATGCTTCTACGTTACAATGCAGATGGCACCAAAAACAACTGCAAACTAACTGGATTTACACACGGTCAAGTGTCACTTGGAAAGAAAACCTTTACAACAGTAGGAATAATCTACCATGCAGGAGCTACAACCAATACCGGTTACTACACTGCATACATTAAAAAGAATTGTGGATGGTTTGAATGTAATGATAGCACCATTACTCTAAAGCAGAGGTTGCCAGCTAACCTAACAAATGCGTATTTAATGTTCTTGAAGCCAAACTTTACAAAATAATGTCCACTTCAAAATTGTGAACAAAGTAAGTGAAAGACTACAAACAGTTAGAATACGCCCACAGGTATCTAACTACCTAACAGGATGGAAGAATGACACAAATAAATGATTATCACAGCTTGTTGGAAACCAATGTACAGGCAGAATACGCCTATACGTATCCAACTGTAGATGAAAATGGGCAGGAAGGCAACAAAGAAAACATTAATGGGAAAGATACAGGAAACAGGATATGTCAACGACACAAATGAATGAGCATCGAAAATCTGTAGGAACAAATGTACAGTTTGAATACGCCTACAGGTATCTAACTGTTGATAAAAATGGGCAGGAAGGCAACAAACAAAACATTGATCAGAAAAATGAAGAACGCACTGAAAGGAAAAAATGAAGTACTTAGTTGCATAAGAAATTAAGGTTTTTTTTAATCCCACAAGGATTTTTTTCCCCAGACCCAAGGATTAGAAAAGCAAACACAGAAACTGAGCGCAATCCACAGTACACTGGTTTGTAAAGTAAAAATGAGGGTCTAAAAAAATGTTTTACTGTCTATTAAGCAATGTGGTAAATGTGGAAAATCTGCAAACTTTAAGACACCTTTTTCTTTCATCACAGAAATGGAAAAAGTGATACTTCTGCCAACTACGAAAACCAAACACAAATAAATGTTTCTAGATTCTAAACAAAGTAAGGCGTAAGTATATTGGCAGGCATTTTCTACACATGGGAATGTACTCACCTAATGTGTGGTAGTAATATGCTGCAGTGCCTGTAGGCTGGCCTTTCGTCTGCAGTGAGTAACCTACCACCTACGCCTTACAAAGAAGTTGCAAGGAGTACAGGTCCTATCCACAACCATCACAGCATATGTGAAACATGGTCCTTGTAAACTAGCTGCTTATAAATGTACTTTTCGGACCATTGTCTGCAGCCATGAAGTGAAGAAACTAGGGCATCAAAACAATGACCAGAATCCACCACACCCATATTAACTTGGAACTCCACTGCTTATGACTTCAGTATTGCATGCATGGGCTTTAGCCATGCACCCAAGACTGCAGGGTCTCCCCACAACCACCTTGGTGATGTGTGGTAGTGGGGGTTATTCTATAGGTGTGTTATCCTGCTGTACCTCTGCCCAAAGGCTCCCTCCTAGGTGTATGTCTGTAGATCTTACATGGGATGGGTGTGCAGTGTCTTCCAAGTGTAGTACTTACAACTTTCTTGTTGGGGGCATGGGCTTCGGCCATGGACCCAACACTGCACGCACTCCCCACAACTTGTCAATGAAAATGCAACACAAGGGGTGTATGCATGGTTGCCACATGCGGCAGTGGTTGTGGCCAGGGCCTAGAGTCTTGGAAGTAAGGCCTTCGGTATTCGGCCGACGGCCATGCATCCAAGACTCTAGGCCCTGGCCACAACCACCGTAACATGTGCCAACCATGGCAGCATACTAATGAAGATAATAATAGCCATTGGAAACAGTAATGCATGTGTCCCTACAAATCTAACAACTCCCCCGTGCACTGCAGGGGCTGAAATACTGACCCTATTGGACCCCTCATTTTCTGTGCGTACAAGGAGGCCACAGAACATACGTCAAAGTATGTATAAGTGTATTATTGGGTGCATGGCCTTCGGCCTTGCACCCAAGAGAGCAGGATGTCCCCACAACCACCTCTTTGTTTTTGGGTACATGGCCTTCGGCCATGCACCCAACACTGAACGCACTCTCCACAACTTGCCAATAAAAATGCAACACAAGGGGTGTATGCATGGTTGGCACATGCTACGGTGGTTGTGGCCAGGGCCTAGAGTCTTGGAAGTAAGGCCTTCGGCCTTCGGCTGACGGCCATGCATCCAAGACTCTAGGCCCTGGCCACAACCACTGTAGCATGTGCCAACCATGACAGCGTACTAATGAATATAATAATAGGCATTGGAAACAGTAATGTATTCACAGCATGTAGGCAATTTCAATGTTCCCTAACACCAGACATGTCCGTACAAATGTAACAACTCCCCCGTGCAATACACAGACTCAAATACTGCCCTTATTGGACCCCTCCTTTTATGTGCGTACAAGGAGGCCGTAGAACATATGTTAGTAAGTAGGTATAAGTGTACTGTGCGTACAAGATGTCCATACACATTAGATCATGACGACCGACCCCCAGAACAAGTGCATTAATCACCCATATGTGAAGACTGTAGCCCCTGGCCACTACCACCGTAGCATGTGCCACCCATGGCGGCGTACTAATGATTGTAATAATAGGCATTACGAAAAATAATACGGTCACGGCATGTTCTCAATTTCAATGTTGCCTACCTATACCCGTGTGCTTTCAAGAGTTACAAATTTCCGATCCACTACATGCAGTCAAGTGTTACAAATTTCCTGCCCACTATATGGACTGAAGTGCTTTTTGTTATTATCCCCCACATTTACTGTATGTACAAGGTGTCCATAGAAATTACATCATGATGGCCAAGGAACAAATTCATAGATCACCCATTTCTTACTGTGTCAACCTTTCCCAATGCTCTGTGCCACAGCAAAATAGGGTAATGAAAAAAGCATGTGTACGCTGTTTGTTACTCCGCTTTCCGCTGATCCAAGATGTCGGGCGCATCCAAACCATCTGATGCAGAAGACCGCTCGCAGCAGCCAATGGACAGAGATGTTGCGTGTACGCGGTCATGACGCAGCCCCTTAGCCAGTCGGTTTCTTGTTCGTCGACCGAACAGGGAAGTGTGACCGCGGAGCGAACATAGATATCACTCATTTTTTCAGACCTACTTTTTCATAATTATAAATGAACATACTGCATGTATGGTGACAAAATTTACAAAAGCACGCTTTCTGGACCAAGCCCCTGTACCTGCCGCAGATTTCGTCAAAATCCGTCCAGCGTTTTTCACCTGTAGCCGTGCGCAAAGTTTTTCCCCCATTCAGTCTATGGGAAAAAAATATGTTTTGGAAACCCCCCTATAACTCCCCTCCCCTGGACGATTTCTCACCAAACTTTACAAAAAAATTCAGAGTGCCCCATATACTTCTTTTGCAAAGTTTGGTGAGGATTCGTCCAGGGGGAGCGGAGTTATAAGCCGCTCAAAAAGTGTTCTTCCTATGGAAACAGCAACTTAACCATAACTACCGTGGCCATGTAATGTATATGTATATATATATATATATATATATATATATATATATATACACACATACGTACACATACATATATATATATATATACCGTTTTGTGAGTAGCACTGCCGCAGCAGATCCAGTGATTCACCGCCAGAGTCTGAAAAAGATAAATTCAAACCTTTATTGAAATTTAAAAAAAAACAATTTTGTTTAACATTCATTCTTCATTGTCCCACATTGTGTATGCCAGCAGACCATGGTAACTTGACGCGTTTCGCCATGATCCCATGGCTTGTTCACAATAACCACCCCCATGTGAGTCACATTCATATAAGGTGATGTAATGGTAGAAAGAGAAAAAGGTTTGCACAAATCAAACTTGTCAGCCCTTTTGCCTTGGGTTGTTTAAAGAATGCTGTTTGATTGTTAGCCAGAAATGTAACTTTGTTTTTAAAATTGTGGCAGCCAGTATACCACACATATGATATCAACGTTGGTTTAATAAAGTGTCAAGGGCATTGTCTAATTCATTTTCAGGGTTTGCTGTATTGTCTTATGCATTAAAAATGTGCGACATTTCTGTCTTTTTTTTATATATATGTCACAGAATAGTGCAAATGATATCTGTCACAACAAATTCAATACTATTTCAAATGTTGGAGCTGTCAAAATGGTAATGACAAGCACTGGCAGAAATGAATCGATAATATTCCATGTGATCAATGGAATTGAAGCAAATCTAGCAGCGATGTAAATACAGAAAGGTCAAATGTCTGGTGCTTTTTGTTAAAAGTGGCTAGAGCGTAGCATAGTCTTCAAGTGAAATGGTATTTTTGATGTTAAAACTATCAGGGTGATTATAACAAGGAGTAACAGAGTTGTAAACCCTATAATCACCCAAATATGGCAAAGCTAGCAGCAGTGTAAATGTTAGTAAGAAAGGTCTAGTGCATTAGTTTAAAGTGTCTAGTGCATAACATGATCATCAACATTTTTTCTAACAAGTGCACTGAGGTCTCGCTATAATGTCCAGAGCCCCGTTCTAACATCGGCAACTGAAGGGAGGAACCTTATCTTTGAACAAATTCATATCAATGGCACAGTTATGAACGTTACTGAAACAAGTGTCTAGTGCCTCGAGTCAAGATTACAAATCATTGTCTTTGACTTAAATAGAACATAATTAGCTAAACTGTCTAGTGCATAAATAGATCACAAAGGTTGAGAAATTTGATTATCATGTAACTCTTTTCTGACATAATTCCAGCATCCATATATGGGCACAAAATGGTAAGAATATCTACCACTGCTCAAATCGGAAATTAATGTTCTATCTCTAGTTCATATTTAAATATCCTCCTAAGAGTGCCTGTAACTATGGGTGCTATATCAGCTCTTCGAATACAATTTCTAATCCAACATTGGCTGCTTGTTAATACCCAATATTTGAGAGTGGTTGGGGTGTACACCACCTATCGATAAAAGCATGCAGTAAAATATCTGCTAGTTCTGACATTTATGGCATATAGAGTCTTATAGGCTATCGCACTCTGTGAGACTACACAAGACTTATCTGCTTGGTAGTATGTAATCACCTTTTGGTATAGTTCTGTACTACATAAGTTGGTAGTTTGACTGAGTAGCCAGGCCTACCTCAAGAGGGGTAAATGTGAGCTGTACAGATGAAATCGGTCAATACAAGTAACACATTCCAGGTTTCAGTTATAAATATATATATTTTTACAAATCAGTTTTAGTTAAGCAATCTGCTATACATTTCTCCTACACCCTGAAGTGACTTCAATAACCAGGATAGTATTGCATTTATATTAAACACCAATGTACTTTTTAGACTTTTAGAACATACTTTCTTATAAAGTAAAGACAGTTTCAATCCTCCAATGAAATCTAGGTAAGCCTTTCCCAGCAATAAACTTCTTCAACATATTACAACCTATGAGGGACAAGCAATGCCAAAGTCAATGGATTCAGAAGGGGGCCCTTAGGGAGCCAGGACAGCCAAAGTCAATTGGACAAAGTCTATAGTTCTGATGCTCTTCTTGGATATAGTTGTTCACAAAGTTGGTTAGTTCAAGAAAATCACTGAAGGAACACACGCTGAAAGGCACTGTGCAAGGGGAGTTGAAGTCGACTCGAAAAGTTAAGCAGGTGCAATTTTCAAGTGAGAAAGCATGACTTAAGCAAGAAGGTAAGTACCCCATGCCCAAAAAGTACCTTTGTTTCAAGAAAGTGGTCCATCTGGATTTTGTCTTGCTACAGCCAAGCAGACCCTGGTTCCTGAACCTCAGTAGGGACAAGGCGGAAGTCTGGAGGGCTCCTGCTGCAGTACTCTGGAAAGGCTTTGATTCAGCAGCTCTTCATGGTTTCATTGCCTCGTAAACAGCACTGATGCAGAACTAATATCTCCGGTTGGACTTTCCTTGCTCCCTCGGTCCTGGTCTCTGGTGAGGGGTTTCCTGCTTCTGGAGTGTCCTTATGAGGGCTCCTGGAGCTTTTGGCCGGATTTGTTCCGCGGATGACGTTGCACTCGGTTATGGAGACTCGACCCTGGCATTCGGCTTCTTCAAGACTGGAGAGGCATAGCAAGTTGGGGATTGCACCAAAGTGGAGTTCGTCATGGGCTAGTTGGTGCCACCAGCCCAAGGGGAGAAGTCGTTCCGTCTGGAGCTTCTCTGTTAATACGAAAAAGGAGGTCCGCACAGCAGCAGGGCTTCACTAGGCAACTGAAGGTCCAGGAGGCTGCAGCAGTCTTCTCTTCGCGATTTCTTCTTCGGATGTTTCCTCCAGTGGTTGACTCTGCATCTAGTCCCCAAATCCTTGCCTTTTATGCAAGTTTCCCATTCATTGACAGCCTAGGCTGTCAATCACACAGCAGGGTGGCTTTCCTTCCCGAACAGCCAGCCGGCCAATCAGGACTGATTTCATGAAGGCATACCTAGAGACAAAGGACAGGGGAGTTTAGGGATCCTCCCTCACTTCCTGCCCTTCCAGACAATGGAACTGACCACAAAAGTGATGGTGGAAGGTTTCGAATGAATCTAAACCACTGGCAATTGCTCTGGGCAATCTTCCACACTACCGTTTTTTAGCCCGTCTGCGCGATTGCAAAAGGGGACCAGCCAAGTGCAAATCAGTCAGCAGCTGCCGCCACCGAAGGTAGCAGCCCAGCCCGAACTGCTAGGCCAGGACCCCTCTGCACAGAAAACCAAGCAACCCCAGACATGTTTCGGCCTTGTTGGACCTCCTCACTGAGGTGCAGCCTGGTTCCCTGTGGCGCAGCGAGCAAGGGACCCACGTCTGGGCATACCCTCTCTCACAAGGAGAAACAAACTGACCACAAAAGTGATGGGTGGAAGGTTTCGAATGAATTTACACCACTGCCAATGGCTCTGGGCAACCTTCCACACCACCGTTTTTTAGCCCGTCTGCACCATTGCAAAAGGGGACCAGCCATGTGAAAATCAGTCTGCAGCTGCCGCCACCGAAGGTAGCAGCCCAGCCCGAACTTCTAGGCCAGGACCCCTCTGCACAGAAAACCAAGCAACCCCAGACATGTTTCGGCCTTGTTGGACCTCCTCACTGAGGTGCAGCCTGGTTCCCTGTGGCGCAGCGAGCAAGGGACCCACGTCTGGGAATACCCTCTCTCACAAGGAGAAACAAACTGACCACAAAAGTGATGGGTGGAAGGTTTCAAATGAATCTAAACCACTGGCAATTGCTCTGGGCAACCTTCCACACCACCGTTTTTTAGCCCGTCTGCGCCATTGCAAAAGGGGACCAGCCATGTGCAAATCAGTCAGCAGCTGCCGCCACCGAAGGTAGCAGCCCAGCCCGAACTTCTAGGCCAGGACCCCTCTGCACAGAAAACCAAGCAACCCCAGACATGTTTCGGCCTTGTTGGACCTCCTCAGTGAGGTGCAGCCTGGTTCCCTGTGGGGCAGCGAGCAAGGGACCCACGTCTGGGCATACCCTCTCTCACAAGGAGAAACAAACTGACCACAAAAGTGATGGGTGGAAGGTTTCGAATGAATCTATACCACTGGCAATCGCTCTGGGCAACCTTCCACACCACCGTTTTTTAGCCCGTCTGCGCCATTGCAAAAGGGGACCAGCCATGTGCAAATCAGTCAGCAGCTGCCGCCACCGAAGGTAGCAGCCCAGCCCGAACTGCTAGGCCAGGACCCCTCTGCACAGAAAACCAAGCAACCCCAGACATGTTTCGGCCTTGTTGGACCTCCTCAGTGAGGTGCAGCCTGGTTCCCTGTGGCGCAGCGAGCAAGGGACCCACGTCTGGGCATACCCTCTCTCACAAGGAGAAACAAACTGACCACAAAAGTGATGGGTAGAAGGTTTCGAATGAATCTAAACCAAAAGGGTGGTTTTCCTTCCCGAACAGCCACCCGGCCAATCAGGACTGGTTTCAAGAAGGCATACCTAGAGACAAAGGACATGGGAGTTTAGGGATCCTCCCTCACTTCCTGCCCTTCCAGACAATGGAACCAGGGGCAGGCTTCAAGACTGAAGCCTGCCAAAGGCAAAACACACAAAGGGCTCAAACCTGTCTTTATGCATAGAGTAAAAGCCAAGAA
The DNA here is from genome assembly GCF_040938575.1 of Ambystoma mexicanum. Lineage (NCBI taxonomy): Eukaryota > Metazoa > Chordata > Amphibia > Caudata > Ambystomatidae > Ambystoma > Ambystoma mexicanum. The sequence goes on along the minus strand of NC_090931.1, from coordinate 928,504,375 downwards.
AGACCTCACAAACAGAAAATCGCGAAAAAAGAAACTGGGGGATGGGGGGAGGGCACCAGCCATTTAAAGTAGTGAGGGTAACAAAAAATGTTACATGAGAAAGTAGGATAAGGGGCTACTAGGTAAAACCCCCCGCCCCCTCCCCAGCTCTCAACATAAGATGGTGTGTGCTGGACCGACAAAGTAAAAAGGTCATTAAGATCAATTTCACCTTACTATTCTTGGGAACAGTAGTTCACCCAAGAAAATGTATTTAAACCAGTGATACTGCACTGAGGGTGCTGCGCGTCACTATACAAAAAGCAGATGCCTATGGAGTTTGTCAGACTCCAGAAACAGTGAAGACATAAATCCTAATCAGGGAAAAACACATGAGAGATAGATAAAAAAGTTTCCACTCACTTAGGAGTTAAAATTAAAAAAGTCATGTGTCCAGCAAAAGAACTGGGGGTCTCTAAGTTTGAAGGGAATTAGCACAGAAATGAACATTCTCCCTAACATAGGCTGACAAAAGAACCCCACAGTAAAACATACAACATGAACTTGACCATCCAAGATGAATGGGGTGTAAGAAAATAGACTGGCTGAAATAAAAACATACAATTCATATCCATCGCAAGTGGGAAAACGCCTACATCATTGTCAAATCTTTCTGGTATATGTAAAATTGAACATGTACAAATAAGAAAGATAGGAAAAACAAACACTGTATCACTGGTATACAAGAGGAAAAAAGGATACATTTATTGCTGATAGAGGGGAACAGTTGGAGGTAAATAGCTGTTGTTCATGGCTTCTTGTGATTGCTATAGGCCAAGCATTGTGACATTCTTACATGTAATGTTGAGTAACTATCTATTAGTGTCCAAATGTGGTGTTACTCATGACAGGTGTCCGTTACATATTAGAATCATTTTGTGCCCAGGAAGGTATACAGTTCTTCATTGTGTCCTCCTGGGTTTTTGCTCTCAAAGTCCTTGATGAATCGTGTTTCTTCCGGTCAGAGTAGGCGTTCTTTGTCCCCTCCTCTTGGTCCTGTGTCAATCCTATGCATCCCAAAAAGATTCCCGTAGGGTTACCTCAATGTAATTCGAAAAAGTGTTTGGCCATGGGATAAGCAGCGTCATTATTTTTAATCGCTCTTAAATGTTGTAGGATGTAAATCATCAGTTTGCATTTCGTGCTTCCCACATACCATTTGTTACAAGGACATTGGAGAACGTAGACAACAAATTCGGACTTGCATGTGATCTTTCCCTTGATGGTAACAGGGTGTCCCAATAACGGATGATTGTAAGTGTTACAGTTCAAGGCACATTTGCAGATTTTACAGCGTGTGCACTTGAAAAAGCCTTCTCCACAGGTTTTTAACCAATTACGAGCATTATACATATCGTCCGCTTTCATGAAGCTGCTGACCACGGTATCTTTTAAGGAGCTACATTTATGAAAAGTAATATTTGGATATTCATTTAGTATCCTGCATAAATCTTTGTCTGCTCTCAATACCTTCCAATATTTTTTGATGATATGCCGAAATAATTTGGCATGGGTGCCAAATGTCAAGATGGGGCTTGTGATATCTGCATTGGTCTTTTTGATGGTGTTCGGTGATTGTCCTGTTAGTAAGGCATGTCTGTTTAGTGATCGTGCTTTTATGTAGGCCCGTTCTATGATCCTCTTGGGTATACTCTGGTTTTCAAAAACCCTGTACAGTTGTTTTGCTGGCTGTGTCAAAGTCTTCAATGGTAGTACAGTTTCTTTGTAGCCTGATGAACTCTCCATAGGGTATGCTCCAATTGTAATTTCTAGGGTGACCTCTAGTAGCGTGGAGTGGAGTATTGGAACCTGTTGGTTTTCTGTAAAGTTCAGATTGCTTGTTGGCGAACTATTTTCACTGTGACATCCAGAAACACTATGGAGTTGAAACGGAGTCTCCATGAACTCAAGATTCCAATTATTTTTGTTCATTTCTTTCACAAAGTCAACCCATCCGTTTTCACTCCCTTTCCAGATGATTCTCTGTATATGCCACATTTCTTTTCAGACAATACTTTGATATGATATGGCATTTATAATGCGCCTATACACAAGTGTTTCAAGGCGCGATGAGTCAAGGGAGGGGGAACAGAGGGAAGACAGACAACGATCCTACTAGGCCAGGTGTCATTCAGATCGCGGAAGTGCATGGGGAAGGGGGAGAGTGCGGGGGCAAGGGGGAGGGGACAGTGCAGTACATGGGATAAAGCATACATAACAAAGTAGAAGTATGGCCAGCAGGTGGCAACGGTAAGTGCAGACAACATGTGTCAAGTGCTGGTAGTGGGACTGTAGGATACAGAAACAGTCCCCAAGTGCGGGGGTTGCCAGGAAGGCAGTGCAGGTGTGCAACTGGCGGTGGAGGGGACCTGGGCCTGAGATCAGAGGGTGGCCAGGTAACCAGTGCAGTTTAGGTTTCAGCCAGGAAGTCAGCAGGGGAGAGGAGGAGAAAAAGCAGAAGCAAAGAGAAAGGTTTTGAGGTGCTTCCGGAACCGGAGATGATTCTCCTAAAGTTTCAGAGAGGCCGTTCCAGAGGGAGGCCCCAGCCAAAGAATGAGATCTACCACCAACTCGTTGCTTGGAGAAGTGACTGACGCTGAGGGAGTTGGAGGCGGATGAGCGAAGAGCTCGAGAAGGAAGATATTTAGGAAGAGAGAGTTGAAGGTATTGAGGTCCCAGAAGGCCTTGTGGACAATGTGGGTTTTGAACATAATCCTTGCAGCCACAGGGAGCCAGTGCAGAGATTTCAATCCTGGAGAGATACGATCCCCGGGCTTGAGGCCAAGGACAAGTCTCGCAGTCCTGTTCTGGATGAGTTGCAGAAGACGGAGAGTAGAAGCAGGCAGATTTAGAAAGAGGCTGTTGCAATAGTCAAGCCTAGAGAGAACCAGAGCTCTGGAGACGGTGAGCTTCTGGTGGAATGAGAGGAAAGGGAGAATACATCTGAGGAGCTGCAGCTGTTAGTGTGACTTCTTAGAGACGTCAGAGATGTGGGGAGAGGATAGTGTGGAGTCGAAGATGACCCATAGGTTTTTAGCCTCACCTTTGGGAGCAGGAAGAGGGCCAAGAGAGACCAGCCAGAGAGTGACAGGAAAGAAGGGAGCAGGTGTGCTGATGAGGAGAATCTCGGTCTTACTGGCATTAAGGCAGAGGGCATTGGCGGCACACCACTCCTGGATGGCGGACAGTCAGAGATGAGAGAGGGAGAAGAGGTGGCTGAGGGTAGCCCAAAAATTTGATGAGTGTCATCCGCCTATCACTGGAAGTTGGGGCAGAGCGCAGCAATGCGGTGGGCAAGAAGTGCCAGGTATTGGTTGAACAGCCAGGGAGAGAGGTTAGACCCTTGGGGAACACCACAGTTAGAGATAGAGGAAAGAAAGGACCCAAGATGAAACTTTGAATTTTTCCCAGTCTCCCATTGTTAGGTTAGCATAGAAAGGAGCAAAGGTGGTGCCCGTGGCTGTCCCTTGTATTTGCTAGAAGAATTCATTGTTGAAAAGAAATGCGTTATTGAGACAGAAGTCAATCATGCCGAGAATCATTTCGGTGTGTTAAGTAGTTGAGTTACCTGGTATTGAGGAAATATTCAGATACTTAAATTCCAAACTTGTGCTGTATTGAAGTGTAGATAGATACCACGTCCATAGTTGCCAAGATGTATGTTGATTCCCATGGAAGTTCATCCATTCTAGAGGGAAAGTCGGTGGTATCTCTCAAGTGTGATGGTAATGAGGATACAAATGGAAAGCGGACTTTCTCCACAAATTTTGACATGTTGTCCAAGAGGGACCCAATAAGTGTAACTACGGGCGTTCCCAGCGGTCTTAGTAGACTTTTATGAATTTTTGGAAGGAAGTATATCAGGGGTATGATAGACGGTTTGATATGGAGGAACTTGACATTATCTTCGTCTAGAATACCTTTCTGCTCCCATTCGTGAAGGAAGGTCTGTACCTTCATTTCTAATTCAGTAATGGGATTTGTAGCTAATTTCTCATAGCATTTGGTATCATGGAGTTGTCTGTAAGCCTCCTTAATGTAGTCACTTCTGTTCATAACCACAATGTTACTGCCTTTGTCTGCAGGCTTGATAATGCAGTTGGGCAACAGGCTCAGCTTGATAAGCACCTTTTTATTATTTTTAGACCGGTTTATTTATATTAAAATTTGCTAGCTTTCCTTATGCTCTTGAGGTAGTCTATAACTAGGTTCTGAAAAGCTTCAATGTGGCTGCCTGATGTGCTTGTTGGGTTGAACTTAGACTTGCATTTCAGTTTACTTTAGAGTCCCATTCTACATTGATGCCCAATTCATTAAAGTACACGGTTCCTCATTGGTTTCCACTTGTCCTTCTTTCTCCAAATATATTGGTGTGGAAAGAGTACTTGGTTCTCTTTTTTGTGATTTCAGTTCGACCTTCTTGTGCAGGTGTTGGGGGTTTCGAGTATGTGTTGTTAGCAAAGAATGTTTTGAGATGAAGCTTGCGCATAAATCTGTCCAGGTCTATTCTTGTTTGTACATAATCGTACCTGGCTGTGGGGCAGATGTTCAATCCCAAAATGTGATCATCTGTAAGGATGTGATTTGATAGGTTGAGGACTTTCCATTTGCTTGATTCTATATATATATATATATATATATATATATGTATATATATATATATATATATATATATATATACTGCTGTGACTGCACCATATTACTGCGCCAGAAGAAAATAAGGCTGAATCCAGGTAGGGTTATGTGATAGGAAGCTTTAATTAAATTGCCCTATAGATTACACGTGTTTCGGCAAGGTGTCTTTCTCAAATCAGGGCATATCTAGGTGCAATAAATCATAAGTGAAAATGGTACATATGCATTCAAAAAACACCATATTCCATGTCACATTGCAAAGATCAAAAATGGGAAAGTCAAGGGAAAAGTGCAGTCAGCCATAACATAGAAAAGAAAAGTTCAGCAATTGACATATTACCCATATGCATTTCCATTAGAGTTAAAAAATAACAGAGAGAAAGGGTGGGGGATAGGGGAGGATGAATAGGGGTAGAGAAAATCAGAGATATACAAACAATGAAAAATGAGTGAGTGGTTGTGATGAATCCATTTTGTGCTAAATGTGCAGTAAGATAAAGGGTCATTTCTTACTCAGCATTGTTTCTTGTAACCATTACTGAAGATGTAATAACTGGGATCAATCCCAACTGCGAGGTAGAAGGATGGGGGAGGGAGGAAAAACAGTGGCGGTTTTTATCATTAGTTATACCAAGTCTGCTCATTACGTTCAATTTCAGTTCAGACCTAAAGATCCTGATCTTGCTGTGTAAGGGGGCAAATCTTTCGCTGCCCGTGGCTCTATATAAGTGAAAATGCATTTTTAGAACCATTCAGGGTTGTTGTTGCTCGCGCTGCCCTTTTTTCTATATAAGTGAAAATGCATTTTTAAATGCATTTTTAAATCCATTCAGGGTTCTTGTTGAGGTACACCATTACTGTGCAAGCTACATTGCACTTAGGTACCAAAGAGTCATTGTTTAGTACTCATGCGTATGAATATTTTAAGCACTTCTTTGAATGTTAAAAGCCATGAACTGGCAAATGCGTTACTAATTACTGCCTTTGTCTCCATGTAAATGAAAATGCATTTTTGAATCCATTCGAAGTTCTTATTGAGGTGCACAGTTTCTGAGCATGCTAAATTGCACTTAGGTATCTAAACAAGTCATTAATTGGCACTCATGTGTGTAAACAATGTTTTAAACACTTATTTCAATGTGAACTGCCACACGTGGCAAGAGCGCTACTGTATTAACACGACCGTGCGTCCGTATATTGCAATTAATGCATCTAGATGCGATTGGATATGAAGGTGGGTGGGCTACCATAGGCCCCAGGGTTTACCTGAAAATGTCATTTCTGCGTCCCGCGTCGTGGCGAAGTAGAGCTGTGATCCCTGCTTGTTGTCATGTAATGAATGGTTTTCCTGGTAACTTGGTCCCTTGTTTGTATCAATTGGGACTGTCTGTGAGTGTATGTGTTAGTGTCGGCCATGTTGGAAGGTGTTCGGGCGTTGTTTAAGAATAGGAAAGGAGAAATAAAAATGCCTAGGCGTTGTACGTCCTGATAGTGGACAGTCACTAGAAAGGAATAAATGTGCGTAACAGATCGTCTATTACCTGGAAATGTAAGGAAAATGGTAGGGGCAAAGTTTGCTCAGATTCAGTTTTGGCTGCTATCTGAGATTTCAAAAAAGGTTTCTAAATGTCCTTAAGTCAAAAATGTTTCAAAATATTTTGGAAAAAGAAATGTTGGTTAACATATAAAGCCTCATTGTAATAGAAGGGCTAAAGATGGGGTCTGATAATAAAAGTGCCAGTTCGTCTCATGTGATTCCAAAACACTGTATTGTGAGAACCGTGGTCCTGCGTAGGTAGTGTTTCTAAGGAGGCTTGGAATTGCCTAAATGTCATATGAGGTAACCCTGGCAAGGTGCATAACTTATTCATATTGTTAGATGAGGGAGTTCATGTCATTTGTGCAATTATTTTATATGTGTACAAGTTCGTCTCATGTGATTCCAAAACAGTGTATTGTGGGAATCGTGGTCCTGCGTAGGTAGCGTTTCTAAGGATGCTTGGAATTGCCTAAAAATTATATGTGGTAACCCTGGCAAGGTGCATAACTTATTCATATTGTTAGATGAGGGAGTTCATGTCATTTGTGCAATTATTGTATATGTATAGCATTATGTGCTAGTCCCTGACTGTATCTCATGTGCAGAGGATAGAAATGTTGGTTAACAAATAAATCCTAGTTATAGTGGTAACATTAAACATGGGGTCTGGTAATAAGGATGCCCATTCGTATCATTTAATTCCAAAGCACTGTGTTGTGGGAATCATAGTCATGTAAAGGTAGCATTTCTAAGGATGCTTGGAATCACCCGAAACTCATATGTAATAGACCTTGTAAGATACCTAACATTTCCATATTCCTTGATAAAGGGGTCCATGTCATTGTACTACATGTATGGCATTATGTGCTAGTCCCTAACTATATCTCTTGTGTAGATGGCCAAATCATTACAGTAAATATTACCGAAAGTATGCCATCTCATTGTCTGTGTTAAGACCAAAGTCTACACTTCTGAAACAACAGATATATTTGGCCTCTTCACAGCGTAGGAGCAGTTCTTGGTTGCCACCCTTCGGTCCCAATGATACTCTGTCATGATGCATACCCTCGGGCATCCAGACCACGGCCATCATACCCGGGAGCAGGCATCATGTCGCCTTGAGAAAACCCAGCAACCCCTGCTAGGGGCTGTCTGGGTTCAGTCCTGGCGCCTGTGGCGCCAGGCTCATATGGGACATCAGTCCTGGCGCCATAGGCGCCAGGCTCATAGGTGCACACTTACCTGAAGCAGACCATGCTGCAAGAATATCCAAGCCCATGTGAGGCCTGGAAGGGACTACTTTACCTTAGGGACTATTTTGTTACTCGGGTGTGGTCGGGGAGGAATACCTACCTGGGACTACTTTGGAGGCTATTTAAACCACACCCGAAGAGCAGCACACGCTTCGCGTTATTCTGCATCCAGCAGCGTAACGCTCACCGTGCCAGCAGCAGCATCCAGCCTTCTGCCACGCCCGCCTCAAACCTGGAGCACCTAGAAAGAAGGAAAGAAGCAAAGGTTAAAACAAGAGTATTACCTGATTTCTTACCTGAATCCGGATTCATCGCATCTTCAAACCAGATGAAAGACTTTGTTTTAATCGCATCGCCAGCAGCAGCACCGCGCCATACTCACCGTTCCACGCAGCATCTCTTCGATCCGGCGCTGTCTCCATCTTTACATCGCCGAATCCCGGCACCTAAGGGGGACAAGAAACAACAAGGTGAGCAGGGAGAACAGACAGAGACAGTCTCTTTAGCCGCCATATGCTTACCTGATTTTACCGCCGGAGGTATAATTCATCAGCACGCCACATCTTCTTATGCCGCACCTGAAAGATAAGGAGAAAGCAGCAAGTTTAACCCTTGGCATTATTTACCGGACAGTGTTGGGTAACACAGACTTTTACCGGAGCGCTTTCAGCTGTCAATCTTCTTATTGGGTCAAAGCTGCAAGATAAAAGAGGAATTGGACAGGAGTGAATTCCAGACATTTTGAACTCTTACGAACTATATACTTACGGCTCTTCGCCAGGACCTTTTGGAGTCAGGATTTGTCTACAACTCTTCCAATATCTTCAGGCCAGTGAAGTAACTGGTCATCAACGCGCCCCTGCGTGCTTCGCAGGATGGAGGGCTCATCCTTCAAGAATATAAGGTGAGATTGCTGAGAGGGCGCTTCAGAGGTGATTAGTGGGGAGGACAGTGGGGGTGCTATCACTTGAATCCACAAGTGGCTAAATCCTTCTCCCCACTTGTAGGAGAATATTTCTATGGGCCAAGCAGACAAGATTAGGAGGGCAGATCCAGTCAGTTATCGCTGCTCTACGCATCACGTGGGTGGAGGCCGCAGCAGTCCGGGTCCGACCGACGCCCCTGTGGGAGCCAGGTGAGCGTAACATACTCTCTTTAAACCTATGAATCTGATGTCTCTTTTGACTTGCAATTGATGAGCTTTCTGCCAATGGTCTGCCAGAGGTAAGTTCTTCTCTTGACTGCCGATTGTTGAGAGGTGCTCTCTGATCCTTGTCCCTAGCTCTCTGATTGTGCTACCAATGTAAGTTTGTTTACAAATACATATAATTGCATAGACCACGTACTTGGTCCGGCAATTAATTGAATCCTTTATTTTTATTTGAATACCATTTAAGTCTCTGTAGGTGTCTGTACTGGTTGTTGCATATCTGCACATGGTGCAAGTGCCACATTTTCTAAAGCCTGGTCTTGGGTCATCTAGCCAGGTCTGAACTTTTTGTTTTGTCTTCTCAGGTAGTAATGATGGGCTTAGGCTTGTGCGGAATGTTCTCGCTCTTCTGTAAATTATAGAAGGATGATCATGAATAAAGATCACTACGTGCGGATCAAGTTTGAGCAGATACCAACTTTTTAAAATAATTTTTCTGATCTCATGGTTGTTGGCACAATATGTCGTGATGAATTGTACTTTGTTGTCTTGCGTAGGTTTGGCCTTTTTTATCAGAGTTTGTGATCTTGGTATTAGTTGTGCTTTGTCTTGGGCGACTTGTACACTTTTCGGTGAATAACCTCTTGCTTTAAATCTGTTGGTTAGGAGATTACATTCTTCCTTGAAGTGTGCTGGGTCTGCACAATTCCTTCTCGCTCTTATGAATTCCCCTTTCGGGATGTTTCTGATCACCTGTTCATGATGGCAACTAGTGGCAAACAGTGTTGAGTTAACTTCTGTCTCTTTTCGATAAGTTCTGGTTATGAGCCGGTTGTTTTGTGTTCAAATTGTTAGGTCCAAAAAGTTAATCTCCGATTGGCTGCTAGTGCCTGTGAATTCAATACCCCAACTGTTGCTGTTGGTCTGGAGTCTGAAGTCTTCCAAGTCTTATAAGGTACCATTCCAAATGAAAAACACATCATCAATATAACGTGTCCATTTGATGACATTAGTTTTGTATGTGTCCGTTGTACAGATCTGGAGGCCGTCGAACATTCCCATGACCAGGTTGGCCAGTGCTGGGGCGTATTTGACGCCTATTGCAACGCCTCTTTTCTGTTTATAGAATTGATTTTCAAATATGAAGATGTTATTTTCTAATGTCGCCATAAGCATTTCTTTTATCATGCACACATAGGGGAAATGAGATGCTGATTCCTTCATGAATGTGTAGGTTATTGTGTCCAATGCCAAATTGTGACCAATAGATGTATATAGGGCTTTGACATCCCAGGTGGCAGGGTGGTATGTTGGGAGCCATTCAATTTCTTCTACCATTTAGATTGCTGATGTAGTATCCTTCAAATATGCTTGAATTGCTTGTGCTCTAGGTCGCAGTATGTGGTCAAGATATTCTGCTAAAGGCTTTTGCAATTAACCAGGTCGCGGAGGCATGAAGTGATATCGACCCAAAAGTTCCTTCACATTTGTATATATATATATATATATATATCTCTGAGGCTTGTGGATCTGCTTAGGCCGACATCAAGTGGTAGTCACAGAGTATTACATTATTTGTTTTTGAAACTCGAAAAGGGTCGTCGCCTGGGCATGTCAGTGATGCTGTCCCTAGTGTGATGATCACTGTACCCATCGTACATCACGCATCTAGATCCCTCCATTTTTTCCGCCATCATAGTCGGTCGCAAGTTGCAGTTTCTCCTTCTGGCTAACGCCTTATTTTCTAAACTTAACTGTAGATTTCTCTTCTTTCCTTTCGATCGCCGTTACCAACGAAGACCTTCAACGGCTTTTGAAAATGGAAGCAGCATCGACGAGGCCTCGGCCCTTCAGTAGGGAGAGTGTGGCGAGGTGATATCTATCTTCTCCTTTAGAGAATGCCTAATCTTTCCCCCTATTTCCCTTTTCACTGCTGTGCTGCCATCACCCTGTATTACGGAAAATACACATTTAAAATTCTGTCCTTCCTGCAACAGGAAGTATCTCTGGAAAGACACACACAAAGTGTGCAATCACTGCCTTCCCAGAGATCACCCCTAAAAACAATGCAAATCCTGCAAGTTGTTGTGACCCACCACGCCATGGAAGCCGATGCTGCCATTGACGTGGAGAGAGCATCCCCAAGTGACGCCGAGGGTGATCTGGACTCGAGACTCCCGCGTGCAAGCCCTCGACTCCATTAAGCAGGCTGGCGGTCCTGTTACGGAGACTACACCTGGCCGCGCAGGCACTTGCAAACCCCACCACACCAAGCACACAAACACAACGGCCGACAGATGGCCATTGAAGCCCACACTGTGTCAAAGGGAACCCTGTCCTCTGGGCCATCGCGCTTAAGTTCGCCGCAAAACAGGCCCCTGAAACAGACATACGAGTCCGTTTCTGACACTCTGTCTAAAGCAGACCACACTTCGAGCGCCGAAGGACATGCGTCCAAAAGCAATTCGACGGCCCCTTAAAAAAACTCCAAAATGAAAGAACTCCCAGACACACGTTTAAAGTCTAAGGTGTCAAAGTCCTGTAAATCTTTGACGTCCCTACAATCTCAAACTTCTCTTCCCAGGGACACCACTCTCTCAGGGTCCCTGCACCACAAACAGTGTGCACCAACAGAGGGTACCCCTATTTCTTACACACAGGACACCCCTGTTCCCTAGCTCCACCCATTGGATCCCAGAGAGTTCTGACAGGGTGATGCACATAATGTCCTCCTTTGTGGACTTTTTTAACTGCAAACCTGCTGCACTTACTAACCTCAAGGGGCCCTCACAAGGAGAAGCAGCTAAAGCTAAAAATCAGCCAGCTACCAAAAGACCACAGTAAGACACCTCTGAACCGAGCACCTCACAGGATACCTCTCGGGACCTTTATTTCATAGCCACTTCAGGTTGTCAAGATTCTGGATCCCAGGGGGATCAAGGGGACCAATATGATCCTGATCAATATGATGATCTCTGTAATCCAGTCATTAGACCATCAGGATCAGCCTGTGGCGGACTCCCCTGTAGAAAACCAGCTCAAATACAACAAGCTCCTTCTCAAGGCTGCCAAATATTTTAACATCAACACACAAGAGCCCCATGTGGATAAGGACATTCTTGGGGACAAGAAGTCTGCAACAGTTAATTCCCCTCCTGCAATCCATTCAAATACTTGATTCAGGGGCAGTAAAAACCAGTTAAAACCAGTTAAAACCACCACAAGAAAGAGGGCATGCACACCGCTAGCCTCTGCAGAGGCACCTCCTGATAAGGAGAGCAAAACATGTTAGGCAGGAAAGTGGCTTCCTCGGCTGCCTACCAGGCAACGATTGCCAATAATACTACCCTCTTGGCTAGATACAATTGCCATAAGTGGGACAAAATAATGCAAGTTGGAAGTGGAGACTTGTGGCTGCTGGAGCTTTTGAATTTCTTCATTGTTTTCCTGGAGGCGGACATCATGAGTGGCTGAGACAGCACAAGGACATACCTCAGAAGCTTCAGTGTGTTCTTGTGGAGACTCAAGGCTACTGAAGCTTCTGAATTTCTTTGTCGTTTCCCTGGTAACAGACCTCATGAGTGACAGAGACAGCACAAGAACATAACTCAGAAGCTGTGCAGAGTGCAGCGGTGTGCTGCAGTGTGTTTGGCAGATGGTGAGGGGGAGGTTCCGTGCTGCCACCCCGATCTGCGGAAATAATACCTCTTTACCCACTGATACTGACTTGCTGGCTTGCTCTTGGTTATATTATTTCTTTGAAGGAACAGGACTGAGTGCCAAGATGTGGTTCTCTTGTTTCCTGAACTAAGTGGGTTGCCTCCTTCTGGCCCCCTACAGTACCGTCTAGTGTGCAACCCCCTGGCGGCTGCCTTGCGAAGTAGAAATAGGTGACCTAGGCCTTCACGTGATCCCATCATTTTCCAAGGAGAAAGGGGGTTGGGGGGGTCGTTGACGGGGCACCCTGACCTGGCAAAACCCTTATTGAACAGGGTTCTAACATACGCGAGGACATAGATACTTTTATGCTGGCAATGGCTTCTCAGCCGGTTAGCATGAGTATATCCTCAGTGGTACAGTTGAAAGCACTGTAGATGGTCCCCAATAGAGGGGTTACTTACGCACAGGTGTTAAGAGCAGATGACCTGGGACCAACTGAATTGCAACCTCCATTAGTTGCACAGGAGACGGGGAGAACTGAAGACTCATCAAAAGAGGGGGATCGGTAGGGTGGTACAACGTAATGACCCCTCCCCTACTCTGGATAACTCAGTAGTACTTGATGAATCCTTCCTCAAATTCTGCAAGGACACAGAGCTCTCCAACTTCATTCTGGGAGCCCCTATTCTGTTGAACAACCCGAGAGGGGGTACAGCCTTCTCACCCACTGTGCAAGAGTCTACCAAGGCATCCGTGCACACAAGCCGATTGAATGATTTAAATTCAGATTTAGTTTTTAAAAAAATTGTTTTTTTTACACCAATAAATATACAACTGAGGAAACAATTGGAGGTATTTTCAAAGGTTGAAGTCTTGGGACCGTCCTCGATATCCACACTACACTCAGTACTAGAGTCTGTGCTGGGACTATATGATAATATTAAAGACATTGGGCCTCATTACAAATCAGGCGGTCCGGAAATAACGGTGGCGGTAAACCCGCCGCCACCGTTGTTTCCGGACCGCCTGATCCGACTCCTGCAGGCGGGAGGTGATGTTCCCGCCAGGTTTGACCTGGCGGGTTTAACACCGCCCGCCTACAGGCGGACGAGGAAACACCGGCAGCATTACGAGATGCTGCCGGTGTTTCCATGATCCCCATTCCCATTGAGTCCCACAGGACTCAATGGGAATGGGGATTAACACCATTCCGCCTCCGTGATTCCCAGAAAACCGGGGTTGTAATGCCCCGGTAATTCTGGGAATCATGGAGGCGGAATGGTAATACGAGTCCGGCGGTAACCAGGCGGTTTTACCGCCGCGATTACCGCCGGACTCGTAATGAGGCCCATTGTTTCCAGTAATGCTATGAAACTTTTAACTTTGGAAAACATTTTCTTACTACCAATGGGATACCAAATTAGAACCAACATCCATTATCTACTACTCCCGATGAAGGGCCTAATGCCCCTCCACAAAATGAAAATATAATAGCTGAAAGGGGGATCCTTCTATCATAGACCTATTGATCATTCGTCAAATTCCTAACTTCCCTTCACCATTGCTAGAATATGTATCTGGACTGAGCATGTCACCAATTCTTCCACTCTTTGGATCCTGTAAGAAATGGTCTGGTAAGTCCTAACCAATCACACAAAACGTAAGAGGAGGAACAAAGGGAGGAAGTGTGGTAAAAATAACAAACATAAAAATCAACCTGCACTAAAATTAAAACTCAGAAATTCTGCTGTCAAACATTAACATCAACTCCCTGTGACGGATGAGTCGATCGACCTAAATTCACAGGACAACGTATTGAGTGATGGTAACAATAGTTGGGTAACAGCATTGCCCTGCCACAAAGGGATCTCTGAGATTCCATCTAGAGTATCGGACCAGGGGGTCTAGCCAACCTATGCTAATTCTAGGGATATGGCATGTAATAGCACTTCAAAGGCAATAAGAAAGGATATGCCGTCCTCTAAGGAGATGATCCCAGGTGAGCCATCGCAGAGGAAGCGGGAGACGAATTGATACTCACATAGCCGACCTGGCAGTAGAGGACATGGAACTCCGTCATAGGAAAGATCAACAAACTCTAATGACTGCCTTTCTGAGAGTCCCCAAGCTGGCTGTCTTGTATAAGATAACAGGCAGGGGCACTAGCGAAGGGGAGATTTTGAGGGAAGTTCTTCCAACTGACTCGGCTAAGAAAGCTGGCAGCGAGGATGCACCACTTATTATTGACAACCCTATTATATCGACTGAAGTTGTCCCCTTTACATCGTCCTCTTATCTATCTGAGTTTATGGGTTGGGAATGTACATTGCGAAATGAGGAAATTGTATGCTTGAATCGAACCAATCTTCTGGGAATCTTCAAGCAGATTACATTTTTAAGGTCTTTGACATCGGAAGACATTGATTCTATATCCTTTCCGACAGAATTCATTAGAATGGTTTCGCAATTCCATTTCCTGATTATTTCTAACATGGTATGGGAGAAGCATAACAATCTAAAATCATTATGAATCGTTCTTCATGAACTGTACTCTTTTGAAGATGCAAAGCTCTTTGCATTCAAAACCCCACAAGAGAATGAGATGCTGCTAAATATAGCCAGAAATAAGAACTTGGATTGTGCATCGTCCTCTGTGGTTACAACCCAATTTTCAAATATCATCAGAGAGGGGAAAGATTGGTCTTGGATTGAAGCAGCACGTAAGTCCTTCGCGGCAATTATACAGGGATTGACCTGACCCTAACCTCGACTCTTTAAAGATAATGGGCCTCATTACAACCCTGGCAATAGGGGGTTAACAGGGCCGGTAGAGCTGCTGGCCCGGTAACCCCTACTGCCTCATTACGAGGTCTGCTCGCGGGACCCGCTAAGGACGCCTGGTAACCAGGCATCCTTAGCAGGTCCCGTGAGCAGACCAGGATGCTAACAACGGGCCCGTCATTAACAGGCCCGTTGTTAGCATCACCCCCATTCCCATTGAGCCCTATGGGGGCTGAAATGGAAATGGGGATGTACCGGGTCCGGGTTCCTTGAATGGGGAAATACCGGGCCCTCCAAGGTCGGAATGGCCTGGTATTTCCCCATTCAGGGAACCCGGTACCCGGAATGGGGGTAGCCTTGCCGCAAAAAGCGGCATGGTTACCTCCAGGATCGTAATGAGGCCCAATGTCTTGGAATATATGTGGCCTGGTTAATCTCAATAAGGTTTTTCAGAATTCAGCCTTGATGCGTATTATTAATATATTCTTTCTTCAAGAAACAAGGGCCACTACTCACTTCTATCTCAGGTGTATATTTTTTTTTCCCCCTCGTCCCTGCCATGCGAGCTGCCAAGGGTCCACCAAGTAGAGGGATGGCTATAGCAATTGATAACGCTCTGAATCTACAAGCCGAGTTGTTCTATTCTTGTGAGCATTTTATGGCTGTATCGCTTGGATTGCCTCTCTCAATCTAACCTGCTATTGATCAACTTTTATTGGATTCCTGCGAGGTGCACTATTATGGACTGCCAGGAGGATTTGAGTCGAATAATTGAACTATGGTTGTTGAAGAGAAGACAGCATGCTATAATCATAGGGCGGGATTCAATTCTAATTGTGTGGAGGCAGAAAGATGAAACTCAGCTGGTGTGATTCCTCATCAACACAACCCACCATTGTGAGGGGGGCCAAGTGGGAACTCACTTAGGTTGAGGCTAAGTCTAATGGCATCTCCTAGCCATTTTCTTGGCATAGGGGGTCAAACTCCTCTTGGATTGATCACTTCTTTGTGTCCTGTCAACTGAAACTAAAATGTTGGTCTCTTTCTATCTAGGACCCCCTATTGAGGGATCATTTGATGATATTCTTTGAACTTAACTATACCCGTCGTGCAAATGAACGTATTATTAACACTGCATGGCTATCCCCTAATAGAGGTGGTTGTTCGTTAATATGGAATATCTCATTGAGTCACAGATTTACCCAGCTTCTACAAGTAGCAATTGAAGAAGTCAACGCCAATTGGCATGGGCCACACCCCCTCTGTTTCATTGGTTAAGGTATATTCGATTGTCACTGCTTTTGTTAAACAATTGACTTGGAAGAAAGGGGTGGTTAAAAGATCAACCAGATTCCACCAATATTACCCAATAAGTGCCTCCTCCAAGAGACAAAAAACGAAAAAGGTATGAAGCTTTTAAAATCTAGGTGTCTTAGATGTGTCACAGGCAAGGAGGGGGCAGTGAAGGTGTGCTATATGTGGTACATAACCCCAGAGCTTTTAAACAAAAGCAATCCAGTGATACCGCCTCAATGGTGGAGAGGATGCCCATCCACCGGCTCACTGTTTCACACACCTACTATGGTCCTGCCCAAAGTCTAGCCGGTTCTGGTGTGAGGTGCTGGAGCAGATCTGGTGGATCACGGGGCTGACCATCCCATGGGATCCGGGGATAGTTCTGCTGGGGGACACAGGAGAAGGAGCCTTCCTGCTGATGGGGCACATTTTTTGAACCTATGCACTCACTCACTGCGGCCAAAATCCCCATAGCACGCCTATGGAAGCATCCCGATGGCCCAGCACTCCCCATGTGGTGGGCAAAATTTTGGGACATGGTAGTGGCCGAGAATATAACCGCCATCCGCATGGAACACAAATACATTTCACAGTATATGGGCACCTTTCCTGGACTACTCGCAGCAATATCTGGGTATAGCTTGCCGGCCCCCGCAATCCGATGGCTCAAGAAATGCAACTAAGAGGCCGATTCAAACTCCCGACCCTCCCAGTTCTCCTAGAACTCCATATAGGGCAATAAACTCAGTAAGCCTTGGAATCAGCCCCCGGTTTGCCCCTACATTACTGCACACCAGGATTCGCTACAGCATAGAGCATCTACGAAACCCTATTTCTGTTTTTTATTAATTGGAACAAACACTCCTGCCCCATTGGACCCACTGGTTTTCTTTGTTTGTATATGTTTTACGGTGTATGCTGTTGTAACCAATGCGAAAATTCTCAATAAATTGTTTTGGTGGAAGAAAATAAAACTAGGGGTCTTTCAGTTGAAGAGTATTCTTTGGGTAAAAGATTGATTTACTAACTCCATAGGAATTACCTGAAATTGATGAAATATGATCTGCATCTCCATGATGACCAGGCCATAGTCAAACATCTTGTGAAAAACAACTCTCAGCAGTTTGAACCAAGAGGTGCTCCTTTACCATTTTGTATTAACCATTGTGTTTAAATGTGTATTAGATGTGTTCTAATTCTTCTTTATTAACATTCTCAAATACTCAAAGTTAATGTAACATTTACATATTTGGAAGGCACCAGTTGGCGCTAGGAGCCAAAGTTGCTCCTGGATGCTAAAGGTTTCAAGATAACTAGGCTCTACTGTGCTAGAAGCAGGAGCTAAATAGCTTGCAGCTCCACTCAAATTCAAACCCTGTCAGTGAATACCTTGGCAAAGACATCCGGTCTACCACTGGCAAGGCTTGGTACCCTGATATGGACTGAGACACAGTACCTGCGTCAACAGATCGCCAGCTACGCTTCAAAATGTTGTGCTTGGAGCTGACCCGGATGGGGTTTCAGCCTTTATGCAGGAAGGAATCGCAAAGTGGTCAGACCACACCAATTGGAGGACAGGGAAAACTAAAACTGAATTGGGTGGCGAAAAAACAAGATCAAGTGTATTTCCCAGACAATGGGTAGCACCTGACAGCAGCTGAAGTAGATCCAAATCCTTCATGCTGGATAAAAAATGCAGAAGGGGTTGTTTCCCTAAAGAATTTATGTTTAAATTAAAATCTCCCACTATTATCAAGTTATTAAATTTGAACCGCAATTCAGCCACTAAATTTAAAAATTCCTCACAAAAGGCTTCCATCTAGACCCCATGATCACAGGGGATAGCACAAGCAGTTAAAGTAGATTTATAGACAAAGGCAATCCCACCCCCAGCTAAATGGAAGCGCCTGTACTATGGCGGGGCCAGAATGTTCACGTAAACAGGTCTCAATAAAGCATGCAATATCTGGAGCATAATCTTCCAGTAAATCATGACGGACTTCCCAAATCCCCTCACCCCACCCTTCTGTAGACACAGGAGTCTTCTTTGTGGGCTAGATTACTTAAACCTTGTTTCAACCATATTTGCAAAACCCACAGTATCCCTCCCGTGTGTTCTCAATCTATAGTCCTACCAATTTACAAAAAGGGGGCTAAAAAACAATCCATCCAATTATCGACCCATTGCACTCATTGACTCGATCAGTAAGGTTTTCGCAATACTTCTTTTGAGGGATCGCGAGCAGGTTATGCAACAGTTGGACATTGTCACCTTGCCAGGTTGGCTTCATCCAGAATATGGGCACCCCCTTGAATGCTACCATACTGGCACATCTGCTGCAAGCCACAAGGTGTGGTGGAGTGGAGGGATGCGAGACCTCTATACATGGCCTCACTGGACATGTCATGCGCCTTTGATCAACTAGTGCAATGTGCCCTGTGGACAAAGATGTGTAACTTTAGGGTTCCCTTAAATTGGTTCAACTGATGGCCTTACTTCACTCAAATTCATCCCTTAAAATTAGATTAACCAGGGAGGGATCTATGACCAGAGAAATTCCTGTATCTATGGGACTAAGACAGTGCTGTATCCTGGCACCCACCCTCTTCAACCTATAGGTGAGCGATATTGAGCTTCTCTGGAAGGAAAACATGATTCCGGTTAGGTTGGGTCACCTAAGATTACAATGGCTCGCTTTTGCAGATTACCTAATTTTCTTTGATAGTACCCCTGTGGGGCTTCAACAGAAGCTGAACTTGTTTTTATCAATATGCGGCTAAAAACAACTTTAAGATCAATGGGTCCAAATCAAAGGTGGTCATATTTGCCAAACCAGCTAAACCAAAAATAATGCGGTGGTCCATTGGTAAAGAGAGTATTGAAAGGGTACCAGAAGTAAGATACTTAGGATACAACTTAACCAACTCGGTATCCACGATTATGTGGAGCGATTCATTAAGAACCAAACTTCTGCCTTACATTTCCCATATGAAAAATATGTTTTCTAAGCTGTGTAAATTCTCCATTATACCAGCTTTGAAATGTTACCTGGGAAAGGATGAGACAGTTATACTATATGGCTTGAACCTGTCGTTGGCGGATCTAGGCAAATTCCTAAATATTATTAAGGGTGCATTATTGGGGAAGTTCTGGGGCTGGCTCCCTTGGTGCCCAATAACATTATTCAACACGAATTAGGAATAGTTTCATTAAAATCATGATAACTATAGAGGAAGGTAATGAATTTTTTTAAATTATTGATTTCCCCAGATCATTCTTTATACACTGATTTGTATCAAATTATGACTGAACAGTCTGTTCATTCCATCAACTGTTTTAGAATCAGTATGCAAGAACTATTGATGTGTTTAGGTTCATCTGAAGAGGAATTAATTCAACGACCAGGTGATACCAAACTGAAATTGTTCAGTTATGACTGGTCATTGACTCTTGAATCAATGCACTCATATTCTTCATACTTGGCATATGCCAAATTTCCTCTTAAGTGATACAATCTTCCTCCTTACCTCGTCTGTTTTCCCTGTAATAAACTCAGGAATGTATACATGCGATTCAGATTAAATCAATTGCACACTAGGGAAAGGATGAGGCATTGGAACTTAATTAACTCAGAGACGAAAGTTGTGACTTGATGCTTCTGCAGGACTATGGACTTGCTGGAGACGTTAGGTCACTGGGTCATGGATTGCCCGTTTATTTCATTGAGTAGGCAAAGAATATTTGAGAATGTTGGTCTATGCCTCGATATGGACTTTTCTAAAGATCTATTCTGGTCCAGGCTCGTGTGGGAGAGCATGTTTTGTTGGTTATTGCTTTGTCGTTTTTTAAGTGAAATTGAAGTATTACTGGAAAAGAACTAACTATTCATTCAATTAATTAATCAATGTTTGCTCTTGCTATTATTTGGTCTAATTAATTGGTTTTTAAATGTTGATGGTTTTATGTTTGTGTATGGTTTTCTTCAAACAAATTCACAATAAAAAAATTAAAAGACTTCAACTAATCGAAACAGTCCCGGAGCCGTTTCAATCACAACTCCTAAACACAGTATCTGAGGGTAAGAAAGTGGCCAACTGCATCCTAAAGAATGACTTGAATGCCGCTGATAACGTAGGTCGAATTATAGCTGAAGGCACTCTAATCAAACGCCATGCCTAGTTAAGGCAATCAGGCTTCAAGCTCGAGACTCAAGCCACCTTGCTAAACATGCGGATTGAACCAAATGCCCTGTTTGGTAAAGCGGTCGAGGATGCCCTTAAGAGTGCAAAGGAGGAGTATGATACCCTAAATCCCTTGGGCAACTAACAACCAAGCCCTTTGTGCAAAAAGGCACTTTTAATACAAGGCGGTTTGGTGGGTAAAACTCACAACGCTCCTCCAATTATAGTGAAGGTGGCCAATCGTCATCATGGGGTTCCTCAAAGGGACAGTCCTCCTTTCAAAACTTTCAAAGGGGTTACAAAAGGTCTAGAAGCCGATGTAGGGCCTCCTCAGTAAGAATCACCACCCCCTCCAAAGCGATTATGCCCTGCTACAGGTCCCCTCCCATGCCACTCCAGTTGGAGGTCACATTTCACAATTTACCCTCGCATGGGAGGGGGATCACCTCAGACAAGTGGGCATTAACCACTGGCAGGCGGTTATTGTATCGAACTGGTTCAAAGACCATCCAACAACCCGCCAAGACAAAAAAAAAACAATTCCAGGAAGAACAACACATACTGCTAGAGGAGGTCAAAGCACTGCTGGAAAAGGACGCCATAGAGGTCGTTCCGGCAAACCCGGTAAACAAGGGTATCCAACGTACTTCCTTATGCCAAAGAAAGATCTAACAATGCGCCCAGTCCTAGACCTTCAACCAGCAAACACTTATGTCAAGCCACAAAAGTTCTGCATGACAACGCTGCAGGAAGTAATCCCCTACTAAAACAGGGGGACTACATGGCAGCATTGGATATGAAAGATGCATGCTTTCATATTTCAATGTTCCCAGCGCACACAAAATACCTGTGCTTCAAAATAGTGGAACACTACTACCAGTTCAAGGTGCTCTCCTTCGGCATAGCCTCGGCTCCAAGGGTATTCACCAAAGTACTGGCAGTAGTGGCGACGCACTTACTCTGAGAATCAATCCCAATGTACCCTTATCAGGACGACTATCTGATAACGACAATCCCCTCAAATTTGCAAGCACAACACCCAAAGAACTATCAATCTTCTATTCCAATTGGGATTTTCCATCAATGAGAAAA